>NW_028258457.1:7596343-8918093 GCF_053883595.1 Heterocephalus glaber | reverse complement strand
AAATTTGATTTATTTGAAGAACATGTGAAGGGTTTGATGAACGTCACCATTAAATCGGCTGGAGTTTCATGTATAAGATGAGGAGAAACAACATCTAAAATTAACATGATTTCTTCAAACGTGGCTTAATAAATATGGACACTTAAAACTCATGTCTGTAATTCTAGCATGGGGCTGAAGCAAGAAGATTTCAAGTGCAAGTCCCAACTAGGCAATTTAGTGAGACTCTTTCTCAAAATTAAAAATAGAGGCTGGGGATATAGCTCAGTGGTAGAGCACCCCTGGGTTCAGTTCCTTGGTGTCTGTGTCACTAAACCTGCACCCCCAAACACACTGCACAAACACTTCAAACTACTTGAAAATAATCGATTTTCTTATCCAAAGAATGGGAAGTGGAAAGGAGACTGAGCTTTCACTTGGTTCATTAAATCTATAGGGATTCGAGGAACATGGGGAGAGACTGTAAAACATGTTTTTGATGAGCTGGGCGTGGTGGCGCACGTCATCCCAGCACTAGGAAGGCTGAGGCAGGAGGATCGCCACAAGTTCGAGGCTAGCCTGGACTACACAGCTAGAGCCTGCCTCAAAATACTAAAAAGTTTTGATAAACATCCTTACGAATGAGACCCCAACCTACACCGGCCAGTCTGGTCCAATCCGTCGTCCACCCCTAACGCGCAGCCCCACCTAGAGGCCGCGTTGTACACTACGTCCTCGGGGCCGTCTTCTGCGTTCTCCTCCCGGTGCGGGGCCAAACCCAGAGCCTTTCCCTGGCCACGCTGGAGTTAGCTAGACCTCGCGTCATATCCGGTCCAACTCTACCAGGGGCACAGGCCCAGAACCCGACCCCGCCTTTGCCGGAAGCGGATGTGACACGGCCGTCAAGTCTCCGCCTTTATGACGCATCTCCGCGCGACCCTGGCTCCTGCTTTCTTACTCGGTAGTGGGTCCATTCAGTTTGGGACGGTTTTCCACGTGGAGGGGGATTTCCAAGGTGGGTTTTTTTGGGGCGACTGCGGAGAGCTCCTAAGGTTTAGGAGCGCATTGAAGGACAGGGTTGTGCGGAGCTGCCGAGGAGCCTGGACGTTCTGCTCGCGCGCGCCCTACTGCGAGTCCTGCTCCGAGAGGCCGCTCGGGCTGTGGGGCTCTGCGAGGAGCGGGTCTACAGGTGTCCTTATACTGTGTCTCGGGGGTGTTTTCACACACTGCTTTTGTTCTCTGCAAAAGCCTCCAAAGCAGCCTTTGTAAAAAATAGAAAACATTTTCGCAAAAGTAAAAATAATTTCCTCCATTGGACGTTGACGGCGTCCCCAGTGTCCCGCCGCCTCATGGACCTGGCGGTTGCAGCGCGTTCAGGTGAGCACTGAGAGAATTGGGCAGGGCTGCGGGTGGAGCTCGCGGGTAGGGCGCTCGCTCATAGCACCGGGCACACACCTCCCCCGAAGTTCAAGAGGACCTCTTTCTCCTTTTCTTTTTTTTCTTTTTTTTTTTTTTGGTTTGGTATTGGGGATCGAAACTCTGGTCCTTATACTTGCAAGGCAAGCGGCGGAAGTACTGAGCTAAATCCGCGGCCCCCTTTCTCCTTTTCTTAAGGTAAATGAATCTTTAATCTGAGAATTTGCCTCTTCCTTTTCGTGTCAGGTAGTTTTTCATACGTTACCGTTATGGTTTTAGATCTAAAATATCCCCCAGGGCCGGGGATTTAAGCACAAGGTCCTGAGTTCGATCCCCGGTACCAAAATAAAGTGTCTACCCAAAAGTCTCATTTGTGTGGAGGGTGATTGAATCTTGGGGACGCTGTGCTCATCAGTAAAGTGTTTTCATGGCTGGTTGGAGGAGGGTCCCTGAGGGCCTGACCTGAAAGGATGTGTTCTTATCCCTTGCTCTTACCCCGTCTACTCTGGCTGCTGTGTGATGAGCAGCTTTCCTCTACCATGCTTTTTTTTTTTTTTTTTGGCACCGGGGATCAAACTGACGACTCGAGCTCACGAGTCAGGCACGCTGCCACTGAGCTAAATTTCCCAACTACCATGCTTTTCTACTGTGCTATTTCTGTATTTGAACTGAACCTACTGAAACCATGAGCCAAAATAAACTTTTCCTTTAAGTTGTGGGTGTTGGGTACTTTGTCCCAGTGATTTGAAATTGACTGATATGGTCACTTTCTTTCTTTCTTTTTGGTACTAGGAATCGAACTCGGGTCCTTCCGCTTGCTGAGCAGGCAGTGGCACCACTGAGCTAAATCCTCAGCCTTACGGTCACTTTCCATTAGAAAGATAAACATCTTTTCTTAGGTGTCTATGGTATGCATATTTCTGTATATGACAGAACGTTTTTAGTCCACAAGTCGTTTTGATAAACCAAAAATTCACAACCATCCTTTTCATCTGAACTTTCTAGGCCTGTGTACATCCCCAGACAACTTCAAAACCCAGCCTCCAGCGAGGAAGCTTTATTTATAAAGCTGCTTTATTGCACTAGTAGTAGAATAATTGTGTTTACTATAGGGAAGATGATTGGACTAAGTATTTTCCCACATTTTTCTTTAGAACAATCTGAAACTGCTTACAGGTCATTTCAACATAAAATTATAATGTATATACATTGTAGTAGATTCACCCATATTTAGCATTTTTTCATGTTTGCTCACAGATAAAATACCTTTTATTGAAAACTATTTGAGGGTAAGCATACTGAAAATAAATTGTAGATATGTTATGTGAACTTTAGATAGCGATGTGTCTCCTAAATATAAGGTCTTAATAAGACTATCCTTTAAATCAAGAAAGTTAGTAAGAAGGCTTAGGAGGTAGCTCAGTCACATGTGCTAGGCCCTGGGTTCAATCCTCACCACCCCATGCCAAAAGAAAATGAATAACAGTAACATTGTGTAATATCTACTCAATCAAAATTTATCTGCATTGTTCCAACATAGGTATGTATGCATGCGTGTGTGTGTGGTGTGCGCGCGCGTGTGCGTGCGTGTGTGTGTGTATGTATGAATGTGTTGCAGAGAATTGAGCTCAAGGTAGTGCTCTACCATTTAACTACATCCCCAGCTCCCTATAGGCTTTGCGATGTTTTGGATCTAAGATCCAAAGTTTGTTTGTTTATTTGTTTTCTGGCAGATCTAGAGATTGAACCCAGGATCTTCACACCGAGCTATATTCTCCAACCCTGATCTTCACACTGAGCTACATTCTTCAGCCCTTTTTTATTTTGAACCAGAGTCTTACTGAGGCACTAAGTTGCTCAGGCTCTTCTTGAACTTGCATTCCTTCTGCCTTAGCCTCATTGGGATTACAGTTGGGTGCCACCATGCCCAGATCAAGGTTTCTTATTGGATTTGTTTATGTTGTTTAGTCTCTTTAGCATGTTCCCTCTGGCTCGAACTCACTGGTGGTAGATACATCCATGACTGTCCCATGGTTCAGAGCCACCCAGGAGCGAGATATCAATTGCAGTTTCATTGTGTATGTGTTAAGCCTGGAATTAGTCCCTGATTCTCCATTATATTAGTATTTTGAAGAGCCACCCATTCATTTAAAAAGTCAAAGCACTTTGCTATTTATGGTTGCCTTCTCATGGCACATTTAAATGTGTCTTTTTTAAATTAAATTTTTATTTTTATTACCACATGTTTGCAGTACATAATGATGGCTTTCCTGGTAGGGAATCAGTGCATGTACGTAACCCATCTTAATTCTTTTTATCTCTTTCCCTCCCCTCCCTGTCTTCTCCCTTGAGTTTTTCATTTCATGACTTTCTTTAATTGATAATTGGGTCTATAGCAGAGGTTGGAAAACTGTGTGAAAAGCCCCCTCTAGTAAGTGTTGGATGCTTTGAGGTCATAATGTCTAGTTAGCAATCTCCGTCTTGGTTATGGTCAAGCAGCCAGATATTTTAGTAAACAGACAGGTGTGTGGCTTTGTTACAGTATAGCCAGATTTACAAACTAGGCTAGTGAGCCTTGGCCTGTCAGCTCCTAGGGTAGAAAATTCAAAAGATCATCTGCCAAATATTTTGTAGGCAATGCATGCTTCTCAGTGGCATTTTATTGGGAACAAGTGCATTTATATCATTCTTCTATTTGCAGTGGAAAGTTTTTTGTTTTGTTTACAATAGGGGTTGAATGGAGGCCTTTTGCATTGAGCTACATTCTCAGCAATTTTTTAATTTTTATTTTTTGAGAGTTTTGCTAAGTTTCTCAGGCCTGGTTCAAACTTGCAATCCTCTTCAGCTTTCCTGAGTGCTGAGATTATGGGTGTCACCACACTCAGTTTTTTGTGGGAAGTTTGACACCTGCTTAAGGTACTAATCATTGTAGCACTCTTATCTTTTTTTTTTTTTTTTTTTTTGTAGCGCTCTATCTTAAAGGTGGACTTTTTCTTTTGAATAAGAAAATAATTTGTAGTTTGATACTTTGATACCTAAAATATCTACTTCTCCAGTAATCTGTCTTCCCTATTTTTGAGCATCTATGAGTAATCTGTAGTGAATAAAGTAAACTTACATTTTTTCCCATTGGTAGAGATTTATTTTCAAGTTAAACTTTCAAGATTGATTAAGTCAAAGGACAAATAAATATACATTTAATTTCATTGTACATTAGGTTTTTCCCTTGCTATATTTTTTGTACCATTTTAGAGTATCAGAATCAACTTTTTAAAAGAATTTGGTTAAAATTATTCTGGAGAGAAAAAAAATGAATAGATTTTAACTGCAAGGCATTTGTTTTCAGAAAGAACCCTGATGTCCTTTCCACTTTGATCCTAAGAATACTACAATATATTTGGCTAATTTTGCATTGTGGACAGTTCACATGATGCTTAGTAAATTTTGAATTTTTATTCTATTTCAGTGTTTCCTTTTTTTTTCTGCCTTGAAGTACATCCCTATCTCTTTTTCATTTTTTAAATTTTGAGACCATGATTTGCCTGGGCTGGGCCCAAACTTGTAATCCTCTTGTTTCAGCCTCCCAGAGAGCTGAGTAAATTACAGGTGGCTGCCACCCTAACAGCTACTTCAGTGTGCCTTCTATTTTACTTAGCTATCCTGTGACATTTTTTGTTTTGTTTTTGTTTTTTTTGGCACCAGGGATTGAACTTGGGACCTTGCGCTTTCGAGGCAGGCGCCAGAACCACTGAGCTACATCCCTGGCCCTATCCTGTAACATTTTTGTGAGGAATGGCAATTGTCTGACAATCAGCAAAGTACCATTGAATTCCCTCAGTGGGACTCCTTATAGACACGCACACATCTGGAGTGCAGAATCAGTGCTATGGGTAAATGACCAGTTTCCTCTTCTCTCACTGCAGGCTGCCAGAAGGCTCTGAAAGCCAAGTATCTTGGTAACAAATCACTTTCTCTGATTCCTGCTTAGCCCCAGTGAGCTAACCTAACAGTTATTAATCAGCCACTTGTTAATAGTTTATTAGATCTCTGAATAGGTTGGAATGGGTGTGCTTATACTGTTGGTTGGGAGTTTAGTGGAGAAACAGTTTTAAAAACTGTTAAAAGTACTAAATTTGTTTCTGTTTTTTTGTTTTTTGTTTGAGACAGGGTCTCACTATGTGGCTCAAACTGCCTTGAACTCATTAGGTTGGCCTTGAACTTTCAGTGATCCTCCTGCCTCAGCCTTCCCAGTGCTGGAATTACAGGCCTGGGCCACCACTCCTGGCCTAGAGTACTAAATTTGTGCGCTTGCAGGCTGTATAACACAACAGTAATCCATCTACAGGTGTATCTGGATGAAAGGAAATACTTTTTATACTAGTATTATTTTATTTGGTTTTGGTTTGGTTTTTTTTTTTTTTTTTTTTTACCCCAGATTGAACTTGGGTCCTTGCGCTTGCACAGCAGGCAGCAAAACCACTGAGCTAAATCCCCGTCCCCTAGTATTATTTTAAAGGCCCTAATTTACAACTAACTCTAGTATGGGTCCTGCCCCATAAATGGACAGAAGAGTGCTTTACAGACAGGTCAAGAAGAATCTGGATGGGCCTTGTTGGCTATCCCTATGTAGTCTGTTATCCATTATACCTGTGCAGTGAAAGCTCCAGAAAAACCCAAAAGGAGCTGCTGGCCATGGTGGTACACACCTGTAATCCCAGCACTCTGGGAGTCTGAAGCAGGAAGATCACAAGTTTGAGCACAACCTGGATATCTTAGCAACTTAGCCAGGCCCTGTCTCAAAAAATAAAAATGGGCTAGGGATGTAGTCAGAGTGAAGGCTCTGGATTCAATTCTCAGTATGTGAGAGAGTCAGAGACAGGGAGAGATGGAGGGAGGAAGGGAGGGAGGGAGGAGGGATGGACAGACACACAGAGTGAGGAAGTGTACAGGTAGCTAAACATGAAGTTCCTGGAGGGTAGCTCAGCTGGAGAGAGGTTGGATGCTCTGTTCCCTTTCCTGTCCACCTTTTCATTGTGTCCTTCGTAATATTCTTCACAGTAAGCCAGTGCATGTGTTTGCCTGAATTCTGGGAGCTGCTCAAGCGAATTAGTTGAACCTCAGTGGGGATCATGGGGTTTGTGGGAATCCTGGTTGATAGGCAGTCAGAAGCCCAAGGAAAACAACCTTGGTCTTGTGACTGGCATCTGAAGAGGAGGGCTGTCTTAAGGATTGAGCTCCCAACCTGTGAGATCTGGCACTCACCTCAGGTAGTATCAGAGCTGACTTGCATTAAAGGACATCCAGCTGATGTCCACTGCAGAAAGAATTGTTATTGTCTAGTAACAAATCAGGTTCTGTATACACTCAGGGGAGGGGGATTTTCCTGGTGGAGGGGGATCTGTGTGTCAGCCCCACTAGATGATGTGAAACCTTGCTGGGTTCCTCTGGGCCTGAGCTGGTCTATAACCAGCAGGCAAGCAATGCTCAGAGCAAATGCTCACCACAGCAGGGTGCCACAGATGCTGCAGAGTGTACAGGGGGAGCTGGGCATCTTGGAGAAGCAGGAAGCTTTGAACGCATGTCATTTGCTTTGGGAGAAGTGTGGCAATACCACTTCAGGACATGTGTGAACTGAGGCTACAGCATAGGTGTGCAGGATCAACTTGGGTGCCATGCCATTGTAAGGCCTGGGATGGGGAGGGAAACCCTGGGGCACAAGTTCAGTGGGTGGATGCATAGGAGGAGGAATTGGGTGGATGTACAGCAGGCAACCTGGAATTCACAGTGTCTGCTCACAAGGGGCGCAAGACACAGACCATCAAGCTGCAAGGCACATGTGCTAAGGGTCAACTAGTAGCCCTTTGTGTATTAAGTGTCCAGGTTAGAAAGTAGAGTCAGGAAGGTGATGCCTGAGGCGAGGGACAAGATTAAGCCCTCAGGGCCTATGTATCATGGGTAGAGCCCCACTAGAAATCCTTAGCCCTGCATCATGGGTCCCCCATCCACAGCTGCATTCAGCAAGAGCAGTTCCTTTTCCTTTTGCTCATCCCTCCAGTGCCTTGAGTATTGAATGAGCTAAACATTTTTAGTGTAAAAGCTACGTGATTCAGGGCTCCAGCCCATCATTACAAAGCAGGTGTTGAAGGTAAATCTGAAGATGAGACAAATAGTTAACAGTCATACTCTACACTTTGTTCAACTTCAGTATGCACTTTCCACACACATTTCAATTCCCGTATGATACTAAAACAAAGGTAAGTTTCTGCCTAATGGTATACAAAGGAAGAGGTTTTCACCCTTCCCTATGCAACGGAGGTGTACACCCCCCATCAAAAGCCATATTTTTATCTCCTCAGATTTAGTGACATTCTCACTGAATATTGTTACCTAAGGACTACATTATAAATTTAACCTCTAATGATTTCATGTCAAATGAGAATGTGAAGGAGACAGAAATGAATGATTAGTTTATATAAATACATGTGCATATAAACAAAGCTGCCAATAATATGTCCTGTGGGTTGTAGTTGATATACAAGTACATGGTTTACTGCGTCAGTGACGATTCCATATATCCCTTGCCTCTGCTGGAACTGCTAGGTTCTATACCTCTTAGTGAACCAAATTTTGATTCATGAAGAATCTAAATCTTCCAGTGGCTTTCCTTTTTGTAATTGTTTTACCTTGGCAACATTTTCTTTTTTCTGTTTTGTGTTTTAAAGGGATGGGATCTTACTATGCTGCCCAGGTTGACTTCAAACTCCTGGGCTCAGGCAACCCTCCTACCTCTGTGTCTTAGTCACTTTTCTTGTTGTTGGGACAAAATACCTACACCCACAACTCAAGGGTTTATTTTGGCTCACAGTTTGTAGAGGTTTCAGTCCATGGTTGGCTGGCTTGAAGGCAGGAAGGCATGGTGGAAGGGCCTGAGTGGAGGGTAGTTGCTCAAGGTTTGGTGGATGGGGAGCAGAGCAGGAAGGGAGGAGCCAGGGAGTGAGATAAACTTCCAGGCCACACCTTCAGCAGCCTGCCTCTTCTGGCCAGACAACCTCCTAACAGCAAGCCAGCTATAAGCCTCATACAGAGGACCCTTGACTTACAAACTCAATTCATTTGCAAGATCTGGTTACAACTCAAGTTGGTTGTAAGTCAAGACTTTCCCATAAAAAATAATGGAAATACCCATAATGCATTCCAAACTTCTCAATGCACCCCATAATTAAATGGTTGTATAATATATATAGTTTATCAGAAAGATCAATAATTTTCCTCCTGTTCACCAAAAAATTATAAAATGTGCCTAGTTTATCAGAAACAACAGTTTCATACTGTACTCAACATTAAGTTGATATCTTTGGCTCGCAGGAAGGAAGGATGAAATGGAAGGTAGTTAATACTCTTCTGTAGTATGACATGACTTTTTTTTGTTGTTTTTTGGGGGGCAGTTACCAGGGATCAAATTTGGGACCTTGCGCTTGTGAGGCAGGTGACATGACATTGTTATTAAGTAAGTGAATGAAATGATTGGCTTTTTCTCTGGATGGATCCTCTCTACAAATGTTTATAGCTCTGTCCATTTTTTCAGGATTTTCTTTATTTCAGAAGAACATTGCTGCACTGATTGTTGATACTCCACCTCCTCTTCAAAAAGCTCCTCCGCTGCCATTCTCTTGGTCAGCCAGAAGCTGCTGAAATTCCTCTGTAGACAGTTCCTCTGAGTGTTCCTCCACCAGTTCCTCAACATCACCACTGTCCACCTGCAAGCCTATGGACTCTGCTATAGTGACAGTGTCATCCACCACAGGGTCAAGGTTCAGGTCAAGGCTCCTCTATACAGCCTTCAAAGTCTCTCTCATATATGATTTTAGGCCACACTTTCTTTCAGGCAGATCTCGGTGTCCTTGGACATTGGCCTAGGATTTCTCAGTTAAACCCACACAGGAAAGGATGCTGAACTGTTCCTTCCAGAACTCTTTAAGCATTAAATCTATATCTGAGACCATCTGGAAGTACTTCAGGAACAGTTCCTTGGTGTGTAGCTTCTTAAAGTTAGCTATAACCTGCTGGTCCATAGGCTGCAATAGAGGATGTATTAGATGGGAGGAACTCACCTGAGAGCCATGGGAATTCTTCAGCCAATTCTTTCCAATCTCATGGGTGAGCCGGAGCATTGTCCATGATGAGAGCCTTGGGTGGTGAACCTTTGTCCTCTAGAAATTTCTTAATAGGACAGAAAGCCTCCCTGATCCACTCAAGACAAAGTACTCTTGTTACCCAGGCTTTTGCATTAGATCTCCACATAACGCCTAGTGTGTTCTTAATGGCTTTATGTTTTCTGAACACTCTTCTGTACTCAAGAGTGGTAAACCAAGAGAGGCTTTATCCTGAGGTCACCACTCGCATTGACACACAGCAATAGGGTTAAGCATATCCTTCATTGGCTTATGGCCTGGGATTTTCTTCCAAAGGCCAGTTTCATCACAGTTGAAAACTTGATGAGAGCAAAAGCCATTTCTCTGTGTCATTTTTCAAAGTCGTGTATGTGATTTTCAGCAGCCCTTTTATGGACACTGGCTGCTTCACTATGCCTAGTTATGCTATGTTCTCACTTTAAAATTGTGAAACCACCCCTTACTGGCACAAAATGTTTCACCATTATCACTTGTTGATGGATTATCTTTTATAAGATCTGCATTTTTAGCCCTAGCTTTTTCACAAATTATAGACTCTGGGGCCGGGGATTTAGCTCAGTGGTGCCGCGCCTGCCTCGCAAACACAAGGTCCTGGGTTCAGTCCCCGGTACTGCAAAAACACACACACACACACAAATTATAGACTCTGGCTATAACCTGCCATCTGGCTTTCATTTATCCACACTAATAATAGCCTTTCTACCTCTTCTAACACTGTTGATCGTTACTTATTAATTTGAGTAACACCTGTAGCAGCACTAGCTTCCTCACACAAATCTTTTCTCTGTAAGATTGTCAGATGGTCAATTTCAACATGTTGTACATATTAGTAAGATGAGTTGCATAAACACCACTTTCATATTTCTCCACAATTTTATTCTTTTTGATTTTGATTGCCTTCTTTATCTTCCTTTCTTCCTTAGCTTCTTTTCTAACTATTTTGGGGCCATTTTGATAGCAGTAATCATAGCAATTATATAAAGCACTGACCAAAATCACATCCATAAACAGGTGCATCTGGGTTCAGACTAATGCTTCTGTATACTTACATACGCTTTTCTGGCATTGCAAGTCTTTGTTTACAACCACACAAGTGGCCAGCCTTCAGGTCGTAACTCAAGACGTTGGTCGTAAGTTAAAATCCTGGGGGCCGAGGATTTAGCTCAGTGGTTTCGCCGCCTGCCTCACAAGCGCAAGGACCCAAGTTCGATCCCCGGTACCAAAAAAAAAGGAAATGGGATTCAGAGGAGTCAAATGCTTCTGATGTTTCAAGGTGATAAAATGCAAAAATTAGTAGCCAGAACTCTTCCCCATCCCAAACTGCCTTGATTGTTCTAGGGCCGGGGATTTAGCTCAGTGGTTCCGCTGCCTGCCTTGCAAGCACAAGGTCCCAAGTTCAATCCCCGGTACCAAAAAAAAAAAAAAAATTCCAGTCATAGCCCAAATTATTCGTATGTGAAGCCTATCATAATTCGAGGGTCCACTGTAATCTAATTGCCTCCCAAAGGTCCCAGGTCTGAACACATGTCTAGATACAAACTGTAATACTCAGCCTTCCAAGAAGCTGGAATGACAAGTACAGGCACACCTGGCTGCACGTCCATTGTCTACAGAGCATAGAAACATGCACGTGTTCCATGCTTCACCCTCCTTGCCTCAGTTATACAGCACTACCCCTGCTCCCCTTTGGTAAGTGAGATCTGGCAATCCAGCTTGTAACTCCCTGGCCTTTCATTTTCCCTCTTAGTGTAGTGATAGAAGAAGCCCAAAGTGGCCAGATAGCTATCTAATCTTCTGAGGTATTGGGGCTATCATTGTGCCCCGAGAGATAAAGTACTGCAAATTGCTGGGCTTGGAATCATCATGTTCTTTCTATTCACCCTGGAGTATGCCAGCAACCACAGGCAATCAGAATTCAGAGATAAATTTGCAATCAGATCCAGGATCTCTGCTTCCTAACGGGGACAAGGAACCTTTGTGCTGTTGGATTCAAGATTTGGTTTGGGTTGGTTTTGGTTTTTGCAATACATTACTTGGGATTGAACTCAGGGCCTTCCTATAGCTATATTCCAAGCCCCCATCTCACTATCAGTTACAGTGGACCCTTGAGTTATGACCGGCCCAACATAGGAACAACTTGAGTTACAACCTGAATGCCGGCCACTTATGCTTCCAGATGGTCTGAAATACAGATTTAACCCTTAAAGAGTTCTGGAAGGGGGGCTGGGGATTTAGCTTAGTGGTGCTGCCACCTGCCTTGCAAGCACAAGGTCCTGAGTTCAATCTCCAGTACCAAAAAACAAAAAAGAGTTCTGGAAGGAATGTTACAACATCTTTTCCTCTGTGGGGTTGAGAAGTCCTGGGCTAATGTCTCTCTAAGGACACTGAGATCTGCCTAGAAGAAAGTGTGAGCTAAAATTATATAGGAAAGAGACTTTGAAGGCAGTTGACCAACTTGAGTTACAACCAGCCCTTGGGAATGAATTGAGTTCGTAAGTCAAGGGTCCACTGTATCTTGGTTTTGGTTTTTGAGACAGTTTCACTGGGTAGCTCAGGCTGGCCTTGAACTCACTATGTAGCTCAGGCTGACCTCAAACTTGCAGTGATCCTCCTGCCTCAGGCTCTTGAGTGTTGGCATTACAGGCATGCACCACCACAGCTGGCTTCGGACAGTGTCTCACTAACTTGCCTGGGATGGACTTGAACTTGAGGTCCTCTTGCTTCCACATCCTGCTTGAGTCTAGGTTCAAGCCTATTTAATGCTGAAATAAATAGGTATATTGATTCTAATGTAAAGGGTTGGTATGATACTTAGGTGACTCTGTATATAGACAGTGCAAATTCAGTCATAATGGGCTCAGCACATGACAACTTGTGTTAATATTCTGATGACTGGTGATGAAGTATTGCTTGGAAATCACTGATTAATATCAACAGGACTCCAGATAACCCCGTAGAGGAACGGAGGGCCAGGGATTTAGCTCAGTGGTTCCGCTGCCTGCCTCATATGTGCAAGGTCCTGAGTTTGATCCCTGGTACCAAAAAAAAAAAAAAGGAATGGAGATTTCTATTAATCATGGGTTCATAAACAACCATGAAGTACCTCTTATCTTCCAGGAAAGGGGAACATTTTACCTGGAGCCTCAAGGGTGTCAGCCAGGTCAGTCCTGTTGATGCTCTGCTTTTGTCCCCTCTGAATAATAGACTCCAGTGGCCAGGACCTCAACAGTCACCCTATCCTTCTGTTCTTTATGAAGATGTCAGAGTGGGTCAGAGAATGCTGCTGTTTGTCAGCCTCCTAGTATGTGTGCTACATAATCTCCATGAAATTTATTATCATGGCCAAATGCGGGCTTAATTTCCATAGGTTTAAATTTCCTTACCTAAAAAAAAATTCCTTACCTGGCCAAGTGTGGTGATGCACACCTGTAATCCCCGCACTGTAGCAGGCTGAGGCAGGAGGATCATAAGTTGAAGCCTAGCGTGGGCAATTTAAGGAGACCTTGTCTTAAAATTTTTTAAAATGTAAAAACAGTTGAGGATGTAGCTCAGGATGAAGACCTTAGGTTAAGTCCCCATTACTACCAAACGACAACAACAAAAATGCCAAGTATTTCTTACCTGTAAAATGAGACTATTAGAGTTTTCCTGGGAGAGGAACATGGCTCAAGATCCCCCCTCCCTTTTTTTCAAGATCCCTTCTTTGCTCCTGATGAGGCAGCAGCTGTGACACTAGTAGTGTGTGGCGGGGGCCGGGGCGGGGGGGGATTACATGGAAATTTCTTACTAGGATGGAATGACTTCCAGCCTGCAGGCAGAGGAGTTTTGCTCAGTTCTGGATTCTCATGCCTTCTCTCTTTTCCAGGAGCTCTTCTTTCTAGGGACCCAGTCTTCCTTCTTGAAGAAAAGATAAAGGAAGAAAGGATGGTGGCCGACTGCCTGACAAACTGCTATCAGGTATGCAGAAACTTGTCTCACAAAATGACGTGCTTGCCCCCACCAGATGGACACATTTCTGGCCAAGGCAGATTTGTGTCCCCACCTTAAAGCCAATAAAGCCTCAGACAAGAAATGAGTCCCCAGCTGATTTTTCCAGAGAGCCGCATTACTCTTATTGGTAAGGTGTTACCTGAAAGCTATTCCAGGATGTCAGTAATTAACTAGTCAGTGATGACATTTATGGTGACAAGGGTATGTTTGCTATTTTGCCAAGTACTCTCACAGATATTAAGGAAGAAGAAAGTGCTGGGGATTTAGCTCAGTGGTTTTGCCACCTGCTGTGCAAGTGCAAGGACCCAAGTTCAATCCCCGGTACAAAAAAAAAGGAAGAAGAAAGTGGCCTTTTCTGTGAAAGTCTATTCATTCATGCCTATTTACCAAGTATTTGCATATGTTCAGGACCTGTACTTTTTTTTTTGGTGCCGGCGATTGGACATTGGGGATTGAACTCGGGTCCTTGTGCTTACGCAGCAGGTGGCAAAACCACTGAGCTAAATCCCCGGCCCCAGGAGCTGTACTTTTAATAGTA
The DNA here is from genome assembly GCF_053883595.1 of Heterocephalus glaber. Classification (NCBI taxonomy): domain Eukaryota; kingdom Metazoa; phylum Chordata; class Mammalia; order Rodentia; family Bathyergidae; genus Heterocephalus; species Heterocephalus glaber. The sequence continues at coordinate 8,903,978 of NW_028258457.1, read as the reverse complement.
CAGAATAAGAGGAGAAGAGCACCCAGTCTAGTTCTGGGGAGACCAGTTTGTGTTTCAGAAGGGCCATTGCAGCCCCATGATGGCAGGAGAGGGACAGTGAGCAGGTGTGGGTAGAGGAAGGTCCCTAGGACCGCTGGCCCTGGCTGGGCCGCGGAGACCCTCACAGCCCTGTGTGGACATCAGCCTGGCCCCTCATCTCCCATGAACATTGGTGGAGAGGTCACTGCCATGGCTTGTTACTCAGGCTGGCCTGTGTGTGATGATTCAGGACTCGGTGACCTTTGAGGATGTGGCCTTGGACTTCACCCAGGAGGAGTGGGTTTTACTGGATCAAAGTCACAGAGACCTTTACAGAGAGGTGATGTTGGAGAACTATGAGAACCTGACCTCCATGGGTAAGAATGCCGTCGTGTCTTTCGGCCTCCTAGGGAGGAGATGGAGGCTGTGCACTTCCTTCACAGCCTGGGTGATGTGGACTCTGCGTCCCCTGGGAAATGAGAGGGACATAGCCTCTGTCCCCGGATGGTAGTCCTGCTTTATCCTTGGGGGATATGTTCCAGGATCCCAGTGCATCCCTGAAACTGCAGCTAGTCCTGAACTTGGGTACAATTTCAGTAATGATTTGATATACAACAGCAAAACCAGCATGAATTTCTTTTTCCTTCACAGTTGCACAAATTGAAGATTCCTTCTTATAATAGGTAATAACTACCTCAGCATAGGATTATTTTCCTTTTCTTTTTAAGTCAACAACTTTCTTTTTTGTTGTTGATTTTTTGGTTTTCTTGAGACAGGGTTTTCTTGAGACAGGTAGTTCAGGCTGGCCTTGAACTCACTGTGTAGTCCAGGCTGGCCTCAAACTTGTACCGCTTCTCCTGCCTTAGTCTCCCAAATGCTAGGATTACAGGCGTGTGCCACCAGCCTTAGCTAAGTCAAAAACTTTCAACTTTTCACTTAAATGAAGCACTTTAGGGTTTCTCCAAATTAGCAGTATTACTACTGTTCTGCTGTGGGGCCATTATGAAGTAAAATAAGGGTCACTTTAACACAAACACTTCTGTCCTGACACGTGATCTGGTAGGTGACACAGCTACTAAAGGACTATTGTGCAGGTAGCTTGTACAGTGGGACTGTGTTGGACAAAGGAGTGGTTTGCATCCAAGGTGGGATGAGATGGGACTTTGCAAAATTTCATCAGTTACTCACAACGTGAATCATTTCTGGAATGTTCTTTATAATATTTTTGGGCCATAGATGATGGTAGGCTCCTGAAACTACAGAAGGCAAAACCATGGGTAAGGGGAACCACTCTGAAGTTTTAATCTAATGTGGTGATTGTTAAAATGTGGTCCGATACCATTATCTTCACTCTGTTAGAAATACTGTAAGTCAGTCTCCTCCTTTGACTCCCTGAATCAGGAACTCAGTGTAGATTCCTGTCACATGAGGGTTTTGTCTGTGGTACTAGTGGTGGTCCACAGGGCTTTGTGCATGCTAAGCAAATGCCTTACCACCAAGCTACACTCCTAGCCCATGTTGTGTAAGTTCTGTCAAGCCAGCCACATAAATCAGACACATTATAATTTGTTAGTCCCTGGCATAGTTTTTTCCCCAGAACAAATATCTTTTTGTTTCACTTTGATTTTTCTATTTGATTGAAAGTGTTTTTGTTTGTTTTGGTTTTTTCGAGTCAGGGTCTCACTATGTAGTTCAGACTGGCCTTGAAATAACTCTTGTAGCCCAGGCTGGCCTCAAACTCACAGAAATCCTGCCTTACTTAGCCTCCTGAATGCTGGAATTACAGGCGTGTGCCACCATACCTGGCATTAAAGTGTGTTTTGTTAGTATGTGCATAAGCATTAACTTTGTTTCAGGGTTTAGAGAAAATGAATGATTTGGGGCACAGAAAGAGCTATTTGCATGCTTAGTCCTTTTATAATAATTCTCTTGCTTTCATTAGATGGATCACTCCTGAATGAAACTAAGTTTAGTGCTCTCTTGCCTGAATGTCTTGCATGAATGCATCTTTCCCCGTGTGCAGGATGTGAGCTTGTCAAACCCAGTCTGATCTCCAGGTTGGAAAACAAAGAGGATTGGAGGACAGAGCAGAGAGGAGATCCCCGAGGTGAGTATTTGTGAAGAACAACCCTGATCCAAGGACACAGTTAAGTATGGAAATATAGTGAGGAACCTTTGAGATGCATTTGATATCAGAAGCTTCAGGGGGCCAGGGATTTAGCTCACTGGTTCCTCCACCTACCTCGCAAGCACAAGGACCCAAGTTTGATCCCCAGTACCCAAAAAAAAGAAGCTTCGGGCCGTTTATCTGAGAAGGTAGGAAATCTTCAATTTCTCATACTATTTATTTCTGCTTGACCCCACTTTACTGTGATAAAACAAAATGACCTCTTCTCTTTCTTTGTTACCATTTTGTTGCTTGTTCTTTGTCTAGGTCTTTGGAACTTTTTATTTCTGATAATATTCTTGTTCACCATCAATTTTAATTTTCAGAGAATCAGTTTGTAATAAACTGTCAAAAACTGGCCCACAACTTTACCATTGGCAAATATTTATTTATTTTGGTACCGGGGATTGAACTCAGGACCTTGTGCTTGCCAGGCATGGCACCACTGAGCTACATCCCTGGCCCAGCACTGGCAAATTTTTTTTTTTTTTTTTTTTTTTGTACCAGGGATCAAACTCAGTACCTAGTGCTTGCGAGGCAGGCGGCAGAATGACTGTGCTAAATCCCCTGCCCTGCAGATTTTTAGCCTACATGCTTAAAGTTTGTCATCTTTTTTTTTTTGGTACCGGGGATCGAACTCAGGTCCTTGAGCTTGCGCAGCAGGTGGCAAAACCACTGAGCTAAATCCTGGACCCTACATTTTTCATCTTCTTTTATCCCTCCCTCAAACTGGGGATTGAAACCAGGGCCTGGCAAATGTTAGGCATGTCTTCAACCACTAATCCTAGGTTTTAGGGGGTTTTGGTTATTTTTTAATCATAAATATAAATGAGTCCTATCTTTGTGCATGTGTGTATGCAGTACTGGGCATTGAATTCAGAGCCTCATGCATGGTAAGCAAGTGCTGTACTGCTGAGCTCTATCCCCAGCACTCCAATCATTTTTAATTCCTACAGTCTACCATTTCTTTCTCTAAATCTTAATTTTATATTTCTGTTTATCTTCAGAATGGGAAATGCAACTTAGCACCAGAGAGTCAACATTTCAGCATGGTATTTTGACAGAACGAACTTCCAGTGGGGTACTAATGGTAAGGTTAACAAAAGATGTTTGTTATTTCCCACACTGAGAGATAATTGTGAATTCCATTTTAGAATATGAGTAGCATTAACCCAGGAGGGAGCATTCTGGAGAGATACTCTGCATGTAATGAATTTGGGAGAGCCCCGAACCTATGGTGAAACCTCTTTTCCTTTGGAGGTTCCACAGGTACACATTGCCACATGAGTAACCAGACACTGACATTTTAAAGCAATTTTCTGAATATCTTATCAGTGTCTTTAAAATTAGAGCCAATGTCATGAGATTCTGACATTGCTGTTCCTTTATTCGATACTATAGAAATCATATGGTAGAATGTAAGAATGTCATGAAAACTGTAAAAAATCATAATCATCCTCTAAATAATGTACTTAAGTCATCATTTATCCATTTATTAACAGCAAAGAAGTAACATGTTGATCAGTTCTAAACTTAAGGCCATTTCCTATTTATTGCACTCAGAAAAGATTGGCAATTTTGAGCCAGGGATTTAGCTCAGTGGTGCCACCGCCTGCCTTGAAAGTATAAGGTCCTGAGTTCAATCCCCGGTACCAAAAAAAAAAGATTGGCAATTTTTTTGTAAAAAATCAGTATAAGTGAGATACTTGAAAGAGGTGCCATTTACCTTAATGGGAGAAAGTTCTCTAAAGGAATGCTCTGAATGGGATGAATTTGAGGTACCTTCATACTAGGCAAAATTTAGGGCTTCAGCTAGGTGTGGTGGCACTCGGGAGGCTGAGGTGGGAGAATTGCTGTGAGTTTAAGGCCAGTCTGGGCTACATAGTTCAAGGCTAGCCTATACTACAAAGCAAGACCCTGACTCAAAAACAGACAAAAAACTTGGGGCTTCAGAGTTCCCACAAGTACATATTCCCACACTTGTAACTGGGCACTGAGCTTCCTAAAAGAATTTTATGAGAATGTACAGCAATCATTCCAAGGTTAGAACAGTCAGCACAGGATCCTTACGGAGGGATCCCTTCATTGAACCACAGAGAAACCCACAGAACAGGAATTATAACCATCTAGTGGAAAAGGCAAAAACAATAATGTTTCTGTCTTCAGATAAGTAGAATCATTAGGTCCAAAAAAATCCTTTAACTGAGCAGGGGATTTAGCTCAGTGATTCTGCTGCCTGCCTCACAAGCGCAAGGTTCCAGTTCGATCCCCGGTACCAAAAAAAAAAAACAGAACCTTTAACCATCATTCATCTCTTCACCAACAGGCGGAAATCCACAGTGACTATAAGCGTTGTGGAGAAATCTTCAGTGAACACTCCTATTTCAAGACACACATGAAAACTCTAAATTCAAGGAACACTTGTGACTCTGATAAGGATGGAAAACCCTTTCCTACTCTGAAGATGAAAACTTCTACTGGACAGAAATTTTCTGTGTTGAATGAACGTGAAACAGCCTTTAGCCCAACTCCAAATGTTGCTTACCAGAGAATGGAGATGCAGGACAAATCTTTTGGATGCAGTGACTATCCCTTCCTTAGTAAGTCATACTTTCAGACACATGTGAGAAATCACAATGGGGAAAAGCTCTATGAATTAAAGCTATTTTCAGGAGGTTTTCTTTATTCCACAAGTGAGGCTGTGCCTTTTCAAATGTATACCATCAAAGCCTACGAATGTAAGGTTTGTGGGAAAGTCTTTGGATACTCCTCAAATCTTAATAGCCACATGCGAACCCACACTGGGGAGAAACCCTATGAATGTAAGGTTTGTGGGAAAGTCTTTGGATATTCCTCAAATCTTAATAGCCACATGCGAACCCACACTGGCGAGAAACTGTATGAATGTAAGGAATGCAAGAAGTCCTTCACTACTTCTTCAAGCCTAACAGAACATTTTAGAATTCATACTGGAGAGAAACCCCATAAATGTAAGGAATGTGGAAAAGCCTTCACAAAGCGCTCAGGCCTTGCTACACATGTACGAACACACACTGCAGAGAAACCCTATGTATGCAAGGCATGTGGCAAATCCTTCAGCATTTCTTCAAACCTAACCGAACACTTCAGAATTCATACTGGAGAGAAACCCTACCAGTGTGAGGAATGTGGGAAAGCCTTCCATGCTGCTTCCTACCTTCATAAACATGAAAGGATTCACACTGGAGAGAAAACCTATGAATGTGAGGAGTGTGGGAAAGCTTTCCACACTTCCTCCAATCTACGGAAACATGTAAGAACTCACAGTGGAGAAAAACCTTATAAATGTAGGGAATGTGGGAAAGCCTACAAAAGGTGTTATCGGCTAACTGAACACTTGAAAACTCACATGGTGGAGAAGCCCTTTGAATGCAAGTTATGTGGAAAATCCTTTAGCAGTTCTGCCTGCCGGAATAAGCACATTCGAATTCACACGGGAATCAAACCCTATAAATGTAAGTACTGTGGGAAAGACTTCACTGTTTCTTCAAGTCTGACTGAACATATACGAACTCACACCGGAGAACGGCCCTATGAATGTAAGGAATGTGGGAAATCCTTCACTACATCTTCATGTCTGATTGTTCATATAAGAACTCACACAGGAGAGAAACCCTACCAATGTAAGGAATGTGGAAAAGCCTACAAAAGGTGTTACCTGCTGACTGAACATGTGAAAACTCACACAGGGGAAAAGCCCTTTGAATGTAATGTATGTGGAAAGTTCTTTAGAAATTCTTCATGCCTTAATAAGCACATTCGTATCCATACTGGAATAAAACCCTATAAGTGTCAGTACTGTGGGAAAGCCTTCACCACTTCTTCAAGCCTGGCTGAACACATCAGAACTCACACAGGGGAGAAGCCCTATGAATGTAGCGAATGTGGGAAAGCCTTCACAACATCCTCGAACCGATATCACCATGCAAGAACTCATGCTAGGGAGAAGCCCCATAAATATCAGGAATGTGGGAAAGCCTACAATAGGTTTTACCTACTAAGTGATCATTTAATGACTCACACTGGACAGAAACCCTTTGAATGGGAACAATGTCAGAAACCCTTTAGGAATTCCTCACATGTTAATTGTCACACTGGAATTTACCCTGGTGAGAATCTTAATTAATGTAAGGATTGAGGAGCAACCTTTAGTTTTGGTAGTTTATTTGAAAGATACTGAAAATCTCTATTCTCAAGATCCTCTGTGAATTCAGAAATATGTGAGGCTGTTGGAATCTGACCACAAGGCAGCATTGTAAGAACACACCCTTGCCTGCCATGGTGGTGCATGACTGTAATCCCAGCACTTGGGAGGCTGAAGCAGGAGGATCACTGAGAGTTTGAGACTAGCCTGGGCTACATAGTGAGACCTTGTCTCAAAAAACAAGAACTCATCCTGGTGCAATATGATGTTACAAATATGAACAATCCTCAGTATTTCCTGGAAACTTAATAAATGTATAAGGTCTTGCAGTAGAAAGTCAGCTGATGTACAAGATGTTGAAAAGTTGTAATTCTGCTAAGTACTTTGATCTTCCCTGTGATATCACAGCGAAGACCAACTTTCTTTTAATGTAAGGAAGGGTACAAAGTCATTTTGTATTTTTATTGTCGTACTACAGATTGAACCTAGGACCTTATGCATGCAAGCTACCACTGAGCTACATACCAAGACCTTTTTATTTTGAGGTAGGGTCTTTAAGTTGCACAGGCTGGCCTTGAACTTGGGATTCTCCCTCACCCTCTCAAGTAGCTGGGACCCAGCTACAAAGTTATTTTCTATGTGTCATTCCACAAACTCATAAACATGGAGGTCTACAACCAAGACAGTGTTCCCAATACAGGAATAGCATCCCTGTGTCGTGAAATTTTGGATGCTGACAGAGATATAGTCTCCTAGGTGGTTTATTTTGAACATTTGTGATCCTCTCCTGATTATTCCTGGACTGATAAGTCAGTCCTGTGTAACAATAATATTCAACTCAAGTTGCTACACCTTGTAGGTTACACCTAGTCAAAACTGCTATCAAGGACATGGATTTATCTTATCCTTCTACCTATAGGATTGAACCCATACCACTGAGGTACACCCCCTACTCTTGTTTTACCAGTGTAGATTCTATGGATAGTTTGTCATACTCTTAGAGATGATTCACCTACAGAAGCTTACAGCAGCCAATCTTTGAATTTAATACAGCTATCAAGTTTATTACATTGTCTTTGTTCCTGCTTTACATGTGACCCTTTCAGATTAAAGATCGGGGTGCTCAGGGCCAGGGATTTAGCTCAGTGGTGAATGGAGAAAGGCTGAGTGAATAGCAGGTAGTGAAAGAGACCTCAATTTCATGACCTCAGTTTCAATTTCATAGAGGGAGTGAGTCATACTCTACACCTAAGAATGGGAATTCCTGTAACATTGGGGAATACAAGAAGGGAGTGAGGGTTTTAAACTTTTTCTCTCTAGATTGTCTCAGATTGGTAAAACAATCTTGAGCCAAGCAGCAGCTCCAACTGACAGTAATACCTTCTTCTGATTTGTCCTTCCGTATACTGTAGTAAAAACTATGAGCCAGGTGTGATGGCACATGCCTGTAATCCCAGCCCTCAGGCTGAGGCAGGAGGATTGCTGTGAGTTCAAGCCCAGCCTGGACTACATAGTTCAAAGCCAACCTAAACTACATAGGAACACCCTGTATCCAAAGAAAAAATCTACAAACACTGGTTGTCATGTTCCCTGGTGCTAGAAACCATCATGGCACTTCGTGAATGAGGCCTTTGGGTACAGACATCCCCAGCACAACCAGATTTCAGTCTCGAAGCAAAATTTATGTATTGCTGAGCAACTTTGGGTTATGTTGATATGACCATAAGGGTTGTAGCTGTTTTCATGGTTCTTTAGCCAGCTAGTGTGCTATAATCCAAAATAAGGCAAACAATAAATCCTGAACAGAAGAGACCTGTGCACCTTCATGTAGCATATATGTTTGCAGTGAGAAGTGAATGATGGAGTGGTTCTTCTGTAGGTTAATTGCTATTTAGACAATGTGTTACCACCTTTCTGTGTTGGCAGTGACACCAAAAATCATCAAATCAGTCTCAAGTCCCTGGTGTGAGTTGTCACTGCTCCTAGATTAGCCTTAGCTACCACCCTGTTGGTCTGATAAAAGATATGTATGTCTCACTGGGAACTCCTTCAGAGCTTCCCGAGTATAAGCATGTGTGGGTCATGGGTGAAGTACATAGTGCAGGTGGCTCACCCTTGATTGCCTACTGCTGACAGTATCATTAACAAATGACAGCCTGGTGTCACAGCCCATATATTCCCCTGTCTGAGAAGCTCACCACTGATGAAGATGTCCTCCAATCCAAGACCACGCCTTTGGAGATAACTTTCCTCTTCACTGGAGATGAGTTTGAGTTCATCAGAACCTCCACTATAGCCATGTCTGTGGATCCTTCAACAGACCCCCTGGCACAAGTTGTCTGGCTGAACTCGGGAAGCGGCGTCAGGCTTAGGAAGCGGTCATCTCTGCCTGCTGGACCCTCTGGATCAGCAAAGGGGCCTGTTTCCGACGTGCTGATCATCAGCCTCTGACTCTCCCTCCACACACTTCCTCCGGACCCACACTCGTTCAATTGCTAAGTTCATACTCCGAAGTCTGAGCCCTGAACAGAAATGGAAGCAACCTTATATAGAGATCTACAGGGTGGGGGTGGGGGGTGGGCCCACCTACTGTACAAGCATACTCATTGAGGCAGATGGGTGGAGTTAACATTCTTGAAACCTTAGGTAAAACATCATGCACAGTTACATTGCTTGAACAGAACATTTTGATACATTGGGTAGGAACATCATGCAGTACAATTACAGTACTTGAACAGAACATCCTATGGCAAAAAAACAAGGGAGAAGGCTTGGCAAGGCCTGCCTTGTCATGCATTATTTCTTTATTAAGACTACATCCTCTTGGCACCCTGCTCTGACCGGCTTATCCCACCCACTTGCATCCAGGAGACTGTGAGGACCCCCACCCTGGGCACACCCCCCAGCCGCCAGCTTAGCACAGGCACGTGCAACAATAGGCCCCACACCCCCTCTGCCTCTGGCCTCTTGGCTGTGCTACCTGGTTCCACACTACAGAGGCACAGAGGGACATAAAAGCCATTGTCCTGAGCTGCAGAAGTGAATAACAGAGAGACGGCCTCTCTCAGGCTCCCTGATGAAAACTGAAGCCCACTGGAAAAGTGAAGAGAATCTGCAATAAAGGCACACCAGACCACCGTACTTGGTAAGTTGGAGGGATCATCACCTGCCATTTGAACCTGTAATATCTTCAGGGGAAAGGCAGCTGGAACCTGTAATAGAATCTTGCTGGGTTTAACCCTGCAGGAGGACAGGGAGCTCAACTTGGGACTTGCAGCCAGAAATCTGCCTGAATCTCATGGGTCTGTGACTGGCTTACTGAGACCTATTGATTTACAACTGCACACTGCTACCCACGTTGTTTCTTGTGACAGCAGAGATATACCCTGAAGGAGGCCCTTCATTTTTAACTTTTATTTGTTATTTTCAAAATTACCACTATTTTTTTGCTCTTTTTTTTTTTTTTTTTTTTGGTACTGGGCATCAGACTCAGGTCCTTGCACTTGTGCCGCAGGCAGCGAAACCACTGAGCTAAATCCCTGGCCCTTTGCTCTTATTTTTGATTTTTTTTCTTCTTTTTCTACTCTTTTAAAATTTTTCTTTTTCTCTTTTTTCTTTTTCTCTTTTCTTTCTCTTTTTCTCTCTTCCTTTCTCCCTTGCTGTCCCACATTGTTCTTCATCTCCCTTTGTGTTCCTGTTCTGGCCCTAATTTGTATTCCTTCTTTATTTTTCTTTTCTTCTCTCTCTTTCACCTGTGCCCTCTGGCCTCACTGTGAACCTTCTCCTATCCCTCTATCTACCTATTCCTCCCTCCCCAACTCCTTCTGACTCTGCATCCTGAAGGGTTAAGTTGCTGTATTGAAGAGTTTATTCACTATACACATATGTTTGACTGGTCCTTGATCTTGATTTAATTCACACAGTTAAAGGTGATAGATTAATAACCACCACAAATTATCATTTTCTAAAAGATACTTGATGCTACTGGGTTGCTGATTGTATCACTTGGGCTAAGGTGTTGTGATTGATCTAATCTTTTGTCCTTCCTGTTATAATGAAAATGAGATTGCCTCAGAGCTATTACAGACTCAAAACCTAAAGACCAGCTATACCTGGAAGACACCTCTGAGAAGCAGTCATTCCATAAGGGTTCTAAATACATCAACAAAGATACTTACAATAAGCAACTTCAAAGTATTAACCCAGGAACTAAACCAAGGACAGTACCAAAAACAAAAATGAGAAGACATTTAAGCAAGTCACAAGTTCAGACTTCCACCCCACAAAAGGCAAATTCTGGGGGAAATGAGGTGGAAAAGTCTGATAATCAACCACCTGGACACCCTGAACCAATAGCACAGGAAGTAACAGATGAATGAGGCTCTAGAAAGATTCAAAGCAGAAATAATCTCCCAGATAACTACAGAGATGGTGAGCAGAGTGAAAGACATGATTAGAGGATCCAGAATAGAAACAGATAAAATAGATGAGCTCAGAAACATGCTGGAAGCCATGAATGCCCAGAATAAGAAAGAAATGGAATCCATGAAACAGATTCAAACAGATATTTGGGAGATTAAAAACTCCATTGAAAGCATGCATAGCAGATTAAGGGAATCTGAAGATAGAATATCAGATATAGAGGACAGGATTCCAGTTAAGGACCATGAAAACAGAGATTTCTTAAAAATAGTAAGGGACCATGAGAAATCAATCCAACAGCTGTTAGATGATGCAAAGAAGAATAACATAAGACTGATAGGAGTCCACAAAAAAACAGGAGAAAGTACAATTGACATAAAAAAAACTGTTCACAGAAGTAATAGTAGAAAACTTCCCAGACAAAGATAGAGAATTGGACATACAGACAAGTGAGCCATATAGAACCCCAACTAACCATGATCAAAAAAAAAAATCTACACATAGACATATGATAGTCAAGATCCCAGAAACCCAACAGAGTTAGAGAAAAGAAACAAATCACCTACAAAGGAAAGCCCATCAGAATCACGGCAGATTTTTCAACATAAACCCTCAAATCAAGGAGAGCCTGGAGTGAAGTACTTCAAGCCCTAAAAGAAAATAACTTGCAACCTAGACTGTTGTATCCTGCAAAATTACCTTTCAAAATTGATGGGGAAATTAGATACTTCCATGACAAACACCTGAGAAATTTCATGAACACTAAACCAGCACTCCAAACAATTCTAAGCAATATCCTAGAAAAAGACAATGAAGGTCACAACGCCACGAGGCCCAACAGAGGGAACCACCAGGCAAGGTAAGAAACTAAAGGGAAAGGGGGGGGAAAATAAGAAATAAAAGAGCCAACAATAATAAAACATTATGACAAGGATGAGTCAATATCTATCAATTATAACTATCAATGGTCTCAATTCACCAATCAAAAGAAATAGACTGGCAGAATGGATTAAGAAGCAAAATCCAACAATATGCTATATACAAGAAACACACCTAATTCAAAAAGAAACTCATAGACTGAAAATAAAAAGATGGAAAACAGTTCTCCACACCACAGAAACCCAGAAAAAAGCAGGGGTAGCAATTTTATTTGCAGACAAAGTAGACTTCAAACCAAAACTAATTAAGAGAGACAAAGATGGTCACTACATCCTTGTGAAGGGAACAGTCCAAGAGGAAGAGATGACAATCATAAATATGTATGCACCAAATATGAATGCCCCAACTATACAAAACAAATATTAATGGACGTGAAAAACCAAATAAGCACTAATACAATTGTAGTGAGGGGGCCGGGGATTTAGCTCAGTGGTTCTGGTGCCTGCCTCGCAAGCGCAAGGTCCCGAGTTCGATTCCTGGTACCAAAAAAATCCCCACACAATTGTAATGAGGGACCTCAATACCCCATTATCACAAATAGACAGATCATCTAGACAAAAAATTAACAACAAAATTCTAGAACTGAACCAAACAATTGATCAAATGGACTTAATAGATGTTTAAAGAGTGTTCCACCCCACAAAATCAGAATATACATTCGTTTTGGCTGCACATGAGTCATTCTCCAAAATAGACTACATGCTAGCTCATAGGACATGTTTAATTAAATGTAAAAGAATTGACATTACCCCCTGTATATGATCAGACCATAGTGCAATAAAATTGGAGATCAATGACATAAGAAACCACAAAACTCACACAAACACATGGAAATTAAACAAAACCGGGCCAGGGATTTAGCTCAGTGCTTTCACCACCTGCTGTGCAAACTCAAGGACCCGAGTTCGATCCCCAGTGCCAAAAAAAGAAAAAAAAAAAAAACCCTCCTGAACAACCAATGGGTCACAGAGGAAATTAAAGAAGAAATTAGACAGTTTCTACAAGTAAATGATAATGCCAGTACAACATACAGGAATCTATGGGACACAATGAAAGCAGTTCTACACAAGAAATTCATAGCGTGAATGCCCATATTAGAAAAACAGAGAAAATGCAAATAAATAACCTAATGCAGAACCTCAAGCCCCTAGAAAAAGAAGACCATAACAAACCCAAAGCTTATACAAGAGAGGAAATTATAAAAATCAGAGCAGAGGGCCGGGGATTTAGCTTAGTGGTTTCGCCACCTGCTGCACAAGCGCAAGGACCCGAGTTCGATCCTCAGTACAAAAAAAAAAAAAAATCACAGCAGAAATCAATGCAATGGAAGCAAGAAAAAAATACAAAAAAATCAATGAATCAAAGAGTTGGTTCTTTGAAAGAATAAATAAAATTGATAGAACCTTAGCCAACCTTATCAAAAAAAAAAGGAAAGAAAAGGCTCAAATCCATGCAATTAGGAATGAAAAAGGTGAAGTCACAACAGACCCATCAGAAATCTAGAACATCATCAATACCTACTTTGAGAACCTGTACTCTAATAAAATGGAAAACAAAGAAGAAATGGACAGATTCCTAGATACATACAAATTGCTAAAATTAAAGAAGATATAGAAATTCTAAACACATCAATTACAATGAGTGAAATTGAAAATGTAATAAAAAATTTACCAACAAAGAAAAGCCCAGGTCCTGATGGCTTCACTGCTGAATTCTACAAGACATGTAAAGAAAGATCGAGGAGAATATAAGAAAATGGAAAGATATTCCTTGTTCCTGGGTAGGAAGAACCAATATAGTAAAAATGGCCATACTTCCAAAACTACTATATAGATTTAATGCAATGCTGATTGAAATTCCAACAATATACTTCACAGAACTAGAGAAAACAATCCAAAAATTCATTTGGAACCAGAAGAGACCTAGAATAGCAAAAACTATTCTAGGCAACAAAGACATGGGTGGGGGTATTACAATCCCTGACTTGAAACTATACTACAAAGCTACTGTGATAAAAACAGCATGGTACTGGCAAAGAAACAGACCCAAGGATCAGTAGAATAGAAGATGCAGAAACAACTTCAGACATACTCAGCCACCTCATCTTTGACAAAGGAGCCGACCACCCTCATTGGAGGAAAGATAGCCTATTTAATACATGGTGTTGGAAAAACTAGATTTCAACCTGCCAAAGATTAAAACTAGACCCTACCTATCACCATGCATGAAACTAAGATTGGATTAAAGATCTAAATATTAAGCCAGAAACACTAAACTTGCTGGAAGATAGGTAGAACTCTTGAAGACATTGGCATAGGAAAAGACTTTTTGAACAAAACCTCAGTAGCATGGGAACTAGCACAAAGAATCAACAACTGGGATCTCATCATATTAAAAAGCTTCTGCACTGCAAGAGAAACCACCAACAGAGATAAAAGACAACCTACAACGTGGGAAAAAATTTTCAGCAGCTGTACCTCAGACAAAGGACCACTATCTAGAATATATAAAGAACTGAAAAAAATCAGACCCCCCAAATTCAAAGACCCAATTCAAAAATGGGCATCTGAAAAAAAATGGCCATCTGAAATGAACAGACATTTCTCAGACAAAGAAGTAAAAGCAGCAAATAAATACATGAAAAAATGTTCAACATCACTCGACATTCGAGAGATGCATATGAAAACAACACTGAGATCCACCTCACTGCAGAAAGAATGGCTGTTATCAAGAAATCAACCAATAACAAATTCTGGTGGGGGTGTGGAGAGAAAAGAACCCTTCTCCGTTGTCATTGGGAGTGCAGACTGGTGCAACCACTGTGGAAATCAATATGGAGATACCTCAAAGAACTAGGACTAGAGGTCCCATTTGACCCAGCTATTCCCCTGCTGGGTATCTTCCCCAAAGAATTAAAAGAATCATACCACAGCGATATATGTGCACCCATGTTTATAGCGGCACAGTTTGTAATAGTGAAAGCTTGGAAACAGCCCAATTGCCCATCAACTGGAAACTGGATAAAGAAGATGTGTTTTTTTTATAAAATGGAGTACTACTCAGCTGTAAAGAATGAGAAACTAGAGACATGTATAGCTAAATGGATGCATATTGAGGTCATACTCTTAAGTGAAATAAATAGGACACACATGTAAATACCAAATAGTTTCTCTAGTGTGAGAAACTGAAAGTGTAAATAAGGGTTAAAATGATTAAAATGAATAATTGATAATTAGAAATAGGAAAAGGTCCAAAGGTGTAGGGATGGTGGGAGGGGAAGGGAAAAGGGAAGAAGGGAAAGGAAAAATTATAAGAAAAGAAAAAAAAATGGAAATGAAATCTATGTAAATAGGGAAGGGAGGAGAGGGTGAAGGGCACACAGGTAATAGGGGGAAAAATAAGAACTAAGATACATCATGTACAGGTACAAGCACCCAATGATAAATGTAAGTATATTGTATACCTAAAATGTACCAGAAAAGAATTAAAAAGATAAAATAAATGAATAAAAATAAAACTTTTCTTCTGTTTTCCCTCTGGTTTCATTCCCTGTCTTTCTTTCTCTCTTCCTTGGCTCCCATAGCCACTGCTATGTATCTGGCTCTCCTCTTATCTCACTCATCTTCCTTCCTTGCTCACTCTCTCTCTCTCTCACCGACTCTCTGTTCACATACACCTTCCTAGCTAATTGAAAACAGTTGCATTATAGTCATCCCTTCCCAAGTCTCTTGCTTCTGAATCTTCCTTCTATGTCTGGAGCTGACTGAGTTACAAAGGTCATATTGATTACCTGATGGTTATCTGGAACAGCCAAGTCAAATGGTGTGTATGTCCTGTAGACCTCGCAAAGCTGCTCGTAAAATTTCTCAGGGCTCTCATCAGGCTCCTGCCGAGACTCTGACACTTTAATCATATTTGTAGGTCTTTTACTTGCACCTCGTATTCCTGCCAGAAGGGCCATCTGATAATTTCTTAAACTCTCCTGCCCTGCTTGGGTATTGGGATTCCAATCATGCCGCATATTTACTGGAAACTGTTGTTCATGCCAAACATCTGGATTTTGTGTGTCTCCCGGCATTCTAGGGGCATTGGTCTTTTTTGGGGGGGGGCATTGATCTTTTTAATCTCCCCTAGGATTCTTTGCATTTCTTCAGTAGTTAAGAAGGCTCTGCAAAATTCTTTACAGTCCTCCCGATTAGGACGATGGGTTGCAAAGATGGAATCAAATAATTGTAACATTTTGGATGGATCCTCAGTAAAAGGAGTACTTCTTTTCCAATTTATTAAATCAGAGGAACTGAAGGGTTGGTGCAAGTGAATAATGCCTCCTTCTGATGGGTATTCTCTCAATGGCATTTGGAAAGTTGCTGGTGGTTCAGCTGATCTAGTTCTATGAGCTACTGGGGTGGACAATGCTGCCCTATGGAACTGAGAAGGGACATTCCCTGCCTCTGGTGGTGAACCACTAGCTTCAGCTGACCTTCCTCTGTAGGGAGGCAGAGAGTCTAACATATCTTTCTGATCTAGTTCCTCCCCTTCTGTTTTTAATACAAAGCAAGTTGACATGTTCCCTAAAACATAGACCTGGAGCCAGGGTGGTGGCCTTCTGCATAGGTCTAGCCAAGTGTCTATATATGGAAATTCATTCATTCGACTTTGCCTTGTTACTTTACTCCACACCTGCCTTACTTTCTTTAGGTCTATGGTTCCCTCTGGTGGCCATTTTGATACCAATTGTGGCCATGAAAATTCACAAAATTTCTTTAGAGTTTTTGATCATAACTTCACCCCATAATCTCCCACAAATCCTTTATTAAAATTCTGAATCATACAGTCTAGTACAGTTGGTTTAGTATTTGTGTTCCCCATGATCACAGACAGTTATTACAACCCTTGAACGGTGATGCAAGACAAACAAAGGTGAAGGACCACTTGCTTGCCTGCCCGGCTGCGGGCCTCTCGGCCACTTTAAGGCCCATTCAGGCTAAGGTGGGCTGTCGCTTAAGCCCACCGTTGTGCCTTTGTTAAATGTGACCACAGAATCACTGGATGGACTACATGCAAGCTCTGTGATGTGGGGAAGGCTCTTTAAGGGTAAACACCCCTTCCCTTTGTCTTGGTGCACAGACAAGACTGTCCATAAAGTTTCATGGCTCCTTATGTTCACTCTCCTAACCAAGATTCTTTCACTCATTCATTCAGAGGTTATTGCATTCCCTCCCGGTGAGCCCCTGTGTCCAAAACAAATGGAAGGAGCTACCTTCCCAAATGGCAAAGCACAAGGGGTGATCAGGCCTCTGTGCTGTATTTGCCCAAAGTTACAAAATACAAATTCACCGAGTGAAACCAAAGCAAAACCAAAAGTTAATGACTAGGGAGTTTCCAGGGTTTCTCACCCAGCAAAGGAAAGAGACAGATGAGACACCAACAGCAGCAGCTCTCCTTCTGTTGTCTTCCGTCTTGGATTCAGGCGATCTGCAACCAGCAAGTGGGTCTCTGTGTCCTGTTGGGGAGCCTAGGAAATTAGTCCCAGGGGTGTGCTTTTCCCCTTAAGGAGGTGGAGAGCCGCTCCCTCTGCTGGAGTTTGGGCCGATGCCCAAAAGGGCCACTTCTTTCCCGATTTCCTGGCCAATGCATCAAATGTTTCAGAAATCTCAGAAAAAGAGCTGGGGATTTAGCTCAGTAGTTACACCACCTGTCTTGAAAGCACAAGGACCAGAGTTCAATCCCTGGTACAAAAAAAAAATTATGGAAATCTCAGAAAAAAATGCACGGAGACACAGAATTTGGGTTAAAAAAATAAAAGTTTACTTGCAAGCCAGCAGGACTGCCAGAAACTGGTCTGGTCAGAGTCTCCCCCACCCCTTTTGTTAGTCTCTTCTCTTTATACTTTTTGTTAGCCATTATCTCATCCCTAGCGGTCTTTGATGTGTAAATACAATTCCAGTTCCTACCTACAAGTCACAGACACAAGATAAGCATATATACATTGTAAATTCACTTAGGCATTTGCAACTTTGTTAGGTTAAAATGTTATTTATAATTAAATTACTGGTTAACACCTTAAACATCAAGAGTTATGGGAAAAGCAAATCTTAAAGGAATACATTGCTTATTTTGCTTCTACAATTACCTTCATATTCAGTCTACTAAGGTACTTAAGACTTTTCTCTATCAATGTGATTTACAGAAAGCTTTGGGTCTACACATACTTTTGCTAGCAAGGCATGGTAATTGTTATTTTAGTTTGGACATCTGGCCCAATTCAAGTGGGGGGGTTGCAGTTAAGAAATCCTGCAGGGGTCGCCATCCCAAGCTCCTAGGGCAGAGAAGCTGAGCTGGTCCCAGCACCCGGAAGGAAGCTCCCCCACTGCTATCCCAAGCTCCTAGGGCAGAGAAGGTGAGCTGTGTGGGTGCCTGAAGCACTCCCCCCCGCCCCCGTGGAAATGAGAAGACATGTAAACAAGTCTCAAAAACAGACTTCTGGACCACCTACAGCAACCCCAAAGGGAAACGAGATGGAACAATCTGATACTCAACCACCTGGACTCTCTGAACTGGCAACAAAAGAGGATCTGGGAAAAATGAAATCAGAAATAATTACTCAGATAACACCAAAGATTTTGCTCATGGTGCAAGACATGATTAATAAATCTAGAGAGGACACAGATAAAAAAATAGAGGATCTGAGGAACATGATGGAATCCCAACACAGGAAACAAATGAAATCCATAAAACAGATGCAAACAGATTTCCAGGAGATTAAAAACTCCATCAAAAGTCTGCGCAGCAGAATGAACCAATGTGAGGATAGAATTTCAGATATAGAAGAAAAGATTGCAATTAGTTACCAGGAAAAGAAAAATTGCTTTAAAATTGTAAAGGAACACGAGAAATCAATCCAGCAGCTGCTAGATGATGCAAAGAAGAATAACATAAGACTGATGGGCATCAATGAAGAAAGAGGAGAGAGTGCAGATGACATAAAAAAAACTCTTCACAGAAGTGATGGCAGAAAACTTCCCAAAGAGGGGAAAAGAACTTGACATACAGATAAGTGAGGCATATAGGACTCCAACTAGCCTTGATCAAAAAAAATCTACACATAGGCATATAATAGTTAGGATTCCAGAAATCCAACAGAAGAACAAAATTCTACAAGCAGTGAGAGAAAAGAAACAAATCACATACAAAGAAAAGCCCATCAGAATCACAGCAGATTTCTCAATGCAAACCCTCAAGACAAGAAGAGCTTGGAGTGATGTATTTCAAGCTCTAAAGGAAAACAGCCTCCAACCCAGATTGATGTACCCTGCAAAACTGTCTTTCAAAATTGATGGAGAAATAAGATACTTTCATGATAAAGAGCACCTCAGCAACTTCATGAATATCAAACCAGCACTCCAAAAAATTTTAGACAATACCCTAGGAAAAGACAATGAGGATCACAACCCCAGGAAACCCAGCAGAATGAATCCATTGGGCATGACAAATTAAACGCAAAGGGGGAGAACCCAACAAAAAGAAAAAGTCATGACAAGGCTTTTAAAACTTTTGTCTTCATGTCCCTAATGAGTGTATAATTCAATCTTGTTATTGTACTGATTAGTATTTTTCTGATTCTAGAGTTGCACACCTTTCCTTGTGCTGTAGTGGCTATTTATCATCTTCTTATGTCTACTTTTTAATTGGGTTGTCTATTAATGAGCTCTAAAAATTCTTTATATATTCGGGTCATAGGTTATATGCATTGTAAATATGGTCTGTTTAAGGACTACTTTTCATTTTAATGATGTCATTTAAAGTTCTAAATTTTGATGGAATCTCATTTATCAATTTTTTTCTTTTATACATCGTGTCTTTTGTATCCTAGGTAGTTCTTGCCTACCCTGAATTCATAATCATTTTCCTTTATAATTTCTTCTTAAAGTTTTATATTTGTAGGCTTTCTTATTTAGGTTCATAGATCCCTTCAAGTTCTTTTCATGTATGGAAAGAAAGGGTTGAGGTTTTTTATATACAGATACCAGGTGTTCTAGTGCTGTTTGCTGAAAACACTATCTCTTCCTCGGCTCTTGAATTGAGTTTATATTCTATAAAATGCTAATGTTAAATAATCTTTCAAAACTCAGTGGACCTTATATGTGTGTTCTATTTCTAGATTCTCTGTTTTATTCAAATGATCTATATGTCTTTCCTTACACCAACACTGCCTTGATTACTGTAGCTTTAGAAGAAGCCTTAAAATTAGGTACTAAATGTCTTCCAACACTGTTTTTGTTTTTGTTTTCTTTTAACTTTTCCAGGTCTTTTGTACTCCTACATAACTTTTAAATTTCAATATCCAATTCTTCATTTATAGCAAGTATACATGATAGGTCTCCCACTACCTCAGCAGCTATTACGTATAGTAGCTGCCCTCTTCCTATGGTGCCTTGCCCCCTCCCCTGTGTGACGGCATGCTAAGATGGTTGCTCCCACCAAAGAACAAACCCTTCTTCCCAGCATGCCCCTGTTCCCACCTAGAGAGTAAACTAATACTCGCTCACCTCCTACCACCTAGTGACATCACGGGCTCCTCCATTCCCTAGTCACTACCTCACTCAACCCCACCTCAACCCCTACAAACCCCACCCCAGTCTATAAAAGACTCTCCCTGCCCCAGCCATATTGCTTTTGTCTCTCCTTTGTTCAGAGATAGCCCGGCAGATCTATTCCCCTAATAAAGGCTTGTTGTGGCCTGGTCTGGTCTTGGCTTTTGGCCCTTTTACCTGACATTTCTGGTGCCGTGACTCAGATGGTAGATGGTCCATTACTGGATGATCCCCCGCAGGATGGGGTTGATTGACCTTTTGGCCATCTCCATCAGACCCTATCTGCCATTGCCAGGACCCTCTGGGGCTTTCTACCTTTGCCATTGCTGACGCTACACATCCACACTGATCACCAACATCTGGGTGAGTACGGAGTTCAGCCTCCCTCTCGTCGGGTTCTCTGTCTCATGTTCTCTCAGAAATCCAAGCACTTGGTCAGAGAAACCCCCACGGCCACTGGCCCCAGGACCATGCCCCTGGGAGATGTCCCATCGGCCTGCCTCCTCTCGTTCTCTCCCTCTGGGAGACTCACTTGGAGATTGTCAAAGGAGACAAGGATGCTTCTCCCCTTTGTCTTTCTTCCTAGGAGCTGCCTCCTCCTCACCCGCTCTAATCAGGGGGCCCAACAATCCAAACCCCGCCCCTCAATGCCTCCGGGCTGCCTTCTGGCACAACTCAAACCCCTCGGATTGTTGGGACCAGACTTCAAGCCAAAAAGACTTGTTTTCTATTGCAATCAGGTTTGACCTCAGTATAAATTAGATAATGGGTTTCCATGGCCCAAAAGTGGCACTTTCAATTTTAACATACTGTGTGATTTACACAACTTCTGTCAATGCAATGGCAAATGGTCAGAAATCCCCTACATACAAGCCTTTTCTACCTATGCTCTTAACCCTCCCTCTGTCAAACCTGTTCTCCTTCTCAAGTACTCCTAGCCTGAGCCGATCACTCACCGCTCATACCTCCCCCCACTTTATAACTCTGTTGATAGGAAAAAGTTTTAAAGTTTAATAGATTAGCTATTAAAGTAGTTGTGGAAGCAAACTAGGTAGTGTATCCCTTTAAAAACTTGCCTTAGCTCATTGCTTCTGCTGTTTAAAGTGAAGGTTATATAGCTTCTTTGTTTTGTAGCTCCACTATAGATAACATCCTAGCTCTAAAGAACAGAGTGGAAATCCTTGAGCAAACTTGTGATATATGTGCCTTAACTGTCATGTGTTTAGGGCTGTAATCAGTGACAGAAACCACCTGTGTCTAACCATTAAACAGAAATTGGAACTTTATTTACTTAACAAAGACCACTAGGGATGAGATAATGACTGACAAAAGTATAAAATGTTTATAGTGAGTCAGACAGAGACAAAATATTTAAAAAGCTATAAGTAAAAGATATATTTTTGATATAAAAGGATTTTATATGTTTGTCTTGTTAGCATTTCATCTACATATAAAGATTTTGCTTCTACCTTGCCAATCCTATCCTAATTGTGTCATTTTATTGCCAGACTATTTTTGTGGGGCCTAGGTTTCAAAGTTTAATGGACAGATAAAGAGAAAGCATATCTGCCCTTGTTCCCCACCTTAAGGAGAAAGCATTGTATATTCTCCATTCATATAAGGCATTCTCACTGGAAGTATGGAGTACATGTCCTTAATCTGTTGAAAAGTTTCTGTTCTACTTCTGGTCTGCTGATAGGTTTTACCATGAACAGCTATAGAATTTAGTCCAATACTTTTTCTCCAGCTAGTGACAGGATCATATGGCTTTTTCCTTTCCTCTGTTAAAATGATGACTTTTGGGGGTGGATCTTCCAATGCTGAACCAACACTGCCGTCCCTATAACAAAACCCCTTTCTACATACTGCCAGATCTGACTAATAGTTTGTTTTGTTAAACAAATTTCTATCTATGTTCATACATTTTTCTTTATTATCTTTATCCAGTTTTAGGATTAGCACAATGTTGAGTTCCTAAAATGAGGGGAGAAGTGTTCCTTCTTTTTTCTGCTTTAAATGTTTGATATAATTTATCAGTTAAAATGTTTATGAGCCTGCTGTTGTCATATAGGTAGGTTTTCAAGCTAGGAATATACTTTCTTTAATAGGTGCTATTCAAATTTTATATTTCCTCCAGAGTTAGTTTCATTAATTTGTCTTCCAAGGTGCTTCTTAGAAGTTGTCAAATTTATTTCAAAACAGATTTTTGTAATATGCTTTCTATATCCTTTTAAATTCTGTAAAATCTGTGGTAATGTCTCCTAGATCTTGCTATTGTAATTTTTAAAATGTATAATTGATATTGTATAACAGGAAGTAAAGGTCTAAAGGAGCAGGGGAAGTGGGAGGGGTAGGGGAAAGGAAAAAAGGGAAAAGAAAAAATATGAGAAAAGGAAAAAAATGGAAACAAAGTCTTTGGAAATAGGGAAGGGTGGAGGGGGTGAAGGGAGGGCAGGGGAATGGGGAAAAAAAAAGAACCAAGAAACTCATGTAATGGTACAAGATCCCAATGATGTAGTACGTAACTATTTTATACCTAAAATGTACCAATAAACTTAATGGGGGGGGGAGAAATGCTGCGGGCATTTCCTTATCTTGGGATGGTGCTAGTGCCTGCAGTCATTTTACATTTCCCTTAACAAGAGCAGGGGGAGCAGGAGGCCTGGGTGCACTGGGTCCTGGTGCGAAGGAGGAGCCCAGAGTCCGGGGTGTCGAAGGAGGACCCAGGGCCTCTTCCTGCCTGGCCCCACCTGAACCAGGGTAAAATGCCACCTGGGTAAAACCAGCCAGAGGAAGTGCTGCGGAAAATGTCTTTTGGGTCGCTCCTGGCACTCCACTTATGGGTGCTGTAAGGGCGGGGTCTCAGGCAGAGATGACATCCAGCGGGACATTCTTCGCTGCTTCCAGCTTTTAGAGGCTAGACCTGGATCCAGGCCAGGCTTCCATATCTGGAGGGGGCCATCAGGCTAGGAAATCGAATTCTGTGGTCAGGGTTGGCAGCAGGGACAGAGGCGGAAGCAGAGCCTGATGGATGCCTGTCTCCCAGGAGGGTGGGGTTAGGAAACAGGATCCAGGGTAGAGGGACAGCCTCTTTCCCAAGTTTTTTTGTGTTTGCCATACTGGAGATTGAACCCAGGGCCTTCTCACAGTTACGTTCCCAGGCACCCCCCCCCCTTTGTTTAATTTTGAGACAGGGTCTCAGTGAGTCACTAAGTTGTCCAGAGGCTGGGCTCCAACTCTAGTTTCTCCTGCCTCAGCCTTCCAGAGAGCTGGGATGACAGGGAGGCACCACCATGCCTAGCTCAAAGGTTTTTATGTTAGGGAGACACCTGATGATAGAGCAACACTGTTAGACAAAACGGTCAAAAGGAGCTCTGGTACTCAAAATGGCGCCCGCTTTTCGTAAACGGATCGTTTCTTCCCTGGGAAGGTGGACCTGACCTCACCACCCCGCCCCGCTACTCATCCGCCAATAGGGTTAAACTCCATCACCTGCCCCAGCAATACAACCAATCCTCAACCCCCACGATGCTCTCCCACCACACCACCCTTTATAAGCCTCACCCGGTTAGTCTCTCGCAGGCTCTCGCCATTGTTCGAGACAGCCCAGCAGCTCTCTCCCCCAGGAAAGCCCTGCCTCAGGGGCTCCTGTTTCGCTCGATTTCTTTCAAACACTACACAGTAAGACAGACCCTCCCCTTGCCTCTCCAGGTCGTGTGCACCCCCCTCCACACACACACACACACACACACGAACTGTGTGACCGTTCAGGAATGTTCTCTTAAGCTCTGCCCCCTTACAAGAATATTCTGCTCAACTCTGGCCCCTTACAAGAATGTTCCATTAGCTCCGCTCTTCTCAGGAATGTTCTGTTAGTTCCGCCCCTCAAGAATGCTCTTAGTCCGCCCCTTTTAGGAACGTTCTGTTAATTCTGCCCCTCTGCTTCTGTGAGCATGCTCGCCTACCCCGTGATCCCTGAAGGAGGCTCTCATTTCTGGTAGAGCGCTCCGATTTCGGAGTAGGAACTCCTCTGAGCCTGCCAGCGTAATAAAGGTTTTTCTCCACCTCTTTGAGTGACCAAATCCTTGACTGAATCCTTGAGTCGTCAAATTTCAGTAGCTGTGACACTGAGGTATAACACTTGACTATAGCACCGAGCTGTTCCTCTTTGCCACAACACTAACAGAGCAGAAGGCAGTCATGTTGGCTGTCTAATGCCACTATGATACCGTCTCCAAACTGGGCAGGGAGGAGCAGGCCTATAATCCTAGCTACTCAGAATGCTGAGGCAGGAGAACCACACGTTTAAACCCAACCTGGGCAACTTAGCAAGAACCTTTCTCAAAATTAAATTTAAAAAGGGCTAGAGATGTATCTCAGCACTTCCTGGGTTCATCCCCCAGTACTGAAACAAAACAAAAAAACCCAGATGATATTTCTCTTTCAAAGATTGGGTAGGTTTGTTTGCAGTTCCTTAGAAAACTTTGGGGTTACTTACTGGTGCACAGCCGCCTGCACTGGTCCATGTCACTCCCAGGGAAAGACTTAAGAGTCAAAGGAAACTCACAGAGATGTGAGGCTCTGTACCCCCTGTGCCATGATGAAGTCCTTTGGTCTCTGGCCAGGGGTCTGGTGTCTTCTGCCCGCATCCTTGAAGCTAAGAAAAACTAGGGCATTTAGCACCATATCCCCAAAATGCCTCCTTTGTGTACCCAAGACTCTTGCCAAATCAAGGGGACATTGTAAGTGGACAGGGACCGGAATGTCCACATAAGAATTATCTGATTGCAGGGCGGAGGTGAAGCATGCCTGTTTTTCCAGCACTCAGGAGGCTGATGCAGGAGGATTGCTGCAAGTTCAAGGCCAGCCTGGACTAAATAGTAAGACTGTGTCTCAGAAGAGAAAAAAATTATCGGAGGGACCCAGGGAACTGGACAAATTAGTGCTATCTGTAGAAACTACCTTCTTGACCGTATGTTAAGTCGTCCTTGGAGGCTGACACACATGGGACAAAGCAGCTATGATGTCCCCACTATGTAGTTTACTCTAGAAACCTCCACCCTGCCCAGCTGGGTGCAGCACCATTGTATCTTTGGGATAAAACCTCTGCCTGCTGCCTGCTTGGGTTGAGCATGGGGTTGAGGAAAGAATTTAACAGGGGAGAAAAGACCCAGAGTTATCTCCACATAGCATTTCCACTTCACCCCCAAGGACATGCTGAAGGGACTTAGAGAATGTCTGTAAATTTCTGGGGGAAGAAACAGCAAGTGCAAAGGCCCCAAGGCTGGAGGGTGCTTGAGTTCTTTAACAAACAGCACAAACCCAGGGCCTGAAGTGGTTTGAGTGCCTTAGGCAGGATGGAAACTAGGAAGATCATGAGGGCCAGCTGGGCGACTGTAAAATGTTGGGTTTTACTATAAAAATGTTACCCTTGAACTCACTATGTAGCCCAGGATGGCCTCGAATTTTTAGCAATCCTCCTGCCTCAGCCTCCCAGGTGTAACCCCCCCCCCCCAATCCCCAAGCTTGGGCTTTACTCTGAGTGCAATGAGAATTCACTGAATGGTTTGGAGCAATGGAAGGAACATTACCTGATGCATATTTTTAAAAGATCTCTGTCACTCATGGAGACTAGAGAAGCAAAAGTAGAATCAAGAAGGATAATGACATGTCAATCAGAGCAATTAGAAAGTTAGGGCAACCATGCTGATAAGAGATAAAAGCAGTTTGGGGGACAGAGATTGGAGAGTGGGAAGTGATCCCATGTTGAAGACAGAGTCTAGTGAGGTGAGGTTTTGGTGCACACCTGCAATCCTAGTACTCTGGGAGGCTGAGGCAGAAGGATCACAAATTCAAGACCAGCCTGGGCAACTTAGCAATTTAGTGAGGCCCTGTCTCAAAATTAAAAAAAATACAGGGTGGAGGTATAGCTCAGCTTCAAGGCCTTGGGTTCAAGGCCCAGTCTTGCAAAAAAATTTTTACATAAATATATACATATATGGGGGGACAGGGCTAGGATGTAGCTCAGTGGTTGAGTGTGTAGATCATATCATTATCAGGGGGTTAAAATTCAACATAAAATGTCAGGGGATCCTATGGTTAGTAAATCCCAGCCCTCCAAAAGAAGAGCGATACCTAGGCAGAAGTCTATTGGAGGAGGGAGAAGGCACCACTGCAACAAGAACACTTGGGCCGTAATATCTGCTAGTATCTCCAAGGTGAGGCAGAGAGAGGCTGTGCTGTTTTGTAAGGAGACACGAGCAAAGCACAGGGATGGTCTGAGTTAAAAAAAGAAGCAGCTGAAGCTGGGCGTGGAGGGGCACAACTGTATTCCCAGCGCTGGGGAGGCTGAGGCAGGAAGATTGTAATTTCAAGGCCAGCCTGAACTACATAGTGAGACCCTGTGTCAAAACAAAAATGGGGGCCGGGAATTTCGCTCAGTGGTTCTGCCACTGGCCTTGCCAGCACAAGGTCCCAAGTTCGATCTCCGGCACCAAATATATATACTTTTTCCCCTTGTCTTTATTCCCTAACAATGCAGTATTAACAAGTGCTTACACTGAATTAGATATTATAAGTAATCTGGAGATTATTTAGTGTACAAGAAGGTGTGAGCAGGTTCTGGGTAAATACCGTGACATTTATAGAAGGGATTTGAGTGTCTGGAGATTTTGGTATCTGTAGGAATCCTGGAACCAATGTCCTCGGATACAGCAGATGACTGTACCATCACACAGGTAGAAATGTGTTCCTGACAGTTCTGGAGGCCTAGAAGTCTAAGGTCAGACACCAGAGTTTTGATGTGCGGTGCAGGTTTCTGGGTCACACAGCGCCTTTGGTCTATGACCACATGGTGGAAGAGGCAGGAGTCTCTCTGGGGCCTCCTGATAAGCGCTCTGATCCCATGTGTGAGGAATCTGCTCTCAGAACCTAATCATCTCCCAAACACCTCCCCTTCTATTTTGTTGTTGTTTAGTTTTGTTTGAGACAGGCTCTTGCTATGTACCCTAGGCTGGTCTCGAACTTGCCACAATCCTCTTGCCTCAGCCTTTCAAGTGCTGGGACTGCAGGTGTGTGCCACCAAGCCAGGCAGAGGCTTCATGTCATCGCCCTCCGTCCCCAGTTGTGACTTCCATCTCCACGTTCCAGCCTGTCCCCCAGATGTACTGGGCTAGAGCCACCAGGTTTGGTCACAGCTTTGGACAATCAGACTCTAAGCATGGAGGGCAACCCACAGCCCAGTAATCACGTGGCCACATGTGGAAGGCATCTCTACCCGCTCCGCTTGTGGGACAGCAGGGGAGGAACATCTCCAGCTCCTTGGGAGCTTAGAATGAGGGCCCAAGGGGGCCCAGCGCAGCCCTCTCTCTCCTGGCCCCGTCACCACAGAAAGGGCGCTGGCTTAGCCACACACGGCCTCCGACCCAGCTGGGACTGGAAGTAGCATGCATTGTATCATCCTGGGGCCGCTGGCACACACCTGTGACCCAGCCACTCTGGGACTGAGGCAGGGGGACTGCAAGTTCAAAGCCAGCCTGGGCAACTTAGAGGGGCCCCCTGTCAAAGTTAGAAAACAAAAAAGGCTGGGGGTGTAGCTCAGTGGTATAGCAGCCTGGGATGGACAACCAATACCACACACACACACACACATACACGCGCGAAGTAAAAAACAAGACAAATAATGGGTGGGTGCTCAGATGACACCTGCGTCTTTCAAGTGGTTCCAACTCAGAAGGCAGGAAAGGGGTTACTTCCCAAACCCCTGACCTGAGCCACCTGTGATGCCCCGCCAGGCCCTTCTCTCTTCCACCTCCCTTTCTTCCCCCTTGCTCTGCCACACAGATCCCCTTCCTGCTTCTAGAAAATGTCAATGTCACACCCATCCTCGGGTCTCTGCCTTTCCTGTCCTCCCCAGCTCCCTGGGCTGGTTTCTCTCAGCCACTCAGACCTCTGTGGCACCACCGCCTTCCTCTCCATACAGAGCATCTTGTGGCCCTGCTCTGCTGTCTCGGGGGCCCCCATCACCCTGCTTGACACCCAGTCTTCCCTCTGAGCTCAACACAGGCCACTGTGTGGCCCCAGCACCTAGAACAGTGCCTGCCAGGTCGCAGACGCTGGGGGCATTTGAAGAGTGAATAAACTGAATGCTTTTTTGAAAAATGATTGTTATTTAATAGCAAAATAATATATGCTGTGAAAAACTTGAAAAAGGCAGAATACAAAATTCAGAAAATACATCTAAGCACCTTTAGAAACATTCGATTACTACAAGGCAACTTGCCCTTGATCCACCTGCCGTGTGCGCACAGGTACTGAGTAAACATGCACAGGGGTGGGTGCCCTGGATGCAGACGGCCCTGCCAGGCCTGGAAGGGGTGCAACCCTCAGGTCCCCAGCCATGAGCCCCACCGTCCACTCATTATGTCCTGAGGGAGCCCTGCTGGGGCCCGGGGCTGTTAGGCTGCAAGGCACTGCAGTGCCCTTGGGCAGAGCTCCAGGCTTGCTACTTCTAGATGGACCTGCGCAGCTAGAGCTTCGCAGGGACGGAGGCCACACGGCTGGCACTGTGTGGGGTCCCAAGGAACCAGTTTTCTCCACTCAGAACCCTCCAGCCTGATTAGCTCCTCTCTTCAATTTGCTGCTCCGAGGGGTGGGGTGCAACAGTGAACGCTGGGATGGGTCCCGGGGCCAGGGGGCCGGTCACATCCACCAGTCCATGGACTCTTTGGGGGAGGGCCTGACGATGACCACGCAGTGGGGCAGCCCCCGGCACAGGATCTGCTCAGCCTCCTGGCCCTCCCACCCCAGCCCCTGCAGCTCGAGCACGCGAAGCTTGGGCATGGTGAGGCAGGAGGAGATGATCTGGGTCGGGGTGGGCATCTCTGGGGTGATGAGGGGCCCCTGCAGGCACAGGCTCTCCAGCGCAGGCATCCCCTCCAGCAGGGCCAGCCCCTGTGGCGAGAGGCCGCCCACCGTGAGCCGGACCTTGCGCACACCCCGGAGATGGCGGCTGATGGCCCGCAGGGTGCTATCGGCTGGCAGAGTGCAGCCCAGCACCTCCAGCCTCTGCAGGTAGCTCAGTTCCTGCAGGCTGGCATCCAGGCCCGTCTCGGTGACGCGGTAGGTGCCACCCAGCACCAGCGACCGCAGGGCTCGGAAGCGCGGCAGGCCCTGCAGGTGCTCGTCTCGGAAGGCGGGCACGCGGTCCAGCACCAGGCACTCAAGCAGTGGCAGGACACGGGGGTCCTGCTCACGCAGTAGCCAGGCCATGGAGATCTCGCAGCTGTGCAGCTCCAGGGTCTGCAGCGTGCTCGGCAGGCTGGTGATGGGCACCGAGCTCAAGTCCGCCACGTGCAGGCACAGGCGCTTCAGGTTGGGGCACTTGTCACCCAGGGCCCTCAGCAATGCAGGAGACAGCTGGGGTGCCTGGGAGCCCGAGAAGAGGTATCCGCCCATCCGAAGGGAGTGGAGCCGGGAGGCCATGTAGCGGCGGAGGAGGTGCCACATGACTTTGGGCCGCATCTGGAAGAGCCGGAGGTTGGGGTTACTGGGTGAGGGGTGCAGGCCCGGCCCTGTCTGGTGAGACACCCTGGCATGGCTCCTGCTGTCTCCTGGCTTCTGCCCTTCCCCTCCCCAGAGAAAAAGACCATCTGACCCACCATCTTGACTACTAGGACTTTGGTTTTTCGTGGTTTTTTGTCGTTTTATTTTTCTTGGAGACAGAGTATCGCTATACAGCCCAGGCTGGCCTCAAACTCAAAGTGATCATCCTGCCTCAGCCTCCATATTGCTGGGATTACAATTTTTGCCACCATGCCCAGCTAGGCAACAGAATGGATTGTTTTCCTTCCTTCCTTCCTTCCTTCCTTCCTTCCTTTCGTACTAGGGATGGAACTCAGGACCTTGTGCTTGCAAGGCAGGTGCAGTGCCACTGAGCTAAACCTCTGGCTCTAGGAAGCTTTTTATTGACGCCCTCTCAGGAAGAAAAACAAGCTACAAGGAATAAGACCAACAAAGGCTAATACTCCCTGAGTCAATTAGGCCTAGGTTAAAAAACAAAAAGGCAGTCTAGTAACAGTGAGAATTGTAAATAGTAACTGGGAAGTTTATAGAAAATAGAATATAGCACAATGCATTCCAGTGTATGCACTTTTTACCTTAGGAAGAAAGGAAACTGGACAGCATAAATCTTAAATATATTGACCTAGTTTTTTTTGTGCTGGGGATGGAAGCCAGGACCTTGTGCATGTTCAGCCTGGGGTTTGGCACTGAGGAACAGCAGCACTCACCCATAAGCATGTATCTGGTTACCTATTTTTGACACAAGAATCAAATCTCCCTGGACAAACTGATTTTGTTACTTATTTTGGTTTTTTGAGACAAGGTCTCACTGTGTAGTTCAGGCTGGCCTTAAATTTGTGTTGATCCTCCTGCCTCAGCCTCCTAGCTGGGATTACAGGTGTGTGTTGCCACACCTAGCTTCCTGGCCAAATTTAGATCTGTAGGTCTGGGCCCCTGGGACTTGACTCACTAGAAATACTGGTCACTCGTATTCAAGGGCAGAAGCCACAGCTGACAAACTGTGAAATGGGCACAGTCAGCAGACAAAGGGAATTTTTCCTCGCAGAACAATGGATGAGGAAATGCTTTTAAGCTTCCTAATATCAATATAAGCTCCAAGGTAGAGAAGCACATTTTCTCAGGCTCTGCAGGAAGGAATTACTCTGATTTCTGTGAAAAGCAATTTGGTGGTTTCTGTTGACATTTACAATGTGGAAAATAGCTACCGCCTGTTTTATCTTCAAAGAGCAAAGTCAGCCATCTATAACAGTGGGCTCTGCATCGCTGATGTGACCAAACGTGGATCAGAAACATTCAGAAACAAAACAAAACAAAACTGTGTCTGTACTGAATATATACAGGCTTTTGTTTCTCTTTTTTTGAGACAGGGTCTCACTATGTAGTCCAAGCTGGCCTCAAAACTCTTGGCAGTCCTCCTGCCTCAGCCTCCTAAGTGCCAGGGTGACATGCATGTACCACCATGCCCGGCTAGACTTTTTTCTTTCTTTTTTTGGTTTTTTTTAGACAGGGTCTCGCTATGTAGTTGAGGGTGGCTTTGAACTCATACGTAGCCCAGGTTGGCCTCAAACTTGTGATGATCCTCCTGCCTCAGCCTCCTGAATGCTGGGATGACAGGTGTGTGCCACCACACCTGGCTAGACTTTTTTGGTTGTCATCATTCCCTAAATAATACGTTTATGCTGGTCGGGGATGTAGCTCAGCAGCACAGCACCTGCCTGGCAAGAAAGAGATCCTAAATTCAATCCCCAGTACTAAAATAAATAAATAAATAAATAAATAAATTTTAAAACAGGTTTAAATCAAGGAAAATAATTTTTTCTGTACAGCCACAGCCGTTAACCAAAATCCTCAAAGGCAGAACTCTTTTCAAAATTAATGTGGTGTGCCGGGCATGGTGGCACACGTCTGTCACCCCAGCATTCAGGAGGCTGAGGCAGGAAGATTGCTTTGAGTTCCAGGCTGGCCTGAGCTACACAGTGAGACCCTGTCTCAAAAAAAAAAAAAAAAACGACAAAAAAATTAATATGGTAAAAACAATATGTGATACCAAGAGTGGGCTCTGGGGTCACATCCTATAATCTAATTGCTATTTTTCAGTATAACACAATATAAAAATAATATTCTAAGTAGAATAAGGAAAAGGATATTAAGAGTTTCATACCTGTTCAGGTCAGATTTGTCACCAAAAAGAAAAAAAAAGTGTGTCTAGCTTATTTAAAAAAACTTTTCATTTTGCAAGGATTTGTTTTGTTTTGGAGACAGAGTCCTGGTAGTATGTTGCCTAGGCTGGCTGGGAAATTGTAGATTCAATGGATCCTCCTGCTTCAGCCTCCAGAGTACCTGGGACTACATCTGCACTCCACCATGCCCTGCCTCACTTCACAAATGATTTGATTTTGAAATTGCAGATGAACTGAAGATGATACAGTACAAATGACCCTAACTCTTCAGAAACTGCACTGCTGCATTTCAAAGTGACTCCCACGTGGGAACAAGAAGATAGTCCAAAGGACTTCTAACTGCTCAGGGTGGGATTCGGACTATACTGGAGGTAGGAATTCAGAACCTGGGACTCCACCAACCACTTCACCCACTCCCACCCCACCCCATACTGGGGATGAACCCAGGGTCTTGTGCTTGCTAGGCAAGTGCTCTACCCCTGAGCTACACCCCCAGGCTCCCAACAACCATTCTGGTAAAACTCGTGGGTGATTTGTGCCAGTAAAAATTTGAGGTCGGGTGTGGTGGTGTGTGCCTGTAGTCCCAGCACTCAGGACACTGAGGCAGGATTGCCCGGAGTTTGAGGCCAGCCTGGGCTACAGACATTGTGAGTTCAAAGCCAGCCTGAACTGCATAGTGAGACCTTGTCTCAAAAAAAGAGTTGCCTATGATCATTGTAATAGTAAAAAGTTAGAAATAATCTAGGGGCTGGGGAATTAGCTCAGTGGTTCCACCACCTCCCCTGCAAGCGCAAGGACCACAGTTCGATCCCTAGTACCAAAAAAAAAAAAGTTAGAAATAATCTAAGTGTCTATTAATAGGAAAGTGGATACATGAATTTTGGTATATTCATTAAAAAGCAGTTAAAAGAAATGAACTCGATTTTTATGTGACAGCAAGAAGTGAGCCCCAACACCCTCCCACCAAGTGCATTAACAATGCTGTATACTGCTTATGGGCATACACCTAGGAAACCAATAATATGGAAAGGAAGGACACAAATCCTCTTCATAACACTGGCTAGTTATGAAGATGATTTCAAAAAGGTCAACAGATCGATCTATAAAGCTTTCTTTATATATATATTGGGGCCAGGGATTTAGCTCAGCGGTTCTGGAGCCTGCCTCCAAAGCACAAGGACCCGAGTTCGATCCCTGGCACAAAAAAAAAAAAAAAAAAAAAGATATATATATATATATATATATATATGTATATATGCATGCATAGTCTGCGGTGAATAAAAGCAAAAGTTAAAACAGGTTAAATGTAGGTGGTGAATGTGGTCTTTTTGACATCATCCTCTACATATTTCTTTTTTTTTTTTGGTTCGGGGGATCGAACTTGGGTCCTTGAGCTTGCACAGCAGGCGGCGAACCACTGAGCTAAATCCCCAGCCCTACATATTTCTTAAGATTTTAAAAAATTTCATAGTAAAAACAAGAAAAATAAAATGCAAATGGGAAAAATGGAAATTAATTTGGGTACATGAGTTGACTCGAAATAATTTCTTCGTTAGAATCACTGGTCGGTATTAATATTTGATAGAATTACGATGTGTTATGTACATGTAACAATTCGCCATGATGAACGTAATCACTATGTACTGCAAAAATGTACCAGTAAAAAATAACATTTGATAAAGTAATCATAAACTGTCATGCAATCTACTGAGTATATGCCCGACACGGTTTTTGTAAGCCTTTTTGTAAGCCTTGCACAAACTTGATGAAATCTCACAGTAGCCCCATTAGGTAATTTAAAAAACTGTTAGTACAGCTATTATTATTTTGTTTTTTGAAACAGGGTATCGCTCTGTAGTTCAGGCTACTCTCGCCCTCGCGGTGATTCTCCTGCCTCAGCCTCCCAAGTGCTGGGATTACAGGCGCACAGTGCTGGGGACTGAACCCAGGGTCTCCGTATCATTGTTTATCTCCAGTTCTTGGATGGGAAAACTGAGTCCCAGAGACTGCAAAGCAGGAGCTAAGCGACTGTCGCGCTGAAAACCCCGAGCCGAAGTCCCCTCCCCAGGCGCCCCCAATTCCAGTACTTCCAGCGCACTCGCAGCGGGAGGTGGCGGTCGCGGCCCCGCCCCGCCCAGGAACCCCGTACCGTGTAGAGCGTCAGGTCCACGTGTCGCCACAGCCACCGGTCGTCCACCAGGCGCTTCCAGTGGTGACAGACCCTGGGGGAGGGGACCGGCCGTTAGAACGAGCCCGGCCCCGCGGGACCCGGGTCCGTGGCTCGGGGTGAGGCCCCTGCCCGGCTCTGTCCCCCCGGGGCGCGGGGCCGCACCTGGAGATGCGGATCCGGTCCCGGACCGGGAGGTAGGAGAAGATCTCCAGGAGGACCGAGTCCGGCAGGTCCGCCAAAGCCGCCATGATCGCCCCGCCGCGCGCCCGCTTCCGGTCGGGGGTACCGGAAGCTCCCCTTAGGGGTCCCGGGGATGGGGTGGGAGACGGGGGAGCCGCCGAGGGCGGGCTGGGCGGTGGCCGCGACTTCCAGTAGCCGGCCGAGAAACGCCGCTTTCTTATGGCCGGGACCTGGTGGTGTCCTGAGGTCGAACCAGTCTGAGACTCCGTAGGGCCGGCGAAAGACTAAAACTGACTTCGCCCGGAGTGTGGGGGCGGGGAGAACTAGGCGTGGCTTAGGGCGGGTCACCGCCCGGGGGCGTGGCAAAGGACGGGGGCGTGGCTGGGGTAGAGAACTAAGCCTGTAGAGCCTGGCGAGGTCTGGGGGCGGGGTTGGGAAGAAGCCAGGACCAACTTCAGAAGATGTGACTAGGGCCACAGGGCCAAACCGGGAGGGCGTAGGTTGGGGTGAGTCCGGGGCTAACAAGGACGGGGGCGTGTCTGGGACGGGGCGAGGTTCGGGAGGCGGGCATTGGGGCGGGGCAAGGTCTGGGGGCGTGGTTATAGTCCGGGAGTACAGTGGAAAAGAAGTTAGAAGAGGTCTGGTGAGTGGCACGAATGGGGTGTGACCGCTGCGGAGGACTATGCCTACAAGGCGTGGCTTGGGCGGGGCTACACCTGGGAGGACAGCGAATGGGCAGGGACTAGGCTGGGGCAGGGGCGGGGCTAAAGAAGAGGACCCGGTTCCGAAAGCTCGAGGCCGCTGGCCGACCACCACGCCTCTGGCTGGCGGTACGGCTGTAAGGTACAGGCGTGAGGTTCTGGGTTTCATCCTCGGCACCGCAATAAAAAGGGAGGGTAGGGCCGGGGATTTAGCTCAGTGGTTCCGCCGCCTGCCCCGCAAGCTCAAGGACCCGAGTTCAATCCCCGGTACCCAAAAAAACCAAAAAAACAAAAAAGGGAGGGTCAGTTCCGCCGCCTGCTTCGCAAGCTCAAGGACGCGAGTTCGATCCCTGGTACCAGAAAAAAAAAAAGGGAGGGTCAAGCCTGGAAGACGTGGTCGGGATGGGTACAAGACCCTGGGGAGTGACAGGGACAGTTCTGGCGAGGCCGGGGACGACCTGCAAGCCCGGAAGGCCCAGAACCTAGGACGAGGACCAAGGGAGGGGGGCTGAAGCCGGGGAGCTGTGGCAGCAGCCCGGGTCGTGGCCGACGGTGAGACAACTGGTTTTTTTTACCTCCTTAATGCTTTTTGCACTGCGCCTGCCTCACAAGCACAAGGTCCTGAGTTCGATCCCCGGCACCGTAAAAAAATAATAATAATGTGGTTTTAAAAAAAGTAATAATGTTTTTTAATGTCTATGCACGAGGATACGTTTGTGTAAGTGGCATAGTTCAGCCACGTGTTGAAATTTTTGATTGATTTTGCCAAATTGTTCTCCAGACTGTTTTGTATTTTCTATTTTGTTTGGTACCTGGGATCGAACTCGGGACCCTGCGCTTGCAAGGGAGGCGCTGGAACGTTTGAGCTAAATCCGGGGCCCTCCAGACTGTTTTGAGTCGACACTCCCATCAAATATATAGATCTGCGTTTAAAAATAGCAATTCGTTGGGGTCGGGGATATAGCTCAGTGGTTTCGCTGCCTGCTGCGCAAGCGCAAAGACCAGAGTTCGATCCCGGGTACCAAAAAAAAAAAAAAAAGCAATTCATAAAATAAATACAAATAAGTAAAAATGGCAATTTGTGAGCTGTGAGCATTGGCTGCACGCTTGTAATTCCAGCACTGAGGGAGGCTGAGGCAGGAGAATTGAAGGTTTAACTCTCACATGGGCAATTTAGACCCATTTTCAAAATAAAAATAAAAAAGGGCTGGAGATGTGGCTCAGAGGTAAAGCACTCCTGGGTTCGAGCCCCAGTACCAAAAAAGAAAAATTGTAAAAGTAGTTAAAATTAATTCAAACATTTTTATTGATAGGCATTCTAGTTGTTTCCAGATGTTACCAAAAATCATATTGCAGCCAAGTATTCTCTTATATAAACATATGTACACACACACATCCTGTTTATTTCTGTAGGATAAATAACAAGTCAGTTTGATGAGTCAGAAGATATGAGAGACTTAATTTTGAAATCATTTTCTAAATTACTCCACCAAGAATCTATAATGGCAATAAATATATTTTCAACACATACATACACACAAAAGTAGAAATTAGACAGTGAAACTGTTTTAAAAAGTCTTGAGGGGCCGGGAATTTAGCTCAGTGGTTCTGCCGCCTGCTTTGCAAGTGCAAGGTCCTGAATTCAATCCCCAGTACCTAAAAAAAAAAAAAAAAAAAAGACAACTATGTCCTGTAAACAAAGTTTTTGACACTTTGTTCTCATATAATTTATAAGGCTCTGTCTTCTTCAAGGCTAAGTTATAAAACTGTCTGCCCTTGTCCTATTTCTATAAGCTCACTTGATGTCACTGAGTCAGGCCCCTTTGATGAAATGTATAAAAACCAGAAGTTCTCTTTGATGTTCCTTTGGACATTAGTCCATTTAGCAGGTGTTCAACTAAGATAAGCCCTCCTGTTTCCCACTGGTCTCTCCTGTTCTCTTGGATTCTGCAACTATGGTACTGGGGATTGAACCCAGGGGCACTCTGCCACTGAACTATATTCCTAGCCCCTTTTTGAAAGATGTTCTTACTAAATTGCCCAGGCAGGATTTGAGTTTTCGACCCTCCTGCCTAAGCCTCCCTGAGTGCTGGAATCACAGGAATGTGCCACCACACCCAGCTCCAAACTTCTTAATCTTTTCTAATTTCATAGAAAAAAAACCAAGCCAGGCATAGTTGTACATGCCTGTAATCCCTACGTTCTGGGAGGCTAGTGCAAGAGGACTGCAAATTCGAGTCCAGCCTAGGCAACTGAGTGATTTAATGAGGCCCTGTTTCCAAATAAAACATGAAAATAAAGAAAGGGCTGGGATGTCTTCAGGGATAGAGCATTTGCCTAGCCTGCATGACACCCAGGGTTCCATATCCCCAGTACCACCCCCCCACACACACAAACCACCACAGATAAAGTGATTTATGATTCGCAGTCATCTTATGACCATGGAGGGAAAGACCAAAAGAACTGCACAAGTCAGTCATCTCAGACATACCACCTACTTTCAAAATCTTTGTAGTGAGTCATTTAAGGCAACTATCAGCTGAAGCTAAGAGCATTCCTAGGAACTGATGAGCTCTAGGCCCATCCCTTTGCCTCCAACACTTTAAAAACGGCAACTTTTTCCTGGCTTTCTGGCTGACATAAAGAAATAAAGACACAAAATGGTTGGGAAATAAAAGACACAAACCTGGAAGGGAAACAGCTACGGCCAAAGACATCCTGGGTGAAGCCAGGTTGAATTTTGATGAGCTGAATAAGCTACAGGTGTTGGACCCAGAGGTTACTCAGCCGACCACAGAGCTCAAGGAAGAGTGCAAGGACTTTGTGGACAAAAGTGGACAGTTTCAGAAAATAGTTGGTGGTCTAACTGAGCTTGTTGACCAACTTGCAAAAGAAGCAGAAAATGAGATGAAGGGGCCGGGGATTTAGCTCAGTGGTTTCGCTGCCTGCAGCGCAAGCACAAGGACCCGAGTTCGATCCCCAGTACCGAAAAAAAAAAAAAAGAAAGAAAGAAAATGAGATGAAGGGCCATTGGTGCTCGGAACTTGCTCAGATCTATAGCAAAGCAGAGAGAAGCCCAACAACAGCAACTTCAAGCACTAATAGCAGAAAAGAAAATACAGCTAGAAAGGTATTGAGTTGAATATGAAGCTTTGTATAAAGTAGCAGAACAAAATGAATTTATTGACCAATTTATTTTTAAGAAATGAACTGAAAATTTCATTTTTATAGCAGGAAGGCAAAAAACCCCCACAGCAAACCCAAACCCAACCCCAAAACCAAAAAACCTCTACCATTCCAGTGACTTGACTGATGACCTGAGTATGTCATGAAACAGTGTAAGGAGTGAGCCCCCAAGGCAGTAATGCAAGTCTGGGGGAGCTGGTGTTAAACACCAGTGCACAGCCACTGCCAGTGGCCACAGAGGGCAGGTCCTCATCTCTTGCATTCTTAGTATGAACTAAGCAGTCTGTAAACTTTGTTCTTTTTTGTAAATTCACAATACTTTGGAAGGAAAAGCAATAAATTATTGTTTTTTGGTTTTTTTTAAAAAAAAACCTGTTCACTTCCTGGCCAGGATGCAGGAGAGGAAGAGGAAGGGGTGGAGTCCTGCAGCCCCTTTGAGCATACCCCAGTGACATGAAGACCTCCCACCAGGCCCTACCTATTAAAGATCCCATCGACTCCCAGTGGCACCAAAATGGCAGTCTATTTTGTTAACTTATTTTTTATTATACGTTTGGAGTACATGATTACATTCATTGTGGGGAGTAGGTACATGCACATAACACATCTTAATTATTTCCCTTTCTCTCCCTTCCTTCCCTCTGAGCTCCATCTCAAGATCTTCCCATTCACCAAAGATGTGTCTCCCTAAGGTCTATTGTCTGTCTTTTCTTTTTTTGTTTTTGTTTTTTTTGTTTTGGTACAAGGGATCGAACTCAGGTCCTTACGCTTGCAAGGCAGGTGGCAGAACCACTGAGCTAAATCCCCAGCCCTGTCTTTTCTTTTGCTCTTCAAATTATTTATACTTTAGGTTTCTCATATAAGATAAATTATGCTATATTTAAGCTTATGTGTCCGATTTATTTCACTTAACATTATGGTCTCTAGTTGGGTGTGGTGGTGCACACCTGTAAGCCTAGCACTTGGGAGGCTGAGGCAGGAGGATCGCCAGGAGTTCAAGGCCAGCCTGGGCTACATAGTGAGTTCAGGGGTAGCCTGAACCACAAAGTGAGACCCTGTCTCAACAAACCAAAACCAAAAAAACCCAAAACATGGTCTGAAGGTGCCTCCATTTTCCTACAAGTGACTCAAATTTATCCTGTACGGCATAGTACTCCATTGTGGATAAATTCATTTTCTTTATCCATTCATCTGTTGATGGACATACAGGCGGCATCCAAGATTTAGCTATTATGAACTCTGCTGCTGTAAACATGGGTACGTACAGATCACTGTGATATGATTTCTTTAATTCTTTCAAGAAGATACCTAGAAGGGGAATAACTGGGTCAAATGGAATTTCTAGTTGTACCTATTCCAGGAACTTCCCATTGCCCCCTACTGTCTCCCCAGGATGGCTAGGGCCCCTCAGTAGACCCTCCCAAGCCTCCTCTGAAGCCCAACCCCCAATAATCTCAGGTTTCATTTTCCTGTTCTCTCTGCAGCACTCCCTACGCCTTTCCAACCTCCACAACCCACAACTCAGCATCACCACCCTGAGCTCTCTCGACCTTTCAAATCCTGAGAAATTAGAATTTTTAAATCAAGGTCCACCCCTTCCCCCTTTTTACAAAATGACTGCTGTACCGCCATCCAATGTCAACCACCTGGGAAAACAACAGAGCATTAAAAGGAAAATGAGGCTGTCAGCAACTTCACCATCTAGCAGCAGCCAGAGTCAAGGCCTCGAGGGACCCAGGATTCCTACTGACTGCAAACACTTGCTGCTTCCAGACTTCCTCACGAACAATGGTGCCCTCAGCTGCGCTGGACCTTCCAGCCTCCCTTCTCCTGCCACATGTTCTTTTGAGACCAATCCTTGCAAAAATGCTATAATGGGAACTGTTATCCCTTTCCTATGGGCAAGGAAAATGAGATCCACAGAGGTGTCTTGTTTGAAGCCAGTCTTATTATTTCATCATTTATTTATTTATTTTTGGTTTCTTGAGACAGGGTCTTGCCATGTAGTTCAGTCTGGGCTTGAACTAACTATGTAGTTTAGGCTGGCCTCCAACTTGAGGCAATCCTCCTGCCTCGGCCTCCCCAGTGCTGGGATTACAGGTGTGTGCCACCACACCCAGCCAGAGTTATTATAAAAAGAGTGAGTCTCGATGGCCTCTGGTCCTTTTCTGTCTTCCCCTGTGATTTCTTCCCTACGAACTCTCACCATTGTGATGCTATCTCACGAGGACCTCTCCAGAGGCCAGATATGTGACTGCCCAGGTTTTGGATCTTGTTTCTGTCATGCTTGGCTTAGGTGAGTCCTTCACAAACAAACAGGACAAAAGCAAACAGGCCGCTATTTCTCAGTACACAGAAAACAATCTCCCTGAGGCCAAAAGGTCCAGTGATTGTCTGCACACCTTTGCTGACTGTCCTTGGACTCAATCAGAAACATTTCACCCCAGATTCCTTAGCCCCTTCAATACCTATATAAACCTAATTCCTTTCCCAGCTTGCTGCTAATCTCTCTCTCCTGGTGTTAGCCCATCCAATCACAGATGAAATCTCTCCCAGCTAGCTGCTGCTGTTTGTCTCCCAGTGTCGGCCCATCCACACACGGATGTAATAAACGGCTTTTCTGAGCTAGCTGCTAGAATCTACCCGCAATTTTAGTCCCTGATTTTAGTCTCTGTTCATTGGAATAAACTTTTTTTTCCCTCACAAAAGGCCTGTTTAAACGAATGGATTCATGTGCACTGTCTATAACAGCTTCCAAATATTTCTGATAAATAAACCTCTTTCCTTTATAAAACACCTGAGGCAGGAGAGTTATGAGTTTGAGGCCTGCCTGGACTACACAGTGAAACCCTGTCTCAAAATAAAAGTAAAATTAACCCACTCTGGTGGGAACTAACTCACTCCTCCAGACCAACATTAATCCCTTCTGAGGCAGGACCCCCAAAGACCCAGTCCCCTCCCACTGAACTCAGGGGGTGCTGTGCTACATCCCCAGCCTCCTCCCCCCTTTCAATCTCATTTTGAGACAAATTCTCCTTAAAATGCCCAGGCTGTCTTCCTGTTTGTGACCCTCTTGCGCCACTGTGCCCAGCAACACTCTTAACTCTTCAAGGCTCCACCATCTCCCAGATCACCGCACTGAGAAACAACCTCCTAACACATGGACCCTTGGGGGTCACACTCAAAGCGCAGCACACAGTGCCTGTCCTTCCCACCACGGGCCTCTCAGGTCTTCCACCCAATCTCCTATCCTAGTTTGAGACGGTGGCTTGGGCAGGTAAAAAGTGGCGGCCTCGTTTCAGAATGAATCAACTTAGCCTCATGGATCTGGGACAATCCTGTGTGCTGGGAAGGGATCCTTCAACAGGCCCCCTGGCACAAGCTGTCTGGCTGAACTCAGGGGAAGCCGCGTCAGGCTTAGGAAGCGGCCATCTCCGCCCGCTGGACCCTCTGGATCAGCGAAGGGGCCTCAGTTTCCGACGCGCTGATCGTCAGCCTCTAATTCTCCCTCCACGCACTTTCTCCGGACCCACACCCGTCGGGAGCTCCCCCTCGTTCCCCTTCGCCCACCTCGCGCACCATTTTGCCCAGCGTCAGGGCACCAAGGCCAGGCCGGTAAACCACACGCCCACGCTCCGCCCCGAACCAGTAAATACCGGACTCGGTGTTGATTGGCACCCGGTGCCTGGGGGCGTGAGCTACCGGTCGCACACTTCCGCTTCCGTTTCCCAGTTGAAATTGACCTGGGCTCAGCGCTCCAGCGAAAAGGTTGTGGCGTCTGCAGGTTCGAGGCGATTCGAGGTGAGAGGGTCAAGCGCAGAGGTTGGAGTCTGGGAAGGTGGCCGGAACCAGGCCATTCAAGGTTTGCGAGCCCGCGGGAGGTGAAGCCGGGGGCCGGGCCTTCGGGTGACGTGAAGGGGCGGGGGCGCGGCTCCCTGGCTTCCTGCTGCTGGGACCCGGGACTTGGGGCCCGAGAGGACTCGGGTCTAGGGGAAACCGGAGCGGTGAACAGAAGTCTGAAGCGAGGGGCCGGGGATTTAGCTCAGAGCCACCGCGCCTGCCTCGCAAGTGCAAGGTCCTGAGTTCGATCCCCCGTACCACAAAAAAAAGCCTCACGCGGGAGGCTTCGGGCCTGGGACCTGGGAGACTTGTAGGCTGGGACTTGTGGGACCTGGAAGACCCCGGAAGGCCTGACTGCCTCCTCCCACCCCCGCCCAGGGCACCTCCGGCCAGGATGATCGAGGTTGTTTGCAACGACCGTTTGGGAAAGAAAGTCCGCGTGAAGTGCAAGTATCCATCGATGGCCGAGAGGCAGTGGTCCCTGGGGGTGCTAGACACGAGGCGGTCACCTCAGTGTGTGTTGTAGGGTGGTTACAGTTCAGCCTGGGAGAGGGGGCGGATCGGGCCCTGGCAGAGTGGAAGATACGCAGCCCTGGAGTGTTACCTTCCTCGCTTTACGTCTGCCTTGCTTTTGCCTTAACTCCTCTGCGCCCAGCACCGATGACACCATCGGGGACCTTAAGAAACTGATCGCGGCCCAAACTGGCACCCGTTGGAACAAGATCGTTCTTAAGAAGTGGTGAGTGCCGTGGTAGGGGTTGGGGCTGGTGCGGGCCAGGATTTGGCCGGGGAGCGCTGCAGGCAGCCTTTGCTGAGGGCCAAGAGCCTTCTCAGGCATCTTTCTGAAAGGTATCTGTCCCATAGGTACACGATTTTTAAGGACCACGTGTCTTTGGGGGACTGTATCCTTTTCTTGACTTGAGGAAGAGTCAACATACCCAGCCCTGGTTGTCTTTGTTCTGTACTGAAGCCTGTATGAAAGTCAACACCTATAACTTAGGTGAGTTTTAAGAAATGGGAGCATGTTTATTTCGTTGAGGAGGAGGGTGGTTGGCTCATGATAAATTTGACTTGAACATTTATTACTGAGGTCCTCCTGAGGCCAGAGACCAGAGTAGAGTGAGACTCAGGCATGTCTGTTATGCAGGAAGAGAAGGAACTCTATATTTTGGATTCTTTCCAGATCAAAATGGCTCGGTCCCAAACGGCTTCCTTAGTGGTGCTCAGGCCACCTGGATGGAGCTGTGATGGGATGAGGGGTGGGGAAGGAGCCCTCAGTGAGGATTCCTTGACACCATTACCCAGATGAAATCCATGATGGGATGAACCTGGAGCTTTATTACCAATAGAGCAGAACTCCCCCTTTTCTTGCCCTCCTCTCCCACCCTCCCCTCTCACACTGGTATGGACACTTGTTTTTAAAAACTCACATTAATAAAAACTTAGATGCTGCTTTGTGGATGTCATGTTTGCTGAGGCTGTCTTAGGGGAGGGTTGCATCTCTCTGGTCATCGCTTCAGAACACGGCAGTTTGAGAGCTCAGGATAGCCTGGATCAGGGCAAGGAGGGGGGCTCAGAGGTAGAGCATTTGCTTAGCATGGGGGAGCTTCTGGGCTGGACCCAGCAAAACACACACACATGCATGTATGCACAAACAGATTGTATTAGCAAGGTACAGATGGGCCAGAACCCTGGAGTTTTCCCTGCGTTTCAGGAGGAGGAGACCCTGGGATTGTTGTCACTCTAACGGACCGCGGAACCTCTGGGTTGGGCTATAGGAACAAACTAGCAATACAGGCTTGTGGATTGGACAGACTGTGGGTTTAATGTCAGCTCGACTACCAGCAGCCAAGAGACCCTGGGCAAGTTACTTAACCTCTCCAAACCTCTGCTAGGATTTGAGTTTCCCCTCTAAAACTGATATGCTTTAGCCAGATGTGGTGATGGATGCCTGTAATCCCAGCACTTGGGAGGCTGAGACAGGAGGATTGCTGTGAGTTAGACAGCTTAGACTATGTAGTTCAAGGCTAGCCTGAACTGCACAGTGAGACCCTATCTCAAAAAAAAAAAAAAAAGAATAAACTGACAGACTTTTACTGGGGACCCCTGAAACCTTACTGGAAACCTCTGCAGTAAGCTCCCGTCTTCGGCCCAGGGTATGACGCAGGCCTGAGAAGAAAAACTAAGAAAGGGGGCCGGGGATTTAGCTTAGTGGTTCCACCGCCTGCCTCGCAAGTGCAAGGACCCGAGTTTGATCCTGGATACCCAAAAAAAAAAAAAAAAAAAAAAAAAGATTAAAAAAAAAACAAAACTAAAAGAACCAAGACAGAAAGCAGGGTGCCAGGATGACCAAAGCTGGTGCCACCCAACAAAGGCGCTGGCCAGTCCAAGCCACTGACTTTTATTGGTAA
The DNA here is from genome assembly GCF_053883595.1 of Heterocephalus glaber. NCBI lineage: Eukaryota > Metazoa > Chordata > Mammalia > Rodentia > Bathyergidae > Heterocephalus > Heterocephalus glaber. The sequence continues at coordinate 8,859,405 of NW_028258457.1, read as the reverse complement.
TGAATTGGGGTAAAGGCGACCTACGTGCAAGGATAGCACTACATGTAAAGATGTGTGGTCTGTGGGGTTTCTGTGGAAATTAAATGTAAGCAAGCCTTGTAAAAGACAAGATAAAGCATTCTCAAATTAGGAACAGAATAGACAAAATACGTGGTTGTAATTAGAACGTTGTCCTTCTAGTTAAGATTTTAGTTGTGGGAATGAAATTTGGGTGTCAGTTACTCTGACCTCAGCACATAGGCTTCAGCCAGACTCACTTCTCAAAACAAGCCAATTGTGGGGTCAACTCTTTATGGCCTGCACTGCTTATAGCCTGCTTTGGGGCATAATCAGTATTGCAGTCTCCCTAAGACTTTAATTCCTGTTGTGAAATTTGAGATGTGGGACTTTTTTCTTGAGACAGGGTCTCACTATATAGTTCAGGCTGCCCTTGAACTCACTATGTAGCCCAAGCTGGTGTGTAACTCACAACAATCCTCCTGCTTCAGCCTCCAGAGTGCTGGGGTGACAAGTGTGCACCACCACACCCAGCTATATAAACCATTATTCTTTATAAATTATCCAGCCTCAGGGATTCAGTTATAGCAACAAACAGACTAGGGGCCAAGGATATAGCTCAGTGGTGCTGTGCCTGCCTGGCAAGCACAAGGTCCTGATTTCAATGCTTGGTACGGGAAAAACAAACAAAAAAAACCCAGGCTAAGACATCCTTTCCTTATCCATACTGGAGCTGTATTTACTTTGGCATGTTGTGAACGGAAGACTGAGATAGAGCATGTAAAAGTATCTAGTTCCTGCCACTTTGATCTGAAAAATGAGACCATGAACCTGATGTATTCACCTGTAACCTCAGCTACTCTGGAGGCTGAAGCAAGAAGATGGCAAATTCAAGGTCAGCCTGGGCAATTTAGCAAGATGCTGTCTGTCGCAAGATAAAAAGGGTTGGGGATGTAGCTCAGTGGTAGAGCACCTTTAGCTTCAGTTCCTAGTACTCCCATAAAAGAGACCATAGTTTCAGGGAAACAAGGAGACTGTGGCCCAGGCTGTAAAAACCCTGCCTTGGCCTGCGGATTTAGCTCAGTGGTACTTATGACTGCCTTGAAAGTGCAGTGTCCTAAATTTGACCCCCAGCACCAAAACAAAAAACCAAAAACCCTGCCTTAAGAGCCAGACCAACTGGTTGGAATTTTGCCAGGTCATGGCAATGGGATTTGGAAGGTTCCCCTGTAAAGGATGCTGTGATGGTACCCCATGCTAGTGAGAGATCTCCATGGAAACAGCAGCATGCAGCACACATGCCTTACTTATCTCCAGCTTCTCTAGGTATGAATAGGCAGGAGGCCAAATGCCCCCCTGCCCTGGTCACAGATCCCGGGTTGACTTTGGCCGAGCCCTCAGATCCAGAGAGGACCTGAGCCGGTCTCATCCCCGAGCCTGTCTCCCACCCCATGGAGCCCCCGTCATGTTCATGTCATCCCTGCTCCCCTTCCCAAGTGGCACCCACTTGCACACGCCTCTCCTGGGCAGTGGACCCTTTGCCGCCTGGGATGCCGCTGCCCTGTGGCACTTTGGGGGTGGCTCTGTTGGGTCTCGTGGTCACCTCCCTCCCCAGGCTGTGGTGTCCTCCTGTCTTCAGGACTTCCTCTTCCTCCTAACATGCCATAGATGTCTCTCTCAATACCCTTGCTGTTCCTACTCTTAAGCTGTCTCCCCCTTAACTGTCCCTTTGAAAGCAAGCAATTTTTTATTTACATGATAGGTTTAACAATGTGATTCCTTAATTTCACATCAGCATAGAAGTGTATAGGATACAGATAAAGCCCTTCTCTACCCTGTTTTCTCTCCTGAGGTCTCTCCTGTTTCAATGCTTTTAAACTTCAATTTTGTTTTTAAAAGATGACTATTACCAGGCATGGTGCACGCCTGTGATCCCAGCACTCTGAAGGCTGAGGCAAGAGGATTGCCGGAGTTCGAGGCCAGCCTGGACTATATAGTGAGACCCTATCTCAAAAGTAAATAAAGGGCCAGGAATTCAGTGGCACCGTGCCTGCCTCGCAAGCACAAGGTCCTGAGTTGGATCCCCGATACCGGGGAAAAAAACAAAACAAAAGTAAATAAATAAGACTGTGTTAGGGGCTAGGGTGGGGTGTGGTAGCTCAGTGGTATATAGCACTCGGCTAGCATGCCTGTTTCTTGGGCCAGGGATTTAGGTCAGTGGTTCCACCACCTGCCGTGCAAGCAAAAGGACCCCAGTTTGATCCCCGGTACAAAAAAAAAAAAGTTTATTATTTCTTACACCACACCTCCTGCCAGTGACAGTCATTAACATATTTGGGTAAATTAGGAATTGTCTGAAATAGCAACCTAGGGTTATTATACAAAAAGCATAGTTAGCCTGGCGTGGGGGCGCATGCCTGTGATCCCAGCACTCAGGAGGCAGAGGCAGGAGGATCAACTGTGAGTTCAAAGCCAGCCTGGGCTACATAGTGCGTTCAAGGCCAGCCTGAACCACATGGTGAGACCCTGTCAGAAAAACCCAAAACAAACAAACAAAAAAGGAACAATTTATACCTCTGTAATTCATTACTGTTCAGTAGCTTGCTATCTTGTGCTTTTATGTCTTGATTATTTTCTCATAAATTATCTGTCTCATTCTTTTTAATTAGTATTTCTATTAGCTTATTTTGTTTTCTTTTTGGATTTTCAAGACAAGGTCTCACTTTGTATTTCAGGCTGGCCTTGAACTCATATGTAGCCCGGGCTGACCTCTAACTCATAGTGATCCTCCTGCCTTAGCCTCCCAGGTGCTGGGATGACAGGCATGGGCCATCATCACACCCAGCCCTGTAATTAGTATTTTTATTGCTTTTTTTTAATATATAAAAGGACAGTGGAGGGCCAGGGATTTAGGTCAGTGGTTCCAGTGCCTGCCTTGAAAGCGCAAGGTCCCGAGTTTGATCTCTGGTACCAAGGGGGGGGGGCAGTGGAGGGTTTTTGTTTTTGTTTTGTTTTGTTTTCTTTTTTTCAGTGCTGCACGGCCAACCCTGGGCCTCACACATGCCAGCAAGCACTCTAGCACTAAGCTACACCCCCAGCCCTCCTGCCTCAGGCCTGGGCCAGACCTAAGTTTCAGTGAGTAGAATACTGGAAAGGATGGACTGTTACTTGGGGAATGGTTTGCAGAGAGCCTGTGGCTCTGTCTTGCTCTTGCTTTCTCCCTTGTTCTGCCCTGTCCAGCTGCCTTAGTGTCTGCCGTACCCCATGAGGATCTCAGCCCTTAGTGCAGCATCTGTAGCAACTGCATCCTGTCAGCAACCCCATGGGCTAGCTTGGAGGCTGATCCTGCCACAGTTAAGCCTTCAAATGAAGACACAGCCACCCCTGCCGATACAGCTAAAGTGTGCCTGGATTCACAGAAAACTGAGATAAATGTTGACCCACTAGGCTGTGGGGTGGTTTGTTAGGCAGCAGTAGAGACCTTAATAGAACCAGTAACGCGTTTCAGCATCATCTACCACCTGGTACCATGCACTGAGGAGCATGCACAGTCTCTGCCGTATCCTTCTCCACACATAGGCTTCCAGGTGTGGTGTCACATGGCTGTGATCCCAGCACTCAGGAGGCTGAGGCAGGAGAATCGCAAGTTCAACACCAGTCTGGACTACATAGGGAGACCCTGTCTCAAAAAAAAAAAAAGTTTGGAAAATGGAGGAACTAAAAAGTCTGAAGTTTAGTAGTTAATAGTATTGTACCTGTGCTGATTTCTTATGTGTGATCATTGTTCAATGGCATGGTCCCTCAGCATTGGCAGTGGAGATACTTTGAGGGCTAATTCGTTTGGGGACTGTTCTGTGCATTGAAGGATGTTTAGCAGCATCCAGGGCCTCTGCCCATTTAATGCCAATAGCATGTCCCTCTCTCCCCAGTGTGATAACCAAAAAATGTCTTGAGACATTGCCAAATGTCCCCTGGGGAACAAACTTCAGAATCTCTTATATTACATGTTTGATTTTTTTTTTTAATGTATGTGTAGTGCTGGAGATGGAACCCAGGATCCATACCTCCAGTCCCGTTCTGTTAGCAAAATGCTGACATAAGGGGAGGTAGGGGAAGTCTATGAAAACTGCTTCTGCAATCCTGCCCTGAGTTGGAAATTGTTCCTTTCCAGCATCAGCATCGCTGGTCATTAACATACTTTAATGAATCTAGATTTTTTTTTTTTTTTAGTACTGAAGAGTGAACCCAGGGACCCTCTACCATTGAGCTATATCCCCAGCCCTTTTTATTTTTTATTTTGAGATAGGGTCTTGCTAAATTCCCCAGGCTGGACTTGAGCTTGTCATCTTCCTGTCTCAGCCTCCCTCAAGGCTGGGGTTATAACCATGTGCCACCATGCCTGGCTACAGCCAGAAATTTTCTGTGATATAAACCTACGTAGTTTTAACACAATTGAAATAAATATACATACTACAGTACTGCTGTTTAGCAGCTTACATATTTATGCTTTTTTTTTTTTTTTTTTTGAGGTATTGGGAATTGAATCCAGGGCTCTGCACACACTGAGCCACATTCCTAGATTTTTTTTTATAACAGGAATTGAAATCAGGACCTTGCACTTTGGAGGCAGGCATGGTGCCACTGAGCTAAATCCCTGGCCCCCTACCCTTGCTTTATAATTGTTATCTTTCTATAAATGATTTATTCACTCTTTTAAATTAGTTTTATTAACCTTTGATTTTGCTTTGCTTTCATAATACTATAATTGCTATGCAGTCCTATGATCGGGTTTGTGTGTGTGTGTGTGTGTGTGGTTTTTTTTCAGCAAATACCAGGCACTCTTCTGAGTGTTTTATATGGTAGCTCATTGAATCTTCACATCAAATGGAAGAGCTAGGTATTATTGCTTATCTCTACTCTGCAGCCGCAGAAGCTGAAGGGCAGACGTGCAATAATTTGTTCAGGGTCATAGCAAGTGGAAGAGCGGGGCTTTGAACCAAGGCAGTCTGGTGTTAGGGTGCACGGAACCCAACACATCCTGTGTCCAGTCCTGCTCCCATGGGTTCGTGTCCCCGAGCCCCATTCTTTCTAACAGTCACATAAAGGCCCATGTAATCAGACTTTTTCCCCGCCGGTGTCTCTGACTCTTGTATCTCTGCAGCCCACAGTTACCCAGCTCTGGCTGCCCAGACTCTTCAGTGTCCCACGGACTCTACAGAATTTAAATTGGTTCAAACTGAACTCATTCTTCTCCCACCCGCGTCTCCTCCTGTGTCCTCTGATTGGCAGTGCCATCACCCATTAGTTACCCGGGACAAGCCCGATTGAGGGAGTAGGTTGAAATAGGTTCCAAAAGACATGGGAAGTGTTTGGGTCAGTAGCATGGGTAAATGGTTACCCTTGCAAAAATTTTTTAAAAGGGTGGGTTAGCTTTGGACATCTGGAGAAAACAAGTGGGAAGAGGGAGGATGGAGGAGCCAAATTTAGGCTTTGGGACCTCAGCTACTTATCACCAAGACAACTGCGTTACTATGGCAACAGCAACGGGTGTAACGTCCTTTCTAAGTACTTCGTCGGCTGCCGTTACCTCCCCGCTAGCCATAAGCTTCAGCAAGGGGGCTTGCAGGCCTCCGGGAACTCCTCAAGAGGGCGGGGGTCACTGCTGCAACAGTCAAATTAATCAGCTTTATCCTACCCGGATGAGCTCTGCAGTGTAGAGCGACAAGAAGGGGTCGGGACTTTTTTGGCGCTCGTCAAAGGGCGTTGAAAAGGGCGGGCTCGGGTCCCTAGCTCACCATTTAGGAGCCGGGCAGAGGGGAGAGGCGGGGCCGGGGTGAGGCCGACCAGGGGCGGGGCCCAGGTAAACCGTGGGTGGTTCCGCCTACCCTCGCTTCTCCCCAGTAGAAAGCCAGAGAAGCAACTGGGATTGTTGAGGTATCAAATAAGCGTCGCCTCCAGGCCCCGGGGAGGGGCACAATGAGCCAATCGGCAGAGGCGGTGGGCGGGCAAAAGCGACAGGCGGTGCGGCGGAGGCGGAACGGGTGCTGCGGCAGGAGGGAAGATGGCGGACGAGGAGAAGCTACCATCCGGCTGGGAGAAGCGCATGAGCCGCAGCTCAGGTGCCGCGGGGGTCGGGGCTGGGGCTGGGGCTGGGGCTGGGGCGGGGCTGCGCGAGCCCAGGAAGTAGTGCTCGAACTCTCACCTGGGACACGGCGCCACGGCCGCCTTTCTCTCGTGGCCTCTTGGCTCTTGCACGTTGTACCCAGGGTAGCAGCTCCGGCCCGCCCTGTGCGGGCTGTGATCCCCAGGAGCCGGGACCCGAGGAAACTGAGACAGGGGCGGGTTGAGTTAGGGGCTGAGAAACTGCAGCACTCCCCCAGGGCATGCTGATATCTCTTGGCCTAATGCACCTGATGTCCTGGGGAATTCTGCACTCCGCTGGGGCGGGAGGGGGGGCGGGGGAGGACCTGGGAGGAGGACACCACAATACCCTGCGATCGGCTGGTGTGGGCTGGTGCCCACAACTTAAACCCGGCTGACACCCTTACTACTGAGTCTGCGATATCCGAGGTGATATTCTGAGGTCGGCCCCTGTGCTTGGAGTCTGATACAGAGGTTTGCCCCATAATGACCGTGCACGTTTATATCGTTCCCAGCGTCGTGCCATGCACTTTAAGTGTAAGTTCTCTCTCTCTCTCTCTCTGAAGTGCCACAGTTCTTGTGCAGTAGTTACTACTATCATCTTACAGGTGAGGAAAATCTGAGGCCAGGACACTGAAGGAATTCATCCATAATCAGGCAGTTTCAAGAGTTGAGGCCTTTTCCCCTGTGTCCCTACCAATGCCTGAGAAGCAGGCCCGGCATCTTTGGGTAGATCCAGGGTCATTCTGCTGCCTCCTCCACAACCCATAGTTATCATAGTCGCAGTAATAATTCATTTTTACTGAGCGCCCACTGCTTCATACATTGACTGTTTCCGTCAGCACCATGAGTATTGATGTCCTTATTCTCTGGGCTCTCATCATTTTTTTTTTTTTTTTTTTTTTTTGTACGGGGGATCGAACTCAGGACCTTGTGCTTTTGAGTCAGGCGGCAGAACAACTGAGCTGAATCCCCGGCAGGGCTCTCATTTTGCAGATGAGAAAACTGAGGTTCAGGGAGATGGAGCCCGTTGCTGAGGCTCTAGATTCAGTGGCTCAGCAGGATTTGCTCCCAGAATCCATGCATTTGCCTAACCTGCCCCAGGCCTGAACTGTAACTGTGACCTTCAACATAACCCTGACACTGCAAAGCTCTGGGGGCATTTTCTGCTCACAGGAACCTAGCAGTTTCTTCATGGGTGACACCCACACCTTCATGGTGCTAGGTCCCCGATGCAGCCCAGCCTCTCAGCTCTTGGAATGATACACAGAATCTTCAGGGTTCTTCAAGCTTCCTGTATGCTTCTCACTGCCTGGGGGATACCAGGCCTCCAGCAATACTGCTTCCTAGCTCTGCAACACAGGACGCCGGGTAGGGGTCAAGAGCAGAGCTTTTGGGTGTGGCACAACTGAGTTGGTCCCTGACTTCCTAAGGAGCACAGAGTAAATGCACAGCAATTGTTGCCCATTACAGCTGTTACCAGAGATGCAGAAGTTGAGGCCTCAGTTTTGTCTTCTGTATAATGGAGATAATAAAAGCTGTCACAGTTGGCCTTCAGTGGTAGAGTGCTTGCCTAGCATTCACAAGGCCCTGGTTTTGATCCCCAGTACCGTGTTTAAAAAGAAAAAAAAAACAAGAGAAAAAGAAATGGGTGTGCCTGGCTGGTGGTGCACACTTATCATCCCAGCTACTCAGGAGGCTGAGGTGGGAGGAGCCCTTGAGCCAAGTTCAAGGCCACTTAGGATAACATAGCAAGTCCTTGTCTCTTAAAAAAAAAAAAAGAAAGAAAGAAAAGCCAGATGTGGTTGTGGTGGCCCATGCCTGTAATCTGAGGCAACTGTGAGCCCAACTTGGGCAATTTAACAACTTAGAGCCTGCCTCAAAAATTGTTTTTTAAGCAAAGGACTGAGGTTGTAGCTCAATTTAGAGCCCTTGAGTTTGATCCCTAGTACCTCAAGAAAAGATTTCTAAAAACCTGTCCCACACAATGTGTGCCAGGCTGGGTGGTAAGCATTTTACAGACCTGTGGACTCAGTCCTCTCAGCAGCCCTCCGGGCAGGTACTGTTCTCTCCATTTTACAGATAAGAAAACTGAGGCCCAGGGAAGTTAGATCCTGCAGAAAGTGACTGAGCCAGATGCAAATCCCGGGGCAGCCTGGCTGCTGAGTTCTTGCCTCTTCCTGTTCCTCTTCCCTTCTTCTCTTCCCTTCCTTGTGGTTGTTCTCCCACAGCCACAGAAGTTATCTGGTCCTCTTGGTTGTTTTTGTTTACCGCCTGTCTGGCTCCACCTAGAACTGTAGCTATATAAGGGCAGGGAGGCCGGGGCTCAGGATCCTGTGGCTGAATGAAGACCTCCCAAGCCAATCCCTTACTGTGGTCCTCTGTCCCGGCCCCTGCTGAACCTCCATTGCCTCCCCCGCAGGCCGCGTGTACTACTTCAACCACATCACCAATGCCAGCCAGTGGGAGCGGCCCAGCGGCACTGGCGGTGGTGGCGGTGGTGGTGGCGGCGGCGGCAATAAAAATGGGCAGGGGGAGCCTGCCAGGGTCCGCTGCTCACACCTGCTCGTCAAGCACAGCCAGTCCCGGCGGCCCTCATCCTGGCGGCAGGAGAAGATCACCCGGACCAAGGAGGAGGCCTTGGAACTGATCAATGGTGAGCAGGGCAGGTAGGGGACAGGGTCTCGGGAGGGGCCATGCAGAAGTCACACCGGGTCCTGCATCCACCACAGCCCACTCAACTGTCACGAGTGGCAGTGGCCAACAGAGAAGTGCCTGTGTGTGGCACAAGCCTGCCCCAAACAGCCACCTCTCTCTCCTGTTCATATCGCCTTTGAGAGTGAGCCGGGAAGGGGCAGAGGACCCCCGCACACCTGGGTATGCACAGCAGCAGTGCCTTGTGAGCCCTGGGACCTCGGGGATGCATGTCACCTCCCTGAGACTCAGTTTTCTCCTCTAGAAAATGGGCATCACGGTCCCCTGCCTCAAGGGCTCCCATGACGTTGGGGGAGGTGAGGCAGTGTGTGGTACTCAGGCAGCTGGGCTGTTCTCAGAGGTGCTGTCACCGAGGGCCTGGGAGACAGGGAGGTAGAGGAGCTGGAGGGAGCACAGAGAAGGACAAGAATGGACCAGGCAGCAGAGCTGACAAGTCAGAGTCAGGTGTGCCCCCGGGAGGGGGCTGAGCCCTGCTCCTTCTGTTCCCCTAGGACAGTGGTGGCGAACTTATGGCACGCTGGTGTTTGTTTTTCTTTTAAGACAGAAGAAGTTAACACATCTTGTTTTTTCTAAACTAAGACCTCAGTATTCAGTATTTAATTCCAGGGTTGGCACTTTGGGATAAATGAGCACGTTTTGGGTTGCACTTTGGCATTCCTCTCTAAAAGGTTCGCCAGCACTGGCCTAGGATCTAGAGCAGGGGTGGCCCCCTTTTTTCTTTAAGGCCAGATGGCATCTGTTTTAGGTCTGGTGGGCAACACAACCTCCGTCAGCTCTGCCCTGGAACTCTGAAGCAGGCAAGACGTAAACACATGGATCATGGCCACCGGGTGTCAGTGAAACTTTATAAATTTATCTGTTTTTTGTTTTTTTGGTACCAGGAATTGAACTTGGGTCCTTGCGCTTGCGAGGCAGGCGGCAGAACCACTGAGCTAAATCCCTGGCCCCAACTTTATAAATTTATAAAATTTAGTATATGTGCTGCCAAAGTGAGGACTAAATTTATAAAATTTATAAAATGAGGCAGGTGATTTAGCTCAGTGGTGTTGCCCCTGCCTCGCAAGAGCAAGGTTCTGAGTTCAATCCCTGGTACTGAAAAAAATGAGGCAGGGCTGAGTGCAGGAGTGCATGCCTGTCATTCCAGCTATTCCAGAGGCTGAGGCAGGAGGCTCATGAGTTTGAGCCTAGCCTGGGCAACTTAGGAAGACCTTGTCTCTAAATAAATATAAAGGTCTGAGAATATAGCTCAAGGGTAGAGCATCCCTGGGCTCAATTCTCTTAGAACTGCAAAACAAAAACAACTAAGCAGAATTTGGCCTTCAGGCAGTAGTTGGTACAACCCTGGTCCAGAGCTGTCTGTATGACTGCTGCTACCTACATGTGTTTACTTCCATTTATATATTTATTGATTGATTGACTAATTGTTTTGCTTTTCCTTGGTTCTTTTGAGACAGCATCCCACTGTGTAGTTCAGGCTGGCTTTGAACTCACTATGAAGTCCAGGCTGGGCTCAAACTCACAGCAGTCCTCCTGCCTCAGCCTCCTGAGAGCTGGGACTACAGGTGTGCACCACCATGTCCAGCTACCTCCATTTACACTAATTAAAATAAGAGGAAATTAAGAAGTGGTCCACGAGTCACACTGGTCATTCCTTAGTTGTTTAGAAGTCACATCTGGTGACAGCTACCATCTTGAACAGTGGGGTTGGGAAATGTTTCCATTGTTTCAGAGTCCTGTCAGACAGTGCTGCTGTGTCGAATGTGGTTTCCTCCTCCCAGCCTCTCCCATCAGGAACCCCAGATCCCTACCCAGCTGCTCCTACCGTGCACACCCAGTGTGTGCTCTGGCAGGTCCTGGCTTGGTGGCCTTGGGCAAGTGACTTAACATTCTCTGAGCCTCAGTTCTTTTCAACTGGTTCAAGAGTAATAGGACCTGGCTCCTAGGGGAATGGGGAGCGTAGCATAAACGACAGCATGGAGCATCTGGTACGAGTTATAATTGCTGACCTTCACTGTGATGTTGTTATTAGCACGGGTCCTGGCCAGGAGTGCATTCTTGGTCAGCATTGGCTATTGTTTTGCTGTTACATCATTGGGTGCAGACCTCGCCTGTAAGATGTTACAGACAGGAACACACACACCCATACACACACACACACACACACCCGCACCCCCATCCAGATGGCGTCTGGCACTGTAAGTACCACTTACTGGCTTCCTTTGTCGTGTTAGAGGAAGATACTGAGGCAGCCATGGTGGTGCACACCTGTAATCTCAGCTGCTCAGGAGGCTGAGGCAGGAGGATCAAGAGTTCAAGGCCAGCCTGGGCAACTTAGCAAGACCATGTCTCAAAACACAAAATCAAAAGGGCTTGTGATGTAGCTCAGCTGGTAGGGCCCTTGCCTAGGTGTGTGAGGCCTTGGGTGTGATCTTCAATACCAGAGGGAGGGAGGAGGGCCCTGGGTGTGAGGGGTGGCAGGGAGTGGCAGCAGGAAGCACATGGCCACGAGGGACCCGGAGATGGGCCTGCTAGAGACACCTGGGTGGCTGGGATGTGCACGTGCCTGGAAGGCTCAGAGCCCAGAGCGGGTGATGGTGACGGGCCTGCTGCCCCAGGGGGAGAGGAGGAAGTGGGTGGGAGGAAGCGTGAGATGACCCTAACCCTCCCAGCTCTCGAAGTCTCCGTTCTGAGGCCTCTGGAGCAAGCAGGAGGAAGTGGGTGTCTGGAGATGGAGTTCAGGAGGAGTCGTCTCCACCAGAGGGGCCAGGAAGAGACGAGGCGTGAGAGGGACGTGGCAAAGGCTTGGTTAGGGCAGCCGGGCCAGGGAGGATAAATGGGGTGATGGGGTGATCTGTGCGAGACATCTGGCGGCTGAGGCAGGTGGGGACGGCGAGGGGGCCCAGGTCTGGCCCAGGCAGGTGAGGGGTCTTCCCGAATCTGGGAGGGACAGGTGTGTGGCTGGTGGGGCTGAGCCTGCAGGGGGCCTGGGGGTGCTCCCAGCAGGCCTTGGCCCCACCTTAAGTGGACACAGACCGGGAATGTCAGTGCAGTCCCCCAGCCTGTTCGGGGCACACGGAAGCCCTGGGAGTAAGTGCACCCTGAGGCGCCGTGACTTGAACTCGGGGGTAGCATGGGGTAGAAGTGGGGAGCAGGTTCCAGAGAGATGGAGAAGGCAGAATCAGGGGACGTGAGCATGGGTGAAGCGGGCAGGAAGGAGTGTTCAGGAGAAGGTAACGTAAGGTTAGATGGCAGGGCTCCTCTGGGGTCGCACAAGGCCATGCACGTGGCCTCCCTCATTCTGAGCTGTGGTAACTGCATCTGTAGAGCGGGCACAGGGAGCCCGTGAAGATCGAGGACAGTGGGCGCAGTGGCTGGCACTCACTCTCCACATGGCAGTGCTTTCACCCTGGTCCGCTGGCTGTGGGTGGCAGGGACACTGAGGTGGGGCATCTCTGCTGCTACCCGAAGACCCTGCTGGGAGACCTGGGCAGGGACATGGGAGGCCTGGCAGGCCCAGCCGCAGAGCCCTGGTGACCTTGGGCCAGGGCTCCCTGTCCGAGTCCCACAGGCCATCAGGAGGACAGCGAGGTGGCCTGGCCAGGACATCCCTGCCAGGTCAGCGTGCTGAGGGCCAGGCTTGTTTTCTCCCCTTCTGGGCTCCGTCCAGGTGATCAGGAAATGATGATTCGGGCAGCACCTGCCCCAGCTGGCAGGCCATGGGGGCACGTGTCACCAGTGCCCGTGTAGAGCCCTCGCCGTGCCCCGAGGGGACCGGCCGCCTGCACAAACCAGCGCTGCCTGCTTTCTGCGGAAGCTCCTCTGCAGCAGCTGGCCGGCTGTCAGGAACCTGAGCCCTGCGGGTCTGCCAGTGTCCTTGATGAAGGAGGCGGGCCCGGGCCTGGGCCCAGGGTGTGACCTACCATCCTCATAGTCCCTTACCCAGGCACGCGGGTCTGTGGGCTCCTCTGACTGGCATCCCCGAGGTCAGTGCCACCCCTCGGCCTACTTGCCTCAGGCAGGGTGTCTGGGCCCTCCTGTGGGTCCTGGGCCATTAGGGGTGGCAGACCTGGACCCGTCACCCCCTTCCCTGACCAGACCCTGCCCTGCCCTGGGGTCCGGAAGCAGCCTCTGGATCCACTGGGGTAGGCAGGGAGTTTGTCTCTCAGCCTTCTCAGGGCCAGGGCCCACCCTGTTTTTTTCCTCCCTCTCCTTAGTGGTCGTGGTCTGTGAGCTCAGCAGTGGTCACAAAACACACAGACGGAGGGGCGCCCGGACAGTCACAGTTCTGAAGGCCGAAGCCCAAGATCAGGTTCCCGGTGAGACCTCTCTACCTGCTCAAAGAAAGCCACTGTCTCACGGTGTCCTCACATGGCCTTCCTCAGCACCCGTGCAGAGAGAATAGGAAGGAGCTTTGGTGTCTTTTACTGTTTTGTTTTTTTTTCTTTTTGAGATGGTCTCACAATGCAGCCCATTGAACTTCTTTTTTTTTTTTTTTGGTACCGGGGATCGAACTTGGGACTTTGCACTTATGAGGCAGGTGGCAGAACCACTGAGCTAAATCCCCGGCCCTGGCATTGAACTTTTTTTTTTTTTTTTTTGAGACAGGGTCTTGGTTTGTAGTGCAGGCTGTTCTTGAACTCGCTATGTAGCCCAGGGTGGCCTGGAACTCATGGTGATCCTGCTGCTTCAGCCTCCCACGTGCTAACATTACAGGCGTGCAGTATCATGCCCTGCTATTGTATATTTTATTTTGAGAGTCTCACTAAGTTGCCCGAGCTGCCTGGGAACTTGTGATCTTCCTGCCTCACTTCCTAGAGTGCCAGAATTACAAGTGTGCACTACCACACCTGGTGAAGAAAGTTTTTAATACCGCTTCAGGTTCCCGCCAAAGCGGAATGTCTTCTAAGAGCAGGCCGGTCAGAGCCCTGTGAGCTAAGGGGTGTTGTGCACACTGTGGTGTGTGAGAACACCAGGCTGTCCACTGTCAGGGATCCCACAGCCCTGGCAGGCCAGGGCAGCACGTCATGGTTTGTTTTCCGAGGCAGTAGGTGGCCTGGGGTGCTGTAGGTCAGGTGTCCTCAGCTGGTCACTGGCCCACATAGAAGGCACAGGTAGGGAACCTGGAGCTGCATGGCAGAGCCCCCATAGGTACCCAGAAGTCCAGGGAGAGAGAGAGCGGGAGGGGTGACCCAGGCATGCCTGGTCCAGGTCAGTCACTGGTGGAGGAGCCATGTGTGCCCAGGTGCCTGTGCGGCAGCACCAGCTGGATCTCTCGTGGTTTCAGGTGGATCATGGTGGCATTGACTCCTGGCAGGAGACTGAGGCCAGGGGCCCCTGGGCAGTTGGGATCAGCTTGGGGTCAGGCAGACGCCAAGGGGCTGACCAGGCTGGAAGCACTGGTCAGGTCACCCAGCAGTGTCCCTGCAAGGCTCACACAGGTGACTGCTGGCTGTGTCCCTGACCTCTACACCCAGCAGGCATGTTGAGACCCCATGCAGGTCACAGGAGCAGTGGGTGAGGTGTCAGGAGGGTGTCAGCCGCGCTCACGTGGCGAGAGGGGATGGCAGGGACACTGTCGGGGGGTGTGGCAGGACAGGGTGGCTGGCCTGGGTCTGGTTACAGTCTCCTGTCCACCTCGGGGGCTGAGTGGACTTGGGAAGGCGCTGGCGGCTCCCCCCATCTGATCCCTGCGTGCACGGTTACAGTCACTCACACTCGCGTGCACACGCACAGCTCTCCCGCACGCCGCTCCCAAACCCAAGTCGCCCAGGTCCTGGACCTTGGGGCTGGTTTGGGCCACACGGGGCCGATCCACCCAGGGTCCCCCTGCACCTGACTCGCCTGTCGGGGGGGGACCATGCTGCTCTCCTGTGGTGCTGGGTCTCGGGCCTGATGCATGTCCCTGCCACCCAGGCCACTGGGGTCTACTCCCCGTGCCTCCTGCCCTCCACGGCCTGTGGGGACCAGAGGTCGGTTTCCTCTGAACACACGTGTGTCTGGGACAGAGTGACCACGGAGACGGGCGTGGCTGTGAGGGCAGCGTGGGGTCAAGGTGCGCACATCCTACCCTGCCTTCCTTGCCTTGTCCCTCCTGCAGGCTACATCCAGAAGATCAAGTCGGGAGAAGAGGACTTTGAGTCTCTGGCCTCACAGTTCAGCGACTGCAGCTCGGCCAAGGCCAGGGGAGACCTGGGTGCCTTCAGCAGAGGTGGGCAAGGAGTGGACACCACTGCCTCTCACTGTAGCCTCCCTGGGCGAGCGGAGCCCCCGGTCTGCCCTGCTTCCTGCCGCATGGCCTCCAGTGGCCACCAGGTGGCAGCACGGTCCCTCCCTGGGCTTGGAGGAGGCGCTGCTGAGGGCTGCTGGGAGGGGGGGAGAGTCCTCTCCCTTTGCCCCCACCCCCACCGCAGGTCTTGGTCTGTGTGGCTCTGCACTGATGTCCCCATCACGGGCCCAGCAGGGTGGGCCTGTCCTGGGAGTGGTGTCTCCTCCTGATGGGGGGCTCCAGGGTCCCCCAGAGTCTGCCTCTGCACCCTCAAACATGGGGAAAGGGTGGGAGGAGGCAGATCAGGTGGGCCGCCCTGACTTTAGGCAAGTCTGGCCAGGGTGGAGGAAATTGGGAAGCCAAGGTGACCCTCTGCTCTCCCCGACCCCCATCCTTGGGACCTGCTGGGGCCAGGCAGCTGCTGTGGAAGGGGAGCCAGGAAGGAGGCCCAGGGGACAGTTGATGGCCCCGGTGGGACCAGGGAGAGGAGTTCGTCGCCAAAACGCACCTCCAAGTGCACAGGTGGCACTGGTGCAGCCGCCCAGCCGCCATCCCTCATGCTGTCCTCGAGCTTCCCGGGGCCTCCTTAATGGCCCTGCGGCCCCCAGGTGCGGCAGAGCCGGTGACAGGGCCATAAACTCAGTGATAGACGAGCTGGCCAGGCGCAGGCGGGAGCCCTATCTGCCGCCTCTGCCACAGCCACCAACCACGCTTACGCCTCCCTTCGTCCCTCCTGTCCCCAGGTCAGATGCAGAAGCCATTTGAAGATGCCTCGTTTGCGCTGCGGACAGGGGAGATGAGCGGCCCGGTGTTCACGGACTCAGGCATCCATATCATCCTGCGCACGGAGTGAGGGCGGCAGTGCCCCCGCCGCCGCCGCCACAGTATTTATTGTCCCCAAAAGGCTGAGGGAGGGGCTTGTGGAGAGGTCTCCACTCTGACCTCCCGAAGTTGGGGCTGCCCCGCCAGACCCCCTTGAGTTCAGAAGAGCCGTGGGGTGGGGAGGCCCCCAGACCCAGGGGATGGCGGGTGGCCAGTGGCCCCTGGGCCCAGAGGCGGACACCAGGGCCCACATGCAGTCACAAAAGCCAAGGGTTGCTCAGTGCCCAGGCCGGCTGGCTGCAGGCCCAGGTTTGGCAGCCAAGCAGCAGCGCCCTTTGGCTCCTCATTAAACCTGGAACCACTGCTCTGCTGGCCTGTGTCTCATTTCTACCTGGTGAGGCAAGGGGGCACCATTGTGAGGGTTTCAGGGGCCACCACCCCAGGTGCCTGGGTGACAATCCTGGTCCTCCTGTCCCAAGCTTCCCTTCTTCTGGGCCTGGGGGTCCTGGGGGTGATTCTTCCCAGCGGCGTCCACCAGTGTGCAAAGATGCAGGGGTGGGGGGAGAGCCTGGCTCCATCCCTGGTGCTGTGCGCCACCCCCCACATATGGGCCCCACTGCCATTACAATGAATTACACCCGCTGCTCTGATGCCCAAGGCCCTGCCACCGTGGGAGCTCCCAGCAGCCCAACTACCGATGCTGTTACCATGGCAACAGACCCCCAGCATGGAGGGGAGGGGGCTACTGCTGGGCACCACTGAGAGCAGGGATCCCTGTGAAGGGGCTGGGTGCAGCTTGGGGCCTCTGTTGGGGAGTGGAGGGATCCCTGGGTAGGTGAGGAGGAGGCAGGCTCTCCTTCCACCTCTGAGTAGGGGTCCCCTGCCAGGATCTGTGGCTGCAGGTGTGGCCCACCTGCCCCTGCCCTACTCCCTCCCCACAGGCAGACTGCCTGTGCCAGGGCTTGGGCTGGGGGCTCAGGATTCGGGCAGGGCTTCTGGATCCTCAGTGGAGGTGTGGTTACGCCTTTCTGCCCACCCGCCCCTTGATGGTGATCAGCCTGGATAGTGGTGGTGGCCACAGCTGGCAGGGCTTGGAGATCGGAACAAAATGAAGCTGGGCTCCCCAGGGGCACCCCACCCCTACCCCCAGAGCCCTGCCTCTGGAATGGTCACTTGAGCCTACGCCCATCTGCCTTGTGCTGCCCGCTGGGGAGCGTTTTTCATTAGGAAGCTTTAATGAGTTTCCTCCCAGCCCTGGCTGGGTTGGCCACACTTCCTGGCCGCCTCATTCTTAAGTTGCTCTGGGGCCCCTCGAGGTGGGCAGGCAGCCACTCCCCCACCCTCACCTCCAGCAACAGTTGAGGGACCTGGGGAGGCTACTGCATCCTGACCCCTAACTCTGGCACCCCAGCTGGGTCTGAAATACCACCAGGGAGGGGCCGGCAGAGCACCAGGCCCTGTGGCACTGTCACCTTGGGCATCCACTGCGCCTGTGTGTTTGCGCCCCCATGTCTGTCTGTCTGTCCTGTGCAATGCTGGGGTCTCCTGTCGCCATGGACCTCAGGCCCACACCCCCCACCCCACCCCCGTCTTTCTGAGCGGAGGCTGGAGCCTAGGTGAGTCGTGTCAGATAAATGCACCCTGGAGCCCACTCTGTCCTGGTGATTTATTATTAAGGAGCTGTGGCTTCCCTCACCTGCCCCACACTCCCCCCTCCTGGAACTGAGTTAGGCCGTAATTTACATCCCACACCTTAGGGTGGTGGCAGCGCCGAGTTCCCGTTAGGGAAGGAACCCAGGGCCTTACACACGCCAGGCAAGCCTGGACTGCTGAGCTATATCCGCGGCTCCCCCGGACTTACGTCACAGGTGCCCCCAAACCAGACCTGGCCCCCGCCATGTGCATTGGCGCCGACTTCTGTGGGCGACTCAGGGCAGCGGGTTACTGCATGGGACTGAGCTGCAGCTTCTGGTCGTGGCCACATGCAGGTCTGAGAAGAGGGAGGAGCTGAAGTTTGAGAGGCCGTCTAAGACAGACCGACGGACACGCAGAGAACCTGGCCTGGGGAGGGCAGTGTCATACCTGGGGCTCATCCTTCGCTGAAACCAAAGTCACAGGGAGAGCTGAGCCTGTGTGAGTGATGCAGTCAGTGGTCCCAGATACACACTTGCTGCCCATGTGTGTGCGACACGGGATGGAACCCAGGGCCTTTGCACTGAGCTACATCGCCAGGCCTTTTACATTTTTTGTCTTGAGACAGGGTCTCTAAGTCACTAAGTAGCCCTGGCTGGGCCGGAACTCACAGCAGCACTCCTGCCTCAGCCTCCCAGAGTGCTGGGATGGCAGGCGTGCGCCTCCAGTTTTTGTTCATTTGTTTAGCAGGTGCACAGCAAAGGCCTCTCCCTGAGCTAATCCAGAAATCCATCTTGTTTCACGTCACACTTGCTCATTTAAATGGAAATTAATTGCTCTTCGGGAGGACTTCTTTAAAATTGGTTTTAAATGAGTGCATTAGACAGCCCCATTTATTATTCATGGGTTTCAGTCCCAGTATGGCCTGGGTGTCCAAGCTCCCCGGAGATGCCTGCCCAAAGCGGAGATGATTTAATCAGGGAGCCCATTAATTAGAGATGGGAGGGGTGTGGGCCACCCCAGTCCAGCAAGGCGATGCGTCGGCTCTGTGCCCTCCCGCCTCGCTGCAGTCCAGCAGGTGGATCCGGCTGACCGCCTTCCTCTCAGTCTTCACTTCTGTCTGCCTGGGCTTCTTCAAGAGCTGCAGTCCTCTTCAGAGCTGTCTCTACCCAAGCCCCTTCCAAGGAAAAGGGTCCACATCTGTCGTCCTAGCACTCTGGCAGGCTGAGGCAGGAGGATCTCAGGTCGAAGCCCAACCTGGGCAATGTAGCAAGACCTTGTCTCAAAATGAAAAGGGCTGTTCGTAGGGGCCGGGGATTTAGCTCAGTGGTTTCGCTGCCTACAGTGCAAGTGCAAGGACCCAAGTTCGATCCCCGGTACCGAAAAAAAAAAAAAAAGGGCTGTGCTTATAGCTCAGTGCAAAGGCCCTGGGATCGGTCACCCCATCACACACTCACACCAATAAAGGGGGGGCTCCAGGTGTGGGGTGTGGTGAGTTCACCTAACCCAGGCCAAGTGTACCTTCAGGCTGTTTCAAAATTCCTGTTACTAACTCAGATCAGACATGACTCAGTGAAAAAAAACAACAATTTTTGAAATCACAAAGCAAAAAGAGAAGAAAGGGTAAATTTGGTGCACACACAACGCACATACCCCCCTCCACCAGGGCTCGCCCTGGGAAGGGGCACTTGGACTCCACCCCCAGCCACCCAGCCCACCGAACTGGGAATCATGGGACAAGGGCTCTGCAGAGACCGGCCCCACCCACCACCTGTGCCTCCTGCTCGGCCACCGATACACACAGCCACGGAAGCATCAAATGTCAAAGGTCCATTTATTCTGGCAACCCAGAAAGAAAACATGGAAATAAAAAAGAAAGATCCATGCAGTCAACTCCAGGAGGAGGGGTGGGGAGGGAGGGGTGGGGTCCGGTGGGAAGTAGGGAGAAGGAGAGAGAGAGGAGGACTGGAGGTTCAGATCAATAAAAAGCTGGGCGTAGTGGCCACACCTGTGATCCCAGCACTCTGGGAGGCTGAGGCAGGAGGACCTCAAATTCGAACCCAGCCTGGGAAAATGAGCAATTTAGTCAGACCGTGTCTCAAAAAAAGACCTGGGGATATAGCTCAGTGCAAGGGCCCTGGTACCACAAAAAGTAATTAAAAAACCGGGACATCAATAAAGACAGAAAGACCAAGAAGGAGGAGAGACATGACAGAAAATGCAGGGATAGAAACAGAAGGGCATAGGACTGGGGATTTAGCTCAGTGGTTCCGGGCCGGCCTCGAAAGCGCAAGGTCCCAAGTTCGATCCCCAGTACCAAAAAAAAAAAAGAAAAAGAAATAGAAGGGCAGAGAACAAAAGCTGGGCAGAGGTGGGGAGGGAAAAAGAAGGAGGGAGAAGGGGCCACAGAGAGACCGGAAGGGACACAGGCTGCAAGGGACGGGCCCCCAGCAGCCTGAGCTGCCGCGGAGACACCTAGGGGTCCCCTGCGGTGCTGATGACGTGGAAGAGGGTGACATTGTACAGCACCTGGTGGCCGTTGTTCCAGGTGTACAGGGCCCGCTCGCGGGGGTTGTAATCCAGCATGGAGATGTGTGAGTACTGGTTGTGGAAGGGCACGTCCGTGTACTCGTAGCTGGACGTGTTGGTGAAGTAGGCGAAGTAGACCTTGGCCCCCGCCAGGTGGGAGTTGGTGACATAGAGGACACCGCAGATCATGAAGGCCTCACCTGCACTGCGCTTGGGGTACCCGGTGTCCCAGGACCTCATGACCTCCAGGGAGTGCGGGTCCAGCCGGCTGACCACGATGTTGCCCGCGTTCTGGTTGGTGGTGTAGACGGCCCAGAGCCCACTCTCGTCTACCATGAAGTCCATGTCGGAGAAGCCGCCCCAGGAGTAGGGGAAGGTGTTGTTGTAGCCGGCGCCCGGAAGGCTCCGCTGCACCAGCACCGAGCGGGAGCGGAAGTGGTACTTGACCACCACATTGCTCTGGTACTTGTTGTAGAACAGCGAGCCGTTGTACACCACGTGGCCCGTGCCTGCCCAGGGCTGTGGCAGCAGGTGCTGGATAAAGTTCTGGCCTTTGATGAAATCGCCCAGGGTGCGGAACTCCAGGACCCGCCGGCCCTTGTAGTAGCCATCCATGTACCAGACCTACGGAAGCAGCCGAGGGTCACTGCAAGGATCCAGGGGACCCAGGACTCATTCAGGAGTCAAGCCCAGTCACGGAGGGTCAGCGGTCACTAACGTGGGCACTACTCAGTCAGAGGCCTTCCTTGAGCACCATGGCAGCCACTCAAGGCCAAACAGACATGGCGACCACGAGTGCTGTTGGTCTCACAACAGACACCAAGTGGGTGGCACTTGGTCCTGACGGATAGGGGAAATTGTACTCCTGGGGGATTCCTGGGCCTAAGAATCCCCGAGAAATTGGACTGGACACTGGCTGGTTAGTGGTCACTGGACAGGCACTGGGTGACAAGAGACCACTTGTCATTGCTGTGGGTGACCCCTGTGACCACTAGGTAACTAGGCACGTTGTCATCTCTTCCACCATCTTCATCATGGTTGTCATGTTAAGTAGCACTTAGGAGTACCATTATTATTATTATTATTGTACCAGGGATTGAACCCAGGGCTTTGGCACTGAGCTACATCCCCAGCCCTGTCTTTTATTTATTTATTTATTTACTTACTTACTTTATTTTTGAGACAAAGCCTCACTAAGTTGCTCAGGCTGGGCTCAAACTCACAATCCTCCTGCCTCAGCCTCCCAGAGTGCTGGGATTGCAGGCATGCACCACCACCCTGCCCAACTGAGTACCCTTGCTACTGAAGTAAAAATCCAAGAACGTCAGTGCTGACGTCTCGACCATGGAGACAAAGATATTAAGGACCCTGCCCAAGGCTCCCTGGCTAGGAAGTGGTGGGCAGGGATGCATGTCCAAGTGTGGTTTCCAACCCAACCGATTAGTTGAACCACCATGATCCATGGGAGGCCAGCAACACGGTGGACTGGTGGTGAGACACTTGGTGGCCACCCAGGCACCAACAGTCCCTAGGAAGGTCGCTGTTATAGGATGGTCACAGGGCAGTTTGTGATTGGTTCTTGTAGGTTTAGGTAATGGGCAATCCTCACTCCAGTAGGAGTCCAAGGTTCCTCACCGGGCAGTGCTTGGAGTCGGATTCTTAGGAAAGCACTGGCAACTAGTTTTTCAGGGATCAGCGGTCACTGGGAGGTGGCAGTAGTGAGCCGCGTGCTACATGACACACAGGCTAGGGCACATTTACAGTGGTTCTCTAACATCATATCGCCTGGCAACACCATCACCATCTTAGTTTGTATTCTGTGACAGTACCGCCATGCGACGGCCTGACTCATTTCTCAGAAGACGTCCTTGTCGTTAGGGACCATCCAGTAACCATTCTCCACTCAGTCATTGGAGGCCACTGGACTTTGGGATCCACAGGGCTAGAGGGTCCCCAGTCACCTGTTGGTCACTAGACAGTCAAGGGAGTGTCCGAGGGCTGTGGGGACCCAGGACAATCCTCGGGCCCCTATGAGCACACACAGCCACCCCCTTCCCAGCTCTGACCTGTGTGTGAGGGCCGACGTCACTCACCCGGCTGTCCGCACTGGGGGCCATCGTGTCGGTCATCCAGGAGCCGAAGCGGGACCCCATGGCCCGGATGGTGATGGGGTTGCTGACCCCGGTCAGCTTGCCACATCCTGGGAGGCAGAAAGAGGCGATGGGGTAAGGGATGGGACCAGCGGTGAGGGAGGAGGGAGAAATCTACCCCAGTAGAGAGTCAGGGCAGGGAGGGAGGGTTTTGAGTTAGGGGTCAATGTTACTCCCAGCCCTGGAGACTCGGTTTGGTTGGGGGTAGAGGCCAAGGGTGGAGGTTTAGACAGGAGAGGTCAAAACAGTCAGGTGGTGCAGGGCTGGCTGAGGAGGTCAGGGCTCAGGTCGGGCATACCCAGCTTCTGGGCGCAGGCGTGGAGCCGGGCCTCCAGGGCCATGACGCGCTGCTGCAGGTCCTCATAGCCGAAGGCACCCATCTCCTCCTGGATGGTGGCAAGGCTGCCTGAGAGGTTCCGCACCTCCTCCCGAAGCCGCACGATGGTCCGTGTGTCGGTCTTGTACTGTTCCAGCACCGAGCTCAGGGGCAGCAGCTCCGTCATCCTGTCCTTCAGCTCCTACCCACCAAGGCAGATCCCAACTGCCGAGCCTGACCTGCCTCAGCCTCCCCAGTGCTAGGGTGATAGGCATACACCACCACTCCCAGCTTCACCATTATCGCCAATGAACGCTCAACACATGACATTTGGCCACACTGGACCCCAGATCCCAGCCAGCCCTGAGCTAGCTGATCCGCCCCTGACCTCGGGAAGTCCCACCTGGAAGCTCTTGGCCGAGAGGGAGCCATCGGCTGCCCGGAGACTGGCGTCCAGGCTGCGCATGAGGGTCTCCATGCTGCGCACGTACTGCAGGTCACGGTAGGTCCGTAGCTCGAGGACTTCCATGGACTGGGACACGTTCTGGACCTGAGGCAGGCACAACTGAGACCAAAACTCCTTGTCCCACCCACAGCCAGAGATGCCACAGGCGAGGCCCAAGGCAGCACAGATTCCCGAACACCCTCGACCTCACCATCAGCCGCCCGGCAGCTTGCCCGGGCCACCCATGGCCCTGTCCCCTGCCTCCACCCGGTGTGGACCCCACCACCTGTTCCCTGCTCCTTGTCCTCATGGCAGCCGGAGGGAGCGATCCAAAATAAGGATCAGACAGATTCTCTGCAGAGCCCGTGAGGGCTGCTTCTGCTTCCTCACCGCTTCCTGCCTGCCATGGTTACTGCTCCAACCGTCAGTCAGTTCTCCCCGCACCAGGCCCCGCCCCTCCACGGGGCGCTTTACTTCTATCCCTCTACCTGGAGCTCTGTTCCCCTCATCTTCCCATGGCTGCCCCACCTGTCCCCCAAGTCGGCAACAGTACCACCCTCACTCCACTTACCCAGGAACCTCCTTCCCTGCCTGGATTATTATCCAGAACAGCCTTTGCTCCCTCCCGCCCCTGGTCTGGGGAATTGAACCCAGGGCCTTGGCACTGAGCTACATGTGCAGTCCTTTTAAAAATTCATTTATTTATTTATTTATTTATTGTACCGGGGATCGAACTCGGGACCTTGCACTTGCAAGGCAGGCACCGGAACCACTGAGCTAAATCCCCGGCACCCTTTTACTTTTTATTTTGAGACAGGGTCTCACTAAGTTGCCCTGGTGTGACTAGAACTTGAGATCTTTCTGCCTCAGCCTCCCAGAGCGCTGGGATTACAGATGTGCAGAACCATGTCTGGCTAGGAGAAAGTGTCTTTCCACGATCCTCTAGAGGCAGAGGGACACAGAGTGCTGTCAGGTGAGTGCGCTGAAGGCTGACACTGGCTCACACGCAAGAGACCCAGATGCTGCTCCTGGCATCTTCCACCTTCTCGCCCCAAGCCCTTGGCCCAGAGGTGCTGAGCAGATGCTGAGTTAAAATATCCACCCAGACCTGGGGATGCGGCTCCACGGTGAGTGCTTGCTTAACCTGCAGGAGGCCCTGGATTCCCTCCCCAGCGTCATTAAAGAAAAAGAAAAAAAGAAAGAGAAGAGCCCTGTTCTCAGGCAGCTCTGCACAGCGCACGCAGCTGGAGGGGCTGGGCTGAGCTGCCTGCAGAGGTCCTTACCTTCTCCATCAGCTGCCGCAGTTCCCGGCTCCGGCCGTCCCGGGAACAGGTGCTCTGTGCCGGGATCACGGCGGTGCACACGCATTTGCCGTCAGGGGCCTGGGCCGAGGTGTACAGCTGCCAGCCCTCCTCGGGGCTCTGGAAGAGAGTCTGCGAGAGGCGGGGTCAGGAGCCAGAACCTTGCAGAGGACTCCCCTCCAGCTTTTGTTTTGTTGAGACAGGGTTACCCTATGCAGTCCAGGCTGGCCTTAAACTCACTATGTAGCCCAGGCTGGCCTCGAACTCAAGAAGATCCTCCTGCCTCAGCCTCCTGAGTGCTGAGATGACACATGTGTGCCACCATGCCTGGCTTGCCTTGATCTTGCTGGAGAGAAAAGAGGCCCCTGGAGGTGACAGACACCCTTCCCCAGATGCCTGGAGAAGTTACAAATCAGATAGTCAGGCCCCAACAAGTGGGATCATGATTATTCCTCAGGGAGCCCATTTCACAGATGTGAGGCACAAAAGGGTTGATTCTCAACAAGGAATTGGGGGGGGGGGGTTAAGCTCTTCTGCAAGCCAGGAATTCATTCTCTCTCACATATACACGAGTACACATACACTCCTACCTCCATAACCACACTTAGAAGCTGGCCATGGTGGCGCACACCTGTCATCCCAGCATTTGGGAGGCTAAGGCAGGAGGATCTTCGAGAGATCGAGGCCAGCCTGGGCTACATAACAAGACCCTGTCTCAAAAAATAGTTGTTCTACTGTATTGTCTAGGGAACAATGCCAAGAAGAGAGTCTTACGCCTTCAGGACAGACGCCTTGTTTTCTTTCATAAATATTTTCAATGGGCATCGGTTGCCTCAGTGGACCTGGAATGTGCAGACGCTCAGTGGGTGGAGTGGGGTGCGGCGTCCCCCAGTCAGCCTGGAGCTTCCTTAGAACACAGGTCCTGATTTGTTTGTTTGGTTTTTGGTATTGGGGGTAGAATCCAGGGATGCTCCACCATGGAGCTACACCCTAGCTCTTTTTATTTTGAGATGGGGTATTGCTAAATTGCCCAGGCTGGCCTCAACCTTGTGATCCTCCTGTCTCAGCCTCCTGCCTAGCTGGGATTCCAAACGTGCGCCACCATGCCTGGCATCCCCATCTCTTCTCCTTTCTCCCTGGCACCTCTTTCTGTCTTGATACCAGTGAACGAATCCAGGTCCTTTGCCCTGATCTACATCCCAGCTCTTTTTATTTTTAATTTTTATTTTGCTGAGCTGCCCAGCACAGCCTCCAACTTGCCATCTTCCTGCCTCAGGCTCTCAAACCACTGGCATGACAGATGTGTGCCATTGAACCTGTCGTCCCGGTCCTTTTATTGGGCACAATGGTCTCATCGGGTGCACAAATATTTGTTAAGCTCCTACTGCATGTCAGCTGTGAACAATACACACACATGCATGCACACGCACAAGCCCCTCTGGGAGTTTTGTTAAAGTGGAAGGAAACACAGAAATCAGAAAGTATCAAGCATATTTAACCGTAAGAGACTAAAATGGAGAAGGGCTGGGAGGATGTGGGGGCACCCGAGGTGCAACTGTAGCTGTCATCTGAGCAAAGAGGGGAAGAGACTGAGGGAGCAACCAGGGGAACAGCACATGCAAAGGCCCTGAGGCCTGGCCTGTTTGGGAAACCTGCAGGAGCCCTGTCCAGCTGGAGCGGGGTGAGTGGGAGAGTGGTGGGAGACAGTGGAAGGCAGGCACTCTGGCACCCACTGCATGTCCTGGCTTCTGCTCTGGGTGAGGTGGGAGCTATGGAGGGTCCTAGAGACAGAGGGATATGCTCTCGAGCTTAAATGCTCAGAATGACCTCTGGCTGCTGTAGGGCAAAAGGGAGGGACGCTAAGGCAACAGTGACCACATGGGTCCAGGCAAGCAAAGGTGAGTAGTGGCCACTGAGAAGGGAAATAAAAAAATTTTTTGAGACAGGGTCTCACTATGTAGCCCAGGCTGGCCTGAAACTCACTCACAGCGATCCTCCTGCCTCAATCTCCTGAGTGCTAGGATTACTGTGGCACCACACCCAATTTAGGCTTGAATTTGAGTTCCATCTTCCCAGAGAGCTGGGATGACAGGTGTGTCCCACTGCACTCAACTGGGAAATGGAAAATGCTGGTCTTCTCCGGAATGCCTTCTTACAGGCAAGCAAGAAATTCTGATAAAACCACAAGTGTTTTACAGAGAGACAAAACACCACACACCACAGAAACTGATCACTGTGCAGTCAACACTGACACCGCCGAGCCCAGCAGAGATCAGCCCGGCTGGGGCTACGAGCAGGCCCGGGGCTCCTGCCCTCACCCCACCTTTTCTTCTCCCACTCAGTAAAGCCTTTTTTTTTAAGCTTAATGCAATGTGAGCAAATGACATAATTGCACCAATGAGCTCGACTCCCGTGCTACTTATAAGGAAAAGAAACCATTTGTAAAGAGCTTGGAAACTACTGTAATGAATCATGCTGTGTGCCTTGACATCCGCCTAATTGGGGGAACCCCCTCTTTATCAGTCTGCGCCCCCTCTGTTCTCAGCCCTGCCTTCGCCCAGATGTGAGCAGCGTGAAGCTGACTTCTATGCAGAAGCCCCTGGGGTCCCCACTGAGGGGGTGTCCTCAGGGTTCAGGGCCCACCCAGCATCCAGGCTGGGTAAGGACCAGGCCTAGGGCCCCTCCTTTGCACAGACCTTATGCATAGCCTCCCACAGAATTTATTTTTATTTAAAAAAAATTTTTTTTGAGACAGGGTCTTGCTATGGAGTTCAGGTTGGCCTTGAACTCACTATGTTCTGGCCTCAAAATCACAGCGATCCTCCTGCTTCAGCCTACCAAGAGCTGGGATTACAGGCATGCGCCACCACACCTGGTTCTCCCATAGACTTTTGTTTCTACAGGACTTGTAATTACTACCTGATACAACATAAATGCTATATTGCAAGAGTTGTTAGACTGTATTGTTTAGGGAATCATGCCAAGAAACAAAGTTTGAGCCTGATGCACTGCTGCCTGCCTGTAATCTTGGATACTTGGGAGGCTGAGGCAGGAGGATCGAACCTTGGAGCTCAGCCTGGGCAATTTAGTGAGGGCCTTGACTCAAAGTAAAATAAAAGAGCTGGGAATGTAGCTCAGTGGTAAAATGCTTACCTACTGTGCATGAAGCCCTGGGTTCAATCCCTCAAAAGTCTGATACTGCAGTACAGATTTAATTTTTCCCCAATGTTTTCTTTTTGTTTTTGTTTTTGGTACCGGGGATAGAACTTGGGTCCTCGTGCTTTCAAGGCAGGCGGTGGAACCATTGAGCTAAATCCTCTGCCCTTCCCCAATATTTTCAATCTGTGGATGCCTGAGTAGGCAACTACAGAACCTCTGTGTCCTAAGGATTGAACCCAGAGCTTTCACACTGAGCTAAATCCTCAGCCCATACATTTTTATTTTTAATTTCTTTTTGGTACTGGAGATTGAATTTGGAACCTTGCACTTGCAAGGCAGGCGGCGGAACCACTGACCTAAATCCCCGGCCCTTTATTTTTAATTTTGAGCAGAGTCTTGCTTAGTCACTAAGTTGCCCAGGCTGGGCTCGAACCTGCAGTCCTCCTGCCTCGGCCTCCCAGACTGGTGGGATCACAGCCATGTACCACGGCACCCATCCAGAACCTGTGTTCAATCTTCCCCTGCAAAGCCCCACCTAAGACAGAAAGATGGGCCCCCAACGCCTGGCCCTTGGCTCTGGAAGAATGTAGAATTAGCTTCGCTTCCTTTCAGGATGAATCCAATTCTATAAACCAACACAAAGCCAAACAATGAACAGGAGCCTGAGTGCCCTTCCTGTCCCTCCCTGGCTCCAATCCCCAAGCAATTAGGACAAAAACTCCCTCCCCCAAAGACTCTGATTTGTGCAAAAACAAATCAGCATGGTTCAACATAATTAACATCCCCTCCCTGCTTTTCCTTCCATGTCCTTTAAGGCAAACAAGGTCTTTTCTCTCCTCGGAGGAAATATTGAATTGTAAAAGAGAAGCAACATTTAAGTGGCTGGAAGAAAAGGCCTCCGTGGCTTTCCTAAAATAATTGTCTGTGTCAGTCGCACCTCGCAGAGCGTTCTCTGCAGCAGTGTAATTAAATGCCTGGGGTTTGGCTGCCAGCTCTCAGCCGCTCAGAGCCCCAGTTTTGCCCTGAGGGCTTGAGTTCAAATATGCAGTCAAGTTCCTGTCCCTAGAAGCCACTGGAATGTCTTGGAAGGCTTTTTGATTTTTTTGATTTTGTTTTGCTTTTTGTTTTTGTTATTTGAGACAGGCTCTCCCTGTGTATTCCTGGCTGGCCTTGAATTCACTGTATAGACCACGCAGCCTTGAACTCAAGGCAATCCTCCTGCCTCAGCCTCTTGCAATGTGCCACACCTGGCTCAATTTTAAAAAAATGGTACTAGGGATCAAATGTAGGGGTCCATGCATACTAGGCAAACACTCTACCACTGAGCTATATTCCTAGTCTTTTGTATTTTTTTTATTCAGAGACAGGATCTCATTAAATTGCCCAGCTGGGCTCAAACTCCTGCCTCAGCCTCCTGAGTAGCTGGGATTATAGGGGTGTGCTATCACACCCAACAAGACTTTATGTTTTTGAGTCCAAATGCCATTTCTCCTACAATGGGTCTAGCTTGGAACCAAAATCACAAACTCAGGCAGTCATGATGATGCACACCTGCAATGTCAGCACCTGGGAGGCTGTGGCAGGAGGATCTCCTAGTGCAATGGTGGCAAACCTATGGCATACATGTTATTTTCTTTTTAGATGAAGGATATTAATGTATGAATTCTTTTTTTCTAAACTAAAACCTAAGTATTCAGGTTTAACTCCAGGGTTGGCACTTTTTGATAAGTAAATGGGTTTTGGGTTGCAGTTTGGACACTTGTCTCTAAAAGGGTCGCCATCACTGGCCTAGAGTTTGAGGCCAGCTGGGCTACACAGTGAGACCGTCTCTCAAAAGAAAAAAGGGAATCTCTGATGTCCAGCCTGACTCACCTCGAATGGGGCAAATGTGCAGGAGAAATCCGCCCGCTCTCTTTTGCTGGGCTCTGGCTCCAGGTTTAATATCCCGGCTAATGGGCTCTAAGAGCCCGAGCCCTGTGCGCCAGGAGCAGCTCCTCAAATCGCCTTCTTTGCCTGGGAATCTTCAAGTCCTTTCACCCAAGCTGCTGCCCTAATTAAGCACCAGATTGCACGGCAGGCCAGGGATTAAATAGGACTGAGGTGCAAAGTTCGCAGCAGAAGCAGCAGCTCTTGAAGTTCTGCCGCCTACATCTGGGCTCCTAAGAAGCCAGGCAGGGCTGGGGCGCAGCTCGGTGGAGATCACAGGCCCAGGGCTGCAGGTACCCGGGTTCAGTTCCTGGCATGGCTTCCTGGGGTCTGAGATCATCACGGGGCTGTCCCCCCCAGCCCTGGCTCTCAGGGGTTTGGCCAGCAGAAGAGTGCAAGCAGCTGCCTCTTAATGAAATGAGGCTATTACTATGTTTGAAGCTGGATAATTCAATCAGGAAGCCAAGGTGGTTTGGGGCTTATGTATTTATTTGTACCCTGCCTTTTCCAGAGAAGCAGCTAAGTGGTTTACAAGGATATGTAAAATACCACAAGATAGCTCCACTTAAATCTGAGCAGAGTATTAGACATTTCTAGAGGGCAGCCTGCCAAGCCCTGGCGGCAAAAGTTGCGTTTCACCCCGCCTGGTGTGGGAGTCGGATGGACAAGTGCTAGACAGCTGCATGGACGCTCCTGAGAACACTGCTTACAATGGAGGCCTGGGTTTGTCTCCCCTCCAATTATCTGATGATAAGGGGGAATGATTTAAAAATTTTAAGATGGAATATTACACAGTTACTAAACATCACAGTTCATGGAGTTGGTTTTCTTCTTTTTCTTTTTGGCGGTACTGGGGGTTGAACCCAGGGCCTTTGCACTGATCTACATCCCCAGTCTTTTATTTTTATTTATTTTTGAGATACTGAGATATAATGCTGCTAAACTGCCTAGATCGGCCTTCAATTTGCAATCCTCCTGCCTCAGCTTCCTAAACAGCTAGGATTACAGGCGTGCAACACCATG
Source organism: Heterocephalus glaber (assembly GCF_053883595.1). Lineage (NCBI taxonomy): Eukaryota > Metazoa > Chordata > Mammalia > Rodentia > Bathyergidae > Heterocephalus > Heterocephalus glaber. The sequence continues at coordinate 8,828,984 of NW_028258457.1, read as the reverse complement.
CCCTAGCTTCATAGAGATTTTCTGTTTTTATTTTTAAAACAGGGTCTCGCTATGTAGGCTAGTCTGGGCTCGAACTCACAACGGCCCTCCTGCCTCCGCCTCCCAAGTGCTGGGATTACAGATATTCACCACCATGCCTGGCCTGTTCTTGAGTTTTTAAAATCCAGTTTAATTTTTTGTTCCCCTCAGGGGAGTAAAAGAGAAAAAAACTCCGAAAGCGGGGACATAAACAGAGCCAGAAATGAGGCTAAGAAAAACACATCCTTTCAAACCCACCCCATCAGCATATGGTCGGGCCATAAATTTGGCTTCAAGCTCCTCAGCAGCCACCTCAGAAAGAGAAAGCTGGTCATTTATACGGCTCTCGGTGTCCTGAAACAAAAGTACGCCAGCTGCTCGGGAGAAGGCGCAACTATTTTTGTTCTTGAGAACAGGCAGGGATTTCTCCCACGGTCCTCCACAAAAGGACTCGGTGTGAAGTCACCGGTCTTTCCGGACGACGCCTTATATAGAAAAGCTGCTCTCGAAGGTGCGCCTGGTACTCCACCCGCACTGGGAGGGCGGGGCCGCCCTGGCTCTGGGGCGGCCTCTCTGTGCCTGCGCGCATCTGCGGACGCACAGGTTAACTGCCCTTGCTCGGGGTCCGCTGGGAGGACTCAGTGAGCCAGTAAAGGCGCGAAAGCAGTTAGGAGTCCTCAGCATACGGTAAGTGCTACGTAAGTGTGTGTTTGCGGCTATTCTCTCTCTTTCTCAGGTACTGAGCACTGAACCCCGGGCCTTCCCAGTGAACCACTTCCCCAGCCATTTTAAATTTTATTTTATTTCATTTTGACACAGGATCTCGCTAAGTCACTAAGTTGCCTATCTCAAATTTGAGCCCAGTCTGGGCAGCTGAGCAACTTAGCGAGGCCCTGTCTCAAAAAAAAAAAAAAAAATAAGTCCAACAATAAGAGAGAGGGAGTGACAGATGGGAGGAGACCCTTGCTCATCTCGGCCCTGTGCTCCAGGCACTGTCCTGTCCTGAAGTTCCCCGGGGCATGGAGGGGGGGGTGGCTGTCCTGAGCATCTCCACACCCTACCTGTCCTCTCTGGTTGCTGTTCCTGCCTGGAGCACATTCTGATTTTTCTTTCCTACCTCAGGACCTTTGCAAGCCAGACACCCCACACCGACTGTCAACACCCCACCCTGCCTCACCCCAGACTGACTCTTCTTGGTGCCTGGGGCTCAGAAATCAGAGTCTCTGCCAAGGCAGCCTCTGTGACTCATCTCCCAGGCATCCTGTGCATTTCCCCCAGGCTTCTGTTCCTTCTGTGACTATAACAAAATACCCGAGGCAGGCTGCTTTTAAAGAAAAGGGCTTTGTTTAGCTCAGGATTCCAGGGCCAGGCAAGAAGAGGCCGTCCCCCCAATTGACCTAAGGACCGCCCACTAGGCCCTGCCTCTTAAAGGTCCCCCCACCACACTGAGGACCATGATTCCAAGGCATGAACCTGTAGAGAGGACAAACAACCTCCAAACCATGGCAATTACTGTGCACCAAATGCTGCTCCAAGCACCTTTCTCTCTTTTTCTTTCTTTCTTCTTTCTTTTTTCTTCTGTATGAGGGAATGAACCCAAGGTCTTTGCACTGAAATACACTCCACACTATTAAAAAAATTTTTTTTTTTTTTTTTGGTACCAGGGATCGAACATGGGTCCTTCCGCTTGCAAGGCAGGCAGTGGAACCACTGAGCTAAATCCCCGGCCCCCAATTTTTTTTTCTTTAAATTTGAGACAGGGTGCTGGGGATTTAGCTCAGTGGCACTGCGCCTGCCTTGCAAGTGCAAGGTCCTGAGTTTGATCCCTGGTACCAAAAAAAAAAAAAAAAAAGTGGCTAAATTTTGAGACAGGATCTTGCTATGTTGCTAAGTTGCCCAGGCTGGGGTTAAACCTGTGACTCTCCTGCCTCTGTCTCCCAGAGTGCTGGATGACAGGTGTGAACCTCCACACCCCACTAGCATGTTGCATTTACTGATTTAACCCCCATGACAAAGCTGTGAGATAGTACTGTCATCTCCCTCTCTGATAAGTGACAAAACTTGGGTTTAGAGAGGCCAAAGCAGTACAGACTAGAAAGGGTGGAGCCGGAGTTCAAAGACGGGCTGTGCAGCTCTGTATCCTCCACCTCCACTGTCTTCTCTAAGCTGGATAACTGTGCCATTAGGGCCTCATCGGTGTGACAGAGGCTGTCTCTGTCCCTACACAGGCACTGGTAAGAGGGTGGGAGTTTTATCTGCTTTGCAAATAATTCACCCTCGAATCCCCAGAGCCAGTGTGATGAATGTTTGTTGAATGACTAGATGTTGATAGACCAGCGGGACAGAGAGAAAACATCTCTGCTGATCCACCACGAATCCCCCCCCCCCATCTTCCATGGCTCCCGGGAGGGACTGGTTGAGGCTTCTTCCACTGCCTGCCAGGATGGCAGGGGCTGAGATGGATGATCAGGGCCAGGCCTGTCTGCTGCGGCTGAGCCGTGACGGCTGTGTCCCTTTGCGGGACTTGAGATAATAGCAGCTGCCCTTGTCAAACCTCCGAGCCATGGACAAATCCCCCCTGAGTGATAAGCCTGACAGCCTTAAAGGAGATGTCAGTAGCCCGTGCTGGGCGGGAGTGGGGAAGCTTCAGCCTGAGCTGCAGGCTTTGCCCAGAGAGCCTCATGGCTGGGCGTAACTGTGGGTTTGTCCATTCATCTGTCCACTCATCTGTCCATCAGTCTGTCCATCCATCCACTGCGACAGAAAAGGTAGGGTGCTGAGAGGGGAGAGCAGATTTGGAGAGGGGATGGAAATCAAGTGTTTAGCCTGAGAGACCATCAGTTCTCAACTGTGGCCAAGTCCAAGTGGGTGTCAAGTTTGTGGTCTAGGGAGGGGCGCAGAGAGGGCGTGGCCGGAAGTCTGCATTTGGTGACGTCCGCCAAGATGGGATGAGAGAAGACACAGAGAACCGTCAGTGCCCACCCCAAGGTGATGACGATGATGTTAATGATTTCTGCAGTACTGGGGAATGAAGCAGGGCCTCATAGTAGCCAGGCAAGTGCTCTACGCGAGCTGCACCCCTGGCCGTTTTTCAAAATTTTTATTTTGATACAAGGTTTCACTAAATTGCCCAGGCGGACCTTGAACTTGCCATCTTCCTGCCTCAGTCTCTGACAGAAGCTGAGATTCCAGGTGTGCACCCCTGCACCTGCTTCCAAGTGCCATTTCTTTCTTTCTTTTTTTTTTTTTTTTTTGGTACCAGGGATCAAACTTGGGTCCTTGCGCTTTGGAGGCAGGCAGCGGAACCACTTAGCTAAATCCCCAGCTCAAGGGCCATTTCTAGAGCTCCCTCTTTGAAGCTACTTGGCAAAAAGTACAAATAAGGAAGCTTAGAGCCCCAATTCCATGGTAGATATCAACACTAGCTCCGCTTTACAGGTGGGAAAACCGAGGCACAGGGAGGAATATCCAGCTGGCCAAACTGCAGAGCTAGGATCTAGATGTTGACCTGTCTGACTGTTCATCACTATGCCATGAGGCCACACGTTCCTCTCCCCTAGCAGCTATGTCCTCTAGGCCATTCTTCCCGGAGACACCACAGCTGTCTTTCTTGTCTTTTCTTTCTGCACTACTGGGGATGGAACCCAGGGCCCATGTACTGAGCTCCATCCCCAGCCCTTTTTTGTTTTTTATTTTGAGACAGGGTCTTGCTAAGTCACTAAGTTGCCCAGGCTGGGTTTGAACTTGAGATCCTCCTGTCTCAGCCTCCCTCCCAGAATGCTGAGATTACAAATGTGCATTAACAAACCCAGCACTACAGCCATCTTTCAATGTGTCACCCCCACCTTAGACCTTCTGGGGGCTCCCAGCGCCCTCTGTGAGAATCCAAATGCCATACAGACATGCTCACCAATCCCGCCCTGCTGAGCCTGGCTCAATCCTCACCCTCTCCATGCCTGTCTCTGCCCCCACCATCCTTCAGCTCCTGTTTCCGGCCTCCAGCCCTGTGTCCTGTTGGGTTTGGTGCCCAGGATGCTCTTGCTCCCCTTTCTCACAGGGAAAACCTGCTCAGGCCTTTGCAGAAGTTCGCGTTCCTTGTTCTCGGTGGGTCCGCTATGGGTTGGGTATGGTGTGGGTGTGTCCCCTCAGGGTGCATGTGCTGGAAGCTTCGTGGCCACTGTGGTGCTCTCAGGAAGTGGAGAGGCCTGTAAGAGGTTGCGTTCCTTAATTGTGATTTGTCAGTTTGACTAGCAGATTAATAAAACTCCGGGTCTGTCTGCGGATGATTGGTGGGAAGGCCAGCACACCGAGGAGAGAAGACTTCCCCTAGATGTGTGGCACCAACCAATAGGCTTGTAGAAGCACCAACCAATAGGCTTGCAGTGTGGTCGGAAGAAAAGGGAAAGAAAGAACTCTTTCGGTTTTGAAAGAGCTCCAGCCTTCACCATTGCTTTTGCAGATCCATCTCCAGTTTCTTTAACCTTCCAGCACAGACTCACCCTAGTAACTCTACAGTGAGCTTCCAGGTGAGCTTGACCTCTGTTATGGGATCCTCTGGCTGTCCGGGAAGTAAAGGGCCATTGTAGACTCTCCTGCCTCTGATTCTGCAATTATACATGTATTTTCTATTCATTCTGTATTGATTCTAATAGAGAGGTGGAGGCTTGTGGGTGCTATTAGGTTACTGGAGGGATCGCCCTGGGAAGGGATTAATGCTGATTCAAGGAGAAAACAGGTGATAAAAGGGTTGAAATGAGAATGGGTTATAAAAGGAGCAACTTTGGCCTGTGAATCGCTGTGACTTTCTGTCTCAGTGTGACCCCTTCTGAGTGTTCCGGCTGTTGTGATGCCATTAGTCATGAGGCCTTTACATAGGCCAAACCAGGAGGGCCATTCAGTCTCGGACTTTCAGCTCCCCAAACTGTGAGCTAATAAACCTTTCATCTTTATAGACTACTCAGCCTCATGCATTTTGTTATAGTAGCAGGACTTGGAATAAGCTCTCTCAAATGTTCCTTCAGTATTTGGTACACACACACACACACACACACACACACAAACACAACGAGTCCTCTGACAGCAGGTTATGACAATCCCATGCAAGAAGAGGTTCTTTAGCATCACCATGGCAGCAATAAATAACAATAATAATAAACAACCATTTATTGCACATGTGTTCTGAGCTATGCCATGTTCTAAGTGTTTTGCAGTTTAATTTCTCTCTAGTCTTCATAAGGACCCGATCAGATTGAACCATAATGAATGTTCAGAGACCTGCATCTGCCACTTCCTGTTTGTATGTCCCCAAGCAGATCACTTTGTCTTTGTCATTAGCAAAACGGCAGTAAAAACTGCCCTCCTCCCAGCTACCCAGAGATACACACACACACATTTAACTGCAAGCTGTTTGAGACTGAATTTTCATCTGCTCTGTCTGGTGCTATAGAAAAGAGATGCACCCAGTGCATGGGAAAAGGACTGCTCAGTTACCAGCTGCTCTTAGATTCATTCCTTTTCCTTCTCCTGCCCAGCTCTGCATGCATGGGAACTACATCTCCCACACCCCCTTGCTCTCTGACTTCAGGGAAGGTTCAGCCAGTGAGGCGCTCATAAAGGATGGGAGGGAGGGAGGGGCAAAGGGAGAAGCAGGAGACTGTCTTTCCTTCCTTTCTGTACCAGTGATCGAACTGGGGACCTTGCACTTGCCAGGCAGGCGGCGGCACCACTGACCTTTTTTCCCTGGCCCAGCCAGGAGTATTTCAAGCTGTCTGCCTCTTGAACACAGTGTGCTTGCGTCTCCCACTGCACACACAATCTTGGCCTCTGCCTATACCCCCTCTTCTCTCTGGGCTCCACTCTCAGGGATATAGAGACCTGCTCTATGGTTCCCAATCTCTGGGTTTTTTTCCATCCTTTGTTTAGTTTGTCCTCTCTTCCATCATCTGCATAAACAGTTGCCTGGATTGAAACCCCTGAAAGGCCTAGAAGAGCTCAGCTTGTCTGGTCCTTGAGGGGGGACGTTAGCTGCTCAATAAATATCGGTGGGAAAAAAATAAATTAATACCCGCGAATGCACTGTTAGCTGTAGAGTCCAACAGCACAGTCTGGGTCCAAATTCTGACCTGCTTCTTTCTGTGTGACCTTGGGCAGGTGGCTTAACCTCTCTACCCACCCCCTCTTTTTGGAGGGGTATTTGTTGAGGCATGGTTATGGTGGGAGTGTGACGGGCAGAGGTCACACAGTGAAGTGAGTGTGGTCCAGGGGCCAAGCTTTCTCTTTGTATAACAACCCGCTCTCTGGAAAACTAACTGGGCCCGAGGTAACTACATTCATCTCTTCTGAAGGCCATGCCCCTTTGACCCGAGAGCCTCCCACTAGGCCCCACCTCTTAAAGGCTCCATCACCTCAAGACTGTGGGCCAAGCTTCCAGCACATGAACTCTGCGGGGACACACTCAAACTATATCCAAACCACCGCATCATCTAAAAGCTGAGGTCACAGCCAGCTGTAGTGGTGCACGTTTGTAATCCCAGCACTCTGGGAGGCTGAGGCAGGAGGATCACAAGTTAAGCCCACCCCGGGCAACTTAGCAAGAGACCCTGTCTCACAATAAAAAATTTTTAAAAGGGCTGGGAATGTAGCTCAGTGAGAAAGCCCTGGGTTCAATCTCCAGTACCGAAACAAAAAACCAAAAAGCCCTGCTGAGGTGATCATGGTGTGACCTCAGGGGTGCGTGCTGAGGATGCTATGAATTAGAGACCGTGAATCAGAGACAATAGTGGCACCTGGCAGAGTACGCACACAGTCATCGGAGCTTTTATTACCTACACACAGAACCAGCACAGTTCCAGAACTGTCACAGATTTCCTGCTGATTTTTTCCCTAATAAACTTTTATTTTGACATCATTTTAGATTCACAGGAAAATTTTTTTTTTTTTTGGTACCGGGGATCGACCTCGGGACCTTGTGCTTGGGAAGCAGGCAGCAGAACCACTGAGCTAAATCCTGGCCCAAAATGTCTATCCTTTTTTTTTTTTGGCACGGGGATCGAACTCAGGACCTTGTGCTTTTGAGGCAGGCGCCGGAACCACTGAGCTAAATCCCCAGCCCTCACAAGAAAATTAAGTATTAGTTCCCCCACACAGCGCGGGAGCTGCCCCTCCATAAGCATCTTACATAACTGCGTCACATTTGTCACAGCCTAGATGCCACCTTCCTGGAGAATCAGCTCAGACTGTGTGTGAATCTTCCCGTTTCCCACTCAGGTCTTTTTCTTTTCTGGTCCACAAACCAATCCAGGATCCCACGTTGCATTAAATCATTGCAGCTCTTTAGTCTCCACTGTTCGGGGACCATTTCTTAGTCTTATCTTTCACTACCTTGACCGTTTTGAGGACTATGAGGCAGGGGTTTTGTAGAATAATGCCCCAACTGGCTTTATTTTTATTTATTATTATTGTGTTACTGGGGATTGAATCCAGGGCCTTCACACTGAGCTACACTCCACCAGCCTTTTTTATTTTTTTTTATTTTGAGACAGGGTCTGGCGAAGTCGCTAAGTTACCCAGGTGGCTGGAACTTTCGATCCCCCTGCCTCAGCCTCCCAGAGTCCTGGGATGACAGGTGTGTGCCATCACATCTGACTCCCCCTGGCTTTTAAGGGCAGAAAGTAAACTTGTAATTCAATGGTAGAGAAAGGCCCTGGCTTAGATCCTCAGTACTGGAAAAGAAAAATGAAAGAAAGAAAGAAAAAAGCATTCCTGGCCCCAGTGTTCCCGGCCGGAAGCCCCCTGCCTATGACTCAGCTTCGGAATGAATGAATCCATGAGTTACCATTCGATCTTCCTTGCTTGCTGCACCCCATGTTCTGTGGCATCCCTCCCAGAGGCAAGATCTAGAAACCTTCATAGGTACATAAAAGCCCTTCTCTTTGCAGAGAGATTCGTTTTTGATCCTTTCTTTGTAGACATCAAGGATTCATTTCTTTAATATTTAGGGACTTTTGAACCAAAGACGAGCCAGACATTTGTGTCAGACAGCTCATTTTTTTCAAGGCGGGGTGGGGGGAGATATCTGTCTGTCTGCTTCTCCTTCCCAGGCTTTCATGGCTGTGGCCTAGGTTGGGATGAGGATTCTGCAATAAAACACAAGAGAGGGGTCCTCCCAAGGAATTTTTATTTATTTATGTATTTATTCTTGCACTACTGGAGATTGAACCCAAGGCCTTCACACTGAGCTCCATCCCCAGCTCTTTTTTATCTTTTTAAAATTTTTATTTATTTTGAGACAGGGTCTGTCTCAGTTGCTAAGTTGCCCAGCCTGGGCTGGAATGTGGGTGCGATCCTCCTGCCTCAGCCTCCCAGAGTGCTTCGAGGACAGGTATGCACCACCATGCCTGGCTTCCCAAGGACTCTTAATGAGGCTCCACCAAGTGGCCTAAGCTGAGCTGGTAATGGAGATAAATTGATGGTTTTATTTCCTGGCCCCTCTGAAAGGCTCCGCATTTGCCCCGGGGACCAGGCTGCCAGCCTTTGGAAAACACAAAGCCTGGCTGCTGAGAAACAGGAATCCCTGGGAACCAGGTAGGCCCAAAGCTCTGACTGCTTTTTTTATCTCTCAGCCCTGGAATGCAAGAAGAATGCCAGAGGGGAGGTCATTTCTCCGCCACCTGTCCCTGTGTCCCTGCAGTGGAAGAGCTAGGTTTAATCTCTTGCCTGAAGTTTGTCAGAAGTAAAAATGAGCCTGAGCGAGCTTTTTAGACACTTCCCTCAACTTACAGGAATTCAATTTCTGACCAGAGTATAAATCTGCAGCCATCAGGGCAGGCGGTGGGGGCTGGGGCCGGGCCTCTCGGCTGGGGATGGATTTCTGAAATCAATCCGGCGGCTCATGGAAAAGGTCGTTGTGGGGAAAATTTATCTTCCATAGCTGTGGATGCATTTGTGCTGATAGTCAGGGACTCCCCTGCATGGAAGGAGGGCTTGACTGTGAGGGGCCAGAGGGAGGGAGACCTCAAGGGTTGGACATCGAGGACAGCAAGTGCCCAGAGAAGGTGGCACAGGATCAACCTGCCAGTTAATGGCTCAACAAAGGGATAGTGGGCAGTGGAGCACACTTGTAATTCCAGCTACTTGGAGGCTGAGGCAGGAGGATCGATGCAAGTTCCAGGCCAGTCTGAGCTACATAGCAAGACCTTGTCTTGAAAAACCAAAAAATTAGAGTAAATAAAATCTTAACATGTGATGCCTTGGGCTCTATCCTCAGGAACTTGGGGAACTCCAGGGGTGCCTAGTTAATTTGGGGGTTGAAATCTTTTATCCCTGGGCTGCACCTCTGGATTCTCAGTTTCAAGAAATGGGTTGCAAAGGCATTCTATCCCCCAGCTGCCTTGGATCGTGGTCCTGTGTTCAAATCCAAACTCTGCTGTGTGACCTCGGCTAGTGACTTTACTATCCTGTGCCTCAGCTTCCCCAGCTGTCACAGGAGGTTAAGAACAGCACTGGTGTTAAAAGGTTGTTCGTATGTTAAAATGGATTCACCAGTGTAGTGTAGTATTTGAGTGCGTGTGATATAATTGCTCAGGAAATTTTTTTTTTTTTTAACACAGCACTGGGGATTACAGCCAGGGTCTTTGCACTGAGCTCCACCCCCAGCCCTTTTTATTTTGGGACAGGGTCCACTAAGTTGCTAAGTTGCACAGGCTGGACTCAAACTTGCGATCCTCCTGTCTCAGGTTCCCAGAATGCTGTAATTACAGGCATGCAGCACCATGCCCTGCTGGCTTATGGCACTAAAAATAAATAAATGTTTGCTGATTGGGAACACACAAAAAAGGCTGGAGAGTTTGCACTTAAATCTCATCTCTGCATTGCCAGGGGCAAGTGATTTACTGTCTGTGAGCCTCAGTTTCCTCATTTCTCAAATGGGGAAGCAACCTTGGCATTTTGAGGCTGCAGGGAGCTGATATATGCAAAGTGCTCAGAGCTGCGGTGCAGAGCACACTGTGGCGCCCGCGGCTGTTTTTCTTGGGAGGCAGACAGGACTGCGCTGCTCTGCCAGCCGAGCCGCAGTCACAGATGAGCCCAGAGAGAGACAGCAAAGAGGCAATTATAAGAGGGTGTGACAGCCGGAACAGGAGAAGCACAGGGAGCTGTACAAACAGGGCTGACTTTGGAGCCCTCTCTCACTTTTATTTATTTTTTTTACTTTTTGGATTTCTGAGACAGGGTCTTACTATGTGGCTCAGGCTGGCCTTGAATTTGCAGTGATCTTACTGCCTCCACTTCCCATGTGCTGGGACAGTAGGTATCTGCCACCATGCCCAGCTGGAGCTATTTTGTTGTTGTTGTTGGTATCTGGGATCAAACTCAGGACCTCATGCTTGGGAGCCAGGCATGGTGCCACTGAGCTAAATCCCCAGCTGGAGCTTTTTAAAAATTATTATTACTTTTTGCCATGGGACATAATACCCAACACCTGCAACTTGAAGGAGGAGAAGTTCAGCTTGGGTCATGGTTTCAGAGAGCTCAGTCCATGGTAAGCGGGCTCCAAGGCAGAAACATCATAGCAGAAGGGTCTGGTGGAGGAGAGCTGCTCACTTTATGGTGGCCAGGAAGCAGGGAGCAGCAGAGCCAGAGAGGAAGGGGCCAGGGACCAGAGAGTCTCCAAGGTCGCAGCCCCATCGGCCACCCAAGTGCAACTAGAAGTGTGCTTTACTCATCTCCCAGGCATCTCTCAAGCCTGTCAAGTAGCCAATCAAGATTCACACAGTAGGTGCACCATCGCACCATTGCACCGACTGCGTGCCAGGCAGTGGTCCGGACTCTGGGATACTCCATCAACAAGATGGGTAGGAATTTAGCTCAGTGGTGCCGCACCTGCCTCAAAAGTACAAGGTCCTGAGTTTGATCCCCAGTATCCCCCCCCAAAAAAAGATGGGTAGAGATTGCCACCTTCACCAAGATTCCACCCTAGTAGGAGCAGGCATGGTACACAGAGTCCTGAAAGTTGCTCAACAAAGAGTTGAAAAGCTGAGTGTGGTAGTGCATGACAGTCTTTCCAGCACTCTGGGAGGCCGAGGCAGGAGGATCGAAAGTTTGTGCCCAGCCTGGGCAACTAAATAACTTGGCAAGACCCTGTCTCAAAATAAAAAATAAAAAGAGGGCTTGGGATGTAGCTCAGTACAGAGGCCCTGGGTCCAGTTTCCAGGGCTGGAAAAGAAAAAGCACTGGGGGAAAAGTGCATTTATACTGAACATGTACAGCCTTTTTTTTTTTTTTGTCATTATCCCCTGAACGATACAGTATGACAACTGTGTATGTGGCCTTCACATTTTATTTTAGTTTTGGTTTTTTGAGACCAGATCTCACTGTGTAGCCCAGGTTGGCCTCAGACTCACAGTGATCCTCCTGCCTCAGCCTCCTCAGGGCTGGGATGACAGGTGTGTGCCATCACACCAGGTGCCCAAAGCCATTACATTTTGTTAGGTGTTATAAGTCATCTAGAGATGATTTAAAGTCTGTGGGAGGACTATGTAGGTTCTATGCAAATACTACACCATCCAATATAAAGGTCTCCACATTTGTGAGTTCTGGTATTGAAGGCAGACACTGGAACCCGTCCCCACCAAGGGACAACTCAGCTTTACCGTGGCAGCCTGGCAAATGAGTGCATTTTCCTGCAGCCACGGTCACACTGTGGCCTAGGGGTGGCAGTAGCTGGCCTCAGTTGCAGACCCTGGGGGTTGTTCAATACCCCCTTGCCTGGTCCCTTATCCCTGCCTGCATTTCTGGAAATAGCTGTTTCACTGAGTTCTCCTCAGGCTGCCTTTAGGAGCTGATATTTTCCACCAGGACTCTGCATGATGCAGTGGTAAGGAGACATCAGGCAGGAGCTGGCTCACACAAGGTTGTAAAAGTTATGGGCCGTGGATTTAGCTCAGTGGTTCCGCCACCTGCCCTGCAAGTACACGGACCCGAGTTCGATCCCCAGTACCAAAAAAAACAAGGTTGTAAAAGATAGAATAAAGCTGGGTGTGGAGGTGCACACCTGTCAGCCCACCACTGAGGGAGGCTGAGGCAGAAGGATCTCAAGTTCGAGCCCAGCCTGGGCAACTGAGCAAGACCCTGACTCAAAATTTTAAAAGTGAGAAAGGGTGTGTGTGGGAGGTTGCTAGGCTGTGAGAACAAAGTGCCACAGGCTGGGCGGCTTACAGAAGAGAAACGGACTGCCTCAGGCTTTTGCAGACTTGAAGTTCAAAATCTGGGTGTCAGCAAGACTGGCTCCTTCTGAGGCCTGCCTCCTGGGCTTGCAGGGGCCACCTCCTCTTATCTTCACTTGTCCTCCCTCTGTGTGTGTCTGTTTTAATTTCCCTCCCCCTCTCATTCCTCCTCCTCTTTTTTTCTTCTCCTCCTCCTCCTCTGGTCCTTTGAGACAGGATCTCGCTATGTAGTTCAGGCTGGTTTTGAACTCACTATGTTGCCCAGGCTGGCCTCACACTTGTGGCGATCCTCCTCCCTCAGCCTAGGAGTGCTGGGATGACAGGCGTGCACCAACATGCCTGGTGCAGGTGGTGGCTTCCCCCCTCCCTTCTTTCTCTAACAGGGGATGGACCCCATGGCCTTGTGCATTCCCAGCAAGCACTCTACCCCGGAGCCACACACCCAGCCCTCCTCTTCCTATGAGAGCCCCAGTTACACTGGATTAAGCCCCACACAAATCCTCCCATTTAAATTTGATTACAGTCATCAAATCAGCTCCAGGACCTGCCCCCACCATGGATATCAAAATCTGTGGACGCCAGAGTGCCTTCTGAAAACACTGTAGCACTGGCACAGAAGCTGCACCCTCCCAGGGGCTTCCACTCATCTCAGGGTGACTGAGGATGCCTGGGACAATGCAGAAGCTGTGTGTGGAGTTGCTACCCTCTCTTGCTGAAGAGATGATGACAAGAAAAGAAGTCTGGCCATGTGTGGTGGTACGGTAATCCCAGCCCTTGGGAGGTTGAGGCAGGAGGATTGCCACAAGTTCAAGAACAGACAGCTACATTGCAATTTGAAAAAACAAAAAAAAAAGGTATAAAATTCTGAGACAGGGTCTCAATAAATTGCCTAGGCTGGCCTCATGCTTGGAATCCTTCTGCCTCAGCCTCCTGAAGAGGCGGGATTACTTTTGCTGTGCTGTTGATTGAATTTACAGAAAGGGACCTGCAGATACAGAGGAGAAAATGTGCCTCTTTCAAAGCTCGTCTTGAACTCTAGTTACGTTCTGGGGCACTGGCGGGGGGGAGGTTAAGACATCAACATTTGAATTATTTTTAGTGTGTAGGGGACACGATTCGGCCCACAATGGCATACAAGTGAGGACAGGCAGAGAAATCCACTGGGGAACTCCAGGCAAGCACTGCAGAGCCGACTCAGTCATCCTTCAGCATTTTCCAGGCCTTTCAAAGAAATGACTCTGAAAGAGGGAAAACGGCTCCCACCTCTGGGCACATCCTCCACTGGAAAGGGAGGGGGCAGCGCTAGCCACCCGGGTCACCGAGCCCTTTGTCAGCGACAATGGGCCACTTGAAGGGAAATCGATCCAGCGGCAGCTAGGAGCGGCTTCTGTCTCCTCTCCTTCAGGCTGGATAGGAGCCGGCAGGAGCCAGGATTGTTCTGCCAGATGGCCGGCCAGAGTGGCCCTCAATCAGCTCGCATTGTGGCCTCCGCACCTGCATCCATCCAGTTAAAGAGGGGGCCCAGCGCTGCTTCCCTCCTGAGCCTGGCCTGCTGCAATAGGATTAAGAGCTCCAGCTCTTTGTGAGCCCAGTGCAACACCAGGGACCTCGCAGCACAACCTTCTAGCCCTAGTGATGTCAGCCAAGCAACTTGAACCTTGTTGTGGCTCAGTTTCCCCATCTGGAAAATGAGGTGAACACTTGTGCCCGCTTCTTAGGCTGTTATGGAGGTTAAATGAATGTCAGTGTGCACAGAGTTTAAAATCAAGGGCATGTGGCGCATGCCTGTCATCCTAGCACTCAGGAGGCTGAGGCAGGAGGATGGCCACGAATCCAAGGCCGGCCGGAGCATAGTGAGACCCTGTCTCAAAAAACAAACAAAAAATCATTAAAGCGGGCCAGGGATTTAGCTCAGTGCTTCCGCCACCTTTCTCGCAAGCACAAGGACCCGAGTTCGATCCCTGGTACCAAAAAAAAAAAAATCATTAAAGTCAAGACGTGGTGACTGCTGCAAAAGAGTCGGCTACTGAGGTTACTGTCCCCGCTCACCTCAGAACAGCAGCACGACGCGGGGAATGTTGGAAATGGAAAGTCAGGAGGGCATGGCAGGGGCATGGCGTGAACACCTGTAATTTGGGCTACTCCAGAGGCTGAGGCAGAAGGATCGCAAGTTCAAGGTCAGCTTGAGCAACCTGGCAAGACCTTGTCTCAAGATAAGAAATACAAAGGGCTGGGGATACAGCTTACGGGTGAAGCGTCCCTAGGTTCGCTTCCCAGTACAAGGGGGGGGGGTGCCGGGGGAGGAAAGTCAGGGCAGGGGTATGCTGTGTCTTCACAGACAGTTGGGGAAACTGAGGCCAGGCTACTTAGAGCGAGTTTAACAGAAGCTAGAAGGCTAAACGAAAGACATGGGGGCAGGGGGAATCCAAAGGGTAGCAACTGTTAGAAGCGGTCGCCACTCCATGGATGGCAGAGAAAAGAGAAAAATAGTGCTGCTGGCATCATGCCTTGGGCCACCAGGCTGGAAGCCCGGAGATCAGCGCTGGAGCCAGGGAGGAGGTGAGGTCACGTCTTGGAGCAAAGAGATTGGTGAAGCCTCTCTTTCTCCCACCCCCCAGACTCAAACGGCACCCCCCCCCCCCCGCATTGGCTGAATCAAGCAGGAATCTGGTGAGCAAGGGAACCTGGGAAATGTAGTTTTCAAGGGTCACTGCCCCTGCGTGACCCAGCAGAACAAGGTAATGACCAGCACGCAGGACTCAAAGCCCAGGTGATGTCTTTCTAAAGTTGTTTTACCTACCAACATATTCACTTATAGAACATTTGCTCAGGACTCCACAAGCCTGTGGAAGAACATTGATAATGATGGGTCCTTCTTGTCCATAGTTAGGTGTTTAGCTAAAAACTTATGTCCTCAGGGACATCTTCCACGATTGCCCCCTTCACTCTGCATCTCCCTGCTTGGCACTTGTCACGACAGAAGCCACATCACACATTTCTTGGGCAGTGTAGCAGATAACCGGTGCTATGGTTCAGTAGTGTACAT
This sequence comes from Heterocephalus glaber, assembly GCF_053883595.1. NCBI lineage: Eukaryota > Metazoa > Chordata > Mammalia > Rodentia > Bathyergidae > Heterocephalus > Heterocephalus glaber. The sequence goes on along the minus strand of NW_028258457.1, from coordinate 8,813,699 downwards.
GTGCCAATTCCCCACGATATACTTATTATGTATCACAAATATATACTATTTTTTTTTGGTACCAGGGATCGAACTCGGGTCCTTGTGCTTGTGCAGCAGGCAGCAAAACCACTGAACTACATCCCCAGCCCCTATATACTAATTTTTAAAGTTACCTTTCAATTTTTTTTAAAGGGCTGGGGATGTAGCTCAGTGTAAAGACCCTGGGTTCAATCCCCAGTACCCCCCCATCCTGATTTCTTCCTTGTTCTCATTTCCTGTCTCTTGATTTACTCTCTTCCTTCCCAGTGACACCATCCACAATGAGGTCTCTGCCAGGGCTGAGCCTCCAGCACTGTGACCTAAACCAACCTTCTTACTTTATAAAGTGATGCAGCCTCAGGTATCTCATTACGGTAATGAAGATCACACTAACACAACCCACTAGGAAGGGAACACAAAGGACCTGATGCCTAAAACAGCACTGAGCACATCATAGATGCTCAGTGAATATTTCTATGGTTTTTCCAGCCAACCTGGAAGCAACACTGCTTTGATTTGTGTTAAGAGGCAGAGCTGAGATCAGGAGCCCAGGGCCGGGGGTGTGGTGAAGCCGGGGTTTGTACTGTGCCAAACTCCTGCCCACTCCTCCAGGACTCTCAATACTGCACACAGCCTTCAAGGCTCAGAATAAAACACCACCACCTGCAGAAAGCTTTCACAGACAGTCAGCCCCCCCCACCTCTGTATCTTTACAGTTCTCTGTCCCTCCTCTCTTCTAAGATTCAAAAGGATCTGGGTTTTGAAGTCAGTTGAGTGCAGCTCTGCAGCTCACGGATCCCAAAACCTGATGAAGTGAGTTCAAATCCTGCCTCATCCACTTTCTAGCTGTATGACCTTGGGCAAGTGACTTAACCTCCCTGGGCCTTGCTTTTCCCATCTCCAGAATGGAGATGAGCCCAGTGCCTTGCTTTAGGGTCACGGGAGAATTAAAGCAAGCTATTCTTGGATTCATCGGGGGCAGCCTATGCTCCTTATGGCTCCTGTTGCAACTCCCAGGGAAAATCTAGGAACCAGAGGTCAGAGTCTCTGGCAGCTAACGAATCTGGGAGGGGCCTCAGCCATGTCAGGCCAGCCTCTGTGCCAAGTTGGCCTGATTTTCAACCTGAGAGAGCTGAGAACAGGTTCTGGTGTCAGATGCCTGTGCTGACTGGCAAAGGGCTTGGGGCTCCTCTGACCCTCCTCATCGGAGCACAAGGGTATAGAAAATGCTCTCGAGGGTCTGCCTGGCCCCTGCTGATGACATGTGCTCACCCCACAGCTGCTGCACACAGGGGCTCATTGCTAGAAGCAGTGACCCCTGATACCTGCCTTTGGCTTTTTTTTTTTTGGTACTGGGAATCGAACTCAGGACCACTGAGCTACATCCCCAGGTGCCCTTGGCTTTTGGAACCCTTCTGTCTTGGCCTCCCAGAGTTCTGGGATTATAGGCAGACACCACCTCACCTAGCGGGTCCTTGGCTTTTGGGAGCCATTGCACCGCGCAGATGCCTGTGAGGCATCCCCACCCCGAAGGGCCACAATGACTGAGCCTGGGGCGAGAAAGTCCATGGTGATATCCCTTGGTCAGATAACCGCAGTACAGTCTGCATTCTAGACACTCCTACCCAGCAGACTGGGCCAAGCGTGGATGTCACCTGGGACCTCATCTTTACTCAACCCATTTCTTCCCAGGACTTGCTTCCCTCACTCCATTAATTACAGGCTCCAAACCCTGACCCCGGTTCTGCCTCCCAAGAAGCTGAATGAAGATGGCAGAGGGTGTTCACAGAGGTGTCCTGGGTCTACACGGATACCCGACAACGTCATATCCACCCTGCCAGGCAATCCATCAGCCGTTCTCAGGTAGCTCTCCCTTCTCTCCCATTCCTTTATTATTATTACTATTTTTATTCCAAGGCAGGGTCTCATTAAGTCACCATATTGGCCTGGCTGGACTTAATTTATGACCTTCCTGCCTCAGCCTCCCAGAGTGCTGAGATTACAGGCTTGCTCTACCACGCCTGGCCATCCTGCTTGATATTTTAAAAAATCTGCACAGTGGCTGGGCATGGTGGTACACACTTGTAACCCCAGCTACTCGGGAGGCTCAGTCAGGAGGATCATGGGTTTGAGGCCAGGCCAGGCAACTTAGCAAAACCCTGTCTCAAAATAAAATAAAATAAGTTTTAAAAGGACCAGGAGTGGTAAGAGTGCTTGGCTAGCATGGGTGAGGCCCTGGGTTCTACCTTCAGAAAAAACCCTGTGCAGTAACCATATGAGGTAAGGACACAGCATGCTCCTTATGCAGATGGGGAAATTGAGGCCTGGAGGAGCCAGGAGTGGCCTCATGAGCCAGGGCATGGGCTTCTCAATTGTGCACAACTGTGTGTTGTGTGTGCTGGTCTGAGTGTGCACCAGCCTGAATATGAATGGAGGAGGCTTCCTAGATGTGTTCACATCCACTGTGCTTGGAGATGATTGTGTGTGTGTGTGTGTGTGTGTGTGTGTGTGTGTAAGGACACAGCAGGCCAGTCCCAGGCAGGTGTGAATGTGTGTCTGTGTGCTCAGCTCAGTGTGAACATGCCTGCACACCAGAGGATGTAGTGTCTGTGATGAGGCTGTGTCCACACACATGTCTGTGCACATGCATGTGTGCATGTGTGGAGCAGTGGTAACTCTTCAAGGCTCGGCTGGGGCTGCAGCTGAACTTGAAGGAATCAGTGGGTGAGGGAGGAACCCCATCAGCCACAGCCCTGTTATTTATAGATGGATCCCAGTTCATAAATTCCAAATTTTTTTTATCTCCCTAAGTGCCAGGCCCCTATAAATATTCATGGTTTCCTGCCTTGGAATATTTGAGTAGTGAGAGGAGAAGCAGGGCTGGCTGAGAGGGGAAAGCAAGGGTCCGTGGTGGTGTTGCAGACCGCGAGGGTGTGGAGCAGGGGCCTCTCGGGATCTGCCTGTATCCCTCTGGGCTTCCCTTCCAAGCTGCAGCTGGCAAGCCTGGCGCTGTTCATGGCCAAGACAGAGCTCTTCCGATGCCTATTATTATTCTTCCCCTGTGTCTGTGGAAAAATACCACCCACTCCAGGGCATGGGAGGTGGCTGAGCTGTTTTCTCAGCTCCAGCTCGAGCTCCAGTGGGAAATTCAATTTCCTGGGACCCTCCCAGCTCGGGAGGGACAGGGAGGCCCCTCTGATGGGCCCTGAGGCGGGGGCTCCAGAGACAAACTCTGAGGAAGGCATGTGTGGCCTCCTGCGTTGTCCCAAGGATGGGGGACAGGACCAGTCTGTATGGGGGTGTGTGCGTGTGTGTGTGTGTTGTGTGTGTGTGTGTAAGAGACTGTGATAGTCAACGGAACTGTTGACAGATTTTCTAGTTCTTTTCTCTTACACACATGATAAGAGTGTATTTTCCCAGCACTTGCCATGGGGCTTTCTTTAGCCAGTGTTGTGGAAGCAACTGCCAGGAGAAAGCTTTTTTTTTTTTTTGGAACTGGGGATCGAACTCGGAACCTTGTGCTTGCAAGTCAGGTGGCGGAACCACTGAGCTAAATCGCCGGCCCTGTGGAGAAAGCTTTGATAGCCAGTACATCCTCTGCCTTGTTCTGGCATCAGCAATTACAGAAGAGTGTGTTGGGCCGGGGATTTAGCTCAGTGGTTTCGCCGCCTGCTGCACCAGCTCAAGGACCCGAGTTCGATCCCAAGTACCAAAAAAATAAACAAACAAAGAGTGTGTTGATGGGAAGTCTCCATCTGCGGGGGTCTCTGAGTGACCAACATAGGCAGAGACCCTACAAACACTCATGTAGCAGGAGCCAAAAGCTCACTGGGTTGATTTTTCTTACTGAGACTTGGGGCTGCTTTATTACACAGCACAGCCTACCCAATGCTGACTATTACAGAGTCTGTGACTGTGTGAAGCTGAAATGTAGCTCTGTATCCATGATACCAACATGCGTGAGTGTGTAGCTATATACAAGTGTATATGTGTAAGCATCAGCAAGTGTATGAATGTGTAAATGAGTGTGTAAAACTAACTGAGTAGCGTGACCATATACAGATGTGAAAATGTGAGTGTGAAGGGTGGGGGTTTTCTACTACACAATTCTAGGGGCACTGTTCTTAGATACCATCACATCCCTGCACTTGTGTGCTATTGTAGGTAGATGTGGAAGAGGCACAATGTGGGGGTCTGTGGCTGAGTGTGTAGACTGATCAGCAGGCAGTGTGTTTGTGAGACCATACTGTGGTCTGCGTGTGTGTGTGTGTGCAAGGGTCTGTGTGTCAATGTGCATGCCTGTGTGGAGTGTGCTGCTGTGTGCTTGAGACATGTGCATGGGTTGACGTGAATGTGCGTGCATGCATGCATTGTCTGCCGCGGTGTGAGCATCTGAGTGTGTGTGTGTGTGTGTGTGTGTGTTAGCCCATGTAAAGTGGGGGCATCACTCAAGTGTATCAGAAGAGTCACAGCCAGCATGGAAAGGAGGGACAGCCTCTCTGAGTGATTCCCATGCTGAGTGACTCAGCTGAGTATGGACAGAGTGTTACATCTCAGTCTCACACACATGTAGGCTCTGTGTCAGTCAGCATAAGCTATGCTATGCTACTGCATAACAAAACAGCTCATGGGTCTGAGCTGGCTCAACTCAGATCCTAGGATGACCTGGCATTGGCAAATGAAAAACTCTTTCCCTCATCAGTCCCGGGACATTCTGAGATATTTGCAATGGCCATTAAACCCAGAGGCACTCAACAGTTGGGGAAAGTGGTTCAACAAGAAGAGAGGGCAAACCTGCCTCCCACTGCTTTCCCAAAATAAACCCATTTTCTGCTTCTATCCACATGGGTTCTGCTCTGATCTAGCTCAGGATGTGGGTCTAGCCCTGGTCTAGCTCAGGACTCAGGTTCAACCCTGGTCTATTCCAGGCTCAGGGTTTGGCCTTTTCTACCTCAAGTTCACCTCAAGTGTGGCACTGATAGACCTGGGCTTGCACTTGCTCTTGGTCAATCGCTAGAGCCAAGTTCAGCCCTGGGGTCTATCAGGGCTTTGGCTTGATTCTAGTCTGAAAAAAGCCAATCATAGAGTATCTTAAGACCTCAGGGATATGTCCCTGTTCTGTCCCAGGACCTGAATTTATTAATCTTGGGTCTTGAGCTGAGCCTGGTCTATCTCAGTACCTGGGTCCACTTTGCCCTAATTCACCCTTCACTCTGTGTCCTGCTCCTGGGGATCTAGTCTCTCATAAAGCATTTCCCTCCAATGCTCAGGGCCTCCTCGATAAATATTCACTGCGAATGACTGGTGTGTCCCAGGATTAATGAGGGTAAGGGGATTTTACTCGTCCATTGGCATTATCTTAAACTCATTAAAGTGAATTTTATGAGTCTTTTTCAAAGATTATTACAAAGCTTTCTTGATGAGCTTTTTTTTTTTTTGGTACCGGGGATCGAACTCGGGTCCTTCTGCTTGTGCAGCAGGCGGCGAAACCACTGAGCTAAATCTCCAACCCTTGATGAGCTTTCATAAATGGTATTAATCTTCAAGATCTGGGGACTTTATGGGAAGCCATCCTGAGTCTTACCTCATGGGCACTAGAGCTAGAAATGTCCCTTCTGAGCTGTCCCCAGGCTCAGAGACTGAAACTCATGCCAGGGTTCCAGACTTCATGGTTGTGTGCCAGGTGTGTGTGTGTGTGTGTCTGTCTGTCTGTCTGTTCACCACCACAGGGCACCATATGCTGAACAAGGAGGCTTAAAACCCCCAGTCTTTTCCTCCAACCTTCCCTGGTCTCCCCTCTAAACCTCCCAGAGGAAATGACAGTCACAAAATGGGATGCTCCCTCTCCCTAGTCACAATTTACCAACCTTCCCTGAATTCTGTCCTCTTCCTATGGTCATGGGGCCCTTCTCGCTTGGATCCCTCTGCCTTCTTGGGACTCACACAAGCCATCTCACCTTTAGCCTGCATATTCAACCTCTCCCTGTTTCTCTTTATCTCTGTCTCTGTCTCTCTGAAGCAGAACTTTCTCACTGGTTTTTAGAGAAATTTAAGTCCCTCTTAAGAAAATAAGCAATTAAAAAAAAGAAAAGAAAAGAAGCAATTAAAACATGCCATGCTTAACTACTCCTTTTATCTGCCTCCTGCTTCTCTCTCCTCTTCCTAGCTACCTATGCTAACAGCCTCCACTTCTTTACTTACTCTAACTGGTGACTCCCTCATTTCCACCTATGGGTTTTTTGGGGGGTGGGTGGGTGTTGGGGATTGAACCCAGGCTCTTTGCACTGAGCACTCTCTCTGGTTAGCTTACTCTGTGCCATCATGCAATGCCCTGGCCATGCTATGACACAGGAAGAAGGAAGCTCCTCACCATCTACGCTTGGATTTCCCAGCCACCAGAACCAAAAGCTACATAAACTTCCATTCTTTATAAGTCACCTGGTCTGTGGCATTCAGTTACAGCAACAGAAAACAGACTAAGACATGTTTGCATGGTTCCCTCGTACCTCAATGCATCTCCTTGGCAGAATCCTCTTCCTCCACCTGCCCATTAAACATCCCCCTCCACTGAGGTTTCTTGACATCGGTGCTATTGATGCTTGGGGCCAGATAACTGAATTCTGTGCACCATAGGATGCTAAGCAGCAACCCTGTATGCCAGTCATATCCCACCCTTCCAGATGTGACAACAAAACATCTCCAGATATGGCTGATGGTCACGTGAGTACAAAAGTGCTCCCTGCTTGGGGACAATTACTCTACCTTAGTCTTGAACTCTTTCTCTCTATCCTTCTCTAAATGTTCTGTGACAGTTAATTTTGATTGTCAATTTGATTGGCTTGAGACACCTAGGAGATTAGGAAACCACAGGTCTGGATGTTTCTGGGTGGCCGATGGGGCTGCAAGCTTGGGGACTCTATGTGATCCCTGGCCCTTCCTCTCTGGCTCTTCCCCTCTCTCTGCTTCCTGGCCTCCATGAGGTGAGCAGCTTTCCTCCGCCAGGCCCTTCTACCATGATGTTTCTGCTGTGGTGCCAGTCAACCATGGACTGAACTCTCTGAAACCATGAGCGAAATTAAATCTTTTCTTCCTCCTTCAAATTGTGTCAAGTGTTTTGTCCCAGTGATGGGGCAACTGACCAATACAGGTTCTTGCTCCTACCAAAGCCTCCATGCCACATACAAATATGTCTCAGAACTCCAAATCCATTCATTCATCCAACTTCATGACCAACCCACCAGGTGCCTCTGAAGCGTTTCATTCCCAACATGTTCACCATGAAACATTAAGTTCTTTGCTCTTGAATCCAGTTCTCACCCAACACCCTGTATGTCTTCATCTCCATCCCCCAGGTCAGGGGGGCAGACACACCCAAGCAGTACCCTCACCCCCATTTTCTTCCCTCACCAATCTGGTTGACTTTAAGCCCCAGATCTTCTTAGAATCCACACAAGTTCTCCATTTCTATTGTCATCCAATAGTCCAAGATATCTTCTCAACTCAGAAAGTCTATCTGGACTACCTCAATCTATGCTTTCTTCTGGCCAATCCACTCTACACATGGCAGTTTCGGGGAACTTTTACAGTGTACACATGATGATATACGTATACAGCCTCCAAAGTGAAACCCCATGGTGCGTTTCTTTTATTGTTTGTTTGTTTGTTTTTGAGACAGGGTCTCACTATATAACCTTGAACTTACTATGTAGCCCAGGCTGGCCTCGAACTCATGGTGATCCTCGTGGCTCAGCCTCCTGAGTGCTAGGATTACAGGCATGAGCCACCACACCTGACATGGATTCCTTTTATCCTTAAAATACAGATGACACATAACATGACCACGAGACCATATGGGTCTGCCCTTTACCTACCCCTCTGCTTATAGCTGGGACCAACCTCCCACCCCCAGGCCACCTTTAGTCTGTCACATTTTCCATACTTCCTCTCACCACAGGACCTTTTTACAGGCCATCGCCTTTTCCAGGACTCCTCACCCTCCCCACAGCGGATCTCAGCTCTTGCTTCCTCAGGCTTTCCAAATTAGATCAAATTTCCTTATTAGAAGCTCTTAGAACACCAATAATCTTTTCTTCCAAGCTGTTATCGCAGCTGCGATTTATACTTATTTGTGAATCTGTGATCAATACCTGCCTCCCATATGCCCTGTGTCTGTCTGGCTCACGGTCTTTTTTCTCATGATGGCACATAAGTATGCATGAGCGCTTGCTGAATAAATCCACAGATGGACAAAGGGCCCTGCTGCTGTCAGGATCAGGTTTGAGGGGCTTGGGCTAGCCTGCACATCCTCCATGACCTTGGAGGCTGAGCTCCTGGGCTTGGTAAAGGTCAGAGCAAAGATGGAAGGCCACAGATGCCACGCTTCTGCTTCAGCAGAAGCAGGAAGTCAAGGAGTCAGAAATCTCGGGGCGGGGGGGGGGGGTCCTGTCTTTCCATAGAGCACAGAAGGGGGTTCAAGCCATTGCCTCTTCCCGGCTATTAGAGGTGCGGTAACCTGTCTGATGTCTGCCCCTTTGCCTCTTTCCATCTTTTGGGGGGGCTTACTTTGAGATAAGGTCCCACTATGTAGTCCAGGCTGGCCTCAAACTCACAGCAATCTTCCTGCCTCAACCTCCCCAGTGCTGGGATGACAGGCATGCACCACCACACCCAGCAATTTCCTGTATCTTTCAGAAATTCTCCCTAGGTTTCATGCTTCTCTCCAGCCACCACCTCATGACACTGTTCTGGTTCCTATTCCCAATTTCTTCATGTCTGGTCCACCAGCAAGGCCCATAACTCTGTGTCCAAGGCACATGCCCATCGGCCCAGGGCACAGCAGTTCTACTATTTTTGTCCTGGTATTGATATTTCCATTTCTGGTACTGGGACTTGAACCCAGTGCCTTTCTACAGAGCTACATCCTCACCCCTTTCTATTTAATTTATTTATTTAGACAGGGTTAAGTTGCTAAGTTGCCTAGGTTGGGCTTGAACTTGCCACCCCCCCTGCCTCTATCTCCCAAGTGCTAGGATTATAAGCATGCACTCCAGTGCCTGGCTAACGCTGGGTTTTGCTTGGGCTACTACAATTACCTCTCCCAAGTCTTCATCCTTCACTCTCAGCCCTGGAATCCATTCCCCAGCCCAGCAGCTGAGGAACTTAAAACATGTGAATCAGACTGGAGCGCTCCTTCCCAATGCAAATCATCCAGGGGCTTCTTGCTGCATTCAGAATAAACCCCAACACACCTTGGGGCCTGCGAGGCCACTAATGGACAATCCCTTGCTGACGCGTATAAGCTCCTGCCCTCCCCTTCTATGGCTGTCTTTCCAGAATACAGCAAGCTCATTTCCACCCCAGGGCCTTCAGCGTGGGGGACAGAAGAGACACACCAAAAGCTGGAGCAGGACTGGCCTCTCCAGGCCATGTAGTTCACACTAACCTCCTGCTAGGGTCTGGATCTGGAACAGCCTTCAAAGGTCACGTGTTCAATGCTTGGCGCTACTGGGGGGGTGGAACCTTTAAGAGGCGGTCCTTGTGGGAGGGGAGAGGTCATGGGGGCGTGGCCTCGAGGGTGATGAACTCAGCCCCTCCCCTTTCGGTTTCTTTCATATCCCTGCTTTCAGGTGAGCAGCTGGCTCCGCAGTCATCCGCCATGACGTGCAAAAGTGATGGGGCCACTCAAGAACTGGAATTTAAAGTTGTGAGTCAAAATAACCTTTTTTCTCTGTAAGCTGATTTATCTCAAGTATTTGTTACAGTAATGGAAAAATAACTCACATATCCCCTACTCACACCCATCCCTGTCCAGGATCAGAGGATCATTTCCTGTTTGTTTGCAGTTCGTCTCTTCCCACCCAAATGCCATGTGTGCAAGCGTCTTGCCTGTCTTACCCACTTGGCACATAGGAGGGTGCATAATAAGTATTTGTTAGCCATGGCGCATGTCTGTCATCCCAGCACTCAGGGAGGCTGAGGCAGGAGGACTGCAAGTTTAAGCGCAGCCTGGGCAACTCAGCAAGACCTTGCCTCAAAAAAAAAAAAAAAAAATTACCACCTGCCTTCAAAGCGGAAGGACCCGAGTTCAATCCCCGGTACAAAAAATAAATTAAAAATAAAAAAGGACTAGGGGTGCAGCTCAGTGCAAAAGACCAGGATTCAAACTCCAGAGCCAAAAGGTGGGGCAGGGAGAGCAAAGTGGCGAGAGAGGGAACCTAGGAAGGGCAGGAGGGGCATGGCTTTAAAGATGACATTCTCCACCTGGAGGAGGAGAGGAGAGAAGCGTATGAAATTGGAGGCTGGAGGGACAGGATGGTGGACAAAGGGACAGGAAGGGACTGGAGGACATGAGAAGAGACTGGAGAACCAAGCCTAAGGCCCAGGTTCTCTCTGGCTTGCAAGCTGTGTATTTACGACTGACGGTAATGATGATTCTCCTCCATGCTAACAATGGTCTCTCACGGGCACCTGGCCTTTCCTGATGCCAGGCCCCATTCTGGGCATCAGCCCCTGTAATTATCCCGGATGGAGCCTCAGCCAAGCGAGCTGGGTGAGTCAGCGGGGCTTGGGCTTGGGCTCCTTGGACAGGGCTGCTGATAACATATGACCCTGGATTCCCCTGTGTCCTCTGAAAAGGCCCCAGGGCACTCCCAAGGCCATCCTTGCTGGCTCTGGAGTCTGTTTGCCAGTTCAGAGACCTCGTAGAGATTTAGTCACTCATGTCCCCAAACAGCAGCAGGTACATTTTAGGATGCCCCCGGATTCTGTGCACAGAAACCCAAGTTTATTGGCAGCACCTGTGAGTGGTGCTGTCCAGGACGCATCAGGAGTCTCTGTGCACATCCAGAACTAGCCACGTATGTGGGTGCACACGAGTGTTAAGTCCAGAGGAATATCTGTGTGCACTGGTGACAGCCATAAGGACATGTGTACCTTTGTTCATGTGTTTGTCCAAGCCCATCAACATTCCTTTTTTTTGGTGTTGTGAGACAGAGTCACCCTATGAATTTCAGGCTGGCCTTGAACTCACAGCCATCTTCTGCCTCAGCCTCCTGAGTGCTGGGATGACAGGCTGCGCCACCACACCCAGCATAAGCATTCCTTTTATTTATTCAGGTAGTACTGGAGACGGAACCCAGAGCCACGTATGTGCTAGGCAAGTGCCCTACCACTGAGCTACATCCTCAGCCCTTATGTTTTTTACTTCAAGACAAGGTCTCGCTAGCTTGCCCAGGCTGGCCTCAAACATATGATCCTCTTGCCTCAGCCTCCTGAGAAGCTGGAATTACAGCTGGGTGCCACTGTGCCTGGCTTGACCATTCCTTTTGCTGAGACATGTTCACAAGTATTCTATTCTTGTGCACAAAAGCTTGTTGACTTATAATGGGGTTACATCCTGATAAACCCATCAGAAATCCAAAAAGCATTTATTTAATACACATAACCTGTAGAACATTACAGCTCAGAAAGAGAGATGCTGTAGAGTGCCAATCCTTTGTACTTGTGATCACAAGTGCCACAAACATGCTGCATATCTGTCTGTTCGGGAACACCTGAGCCCTTCCAGGTAGAATCCTCTCTGTCCATTTGTTTCCACCTGCTGGTGGCCATGAACATTCCTACATGCGTCTCGGCAGGAGCTGACATCTGTATACATCCTTGCAACTGCCGTCTTAGGTCTCCCCGGCTAACTCATTAGCATAGCAGTCAGCCCTAAAATATTCTTGCAGAATTTATGCTTTGCTAATAAGCCTGGTGTCACGCTGAGGTCACGCGGCACTTCCAAGGACTCATGGAGCCAGCCTTGAGCAGCGGGGTTGGGGAATCCTGGAATAGCTGGAGAACACACTCATATGAGTGAACAAATAATTCCTCTTTGCTTTTTACTGCACAAATGTCCCAGCCAGTGTCTGTCTGCCGAATCTAAGTCACATTTCAAGACTTGTGACACCACCATGGTAACACCACTAAGGGCTGCATCAGTAGACTTGCCATTATACGGAAGGCCACATCATCCTGGCAGGCTCTACCCTCAGGGCTGCTTCCCTGGGTGTCATTATACTGAAGGCTGCATCACCATAGCGGGCACTACCCTGAGGGCTACACCAACAGGCTTGTCATTATACCGAGGTTTCATTATCTTTGTACAGAACATTGAAGACTGCCTCTCAGACCCAGCTCCATGTGAAGCCAGACTCGCCCCTTGAGTCAAACCCCTGAGGGCCCCAGGCCTGGGCTGAGCATTGTACTGAAGTTTCCTAACTAGAAAGTAAAAGTGAGATATGCTTTTTACACCGGTAACTCTTCTGTGTTGGGTGCAAAAGGCAGGCAAAGGCGAGGTTGAGAAGTGCTCTAAGAGTCCGGTGGGAGCGCAGCAATGGGAACCAGGGGACCATGAAGCTGTGTGAAAGAGAAGAGCACAGTGCCCCGAGCGCTGGAACTGACTCAGCCCTCCTGATCCACAAGGAGGTGAAGGAGTCAGAGTGTAGCTTGGAACCCTTCACTGGACCTCCTGGAAGCTTTGTTTTTCTATTTGTGGTTTTATTGAGATGAGGTCTTGCTATGTAGTTCAGGCTGGCTTTGAACTCACTATGTAGCCCAGGCCATCCTCCTGCCTCAGCCTCCTAAGGGCTGTGATTACAGGTAGGCGCCACCACGCACAGCTCTTCAGGAACCTTTAGGTCCTGTTGTGGCCTGCTGTCCCACCTTGCTGTGCCCTTGAGGACAGACCCCTTACCTACAAGCACAGGCCTCTCCACCACAGCAGCCACAGCACAGCAGGCCTTGACTCGAAGCACATCCTTGGCACACAGTGCACCCTTGGCAGGTCCCACTCTCCCTGGACACCCAGCCACCCCTCACTGAGCCCAGACACCCTCTACGAGAGACACCCTGACACACTTCAGGGACCCAAGGTTCAGACACACCCGGTGGCATCAGATGCCCCTTACACGAAGGTGCACGCTCGGGCCCGCAGTGCCACGCCCTGTCACCCCGCGGCAGACACAGCTGGCTGAGCATGCTCTGGGGACAGGCAAGTCTCCAGCTCCCTCCTGAGTCCCCACGCCCGTGGCTGCCTGGCCTTCGGATGGATTGATGGGACGCAGGAGCGTTATGTTATAAATGAAACATGCAGTTGCCTGAGCCTGGTTTCCGCCCTCCTGTCATTGGCCGAGTCTCTCCCAGGAGGCTGCGGGGCTGGCGGGCAGGGCGGGGGAGAGGGCAGGGAAGTGGCTTGCTTAATTAATTAGTCCTAATTGAGATATCTTTGCAAATACCCCTTTATTGAAGGACACGATTCCACCCGTTTCCCAGGAATTTGCTGCCACTATTTTTCTCTACCCCTTGAGGATCCCAGAAATGACAAGAAGAGAAAGAGCACTTGAAGAGGCTGGCCGGGTGCACCTTGGCTGTTCTGATAATGACAGCAGGGATGGGCGGGAAGGCTCCTGGACACCTCGAGATCCCAGGGTGTGGAAACGGCGGGGACCAAGAGGTGGCTCTGAGATCCAGCAAGAAACACAGGCGGAGAAACTTCCACCAGACACAGGGACAGGTGGACCCGCGGCCAGGCAGACAAACCTCCCTCCGCCTTTTCCTGCCTGGCCAGCCTCCCTGTCCCCTGGGTACCACCCGCCACCCACAGCAGCAGCAGCAGCAGCAGCAGCAGCAGCAGCAGCAGCAGCAGCAGCGCCTTTGCCTGAGGCCTGATCCCCCACGACCGGCGCCCTCCCTCCTGAGCCCTCCCCAGCAAGGCCGCAATCATCTCCCTTGTTCAAAATGAGCTCCTGCAGCTGCAGCCAGGCAGCTGCACCATTTCGGAGCCTGTACTGGCCTGGTGGCTGGGTCCTAGAGGGACGCCTGCCTCCCTCTCCAGGGTGGTGGTGGCAGTGAGGGACCCAGGGTGCCCATCTCCACCTCCAGCTCCCACTCCATGCGGCCCAAGGGGTCCAGACTTGGGATCTGCTCTGGGGAGAATCTGAGAGAGACAGTAGTGAGAGAGACAGATACTCAGAGACAGAAACGAAAGGGAAGCAGGGCTGAAGACAGGGACCCCAGAATAAAACGGATTGAGGGACACAGCAAGAGGAGGACGATGTCAGAACACAGAGAGATAATCACCAGTTGTCAGTCAACAAACATTTATGGACTGTCTACTGCGTACTGTGGCTATACAGTTAAGACATACAGAGAGAAACAGAGCGTTCATACCAGAGAAACGGGTGTGGTGATGCCTGCCTGTATTCCCAGTTACTTGGGGGGTGGAGGCAGGAGGAGCCCAAGTTCGATTACAGCCCGGGTAACTTAGGGTTCAGTCCTCAGTACCGGGAGAGGGGGTTTTCTAACAATTGAATCTCTTGAAAAACTAAACAGCCTCACCTTCCTTTCCCGCTCCAAGCCTTCCATCCGACACTCGGATAAGATCCAAGCAGTTTAGGGCGAATTTGTGTCCTTGGACTTGATGACCACTAGGGATGACTTCTGCCCTCTCCCAGAAAACCTCAACTACTTGCAGTTTTCCCGGTGCCCACCAGGATGCTCCCACCCTTCCCCTCGAGACTGCATCCTCACTGTCCGTCTCTCTGGAGGGTCCTCCCTCTCCTTCCACCCGGCCAATTCCTCCTCGGCTTTAAGCCTTAGTTTAGGGGATGGGGTGCAGCCCAGCGGTAGAGTGCACGTCCAGCACGTGCGAGGCCCTGGATTCCATCTCTACCAGCAGGAGTGAAAAAAACGAAAGCCTCAATTTAGGCATTGGCACCCCTGAGAGGCCTCATCACACGTGCCGCAGCCCCCACAACATCCCATAAATATCCCTGTCGCCACACACACCGCGCCACGTCACAAGTGCCGTGCGTGAGGCTGAGGACCCTGGGAACTTCACTCATCCTTCCTTCCATCTTGCTGGGGATGGACTCAGGGCCTCCCACGTGCAAGGCGAGCCCTCATCCCACCCTCCTCTTTATATCTTTTATTTTATTTGCTTATGTTTGGATTTTTGAGACAGAGTCTCACTGTGTAGCCCAGGCCGGCCTCGAACTCACTGTGATCCTCCTGCCTCAGCCTCCCGAGTGCACAGTAGGGGCTCAGGCCACATTCCTCACACACCTGTGTGTGTGCACACGAGCGAGCACCCCACTCAGGGAGCCGGCGAACACAGCAGTCTGCCCACTCCTGTCCACCTCCTTGGCCTTGGTCCTGCCCGGCTTCCATCACCCAGACAGGTGCTGCTGCCTCCACCCTGCTTGCCTGGATCCTCTCCTTGTGCCTCCTGTCTGCCCTCCCCAGGGGTCCCAGAAGGAAACTGAATCCCAAGTCGCGCTGTCCCTCCCCCACTCACGCCTTTCCACAGCATCCCACTCAGTCACCTATGCAGTTGTTTACCAAGTAGCTGTTGAACATCTGTTATGTTCTAGGTCCTACACTAGGCACTGGAGGGAAGCAGTCAACCAGACTAGCCGGGCACTGTGGCTCATGCCTGTAATCCCAGCTATTCGGTGGGCTGAGGCAGGAGGAGGATCATAAGTTGGAGGTCTTAGTGACTGGGTGACTTAGTGCGGGGTGACTTAGCAAGACTAGCAAGACCATGTCTCAAATTTATTCTTTTTTTTTTTTGTACCAGGGATCGAACTCTGGTCCTTGTGCTTGTGCAACAGGCGGTGAAACCACTAAGCTAAATCCCTGGCCCAAAAATGTTTTATTTTGAGACATGTTCTTGGGCCGGGGATTTAGCTCAGTGGTTTTGCCGCCTGCTACGCAAGCACAAGGACCCAAGTTCCATCCCCGGTACCAAAAAAAACCCCCAAAAAACAAAACAAAAAAAAATTTTTTTTTTAATGAGGGGCCGGGGAAGTAGCTCAATACAAAGGCCCCTGGTTCAATGCCCAGTATTCAAAACAAAACAAGAAAGGGCCAGGGGTGTAGCTCAATGGCAGCTGCTTGCCTAGCATGAACAAGGCCTTGGGCTCTATTCCCAGCACTGAAAAAAAAGTCAACAAAAACTAATTTTTAAAAAAAGCCCTGCCCTGCCCAGTGTGGTGGTGCACACCTGTCATCCCCGCACTCGGGAGGCTGAGGCAGGAGGATTGCCATGAGTTTGAGGCCAGCCTGGGCTACAGAATGAGTTCAAATCCAGTTTGTCATACATAGCAAGACTCTGTCTAAAAAAAGAAAATCCCTGTCCTTAAGTGCATGACATTATAGCAGGAGCCTTTGACAAGATAAGCAAATCACTTAAACAGTCTTTTACAAGGTTTAAAGCCCAACAAAAAAGGAGGCAAGGAGGAAGGGTGGTGTATAGGAGGCGGTGCAGGTTAAATCCAAGGTCCTTACAAAATTTCCCTGGTGTGAGATGCCACCTGTCACCAATCCCTTCATTGTACACCAGCTACACGGGCCTCCTCCATGTTCTTCCAACATCCCAGCTATATTCCTACCCCAGGACCTTTGTACATGCTACCTCTACCATCTCTCTTCCCCTAGATGCCTCAGCCTCCTTTGTATCATCTTGGCCAAGCCACTCAATCCAGATAGTTCTCCTGTCCCTCTCCATCCCCTGTGACTCTGTCCTATGCTCTTATGGGACTCTCACCTCCACCTGACATAGTATAGATTTATCTGTGGAGTTGTTACTCCCCACTCCTGTCCTAGAATGTCAGTTCCACAGGGTTGAGATTTCTGCCTGTTTTGCTCACCATTATATGCCTAGCACATAATAGGTGCTCAATACATGTTTGTTGAGGGGCCAGAGATTTAGCTCAGTGGCACTGCCCCTGCCTTGCAAGCACAAGGTCCTGAGTTCGATCCCCAGTAATGCAAAAAAAAAAAAGGAAATATATTTGGTCTTCCCCCAGTGCTTGTGTCAGAGGTCCTAAATTCCTTAGGATTTCCTGGATGATAGGGTGTTCTTTGCTATTCAGACAGAATCTCTTCAGGCTGGGGATTTAGCTCAGTGGTTCCAGTGCCTGCCTCACAAGTGCAAGGTCCTGAGTTCGATTCCTGGTACCAATAAAATGTTTGTTGAGTGAATGGAGATGCCCCCAGTAGAATGTGTGTCATTCACATAACAGGAGGAGGGATTAGAAGTGAGGCCTGGCTGTGTGACACACTGTAACCAAAGGAATCTAAGTCACTTGGACAGAGCTTTAGAGACTGGTAGGCTGTGACCTCCCTGTTTGTTTTCTGCCTCAATGATTTTGTCACAAGACAGCCTCCATCATCTTGGGTCCCTGTGTGGCCACCATGGACAGTACCCCCTCACCCCCAGCCAAAGATGGGTGCAGTATGGAAGCAAGAAATAAGCTGGGCAAGGTGGTGCATGTGTGTAGTTCCAGCACTCTGGGAGGCTGAGGCAGGAGGGTTGCTAAATTCAAGTCCTGCCTGGGTGACTCAGTGATTTAGCAAGACCCTGTGCCAAAATTTAAAAAAAAACAAAACAAAAACAGAAAGAAAAAGAAACTGGGAGAGGTTAAGCCATTGAGAGTTTACATTATTACCATAGTGTTTCTTAGCCTGTCTCTGTCTCTCTCCTTTCTCAAGACAAGGGCTTGCTGTGTAGCCCGGGCTGGCCTCAAACTCACGATCCTCCTGCCTCAGCCTCCCAGTGATTACACGCAGGAGCCACCACATCCACAGCTCAGCCTCTCCTGACTGATGTGAAACTTTTCCCCCGAGAAACATGTCCTGGAAATACAGGGTCCTGAGTCTTGGTTCTCCTCTGGGAGGTCGGCAAAGAGCTTCTTGCTGACAGCTGCTCAGACCCTCCCCATCGCCCTCCTCACCTCCAGCTGAAGGTGCAGGTCGCTCACTGCAGGCCCCGTCAGGTGGCAGCACTGACAGTGGGTCCACAGCACTTAGTCTGGGCCGGGATTTATGGCCCCCAGATGAGGATGCTTTATGGCTGGGAGCTGGCCAGAGGTGGTGGTAACTTCCTCCCTCCCCCTTCCCAGAGATGGTCTGGAACTTCAGGACACTGAGCGCTCCTGGGACTGGAGAGGGGGATCCCTGAGAGGAGTCCAGCTGAGGGTCTGGGCTCGCCCCCTGCAGACCACCCATGCCCTTTAGCTCATGATCATGGCTTTGGGAGGTCCCGCGGCTCAGCTTTTCCTACAACTCCTCTTTACTGAGCACTTACTATGTGCCTGCTCACTTCCATTCTTTCCCCCAGTCTCTAAGAAGGTGAAATTGATTTAGACACTGACAGACATTTATTCCAGACCTACTGTGTGCTGGGCTGCAGTGATGAATGACACAACCTCTCCTTGCTGAACATCTACTATGCCATTTGTTTTTTGGTACCGGGGCTCGAACTCGGGTCCTTGCACTTGCAAGGCAGGTGGCGAAACCACTGAGCTAAATCCCCAGCCCTACTAAGCCATTTGTTTCCATCTGAGGGTGGAACCTGAGAAGCCCTACAACAGCACAACTGCTGATTCAGCCGACTGAAAAATATTTACTGTAAGTCTACCGTGAGCTTGGCATGATGACACATACCTGTAATCCTAGTGCTTGGGAGGCCGAGGCAGGAGGATCGCGAGTTCGAGCCCAGCCAGCAACTTAGCAACTTAACGAGAGCCTGTCTATAAATAGTTGATAGATAGATATAGATAGATAGATAGATGAGGGGCATGGATCTAGCTTAGTGTGAGGGTCCTGGGTTACATCTCTAGTACCACCAAAAAAAGCCTACTATGTGTAAGGCCTTAGGGTTCAGTGGTAATGAGCAAATCTCAGACTTCTTCATGGATCTTCTAGTCTAATGGAGACTGAATTCTCCTTGACTAATGAGAAAATTGGAGTTTAGAGAGATTAAATAATTTTCTGCAAGGTCACACAGCTGGTAAACTGCAGTGTCAAAATTCAAATTCAGGTATCTTGACTCATAATCTTAGCACTAACTGAGCAACTTTTATGAAATGCAGTGAGCTAAGGGTTTTCAAGTACATATGTGCACGAAATTTATAGTTCTGCTGAATAAATAAAATGGATATAAGGATCACTGAGTTGGCCCATGGATGAATGAGGATATGGATGAGCGGAAGGGTGGATGCATGGATCATAAAACAATGGACGGGTGAGTGTATGGGTAGAGAGATGGACAGATGGGTGGGATTCCTAAAAAGATACATAATGGATACTGAGTGGGTGGAGAGATGGATGGGTGAAAAGGTAGATGAGTTAGAAGAAGGATGAAAAGGTGGGTGTCGAGGCAGGTGAATAAAAGAATGGGTTCAAGGGTGGGTGTACAGATGCTACAAAGAACAGGTGTGTGGATGCAGGATAGATGCACGGATGGAAGGATGGAGAGACAGACAGATGGTGAGATGGAAGGATGGCGGGAGTGAACGAGATAGATAGAGGGATGGATGGATGGATGCAGAGATGGATGAGTGGGTGAACAGATGGATGGATGGATGATGGACAGAGACAGTGAGACGGTGGAAGGACGAGTAAAGATGGATGGAGAGATGGGAGGATAGAATGGATGGGTGGGGAGCTGGACAATGGGTCTCTGTTACCCACAACAGTTCTGTCGGGTAGGAATTATTTCCATTTTAAAGATGAGAAATCCATGGCCGGGGATTTAGCTCAGTGGTTCCAATGCCTGCCTCGCAAGCGCAAGGTCCCGAGTTCGATCCCCAGTACCAAAAAAAAAAAAAAAAAAGATGAGGAAACCACGGGGTGTGGTGGCTCATGCCTGTAATCCAAGCTTTCACAAAGCTGAGGCAGGAGACTGCTGTGAGTTCAAGGCCAGCCAGGCGACACAGTGGATTCAAGGCCAGCTTGAACTGCAGAGTGAGACTCTCCCTCAAAAACAAAGATGAGGGCTGGGGAATTAGCTCAGTGGCCCTGTGCCTGCCTCGCAAGTATAAAGTCCTGAGTTCAATCCCTGCTACAAAAAAAAAAGATGAAGCAAGTGTAGGTCAGAGTGGTGCAGTCACTCACCCAGCGTCTCATAGCAGGCTGGGGGCAAATCTAGACTCTAGTGCAGATTTATCAAACTCCCAAGACCCTTTCCTGAGCACTCTCTCGAGTTTTCTTCTAGGCTGTCAACAGAGTCCTTTAGTATCTCACTCCACGAAGCCCTTCAGAAGGCACCGGAGGGCTGGGGGGGGCCGGTGTCAGTGCCTTGATGGCCTTCGCTCTCAGCAGTACTTCCTGGAAGGCTTGGATCAAGGAGCGTTAGCTACAAAGGAGCCAGAAAGGGGACCAGGTCCGTTTTGGCACAAACACACAGAAAACACGGGATTCACGGGCCGGGGATTTAGCACAGTGGTTTCGCTGCCTGCTGCGCAAGCGCAAGGACCCGAGTTCGATCCCCCGTACCAAAAAACCCCCACAAAAACCAACAACATGGGATTCACACACAGTGTCCCCATGCAGTCAAGGCACGCGAGCACACCTTCATAAACACATACTCACACCTGCAGGCACACTCGCAGCGCCACGCATGTCTATACTACATGCACACAGAAAGTGTGCACACACAAGCATCACACAGATGTGTACACAATCATAACGCAGAGGCACGCTCTTGCTTACGTACACGTCCCCCAGATTCTCCATCTGCTTGCATTCACACACACACAAACCTGCCCATAACACATGAGTGCATCTCACACTCACACTCACCCAGGGGAGGGGAATTCGGCTTCCGATTTCAGCAACCCATCTCTGACCGCTGGCATGACAACAGCAACTCCCTATGCACACACGTTACCGCGTAACACACACAGACCCGAAGCCAGGGAGGGACGTGCAACTGTAGGTTCACACTCAGATCCAGACACACTCACCAGGACATACCCACACTGGTTCTGCCTGTGCCCTCACGTAGCCAAACACAACTGGACCTTTGTGTTGGCAATGCACATAAAACTCTCTTCACATCTCCAACCTCCCCCACACCCACACCAGTACGTACCCAAACAGCATCACTTGATGTGACACACACAGAAAGACACTTTCCCACGCTGGCTACAAGTCTGAGAATTTGGACGCAAGGCTCACACTTGTGTCAAGCTTGGAGCCACATCCCCCAGGGGCTGGGCTGAGCCCAGGCACAGTAGCTGGGTGCCCCCTGCCTCTCCTGCCTCTCCCCACACTGGCCTGCGACCCTTGGAAGCACTCTTTTTTTTTTTCTTTCCCAGTGAGCGAGAGACTGGAGGGAAGCGATTGCTACTGAGGATTAACCAGGGGGGGTTGGAGAAGTTGGGGCGCTATAAACAGACGAGAGGGTGTCTGCCGCATCCCAGCCCATATACTGGGAGGAGCCCCCACAGACTGAAGATGGGAGGGGCTCCAAGAAAGGCAAAAGGTGGGCGAGGAGAGGCTGAGGGAAGTTCACAAGGGAGGAAGCCCCAGGACAAGACCAGCGTGATGACCACACTGAGAGCCCCCTTTTATTTCTCCCAGGACTAGCTCCGTGGCAGGGAAACAGAAGAAGGGCGACCAGAGGGGAGGGAGGTGGAGCGGGAAGGGGCAACCCTGGCTCGGGGCAGCCCCATCTGGCCACCAGGGTGGGCGACTTATGGGGGTAAATTCTGGGCACATGGTCAGACAGCGCAGGAGGAGTGAGTGCTGGTGGGCGGGTTGCTGGGGGAGGAAATGAGAGACAAAAAGAGATACAAAGTCAGGAACAGCCAGACAGAGACGAGGAAAGACGGAAATAGAGAGATCCAGAGAGGGAGGGAGGAAGGGAGGGAGGCAGAGGGAGAGAGAGAGGGAGAGAACCACTCAGAGACCCTACCCCGAAGGCTCAGGGAAGACCCTGGGAGACCCAGAAGAGGCAGGGTCCCCCTGTTTCCCCCGCCCGCTCCGCCCCCCTCAGCTGGGACCCGGCTCAATTCCGCAGCCCTGGCCGCCCCCGCCCGGGGCTGGAGCGGACTCAGCCCGCGGTTGGCACCGGGGCGCTGCTCCCTGCCTATCCCGACCCGATCGATGACAGTCACTCCGACCCGGCGCGGACGGCCAGGGGTCCCGGGGCTCCCTCCACGCCCAGTTCCCCCAAGACCCCCTCCCCGGATCTCCGGGCACGTTGGGGGTGCTGAGGGGAGGGGACCCCCGGGGCTGCGGCGGCAGCGGCGACACGGGTGGCACCACGCCCCCCGGGAGCGCCCCCCCTCCCTGCGCGGCGGCCACTCACGATTTTCTCGGAGGAGCCCGCGCGGGACACGGTGCCGTTGAGCCCCACGAGCGAGGGTAGCGTCTGCGACATCCAGTTGGTGACCATGGCCATGGTGCTCAGCACAGCCCCGATCTTCAGCAGCGGAACCGACATCGCGCCCCCGCCTCATGCCCCGCCGCGCGGCCCCGGTCCTGCCCGCCACCAGGCAGGCGCTCCGTCCGTCGTTCCTCGCCACCCAGCCGTCCCCTGGGGATGGGTGAGGTGATAGTGACCCAAGCGCCCAAGCGCGGGAGGGGGCCGGGGCCAGGGCCGGGGCCGGCGCCGGGGCGGGGGGCGCGGAGACGCGGGCTGCGGCTCGGTGCGCCTGGCGCGCTCCGCTTATAAAGGCGGCCCCCGCCCAGCGCGCCGGGCGCCTCCAACCGCGTGACGTCACGGGGCGGCCCCGCCCCTGACGGCCCCGCCCCCAGGTGGCGGACCCCCCGCCCCGCCCCGCCCCCACCGCCGCGGCATCCCCGGGCCCGCCCCCCGCGGCATCCCCGGGTCCCCCAGGCGCGCAGCCCCTCTCCAAACCCTCGCTCACCCGGGACAGCCGCTCCCCTCTGTCACATGGAACTGCCAGGGGGCTGCGTGGAAGTCGCAAGTCCCCACCCACCTGCCGGTGAGAACAGCGACCCTGGCGCCCAAGCCCAGGAAAGCGACTCAAGCGCGCCCTGAACCGCGCACGCAAGGGACACCCGGGTCTCAGGAGAAAAGGGGGCACCCCGGTGCCAGATACGCTGGGGACCCCTGGCTTGCGTGGTTGGGGACGAGAGCGCCTAGGGTGGCCGGGTCTGGAGGCGGCCGGCGAGGAGATGGGGAGGGGGGGCTGGGGTCCCCAGCGCGCCGAAGTGGCCTTGGTGCTAGTCCCGGGCCGGCCGCACGCGCATCTTGAACTTGGGCCGGGGGCGAGGACGTACACTAGGGAACTCGCACGCGGGGACCCTCCTCCAGTCCTGCAGCCCCGAGGACCTGCTCCGGGGCTCGCCCCTTTGGGGAAGAGGGAAGCGCAGTGCGCGCACCGAAAGGGCACCCACCCGGGCTCATGCCGGCGGCGCCGTTTTCTCCGTTTTGCCCGCACTCACGCCCCCTCCTGGCGTCCCCGCGTCACCTCGCGCCGCCGCCGCCGCTGTCGCCCTCGGCCCTCGGCCGCCGCCGTCTGGAGGCGGCGATGACTCAGGCCTTTCCCGCGGCGGTGGCTCCCAGGGCTCGCCGAGGGGGAGGGGGTGGGGAGGCGCCGGGGCCGAGGGTCCTGGAGAGTCTGCTGTCCCGACCGGGACCACACGGAGACGCTGGCTCTTTCCCACGTGACCTCTGGCAGGGACTTCTCCTTGCCTCAGTTTCCTCCTCTGCAAAGTGGCTGTGTCTGAGGACTAGTGGATCTAATACGCATAAAAGGTTTGGGTAGCACGGTATGGTGGTGCATGTGTGTAACTCTAGCTATCAGGAGGCTGAGGCAGGAGGATGGCAAGTCTGAAGCCAGTCTGGTCAACTGAGTGACACCCTGTCTCAAAAAAACATAAAAAATGCTGGGAAATAGCTCAGTGCTAGAGCACTTGCCTACCAAGAGCGAGGCCTTGGCTTCTAGCCCCAGCACCCAGTGGGGTGGGTGTCAGGATAGAGGCCCAGAATCAAGTGATTTACTGAGCATCTACTACATCCTGGACACTGTCAAGTCAAAAACGGCTGGCTATGGGAAACTTCATTCTATGGGGTGAGACAGACCAGAAATAGAGAAAGAGACAGAAATACAAATAGGATATCAAGAGGAAAGGGGAGGGGTAGTTCTAAACAGGGTGATTAGGGAAGGTAAGAGTTAAGGAGAGAGTTGAAGGCGATGAGGGAGGGAATCTTTGGGATTTCTGGGAGAAGAGTTCCCAACAACAGCATCAGCAAGTGCAAAGGCCCTGAGGCAGTTCAAGCAACAGGAAGGAAGCCAGCATGGTTGGAACAGAATGAGCCAGAGGGAAGGGGGGAAGGGAGTGCCTGCACAGCACTTTGCAGTGTCTGGGCCCTGATACATTTTTCGTAAATGGGAGCTGCCATTGTTATTATTTGCAACTGATAAATGACCCCTTCCAAAAAAAAAAAACAATGAATTCTTGCCAACTGGTGCTAAAGTTTCCATTTATGAGCACTGAAAATTTTGCAAATAGCCTTTCCAGCGCAGGCTGCAATGTCCCAAGTACCTGCATCCCCTGAAAGGTAAGGAAACCACGCTCAGAGAAGAGAGGGGACCAGTTCAGAGTGGGCCAGCAGGAAGTGGGGGCAGGATTTGAAGTCAGGCCTAGCTGATTTCAGACCCCAAGATTGCTTGGTGCCAGGCCCTCTAGATCAGGCAATTTGGGGCTCCGTGGTCCTCTGCCTCCAAGGAAGGTCTACACGCGCATGTGCACTTTTTTTTTTTTTTTTTTTTTGGTACCAGGGATTGAACTCGGGACCTTGCGCTTACAAAGCGGGCGTCAGAACCACTGAGCTGAATCCCCGGCCCCCATATGCACTTTTGCCTAAAATTGTGCGTGACCACTCCATCCCCTCTGTGCCTCCAGAACGCCTCTCACTAATGAGATCCATATCCCACCAGTCCCTACCCATCATTCCTCTCCGATTTCAGAGACACTGCATCATTTCCTAGTTCTGCCCTAGTTCTCCTCAAAGTGGATCCCTAAATGTCTGTCTCCCTCCAAAGCATTGTCCTGTGCCTGTCCCTTCTCAATCTGCACCTTATACCTGGTACCATCACACACACACTTCTCAGGTTTTGGTTCCTGCCCCAGGACCTCTGCACTTGCTTTCTTTTACCCAGGACAGTATTACCACAGATGCCCATATGTTTTGTTCCTTGACTTTGTTTATGTTTCTGCTCTGTCCCCACCCTTGTCTAGAAAACTACATTTCCCAGGGAGCTTTTGTGGGAAACTGAATGTTCTATAGGGTGAGACAGACCAGAAATAGAGAAAGAGACAGAAATACAAATAGGATATCAAGAGGAAAGGGGAGGGGTAGTTCTAAACAGGGTGGTTAGGGAAGCTAAGAGTTAAGCAATGGAAGGTGCTGGAGGGAACGTGGAGACTGGGGAGGAAGGGAGAAGGCAGGACAGCTGTGTGCTCTCTGCTGGGGTGGCGAGTGTTTCTGACAGTGTGTCCCACGTGCCTCTGTCAGGCCACCCCGGTGCTCTGTCTCTTCCTCTGCTGTAACTGATTACCAGCTTCCCTGATAATCCCATTTAGCTTCTCAACTCTTCCATCCCCACTTAACCAATCCCCTGTATTAAATTCTCTCTTGCTGAAACACCTGGTTTCTCTCCCTGTGTTGCCCAGGCAGAACATGAACTTGGATCTTCCTGCTTCAGCCTCCCAGTACTGGGAAAAAAAAGTGGCCTGTCTCCCTGACTAGAATCGGAGTGCCATGGCCATCTTTTTCCCCCCATTCCTTTCTTTTCTTCTGTCAGTTCTGGGGACCAAACACAGGGCTTTGTATATGCTAAGCATGTGCTATACCCCTGAGCTATACCCCAGGTCCAAGAAATTGTTTTTAGCCGGGTATGGTGATGCACACCTGTGATCCTAGCACTCTGGAAGGCTAAGGCAGGAGGGTCACAAGTTTGAGCCCAGCCTGGGCAACTTAGTGAGACCCATCTCAAAATAAAACACATCACACCCACGAGCGTGGCATCAGTCAAAAAAAATACAGTAGCAAGTTTTGGTGAGGAGGCAGAATAACTGGAGCTCACATACACTGCTAAGTATATTAATATTAATATTTTTTGGTTTTTGTACCGGGGATTGAACTCGGGTCCTCGTGCTTGCGCAGCAGGTGGCAAAACCACTGAGCTAAATCCCCAGCCATATTAAGATTTTTTTGGAGACAGGGTCTTGCTATGTATTTCAGGCTGGTCTTGAACTCACTATGTAGCCCAAGTTGGCCTTGAACTTGAGGCAATCCTCCTGCCTCCGTCTCCCAAATTCTGGGATGACAGATGTGCACCGCTACACCTGGCAAGAATATTATTAATAACTAGGAAGAATAAATTTTGCAATCACTTTGAGAAACAACTTAGCAATTTCTTAAGTTAAAGGAAATTTGCCATAAGACACAATGATTCCAGCCAGAGGCTGAGGCAGGAGGATCACCATGAGTTCAAGGCCATCTTGGACTACATAGTGATCAGCCCAAAATACATAGCAAGACCCTGTCTCGAAACAAAAACCAAACCAAACCTCTGCAATTCCATCTACCCAAGAGAAACAAAAGGAAAAGGAAAGATATGTACATGAATATTTACAGGGGCATTTTTCATAATGAGTAAAACCCAATGCAAATCGCTTGCTGGGTGGATAAAACCAACTACATTACATCGATATGATGGAAGGCTTTCAGCCATAAAAAGGTAGGAACTATTGATATATGCTATGACGTGGATGAACCTCAAAAATATTTTGCTAAGTAAAAGAAGCCAGACAGAAAAGGCCACATACTTTATGATTCCATTTATACAAAATGTCCAGAAAAGGCAAATCAATAGAGATAGAAAGTAGATTAGTGATTTCCTGGAACAGAATGTAAATAGAACTTGGGGGGGGTCCTAAAACTGGGTTGGGGTGGAGCTTGCTTAATTCTGCAAAATATGAAAAGTCATTGAATTGCACAATTAAACAGGTGAATTTTATAGTATTTAAACCCTACCTCCATGAAGCTTTTTGGTTTGGTTTGGTTTGTTTCGTTTTTGAAACAGGGTCTTGCCATGTAGTCCTTAAACTCAGTATGTAGCCCAGGGTGGCCTTGAACTTGCAGTGATCCTCCTGCCTCAGCCTCCTGAATGCTGGGATCACAGGCATGTGCTACCACGCCCAGCTCTGTGAAACTATTAAAGAAGAAGGAACATTGCTACACTTTCTGTTAGCTCCTCTTTGAAAATAAGTGCCTCTTTCAACACTAAAGGATGCCTGCTTCTGCCAAGTCCTGGCTGTGAGACACCCACAGTCAGAAACTAGATTATCCCCTTTAACTCTTCCTCCTCCTTTATCCAAACTGGCATGGAAGCCAGCTGATCCTGATGCAGAAAGAGCTCAACAAAGAGTCCCCTCCTCTTTGTCACTATCACTCCAAGCATCATGCTGTGAGCCACTGAAAGAAATTTTTTTTTCTCTCACTGAAAATTCCCAGGGTGAAAAGATTCATAACTGTCAGAATAATATCAATAATTGCTAAGGTGTATTAAGTATTTATCACGTGCAAGGCGTGATCTGCAACAAGATACAAATAGCAACTTGTTTAACCCTCAGACTACCACTGGTAGGACTATAATTTCCATTTTTTAAAATGAAGAAACTCAGGCACAGAATTCAGGCTAAGAAATTTCCCCACAGGCACCCAGGATTCAATTCCAGAGTCTCCGTGGGGCTGGGTCATTTGGACAAATTCACGGGGAGGATGAATGTTGATCCCTACCTCACGCCATATGCAGCAGTTAATTCTGGACAATTATGCATCTAAATGCAAAAGATGACCAATAAAACTTTAAGAAGACAACAGAGAAGATTGTCCTCATTACTGTAGGGTAGGCAAAGCTTTCTAAAACAGGTCCCCACCAAGCACTAACCATGACAGGAAAAATTACGATTTGAACTGTGTCAAAAATAAGAAATTTTGCTGAGCGCAGTGACACACTGGGCCTGTAATCCCAGCTACTTGGGAGGCTGTGGCAGGAGGATCTCAAATTCTAGCCCAGCTTGGGCAACTTAACAACTTAGTGAGACCCTTTCTCAAAATAAAAAAATCAAAAAGGGCTGGGGATGTAGCTCAGGGCATAGATCCTAGATTTAATTCATAGTATTAAAAAAAAGAAGAAGAGGCCGGGGATTTAGCTGTGGTTTCACCGCCTGCTGTGCAAGTGCAAGGATCCAAGTTCCATCCCCGGTACCAATAAATAAATAAATAAATAAGAGTGGAGGAAAGATAGCCTCTTTAATAAATGGTGTTGGAAAAACTGGATTTCAACCTGCCAAAGATTCAAACTAGACCCCTGGTTTTCACCATGCACCAAACTAAAATTGAAGTGGATTAAAAATAAAAATATTAAAACAGAAACACTAAACCAGCTGGAAGATAAGTTAGGTGGAACTCTTGAAGACATTGGCATAGGAAAAGACTTTATGAACAAAACCTCAGTAGCACGGGAACCAGCACAAAGAATCAACAACTGGGATCTCATCTTATTAAAAAGCTTCTGCACTGCAAGAGAAACCACCAACAGAGCTAAGAGACAACCCACAATGTGGGAAAAATTTTTACCAGCTGTTCCTCAAAGGACTACTATCTAGAATACCTAAAGAACTCAAAAAAATCAGACCCCCCCAAATATAAAGACTCAGTTAAAAAATTGGCATCTGAAATGAACAGACATTTCTCAAAGAAGTTTAAAAGCAGCAAATACATGTATGAAAAATTGTTCAACATTTTCATTCGAGAGATGCAGATGAAAACAACACTGAGATTCCACCTCACCCCAGAAGGAATGGCTACTATCAAGAAATCAACCAATAACAAATGTTGGCGGGGGTGCAGGGAGAAAGGAACCCTTCTCCATTGTTGGTGGGAGTGCAGACTGGTGCAACCACTGTGGTAATCAGTGTGGAGATACCTCAGAGAACTAGGGCTGGAGGTCCCATTTGACCCAGCTATTCCCCTGCTGGGTATCTTCCCAAAAGAAAGAAAAGAATCGTACCACAGCGATACATGCGCACCCATGTTTATAGCAGCACAGTTTGTAATAGCGAAAGCTTGGAAACAGCCCAAGTGCCCATCAACTGGAGACTGGATAAAGAAGATGTGCTTTTTTTAATAAAATGGAGTACTACTCAGCCATAAAGAATGAGAAACTAGAGACATTTATAGCTAACTGGATGCACACCACAGCCATACTCTTAAGTGAAATAAATAGGACACACGTGTGTAAATACTGAATAGTCTCTCTTGTGTGAGAAACTAAAAGTGTAAATAAGGATCAAAATGTATAATTGATAAAGTGAAATAGGAAGAAAAGGTCTAAAGGGGTCGAGGAAGTGGGAGGGGTAGGGGAAAGGAAAGAAGGGAAAAGAAAAAATATGAGAAAAGGAAAAAATGGAAATAAAGTCTGTAAATAGGGAGGGTTGGAGGAGGTGAAGGAAGGGCAGGGGAATGGGGAAAAAATAAGTACCAAGATACATCATGTAAAGGTACAAGATCCCAATGATGAATGTAACCGTACTGTATACCTAAAATGCACCAATAAATTTAATGAAAATAAAAAGAAGAAAAAGAAAAGATAAAGGAACAGGCTAATGGAGAAGAAAAATTGGAACAGACATTTCACAAAAGGGAATCTCCAGGTGGTCAATGAAGAGGTGAAAAAACATAACACTAATTAGTAATCATCAGAAAATGGAAATTAAAGGCACAAGGTAGCCAGGAGTGGTGGTGCCCATCAGTAATCCCAGCACCTAGGAGGCTGAGGCAGGAGGATCACTGTGAGTTTGAGTTTTCATTTTTAAAATCTTTTTCATGTCCTTTCTGACACTTTCTCTCTCCCTCTCTCTCTCTCTCTCTCTCTCTCTCTCAACACAGGGTCTCACTATGTAGTTCAGGCTGGCCTCACACTTGCATTGATCCTCCTGCTTCAGCCTCCTGAGTGCTGGGATGACAAGTGTGGACCACCACGTCGGGCTGACACTTCTTCTTTTTTTTTTTGTACCAGGATCGAAATCGGGACCTTGTGCTTGTGAGGCAGGCGCCGGAACCACTGAGCTAAATCCCCGGCCCTGGCTGACACTTCTTTTCTTTTCTTTATTTTTGTTTTTGTACCAGGAATTGAACTCAGGGCCCCGCACTTGACAGGCAGGTGCTGTGCCACTGAGCTACATCCCTGGCCCTCTTTTTTTGGTTTGTTTTTAAAAATTTTAATGTAATACAAGTAGATACTAATAAAATACAAAAAAAAGCTCTTCTATGAAAAAATAAAACAAAATTTCATAACAAAATAATGAGAGAGTAACAATGGTGAGTATACCGCTTATCACAATCTTAAGTGAATGGCCTGAAGCACTTTTGGAAGAGAGTTAGGGAGTCGGAAAGCCTGTTGGGTAGTATCTTGCCCCACCACCCTGCCATTCCCCTCCCAGGCATATATCAGAGCTTCATTATTCATGATTCCATATTGGCAAACTTGCCTACTCCCTATAATTTTTTTCTGGATGGCCAACTCACCAGGGTTTTTGTAGTCATTTGTGAACATGCACAGAATTGAAAAATAGTTTTCCCCCCTGGGGATTGAACTCAGGACCTTGGCACTAAGCTACATTCCCAGCCCTCTTCTTTTTACTTCTTCTTTTGAGACAGAATCTTGCTAAATTGCCCAGGTTGGACTTAAATTTGGCATCCTCCTGCCTCAGCCTCCCAGAGTGCTAGGATTACAGGGGTGTGCCATTGTCCCCTGCCATTCTTATGCATTTTGCTTGCTGTTGGTTTTATCTTTTTTTTTTTTTGTACCGGGGATCGAACTCAGGACCTTGTGCTTTTGAGGCAGATGGCAGAACCACTGAGCTAAATCCCCGGCCCATGGTAGTTTCATCTTAAATGTCCCTACTCATGGTAGTAGGGACAGCTTAGTGACCCTAAGTTCAAGGAGGCTTTGATGTGTCTTAGAGAGAAAATCCATGGTGAGGATTTTAGATAAACATTGGCCACGAGTTATAATGCTGTTGGCCATGAGTTCAATATTAATGGGTCAAGTCGTTTGTTTATATGCGGTGTTTTAAAAAATAAATACACATAAAGCAAAGCTATCCATTATTCAGTTGACAAAAATGTTGTGGCCAGAGGCTTTTAGACAGAGAATAACAAGATGTAGGGAAGATTCAGAAAAACTGGAGCCCTTGTTCACTGCTGGTGGACGGTAGGCTTGGCAGCACAAACCTGTTATCCCAGACCCAGGAGGCTGAGGCAGGACGATCACTGTGAGTTCAAGGGTAGCCTGAGCTACATAGTGAGTTCAAGGCCAGCTGAACTACATAGCGAGACCCCGTCTCAAAAAAACAAACGAACAAAAAATAAATTAAAAAAAACACACCAGAAAGTAGAAAAGTGGGTGCCAGGGGCTGGAGAGAGGGGAATAGGAAGTTAATAGCTAGAGTTTCAGTTTTGTATAAGAAGAGTTCCAGGGATTGGCTACACAATAGCGTGAGTTTCCCTAACATTACTGAATTGTACACGTGTGTGTGTGTGTGTGTGTGTGTGTGTGTGTGTGTGGTACTGGGGGTTGAACACAGGGCCTTAGCACTGAGGTACAATCCCAGCCCTTTTTCTATTTGAGACAAGATCTGGCCAAGTCAGTAAATTGCCCAGGCTGGGTTTGAACACATGGTCCTCCTGCCTCAGGATTCCATAGTGCTGAAATTACAGGCGTGTGTAGCCGCACCTGGACTGAACTGTACACTTAAACACAGTTAAGATGATTCATTTGATATTATCTGTATTTTACTTCTGAATAAAAAATTTTTTTTAACAGCACAAGGAATCAAATCCAGGGCCTTATGCTTGCCAGGCAAACACTACCACTGAGCTACATCTTCCACCTTTTTAATTTTGAGACAAGTTCTCATTAACTTTCCCAGGCTGGGCTCCAACTCATGATCCTCCTGCCTCAGCCTCCCAAGTAGCTAGGATTACAGGTGTGACTCATCATGCATGACTAAAATTTTAAAAAACTTTTCACGTAAGGACACACATGCAAATACACAAACGTTTCTATGACTCTTTACAGACAGCTCAGTAAATTCTGAAATCCATAACCCAGTCTTCTGCAGTCAGATCACAGCCCCTCCACCTTCCGAGCTCACCTCGAGGACAGCACCCTCCTTCCAGTTCCCAGAACCCTCTGTGCTTCCAGGCCCTGTTGGAAGCAGGGCCAAAGGCTCTCCATGTGGACCCCAGTCCTGCGGGCCTCCCTCATGCATCCTTCGGGGCCAAGTGAGAAACTGCCTCCCTTGGGCCGGGGATTTAGCTCAGTGGTTTTGCCACCTGCTGCGCAAGGTCCCGAGTTCGATCCCCGGTACAAAAAAAAAGAAAAAAGAAAAAAGAAACTGCCTCCCTGGAAAGCTTGCTTGACTCATTTTTTTTTTTTTTTTTGGTTCCGGAGATTGAACTCAGGACCTTGCACTTGCGCGGCAGGCACCGGAACCGCTAAGCTAAATCCCCAGCCCCGACTCTTGACATTTAGCAAATTAAACCACTTGTCTATTGTACCTGTCTCTGGACTTGTGGACTCAGAGCCACTGGACAGTAAGCAAGCTGTGCTGCATCTCTTCGAGTCCCCAGGGCCTTATTCGGTGTTTTTTCTCTATGCTCCCTTCCTGCCTCCCTCCCTCCCTCCCTCTCTCTCTGTGTTATTGGGAATTGAACCCAGGGGAACTCTACCCCTGACCTCCATCCCCAGCCCTTTTATTCATTATTTTGTCACAGGGTCTCACTGTGGTGTCCAGATTGGCCTGGAACTTGCGATCCTCCTGTCTCCTCCTCCTAGAGTGCTGGGATAGCAGGCACATGCCACCGTGCTGGGCTCAGTGTCTTTTTCATGGGAATTATGAGAGAAATGAGGAATAGAAACAACCCTCCTCCTGGACTTGCCATTATGTTTCTTGACACTAACTGGGGCTCCCTCTGGACTTAAAAGATAAGGATCAGGCAGGTGTGATGGTGCACTCTGGGAGCCTGAGGCAGGAGGATCTCAAGTTTGAGCCCAGCCTGGGCAATATAGCAAGACCTTGTCTCAAAATAAAAAGTAACGGGCGGAGGATTTAGCTCAGTGGTGCCACACCTGCCTGCCTCGCAACAAGCACAGGCCCTGAGTTCAATCCCTGGTACTGAAAAAATAAATAAATAAATAAGGGCTGGGATGTGGCTCAGTGCAAAGGCCTTGGGTTCCAATTCCCAATACCACCAAAAAACGAGCAAAAAGAGGCGCTATTTGCCATTTCATCCAGTGGCGCCCACTGACTTTGCCTTTTGATTTCTTTGCTCTTGTATACCGGCACCTGTTTTCTCTTTCACGAAGGGACATTAAGATGCTAGAGCGAAGCGAGCAGACCAGGCGGCTTGAGGCAAGACTCCTTCGCTCCAGGCGGGGCTTGAGCAAGGGGACTGGGTAAGGTGGGGCCTAGCGGGAAGAGGGGGCACTGGGGGCATG
The DNA here is from genome assembly GCF_053883595.1 of Heterocephalus glaber. Taxonomy (NCBI): domain Eukaryota; kingdom Metazoa; phylum Chordata; class Mammalia; order Rodentia; family Bathyergidae; genus Heterocephalus; species Heterocephalus glaber. The sequence continues at coordinate 8,780,298 of NW_028258457.1, read as the reverse complement.
GCCTGCAAGGGTCTCTCTCCTTCCCAACTCCCCCCTTCCAGCTCTGCCCCGCAGCCCTGAGGCCAGCAGCTTTGCTCCACCCAGGCCCTTCTGCCAGGCAGCTAGCTACCCAAGGACTGAGACTTCAAATAAACCTCTCCTCCTTCGAGTTGCCAGTGTCGGGTATTTTGTCCCGGCCACAAGGAAAGTGACTAAGACAGTTCTGGACCAGCCAACCTCATGGAATCCATTCAGTCTACTCTGCTACTCCTGCTTTTGTTGTTGTTGTTTTGAGACAGAGTCTCACTATATAGTTCAGGTTGGCCTTGAATTCACTATGGAGCCCAAGCTGGCCTCCAACAACTGGCGATCCTCCTGCCTCAGTCTCCTCCAGTGGTGGGATGACAGGTGTTCGCCACCACACCTGGCTGCTCATGCCTGCTTCTTTATAGCTTTATGGATGCATGAAGTTGGGAAATCTTCTGGACTCCCATTCTGAGATTTTGTTGTTGTCATTTTGTTTTGTTTTTAAGACAGGGTTTCACTTTGTAGCCCAGGCTGGCCTCAAACTCACAGCAATCCTCCTGCCTCAGCCTGTGGCACCTGCACCAATAGTCAACGGGAGAAGTGTCAGTGAGGAGGTGACGATGTGCAATGCTCTGCTCCCTAAAAGTGCTAGTGAAGGGGCTGGGGATTTAGCTCAGTGGTTTCGCTGCCTGCTGTGCAAGCACAAGGACCCGAATTCGATCCCTGGCACACAAAAAAAAAAAATCTGGGAAAAGTGCTAGTGAAATGTGCCTGCATCATGACTTGCTTCTGTCCAACACAGCCAAGCTCACTGCCTCCAGAGTCAAATCTTCCACTCCACCCCTTGATGAATCAACTGCCATGAAGCCCTTGGGTGCCTAAGGCTCCAGGCGGAGGCCTTGAAGTGAATCTGAGTACGCATGACTATGGTGTACATTGTGTATCTGTGCTCCTGGCTTGACCTCGGTATCCCTGGGATCTACACTGCAGATTCAACCAACCACAGATCAAAACCAAAACAAAACAAGAAAACCCTTTTTTTTTTTGGTAGTAGTGGGGATTGAACCCAGGGTCTTTGCACTGTTTTTAAACTTTTATTTTGAGACAGGGTCTTGCTATGTTGCTAAATTGCCTGAGATGGGCTCAAACCTGCAGTATTCCTGCCTCAGCCTCCCTGAGTGTTGAATGACAGGCATGTGCCACCTTGCCCAGCTACTAAAATATTATTTAAGATATCTCTGTTATTTCTTAAACAAGACAATAGAATAACTCTTTACAGAACAGTTGCATTGTATGAGGTACCCTAAGTCATCTAGGGATGATTTAAAGTCTATGGAAGGATATAACAGAATCTGTCCAAATACCACGCGTTTTACATGAGGGATCCGCTAGCAGGCAGATGTGGTATCCGTGGGAGATCCCAGCACCCGGCTCCTGCCGGCACCGAGACGCATCTGGGCGTGGTCCCTGACCATGCACACGTCGCCAAACACACACAGATACTACACTCACACTCCCGGGGGGCCAAGGTTAAAGTGGGGGCAAATTGCACAGCGGGGACAGAGTTGAATCCTATTTTTACTTAAAATTTTGATATTTTGCTCATACTAGATTTTGTCATGAATTTTTATTTTCTTAAAATATTACATTAAGGTATTTATCTCGGGAATCCCCTTAAATTATGAGCTCGAATTGAATGCCTTGCTTGTGTTTATCTTGGCTGGAGAAGGAACACACACCTACACACACACACGCACACAAACACACACACACGCAAGAGCACATCCTCGTACCTTCATGCATAGACAACCCTTGCACAACCTCAATTTCGCCACTAGGTGTCGCTCCAGCCCCTCTGTTTTAGGCCTAGTCCCAACCTGGCTCCTTCCCTAAACTACTATTGGAATCTCTAAGATTTCCATTTACTTCCCTGCACCTGGGACTACATGGTTTTTTTTGTTTTTTTGTTGTCTTTTTTTTGGTACTGGGGATCGAACTTGGGTCCTTGCAGGACTACATGTTTTGAAGGAGTCTGGGAAGACTAGCATCTTAGCCCTAAATAGTGATGCCCTAGAAATTCAAATAGAAGTAAACAACATGGGGTTTCTTTCAGAGGGTTTTGTTTTTTGTTTGGTACCAGGGATCAAACTCAGGATCTTGCGCTTCCAAGGCAGGCACGGTGCCATTGAGCTAAATCCCTGGCCCTCTTTCGTTTTGTTTTTGTTTGTTTGTTTGTTGGTTGGTACCAAGGTCCCCTCTTTCATTTTGTTTTTGAGACAGGGTCTCACTGTGTTGTCCAGGCTGGCCTCAAAATCATGGCACTCCTCCTGCCTCAGCCTCCCAAGTGCTAGGACGACAGGCATGCTGCACCATACCTGGTTTTAGCTTTTTCAGATTATATAGGGTTCGGTTTGTCCCTAGTTTCAAGCACATCCTGGAGATCTTGGAGCATATCTCTCATACCCAAGAGGAGACAACTGTACAAGAATCTCGTGGTTTGAGAAAGAAAGAGGTCCATTCATTCATTCATGCACGAAATGGATACACACCAAGCACCGGCTGTGTGCCAGGCCATGTTCTCAGATAAGCCACCATTCTAGCTGGGAGACAACGAAAGAGCAGACAAATTGTGGAAAAGTAACAAGGGGGACAGAAAAATGCCAGAGAAGAAGAGGTCCAAGTCGCCAAAGGGAGCTATTGTAGCTAGCTGGCCTAGCTAGGCGGGCTTCAGGAAAGAGGTGACATTGAAGCAGAAAGAGGACAGGGAGGGATTCAAGTCCAGGAGAAGCGGTGGCAGGTGCAAAGGTCCTGGGGCCTTATTCCTTCCATACTATGGGGATGGAAGATCCCAGAAAAGAGTTGACCTCAAATACAATGCTAAAGATATAGCTAGATTTTAGGGAGGACTTCCCAGGGGTCTGAGCAAGGATATCTTCCCCATAGGGAAGATGGGGGGTAGGGCTTAGAGATGTCAGGCTCTCTGGCAGCTCCAGGTCACTCACAGAACATCTGGGACAAACCCTAGGCACATGCACAATGCATGTGACATACTCTCCAGTCACTCCCAACCTCTTGCCCACAGTGCACAGGTTCCTAGGTGATTTCTCCTCTCTGAGTTTCTCTGGCCCCATCTAACCCCAGGAACTTTGCACTTGCTGTTCCTTCTCCCAGACCCAGGTTTCCTCTCTCACCTCCTCAGGTATCGCAGCAAAAGTCACCCCTTAGAGACACCTCCCTGACCACTCCTGCTCCAGCGGCCATACCCCCTCCACACACCATCGCTCTATCATCTCCTCTTACTATTTGGATTCTCTGTGCCATTTGCACGGTATTATATATTTATGCAGTTGTTGAATTGCATTAGATATTTATTGGGTTTTTGTCGGTCTCCTCTGCCAGAAGGTCAGCCCCAGGCGGGCAGGGGTTTGACGACTAGGTTGGGACATTATCTTCAGTGCTTAATCCTATCTGTTGACAGAAAGGATGAAGAAATGTCTATAATGGACATGTGGTGAAGCCAGGGTCCATAGGAATCTCATAAGGGGTCTCTGGGACCCAGTGCAGGGAACAGAGAAGGGGCAGAGCATCTTTGCTCCAGATCCTTCCCTTGGCTGGGGCGCCAGGCTGGGTCCACTTAGCAGGGGCAGAGCATTTTTTCGCCACCGTGTAGTGCCCCCTGGTGGCCCTCCATAGGCACTGCAGCCAGTGGTAGGACTCCATTAGCCCGGCTCCAACTGGTTACCCCATCTCAGTCCCGCCCACGTGCTGCTTAGCCCCGCCCTCATTGAGCTCCGATTAGTCCCGCCCCCAAGCAACTCCCAACCCTGGTGCCCCCGTCAGCCTCACAATAGCGCGGCTCACACCCAAGTGCCAGGCACCCCAGCCACCGTTGAGGCAAGGACCGAAAATCTAGGGGGATCCCCAGTAGGAATTCCAAGGATCTTTCTTAGAAACCAAATTCAACTTCATTCCTTATTCCTCCAGCAGTTTTTTAGGCATTCACCTCTTTTGGTCTCTTGTCTCTGTCCGTCCGTCTGTCTGTCTGTCTCTGCTTCTCTCCAGTGCATATATCAATTGCATGCCTACTGTGTGCATTCTGATGCCAGGTGATGGCACAGAAATGTCAAGGTGGGAACCCCACCACCCTGCCTCGTGGACGCCCTCCTACCTAGACTCTAACTTCCATCGCCCCCAAGGAGGGCATACAGCTTCTGATTCCTTCTCTTCATCAGTGATGTCTACACAGGCATTGTCCACACCCATGGAGTGGATTATTTAACAGGAAGTGAGTTTGTGTGCTCTAGAGCCGGACTGCCTGGGTTCAATCCTATCTCTCCCGGACTGTCTGGCTTGAGCAAGTGACTTAACTTTTCTGTGCCTCAGTTTCTCCATCTCTTAAAGGAGAATGACAACAGCACCTACTGGTAAGGCACAGAGAGCAGTAGACACTTTTGTGCATGCTGTGAGTTTGAAACGGCTCCCTGCATATCAGAAGCGCTTAATGAATGTTCGCTGTTACTACCATTATTATTTTATTATTTTTAATCCCAGCTTCTGTCTACAGATCTGAGAACTTGGGGGAACATTCCCATCCCCAATATGGAGGAGGAAAGATTTCTCAGTATCTGAAGACATCTCGGACCCTCTGCATTTTGAAAACTCCCCAAGCCTGACCAAAAGATGACATGCTATACGGAGACAGACTGGCTTCCCTGAGAATGCAAATGGAGTGTGTGAGAAGCCAACACACGCGTGCACCCGAGTGTGTGGATGCACACGATTTTGCACACATAGCCCCACCTCCTCCACATCCTCTTCCAAGCAGTGTACTCAGGGGCACTGGAAGACACATGGTCACCTCAAAGCTCTGACACGGGCAGACATCTGGTCATGCTCGTCCTTTGTACAACACCCAGGCATTTAGACACAGGCATGAGGATGCTGTCACACATGCCTTCAGCTGCACAAACACCTCCAGGATTAACATGGTCCTCACTGGGTGTCACATCACCAGTCACACCGAGACACACAACTCCCATCTCTGGCTCAAAGCCTCACGTCACACCAATCCTTTGGTGACAGCAACCCACTGTCACACACAGGCTCAACCTCACGTACAAACACCCTTTCCCGATCACACCCCAACTCACTCGCAGTTGAACAACACCTGCACACACACACACTCACCCATACCGGTCACACCCAGCCACCACACAAAGGCACGCGCGTTGATCCTGGCCCCCCAGCACCACATGCTCGTCCCCTTCTGTCACTCACACGTGAGTCCCGCTCCCTTCCCCACTCTGGGGGTGCAGGCCAGGAATGGGGGAGCTCAGAAGCCGAGCACCCTGGCCATGATGTGGAAACGAAGGGTCAGCGACGCCCCCAAAGCTTCCTGAAGTTTCCCCCCAATCCTATTCAGCTCCAGTGAAATGATGGCAGGGTGTGGGCTACGGGGTCACTGAGGGATTAAGAACCCCAAAGCAGGATTCTGCTGGGCCCCCAAACCATCCTAGCTGGAGGCTGCAAACGCAAAGCCCCCTCCTTTCTCCCAAGTCGAGGTGGGGGTCCTAGCCCCTCCCCCGCTGCGACCTCCGCCCCTCGCCACCCTGCAGCTCGAGGGGGGGCTCGTGCACCCCCAAACCACGTTTTCCCGGGACCCTTCTGCGCCTGCGACCCCTCCAGCAGCTCTCCTGCGCCCGCACCTGCCTGCCGGGCCCCTACCTGTCCGGCGAGGCCTGGGGACATCAACAGCAGGAGCAGCAACACAAGCGGGGGGACCGTGAGGGGCCACATGACGCGCCCCCGGCTCGGCCTTCCGTCCCCGCCCCCCGCCCTCTCTAGCGGCGTCTCGGCGCGGGACCGCCACCAGGCGCGACCCCGCCCGCCCGCGAACGGGCGACCCTCCGCCGCCACCTCCCCGCCTCGCCCGCGGCAGGGAATCCGCCCCGCCCCCTCGCTCACGCCCCGCCCCGCCCCATGCCCCGCCCACCGCCGCCTCCCGCCCATTCTCGCGCCCGGCCTTCACTGTGGGCTCTGCCCCGCCCCTTTCTTGCGCCTCATCTTTGTTGCCGGCCCCGCCCCTCGCCCCGCCCCCAGCTCGTCTTTGGGAGTCCAGAGAGCGGGTTCGGGGGGTGAGGAAAAAGGGATCCGGCCCTGGGGCCCTGGCGAGAGAGGGACCCGGGGACAAGACCCAACAGGCCCCATCGCACCCCAAGGCTATTAATGGGTGCAGGTCAAAACCTGGAAAGGGAGTTTCGTCAATTTCACCAACCACCGTGAGTTCGAGGTCAGCCTGGGCTACATAGTGACCTTGTCTCAAAAAGCAAACAAAAGGGCCGGGGATTTAGCTCAGTGGTTCCGGCGCCTGCCTGGCAGGCGCAAGGTCCCGAGCTCGATCCCTGATACCAAAAAATACAATAAAAAAAGAAGGCCTGGTAGCAAAGAAGAGAAATTATGAGGTCTCCCTCCTTAAATAACTTAACAGTCAATAGAGAAACTGAGGCAGAGCTTGTGGAATTTGGGGCAGGGGCTCCATGCCTCGTCAAGGGGAGGCGGGGTAAGGGGGCGGGGATCGGGAGTGAGCCAAATTCAGGGAGCAGGAGAGGGTCATAGACAGAGGAGGCGGGGATGATCGGGTGTGTGGGCCTGGCTCCAGCAGGGGTGTCACCTCGTGTCACTTCCCACGCACCCTGCAGCTGGAAGGCTCCTCCCACACACACACCTGGGACACTCTCCTGCTTTCGATTCAATGCCCAAGACGACAGACCAATTCCCTTCCTGAGAGAATCAAAATATGAAGGCGGCCTCCAGGCGGAGCATTTGCATATGAAGGGTGTCCTTGTCCTGCCTGCCTTCTTTTGGGGCTCTCTGGAGATTTTCTCCGCCTCCCACTCCCACCCCAGCAGTCTCCCCAGTCGCCCCTGCCTCCCCGCACTCCTCAGGGGCTTGGGGCAGGGAAGGAAGTCAGATTATGAAGGAATTAGCCATAACATATGGAGGACAAGGAAAGCCGGCATTATTCTGACTACGATGTACCATGCAGACTTTATTATTGGATTTGTTGGGGCAAAGAGGAAGAGTCTGGTGTCCAAACACCCTGGCTCTGTTGCTGCATCACCATGAGACTTCCCAAGTGAGTTTTCCCTCTCTTAAAAGACCTGTTTCCCCTCAACATCTCCACACCACCAGGAATCATTGAGTCCGAAGTGAACAGTGCACCTAGCACTCGGTCCCTGGAGCACATTACCACAGAGTGGTTGAGGACAGTGGCCACAGGATGTGTCCCAAGACAGAATGTGAGCTTGGGAAGGCGTCTCCTCCATTCCTCTACCTCCTTGTCCCAAACAAGAGATGATCTTTTGCCAAATCTTCAGGGCCAGCCTGTGGTAGGTGTAGGGTAGAATGATGAAATTCCAAAGCTCTTGACTTAAGAGTGGATACCCTTACGAAGGCGGTGTTTCAGAACCATGAACAGTGTCCACCTTGGGCTCTGGTCACCCAGACTGTCACTGTCATAGCCAAGCTATTCCTGTCCTCCCTTCTGTATCAGGAGAGATGACCTCTGTAAACTACATTTCCCAGGCTCCCTTGACCACTGCAAACTACATTTCCCAGACTCCTCTGCATCTGTGCGGTTTAGCCAATGGGGGGTCTGGAAGGAGATTGGAGGGCAGGAAGATGGGCAAAGCTGAAGGATCTCCCCCCCCCCCCCCCACACACCACCACGTTGGGGATCCCAGCAGTAGCTGTTGAGTCCTCTTTACGGTCTCAGGCCCTCCAGATTGTACTACTCCCAGGTGGCTGCAGCTGTGGGACTCTGGTAACCACCTCCTCCTTTTGTCATTTGGGCCACCGAAGATGGTGGCTTGCTACTCCAGAGCTGATTCACCTCCCATCTGCTCTTTAAACCGACCCAATACTCTTGGTGATTAATTCCCCACATGAAATTCTCTCTGTTGAACCACCTGGCATGGGCTGTGGTTTGCAGGCTGAACCCAAGACAGTATATTCAGTGCCATTTTTGTGACCACCGCTGTGGTCAGTGGGTGGTGTCAGGGTCCTAGTGAATGTGGTCTCTGCTGCCATCAGTGTTCTGTCCTGAGATCATCATTGTGGTCGTCACTGGTCTTCCCTGGGTGTGTTGCAGTCAGTGTAATGACCAGGATTGTGGTCTGTTTTCTGTGTTCAATATTGCAATCCCTGTGCTCATTGTCCTGAGCTCACTTTAGACAGTGGACTGTCTGTGCTATGGTCAAAGTTGTGATCAGATTGTGTTGTGGTCAAGGTCCCACTCAGTGACCTGGGTGTCAGCTTCAAGGTCAGCACTGTTATGGTGAGCGTGGTATCTATGATGGAGGTGTCAGAATTGTGGTCCATCATTGAGGAGTCAGGATAGGATTCTCTAGGATTTGACAGGACAGAAACTGATGAGCTAGGTGGCTGAGTCTGGCTCTGGGCACAGGGCCCTCTGACAGCATATGTCTTGGGTCTTGTTAAACAATCTATATCCCTCTCTATTCTTCAGGATCCTTTGGTAACAGCTGCAGAAATCTGACTTGAACTGGATTAAGAAAAAAAGAATATATATTGGCTCACAGAACTGAAAAAAATAATCCAGGGGTAATGGAATTCAGGCATGGCTGGATCCAGGGGTCCTGCTATATCATCTCTTCATGTCTTTTTTTTTTTTTTTGGTACTGGGGATCGAACTCAGGTACTTGCACTTGCACAGCAGGTGGCAAAACCACTGAGCTAAATCCCTGGTCCCATCTCTTCATATCTTGTCTCTGTCCTCTGGGAGAGATTCCTTTTAGTCAAAAGGTGACAATTAGTTCTCTGAAACTGGGCATGATGCCTCATACCTGTAATCCCAGCACTTGAGAGGCTGAAGCAGATCACCATGAGTTCAAGGCCAGCCTGATCTACATAGTGAGACCCTGTCTCAAAAAATTAAAAAAGTTTAGTCCTCAGAATTTCTTTCTTCCAAGCTCAGCAACATCAGCAAAAAGGAGTTTGCAAAATAATAACTTAGTGAGCCATTTCAAGTCATAGGCCCATCCCTGAGCAGGTCATAGGTTCTGAAGAGTGTGGCTTGGCCAGATCTGGCTCAAAGCTCATCTTCCTGGATTAGGAGTGGGGTTAGCCTTAGTCGGTCTACATTGAACAGGAGGGGCATGAGAGGATGTGGATCTTTGACCATTGAAAGAAGGAAAGAATGTTGTACAACCAAACCAAAAGCACCATCCCAACCTCTAATGCACATTTCTATATGGCAGGGTCTTCCAAGCTAAAAACTGTTTCCAGACTCCCTTGCAGCTAAACTTCTGTATGCAGGAGAGGCTCTAACAGTTATAAGCAGGAATGGTGGGTGATGTAAGTCATCTTCCTGCTGTGTTAACAGAGGCAGGTGCCACTCACAGTGGTGGAGACAGATTTCCTTGCAGGCTTGTTCTTGTTTTTAGTCACCAATATCACCACCAACTCTTATTGAGAGGCAATCACAATAATAATGATGGTGACTTCCAGAGTAGTGGCATTGTTGCTGCCTCCCCACCTCTCCTCTTCTCCTTCTCCTTCCTCTTCCTCTTTCTTCTCCTCCTCCTTCTCCCTCCCTCCCTTTCCCCCACCTCCTTCTCTTCTTTTTTTGCAGTACTGGGGATTGAACCCAAAACCTCACTCACGCTAGGAAAGCGCTGTACCACTGAGCTATTACACTCCAACCCTTTTTACTTTTTCTTTTGAGACAGGGTCTCACTAAGTCACACACTTGCTACCCTCCTGCTCCAGCCTCCCAGTAGCTGGGATTCTAGGGCTGCACCATATGTCTGGCTTATCTTTTGTTTTTGTTTTTTTGGTACTGGGAATTGAACTCAGGACCTTGCACTTGCCAGGCAGGCACAGCACCACTGAGCTAAATCCCTAGCCCCTGGCTTACTGTTTTGGTTTGGTTTTTGGTACCGGGGATCGAACTCAGGTCCTTGTGTTTGCACAGCAGGTGGCGAAACCACTGAGCTAACTCCCCAGCCCTGGCTTACTATTTTTAAATCTGCAATTTAGTGGTGTTCATTACTTTTACCCTGTTGTGCAGCCACATCACTATGTCCAGAACCTTTTCATCATCCAAACAGAATTTCTGTAACCTTTGAGCAATAATTCCCCATTCTCCCCTCCTGCCAGGCCCTGGTAACCTCTAATCCACTTTCTGTCTCCATGAATGTCTGGTCTAAACATTTCTCCAAATGGAATCATGCAGTACTTGTCCTTTTTGTGTCTGGCTTCTTTCACTTAGCATAATGTTTTCAAGGTTCACCTACAACCACATTGTGGTATGAATCAGATGTTTGTTCTTATGGTTGAACAATATTCCATGGATAGATATGCACATTTTGTGCCTCCCTTACAGTGATGTATTCTCTTTTGTTGTTGTTGTTGTTGTTGTTGTTGTTATTGGTGTTTGGGTTTTTTTGGTTATTGTTTTTTGAGTCAGGGTCTCACTATGTAATTCAGGCTTGAATTCACTATGTAGCCCAGGCTGGCCTTGAATTTGTGATGATCCTCCTGCCTCAGCTTCCCAAGTGCTGGGATTACAGGTATGTGGCATCATGCCTGGCTGGTGATGTATTATTTTTTATTTTATTTATTTTTTGGCAGTGCTGTGGGTGAAATCCAGGGCCTCAGACATGCTAGGCAAGCACTCACCACTGAGCTCTGTTCTCGGCTCCTGGTTATGTATTCTTGATGTTCACTGTTCCCAGTGGGGGATCCGCCATATTCCTGATAATAACTGAGCCATTTGCCCCTAGACCAGCCAGTTGCAAGGTGCTGTTCCATAGCAATTCATCCTAAAGATCTCAACTAGATCTCCATCCTTCAGTCTTCCACCAATTTGTAAGTACCAAGTTCTCTAGTGCCTTCGTCTGTTTTCTGTTACTATAACAAAATACCCAGTGGTGGGTACTTTATAAAGAAAAAAGGTTTATTTGGCTCATAGTTCTGGGTGGTTAAGAATGAGAGATGGAGGGAGGGGGAAAGGGGAGTGGGGAAAGGGATGAAGAAAGAACTACAAGGGCCGGGGATTCAGCTCAGTGGTTCTGCTGCCTGCCTCATGATCCCTGGTACCAAAAAAAAGAAAGAACTACGATATGTTATATCCATGCAGCAACTCTCCCATGAGGGATGTGACCATAAGCACTACACACATGGATGGAGTCATAACAAATAACAATTGAAAACAAAATCAAAGGGCTTGCATCTGCTCAACTGTGGTAGGGACCTCTGGCAAAAGGCATCATAGTGACAGGAGCCTGTGGGGAAGAGATCATGTGGTGTGACCAAAACCTGGAGAGGTCTCGGAGCAGGTGAGCTCTTTTTATAACATGCTCTGTGGGAACTAACCAGGGCCCCAGGGAGCTACATTAATGCCATCCAAAGGGGATGGCCCCGTGACCTAATCACCTTTTGCACGGCCCCATGTCTGTCTCCTCAGTTTTTATTTGTTTATTAGTTCATGTTTGGAGTACATAATGACCACATTCCTCCTGGGGAATCTATACACAAACAAAGCACATCTCAATTCTCTTTTCTTCCCCTTCCCCTCCTTTTCCTCCCCTCTCTCCATCTCTTGGTGCCCTTCCCTTTTGCAAAAGATCAATCTATTTCCTATTATTATTATTATTATTATTATTATTACTTTTTTGGTACTGGGGATCGAACTTGGGACCTTGTGCTTGGGAGGCAGGCGGTGGAACCACTGAGCTAAATCCCCGGCCCTATTTCCTATTATTTATCTTTTAGTTTACTCTTTATTTATACTTTGGGTTTCTCATATAAGAGAAACAATATAATATTTAAACTTGTGTGTCTGATTTATTTCACTTAATATTATGGCCTCACGGTGCATCCATTTTCCTAACAAATGCCTTCCTTATGGCAGAGTACTACTCCATAGTGTGTAAATATGACATTTTCTTTATCCATTCATCTACTGATGGACACACTGACCCCACCTCTTAAGATTCTATCACCACTTCAGAACTTTTTTCTCTCTTCTTTTTCTCCTTTTTTCCTGTCTTTCCTCCTTCCCTCCTCTCTCTCTCTCTCTCTCTCTCTCTCTCTCTCTCTCTCTCTCTCTCTCTCTCTCTCTCTCTCTTTCCTTTTTTCTGTGCTGAGGTTCAAACTCCCAGCCTCCTGCAGGCTAGGCAAGCACTCTACCACTGAGCACATCCCCAGCCCCTGGGAATTGTGTCTTTAATAATCACCATCCCCACCCGTGGAGTCCAGCTAAATCCTCAGCCCTGGGCCAAGTACTCTCATGCATTGCTTCCTTGAATGCTTGCAACAACCCCAGAGGTAGGAATTATTCTCCCTAATTTAAGAATGTAAAGTTTGACAGCACTCTGGGAGGCTGAGGAGGGAGAATCACAAGCTCCAGCCCAGCCTGGGCAACTTAGCAACACCCTGTGTCAAAATAAAAAGTGGGGTGCGGATGGAGCTCAGTGTGAAGTCCCTGGGTTCAATCCCCAGTGCTAGAGAGGAAAAAAAAAAAAGGAGTGAAAAGTTTGAATCTCAGAGAGGTTAAGTAACTTGCCCATGGTCACCTCACTATAAAGGGCAGACACAGGATCCAAAATCAGTTCTGTCTGACTCAAAGCCTACCTATGGGCCTTGGTAGCATTATATTGAGGATTTTGGTTTGGTTTTCTGTTTTCCTGGTTTTGGTTTTTGGTTTGTTGGTTTGGTTTTGGTTTTTTGAGATAGGGTCTCATTATGTAGCTCAGGCTGGCCTCAAACTCACAGAGATCCTTCTGCCTCAGCCTCCCGAGTGCTGGGATAGCAGGCATACGCCACCACACCCAGCTTCATGCACGATTCCACACACAATGGACACACAGTGTGTACAAAACACATCCACAGACTCACATTTCAGAGCCACGGTCACACTCATGCCCCCGTGGCCCAGGCTGAGGTTCCCACACAGGCAGACCCGCGGGGACGCCCACGCCATCTCTCCCACGCAGAGTCCAGGCGGGGTAGCGTGGGAACCGGGCTGCGAGCACCGGGCCGGCAGCCGCAGTGACTCAGGGGCCCATGGGGATGGGGAGAGGAGGGGGCGGGCGGCCAGCGCATGTGGCTCCCATTACAGGCCTGGGAATTGCGGCCTGAGCTGGCAGGACAAGGAGACCCGGGACGCTTCCCAGCTCTGCCAGCTCAGGAAGAGCGAGCCCTGGTCCGGAACTTGGCTCAAACCGCACAGCTTCCGGTCTACCCGAAGCCAGGCCAGGCCGGTACTGAGTCCAAATCCTGCAGCGACTCTGGGAAGGGTTTCCTAGAGGAGAGAGTGAGGCCGAGTGAGCGAGGGGAAGGCACTTGCCTGGGTACACAGCCAGGAAGGGGTAGGGTTGGATCTCCATTGTACCCCTGGCTCCCACCGCAGAGTAGATGCAAGGACTCTTGCAGCTATTTGACCTGCAAGTGGAGAATTTATGAATTTGTGGTTCGGAGCAAGGCAGCAACCATCTTTAAGTAAAGAGGAAGGGGTGGCCATGTATGTCTGGGGGGCCCTGGTGCCAAGCAGTGACATTCTAGCCATCACCTGAAGGGTGAGAAGCAAGCAGGGCTCAGTGGGCAGAGAGCAGAGCAGGTGCAAAGGCCCTGAGGCTACCAGGTGCAGAGGGCTGAGGCACCTGTGAGGGTGGTGATGGGAACACTGCAGCTGCCAGACTTGAACTACTTTGGGCCCAGCAGGGAGCCTTGAAAGAGTGCGGCTCGGTGACCAGCATGAAGTCCACCTGGAGGATAGCTGATGTATTTCTGTGGGACCCAAGAATGCCATTCTTGGGAATCTACACACCCCGGAGACACTTACCCATGCACACAAGGGACACACTCTGGGTGTTTAGGCAGACAAGGTGGGAAATACCTACAGGCTCATGAGGGAACCCGAGAACAAAAAAGAGGTGAAGCCTCACATTGCAATTAAAAGCATAGGGTTAGAAATACTTGTATCTAGTGTGCATGGTAGCACATGCCTGGAATCCCAGCACTCTGGGAAGCTGAGGCAGGAGGATTTCAAGATTGAGCCCAGCCTGGGAAACTTAACAAGACTGTCTTAAAATTAAAAATAGAAAGGGCCACGGATGTAGTTCAATCTGAATGCTCTGGGTTTGATCCCCAGGACTGCAAAAAGGAGACAGGGGAGGGGTGAAGGGGAAGGAGGAGAACAGGAAGAGGAAAAGGAAGAAGAAAAAGAAGAGAAAGAATTGTATCCACATGTAGAGAAGATGCAGAAACGCGCTGAGCCTACAAAACAAACTTCATAGACCGTGTTGAATATTGAAGCGGTTTTAAAACCTGCCGGATCTCGCGAGTAGTGCACGGATACAGCCCCCGCCCCCGCCGTAAACAAGGAGAAACATTCCAGAGGCAATAATTTCCAGACTGGGGAGGCGGAGACAGCGGCAATTTGTGTTGAATAAGGAGAGAATTTTAGCTGAGCAAAGATGAAAAAGTTTCCGGGATGGATGGTAGTGAATTCTCTATTGGAACTGAGACTCCAAAATGGTTATAATGAGGGTTAGGGTGGACCTCGGGGTTGGAGGACTTGCCTAGCATGTGTGAGATCCTTGGGATCCAACCCAGCACTGGAAAAAAAAAAGTCACCATGATAAATCTTATTATGTATTTTTAAAATATAATTAAAAATAAAGGTTGGGTGTAGTATCTCACGCCTGGCCCTCTGGCTACTCTGGAGACTAAGGAAGACTGCAAGTTTGAGCACAGCCTGGGCAACTTAGTGAGATCCTGTAACCAGGGCTCGGGATCGTTAGGTTTTTATATTTCTTTTTTTCTTTTTTGGTCCCAGGGATCAAACTCAGGACCTTGCGCTTGCCACCCATGCAGTGGCACCAGGGATCGAACTCGAGTCCTTTCGCCTGTGCAGCAGGGGGCGAAACCACTAAGCTAAATCCCCGGCCCTCGATTTTATATATATATATATTTTTTTTTTGGTATCGTGGTCGAGGATTGAACTCGGGACCTTGTGCTTTCGAGGCAGGCGGTAGAACCGCTGAGCTAAATCCCCGACCCCGATTTTATATTTCTTAAAGGTAGGAAAAGACGTTCGGCCTGCGGGGTGTGAGCAGGCCACCAAAGAAAGAACACAGTGGCCATGAGGTTAATGGTGCCATCTTTTGTATGGGCTCCATTAACCTTGACCCCTCCAATCTGACGTGGATCTGGGCCAGCCTATCAAAAACCTAATTGAATTCTTGCCGGAGGAATTGAAGGTAGGGTTCTCTGATTAGTCCCAGTCTCAGGATTTGAGCCGTGTCCTGAATCTTGTGATTGACTGATCACGCCCACTTCTCCAACCGGCCGGCCACACCCTAATCTCTTGCCTCAATCCTGTCACAAAATAAAATTTTAAAAGACCCTCTCAGATACCGAAATCCACAGATGCACAACTTCATGATATAAAACGGTGTCTTGTTTGCATAGAGTCTACAGAAATCCTCCCCTAGATAGTAAATCATCTCTAGATCACTTGGAATACTCAAGACAACATAGAGGCTACGGGAACATTGGCTATGTTGCATCACACTGTTTCGAGAATCATTACAAGAAACAAAGTCCAAGTGTGTTCAGTACCAAAGCAAATTTTTCCAATTTTTTTTTGAGACAGGATCTCACTATGTAATGCAGGCTGGCCTTGAACTCACTATGAAGCCCAGGCTGGCTTCAAACTCTGAGAGATCCTCCTGCCTCAGCCTTGAGTGCTGGGATTACAGGCAAGAAACACTACACCTGGCTCCCAAATTTTTTCAGTTCGTGGTCTGCTGAACTATCAAGCCTCAGTTAGTGTAGTTGCTTCCTTCCTGTCAACCACCCCAAAGTGTTAATGGCATCCCAACAAGGTCATTATTTCATTCGCTGTTTTCTCCGACACTGGCGCAGTGCAAAGCACGCCAGTAAATATTTGCTGCCTGCGGTCCCTGACCTGCTGGATGGGTCCGTGTGTGGAGCTCCATGTGTTGGTGGCCAGTCTGCATGCTTGGGGCAGTGGAGCCCTCTGTGTGCTGAGCACAGGGCATGTCCCTCACGCAGCAGCTCCATGTGTGACCACGGAGGCCTTCCTCTTTCCAGATGTGGTTCTTTGCTGTTGAAAGTCGGTTTGTGCGGACAATCGTGGATGTTGAAGGAGACCAGCAGTGTGACTGTGGGTGTGCCCTGCTCTTGTTGCCAGGGTGTCTGAATCTGGCTGAGGCCGGAAGGTTGTACAATGTGGGTCTTGGATTCGACCTGCAGCTGTGAGAGGTAAGATAAGGATCTGCCGGGGCTGGGGGCGCATGCCTGTCATCCCAGCACTGGGGGGACTGAGGCAGGATGATCGCTCTGAGTTTGAGGCCAGCCTGGGCTACAGTGAGACCCTGTCTCAAAAAACAAAAAGAAGATAAATATTGATTCCGTGGGCCCTTGGTCCGCATGCGTGTCTGTGTGCGTGTCTCTGGTGGCATCATGTGTAGTAGAATCCGCTACTGGTTCTGCCCCCCACAACCGTCTCTGGCTGAAGCTGCGGGCGACCCCGGCGCGGGCGGCCCGGCCCGCCCCGCCCCCAGCTGGGAACTGCGCGCCTCGGCGCTGGCTCAGGAAGCAGAGTCGGCTGATTAATTACAGTTGCTGAATATGCAAACCAGCTGGGGTTTCCCAGCAGCTGCCGGGGCCAGCGAGGATACTGAGAATAAATGCGGGGAGCGGAGCTGGGCCAGAATTCCCTTCTCACACCTTTGTCAATTAACCTTTAATTTACAGGGTCGAGCGGGTCCTTCATTAACGAGCTTTGGGCTAATTAAAGCATCCTCATTAAACTATACGTTAATTGTCCCTTCCCCCCCCAAAGGCCTCCACCGAGATGGGTTAGAGTTGTGGGAGGAACAAAGACAGGCGGATTTGTGTGCAAACCTAGGCTATGTGTCAGGGGGCTGTTGCCTCCCCGCCCCCCCGCCTCAGTTTCCCTCCAGCCTCATTTGTGCAAGGGGATTGGGAGATGTTGCTTAAGTGGGCTGTGGTAATTAGGAAAGAGAATATGTATAAGGTGCTGAGCTCTGGCATGACTAGAGATGGGACCCAGAGCCTTGGCACGGAGCTATGTCCACAGCCCTTTTTTTATTTTTTGAGACAGGGTTTTGGGCGGGGTTCAAACTTGTGGTCCTTTTGCCTCAGCCTCCCAGAGTGCTGGGATTACAGGTGTGTGCCACCACATGTGGCCCAAAACTTGCTAATGGTCTTTGTCACTTTCTTTAGCTATCTACCTGTCTATCAACAGGGTCTCACTATGAGACCGGGCTGGCCTTGAACTTGCAGCAATCCTCCTGCCTCAGCCTCCCAAGTTCTGGGATTACAGGCATGCACCACCATGCCCAGATAGTTTCTAGGTTTTGTTTTGGTTTTGGTACTGGGAATCAAACTCAGGACCTTGCACTTGCAAGGCAGGTGCAGTGCCACTGAGCTAAATCCCTGGCTGTAGTGTTTTTGGTTTTGGTTTTTTTTATTCATTAAGTTTATTGGTATATTTTAGTTTTAGACTCTGGCCAAATTATTCCATCTCCTTGTTCCTCAGTTTCCTCATCTGCAAGACAGGACTAACAGATACTTCCTCAAATGTTAAGAGGAATAAAATTATCCAAATAATAATTGGATGGACAGCATCTAACATATAGACAATGGTGACTGCAATGATTATTAATAGCATTAGTTGAATAAATCACAGGTCACGTATTCCCAAAGGCATGGTGTATAAGGAGAAGGCCAAACAAAGGGTTGAGTGAATTGTTCATTGAAAGAAAGTAAGCCGGGTATGGTGGTGCGTACTTATAATCCCAGATACTCAGGAGGCTGAGGCAGGAGGATCACAAGTTCAAGGTCAGCCTGGACAACTTAGGGAGATCCTGTCTCAAAATCAAGCTTTCTTAAAAAGAGGTGGTGGTCGTGTAGCTCAGCACTAGAATGCTTGCCTAGCAGGTGGGAGGCCTGGTATCAATACTCAGTATCACAAAAGAAAAAGAAAAAAGAAAGTGAGATTTTAGTGTAGATGGCCTGAAAAGGGAGGGTAGGCAAGGACAGATGTCAGGGAAGAAAAGGAAGGGGGAGGTGGCAGAATAGTAAGAAATCTAGACTTAGGGACAGCACATTTCCAGTTATGCATTTACAGTGCTGGGGACTTCTGAGGACAAAGATGTTCACATTAATTTTTTTTTTAGTACTGGGGATCAAACTCAGGGCCTTGTGCTGTGAGGCAGGTGCATTGCCACTGAGCTAAATCCTTGGCCCTATATTAAATTGTAATTTGTTCATTTTCCACAGTGGAGACTCCTGGTCCTCACACAGGCTTCCATGTCAACCTTCAGTGAAAGTTGGGTTCACTCACTGTGTTAGTATTATCGATGACAGCTGCTGTAACAAACAGCCCCAAAAACCCTCAGTGTCATAAAACAATCAAGTCTTTTCTTGTTCATATCACTGCCTGATGGGGGTCTCCGAGCAGTTACTCAGAGAACCAAGCCCTTTTCAAATTCCACATGCAGTTGGCTCTCATTATCCACAGATTCCACATTATAGATTCAACCAACCATAGACTGAAAATATTTGGGAAAATTTTGCATCTATTCTAAACATGCACAGAATTTTTTTCTTGTCGCTACTCCCTATAAATACAGCATAGCAAGTATGTATAAAACATTTATATTGCCCTAGGTATTACAGGTCAGGCTGGCCTTGAGCTCATTATTTAGATCATGTTGGCCTCAAACTTGTGGTGATCCTCCTGCCTCAGTCTCCTGAGTGCTGGGATGATGGGTGTGCGCCACTCCACCATGCTGAGAATTTCTTTATTTTTGCAGTTCTGGGGGATGGAATCCAGGGCTTCCTGCATGCTAGGAAAGTGCTCTACTGAGCTCCTCTGTAGCCCAAGACAAGACTGAAGTCTGCAGGAGGATGTGTGTAGATTCTACGCAAATACTGTTGTTTTTTATAAGAGATGTGGGCCTCCATGGATTTTAGCATGGTTGGGAAGAGGGGTCCACAGATCCTGAGGAGTGACTGGAACACCGCTATCTTGTACATATGGCCTCCATGGTTACCTTTTATAAAGTCAGGAAATAGGGCAGAGGATGGCATAGGAGATTTTCTAACCACTCACATCTATTGGCTAAGACCCAATCATATGGCCCCAACCTAACTAACTCCAAAGAAAGCAGGGAAACATTTTCAGTTGTATATGCCCAGGGAGAGGAAAACAGCAAATAGCATTAGCATTACCACATGCATTTTATTGATCTCTTTATTTATGGTGCTGGGGATCAAACCCCGGGCTTCATGAAAGATAGGCTCACCACTGAGCTACTCCCCAGACCTTCCATATGCGTTCTTGAGGTCAAGATGTTTGCAGGAGGAGCTAAAGGACAACAGTGTCTTTATGAGGTGTGATAAAAAATACACTAACTCTGCTGCCAAGTGCCATCCAATGGAAAAACAGCTCATAAAAACATGACTGTGTGTTCTCATCCACTTTATTCATGGGATCTGGCACCGAGTGACTTCTGGCTCTTCCCCAACTCAAAATGACCATGAAAGATAAACGTTTTGAATCTATTCAGGACATTGAGGCAGTCAAGACGGTGCAAGAAAAGACATTCATGAAAGAGGACTCTGGAACTGCTCCAGAAAGTGGCAGGAATGATGGATAAGTGTATATGAAGTGAGGGAAAGGATTTTAATGGGGGGATTCATGACAAATGTGTCTTCTACTGTCACACTTTTAAAAAATTTGAACATTCACCATATTCTTCGACACCAATGTGTATATCTACTTATTTGTGTATTGTGTTTCCCTCATGAGTCCTGAAGGTAGACACCACATAGTTCTTCATCCACTATGGTCTTTATTCTCAGTTCTTGGCACTGATTAGACACTCAATAGAACTGAATGAATGAATGAACAAGTCCATGAATGATGGAATGAAGGGATGAACTAATCAAGTAGCCTCTGGATACCACTAGTCTTCCCATGTCAGGACTCAACACCATTGACTGAATGAATGAGGAAACCCAGGACAAGTATTCCGATGGTCAGGGAAACTGGTGGGAGGAAGAGTAGGGTAAGCAAGCCCTGGGTTTTGTTTGCTTATTTGTTTGACAGGGTCTCACTATGTAATTCGGGCTGGCCTTGAACTTACTGTGTAGCCCAGCCTGGCCTTGAACTCATGGTGATCCTCCTGCCTCAGCCTCCCGAGTGCTGGGATGCCAGGTGTGCACCGACACACCTGGCAAGCTCTGGGTCTCGGGGAGAAACCCTCGTCTGAAATCTCTACCCACCCAATTCCACCTTCCCCAACACACCCCAGTCCTCTGTCACTCCTGACTGAATCCAACAACATCCACTGTCTACCCCCCAATAGTGGATAAATAAAACATGGTGTAGCCATATAATGGAAGCCTGATGGACAATAAAAAGGAAAGAAGTATCTGGGCATGATGGTGCACACCTGCAATCCCAGCACTGTGGGAGACTGAGGCAGGAGGATCACAAGTTCAAATCCAGCCTGGGCAATTCAGAGACTCAGTGAGACCTTGTCTTAGAATAAAAAGGTCTGGGGATGGAGCTCAGTGGGTTCAATATCCAGGACTGAGGGGAGAAAAAGGAATTAAATACCGATGAAATATGGATGCACGCCACAAAATGAACCAAGTGAAAGGAGCAATAAAAAAGGCCAGGTGTTATCTGATTTCTCTTACAAAAGCTCTAAGGAGACACAGCTGTAAGAGACAGGAAATAGTTGAGTGGTCGCACAGGGCTGGGGGTTGGGAAGAAATGAGCAGCAACTGCTAATGGCTATGGGATTTCTTTGGGGGATGATGAAATCAGTCGAAGACTGTGGTGATGGTTACACAAGTTAGAATACACTAAACCCCCTTTAATTATATACTGCAAATGGGTGGATGGTATGGTATGTGAATTATATCTTAATAAACCTGCTATTAAAATTTCAGCACAACATCTAACCCTCAATTCAGGTTACCCCAATTCCAACCTCATCTTAACTGATGCTCTACTAACTCTACAATTGCCAATGCCACCCTCACCACAAAACCCCACTTCTCAAATCCACCCCAATGTAATTCAGTCCAAGAGCCAACTCCAAACTCTGTGGGGTTTTGTGTGTGTGTGTGTGTGTGGTACTGAGGATTGAACTCGGGGCCTTTGCACTCAGCTAAATCCTCAGCCCTCTATTTTTTATTTTGAGACAGGGTCTCACCAAGTTGCTGAGTTTCCCAAGATAGGCTCAAACTTTGGATCTTCCTGCCTCTGTCTCCCAGAGTACTGGGTGTGTGCCATCATGCCTGCCTTCATGGTTACCTCTTGATCCAGTTACCTCTTGATTCAGCTCAGCCCAAGCCAGCCACAGATTCCTGGACTAATCAAAGACAATATGGAATCTGGGCATGGTAATCTCAGCACTGTAATCTCAGCATTTTGAGAGACTGAGGCAGGAGGATCTCAAATTCAACCCCAGCTTGGGCAACTTAGTGAATTAGTGAGACCCTGCCTCAAAATAAACAAGGGCTGAGGATGTAGCTCAGTGCAAAGGTCCTGGGTTCAATCCCAAGTCCTGCAAAGAATTAAAAAAGACAGAGACAGGAACACAGTTCACTGGTTTATTCTCAGACTTGAGAAGCCAATTTTGCACTATGGTCTGGGGAATGGGGGAGAAATGGGGTCAAAGGGGGTGCTGGAATCTCTCTCATTCTATCATCCTATCCCAGCCTTCCCGAAGGAGGAAGCAGATTAAATACACAACAGAGGGGATTTTTCCCTTTCATACAGACCCAGGGATAAATAGGGCAGCACCATTAGGATCCTGATTCAACACCACCCTCTCGGTCCCAACACCTGGCAGAGCAAGGCGAGCTCGGGAGACGGGGGTGGGTAGGGGCCGGGGGTGCAGAGTCCGACTCAGTCCCTTCACCGAGATCCCATCTGGGAATGGGGTGAGCAGGGGTCCCAGCTTGGCGCCAGTGGACATCCAGTGCTTAACTATGGGGGACAGGGTAGCACCGAAGGGCACGAGTGGAGGGCGGGGCACGGGGCATCCATTGGCTTGGGGTTAGAAGCTCATTGCATGGGGGCTCCGGGGTGGGGACAGGAGCTCTGACAGAGGGTCGGGGACAGAAAGAGCCAGACTGCAGCGACGCTACCCAGAGCTGGGCCCTCAGGCCAGTGTGGGGGGTCCATCTCCTGCCACCCCCTCAGAAGTGACAAGGCACACGTGTGACTGTGACAAGCAGAGTCCCATCGCCTGGCTCTAGAGTCCCAGGAGATGATAAATAGGTGGCTTCGAGCCTCAGCACCAAATACGCCCCGCATGGGGCTCCTTCACGCCCTCCCACCCCTAGGCGCTCAGCTGCTGAAGCAGACAGGGCCCAGTTCAAACCCAAACTTCTGGTTTGCCTGGCCGAAGTCCATGGCTGCCACATCCAGCAGGGGCAGAAAGCCCGGCCAGGAAGAGCGAAGTTGCAGGACAGTCTTCGCCTGTCCCTTTCGAAACTGGGAGGGGACACGGATAGGGAGTCAGAGGGCGGGCGGCAGGGACCCCCTTCCCCACCCCAGCCAGTGCCCACCCCACCTCCTTACCCGACAGCCATCGTAGGGGACCTCAACGGTGGCCGCCACTGTCTGGTTGACAGACACCTCCTCGCCATTGGTCCCCAGGAAGCGGACGGAGCGGCCGTGGTTGCCTGCAGCTTCATCCAGCCACGCGGCTGAGTTCTGGCAGGAGAAGGTGAAGCGCTGCTCGGCCGTGGCACTCAGCAGTTTCAGGAAGTTCAGCTGAACCACGTTCACTGGGGCCCCGTCGGCATCCACGTAGAAGAACTGGGGTGCACCCAGGGTAGGGGAGATGAAGGCGCACCTTCAGCCCCTCCTCTCTGCTTCCCCAGGACTGAGCTCCCCCCAGCCCTTTTTTGGGGCAGGGTCTCACTAAGTTCCCTAGGCTGGCCTGGAACTTGTGATCCTCCTGCCTCTGCCTCCCGAGTGCCAGGATGACAGGCGTGCACCCCCATACCCGGTTCCCTCATGTCATTTTATAGCTTAGTGTGTTTTCCCGTGAGGCTGTGAGCTGTGTGGAGTCGGAAACAGTGTTTCATTTGCTGCTACTGTCATCTATGTTACACGGACAAATCCTAAACTCAACCGAAGAGCCCTCAAACTCGCTCCCATCATTACACAGCTCGGAGAAGAGGCAGGCCAGACACAAGACTCCAGGCCAGGGGCCCCAGCTCCTCTCCCCTTCCATTCAATGCACTGTCAAGCCCTGTGGACTTGAACTCAGATCTTGTTCCCAGCCATGCCTTCTTTGAATTCCCACGGCCCAGAGGCTCCCCTTGTTCTCCGGCACCCATGCACCCACCTTCTCCTGGCTCTCCGGCCTCCAGTCCACACCCACGTTTTTCTAACACACAGGTTGGACCTGGGTCCCACCTCACTCAAGCACATTCCACGGGTCCCTACTGCCCACCGTCCTATCTTGGCCTAGCCCTCTGCCACCTCTTCCTCCTCCTCCCCTCCACACACTCCTCCACACTCTCTACAGCACAGCAACCACCAGGCGCTCTCTGGACTCGGAGCCTCTGCACGTGCCTCTGCTTGGAACACTTGTGCCCGTCCTCCCTACCATGCCAACCCAACTCATTCTTTAGGCTTCCAGTGAGCTATGGGCTCTACCAAGAAGCCTCCAGGCCCTGCCTCTGGATTCCCACCATGCCTGACCTCCCCTGCCACTCGGTCCCCTCCTGCGTGCGATCATCTCTCCCTCCTCCAACCCCCACCCTGGCCCGCACCTTCTCCCTCCCCAGCCCCACCCTGGCCCAGGCCTCACCTTCTTCCCCCGCCGAAAGGTGCTGTACCAGCTTCCGGGCTTCTCCTTGGACCAGGAGGCCAGCTTCACCTGGGGAGTGGGGGTGGGGCCACTGCAGCAGGTGCCCTGGATGCCCACCCTGGCCCCTCGGCACCTGCCTCCTCTGGGAAGGTGCGGATCCAGCCACCCTGGGCTGCGTACTCAGCAGGTACCCAAGGGTAAGGTTTCCCCCCACCCCGGGAAACCCTCAACCCACGGCTGGGGGATGAGACAAATACTCAAACACCCTTCAGCCCCAAGCTGGACAATTCCTGCATGCTAGGCAAGTGCTCTACCACTCTGCTACATCCCTAACCCTTTTTATTTTATTTTGAGACAGTCTTGCTGATTTACCCAGCCCGGCTTTGGACTTGTGGTCCTCCTGCCTCAACCTCCTGAGTAGCCATGGTTACAGGTGTGCACCATCATGCCTGGTCTTAGCGGTACCTTTTTGTTTCTGTTTCTTTGAGACAGGGTCTTACTATGTAGTTCAAGCTGACCTCAAAGTCACTGTGTAGTCTAGGCTAGCCTCCAACTCATGGTGATCCTTCTGCCTTGGCCTCATGAGTTCTGGGATCACAAATGTGGGCCACCTTGTCCAGTGACTTTCTTCAGCTCCATTTTACAGACAGAAAACCCAAGGTGTCAGCTCTGAATTCCAACCCAGGGCATCCAGGACTCAGAGTCAATGCCACTCACCCCTCGGTCTTCACTTTTGCTAAACCTGGCACTTGTGTGGGGAGGCCATGGGCTCAGGGTTCCCAGGTGAAGAACCCCAGGATTTCCAGGGGGACCTATAAAATGTAGGGGTGCACACCTGTAATCACAGCACTCAGGAGGCTGAGGCAGGAGGATCACTGGGAGTTCACACCCTGCCTGAACTACATAGCAACCCTGTCTCAAAAACGGGACGGAAGAAGGACAAGCCCCGCCGCGGTTTTCCAGCTCACCGTCTCAAATCTCTTGTCGGGGTACAGGCAGGTCTGGCCTCCTGCCGTGAAGTTGCAGAAAACCCTGAGCGCATCCCGCGCACAGCCCTGGTTGGGGTCGATCCAGTAATCGCCTGCGAGCCAGGGGTCCAGGTGAGTGGAAGTTGGGGGCCCCCCCAGTGCCCGCCCCAGGAGGGAAGGATCTGGCCTCACCGTCGGGCAGGTGCGGATGATTTCGCTGCAGCTCGTGGCACACGAGGCCCGGGCGCTCGGCGGTGCCCGGAGGTCGCTGCAGCTGCTCCAGCTCTGCGCTCAGCGACGCCAGCGAGGCCAGAACCTCCTCCAGGCCGCCCTCGGGGACTGCGCGGCGGCGGCGTCTGCGGCTGCGCAGCCCCGGGAACTCGCCCGGGGGTCCCTGGGCATGGGGGGCGGGGAAGACGGAGGAGAGGCGCGCGCATGGGGGGGAGACGATGGAGACACAGATGAGGAAGGCGAGGGAGAGAGACCAGGGGAAGGAAAGGAAGACAGAAAAAGACGGAAATGCAACAGTTGAGCTACGACAGAGACAGGGAGGGAGAGACGGGAGCTCCCCACGAATCCGCTCCCCCAGCCCAGATGTCCTGGGGCCCTCGAGGGCCTGCTCTGGTCACCTGAATCCCTCAACCCCAGGGGACCCCCAAACACAGTCCCTGCCCTCCCTGGCCCCTGATCTGGTGTCCGGGGGACGGGGGGAACTCACCGGGGGGCCGGGAGGACCTGGGGGCCCAGTGTCGCCAGGAGGACCAAGGGAGCCCTAGGGAAGAGGCCAGATCGAGGCGAAGCCTGTGTGGAGACCCCGCCTTCCAACGCACACGCTCGCTCACACGCACACGCACGCAGGCACACGCACGCACGCACGGACGCACGCACACACGCACACGCTCTCACGGCCGCAGGAGTGGGCTCCCGGTGTTCCACGGTAAGCAGTAGCACCCGCATTTCTTCCCATATTTTCCCATCCCCCAAATCAACATCACATCTTGGACAAGTCGTCATTGACTCGGCAGAGGGTTCAGGGACTCACCGGGGACCCTTTGGAGCCTTTCAGTCCCACAGGGCCCTGCGGGGTGGAGACGTGGAGGGTTGGGTCCCGGCCTGGCCTGCCGTGGTGACCCCCATCCTACAACCCCCATACTCACCACCACGCCAGGGGCCCCAGGGTGGCCCACAGAGCCCTTAGGACCAGGGGAACCCTGGAAAAGGGACACAAGGGTCGCTCTTAATGGGGTGCAGCCCGATTGCCCAGATGTCCCTCAGACGAGCCCTCAGTCCCTCAGAGGAAGACCCCAAACCCTAGACAAGTCTCCAGAGAGACCCCCCAAAATCTAGGCACAGCCTCCAGCCTGCACGTTGCCAGGTACAGTCCCCCATTTCTCCCACTCACGACTCCCATCATTTCCCCAGCCCCACACTTAGTCTCTAGGTAACCCCATCCTGCCTTCCCAACCACCCCGGACCCCCACTTCTGAGCCTATCTCTCTGTGCAGGGCAGGACACTTACAGGGTCTCCCTGGAGGCCATGGGAGCCCGGCACACCTGAAAGGCCCCGGTCCCCCTTCTCGCCGGCCTCCCCAGGGGGACCGATGAGGCCTTGCAGTCCGATATGGCCCTGGAGGAGAAGGAGGCACATGAGGGGCAGGTGTGGGGGACTCTGGGGGCCAGTGAGGTGGGCAGCAGAGGACGCGCTGGGCTCCCCGACTCCTGCCAGGAGGAGACTGGACGAGCCGTGGGGTGCATACCGCAGGAGGCGCCCTTACCTTCTCCCCCTTTGGGCCAGCGTCTCCCTTCAGCCCTGGGAGGCCAGGGGGGCCCTGGGGGGACAAGGTGTGGTGTGGGTGGGACTCGGTGTGAGAGCTCAGGGTCCATGGGGGAGGGGGGCTGTCCCTTAAGGGAGATGACCCGCGTTTCCAGGGGGACACAGGAGGGGGCTGAGGGAGGGGGGCGGTTGGGAGTGGCCGAGGTCCGTGGGGCCATAAAGGCGGACCAGAGGGGTGGTCAGTGTGGACGGCCAGTGTAGACCACAGACGCGGGCGGTCAGAACAGATGTTTGGAGGAGACGGTCAGGGAGGGGCCAGCTGCGCCGTCAGCACCAGTGGCCCCCGGATGCCCGGGGGGTGCCCAGTGTGGGCCTCAGAGCTGGGACCTCGGGGACGAAGCCATCTCTTACCAGGGGGCCTGGAGGGCCCATCAGGCCCGGGGGTCCCAGAAGGCCTGGCTCTCCCTGCGGTCAGAGCGGAACAGAGTAGGTCATTCCGGGCCGCAGGTCAGTGTGGACATCCCGCCTGCCCTCAGGCTCCTCCCGGCTGTGACGAGAGCCTGAGGGGGGCCATCCAGCCCTCCACCCCCGCTCACCCCACTCACCACAGGGCCGGGGATCCCCTGAAGGCCCTCGGGCCCTGCACGTCCAGGGGGCCCTTGCGCCCCCACGGGGCCTGTCCTCCCTGGGGGCCCATCAGGACCCGGCTCACCCTGAAATGGACAGGGTCAGGGAGGGGCAGAGAGGGTGGCAGGGCACCGGCCTCCCCACCCCTGGGAGCTACCAGGAGAGGGGAGACCTGAGTGTCACAGGCACCATCTCCTCCCAGGGCCGCACTGTGGGGTCAGCGCAGGGACCCGCTGGGTGGGCTCTCACCTTGGCACCTTTGGCCCCTTCTCTGCCTTCTTGACCCAGGCGGCCTGAGGGACCCTGAGGAAGGAGCAGTGAGTGGGGGGGGTGCTATAGACTTCATGGGGTTCTGTGGGCTGAGCCAGGGCACCCGGCCAGTCACTCACCCTCTTTCCAGGGGGTCCCGGGGTGCCAGGTTCCCCAGAAGCACCAGGCGGCCCCTGTGGGGAGGGGGCAGCTTGGCGTTATTGTCTGCCAGCGCTAACAGGATGCCGGTGACCAGAGACAGCCTCCCCCAGACACCACCCTGCACCCCCAAGGGGCTCTCATTCAGCGGGGCCCCAGAAAGGCAAAGCAGGAGCATGTACAGGGGCCCTGGGTGCCCCCCAAACCCTCCCCTCTGCTCCCCCAGTTCACCCACCATCCACCCAACCCCTCTCTCAACGGCACCCCCCCCACTCACCGGGGCCCCAACATCACCAGGGTCTCCCTTTGCCCCCGGAGAGCCATCTGTTCCCTGCGGGGGGCCAGGGGAAGACAGAGTTGGGAGGGATCATCAAGAGGTCTTGGGGGGTCCATGAGGATTCGGGGTGGGGGTTGGAGGAAAATGAGGGTTGTTCGGTCCACCAACCTTGCCCAGGTCTGTGGTTTGGGGGAAATGAGGACAGAATTAAAGAACAACTGAGCTTTGGGGAAAGGGTGACACTCACCACCGGCCCAGGGTCTCCTGGGGGTCCTAGATCTCCAGCCATCCCTGTAGGGCCCTGGGACACAGAAAGATTCATAATCACATCTCTGGGCTGGGAGGAGCCATTCACTGGTTGGACAGATACTGTCCCAGCTCATGCTCAGCACACACTGTGTTCAGAGTCCCCAGCCTGGTGAGCAAGCTGCCCAGGGTTTAATGGCGCAGGTGCCGAGCTAAGACTGTCCGATGTGTCTCCTCACTTCATCCTCACTTCACCTTCCTGGAAGCTTCCACCTTGGGACTGGACCCAGAGAGGCGACACAGAAGGCAGTGGAGGTGATGAGGTACCACCGACACTCTGGAGCCTTTCCTCACCCCCAAATTACACCAAGAAAGACTTCAACCTGTACCCAATGCCAAATTCACATCAACTCCAAGTCTGACCCAGCATCATCCTTGGCCTTTCCAACCATGCTATGGTTATTTCAGGTGAAATTAACTTCCACCCTGTCCAATGATGGACTGTATGTGTATCTTTCATTCATCCATCCATTCATCCACCCCTCCACCCATTCATCCACCCATTCAGGCACTCGTCCATCCATGCTTTCAGCCATCTATCCATTCATCTAAATTCGTTCATTCATCCACCATCCAGCTATTCATTCCATTTCTTCCATTCATATCTACTCATCTATTAATTCATCCATCCATTCATCCATTCAGTTCATCTGTCCATCCTCATCCATTCATCCATCCATTCATTTGTTCATTAATCCATTCATGCATTCATCCATCTATCCAGCCAGCCAGCCAGCCAGCCACATTCTAGGTTGCTCATAGGATCAGCAAATTGGAAGAAAGGACCCTTGGCTAGAAGTTTCCGGGAGACTCAAGGGTACTCCAATGTCCCACAACCTCTGCCTCAATCCCCACCAGGACTCACCATGTTCCCTTTGGGTCCATCCTCTCCAGGAGGACCTTTCTTGCCTGGGGGTCCAGCAGCCCCAGATGGGCCTGAGTCTCCCTTTTCACCAACTTCACCTTTGGGCCCCTTTGCAGAGACAGAGGTCAAAGGTCAGAGAGGTTTGGACTCTTCTGGAATCAAGGATTACCAAACCTGGATTCAAGACTTTTCTAGGGTCGGAGGTCAGACTGAGGCCTCGGTTTAGGCCACCCAATGGTAAGAGGTCAGAGCGACCTAGGGCTTATGGATGGGCCCATTGCCCACTTGTCAAGGGTAAGGCTAGTCTAGCCCATGTGCTCCCTTGGAATGAATTAAAGGGGCCCTCTCTGGGCCACTCACGCCCAAGCCAAGCCTCACAGCTTGAATTTGAGCATCCAGCTGCCCAGCCCTGAACTCTTGATCAGTGTACAACTTAGGGAACTGTACGTAGCAGCCCTCTCTTAGACCTTCTAGAGGACTTTTATCAAGATAGCCAGGGATGCCCAGAGGTCCTGGGTCAGTGGATGACCTAGGACCACCCAGATGTCAAGGTGGCCTGACACACCCAGGGGTCAGGGGTTCCCTGAAATGAATCCAGAGGCTACATTGCACAGACACTCACATGAATTCCTGGGGGTCCTGGGGGTCCAGGGTCCCCAGCATCACCTGGCTCACCCTGCAGGAGGCAAAGTGAGCGTGGGGAGGGGTCCAGTCCTAGCCAACAGAGAAAGACTCCCCCAAGCCACGCCCCTCCCGTAAGGACACATTTTCCTCCCGCTGTACGCCCTCTCTCTCACCTTCTCACCCACGGCGCCTGGCTGACCAACACCCCCAGGAAGCCCTGGTGGACCCTAGGGGCAGCAGGGGGTAGAGATGCTTGCGTGAAATCCTGACAGCCTCATCTTGGGAAACGGGGGTTTCCAACCTGAGCCCCCCAGAGTCCTTACCTCTGATCCACTGGGGCCATGGGGACCTCGAGGGCCTGGGGCTCCATGGGGACCCTGTGGGAGGACCAGAATGTACCCAGTGACCCCACAACCCCCCAAACGCTGTGGTGACTGTGCCCTTGCTGCTGATGACCAGCAGGACACTTAGAATGGCATCGTGGCCCATAAGCCCCCAAATGGCTCAAAAGTCCCCGCCACCCTGTAACTGCCTCCCGCCTGTCCCCATGTCCCCTGGGTGCCCGTACCATAGACCCCACGTCTCCAACCTCCCCCTTTTCTCCGGGAGGGCCTGGCAATCCCTGTGGAACAAAGAAGCGAGATTGGAGCAGGCAGTTGGGACAGGGACCGAGGCAGCACCCCAAACCCAGACACCCACTTGAGGGCCAGGGGGCCCGTTCACCCCCGTGAAGCCTCGGACTCCATCATCTCCTTTCTGCCCAAAGAGGCCTGGGGGTCCCCGGCGTCCCTGAGCTCCATCAGCTCCCTGGGAAGGGGACAAGATCAGGGCACAGTTAGGGTCTGGATCGAGGGCTGGAGATAAGGTCAGAGTCAGGGTTCAGTTTGGGGAAGGTGAGGATTGGGTTTGGAGTTGGGGTTCATTCATTGGATTGAGGATTCCGATTCAGGAATGAAGTCAAGGGTTGGGTCAAAGGGTTTTGGGGGGGGCTTGGTTTTTTGAGACAGGATCTCATTATGTAGTCCAGGCTGGCTTTGAACTCATAGAGATCCTCCTGCCTCAGCCTCCCAAGTGCTGAGATCACAGGTATACACCACCATGCCTAGCTCTTAAATGGTATTTATTTATTTATTTATTTTGGTACCGGGGATCGAACTCGGGTCCTTGTGCTTGCAAAGCAGGCAGGGGAACCACTGAGCTAAATCCCCAGCCCTTAAATGGTATTTGAAGTGGAGCCTGAGAAGTGATTAGAGCTAAATGATTTCATGAGGTTGGGGACCCTCATGGTGGCTTGGTGCCTTGAGCTGTTGTCTTGCTCTGTCATCCATGGGATGCCCTGTCCCATGGATAACAGCAAGAGGATCCTTGGCAGGTACCAAGCAGATGCCAGCAACAGGGTCATGAATTTCTCAGCTGAGATTCGGGTCAAGGTTAGAGTTAATATCGAGTGTTGAAGGCAGAACAAGGTGGGGTGGAGGCTGGGACTCAGGGGGGTCACTCACCGGGGTTCCTGGGTGTCCTGAGGGACCCCTTATGCCTGTCGGTCCAGGTGGACCCTGGGGAAGGGAACAGAACACAAAATCCCTACAGGTTCCTGATTGGAGGACAAGAGGCCCTAGATACTCCCATCAATCTCCCTGACCACACCCCTTATTAGCATGCCCCGCCCACCGGGAAGTGACATCACTCCCCCCCCCCCCGGACCAAGAGAGCTGTGTGTCCCCAGCTTGGCCCTCCATGAAGATGGAACTCAGGGAGGCAAGACGCCCTGTGGCCTCTGAACCCTGCCCATCTCCGCCTCCCTGGCCTCCTGTGCCCTTCCCTCAAGGCCACCCCTGTCACCAGGGTCTCCTCACCGCATCTCCCTTGTTGCCTCTGCTGCCCTTGTGGCCGGGGGCACCCACTTCCCCCTGCAGAGGAAGTGGTGTGAGGAGAATCCAGCCTCCTCCTCCTCCGCCCCAGGAGTCCCTTCTCCACCCCTCACCTTGTCACCCTCTTCGCCCACAGGCCCAGCAGCTCCAGGGGGTCCCTGAAGCCCAGGGGGCCCCAGGACCCCATCCTTTCCAGTGGGGCCCGGTGCGCCACGTTCTCCCTGGTAGAGTGAAAGCAATCATCAGGGCCCTGTGTGTCGCAGGACCAGGTCCTGGGGATGCCTGGGAAGGGGGCACGCGGGACACTCACCGGGGACCCCTTCTCACCCGCAGGACCCGCCGGGCCTTGGCTACCACTTTGGCCAGGGAGCCCAATGCCGCCTGATGGGCCCAGGGGACCCCGCTCGCCAGGGGAGCCCTGAAAACAGGAGAAGAAGATCAGGACAAGTTCATCTTTGTTTTTGTTTGTTTTGTTTGAGACAGGGTCTCAAGATGGAGCCCAGGCCAGCCTCGGACTCACTATGTAGCCCAGGCTGGCCTCAAACTCATGGTGATCCTCCTGCCTCAGCCTCTCTGCTGGGCTATTTTTGCTTCAGGGCCCTCACATCTAGCTATACTAGAGCATAAGCTCCAGGCAAAAATATACGTTGGCGTGTGAAGCACAGGTAGGTATGTGCTGGGTGGTGCCACAGTCTGGACGTGGTGTGAGTGTGTGCCCCAACCTGTCCTGTCCAGGGTTCATGTCTGGAAGTGAAGTCCCCATTGTGCAGTATGGTGCTTAGAGATGGGGATTCGGGAGAGTGACTAGGATTTGATAAGGTCCTCAGGAAGTGGCTTCCCCCTGTTGAATCCTAGTGGCTTTATAAGAAGAGCCTGGGGGTTAGGGATGTGGCTCAGTGGCACTGCACCTGCCTCACAAGCTCAAGGCTCTGAGTTTGATCCCAATCCCCAGCATTGAAAAAAAAAAGAAGAGCCTGGCGTGGTGGGGCACATTGGTCATCCTGGCACTCAGGAGGCTGAGGCAGGAGGATCACCCAGAGTTTGAGGCTTATGAATGAGACGGGAAGTGTCTCGTCACAGCTATCTTACAAACAAGGAAACTGAGGCTTGGCAGGTGACACGACTGTCCAGCCAAAGAGCAGCAGGACTCAGTGTGCCCGACCTGCCCAACTCCAAGATGACAAGCTTCATCGTGAGGAATACCTGCGTCCCCTGCATTCCCCCACCTCGCTCCCCACCCTGTACGTGCAGTTGTACTTACATTGGCCCCAACAGGACCAGGGGGACCTTTGTCGCCCTTCAATCCAGGGGGTCCCTGAGGGAGGAGATGACAGTCAAGAGACCCCCACAGGGACCCCCAGGTCCGCATCCCGGGTCCCTCCCATCTTCGTCACTTTCCTGGTTCCTGCCACCCGGATGCCACCACTGTGCCCTCCCTGAGTCCCCGCTCCCTTCTCTGCTGCACGGCCAGCCTGGCACATGTGGAGGGGTCCCCCAGAGATACTCACGGGGTCCCCAGGGCCTCCTTTGGGCCCAGTGGGGCCTCTCAGTCCAGGCGGCCCCTCCTTCCCAGTGGGTCCTAAGGGTCCTGGCTCCCCCTGTGGAATCGTAAAGCGGGGTGGTCAGGTTATAGAGAGGGGGTGTCTCCCACAAGTCTGTGACTCTGGGAGCTGCCTGTAGGGTGGTTTCCCAGCCCCAAGGGCCATCGAAGGGACTTTGAGGTCATTAGCCTCACCTTGGCTCCTTCTCCGCCTTCCGGGCCCGGGAGCCCATGTTCACCAGGAGGCCCAGGGGGGCCGGGGTGGCCCCTCTCACCCAGGGGTCCAGCATCCCCTATCTTTCCCTGCAGGGGAAAAAGATGTCCTTGAATAAGCTTCCCTGGGAAGAGAAGCCGGCAGAGACCCAGACCCAGGCCCCTCCCAGTTTCCCCCAACCGGTACGAAATGGGGTCCACTCTGACCTGAGGACCCAAGACACCTGCTGGTCCAGGTGGGCCCGTCTGACCTTGGAAGCCCTGGAGAGAAAATAAAATGGTGGGGTCACACGGGAAGAGGGAAGGGAGAGCCTAATAAGCTCAGGGATCAAAGTGAAGGCATCACTCACCAATTCTCCTCTCTGTCCAGGGTGCCCTGGTGCCCCCTCTTTTCCCTGGGGACCCTGCAGGACAGGGTGGGAGGGGGTTGGAGTCTTTCCCCAGGTCCCCCTCTGCCCAGCCCCCAACTGGGGTGACCTCACTCACAGGGGGGCCCTTCGGCCCAGGGAATCCTAGGGGACCCTGCAGTCCAGGGAGGCCCTGAAAGGGAAGCAGAAATCATTGCTCCATCCATCCTCCCTGCGTCCTCCTGAGCCCACAATGACGTGGAAAGCTAGCACATAATGAGCACCTACAGCATGCTCTGCATGGCACAAACACTGTCCACACAGTAAATAATTACTAGCCGGGCATGGTGGTGCGCGCCTGTAATCCCAGCACCTGGGAGGCTGAGGCAGGAGGGTTGCCTCAAGTTCGAGGTCACAGTGAGTTCATGGCCAGCCTGGACTACATAGCAAGATCCTATCTCAAAAAGCCAAAAAAAAAATAATAATAATTTCATCCACCTCTGCTGGCCATTGGGGTGGAGGATGTGGTCACTGCCATTTCACAAAGGAGGAAATCAGGGCACAGAAAGGTTAAGTGAGTTCCCCAAAGGCACACAGCTGGTGAGTGGCAGAGCTAGGCCTCGAACTCGTGGCTCTCTGATTTCAGAGGCTGAATTCTGTCCTCTGTGTTATGATGTCTCCCTGGGCTTGTACCTTGCTCAGAAACACACGTGCAAGCACATACACACTCACCTTTTCTCCAGGGATTCCTGGGGACCCGTCCTGGCCCACATCACCCTAGGACAGAGGGAGAGACTGAGATCCCAGAACAAACTCAGCTAGAAAGGACTTGGAGTGTGGGGGGCGGGCAGGGGAGCTGAGGCAGGAGGGCCTTGATCGCCCACCAAACCCATACCTTGGGGCCTGGCTGTCCTGTTGCCCCTGGCTGCCCTCTCTCTCCACGAGAGCCCTGCACAGAAAAAAAGGCAAAGAACAGAAGTCAGGAAGCCTTGGAAATGACACAAGCCCCAGGTCCTCTCCCTCCCCGATGCCCCTCCCCGACTAGGGACACAGACATAACGGAGTCCTCCCTGCCCCCTGGCCCGGGTTCCCCATCTGCTTACAGGTGGTCCTCTCTCTCCTTCCTGCCCCTGCTGGCCTGCCTTGCCCTGAAACATGAGCCAGGTAGGGAGAGCAGGAGAGAATCACACAAATGCTCCTGGTCACACATCCAGAAAGACTCCCACCACATATTTATTCACAAGCCTTGCACACGCACACACACAATTCACACTCAACTATGCGAAAATCACAGACACCCAATGGCACATCAGGTTGGAGCTGTGGGGTGTAAACACACCGCCAGGTCCAGCTACATGAACACAATCACCATAACCATGCAATACTCACTGTGGCATGCATTTGGAAAATCCATGTGATACCCTGAGCTTGTCATGGGATGCATCCCTTGCACCATTTTGTTTTCTGAGACAGGCTCTCACTATGTAGTTCAGGCGCCCTTGAACTCACTATGTAGCCTAGGCTGGCCTTAAACTCACAGCAGTCCTCCTGCCTCAGCCTCCCTACTGTTGAGATTAGAGGTGTGTGTCACTACACCTGGGATTTGCACCATTTACAACCCCCGTGAACACAAACACACATGGATTCCTGTGATGACATGGTCTTGATAAACACACCAGTATACACACACACATCAGTGCATCCTACACAGGGCCCATTTACCCAGTTGTGATGCACATGTATCCATGTACGGTGGCACCTTGATTCATGAACAATTTGGTTCACAAACAGAAGCATTTGGCAAAGTTTTCGTTTTTTTGTTTTTTGGTTTTTTTGGTACCAGGGACTGAACTCAGTCCCTTGTGCTTGCAAGGCAGGTGGCAGCACCACTGAGCTAAATCCCCACCCCTAAAATTTTGTTTTGGTTTGCAAGCTCTGCATCAGGTGATAAGCACAACCACAGCCATCTTTCCCACAGGAACACAAATGTGACCATCTTTTCCAGAATCGTGGAATGAATTAAGTTCATAAACTGAGGTACTACTGTAATGCATGCATGTGTACACCCCTGGTGTGCACAGAAACATATAGGCATGCATAGATCCTTGACTCCATCACATGCATGTGCACAGTTCCATACATGTACACACATGTAGGCCCCTGCCCTTCTTCTCTCCCAGCCACTCCCGCAGGATGCAGCATGCAGACCCTGCCTGGTTTACATGGATAGATGTGCCAGACACGTACACCTGTATGTGTTCACAGGCCTGTGTGTGGTCATATCAGCTGTGACCGCCCACCTGGACCCTGTATTGCACACAGGTGTCCATACAATGTTTCCAAGCAGAGACACAGTTGCCCAGCACCCACCCCTACACAAGCCTGCCCCACCCCTTGCCCCAGGGCCATGACTTACCCGCTTTCCCTTCTCTCCTAATGGTCCCAAGGGCCCGGGAAATCCAATAGATCCCTGTGTGGAGAGAATCGGAGAAAAAGATGGGAGAGAGATGGGTGGAACTGGCTCCTTACCCATCTCAGGCCACCAATTCCAGTGGCTTTGTTGGCTCCAAGCCAGCCCTCGGCCCCCTTTACTCTCCCTCTCCCTCTCCCTGCTTCTTGCTATACCAGCCACCCTGGCCCCCACAGTGCTATTCAGTACGCAAATACGTTCCTGCCGCAGGGCCTTTGCACAGGCTGCTCCCTAGGCCTAAAATGCTTTCCTCCCAGATCCCCACAAAGCCAGCTATTGCTCATCATTTAGATACCACTTGGGGTGCTCTTCTGCCACCATCCTGACTACCACCCCCTCTAAGTCATCTTTGAGTTATCACAAAATAGGACATCAGACTCAATTTTCCTTTCAAATCCTTGTATCAAAATGACTGTGTTAGCCAGGTGTGGTGGCACATGCCTGTATTCCCAGCACTTGGGAGGCTGAGGCAAGAGGATTGCTTGCAAGTTCGAGGCCTGCCTGGACTACTTAGTCATACCTTGTCTCAAAAACCAAAAATACTTCACCTCCTGCTGTGCAAGCACAAGGACCCGAGTTTGATCCCCGGTACCAAAAAGAAAAAAACAAAAACAAGCAAACAAAAAAACCCCAAAAATAACAACAACAAAGCAACAGATGATCTATTCACTTGCTTACTTATTCAATGTCTGTTTCACACCATTAGAAGTCAGTTCAGTGGTCTTCTCACTGCCTGGCACCTAGTGAGTACTTATTCAATATCTGCTGGGCATGGTGGCACACTCCTGTCATCCCAGCTCTCTGAGAGGCTGAGGCAGGAGAATGATAAATGTGAACACAGCCTGGGCAACTTAGCAACTTAGCAAGATCTTGTCTGAAAATAAAATAATAATAAGGACTGGGGATGCAGCTCAGTGCAAAGGCTCCCATTTCAATCCCCAGTACCTTTCCCCCAATCTGTTAACTAACTGACTCCAGTGAGTTTAAGGCCAGCTTGAACCACATATTTCTTGTCTCAAAAAAAAAAAAAAGACTATCATTTTTATCTGAGTCTGAATCCTGGATCCTCCCCTAACCAAGCTGGGTGGCTCTGGACAAGCATCTAAGCCACTCTGAGCACTAGTTTCCATGTGTGTAGCCTGGGTTACAAACAAAACCTTCTTTGAAAGGTTTTGAGATAGGATCAGGGGTAGGAAGTGTTCCATATGGTGTTTGGTACAAAGTAAGCACTCAGGTAACATTAGCTGCCTGCTGTGAACTAGGTGTTACATCCTTGGTCCTCAAGGTGGCGCTACTGGAAGGTGCTGGTGGTCTGTAGGAGGTGGGGCTTAGGGAGAGGTCTTTAGGTCATTGGCAATGTGTCCTCAAAGTGGCTTGGGATCCTCGCTCTCTCTTCTTCTTGATTTGTTGTTGTTGTTTTGGTGTTTTTGAGACATGGTCTCACTATGTAGTTCAGGCTGGCCTTGAACTCACTATGTAGCCCAGGCTAGCCTCCAACTCTCAGCAATCCTCCTGCCTCACCCTCCTGAATGCCTGGATGACAGCTGGAATGAAATCTATAAAACCATGAGCTAAATAAACTTTTTTTTTTCACAGTATAGAAATTGAACCCTAGGGCCGGGGATTTAGCTCAGTGGCTCTACCGCCTGCCTTGCAAGCGCAAGGACCCGAGTTTGATCCCCGGTACCAAAAGAAAAAAAAAAAAAAAAGAAAAGAAATTGAACCCAAGACCCTAGCACTGAGCTACATCCCCAGTCACTTTTATTATTTTGAGGCAGGGTCTCCTTACATTGCTAAGTTGCCCAGGCTGGGCTCAAACTTGCAATCCAGCCTCTCAGAATGCTGTGATTACAGGTGTCCACCACCATCCCTGGCTTCGGGTATTTCTTTTTTTTGGTACCAGGGATTGAACTCAGGACCTTGCGCTTGTGAGGCAGGCAATGGAACCACTGAGCTAAATCCCCGGTTGGGTATTTCCTTATAGCAATGCGAAGTGACTAATGTGCTGTCATTGTTGTTATGCATAACGATTTTTACCGACCTCAGCTTCCCCAGTATATCAGGTTCCTCGTCCTCAATGGCACACACACTGATTGGTCTCTGGCTGGCAGCTTCTCTCTCAAACTCCCATGAGCCTCT
The DNA here is from genome assembly GCF_053883595.1 of Heterocephalus glaber. NCBI lineage: Eukaryota > Metazoa > Chordata > Mammalia > Rodentia > Bathyergidae > Heterocephalus > Heterocephalus glaber. The sequence goes on along the minus strand of NW_028258457.1, from coordinate 8,741,933 downwards.
GCTCTCACAGGTCAAGTTCTATACTTGGCTATGATCCCTTGAATTTATTCCCTAACCTGCTTATATCCTCAGTACTTGTCACTGGTGTCATGGGATTTAATGAAAACTTATAGGAACTGATGAATTACAGATTGAAAAAGAAAGATGCCTATCAGGGCTGGGGATTTAGCTCAGTGATTCCGCCGCCTGCCTTGCAAGCACAAGGTCCCAAGTTCTATCCCCAGTACCAAAAAAAAAAAAAGATGTCTATCAAAATCGAGTTGAACAGAAAAGATTCAATATAAAAGGAAGCCACTAAAAAAGTTGATGTCAGATTAGGTATAGGCAGGATAACTGGAGTAGTTACGAGGGGAGAAAGGATGCAAATCTGGAATGATTCTGCACTCATGCTTGCTTCCAAGTATCTTTAAGTTCCTGGTGTACTTTCTATAAACAGGCAATGGTCAATCACACATGATGTAATGTGGGTGCGGTTCAGGCAGAAAGGTAAATCTCATCAGTATCCTCATCCATCAAAACGTTGGTAAACAAATACACACAGTATTCTGGCAGAGAGTGGTGGTCATCTTAGCACTCAGGAGGCTGAGGCAAGGAGATCACTGAAAGTTTAAAGCCAGCCGGGGCTACGTAGCAAGATCCTGTCTCAAAAATGGAGACAAACCAAAGTCACATTGCCAGTAACAAGGGACTCTTTGACTCTACATCCATCTGATGCCAAAGTCCATATTTTACCCTCTCTCAAGTGATCCCTGAGCTGGACAGCTCACCCCTCAGAGCACAGCTGGAGCCCCAGATGTTGGCCCTGGCTCCTGTGCCACCCACCCCCAGCTCCCTGGCTTCCTACCTTAGGTCCTGGACGTCCTGGGTATCCTGGGAGACCGGGCACACCAAGATTGCCCTGCAGGGAGATTACAGGACAAAGGTCAGACATGGCAACCCAGAGGTCAGAGGGGAAAGGTCAGGATGGCTGTGGCCCCACAGTGAGAATCAGAGAAACTGGGCTCAAGTCCTGGTTCCTGTTTGTGTGGAGGGCGAGTCCTTGGGAAGGTTATTCAACAATCACAAACTCAATTTCCTAGTACAGCCTCTAATTCCAGCACTCTGGGAGGCTGAGGCAGGACGATGACGGATTTGAGCCCAGCCTGGGCAATTTAGTGACTTAGGAAGACCCTGTCTCAAAATTTAAAAAAAAAATTTAAAAAGGGTTGGTGATACAGCTCAGTACAAAGGACTTAAGTTCATTCCCCAGTACTAATCAAGCAAGCAAGCAAAAAAGCTCAGTGCTTGTGTTGGCTGTAGAAATAAAAATAAGATTATGTGCCTGGGATGGCTCTGTAGCGCTGAACCGAGGGACGAAGAGAGAAGATAAGGGTGATGTCCACCTCCTGTGGTAGGGGACCCAGGGCCATGAGGGGCTGGGGTGTGGCCCTGGGTTCCATCCTGGCACCACAAAAAGGGAGGACAGGGGCCAAGGCAGGGAGCACCCTGACCTCGGGGAGGGGTGACCACAGTTGACTCACCTTCTCCCCAGCTGTGCCCAGGGGCCCCTCCTCGCCCGCCAGCCCCTCCGGCCCCTTCAGCCCCTCAGGACCCTCCTCTCCTCGGGGGCCAGGGGGTCCTGGTTGTCCCTGGAGTGGAAGAGAGCCTCATTGTCAGCCTCTGTCCCTCTGCTCCCTCAAGAGCCCCAGCTCACCCCCTCGCTGGTTGCCCCGTAACCCCAGGCCCACCCTGCACCCCTCTCCCGCAGCCTGTCTTACCCAATCGCCTTTGGGGCCCACGTCGCCCTTGAAGCCAGGGAAGCCGTCCTCTCCCTGGGCAGGAGAGAAGAAAGAGGTGGAGGTCAGGGAAGGGGATGCAGCCAGGACACCGTTAAGGGGCTCCCTCCCCTCTGAGAAACCCCCTTCTCTCTCACCCTCTCTCCTTTTTCTCCTTGGAGGCCTCGATTGCCTGAGGTACCCTGAAAAATAAAATTTTGAAAAGCTCTCAGTCGCTGCATGTGGTGGCCCATGCTTGTCATCCCAGCACTCAGGAGGCTGAGGCAGGAGGATCGCTGCAAGTTTGAGGCCAGCTTGGACTACAGAGTGAGACTCTGGCTCAAAAAATAAAAAAATAAAAATAAAAAGCTCTCAGTCTCTTTCCCTGCTTGACAAGTGTTCCAAGTTTGGTCCCCAGTCTGAAACAACCAGACCCATCTCAAGAGGACAGTGGACCACAGTGCGGGGCAGGGTCAGATGCAGAGGAAATAATCCGTCCCCAGAGCTGCCAGTGCCCACCCAACTCGCCCTCTGTCCCTGGCTGTATCCCAGGATGCTGTTCTTGGGGTATCCAGGGAAGGCCAACCTTCCCTGTCATCGATGTCCTAGGGACACCATGTCCACCATTGCTCTGGCAGGAGGAGGAGGACAATTTTCCAAATTGTGACTGCATTTCCAAGGCAGAGGAATGTCCCCCACTGTGCTGCTCACAAGAGGACTCTTCTCTGCGACACAGGCTCAGCAAGGCTACAGTGTAACCAAGCTCAACAGCCACAATGTAACTATGTGTTTGGGAACAGCTACAATGTAATTAGATTCCACTACAACTATGCTCTTCCCTCCTAAGACTCCAGGGAAGGCTTGAGACCATGTACCAAACCCTAGATATGTTACGGTTTTTGTTTAGGGTTAGGGTTCGGGTTTTTGTTTGCAGTACTGGGCATTGAACACGAGGCCTTCACATGGAGCTACATTTTTTAATTTTTTACTTTGAGACAGGCTCTCACTAAGTCATTAAGTTATCCAGGCTGGGCTCAAATGTGTGACCCTCCTGCCTTGGCCTCCCAGAGTGCTGGGAACAGGCATTCCCCACAACATCTGGCTCCTACATACACCATGGTTTTTCCTCTATTTACATACCTGTGATGGTTTGATTTACAAATTAGGTGGCGAGAATAACAACTAATAATAAAACAGAACAATTATAACAATACAGTGTTCAAAAAGTTACATGAATGTAGCCTCTCTCTCCCTCCCTCCAACCCTATCTCTCCACCCAAACATCTTATGGTACTTTCACCTTTTCCTCTAAAGGAAGCATTTTACAGCTTCTCTTTGGAATATTCTCATTGCTAGCATTGGTACTTTTGCACTCAGGGGCCATGATTGTTCTGTTTGCTTGGTTTTGTTTTTTTGAGACAGGGTTTCACTATGTAGCCCAGGCTGGCTTCGAACTCACAACAATCCTCCTGCCTCAGCCTCCCAAGTACTGGTACCACAGGCAGGCACCACCACACCTGGCTCCCCTTCCAGAAGTTTCTGGCAGAGCTGGTTTCCTGACCACCCCACTGCAGGCTCCCAGTGTCACCTACCTTCACGCCCCGGGGTCCAGGGTAGCCTGGAGGCCCTGCCGAGCCTGGTGGTCCCTGACAGGAAGACAAGGTTGATGTCACCCTGCTCTGTCCCTTCTTGTCCCCAGGGTACCTGGCACTACCCTCCCCTGCCTCCCGGCCCTGTCTCCAGCCCTTCTTTCTCCCCTACTGGCCTCCCCCTGTCACTCACCTGGGCCCCTTTCTCTCCTGTGGGACCCTCCTGGCCTGGGTGACCCTGAAGAAGAAATAGGTGAAGTCACCAGTGACCAAACTTTGTCCACCAAATCCCCAAGCTGAGCCACCCCTTCTCTTCCGCACCCTAGTTCTCACCAGAGGGCCATCAGCTCCTGGGGAACCTGGGATGCCTGGGTTTCCGGGGGGACCCTAAAAGAAGATGGTCAGGGAAAAGGGGTCTCAGAGCCCTCGGGTTCCACCAGGAACAGGATGGCTCTGCCCAGACAAACAGCTGTCTCAAGGTCAGGAAATCTGCCTGTCTCAGCCTCTCTCTTGACTTGCTGTCTGTCCCCAGGGAATTCTCTTGCCCTCTCTGGGCCACAAAAATCCCACGTTCTGAACACCAGAGAGAAGGGATATAAAACAGTGTGAGAGGTCTGGGGTGCAGCTCAGTGGCAGAGCACTTGCTGAGCACGTGCACGGTCCTGGGTTCCATCCCCAGCACCACATACACACAAACACAAAAGAACAACCAGTATGAGAGGCCTGTGGCAAGGGGGGGGGGCTTCCGAGCTATACCCCTTTCTTTAAAAGTGCCTCCTACGCCAGGCATGGTGGCACACGCCTGTCATCCCAGCACTCGGGAGGCTGAGGCAGGTGGATTGAAAGTTGGAGCCCAACCTGGGCAACTTAGTGACCTAGCAAGACCCTGTCTCAAAATAAAATAGGGCCAGGGATTTAGCTCAGTGGTTCCACAGCCTGCCTCGAAAGTGCAAGGTCCTGAGTTTGATTCCCGGTACCAAAAATAAATAAATAAATAAAAATGAAACAAGCGTGCCCCAAAAGTCTCATGTGTCCAGAGGTGGGGCTTTATGAAGGTGTTGGATCTCAAGAAGCCTAGTTAGAGCAAGTCTCTCTCTGGTCCCTGCCCCTTCCTCTCCAGCTCTGTCTCTTTCTCTGGCTCCCAGCCACCACAAGATGAGCAGCTTTCTCTGCTAGGCCTTTCCACTACCATCTTTCTGCCTTGGAGCCCACTGACCATGGACTGAGCCCTCTGAAACTGTGAGCTAAATTCAACCTCTCCTCTTTTTAGTTTTCCTCATCAGGGATTTTTTCCTAGCACTAAAAAGCTGTGACAAACACAGATGGCTTTGGGTAAAGATCTAAGATCACAGGAAACTGGGGCCAGACATGGTGACACAGCAGCACACGACTGTGTTGAAATCGCAGCTGGCAAGGATGAGGACAAACGGGGACACATGCAGGAAGGAGCTCATCTGCCAGGGGACAGGGTGCAGGTGTCCGGGGTGACAGAGCCTCCCGCCCGTGGTGGCAGAAATCTGTCTGTGAAAGCCTCCCGGGGCCCCTCTCCATCCTGACAATGTCCCCTTTATAATCTGGCCCTGGTGGGCTTCCATTTGCTGTAACCAACCCTCCCCTAAAAGAGTCACTTTGTCACTCTGGACTGGCTTAGCAAGCGTGGCAATTGATGACCAGCCAGGGTCCTGGCACGAAGCTTTTCCTGGTGACACAGTGGGAAGGGAGAGGACAAGGAAGGTGGCAATGGATGCCAGCGTGGCTTACCTTCACCCCCGGGTTGCCGATGGGTCCCTGGGGGCCAGGAATTCCCTGGGGACCGAAAAAAAGAAGGTGGGGAGGGAGGAGAGAGAGACTGTGAGCACCAGGGCAGGCGGACAGGGAGAGGTTGAGGGCTAATGTTACCCCTACTGTCAGAAAGACAGCTCAAACCTGGGCCCCGTGGTTTCCCTGCTGTCCGGGTGGCCCTGGATCTCCAGGCGGACCCTGCAGAGAAAGTGGGGGATCAGTGGAGCTGGAAGAGGTCACGGTGTGGAGGGCCAGAAGTGCTCATGTAGCCAGGTGGGGTGATGCATGCCTGTCATCCCAGCACGCGGGAGGCTGAGGCAGGAGGATCCCACGTTGCAGCTCAGCCTGGGCAACTTAGTGACTTAGTGAGACCCTGTCTCAAATTTTAAAATAACAAAAGAGGGGCCGGGGATTTAGCTCAGTGGTTCTGCTGCCTGCCTTGCAAGCGCAAGGTCCCGAGTTCGATCCCCAGTACCAAAAAAAACCCCATAACTGACAGTCACAGACTCAGAGTATGGGAAGCACCCGGCATAAGACAGAGCACACGTACCACATTGCCTTTGGCACCAGGAGCTCCATCACTTCCGGTGACACCCTGGGGAAGACAGGAGGTGACATTAGCATGGGACACACCAGGATCCCAGGATGAGACAGCCAGAGGTACAAGCAGAAAGGTGGGTAGAGATGCTGGACAACAGGGGTGGACACACAGAGGAGGAGAAAGGGGTGGGTGGGGATGAGGACAGCAAGTGACATCCTCACCGGGCGTCCCAAGGGGCCAGGGGAGCCTCGGGGGCCAATCAGACCTCGAGGGCCCTGCAGGGAAGGAGACGTATTATCCTGATGTCACCTCTGTGCGGTCCTGGGAGTCCTGGGACCCTGCCCGGGCACAGGGTTGGGGTCTCCATACTCACCGGCTCCCCAGCCTGGCCAGTGGGCCCCGGTGGCCCCTCTACTCCCTGCAGGAAAATGGCATTACTTGGGGGGGTCCCGTCCCTTAAGGAGCCCTGCCCTCAGCCAGGCAGCTCCTTCTGGGGGACCTGAGTTCTGGTGACATCTCAGGGATCTTGCAGATGGGGTGCAGGGATTCTACTCCTATTCTGAACTCACAGCCCCAAGTCTGATCTGGAACCCAATCTTTTACTTTGGGTTCAATTTTTTGTTTCCGCTACTGGGGATTGAACCCAGGACCTTCACACTGAGCTCCATCCCAAACCCTATTTTTATTTTTTAGCTCAAAACACCATCTCTCGGGCTGGGGATTTAGCTCAGTGGTTTCGTCGCCTGCTGCACAAGCGCGAGGACCCGAGTTCGATCCCCAGTACCAAAAAACCAACAAAAACCCACCATTTCGCTAAGTGGCCCAGTTGAGATTTAGACTGGAGATCCACCTGCCTCAGCCTCCCTCAGTGCTGGGATAATGGGCACGTGCCGCCGCTACACTCAGTTTAAAACTTTCCTCCGGAGGCCCAGGACTTCAGGACCTACCCTTAGCCGCAGGGCTCTCCTCCTTACCGACTGTCACCCCCAAACGTCCCTCCCCCGCACTTACTTTGCGGCCATCCTCTCCCGGGGGGCCTGGTTGGCCCACGAGGCCAAAGTCACCCTGGAGGAGGGGACAGAAGGGAGGTCAGCATGGAGATGGGACACGAGGGGGGACCAGATGCCAGGACGGAGAGGGAAGGGGACACGGCAGGGCCTGGGACGAGGGGGCCACACTCACCCTCTGTCCCCTCTCTCCGGGCACCCCCGGGAGGCCGTCAAAGCCCCGGTCGCCCTGTCCAGAGAGAAACCATCAGGGCCTGAGCCCCGCCCCTTTCCCGGCCCACCCCCGCCCCGCCCGTCACCCACCTTGGGCCCTGTGTCTCCCGGCATGCCCCGCGCCCCATCTGCTCCGGAGCGGCCCTGGAGGACAGAGACGGAGTCAGGGATAAAACTCCCCGGGGACTCAGGGACCTCGCCAAGGCGCGCATCACCATTCGCCTCCCAAACACATCTCGACACCCCGCCCCCCCCACCTTTCACACCGAGCCACGCCCCCAGGGCTTTTTATTTTTTAAATAAACTTTATTTTATTTTATCCCATTTCCCCCCTTTTATTTTTAATTTTGAGATAGAATCTCAAGAAGCTGCCAGGCGTGGTAGCGCACACCGGTCATCCCAGCATTTGGGAGGCTGGGGCAGGAGGATCACTGTGAGCTTGAGGCCAGCCTGGGCCTCATAGTGAGACCCTGTCTCAAAAACCCGAACAAGGGGGCCGGGGATTTGGCTCAGTGGTTGCGCTGCCTGCCTTGCAAGCGGGAAGTCCCGAGTTCGATCCCCAGTACCAAAAAAAAAAAAAATGAACAAGGGCAGGGGTTGTAGCTCAGTGGCACCGCGCCTGCCTCACAAGCGCAAGGTCCTGAGTTTGATCCCTGGTACTGCAAACAAACAAAGAAATCTCACTAAGTGACCCAACCTGGCCTCAAACTTGTGATCCTCCTGCCTCAGCCTACTGAGTAGCTGGGATGACAGGTGTGCGCCACTGCCCCGGCCAGGCTTCTCTTTCACACCCGCTGTGTTCTGCTCGGAAAGCCCTTCTTTGCCTGCTACCCAGTTATAGTCAGATCTCGGGCCGGACATTGCTTTAGCTCAAAGGCCCCGAGATCTGAACACAACATGTCTCGATTCTTTCCTCATCTCCTTCCTTCCTCTCTGTTCCCTCCCTCTCTCGCTTCCCTCCCTTTGGCAAAAGTTCTATCTCCCCGTTTGCTATCATCTTTTATTTTGCTCTTTGACTTATTTCTACTTTGAGTTTCTCATCTAAGAGAAGCTGTGTGATATTGATATTGTGTGATATTGTGTGTCCAATTTCTTTCATTTAACATTACGCTCTCAAGGTGCACCCATTTTCCGACTAATGCCTCAAGTTTATCCTTCTTCATGGCAGAGTAGTACTCCATGGTGTGTAAACACCACACTTTGTTAGCCACTCCTCTGCTGATGGACACACAGGCCACTTGCAGGCTTTACCTAGCATGAGTTGTGCTGCTACAAACACTGGTATGCATGTGTCACTGTGAGATGATGCCTCTAAATTGTCTTGGGGACCTAGGAACTACTCACCCGCTTGCCCTCTCTGCCAGGGGGCCCAGGAGGTCCCTGCAGCCCTCGGGGACCCTGGAAGACAAGGCACAGGAGAAAGGAAGGAAGGTTAAAAAGGAGGAAACTGCTTCCTGAGCCAGGCCACATTGCAGGGGCACCCCAAGCCCTGCCACCCCCATCCCAGCCCCCTCTCTCTCACCTGTGGCCCTGTTTCCCCTGGTTCGCCTTTCAGTCCTGGGTATCCTGGGAGACCCTTGGGGAGGAGGAAGAGGGAGGATGCGGTCAGGGGTGACCCTCGGTCATGGGGTGCTCCCTCCACTATGCAGGCTCCCTACTCACCACAGGCCCTGGGCGTCCTGTGAACCCCACTGGGCCAGGGGGGCCTTTCATGGACAGCTGGAGAGAAAAAGGAACAGGACTTCGGGTCTCTGCCACTGGGCTCCATCCCCAGCCCTTTGTGTTATTTTTTTATACTGAGCCAAGATTCAAACTTACGATCCTCCTGCCTCACCCTCATCTGATACTGGGATTATGGGCATGCACCGCACAAAGGCTATGTGCTGGACACTCGAGCTCTTGTTAATGGGGTGTGCAGGAGCAGCCTTTGGAGGTGATTAGGGTTCCTGTGGTTGTGAGAGTGGATCCCACACTGCACTAGCCCAGGAAGAAGAAGCCACGAGCCAGTGTGCCGAGCCCAGTGTGCCGTTACAGCGACAGAAAGCCAAGCTCGCTGGGGCCAGACCCCTCCCCGAGCCCCAGCCTCCTCACTCCTCACCTGTCCCCTCCCATGGCCACGTCCCTGCCCTCACCTGGGTCTGCTGCAGCACAGCCTGGGCCTGGGCCTGCTGGAAGGACACTGGGGGCCCCTTCATGGAGCCGCCTGCGAACTGGAACTGGGGGCGACAGCGGTGAGGGAGAGGGAGCCTGGGACAGGGCCCCCCACAGCCCACGGCCCCCCACTGCCACACCGAGCTCCTCACCGGCATCATGATCACTGTGCCCGGGGGACCCCGGACTCCATCCATGCCGGGGATTCCTGGGAGGCCAGCGGGGCCCTGAGGGAGGGGAGAGAGGGAGAGGGAGGGCCGGAGAGCTCGAGTAAGTGGTGGGGACAGGGAGGGGAGAGGGAGAAGAAAAAAGAAGGGGGGAAAGGAGAGGAGAAGAGAGGAGGCAAGGGAGAGGGACACAGAAGAAAGACGGACACACCGTGTGAGCAGGGCACCAGCCCCCTAGGGACAGAAGAGGAGCGGTGACATTGCCGACAGGTGGGAGACACAGAGGAGGGGCTGGCCCAGCCCCTCAGCCCCCGTCCCGACTCCCACTCCCCATGTGGCCCGAACCCCTGCCAAGGGAACCCCAGGGAGTCTCTTACCGGTGGACCACGGTCCCCGGGGAATCCCGGGGGCCCAGAGGGGCCTGAGGGACCAGCTACCCCCTGTTGGGGATGGAGAAACAGCAGTCACAGGAAACCCAAAGGTTCAAGCCAGGCCACTTCCAGCCCACCTTGGCCCCTGACCGCTACACCCACCTCTGAGCCCCCCAGGACCCCCTGCTATACACAGACCCCATTGCCCCAACCCTACACCCCAACTCTTATTTTGACTCAATCTGTGAGTGTCAAAGGGCTTCCATGGGATCAGGAAACATGAAACCCCAACTCCCCAGCCCAGGGGCTCAAAGACACCCCAACGAGAAAAGAAAGACAGGAAGAGGGGACTGACAGCTGGGCGTGGTGGTGCACGCCTGTCATCCCACCACCGGGGAGACTGAGGCAGGAGGATCGCCACGAGTTGGAGGCCAGCCTGGGCTGTAGAGCGAGATCCTGTCTCAAACACCAAGGAGAGAGGACTGAGGCCCATACTCACCTGGGGTCCTGGGGCTCCTGGAGGTCCCTCAAATTTCTGCCCCTGTAGGGAAACAGGAGTGTGACCCCTGCTCCAGAGAGGCTCCGGGCCCTCACAGTCCCTGTCCCCTCACCTGTTCAATGACAGCAGGTTCACCCTTTGCTCCCTTCTCTCCCCTCTCTCCGGCACCCTAGGGGAAGAAGACGGAGAGAAAAATAAGAGCAGATTCTCAGCGGCCCAACTGGCACCCCCACGGGGTGCGCCCACACTGCACCCCTTCCTGTCTTTCCTTTAGCCATGGGGAAGCTCTGTCTCCAGCGTCACCCAACCCTGACACTGGCACAGCAAGGTGAAGGGCAGGACCAAGGCTGTCAATCAGGATCTGCCTCTCGCTGCAGGGTGTTGGAAATTTACTCAACCACTATGGCTGGTTACAGGGAACTGCTCTCTGGACAGCCCCCAGGTGATCCATGAGTGTCTGTGTCCCACAGGAAGAGGAGTGAGTTAAAGTAGAGCTTAGCAAGCTGGGCGTAGTGGTGCACGCCTGTCATCCCAGCACTGATCTTAGCCTTAAAAGGAGCCAGAGCCTTGTGAATCTCGAGAACAGAGTGTCATAGACTTTGTTTACAGGTCATAGCTCTCAGTTTTATGTGTACCAGAACAAGGAGTTACAGCTACAGGGGAGCAGCGGGGAGCGGGGCGGGGGGGTGCCCAAGGCTGGGAGAACTTGTTTTCGTTTAAGTCCTGCTTCAGAACTACATAGCAAGATCCTGTCTCAAAAAACCAAAATCAAGGGCCGTGGACTTAGCTCAGTGGTTCTGGCGCCTGTCTCACAAGCACAAGGTCCCGAGTTCAATCCCTGGGACCAAAAAACCCAAAATCAAAACAAAACAAAACCAGAGCTTGGCACAGAATAAGCACTCAGAGTTCATTATAATTCTTTACCTCCTCCTCTGTCCCATATGGAGGCTGGGAGCCAGGTCCCCTTCTCTGCCTTTCTTTCTTTCTTTCTTTCTTTCTTTCTTTCTTTCTTTCTTTCCAATACTGGGGATCGAACTCAAGGCCTTCACACCAAGCTACACTCCCAGTTTCTTATTTTGAGACAAGGTCTCACGAAGTCACTCAGGCTGAAACTGAACTTTCGATCCTCCTGCCTCAGCCTCCCACAGTGCTGGGAGGACCGGCACTTGTCACCACGCTGGGCTTGTGTTCTTCTTCTCCCTAAAGATACCACCTCTCTGCTGGGAGTCCTGTCTCCCTGAGGGCCAGACGCGCCCACCCGTCGCCAGCTGGACTTCTCCATTTGGATGTCAAACAGGGTTGCAAACTCATGACATCCCAGCTGCTTTCCTTGACTGTCCTTGGTGGCCTCTGAAGAAGCCGAGAGGACCGATTGTACTCATGGTCCCACCTTGTACTAACTTCTCTCCACCTGAAGCCACAAAACCGAAACAGTGAAGCTCAACTCCGTGCAACCCTCTCCCCTCTCGCGTACGCAGCAGGCTTCCCTGAGGCCTCTCTGGCTCCCCCTACTGTCCACATTGAGAGTTACGGGTCAAAGAAAGTTCCAACTCAGGGTGGCTTCTCATCCAGCCTAGACTGAAAGTCAAATAAGCATCACCCAGCCGACCGCACAGCCGCCCCGCAGCACTCGCTAAATCTCTGGCAAGTGCATTGGGCTTGAGGCAAGATAAACAGAGCCTAGAGAGAGAATGTCAAGCCAGGCCCAGTGGCTGTCATCCCAGCACTCTGGGTGGGTGAGGCAGGAGGATCCCAAGTTCAAACCCAGCCTGGGCAACTTAGCCATTTAGTGAGACCTCATCACAAAGAATAAAAAAAGAGCTGGGGGCCGGGGATTTAGCTCAGTGGTTCCGCCACCTGCCTCAAGAGTGCAAGGTCCTGAGTTCGATCCCCGGCACCAAAACAAAAGAGCTGAGGATGTCCCAGCCTTGCACCATCTCCAGCCCCCCAGACTCACAGGGAAGATCTGGAACTCAGTCTGAAAAGGCTGTTCTGCTGCCCGGAATTTTGGGCCCATGGTGGAGCCCCTTCCTTCTTCCTCCTCTCCGGCTGCCTCCACGTCTGGGGTTCTGAGCTGGGTTCCACCTTCAGGCTCCAGTTCCCCCTGAGACATTGAGACAGTCAAAATTTGTCCTTCCTGTCCACCACCACTGCCCCCCAGGGCCTTCTCCTTCCAATACCACCCACTTCCTCCCGACCTCTAGGACGGTGACGTTGTGGCCAAGGGTGACAGCAGAGGTGAGGACCACAGGCGTGGGAGTCGCAGGAGAGTTTGGAACAGGTGACTCGGGCTGGGGGACGTCAGTGGCAGCCTGGAGCGGGCGTGGGGGATGAATCAGGTCTGGGACAGGCCGATTGGGCAAAAAGGAGGCAAAGAGGAGCCTGAGCCCCAGGCTAGGGACCAGGCCGAGGATTCCAAAAACATGGAAGCCAGTGGAGGTTTAGGGTGGCTGCACCAAGGTTGGCCAGCAGGGGGAGCTGTTCTGCACGGAGGAGGAGCGGGGCCGGGCTGGGCCCCTGGGGCCTGCAAGGCTCAACCAGTTAGGCTCCGGAGCCTGGCGGTCAAGGTCAAGATCCAGCACCCGAGGCCAGACTTCTGGAAGCCTATCCCACAGGCCTCTCTCAAGGCAGAGTTCAGCGGCCAGGAGGCCAAGACGCAAACGCAGTCAGCTCCTCTGGCCTAGACAGCTGCGAAGGAACTGGGTCAGAGCAGAGAGGGGAGGAAGGCGGGGCCAGGTGAGGGGCGGGGCTGAGGGCGGGGCTGGGAGGACCAAGCTGCTCCTGGTATCCGCGTTTCCGACCAGAAAGACCTGGAACTGAGATCTAGTGCACCCAGCAACCTGTCCAAACCAGGGCCCCCAACCGATGACCCACCTCAAGGACCCCTTACCCAGTGACCACCAGCTAAGGACCCCACAGCAAACAACCCCAGCGACTCCCCGGAAGTGATTAACAATTCCCATCAATGGCCTCAACCACGTTCTTTTCCATCCAGCGACCTTCCCAGTTATTGACCCCAAACAGTGACATCCCCAACAGTGAGCATTCATTGGTGACTCAGGAGGACCAGGGGCCCCCTGATCAATTACTTCTCCAATCAGAGACCTTCCCACGGTGAGTATCCGCAAGTACCCCAAATAATGCTCCCAAACGAGGACCACCAGAGAATAATTCCACTAACCAGCGACTGGGCTCCTGACTAGCAACCCTTGGGGACCTCCAAACTAACAGCCCTTCCCCTGAACCCCTGAAAATCACTCCTCCAACTGGTGACCCCAGTCAGTGACCCCACTATGCATTGTAATGGTTCACCCACCAACAACTCTCCCAACTAAGGACCCACAACCATGAGCCCTAAACTGGAGACAGCAAATGTACCTTTCACAGTGACTCCCAATTAGAAACACCTCAAATATTGACCTCAATTAACATCTCCCTCAGTGATTCCCCCTACAATGGAGGCCCAATAATATCCCCAACTTGTGACTCCCCTGGGGAATAAACCTCATGAAAACCCAATCAAGGAACCCCAAACAATAACACCCTTTGATAATCAGGTGTGCTCATCTGAGGGTGACATCTCTTTCGAGCCCCCCAGGACCAGAAGTTGGAGGACAGACATGGAGTCTCCCGTAAGACAAAGCCAGCCTCCCACTCCTATATTCTGAGAGATGGCAGAACTCGAGGATCGGAGGCCGAGAACTGAGACTGTGGATGGGGGTCAGAGAGCTACGGAGTCAAGAGCAGAAGCCAGAGGTTGCTGGTTCCTTACCTGGCTCTCTGGGGACCCAGGAGGGGGACTGGGACTCAGGTTTTCCTTGTTCTTCTTCTTCCTGCCTTTCCCCTTTCGACCCTGCCCTTTTTTCTTTCCTTTTCCCTTGCCCTTTCGTCGAGGAGGAGGGGTCTCTGGGTCACCCTGGGGGTGCTGGGAAGAAGGAGCCAGTCAGGTCTAGGGCATCCCCCTTCCCCTACCCTGGGCTGGCACAGGTGACTGGTTGTCACTCACCCCTGTGGCCGTGGGACCTGGGCTGTCACAGCCAGGCAGGTACTGGTCACAGGCCTGGAAGGCGGCCTGAGGGTCTGGGCTGATCAGCAGCTCCTGGACATCTCCCTGGAGAGAGCAGGGACAGGGGAGGGGACCCCAGGCTGAGTCTGACCCCAGCCCCCTCCTGCCAGGTCCCTGCCTGGCTCCTGGCAGGGAGCCTTGGTTTTTCTCCACCCCGAGCACCCTAAGAACCAGGAAGCGGTGGCCCGGTCACATCTACCCCTAAAATTCAGAGAAGGACGGATCTTTTCAGGCTCTCTCACTGGAGCAGCCACACACAACACCAACCTCTGTCTCACCCACGCAGCCTCGTGTCAAGTGGCCTTCGAGGCCCGGGGCCTCAGGAGGGGGACAGGAGAGACACGGGCCCTGGCCCCATGGAGGTGCCGCACCTCACTACTATCCACAGCACGGCCACCAGCGACAGTCACCACACCACACACACATTCATCACCCAGCCACACAACACTGCCTTTGTGGCCTTCAGGGTCTGGGCTCCACGACGCAACTACAGCACCCACTGATTCAAGCTGTGGACAAAACAGCCCACCCTCTGCCTCAGTTTACCCCCCACTCCTACCTCAAAAGTCTCCTCTTCGATATCCTGGGTCCCCAGCACAGTGAGGCCAGAGGTGCTGATGGACCAAGGTCCTCGGCTGAACACAGGAGGCTGAGCCTCACAGTCAGCCACCAGTGTCACCATGTCACCATCTACACTGACGGCCAGGCGATGCCACCTGCCAAGAGATGGCCTCAGTGTGCGTATTTCTCGGTCGCCCCTTGGGGGACCCATGTCCACTCCTCCTATGCCACTCACCTGCCATCCGCCAGGTTGGCCTGCTGGGGAAGGGGACTGAAGGTGTGGCCGAGGAGCCCCGGCGTGGGCCCTAGCGCCAGGCCCAGCTGCCGGGTGCCCTTCTCGTCATAGACAGAGAGGAGGACAGACTGGTTGGCCACCTGGGCCCGTAGAGTGACCAGCACCGAGAAGTTCACGGGAAAGTGCCCATCTGGGGGGACAGAGGCCATGGGCCAGCTCAGGTGGCCCAGGGGTGACCCACATGCCCTCCACAGAGACACCCTGCCCCTGCCACCCACACTCACCAGGAAAGAGCTCCCTCGTGGGGACACTGGGTGTGCTGGCCTTGCCCACTCTGAATGCCCGGTCACCCTCGGGAGCCCGCTGGGGGCACAAGCCAGGCCCCTGGGGGACCCCCGCCTGGCCCCCACGCACACCCAGGACCTTGAGGACATCCACAGGGTCCCCTGCAGAGAGAAGCAGGATGGGGAGGGACGGCAGTGAGAAGAAGCCAGGACTCCATGGTCGTGGCGTGGGTTCGGGGCCCCTGTCCTCCCCCCGAGGGTTTATGGGTCAGGAAGAAGGCACCGGCCTGGGACAGGCACCCGCACCTCACCACCCCACAGATGTTCCGGCCATTTAGTCTGTTGGCTCCTGCTGGGGTTTTTTCCCCCTTGGTTTTTGGTGAGAAAAAAATCTGACCTAGTTCTAGGATGAATCATTGCTTCCTGGCTGGAGCCCCAGAGCTGAACTTCTCCCCTCTCCCTGACTCCTCCGCAAGGGCTCCCTGGGGCCCCTTCCCAGCCTGAGCCCCTTCCAGGGGAAACCCATGTGGAAAGGGAGGTCCTGGGTGCTGCTCCCCACATCCGCCTCTGGACCTCCAGTTTCCATGAACCTCTCCCTCCGACCACTGCCTCTTCCAGCTCCTCTTTTAGCACCGGTTTTTAATTTTGATTACTCCGGGCAGTACACGATGATTGCATTCCTCGTGGGGAGTTGGTCCATGTACACAACACATCTGAATTCCTCTTTTATCCCTTCCTCCCTCCATCTATTGACCCCCTTCCCTTTTGGAAAATATCTATCTCCCTATTTCCTCTTCTCTTTTCTTTTGCCCTTTATTAGAACTTAGGTTTTTCATATAAGAGAAACGATGTGAAATTTCAGCTTGCATGGCTGATTTATTTCACTTAACGCTGTGGTCTCAAGGTGCACCGATTTTGCTACCTATGACTGAAGCGATCCTTCTTCATGGCAGAGTAGTACTCCCCGGGGGACAAATGCCACACTTTGTTTATCCATTCATCTGCTGGTGGACACTGTCCTTTGGCCATAACCCATGACCTCTTCCCCCTCTTATCTTCTCCTTCTGATGACCCCTGACCTCCTCTCTGTCTCTCCCAGCCTCCTCCATGTGACCCCTGGACCCCCCTTGTTCCCCCTCTCCCTGACCTCCTCTTTCAGATCCCCACTCTCTGATAACCTTGGCCTACCCCCTCCAACTCTCTCCCTCTTTCCTCTCCATGAACCAAGGACCCAGCCTGGCCCAACCCAGACCCAATCCAGGCCCACGTCCCAGCCCCACCCCTGGCAGCCTGGCCAGTGTTAAGCGGAACCACATGGCTCCGCTCCCCTCCCTCACCGGCCGGCCGCCCCACTGACCCCCTGACCCAGCCTCTTGGCGAGAGCCGGCTTCCCCGGAATCTGCCATGACCTCACCCCTGGGGTGGCTCTGAGGACCTCACCCCTGGGAACCAGAGGAGGCCGGACTTGGGGGGAGCAGCTTGGAGGAAGCCCTTCTGCCAACTCCACAGAGCCCCCTTCCAGCCCCAGCACCTCCAGCATCTTCCTCTTTTCTCTGCTCTCTTCCCTCCTGATCTTTGGACGGCTTGGTCCAGCCCTCAATCAATCAATCAACCAACCAATCAATCAGTTGATCTCATCAGCTGCCTGTCTCCTGGTATTTGGTTGTTTTCCCATCCCCGGCTCTCTGCACATCTGGGTGTAGATGCCCCTCCCTCTCCCTCACCCTCTCTCCTACCCGTCTCTAATTGCCTGTTCTGTGTCTGTGTCTTCATAGTCATTAAGAGCATTTGGGTTACAGCCCCTGGGGCCGAGATCCAGGCTCTCAGGCCCCACTGACCACAAGGCCATTCCCCATGGAACATTCATCCCAGCTGTCCCCTCTCCGGGCCAGTCCCAGGGGAGAACTAATGTCCATAGTGATGGCCACACCCAGATTGCCCTCCCCAGCCTGGACCCCAGCCTCCCCAAGTGAGAAGGGGTCTCTCCCAGCCAAAGCCCTTCCTGGCATCCGACCCAGAGGACTCCAGCTTCAGTGTGCGTCCCTTCTGAAGTGACCTTTCAGAAACTGACTGCCCTTTCTTCCCAAGGCTGGCCTGGTGACAAGGACACACACAAGAAGCATTGAGCCCTGGCCACAGGACGGGAGGCAGGGGTCTGTCAGGGACCCGGCCCGCGCTCCCCCCCACACCCCCTCTTCCCTGTGCTGGTCAAGGCCGGGGAGACAGCGAGAGATGTGGGGAGACCTCTCAGGTGTCCAGGAGGGTGTAGGTGTGAGGGAGTGTGTGTGTGTGTGTGTGTGTGTGAGAGAGAGAGAGAGAGAGAGAGACAGACAGACAGACAGACTGGGTGAGTGTGGGGGACTGAGTGGGCCAGGGAATGGCCAGGCAAGTCATTTTTGTTTTTGTTTTTTGGTTTTCTTTTTCTGTTTTCTTGAGACAGGCTCTCGCTACGTAGTTTGGGCTGGCCTTGAACTCACTAAGCAGCCCAGGCTGGCCTCAAGCATACAGCAATCCTCCTACCTGAGCCTCCAGACAAGCATTTCATGAGATGTCAATGTGTGCAGACATCTGCCCGCGATGGCGGGATTAGGGGCCATCGTGTGCCACTTCCTGCATGTCCCAGCCTGGAGCTGATCACCCTGTTGGTCATACGAGTTAGTCTGGGGCTGGAAAAGCTCAGACATGTGACAGGGAATGTGGTTCTCCACACGGAAACTTCTGCCACACAGCTTCTGGGACAGTGTGACCAAGCCGGCCAGTGGGCGAGTGGTCGTGTTGACCACAGGAAAGCATGTCTGAAGATCTGAAAGCGTGGGAGGCTGACAGCAGCCGCGGGGTGCTGCCGGGGTACCTAGGCGTGGCCACTGTGTTTGAATTCCTACTGGGGTGGGGGGGCTGCTCTTCTGAGACCGGAGGATCAGGAGTGTGGGAACGGAGTACAGGCCAATCCGGGAGGACCCAGGCGGCCTAGCCTGGGGTTCCCCAGGTCAAAGAAGCCCTGATCATTCCCCACTTCAGGACCTACAGCCTCCCCCCAACTCCTGGGGAGCCCCCCACCCCAAACCCTACGGGGCGTGGCCGGGCGCCTAGCCAGATGCGCACAGCTGGGCATGCGTCAGCGCTGAGTCACCCGTCCCGCGGCCCCCGGGACCCCTGGGGGGCCCCTGAGAAATTCCTCGGGAAACACACCCCAGGCTTGCGCAGCTGGGGTGGGGAGCAGCTTGCGTGCACCCCGCCGCCCCCGGCCCGCTCCGCCCCACCGCGCCCTCCCGAGGCGCTGTCCGTGGTGCTGATCGGCTCTGGGGAGCGCTGAGGGGCGGGGCGAGGTGGGGGAGGGGAGGGTGGGTGAAGCAGGGGAGGGGCCCAAAGGGAGCTGTGGGCCCCAGTTTATCTCCCACACTCACCCCTGCTCACCAGCAAGCTTAGAATCAGTCACTCATATCTTCTCGGGCCGTACTTTACACCCCAAAATCACAACTACAGTCCTCATAGGGTCACTCAGAAATGCACACAATCACTATCTTTTTTTTTTTTTTGGTACCGGGGATCAAACTCGGGGCCTTGCGCTTGCGAGACAGGCGGCAGAACCACTGAGCTAAATCCCCGGCCCGTCTCTTTTGTTTCTGGAGACAGGGTCTCACTATGTAGTTCACGCTGACTTTGAACTCATTATATGGCCCTGGTTGAACTCATTATACAGCCCTATAGAACTCGTGGTGATCCTCCTGCCTCAGCCTCCCGAGCGCTGGGACGACAGGCATGCATCACGACACCTAGCTACAATCACATCTGCAACACATGTGCACACATGTGCACACAGAAACGAGGTCCTTCTCACAACCATCCCCAGGGGCTGGGGGTGTAGCTCAGTGATAGAGCCGCTTGCTTACCATAGTTGGGTTCAAATCCCAACATTAGAAAAAAAAAATAAAGTTGCATAGCTCTCAATGAGGCTTGTGAGGCCTAAGCAGCCCAGTTGAAAGTTTATTCCTTTTGCTTGTTTGGTTTGGTTTTTTGAGACAGGATTGTTGGGATGACAGGCGTGCACCACTGCTGTCGGCTTGGCAGTTCATCGTATAAAAGCTCAGCTCCAGACACGGTGCGCACATCTCAGACACACCTTCCGGGCCCACCCGGGTCTGCGTCCTCACATCCACGCACACACTCGATGCCGCTCTTTCAGCTGCACGAGCCAGCACCCCTGCCAAATTACCCTCCTTTTCATGCACCTGCCAGGAAACAGTCCGGTTTCCCAGGACCCCCGCCCCCGTCATGCCCACAAACTGGCCAGAGTGGGACAGAGTCCCCACAGCATGCACGGCCCATTGCACACACCCCATTCCCTACGCTACCCCGTCTCTGGGGTCCCACAGGGTCCTGTACCCCGAGGCCTGTGCCCTCCCTCCCGGCTCACCGGCCTGCGTGGCGGGCAGAAGCTGCAGGGCGGCCAGGAGCAGGCAGAGGCCGGCCCGCGGCTGGCGCAGGCCCGGGCGGCTCCTCATCCCGGGGAGGCCGGTCTGCTACGAGGGCGCCCGCACAGGATGGTTGTGGGGCTCGGCGACTCCCGGGCTCGGCGCAGCGCTGGTGGCGGCCGGCTGCAGTGGGGATCAGCAGAAAGTAACTGAGCTCCCGCCCCGGCCGCGCCCTGAGCTGCAGCCCGGCCGGGCGGGGCCGGGGGGGGGGGAGCACTGACAGCTGGAGGGGAAGTTGGGAGAGTTGCGCCGCACGCTGATTGGCCGGCGGGGGCGGAGCCTGCGCCAGGACCTGGGCAGTTCTCACCCTACCCGTCCGAGAGGGGTTTCCCCACCCTGCCCTAGACTCGGGGTCCCGGCCTCACCCCAAACCCGTTTCTCTTAGCAGGCCCTGAGAGGAGACTTACTCAGCTTCATTTAATCCTTCAGCCTCCTTAGTGCTTGGTGGCACACGGCTGTCATCCCAGGACTTTGGAGGCCGAGGCAGGAAGATCACCTTGATTGTTTTGTTTTGGTTTTTTGTTTTTGTTTTTGTTTTTTTGGTACTAGGGATCGAACTTGGGACCTGGCCCTTGCAAGGCAGGGGCCAGAACCACTGAGCTAAATCCCCGGCCCAGGAGGATTGCCTTGAGTTCAAGGCCAGCTGGGTCTACATAGGGAGGCCCTGTCTCAAAATACCAAAACCCAAAACATAACAAAACAAAACAAAAAATGCCTTCAGCCTCCATCTGGGGGCTGAGATCCGGGGAAGGAACAGCTTTATACCAAATCCTTTCAACTTCTCAAAAGGGAGGTCCCCAGCCTCACCCCTCATCCACCTGCCTTGCCCCCTGTTCCTTAGCCCAAGTCTTCATCCCCCTTAAGACCTCACCCCAGGTCCTCAAATTGGGTTTTTAGCCTCATCCTAAACCTTCACCTCTCTGCCCAAGTTGGGTGTCCTGTGTACCACTCCCAAATTTTGATCACAGATTCCAAAACAGTTTCTTTTCTTGTTTTGTTTGTTTGTTTGAGACAGAGTCTCCCCATGTAGTTCAAACTGGACTTGAACTCACAGTGATCCTCCTGCCTCAGCCTCCCAAGTGCAGGGATGACAGATGTGTGCCACCATGCCCAGTCTTTCTTCCAAATTCTTAATCCTCAGATAAAGGATCCCACCTGTGTCGATAGCCCTTAACTCTCTCACTCCGGGGTACACTAGCCCCAACCCTAAATCTTCATCCCTTCCCATCAAATAGAGAAGTGAATTTCTACTGCTCTTGGGGTGAAGCCGAGGCTCCCCAGTGTGAAGGCCCCTGGGGTCAGGAACTGCTCCTGCACCACTGGACGAGCACAGACAGGCAGGTGAGAGGGCGGAGCTGAGGGTGTGTCCGGCCCTGAGCTGCCCTCCTCCCAGCCTCCCTGCCTAGACAAAGCATCCCTGTGTCCTCTGAGAGGAGGGGTGGAGCCCATCTGGCCTGAGGACAATGGGGGTCCTGCAGAGGGGGAGGAGTGAGCATGCCCCAAGCATCCCAACCCCCCTTCCTAAGGATGGGGAGCCCAGACTTCCCCAACCCAGAGTCTCTGCAAGTTCTCCCTGTGGTCTTACTGTCTCAGCAATCCTCCTGCCTCAGCCTCCAGAGTACTGGGATGGCAGGCATGTGCCACCACGCCTGGCTAAAAGTTTGGGGTGTTTTTTTTGGTACTGGGGATCGAACTCAGGTCCTTGCGCTTGCGCAGCAGGCAGCGAAACCACTGAGCTAAATCCCCGGCCCCAATTCAGTCTTTTTTTTTTTTTTGGTATGGGGAAGTTTGGGTTTTTTCTTTGGTTTCATGTTCTGCAGTGCTGGATGCATGCATGCTGAATGATCCCTTGAGATGCAGCCCACCCTCCAAGAAGAAATGCTTGACCACTGAAGAAGGTGGGGTGTAAGGGCTTAAGGGCTTCTCCTCAGTCCCCTCTTCAGATCCAACCCCAGGGTCCTGGCTCCCTACAGCAGATAGGGGGAGGGAGCAGAGGAGGGAGAGGAGGAGCCCAGGAGGGATGGGGTGGTGACTGGCACCAGGACAGGATCAACATGGCCTCCTCGCCCCGGACCGTGCTGATCTCGGGCTGTTCCTCTGGCCTCGGCCTGGAGCTCGCTGTGCAGCTGGCTTGGGACCCCAGGAAGCGCTACCAGGGTAAAGCCACCGGAGATGGCGGGGAGGGGCCAGCACACCTGCCAGCTGCCTTGTGGGCTGGGGAGGACCCAGGAACCCTGGAGGTAGCGCCCTTTCCACTTCTCCCCCTAGGAGTCAAATATTTCTTCAGCAAATGCTGGGTGCAGGCTCTGCTCTGGGTGCTGGAGACACAGCTGCGAAAAAAAGAAAGGAAAATCTCAGGACTGGGGGCCTAGCTCAGGGGTAGATTGCTTGCCCAGCATGTGTGAGGAGGGCCCAGGCTCAGTGGAAAATCAAAATCCCTGAGCTAGCCATGATGGCCCACACCTGTGAGCCCAGCACTGTGGGGCCTGAGACAAGAGGCTCCCTACAAGTCTGAGGCCAACCTGGGTTGATTTTTAGAAGCACTGATGGAGGAAGATTTCTCCTAGGTTTGAAATCGGTATCCCAAGGGCGGAATATCGCCCACGGACACTCCTGCTGCCTCCAGGCCCCAGATTACTGCTCCAGATAAGCCTCTTACTTGGGCTCTGACCTTAGGGCTTATAGGAACCTCTAGGTTTGTTCTTAAACCCTGGAGTAGATTGCTGCAAACTGCACCCCCATGGGAACCCCTGACCCAGAGCAGCCTCAGTGGAAATGGGCAAAGGGTTGTTACTGAACAGGAGGCTGCTGGGACAAGGGCAGTGCCCCAGTTGGCAGGATCAGTTCTCTAGCCCTCTGCCCACAGCTGAGTGTGAAAACCTCAACCCCAGCATGCAGAGTTGTATCCCATTTTTGGGCAGATGGGTGCATAAAACTGCTAAAGTAGACCAAGTCAGGAGCATGGCCATGAGGTAGAGGCCAGCCTGGACTACATATTGAGACTGTGTCTCAAAAAAAAAACTACCGAAAAAAACTTAAATAGTAATTTGGATTTTTTTTGGTTGTTTATTGTTTTGCTTTAATTTTTTTTTTCTGCAGTACTGGAGGTTGAACCCAGAGCCTTCCCAGGAAGTTACATCCCCAGGCCTTTTTTTAAAACTTAATTTTGTAACAGGGTCTTGCTAAGTCACCCAGGTAGGGTTGGAACTTGAGGTCTTCCTGCCTCAGCCTCCCAGAGTGGCTAGGATTAGAGGGGTGCACCATTACACCAGGTTTGCCTCATTTTAGAAATGAGGAAATTGATACACAGAGATCCTCACACAGGGTCACCAGCTGGAAAGTGGCAGAGCTGGGATTTGAACTGGGGAGACTGAGAAACTGGGCCCACTCCTGTCACCATAACCCCCAGTACATATGAGTGATTGTGGGCACACAAACGTAGAGATGTGCACACGTATAGATGGTGTGTACACTGACGCTGTGCATAAAGTATACATGGGGGGGCAGTGGCACACGCCTGTAATCCCAGCACTAAAGAGGCTGAAGCAGGAAGATCACAGTGAGTTTAAGGACAGCCTGGGCTACATAGTGAGCTCAAGACCAGCCTGAACTTCATGGTGAGACCCCGTTTCAAAAAATAAAATAAAATAGAAATAAATTTTAAAACCATACAGGGGAAAGGAATCTCATGTCTACCCCAGTTCTGCTTCTGTTTCCAGTGGTGGCCACTATGAGGGACCTGGGAAAAAAGGAGATGCTGGAGGTGGCTGCAGGAGAGACCCTGGGGAAGACACTCACTGTGGCCCAGCTGGACGTGTGTGATGATGCGTCTGTGGCCCAGTGTCTGAGCCACATCGAGGGCGGGGATGTGGATGTGCTGGGTGAGACTATAGCCCTGGGGTCCCCCACCCTCTCATGGGTCCACGTCTAGAGCCTAAGGTGGTGAGGCCTGAGCATCAGCCTCCAACCTCCCCAGCCACCTCTGCCCCTGGCCAACAGGGTAGACCAGTTGTCCAGAGGATAAGGTAGACCAGTTGGCTCACTGAGGGTGACAGGGTTAATGGAAGAGATTTCTCACATACACAGAAAACCATATGCAGTAAGGAAATTGCTTTGGTGAGTCACTTGGGGGAGAGCAGGATGAAGTGGCAAGCCAGACTCCCTAAGCAGCTTCTGAGGAGGGTGAGTGTCACAGGGTTGATGCAATTTGGGGTCAGGGGTGAATTGCTCACGCATTACGGGGGGTGGGGGCAGGGGCGGCACTGCTTCTAGAGGTCTGTCCTTCCTTCAGGGCTGGGTATTCCTCTAACAAATGTTAAACTCTGTTAAAGCACCATCAAGGCTCTACTCGTAGCTAGGTGTGGTGGTGCACGCCTGTGGTCCCAGCACTCGGATGGCTGAGGCAGGAGGATCACCAGGAGTTTGAGGCCTGCTGGGGCTACATAGTGAGGTCAAGGCTGGCTTGAATTACCTAGCAAGATCCTGTCTCAAAAAACCAAATCAAATCCTCCATATGTGTTCCCAAGACACCCAGGACTTGAGTAGAGTTATTGGAGAGATGACAGTAGAAAGTCTGGGGGACTCCATAATAACATTCATCACCCCTTAATGAATAATGCTGGCATGGGCCTGGTGGGGCCCCTGGAGGGGCTCAGCATCACCACCATGCAGAGCGTCTTTGACACCAACTTCTTCGGGGCTGTGCGTCTCGTCAAAGCAGTGCTTCCAGGCATGAAGAGGAGGAGAAAGGGCCACATCGTGGTGGTTAGCAGTGTCATGGGACTGCAAGGTGAGGCCCGGGGACCCACCACTAGAGATTCCCCCATGTCTGACCCTCCCCAGGGTGTCTGGATGGCAAATTGATCTGGGCTCCTTTGCCAGGTGAGCCTGGAGAACTCTGTTAAGATGGACTCTGAAGCTCAGACAAGAAAAGCTCTGGGGTAGATTAACTATGCCTGCTGTGGTATGAGAGTAGGTGGTGGTGGTCTGTGTGCCATCAACAAACAACCACACACCAGGATCAACCTCATTTCTGGACATCCCCAAAACACTCTCCCCACCAAATCCCAGAGAACCATCAGAACTTCTCCTGAAACTCCTTCTTCCCAGACATCCCCCAGACACAGCCCCCCTGAGATGTCTGGATTTAGGACCTGAGGCTCAGCAGGAAATAGACCAATGATAGATTCGTTATGTCTGATAGCAAGCTATACTGGGGCCACTATTTGCCATCCATGCTCCTGGATCTTTCCTCCTTGACATCTCCCCCCCCAAAAAATCCTCTTCCCTGCTGTCCATGCAGGTGTCATGTTTAACGATGTCTATGCAGCCTCCAAGTTTGCTCTGGAGGGGTTCTTTGAGAGCCTGGCCATCCAGCTGCTTCAGTTCAACATCTTGTGAGTTGGACACTTGGGCAGAGAGAGGACACAAGGGATGGTGATGGGGAAGTTGAGATAAGGGAGCCAGGCCATCGTGGTGGTGCACACCTATCATTCCTGCCCTCAGAGGAGGCTGAGGCAAGACTGTCACTCTTCAAGATCAAGGTCAGCCTGGGCTATATAGTGAGTTCAAGGCCAGGCTGGAATACATAGGGACACCAGGTCTCAAAAAAGTAGTGGGGGTAGAAGCGAGTGGTGGGGTAAATTGAGGCAATGGATTGGGGTACCAGCCCTGGCCCCCATCCCCAGCATCTCCCTGGTGGAGCCAGGCCCGGTGGCCACTGACTTCGAGGGGAAGCTGCTGGCTCAGGTGTCCAAGGCTGAGTTCCCGGGCACTGACCCTGAGACCCTGGGCTACTTCCGAGACCTCTACCTCCCAGTCTCTTCTCAGCTCTCCTGCTCCGTGGGACAGAGCCCAAAGGATGTGGCAAAGGTGAGAGACCTGGACCCGGGGCTCAGGGACGCTGGGGGTGGGGGATTTCTGAGGTCCCAGCACTCAGGACTCCATCACACAGGCCATTGTCAAGATCATCAGTGCCACCCAGCCACCCCTACGCAGACAGACCAACACCCGCTACGTCCCACTGATGGTGCTCAAAGACCTGGACCCCTCTGGTCGCCTGTACGTGCGAATTGCCCACCATCTGCTCTTCCGCTGGCCTCGAATCCTGCACTTCAGCCTTCACTGCCTGGCCTGTGGCTGCCACCCAAACCGAGTGTGGCCTCGATGATCAGAGCCTCACTGGATCCTCCCCAGCCTTGAACAGCACTGGGGATGAAACTCAGGCCCTTCACACTGAACCACATCCCCGGACATTTTTGTATTTTTTGAGACAGAGTCCTGCTAAGTCACAAAGTTGCCCAAGCTGGGCTGGAACTTGAGATCCTACTCCCAGAGTGCTGAGATAACAGGCATGGGCTTCCACACCCTGCTAGCCAGGCACTCTTTGGTCCACACTCAACTCAACGAGCCATAGGGACTCTTGCTCCTTCATTCATAAATTCATTCAACAGCCCATTCATTCATAAAGTCATTCCGCCGATTCTGCTCACCTGTTCCGTACTTGGCATTCCTGAAATCTCAGCCCTTCTGTGGTCAGGGCTGCAGCAGAGAGAGGGACCCTGAGCAGGAAGCCAGAGCCGGTCGGGGAAGGCCCAGGGCGGACTTCCTGGAGGAAGGGGCTTTGTCTCCAATCTCAAAGAAGACAGACAAATTCTACTTCATCCAACCGCAGGACCTCACAGCCTGAGCCAGGAATGCAGGGATGATGGACACTCAGCTCCCCACATCACACCCAGAGTGGACCCAGGGGTCAAAAGTTTCCTGGTCAGGGCCGAGGATTTAGCTCAGTGATTCTACCTCCTGCCTCGCAAACGCAAGGACCCGAGTTCGATCCCCGGTACCAAAAAAAAAAAAAAGTTTCCTGGTCACAAACCAGAGAGCAAGATGTGCTGCACACCAGCAATGCATATCCATTGTTCCAGGAAATACGAGTGGTAGTAATGATAAATACATAATAAAATGGAATCTCTCCTCCTCCTTCTTCTCCTCCTACGTGTGTGTGTGTGTATGGTTCTGGGACTGAACCTAGGGCCTTCGCAATGAGCTCCATCCCCAGCCCTTTTAAAATTTTTTATTTTGAGACAGGGTCTCACTAAGTTCCTAAGTTGCCTAGATTGGACTCAAATTTGCCATCCTCCTGCTTCAGCCTTCCCGAGTGCTGGGATGACAGGTGTGCTCCACCACACCCAGTTTGCCAATATAATTTTGACATTATATTTCTGAATGTGTGGACACAGGGCCCCAGATGCAGAGGGCTGACTACAGGAAATTAGATTAGTGGCAGTGGTGGCAAAACCCTGTGAATTTTCTTAAAACCCTCAGAAATGGGTGCTCTAAGATGGCAAATGATGTGGTGAAAATTAATGATGAATTATAGCTTCATAAAAATTCAATTTTTTGAAATAATAACACATCCACGATCACCCCAGGAGCCCATCCTGTGAACTGCAGTTTCCTTGTCCTTTGGCTTCAGTCATGTGGGATTATGCCAGTGGGAGGATCTCTTTGGATATTTTTGTCTTGTTTTTTTTTGGTACCAGGGATCGAACTTGGGACCTTGAGCTTACGAGGCGGGCACCAGAACCACTGAGCTAAATCCCCAGCCCTGTCTTGTTTTGTTGAGACAGGATCTCACTACATAGCCCAGGCTGGCCTCGAACTCACAGCGATCCTCCTGCCTCAGCCTCCCCAGTGTTGGTATGACAGGTGTGTGCACCATCACACCTGCCTTTCTTAGAACGCTTATGTTTTGTTCACAGCTCCAGTGTGCTGGGCAGTGCTGTAGGCCAAGCAGAGACTGAAGAAAATAAGCAGAGATGGCTTATGAGAAAGGAAGTTTATTAAAATATCCACAGCACTGGATGTGGTGGTTTATGCTTGTAATCCCAGCACTCTAGGAGGCTGAGGCAGGAGGATGGCAAGTTTGAGCCGAGCCTGGGCACTTAGCAACTTAGTGAGACCCTGTCTCAAAATAAAAAATAAAAAGGGCTGGGGGTGGAGTTCGTGCTGGCATGCAATGTTCCGGACTGGACACAGAAGGGATGCCTTGGGGACTTGGGCTAAATGTCCCGGCCTTTCCCAGGGATAATACAGTTTCTGTTGCTAAAATGAAATACTGATGCTGAGGGATTTGGAAAGAAAAGGTTTGTTTAGCTTAGAGTCCTACAGGTCCAAGTCATAGCATCATTTGCTAATGATTTTTTTAAATTTTCTTCTTTTTTTTGGTACTGAGATAGAACTCGGGACCTTGCACTTTCGAGGCAGGTGGTGGAATCACTGAACTAAATCCCCAGCTTTTATTTTTTGTTTTTGTGTTTTGTTTTGTTTGTTTGTTTGGTTTTGGTACTGGGGATCAAACTCAGGACCTTGCACTTTCAAAACAGGCACAGAGCCACTGAGCTACATCCCTGGCCCTTTAATATTTGTTTTTTGGAGGGTTTTTTGGTACTAGGGATCAAACTCGGGTCCTTGTGCTTAATATCTGCTTTTATTAGCACATGTTTGTAGTACATAATAATCACATTCTTCTTGAGAAGCTGGTGCATGGACATAAGGCATCTTAATTCTTTTTACTTCCCCTTCTCTTGCCTCCCCCTTCCCCTCTAGCTCTTGATCCCCTTCCCATTTCCAAAAGATCTTATCTCCTTGTTTCCTATTATCTATCTTTTATTTTGTTCTTTGCGTTTCTTTGTTACTGTTCTTTGTTACTTTGCATTTCTCGTATAAGAGAAACCATACAATATTTAAACTTGTGTGTCTGATTTATTTCACATTATGGTCTCAAGGTGCATCCATTTTCCTACATATGGTTCAAGTTTATCCATCTTTTTTTTTTTTTTTTTTTTTTGGTACGGGGATCGAACTCGGGACCTTGTGCTTGCGAGGCAGGCACTGGAACCACTAAGAGTTTATCCATCTTCATGGCAGAGTAGTACTCCACCATGTTTAAATACATTGTCTTTATCCATTCATCTATTGATAGACACACAGGTCACTTCTGAGGTATTGCTAACATGAGTTGTGCTGCTATAAACTTCTTTCTTTCTTTTTTTTTTGGTACCGGGGATTGAACTCAGGACCTTGCACTTGTGAGGCAGGCACCGGAACCACTGAGCTAAATCCCTGGCCCCTATAAACTTCTGTGTGCATGGATCACAGGGTCAGTCCCTGATCACACAAGGACTTCATGGCAAGTAGCACCACCATGGCCAATGTTACCGGGTAGGGTAGTGCATGCCTGTAATCCCAGCATTCAGCATTGAGGCAGAAGGATTGCAATGAGTTCTTTTTTGGGGGGTACCGGGGATCAAACTCAGGACCTTGCGCTTGCAAGGCAGGCGTGGGAACCACTGAGCTAAATCCCCGGCCCTGCAATCAGTTCTTGAGGCCACCCTGAACTACATAGCAAGACCCTATCTCAAAAACAAAAAACAAAACAAAAAAATCCCTAAAACCAAAATTAGTTAAACGTGGGCATTGGTGGGTGGGTGATTCAAGCAAGGCTTTCCCACCATCTCGAATTCCTGTCTGGTTCCCGTCAGTTTCCTAAGGCCAGCCGACCCATGAATTCCTCTTGCTTAAATCACCCTGAGTCAAGTCCTGGTGCACGGGAAGATTCCTCCCGGTGACTATGAAAACAAGCCTCGGGGGTGGGGGGAGAGCTGCTTCTCAGCTGCAGCCCACAGACGGGCAGACAACTCTGGGTTCCAGGATACGGTACCCAGCACGGCCTTGCTCCCAGCTCAGCAAAGGCACGGCCTCCTCCTCCTGGTCTCTGAGGCGGGGATCACCTCCAGTTCATGTCCATGCACCTCACAGCTAAGGGCTCTCTCTCTCTCTCTCTCTCAAGCATGCTAAGTACGTGTTCTACCACTGAGCTACAGCCCCAGCCTCTTTCTGTTGTTTAAACCTTGAAGTTATTCTATCAGGATATGCTCTTTACTTGACCTGTGAAATGTATCCAGCACTGTAGGGCACGGTGGTACACACCTGTCATCCCAGCACCTAGGAGGCTGAGGCAAGAGGATTGTATGAGTTTGAGGCCAGCCTGGACTACACAGCTAGACCCTGTCTCAAAACATGAAATTAAGTTAATTTTTTTTTTTTAATGAAGACACATATAGTGGGTAGTCCTAGCACTTTGGGAGGCTGAGACTGGAGGATCACTGTGAGTTCAAGACCAGCCTGAACTACATGGTGAGAACCTGTCTCAAAAATAAAGAAAAAATGGGGCTGGGGATTCAGCTCAGTAGTTCCGGTGCCTGCCTTGAAAGTGCAAGGTCCCAAGTTCGATCCCCAGTACCAAAAAAAAACCAAAACGAAACAAACAAAAATAAAGAAAAAATAATGAAATTTTAAAAGAAAACAAAATTTAGAAATGGTTAAAGTGGCAAAGTTTATTTTATGTCATGTTCTATCACAATTTTTAAAACAAGCAGGTATGGAAAAAACAGCATAGTCTTTTCCTCCTAAAAGCAGACACTATACGCATATTTTGAACTTTAGGTATTTTCTTGAAATCTATACCTCGGAGAGTTTTCTATATCAACTCACACAGATATCCTCATTCTTTGGCAAACCTGCAATCTATTCCAGTAGTAGAGGAACAATAATTCATGTAATGGGTCCGCTACTGAAGGCCAGCTGGGCTTCTCCCAGGCCTTTTGCTAGTACGAAACAGCTGCTGGGAGCAACGCCAAGTGCACACACCATGCATGGTAGGGAAAGAGAGTACTTTGCTTGGCTCAATGCGTTCGTGATTCTTATCAACAGTATCGAGATCATCTCTGTCCCATAGGACCAACCTCCACATGTAAGCCAGCTGTTTCTCTACACCCCCAAGCACACGCTCTGTCCTCGGCCCTCTAAGTGTACACATGCCTACTGGATCCAAAGTGGTATCTCAGCCGGGCGTGGTGGTGCATGCCTGTCATCCCACCACTCAGGAGGCTGAGGCAGGAGGATCACTGTGAGTTCAAGGCCAGTCTGGACTGCATAGTGAGACTCTGACTCCAAAAAAAAATTCTTTGATACCTCACTGTGGTTTTAACTTATTAGGAGTGATGCTGAATCTTCGTATATAGTAGAAACTTTTGTGTTTCATTTGTGTGGACATTCTGATACCACATCTTTGCATAATCAGTATCCTGTTGGCCTGTTGATAATGTTACTGTTAATTTTTAGCAACTTTCCTTTTTCCAGTACTGAGGATTGAACCTGAGGCCTTTGCAATTAGTTACCTATCCAGTCCTTTTTATTTTTGATTTTGAGACAGGGTCTCACTAGATTGCCCAGGCTGGGCTCAAACTTGGGATCCTCCTGCCTCAGCCTCCAGAGTGCTGGGATTACAGGTGTGTGGTTCCACCATACTTTCAGATCCCTGAGGTCCAGGTATTAGGCACTCACCTCCAATTGTGGCTACTGGGTTATTCCCTGCTCTTAGCCCTGGCTTCACTTGAAAATTCTTACCTCAGTGAGGTGGGGATCAGTGTCCTCGGGGATCAGGAAGCAGGGCCAGGTTCTGAAGCCTTGGGGAGGACAAACCGGGTGACCAGAAGCCCTGGGGGACTGAGGAAAGAACCAAAGAACCCAAGCAGTGACCACAGGGCACATCCTGGCAGTACCACCTGCACTGAGAGCTCCTGCTGCCTCCCACCTGGGGAAACAGCACCTCAGCCCAGCACGACAGCGCATGGCTGTCATCCCAGCACTGTGGGAGGCTGAGTCAGGAGGATGGCAAGTTCGAGGTCAGCCTGGGCAACTTACTGACTTACCAAGACCTTGTCTCAAAATAAAAAATAGGGCCGGGGATTTAGCTCAGTGGTTTCGCCGCCTGCTGCGCAAGCGCAAGGACTCAAGTTCCATCCCCGGTACCAAAAGAATAAATAAATAAATAATAAAAAGGGGCCAGGGATGGAGCTCAGTGCGAAGGCCCTGGGTTCCATCCTAGTACTGCAGAAAACAGCAAAAGAAACTGGAAAGAAACCTGGCTGGGAAAGGCCCTACTAAGCACTTCCAGCACTGCATTCACCGCTTGGCTTCCGGAGCTCTACCCGGCCTTTCCTGGGAAGCCCTAGGCTCCGAGCCCTGGAGGAGGGATAAAGTCTCAGGCCACACTTTCACCCTGCAAGACCGACGCCGCCTCCTGGCACAAGCCCAGGGTCCAGGCCTAAACCAGCGGCTGCACAGCAGCCCCCTGCCCGGCCAGGCCCCGCCCCCCAGCGCCACATTCCTGGGGGCGAGGCCGACTCCTCTCCTGGCGGGCGGAGGCTCGCGGGCGCCCTCTCGTGTCCATAAGCAACAAGCGCCGGGTGGAGGTGACCAGGAACTGCGAGTCTATGCTAACTAGCACTGGCCTGCACCAGAGCTCCATGTTGAGTGGAGCCCACAGCTGCTCTTCCGACTTCTTACTCCCCAGTCATGGCTCGGGAGCTCAATACGCTTGCTGTGCGGCCCTGAGCAAGATGTTCAACCTCCTGTGCTTCGGTTTCTTAGGGGCACAATTTGCACCAAGAGCTCTTCAGGCTTTTTGGGCCTCGGTTTTGCTCATCTGCAAAATGGGGCCCAAAGATGATCCTCAGTTCATTAGATGATGGAGAGAATGGCAAGACAGAGCCAGGCGTGATGGCGCCCTACTGTGTTCCTGGTTACTTGGGAGGCTGAGGTAGAAGGATGCCAAGTTTGACCCCAGCCTGGGCAACTTAGTGACTCAGGGAGACCCTGTCCCAATAAATAAATACAAACATACCTACATACAAAACGGACAGGAATGTAGCTCAGTGGCACAGCACTCCTAATTTCAATTCCCCGTACTACAAACAAAAAAACGCAATCTGAAAAGTGGTTGTGCATCGATCCCCAATTTACAGAAAGCTGTAAGTCTCAAGGAGAAAATGTATCTTTGCCCGTGTGTGTGTGTGTGTGTGTGTGTGTGTGTGTGTGTTATTAGGTATTGAACCAGGCCTTTTTAAAAATAGCAATAACCTTTATTTAAAATATTTTTAATCTAGGAATCTCATTGTACATGAGTTTCCAACAATTGGAGTCTGAAACAAAGAAAATAAAACCAGGGCCAGGGATTTAGCACAGTGATTCTGGCACCTGCTTCGCAAGTGCAAGGACCCGAGTTCGATCCCTGGTGCCACAAAAAAATGAAAAAAAGAAAAGAAAACCAGAGAAAATCTTCCTTAGAAAACATGAGGAACATTTCAATATGTGACAACCAGTGAATAGTTTTAACATCTGAACATCTAAGTATCAGTCTCAATGTCACCCTGGTGAACACTATGTCAACCTTGAGATCCGGTTTGCTCTTGTCTTTCTTCACTGAGCAGATGAAATAAGTTAAGGTGTCTTTTTCATCCACTGGAATAGACCTACAGTGGCAACCCACAATTTCAACAAGTTGTGCTGTATGAAGTAGTGATCTGTTGGCAGCTTGAAGTCTCTTTTGTACGTCCTAGGTGTACTTACTTGTAATTAGTAGAAATCAACCTCTGAAGAATCAGTATCTTTCTCAGTACCGGGGATCGAACGAAGGACCTTGTGCTTGCAAGGCAGGTACTG
This sequence comes from Heterocephalus glaber, assembly GCF_053883595.1. Taxonomy (NCBI): domain Eukaryota; kingdom Metazoa; phylum Chordata; class Mammalia; order Rodentia; family Bathyergidae; genus Heterocephalus; species Heterocephalus glaber. The sequence continues at coordinate 8,708,675 of NW_028258457.1, read as the reverse complement.
CACCACTGAGCTAAATTCCCGGCCCATGGAGAATCAGTATCTTGAGCAGGTGAGCCTCTGCCGTTGTCTTCACTCTCCCTTCTCTTTCTCCTGTTTTGAACATGCTGAATTAAGTTTTTATGATAAGCACAAATGCAAAGATGCCTTTCCTTGGGAAAGGCAGCTTGGGATGCTCACTGCTAAGCAGTAAGGTAAGGTAGCTTCAGTGCGCTCTCCTTGGACCCTAACACGGAGGTTCTTAACTGGGCTTGGAAGGGTCTTAGTGCCACCAAACCGGGCCACCACCACCAACCCCTGGAGAGCAACCCTGAACCAGGCTTTTAGTACATTCCCAGTAAACGTCCACCCACGCAGGCAGCAATTCTGTCTGCCATGGGTGTGGCTGCGTCCCCCACATGCTGAGTTGTTCCAGGCTCACCAAATATGCTTACGGGTTCTTTGTGGGATAAATGCACATTGTCACTGGGGAGCCAGGGTCCCTGTCCCCAAGCTTCTCAGGGGTGACCTCAGACATAAGTGTCTGTTACCCCAACTGCAAACATCACAAAGCCCCCTCAACAATGTCTTTAGTAGCCCTTGTGAATGATTCAGGGACACAGAAATTCTTCCACAAATGCTCCAAGCATGACGAAATTCCTTCCCTGGTTTAATGTGTGTAATTTCCTTGCTGGAAAGGGAGGCTGGGGTGACTCAGTAACAATGGACAATGGACACTACTACCAAGTGCCGCCATCTCCCTTGAGAAAGGGGAAACCCACCCAGAGCATGCTGGGTGAAGAAAGACCGGAAGCCAGCAGGGGCCTTTTGACTTGGGATTTCTCCAAAGGCTCCGCTGTGCCAGGTGCTGGGCCCTGTGGCTCAGTGCCTGTTGTCTGCTCAGGCCTGGGACTGGGAAATGGGCATGAGGCGTCTGCTCTGTGCTGCTGGGGCTGCTAGGAGAGGCCTGGAAAACTATGATAAATATTGGTTTTTAAAATCATTACAAAAAATTAAATAAAATAATCACAGTTGGCCAGGTGTGGTGGCTTACACCTGTAATCCCAGCACTGGGGAGGCTGACGAAGGAGGATCATTGTGAGTTTGAGGCCAGCCTGGAACAAATAGTAAGACTCTGTCTCAAAAATAAATAAAGGGCCAGGGACTTAGCTCAGTGGTTCCGCCGCCTGCCTTGCAAGCGTAAGGACCCGAATTCAATCCCTGGTACCAAAAAAAAAAGAAAACAAAAAAGGATAACCTTTCAAGGCCAGCCTGGTGCCCAAAACAATTTTTAAATAAATAAACAGTCATTGTATATTTTGATCATGCCTCATATCCAGGGAAACCTTGGGCAGCTTCACAAGGGCAGGGGTAGGGACCCGGGCAGGGAGAAGGTAGGTAACTTCACCTAAGCCCTGCATCCACCGAGCTCTTTCCAGGGGGATGGGGCAGCCTTGAGTGTGAGACCCTCAGGCTTTAGGGGGCAGCCCTCCTCCTCCCACCTGGCCCCCAGGGAGGGAGCTGGGCCACATCTCAAGGCCACTGTCCCTAGTCCCACTAGGGGGCTGGGCAGAGGAGGAGGAGCAGCCCAGGCCCCTCCAGGTAGACTTATGGGAATTCCCTCCCACGGTTGTTTAGATAGCACCCTGGCCAGGGCTAACAGTCTAGGGGCACGGTGGACAGGGGACAAATACCTGCTGCCTGTGGCTCCGCCACAGCCTCCTGCCAGCCATGGATGCATCCTGGGCCCTGGCCTCCTCCTGGTCACTCAGGGCTGAGCCGCCACAAGTCCCATCTGTGGGACAGCCTGGAGCCGCTCATGCCCGTGTCTGTCCCCCTCCAGGTACACCCTGGTGATGCCCCGAGTCCTGAGGGTCGGCAGCCCTCCACGTCCAGGCCCAGTTGGAGTCCACGCGCCCCTGTATGTGAACCATGTGAGACTTCCCCTTCCGGAAGACAACGGTGACCAGGAGACAGCTGGTCCTCTTGCCGGAAAATGACAATGCCCCAGATGCTTCTCACAGTGGGTGACAGGCCAGGGCAGATGGCCACAGAGGAGGCTGTGGGTCCCCAAGATAGATAGAGAGGGCAGACCAGGTGGGGTGTCAAGGTAGGCCCAGATGTCCTTACAGACTCACTGAGTCCTGTCCGGGCTCCAAGAGGCTCTGCTGTCTCTGTGTAGATTATAAATGGTGCCCTCTGCTGGCTGGATTTTCTTTCTCCCCTGGCTAACTGCCCTTGTCCAGTGAGCAACTTGCACAGCTGTCCACCATGATGTTGCTCCCAAAGAGAGAACCAAAAAGATCCCATGCAATTGCATCTTCCAAGATCTGGACCAAGGTTTTACCCCCCACCCCAACACACACAAGGAGCAAAAACCCAGCAGAACCTGAGGAATGTGGGGATCTCTCCCCAGGTTCCTGAAAATCTGATAGACCTTCCAAAACTGGACAGCAGTATGTCATCACCTGGGCAAACTGGGTGCCCTCCTTGTTCTCCTCGTTCACAGAGAAGATGGTGTTGGTCATTCCCCATCTATACCCCCGAGAACCTGGGTATGGGCCAGGGCAGTTGGCCTGGGGCAGCACTAACTTTACCCAGTCCTTGTCCCCAGTGCCACACATGTTCCCATCCCCAAACCTCCACTACCTCCCTCCTCTGCCCAGGATCCTAGAGACCCCTCTCCCTAACCGGGCATGGTGGCACACGCATGTCATCATCCCAACACTCTGGGAGGCTGAAGCAAGAGGGTTGCAAGTTCAAGCCCAGCCTGGGTAACTTTGGGATTTTGCAAGACTCTGTCTCGAAATAAAAAATTTAAAAAGGAGGCTTGGGGTTCTGTCACCTGCCTTGCAACTGCAACATCACGAATTTGATCCTCGGTACCAAAAAAAAGGGGGGTCCGGGGATTTAGCTCAGTGGTTCTTCCACCTGCCTCACAAGCACAAGGTCCTGAGTTCAATCCCTGGTACCAAAAAAGAAAAAAAAATTCAAGCTGGGAAGAGAAACTACCAACACAGTGAAGAGATAACCCACAGCATGGGAACATTTTCACCAGCTGTTCCTCAAAGGACTACTATCTAGAATATATAAAGAACTAAAACAAAAAAATCAGAGCTCCCAAATTTAAAGACCCATTGCAAAAATGGGTATCTGAAATGAATAGAAATTTCTCAGACAAAGAAGTAGAAATAGCAAATAAATATATGAAAAAATGTTCAGCATCACTGGTCATTCAAGAGATGCAAATTAAAACAATGCAGAGATTCCACCTCACTCCAGAAAGCATGGCTGCTATCAAGAAATCAACCAATAACAAATGCTGGCAGGGCTTTTGGGAAAGAGGAACCCTGCTCCACTGCTGGTGGGAGTGTAGACTGGTGCAAGCACTGTGGAAATCAGTGTGGAGATTTCTCAAAAAACTAAAACTAGAGGTTCCACTTGACCCAGCTATTCTCCTTCTTGGTATCTTCTCAAAAGGATTAAAAGAATCATGCCACAGCAATATATGCACACCCATGTTTACAGTAGCAGTTTGTAATACCTAAATCTTGGAAACAGCCCAAATGCCCATCAACCAATGAACGGACAAAGAAAATATTTTTTAATGCAGTGGAGTACTACTCTGCCATAAAGAAGGATGGGCTTCAGACATTTCTAGCTAAATGGATGGGCCTTGAGACCATACTCTTAAGTGGGATAAATCAGATACATGTTTAAATACTGCACTGTTTCTCGGCTGTGAGAAACTGAAAGTGGAAATAAGGACTAAAATGTATAATAGATATTAGGAAATGGAAAGAAAATGTTCAAATGGGAAGGGGAACAAGGGAGGAGGGAGGGAGAAAGGAAGGAAGGGACAAGAAAAAGTGAAAATAGAAAAAATGGAAACAAAATTTTTGTACATAGGGAGGGGAGGGGGCTTGAGGGAAGAGGGAAATGGGAAAAAAAGAGGCGGGATGTATCACGTACAGGTGCAAATTCCCTGTGATGAGTGTCATCATTATGCATGCCTAAAATCCACCAATAAAGGTTTTGCTAAAAAAAAATTCAAGCTGGGCATGGTGGTGCACGCCTGTGATCCCAGCATTCAGGAAGCTCAGGCAGGAGGACTGCCACGAGTTCAAGGCCAGCCTGGACTATGTAGCAAGACTCTGTCTCAAAAACGAAAAAGAGGGGGTCAGAGATTTAGCTCAGTGGCACTGCGCCTCCCTTGCAAGAACAAGGTCCTGAGTTCCATCCCCGGTACCAAAAAAAAAAGAAAGAAAGAAAGAAAGAAAACAACGGCTGGGAATGTGGCTCAGTGGTGAGCACTCACCGAACATGTGTGAGGCCCTGGGTTCCATCCCCAGCACCAGGAAAAGCCGGAGGATGAAGTGTACCTGAGACTCCAATGCGCCGGTGAAGTAGGAGCACCTTGGAAAACTTCTAAGATATTTTCTCATTTAAACCTCTACAGTTGGGCCGGGGGTTTAGCTCAGTGATTCCGCCGCCTGCTTCTCAAGCATAAGGTCCTGAGTTCGATCCCTGGTACCAAAAAAAAACCTCTACAGTGAGTGTTCCTGGTTTAGAGGAGCGAGCAGGCACAGGGAGGCTGAAGGCCTGCCTGAGGTCACACAGCATGTAAGCAGAGAGAGGGTCCAGGCCTCTCGGGCCAAGGGCAGCGAGGGACCAGGAGCCCGGGTCTCGGACACCCTAGCATCAGGAACCCCTGCCCCGTGCCATCTTCCCCACAAGCCGCCACTGCACAGCACGTCAAAGCCGGGAGCCCCATCCCATAGGGTGCTGGTTGTGCCCCCACCTCCACTAAGACAGTGCCCTTTGTGCTGTGCCTCCTGGAGACCAGCAAAGTGGACGTAGAGGTCAAGGCCATGGGCTGCGGGGTCCAGGACCATGTGAGGAAGATGCTCTTGGTCCTGGTGATGGGACTCTCCGAGACCTCGCCACCAGTGTGTATCAGGTTTCCCCTGGCTCCGGCCTGTGTGGTTTCCAGAGGGTCCAGGGGTCCAGGATCGACAAACATGAAATCAGGTGCAAGAGGGCATTTGAAGTTCAGCTATGGGTTGGCTCGAGGGAATCAAAAAACCTGCATTTTGGAGCTTTAGAGTCAAGCCTGGCTTCAAATATTCTCTCTGCTGTGTGACCTTCAGCAACTTACTGAAACTCTCTGAGCCTCCAGTTCCTTCTTTATAGAATCAGGATAATCATCATACACATGGAATAGTCAGAGGCTGGGGAGCTCAGTGCATTGACTCACCACCACAATGCTGCCTACCAAGCTCCTTTAAATTCCGGACGATTAAAATTTTAGATGTTTTGCTGGGTGTGGTGGTACATGCTTGTAATCCCATCACTTGGGAGGCTGAGGCAGGAGGGTCTCCTTGAGTCCAAAACTAGCCTGGGCTATATAGTGCAAAGCTAGCCTGAACTACATAGTGAGAACTTGTGTCTCAAAATAAAGAAATTAGATTTTTAAAAATTTTTATAAAGAAAACTTTATATAGCTGGACGTGGTGGCACACACCTGTAATCCCAGCACTCAGGAGGCTAGAGCAGTTGGATCACTGAGAGTTCAAGGCCAGCCTGGGCCACATAGTGAGATCCTGTCTCCAAAAATCAATTGATAGACAGATGGATAGGTGGACTGGGGGTGTAGCTCAGGGGCAGAGCTATAATGTTTGGTCCCTAGCATCTCAAAAACAATTCACTTCAGCAAGATCATCCCATGGGGCCCAATGGCCAGTGACGTGACATCACTGCTCAAGGTGCCCGACAGCACATGCTGAGCCACTGGACCGGGCAACTGGACGCCACGGCCCTGGGGTGCAGGCGGTGTGAAGCACAGGGTAGGTGCTGAAGAACCTTTCAGCAGTGAGGCAGGGCCTTCCAGGGACCTGAGGGACCCCCAGATGATACACTCAGTCCTCTCCCCAGTTACAACCCGACAACAAACCTCCCACGGTCACTAGTCTGGACACAAACCCCACCCCGTCTCCATTAACACCCACACACTGTCACCCCGACATCAGGGCCAAAGAGCAGCCCCTCAGGAAACTTGAGGTAATGCTCAAAGCGGGGAAAGACCTGAGCTGGGAGGGGTGGCACACTTCTCTTCGCCCAGCACACTGGAGGCTGAGGCAGGAGTATTGCAAGTTCAAGGCCAGCCTGGGCAACAGAGCAAGACTTTGCCTCAAAAAAATTAAAAAGGATAATGGGAAGGTGACATTTTGGAGGGCTTCATGAGATGATCCTTGGTCCTGAAGAAGTATGGAACCGAGTCTCATGGAGAGAGAGTGTCCCAAGCCCAGGACACAGCACATGCAAAGGCCCTGAGACTGGAATGCATCCAACATACTGAAGGAACAGTGAGGGGGCTTGAAGTCCACACTCAAGGCATTGGCAGAGCCATGCCTTCCAAAGGCTCCAGGGAATCTTTGTTACCTCTTCCTGCCTCCTACTGGTTGCAACAATCCTTGGCCTTCTGCCTTCTATTGATATCACGCCCGTCTCTGTCTCCGTCTTTGCCTGTCTTCTTGGGATGCCTTCCCATGGCTTCTTTGTTTATGTTCTTGTTCTTTGTGTTTCTGCTTGTTTTTTGGTTTTGAGGGTTTTTTGGTACCAAGGATCGAACTCAGGTCCTTGCGCTTGCGAGGCAGGCGGCAGAACCACTGAGCTAAATCCCCAGCCCAGGTGATTGGCTTTTTGAGACAAGGTCTCGCTATGTAGCCCAGGCTGGCTTGAACTCAAGGCAATCCTCCTGCCTCAGCCCCCTGAGTGCTGGGATGACAGGCCTGCACCACCATGCCTGGCCACATGGCTTCTCAGGATACCACTTATTGGACTTTGGACGCATACTGATCCATCGTGACCTCTTCTTGCCTATTATATCTGCAAAAAGCCTGTTTCCAAATAGGATCTGAAGTCGCAGCTGAACATCCACTTGGGGGGATATGGTTCAAATCTACCCAGGGCTGAGGGGAGAGGAGAGGACTAAGATGGCCATTTACTTGCAGTACACAGGTTCTGCCTCTCTGACCCTCTGTCCCCTCAACAGAAAAGTGGCTCTGGGACAACTTAAGGTGCTTAGCTTTTGTTCCTGATGCCACCAAGCTGGTCCCCTCCCCGCATTGCACCCCCAGCAACTAGAAGCCCACAGCTGGGTGCCCCAGAGCTTCTGGGGTCAGGCAGGAAGGCAGAGGTGTCACCGAGATGCTCATGAATGTGGCTCTGCCACATTGGGACAGCTACCAAGGCTCAGAGGTGGACGTTTCCCTCACAGTTCTCGTCCTGGTCACCCTGCAGGAAGGGAAGGGGCTGTGCGGCCAGGAGACCCCGGTAGGAACCCCACAGGAGACAGCAGGGCCCTGCACACACAGAGCCCCAGCCTGGGCCTCCCAGGGGAATTCCCTCTGACCCTTTAGGATTAGGATGACAGCATCCAGAAAGACCAGGGTTTCCGGGAGTGAAAACTCCCGGGCATTCAGCCAACCTTTGTGGTGCCCCTCGAATCCTATGCTCTGGTGCTCACCATCAGCTCGCATGCTCGACAGCCTGGTCAGCATCTCCAGCTCCAGTGGGGGAGAGGGTTCTGTCACCAGGCGGGGGGGCATGGCCTGGAATCCGTCTTGAGCAGTTTATTTAGGGTCTCCCTAAGTTGGTAAGTTGACCAGGCTGGGATTCAACTTGAGATCCTCCTGCCTCAGCCTCCAGGGGTGCTGGGGTTGCACACAACCCCACCATCCGCAGGCCTCCCATGGCCTGCCCATGTAATCCCCAAGGGCTCCGTCGTTTGTCTTCCCATTCCCCAAGCCAAGGGAAGGAGAGCCAGGAAGACTTGCTTACAGTAGACTGGAGGAACTCTTCCTAATTTTATTTTATTTTGTTCATTTGTTGGTTTTAGTGCCACTGGGGATGGAAACCAGGGGTGCTGTACCACGGAGCCCTTTTTTTAAACATTAAATTTGAAATCCTCCTGCCTCAAGCCTCTTGAGTAGCTGGAATTATAGGCACCTGGCAATAGAGGAACTTTTTTAACCCTCAATTTCCCCATCTCTAAATAAAGTCCTGTCTTCTAGCATGATTCTGAAAAGTCCACATTTCCTTAGCAAAGGGTTTCCAGTTAAGTAGGTGCTCTAAAAAATAGTAGATGAGCCGGACTTGGTGTTGTGTGCCTGTCATTCCAGCACTCCAGGAGGCTGAAGCAGGAGGATCGAAAATTTGAGCCCAACATGAGCAACTTAACAAGACCCTGTCTCAAAAATTAAAAATGAAAAAATAAAAAAAGGCTGTGGATGTAGCTCAGTACGAAGGCGCTGGGTTCAATCCCCAGTATCAGGGGAAAAAGAACTACGGAGAAATATGGGAGGAGGCAGACTGGCAATAGGCCCAGCTCTAGGTGACCAAGTGAGTGAGCATCCTTCTCCACGACAGAACCACGGGCCAGTGGGCGGCCCGGCAGAGAACTCCCTGTACACCGTGGAGGCCCCGACCTACGCCTCATGCAGAAGCCAGAGACCGGAGCCCTTCGGGTCCACGCAGCCACGCGGGGGACCTGGGGGGGCGGGGGGGGGGGGGAGAACAACACAACCGGGCGCTGTCCGCGGTGCTGACGTTGGTCGCGGGCGCTGTCCACAGTGCTGATCTGTGGTCCCCGTTCCAACCCCAGACCACCGTCGTGACCCTTGAAGCTCCGACGCGTTTCAGCGGTGCCATTCTGAAGCACCCAGGGTCCCCGCGTCCAGATCAGACCCTCCAAGAGAGCCACGAAGGTGGAGTGGTCCATCGCCGAGGACAATGCCTACTGGTGGACAGCAAAGATAGGGGACAAAGGAGGAAGTGTCGACATTAAGGGTGAGGCCCACAGCCATGGCCCTACACACTTCCAAGATGATCTCAAACCGCTGTCCACTCCACTATCCTGTCAATGCATTGAGTCCTCTATTCCCTAGCACTTCCTGAGCATCTACTACACGTCATAAATCCTGGGAGACCCATGGTCTTTGCCCTCATGAAATGTGCATTCTGGGAAGAAACTAAGACTTTGAAGATATTCCATGTTAAGGCAGGTGTCGTGGTGCATACCTGTCATCCCAGCACTTGGGAGGCTGAGGCAGAAGGATCTCCGCAAGTTTGAAGCCAGCCTGACCAACACAGCAAGACTCTGTCTCCAAAAAACCAAAATAATTTCAACAATAAAGGGATGAGGGCATCAAGGAATTGAAATTTTAGATAGGATGTGCATAGAATGTCTCAGTAAGAAGATAACTTTGAGCAAAGACCTTAAGAAGAGGAAATAGTTAAGCATTTGGACATCTAGGCAGAGGAAACAGCAGGTACCAAGGCCCTGTGGCAGGACTGTGAGTGCGGCAAGGAAGCCGACACCGCTGGAGGAAAAGGAATGAAGGAGGACAGGGACATAATGGGCAATTAAAGCAGGACTTTGTGGGCCTTGATGGGGACTTGGCTTTTGCCTCAAGTGAGGTGGGAGCCAGGGTAGGGTTTTAAACTGAGAGGGAATGTTATCTCACTCACAGCATATTAACACCCACGATGGGAACAGAATTATACTGCATATATTATGTCACCAGCTAATGCTTGTTAGCTGGGCTCTGGCCCCCTTTCTTGCGTCCGTGAAGCCATCTAATCCTTATAGCAATGCTAGGAAGCCAGTGTTGTTCCTGACTTCCATTTACAGATGGGGACAGAGAGAAGAGAAGAAAATTATTACATACAAGGTGTGATCAAAACATATGGTGTGTCTAAATTTTAGAAATTATTAGAGTAAAAGGTATGCTGCCATCGGTCCTTCTCAAACTCTGCCCCCACACTTGGAACATCCCATTGCTTTTGCCACTTTCTGGAGCAGTTCTGGGAGTCCTCTTTCATGAGGGTCTTTACTTGTGCTGTTGCAGCTGCTGCCTCGCCCTTAACCCTCCCCTCCCTTCCTTCCATTCCTTCCCCAGGATGACCTGGAGACCAAAGCCAGCACCAAGGGCAGAGGCACCATCTCGGTAGGTCTGGTATCTGCCACCTTCATCCATTCAGGTACTAAAATTCAATGACCTAGGAGGTGAAACGTGTTCCTCACAGTCCAGGAGCCAGGAGGTCCAATATCAAGGCACTGGCTTGCCCAGGTCTGGGGAGGTCCCACTTTCTGGTCACCAATGGCACTTTTCTGCTGTGTCCTCCCATGACTGAAGGACCAGGACATCTCTCTGGGGAGTCTCCGATAAGGGCTCTCACCCCACACCTGAGACCTCATCTTCTTGACTCAATAAGTTCCCAAAGGCAGCAGGCATGGTGGTGCATGCCTGTGATCCCAGCACTCAGGAGGCTGAGGCAAGAGGATTACCACAAATTTGAGGCCAGCCTGGGCTACATGGTGAGTTCAATCCTGGCCTCGACTATATAGTGAGACCCCCCCCACTTAAAAAAAATTCCCACAGACCCTATTTCTTCACACCATTATTATATTTTACATCTTTATATGAAGGGTTGTTTCAATATATGAATTGGGGGTGGGGCACAAAACATTCATAGCAAAGAACCCACCCTTGAGATGCTTAACAAGAGCCCCATGTCCCCAGGTGGTAGGAAGAAGGTAAACTCTACACTCTGAGACCAAAGTCAGCAGTGACTTTAGATGTTATGGCAGGCATCATTCTTTGCCAGGCAACAAGGCAAGAATACCTCTAAATCACCCTGGGATGTTAGTAAGGATATAGACTTCATTCAACAGAGGGGGAAATGGGGCTCAGAATGGTCTTTGCTTCAATCAACACTCTACTCCTGGACTGCACTAGTCCAGGCATGAGATTCAGGCAGTGGGGCACATGGTGACAGAGACAGGAGGGCAGTGGGAAGAGAGGCTGTGAAATCTCCGGTTCCAGGGAGATCAAGATGCGACAGTGACCAGCACGGAGATCTGTTGGGGACCAAGCTGTATGAGGAAAATGTTGGGGACTAGGCTATGTGACTTAGGTCCCACAGTCTCGAGGCTGGTGTGACCTGTTTAGGAATAGGGAAGTATGTGGAAGGCTGTGTCCTTCCTGGCAGTGTGGGGAAAGCTCATAATCACAGCACACCTAAGGCAAGATAACATCTGCTGAGGACAATGCAAAAAAAAAAAAAATGCAGGAATCCAGGTATGGGAAAGGACCTAATACTATTAACTTCTTTCCCTTGTGAGACTGAACTTCTTCCTCATTTTTTATTGCCCTGTTCTTATGCTGTTCCAGGAAAAGTACTTTATCCCTCCCCCTGTGCTTTTTGGTGGCTAAAAAAAAGTGGGTCAACCTTGGAGATTGTTGAGCTTGTCCACTAGAAGCAGGTTCTTCCTGGTCTCCTTACACCTTGAATTTTGTCTGTCTTTTTTTTTTTTTTTTTTTGTAACAGAGATCAAACTTGGGACCTGGTGCTTGCAAGGCAGGCAGCAGTATCACTGAGCTGAATCCCTGGCCCCCATCTCTGTTTCCTTTTATTTCCTGTTGTCCCCTTACAGTTATCTGAGGGTCTGATTGGCCCCTAGCAGAGATCTCCCTACTCATCGGTTTCTACCCGAAGCAGGATGACCTCAAACAGCTGGGCATGGTGACACACACCTGTCATCCCAGTGCTTGGGAGGCTGAGGCAGGAGGATTGCTTTGAGTTTGAGGCCACCCTGGGCTACATAGTGAGTTCAAAGCCAGCCCGAACTACATAAGGTGAACCTGTCTCCAAAAAAAGGTAATGTGAGGGGCCAGTGATGTAGCTCAATGGCACCATGCCTGCCTGGCAAGCACAAGGTCCTGAGTTCGATTCTCAGTTCTGAAAAAAAAAAAAAAAGGTAATGTAGACTTCATCTGAGTGATGTCCCACCCCTCCCTGTGGGTGCGGGGCATCTACCCAGGTTCCCCTGTGTAAATTCCCCATGCTGGATGGCCACAGTCAATTCTGAATGACTCTCTGCATGCCCTGCCTCAGTTTCCCCAACCATACCACTGCTCAGACAAGGCCAAGGTGTGGAGGCTCCCACTGACAGCTCCTGGGGCTGGGGGCTTCTGCTGATGCCCTCGGGTTGTCACTCTGAACCCAGCTCATCAGAGATGTGGAGATGTACGCCTTCCAGTATGAGAGCAGGACAAGCTCCAGCAACAGCCCCATCACCCTCTACCTGGACAAGGGGAGGGGGGCCAGGCCCTCTGCGGGTGGGGACCACAGCCAGTTCTCTGGCTGCCTGAGGGAGCCACGCGCTCGGGGTCAGTGGTGATGGCCAGTGTCCATGGTCCAGGCTCTGTGGGCAGTGCACAAGGTCGGGGCCCCATGAACAGCCCACACCAGATGCCCCCAAACCCAGGTCCCCTATAAGGAAGACACGGAACTGGGCTTCCGGGAGCACAGCATGCTGCAGGCCAAGTTCCTGCAGGCTGCCCTGGTCACCACCTATGACAGCTACCACCCACTAGCTGTGGGGGTGGGGCTGGAGATCTGCAGAGGCTGAGCCAGGAGCTGGGACCACCGGGGCTTGGGTGCTCATGAGGGGCGTGGTGTAGCAAAAGTGGGAGGAGCCAGGAAGCACAGAGCAGAACCCAATGGGAACTGTGCAGTCTGCTGGGAATGGGTGGGGAAAGAAAGGGCCGGCCTCAGAGGGGCATGGTCTTCTTGGATAGCAAAAGTGGGCCAGGCCAGGAAGTAGATGGGGCAGAACTCAAAGGGAACTGGGCGTGGTGGTGCAGGCCTATAGGCTCAGCACTTAGCAGGCTGAGGCAGGAGGATTGCTGTGAGTTCAAGACCAGCCTGGGCTACACAGTGAGACCTTGTGTCAAAAAAACACCCAAAAAACCAATGGAGACCCCTAAAGCCTGTGGGGAAGAGTGGGGCAAGAGTTGGCAGGGCCCTTGAAGGGTCTGTTGGAGGTTTGGCTGAGAAGGGCCAGGCAGAGTGAAGCTTGCCAAGAAAGGTGGAGAAGGGCTGGGCTCTCCCAGGAGGTGTCTCCAGGGTGGTCTGGGCCCCAGGGTGAACCCAAATAAAGAACCCAGAAAGAAAAATAACAATAAACAAACAAACAAATAAATAAATAAAAATAAGAGCCCAGAAGAGTGTCCCAGGCTCCAAACATCTATCTATTCCTGCTCCACCTTCCAACAGGCGCCATCACAGCTGGCTGGGCATGGCATGGAATTATCGTTTATTCTGGTTTCATTCTTCTTTGTTGTTGTTTATGATTTACATTTTGGGGGTTTGGGGGTTTTTTGGTACTGGGGATTGAACTTGGGTCCCTGCACTTGCGGGGCAGGCGGCAGAACCACTGAGCTAAATCCTCAGCCCCCATTTTTGGTTTTTTCGAGACAGGGTCTTACTATGTAGCCCAGGATGATCTTGAACTTGGAGCAATCCTCCTGCCTCAGCTTTCTGAGTGCTGGGATGGTAGGCGTGCACCACCACACCCAGCTACAAGTTCTTAAAAGTCCTTTTCATGCGTACATTACATAATATACAAAGATCACTACTTATGTTTCCTAGTGGAAAAAAACTAATAATATTACTAATCCAAACTGTGCCCTTCTTTTTTTTTTTTTTCAAGGATGGGGCAAACCCCAAAGGCATTTTTAAAAACTAAGAACTTTGGGTGGGTGGAGTGGGTGCTAGCAGCCCCCGGGCACAAAGTCGAAGTCCCAGAAGGCGGCTTGCTCGGCAGCAGTCAGGGGCCTCACGTCTTGCAGCGGGCTGAGGGTGGGCGCCTCCCCTGTGAATTCTTCATCGAAGTTGCTGACATCTGTGTGCCCAGAGAGCTTGGGCACGAACGGTGGTGGCAGTTGGTGTGTCAGGAGCACGTCCCAGCCCAGGGTCCTGAAGAAGGGCTGCTTATTTACATCCTCGGCATCACGCTCGCTGGACCCCAACCTCCGCTCTGGGTTCCTGCAAAGCAGCCTTCCCATGATGCCAATGGCCTCAGCTGACAGGAAACGGGGGTAGCAAACCTCATCGTTGACAATGCTGTCAAATACCCACTCCTCATCACCCCCAGGGAATGGGGACTCACTCACCAGCATCTCATAGAGCAGCACACCCAGGCCCCACCAGTCCACAGCACGAGTATAGGACGTGTCTGTCAGCACCTCAGGGGCCAGGAACTCGGGGGTCCCGCAGAATGTGCTGGTCCGGTCCCCGCAACCCATGCCCTCTTTGCAGAGGCCAAAGTCAGCGATCTTGACATAGCCCTCGGTGTCCAGGAGCAAATTGCCCAGCTCCGGGTCCCTGTAGACAATCTTGTGTTCATGGAGGAACTGCAGCCCCAGCACCACGCAGGCCGAGTAGAAGATGGCACGAGGCTCAGAGAACACGCCGCTGTGGATGTGGAGCATGAGATCCCCACCAGCCGAGTCTCCATCATGAAGCACACACACTCTGGTGTCTGGAAGCAGCCGAACAGGCTCACCAGGAAGGGGTGGCCTGCACTGGTCACTGCCACCAGGACCTGCTTCTCACACATCAGGGTCTCCACCTCCTCCCGGGCCACTATGTCCCCTTTCTTCAAAGTCTTGATGGCAAAGAGCTCCCTGCTGGGGTGGAAATCAGAGAGCAGCACCTTCCCAAAGTGACCCTAGCCCAGCACCGCCAGGAACTTGAAGTCCTCCAGGGTCAGAGGCAAGTTCCTCAGAGAGCTACCTAGGCTGGAGCCTGGGGTCTCCTGGGTCTCTGAAGGCAGCTTAGGAACAGTGGCCATTACCTGGCTTGGGGAACCCAGGCTGGATGCTCTGGACAGCTGCCCTGAAGGGCTCTTCTACGCGGAGCTGTCGGGGTCGGGTCCAAGGCTCAGCTTCTCCACTGCAATGTCCCCCACAGGCCGGGCCTCGGGTCCTGGAGAAGGTGCCCGTGGCTGTGGCATTGGGGATGAGCCTTTCCAGCAGCTGCACCCACACGGCCACATCGATGTTCATCTGCCTGGCACGCTGGAACGCCTTCCCTTGCTTCTTGGAGAAGATTTTCTTCTGCCTCTGCCTCTGGAGTCGGGGGATCCTCTCAATGACAGGGTTGTGGAAGGTGACCTCGGCCAGCAGGCAGCCCTGCAGCTCCATGTCCAGCTGTACCTCATGCCGTTCATTGTCCAGGAAATCTTCCAGTTTCAGGAACTTAAGGGCACACAGACCCCGCTGGTCCCTCCAGAACACAGCCAGCTCCAGCTCCATCTCCCGGGCCCGCTCCAGCTCTAATGTGAAGTTCTGGTCTCATGTGCTGGAGCCACATGGCTTCCAGGAAGTCTGTCCCACCACTGTGTTATCCAACTTCAGCACAGTGCTGACCTCACTTGTGTTCTCAGCTTCTGCTTTGAGGCTGCTTCAGCCACTGAGGCTTCCACTCCGGCTGTGGAGGCCCTGGCCTGGGCGGCTCAGGAAGGGGATAGGGCTGTCAGGAGTCCCAGGTGTCCCCGAGGGCAAGGGGTTCCAGGGGATGTTCTCTGGAAGGTCCCTGCAGCCCACCACACGTACCTCCAGAGTCCCTGTGAGCAGCGCCGGCTTGCACAACATGCTGTACCGTGCGGCAGGGAAGGGCCCAGTCAGCAGCGTGCTGAATGTGGCTGATGAGGCCATGGCCAGCTCCTCACGAAGCAGCCACCCCTTCGGGTGATCAGCGGCCAGCTCCCCCAGCCTGCGCTCCAGTGCCTCAAGCAGCAGCCCCAGCTTCTGGTTGGACTCGGCCAACTTCTCCTGGGCCTCGCTGACAGCCTTCTGGTCTGGGGCCTTGGCCGCACTGAGCAGGTGCAAAGCGTTCTTAGCACCCTCGGTGACAGCGTGCTCTACTCTGAAGTGATGTCGAAGCTCCTCGATGTGCAGCTCCACTGCTCCCAAGTATGGACCCCCTGGGGCCTCGTTGGATGCTGCCTGGCTCTCCAGCTGGCCGGCCTGCAGGGCCCGACGGAGCTGCATGCGGATGATGTCAATCTTGGTCTTGCTGTCCTGTAACATCTGCTGGGCCGTCAGCAGCACCTTCCGGTCCTTGGTGCTGCCGTTGCTGTAGGTCTGGATCATGTTCTCTGCACCTTGCTTCACCTTCAGCTCGATGGCCAACTGCTTCTCCAGGCTGGCCACTCGGCTCAGGTTGGTAGCCAAGCAGGCGGAGCTGCCTGCACCTGGGGACTGGGGGACATCCTGGCCAGCAGTGGGCTCAGGCAGCACCACGTGCGTGTGCAGCTCCTCCAACTGGCGGTGCAGCAGGTCCAGGCGGTGCGCAGAGCCACCCAGCAGCAACTCCACGGGGCCCCGGCCTCGGCCCAGGTCAGTGGCCGCACGCCTCAGATTCTCTGCACCTTCCTTCAGCTTCAGCTCCTTGCGGATCTCACGCCGCAGCCGCTCCCGCTTCAACTCCAGCTGCTGCTGCACCCTGGGTGCTGCCAGGTCCGCTCCTGCCAGGCCCAGGTGCTCCAGCAGGGACCAGGGCTCACGCTGCACGGCGTCCCTGGCCATGTCCGCACCACGCCCGCCGGGGTCCCCACACAGGGCGGAGCGGGAGAGCACGTGTGCACGGACCGAAGGATGGGCGTGCAGGCGGGGCAGGCGGTGACCCCCGCGACCTGGGAGACCTCGCCAACACTCCATGCAGCGGCTCCGGCCTGCTCGCTCTGCCCCGCCCCTGTACCCTTCTTTTGCTTATTTCTTAACAGTTCCATGTTTAAATACAATTGTCTCACCCAATTCTGACCACACCAGCCTCTGCTGGGTCCTTCAACAGTCAAACTGATACTACCTCAGGACCTTTGCACGCCTCTCCCCGGGCATGGTTTCACCTTCCCTTATCTGGGCTCAGTTTCCATGTCCTTCTTCAAACACAGCTTTAGAGACAACACATTTGTGGTATTTGTGGTAGGATGCAACTCAGTGGTGAACACTTGTCTAGCATGCAGGAGGCCCTGGGTTCCATCCTCAGTATCAGGAAAAAAAAAATCACAGAAGGGAGACTGAATTTCTAGAACAAAGACCACAGAAATGTGTCTTTTCAAAAAACAAAACAAATTTTATGACACAGGGTCTTGCTGTGTGGCCTAGGCTGGCCTTGAACTCCTGGCAATCCTCCTGCCTCAGCCTTCTCAGTTGCTGGGATTACAGGCATGCACCCAGCTCTCCTGTCTCTTTCTATGTGTGTGTGTGCGCGTGTGCACGTGCCTATAATCTCTGTACTCCCAGATAGAAAAGGATATTTTAACCTGGTCTGAGCCTGTGTCTTTTCATAGGAGTCAAAACATTTATTCAGTTCAGGCCCAGAGGCATACGCCTGTCACCCCAGCTACTCAGGAGGCTCAGGAAGGGGGATTGAAAGTGTGAGCCCAGCCCAGGCAACTTAGTGAGACCCTGTCTCGTAATAAAAAATAAAAAGGGCTGGGGATGTAGCTCAGTGGTAGAGTGGCCCTGGGTTCCATCCCTAGTATCAATAATAAATAAATAAATAAATAAAGTAAAAAGTGAACTTAGTTTTTAATAGTATATTTTATTTCTTATTTAATTTAATAAATCCAGAATAGTTGTTGTTTTCTTTTCTTGAGACAGGGTCTCACTATGCAATTCAGGCTGGCCTTGAACTCATTTTGTAGCCCAGGCTGGCCTCCAATTTGCAGCTTCAACCTCCCAAGGGCTGGGATTATAGGCACATCCCACCATGCCTTTGTTTTTTTGTCCGTGTGTCATCCCCCCCACCCCATCCCCCGGTGCTGGGGATGGAACTCAGGACCTTGTGCTTGCCAGGCAGGTGCAAGGTGCAGCACCACTGAGCTACATCCCCAGCCCTACCATCTTGCCTTTGCAAGCCAGTGTTTTTTCCCATAATACGGGGACAGAGCCTAGGCCCTCGCACATACTAGTTAATACCACCAAATACATCCTCAGCCCTTTTTATTTTTTAATAATTTGAGACAAGGACTCACTAAGTTGCCCAAGCTAGTCTTAAACTCATGATCCTCCTCCCTCAGCCATCAGAGTAGCTGGGATCACAGGCGTGCGCCACCACACCAGCTCCTGCGCTGTGGCATGAATAAACGTGCCCAAGACTCCATATGTTTGTCCTCAAGGTGGCGCTATTGGGAGCAGCTATGGGCCTTACTACGGGAAGTCCTGAGGTCCACAGGGGGCCTTAAAACCAAAGTCTGGTTCTTCCTCTTTGTTTCCTGACCTGTGATGTAGACAGTTTGCTCTACCACAGTGCTTTCGCCACAGAGCCAAAGAACAGGGAGGCCTGATCTTGGATTGAAACTTCCAGAACTGTGAAGCAAACTAACATTTTCTCTTTATAAGTTAATTGCTGCAGGGATTTTGCTACAGCAACTCAACACTAAGGAATCCAGCCCACTCATGTGATGTGCTCAATCTCTGACACTGCTGCTCAGTCCCTGGTCTACTGCTAATAATCCTGCCCCACAGACTGGGTCATTTACAAAGAACTGGCCTGGAACTCACTGTATGGCCCAGGCTGAACTTGGGGTGATCCTCCTGCCTCAGCCTCCCAAGTGCAGAGATGACCGGCATGTGCCTCCTCACCCAGCTGGGCATTTATATTTTAGGCTTTGCAGTTTTTCTGCTTGGCAAATTCATTAGCGAGGAGTCCTCAAACCAGTTCCTCAACTTCTACACGGATCACATTCCCGAAAAAACAAAATGAAGCTGATTCTGGGAAAACGGAACAATAGATTCTTGTGTTATAAAGGACAGTGTCCAGGTCCTGCACAACAAAGGACACACTGAGGGTGACACAAAGTACAAGCTCCTGAATTTCTTCCCACCTTGCAGGTGTAGGAAGTATATTTCCATGGCTCCACGTTATTTTTTTTTTTAAATTGGATTTATATATGGGATCTATATTTTTTTCTGATTACAAAATAGATGGATGTTCATTGCAAAAGAAATTCGATTGTTAGAGAAATATGCAACGTGGAAGATAAAGGAAAGGAGGCTGGGCATGGTGGTGCATGCCTGTAATCCCAGCAATTGGGAGGCTGAGGCAGGAGGATTCCTTTGAGTTCAAGGCCAGGCTGGGCTACATAGGGAGACCCTGTCCCAAAGCACCATAAAGTCACACCTGCTTGGCAAGTGCAAGGTCCTGAGTTCGATTCCTGGTACCAAAAAACCCCACCAAAAAGTAAAAATAAATTTTCAAAGGCCCTGTAATGTCAATACTCAGGAGGCTGAGGCAGGAGGATCACCACAAGTTTGAGGGCAGCCTGGGATATATAGTGTTAGCCCACCTATAGTCCATAGCCAACCTGAACTACACAGTGAGACCCTGTCTCAAAAAAAAAGGCTACAGCACTCATACTGTGTACATGCAAGCCTCCCATGCCCAGGTCACTCCGGTTGGGTAGGAAGTGTCCCCATGTGACAGCCCACGTGTTCGTTTCCTGGCTGATCTACAAACACCAAAGTTCGAGGCTCTGGTCATGGCTCTGTTTGTCCTTCCCAGTGGACTTTCATTCTTCTCCTACCTCTCGTCCCCTCACCTCTAGGGCACAAATGATCAGACTAGCAGGGTAAGGGGAACAAGAGGAGGCTGAGAACAGGGCCCGTATTCCAATCTCCCCAGTGTGGACTGGATCTACTGCCTGGCTTTTTTGTTGTGTGAGTCAGCATCTCACTATGTAGCTCAGGTTAGCTTCGAACTTGTGGTGATCCTCCTGCCTCAGCCTCCTGAGTGCTGGATTACAGGCATGTGTCACCATGGCCCAATTCAATACCATTTTTTATTTGCTAAAGAATGTATCCTCAAAAAAAAATGTATCCTCAAGCCCAGTGTGGTAGCACAAACCTGTATTCCCAGTCCCTGAAGCTGAGGCAGAAGAATCTCAAGTGCAAGCCCAACCTGGGCGATTTAATGAAATTGTCTCAAATTAAAAAAAAAAAAATGAACAATTCTGGGGATTTAGCTCAGTGTGGAAGTGCGGAGTTCAATCCCCAGTACTACAGGGGGACTTTTCCTTCCTAGCTATTCTGAAATATACAGGGCACCACTACTCATGACAGTCTCACTATTGTCCAACAGGATATTGGAATTTCTTCCTCCTGTCACTTTGTGCCCTTCGACCTACCTCATCCCTTTTCCCTCCACCCTCCAAGCTTCCAGTAAACCTTATTCTACTCTCAGTTTCATAAGATCAACTTATTTTAGCTTCCCCATATCAGTAAGGGCATGCAGTGGTTGTCTTTCTGTGCTTGGCTCATGTCACTTAATGTAATGGCCTCCAGAGCCATCGTTGTTATTGCAAATGACAGGATTTCACCTTGTTTGTGGTTGTATAGTACTCCACTGTGTATATATACACACCACATCTTTGGCAGTGCTGAGGATGGAACTCAGGGCTTTGCACGTGCTATGCAAGCACTATACCATTGAGCTGGACCCCCAACCCTTAATACTTCTCAGACAGGGTCTCACTGACTTGCCCAAAGTGGACTCAAAATTGCAATCCTTCTGAGTAGCTAGGATGACAGCTACTCTTACCCTAGTCAAGCCCCAAACTTCAGTGACTATGTACAAACCATTCCTTCTCCAAGAAGTCATTTCTGATATCCCAGGGCTAAAAGTCAGAGTCCTAGCTAAGGGGGGCCCCAGTCCTCCATGCTGGGTTAGAGTTGTCCTGGCCATAGCTGTTAGTGGTGGCACACGCCTGCAACCCCAATACTCAAGTGGCTGAGCCAGGAGGATTGTTGCAAGCTTGAGGCCAGTACATACTGAGTTCAAAGCCAGTCTGAACTGCATAGCAAGGCCCTGTCTCAAAAAACAAAAACAAAAAACTAGCCTGGCTCACACAATTCCCAACCTTTCTACTTACAATGCAGATTACTGGACACACAGGGCAGGTGGCCCAGTGATTCAGGAAGGTCCATGGCACTAGGCGCCATGAAGTTCTCTGCTTCTGACACACACTTTGCTCTAGGATGTAAGCATTAAGGTCCTTTCCTTTTTTTCTTTGACACAGGGTCTCGCTATGTAGCACAGGCTGGCCTCGAACGCGCAGTGATCCTCCTGCCTCAGCCTCCCCAGCACGGGGATGACAAGCGCGCACCACTGCGCCCAGCGCAAAGTCGTTCCCATTGTACAGAGAGGTAAACTGAGGTTCCAAAAGGCGATGGAGGCCACCGCTGAGCAAGTTTTAAAAGGTTCAGGTCCTAAGGAGCACTGGATCCTGGGGGAGGAGCAGGGCGGGGAAGCGTGAGGAAGTGGGGGGGGGCGTGAGGAAGGGGGGAGGGGGGACTTGAGAGGCAGCCCCGCCCCCACGGGGGGACGCGCAGACATGGACCCTGCGCAGCGTGGGGACATGTGACCGACCGACTGCAGAGGCAGCGCCGCTTCCCGCCGGGTGCGCGCGCCCCGCCGCAGGGAGCACAGCCCCTCATCTCGGGCACCCGCCTGGGTTTGGGGCGCAGGAACAGAGGCGGAGCCAAGGCGGCCGGAGTCCCAGGAACCGAAAGCGAAAGAAAGCGGGGGCCGGGGAGGGGCGTGGCCGGCACAGGCTCCGCCCCCACCCTGCGCTGAGGCTCAGGCGGGCGCGCCCTGGCGGGGGCCAGTCGAACACGCAGTGCGGACCCTCGCGGGGACCTGAGCCGCCTCCAACGCCACCGCCACCGCCACCGCCGCCACCATGTCTCAGGAAGGCGTGGAGGTAGGACACGGCCACGCCAGGCCTGGGCACCAGGGGGCTGCATTAGGCGCCGAGGAGGACTAGGGAGCATCCTAGGTTGGGGGGGCTCACAGTTCCTGGGGACCCCCTCCTCCTGTCCTAAACCCAGATCATCCCCCCTGGGAAAGAGTGACTTCCATATCCACCGCCACCACCCCTAAAGAGAAAGGCGGCCTCCTGAGGAGAAGCTGGGGGGCTGCCAGGGTCAGGGGTCAGGGGCCATGGGTCACCTACCCCCCGCCCCAGGCTGGGGCGCTTGCCCCAGTGCGCGCCCCTCCTCCCGGGATGGCCCAGAGGACTTTGGCTTTTTCCAGGAAATGCCACCAAGGGATGGAGGGGGTGGGGACTGGAAGGCCAAAATCAAGGGTCAAGTTCGGGCCAGGAGATGACATCTGGAGTGGGGGAGGGTCGGTGGCACCCCGAATTCCCCTCCCCCACCTCGGTGCCCCCACCCTGTCCCGGTCCCAGCTGGAGAAGAGCGTCCGGCGCCTGCGGGAGAAGTTTCACGGAAAGGTGTCCCCCAAGAAGGCGGGGGCTCTGATGAGGAAATTCGCCAGCGACCACACCGGGGTGGGGCGCTCCATCGTGTACGGTGAGCCTCGGGGTCCACGTGTGGCGCCAATGGGGCGTGGTGGACGGAGAGCCCTGGAGCTCGGGCCTGGGGTGCATGAAACTCTCGACCCATCCTTCAAGGCTCCTTTCCTTACTCTACCCCAGGGGTCAAGCAGAAAGACGGACAGGGCCTCAGTAGCGGCCTAGATGCCCAGGTAACCTGTCCCCTTCTCCACGGAGGGGACCCAAGCCACCCTTGCTCCCCCCCACCAGCTCATCCTTGACTCGGCCACTTTCACCACGTCTCAGTGAGCTGGAGCAAACAGTGGGCGCTCATGTGCTGACTTTAAGTTAAGTAGGGGAGTTGAGAAGGGGAGGTGGCAGGGAGGCCTGTGTTGGTTGAATGAATGACTAGTGTCCAGGTGCGACATGGCCTTGTGCCTCTTAGCCTTGGGGGTGGCCAGACATATTAAAGACTAAAAGTACGTGACCCGCCTTAAATTTATCCACCTAGAGGCAGGCAGTAGTGGCAATAACTGCACAGGGTCACATGGATGGGCCACTTCCCATGTGGCCGGCCACAGGGGGTTTTGTCATTGATCACCCCCATTCTACAGACAAGGAAACTGAGGCCCAGGGCTCTCGCACTGAGCTGGTGGCAGCTGAGATTTGAACCCTAGATGCCTGTGAATCAGGACCTGGGCTCACCCACCTTCCCACAGCTGGCAATGGTAGAGTGCAGATTCCACCCTGCATCTGTGAGGCGTCACTTCTGTATCAAGGACTATACGGAGTGTGCAGGGAGGAAGGGGGCACGGGGTCCAGGTAGGTCTCTGCTGGCCACACTCATGAAGGGGGATCTCAGGCTCTGAGCCTTAGCTTCCCTATCTGAGCAATGGGCTAACAGGTATGCTCCATTACCTCTCAGGGCTGCTGTTTGGATACTTAAGGCTGCACACCAAGCTTTCAGTAAGCAGGCACTACTCTGTCAGCTGCTGGTGACTTGGGGGCACCCTAGTCTTGTGTTTTGTTTTGTTTTTGGTACCAGGGATCGAACTCAGGACCTTGCACTTTGGAGGCAGGCAGCACCACTGAGCTAAATCCCTGGCTTTGTTTTGTTTTTTGAGACAGGGTCTTGCTATGCAGTTCAGCCTGTCCTTGAACCCACTATGTTCAAAGCTCACTACGTTCGAGGCTGAGCTTGCAATCCTCCTGCCTCAGCCTGTCCAGTGCTGAGAGTACTGGTAGGCGCCACCACTTCTGGCTTCCAGCACTATACTCTTCTATGAAGCCAGAATCCTGACTCCCCATTCGGGAGCCCCCATGCATGGGCCCCGCCCCCAACCAATGGGCAAAGTGGCCCAAGCGCCATCCCCAGTTTCTGCCCCGTCCCATGTCTCCATCCAGGACCCCCCAGAGGACATGAAGCAGGACCAGGACATCCAGGTGTGTTGGTAGCTGTGGTGGGGCCAGGCTGGGGGATGGGAGAGGACTGTGGTGGTGGCAGTGGGGATCCACCTGTCTAGAGCTGACACCCAGTGGGGCAGGAAGACGAGGAGTTTGTCAGGAGAGGAGGGTGACGCTTCCGTCCCCAACCCACCCCACAGGCTGTGGCAACCTCGCTCCTGCCGCTGACGGAAGCCAACCTGCGCATGTTCCAGCGTGCCCAGGATGACCTCATCCCCGCTGTGGACCGGCAGTTCGCCTGCTCCAGCTGTGACCACGTGTGGTGGCGCCGAGTGCCCCAGCGGAAGGAGGTGACACCCCAGACCTGACCTTGACTCCAGCCCAAACTTCACTCCTAACCTCAGGATGGTCCCTCTCAGGGCCCAAACCTAGACCTCCAGGCCTGGAGTTCATCTTGATCTCTGAGCCCAGCCCTTGAGCCACAGCGGGAATTTTGTTTCTTTTTTTTTTTTTTGGAGACAGGGTCTCGCTCCACTCTGTAGTCCAGGCTGGGTTCAAACTTGGAATCCTCTTTCCTCACCCTACCTAGGACTGGGATTGCAGGGGTGCACCATTGTTCAAAACTAGAGTTTTGACCTTGGATTTGAGAAGCTGAAATCATTGCCCCCTGGCCAGACCTTGATGCTGCTGCAGTGTGATAGCAACTTCAGAAATCAAACCTGGGGGCCGGGGATTTAGCTCAGTGGTTTTGCCGCCTGCTGCGCAAGCACAAGGACCCAAGTTCGATCCCCGGTACCAAAAAAAAAAAAAAAAAGAAAGAAATCAAACCTGGCTCATTGCTGTCATCCCAGCACTCTGAGAGGCTGAAGCAGGAGGGTTGCAAATTCAAGCCCAGCCTGGAGAACTTATCCAGACCCTGTTCCAAAATTTAAAAAAAAAAAAGTAAAGGCTGGGGCTGTAGCTCAGTGCCAAAGCCCTGGGTTCAGTCTCCAGTACCACAAAGAAAAATCAAACTTGGCCCCCAAACCGCAACCCCAAATCTGACTGCTGCACCCGCTGATTAGTAAGTACTGTGCTTATGGCAAATGCTTAACCAGCTCACTTGCTCTTGGCAGGGAACCCCTGTTGACAGTGCCTGCCCACTACCCCATGTGACTGTCCCTCCTGTGGCCAGCGCCAGCCACTGCAGTCCATCGCCGGCCCTGATCCCAACCCCAGCTGCCTCTGACCACCCATGGTCCCCTCTCCGCACACCCCCAGGTGTCCCGATGTCGCAAATGCCGGAAGCGCTACGAGCCAGTACCAGCCGACAAGATGTGGGGCCTGGCTGAGTTCCACTGCCCGAAGTGTCGGCACAATTTCCGGTGAGGGCCCTGCCCCGCCCTCGCCCTGCCCACACCCCAGCCCCACCCTCCCTCACCCCTGCCCCGCCCCAGACCCTCACAGCCCTGCGCGTCCCCAGGGGCTGGGCACAGATGGGGTCCCAGTCCCCCTGCTACGGGTGTGGCTTCCCCGTGTTTCCGACACGGATCCTCCCTCCGCGCTGGGACCTGAACATGGATCGGCGCAGTACGCACACCCATTCCTGCTCGGCTGCAGACTGCTACAATAGGCGAGGTGAGGGCCTGGGCGTGGGGGGGGGTCCCCCAGGTGTGCCTCCAAGTCCAGGCAGGCAGTCTGTGTCCTCTTTTGTGGGCTTAAGTAGGGTGGTTTCAGCCAGGCATGGTGGCACATGTTTGTAATCCCAGCACTCTGGGAGGCTGAGGCAGGAATATCTCAAGTTACAGTCTAGGCTGGGCAACTTAAGTGACTTAGCAGGACCCTGTCTGAAAATACAAAAATTTATAAAAGAGGTTGGGGACCAGGCACAGTACCGCATGCCTGTAATCCTAGCACTTGGGAGGCTGAGGCAGGAGGATTGCCAAGAGTTTGAGGCCAGCCTGGGCTACACAGTGAGCTCAAGGCTAGTCTGGACTACATAGAGAGACCCAAAACAAGAAAAAAACAAGAAAAAATTTTTTAAAATACAGAAGCTTCAGTGCCCATAGGTACTTGGTCCCCACCCCACTGGGCCCCATGGGATGCACAGGGTCCCCAGGGCCTTTCAGGCTCCAGCTCCTGGTGTATGCTGCGGCCCTGTGACCCCACCCAGTCTCCTGCGGTCTCAGGGTCTGAGCTCCCGCAGCTCCCGCCCCATTTCCTGTGACCCACCCCCTCCCAGCATCTCCCAGACCTCGGTGGTGACCTCAGCCCCTTTTCTGCCCACAGAGCCCCACGTGCCCGGGACTTCCTGCGCTCACCCCAAGAGCCGCAAGCAGAACCACCTGCCCAAGGTCCTGCACCCCAGCAACCCCCACATCAGCAGCGGCTCTACCGTGGCCACCTGCCTGAGCCAGGCTGGGCTGCTGGAGGACCTGGACAACCTCATCCTGGAGGACCTGAAGGAAGAGGAGGAGGAGGAGGAGGAGGAGGAGGAGGAGGAGGAGGCCGGGCCCCGGGAGTGAGCACGCTGGGCTGCGGTACTCTGTTAGCAAATCCAAGCGCAACCTTACATATAAACGCCCTCGGGAGCCGTCCAGGCCTGAGATCTTAGCAGAGGCGTTTCTGGGCCCCATTGTGGGGGCCCCGGGGACCGGATCCACCACCATGGGAAAGTCTGGGACGGGCTCAGCACTGAGCCGCAAGGGAGGTGTGGCCGGGTCACCCTGCACCGTGGGGATGGAGGGACAGAGTCACAGCCTGGCGGGCCGGATGAGCATGGCAGCCTTCTTAAGCGAGTACGCCCCACCTCGGAACTCAGCCCAGTAGACGCCATCCTGGTAGCGGCTTCGGTAGTGGCCACCACGGTGCCAGACACCATTGAGGTTGGAATGGGCACAGGCGTGGTACCACCACCCTCCACGCTGGTACAGGGCACAGTGTCCTGCAGGGCAAAAGAAAAGCCTCTCCCAGCACCTCCTTGTGCAAGGCTTTTGCTAGGCATCCCCTGGCCCTTCCCAATCTTGCTGCATATGAGTCCTGATATCTCCTCACCAGAATAAAAGCCCTGGCCTTCCACTTTCAGAATAACAGCCTAAATTCCTTTCCTATCTCCTTATCAAAGCACAAGTTATGAATTTCCTGCATTTTCTGCCAAGTAGAATTCTACCGCTCATTCCTTTACCAGCGGAAGACAAATTCTCTGCTTCTTTTCTATAGTAAGTCTGGGCTGCAGTAGAGCACATGCTTAGCATGCACAAGGCCATAGGGTTTTTAAATGTTCTAAGCCAGACGTGGTAGTGCACATCTGTAATCCCAGCATTTAAAGAAGCTGAGGCAGGAGGACTGCTGCCAGTTTGAAGCCAGCCTGGGCTATATAGTGAGTTCAAGGCCACCCAGGGCTACATAGTGAGACCCTGTCTCCAAAAACAAAAAAATGTTCTAGCCCTTGCCCTCTATCCTCCACCAGGATTCTTTTTTTTTTCTGGTACTGGGGATCGAAATCAGGACCTTGTGCTTGCCAGGCAGGCACGGTCCCACTGAGCTAAATCCCCGGCAGAAGAGAATTCTTAACTCTGGGCCTCTTCAGAAAAAGAATATGGGCTCCCATCCCCTTATCAAAATAAAAGTCCTGTCGCTTGTTCTCTTGCCAGGTTTCTTTACTCTAATGCTTACCGACTCTTACCCTATTACTTTCTACTCCCTCATCAGGAGTCCCACCACCCCTGTCCTCCCACCAGAATAGTAGCTCTCCTCACCAGAATAGGAGTCTCGGTCCCTATCCACTGTGCTGAAAGGCTTGTCGTTGTGCCAGGAAAGAGAATCCCCAGCGTCCCCGTGGTATTGACCGAGCCGCAGGCGGTAGTGGTCGCTCTCAGGCTCCAGGGAGAAGCTGTCGTAGTGGGCGCGGGCCCCGCGGCCCCCCCAGTCCTCCAGCAGCACCAGCAGCTCATGGTCCCTGCGGCTGGTCAGCTGGTACACAGGTTCAAGGCCCAGCCAGTACTCCCCGTCCGGCTGCCCAAAGCCCACCTGCGACAGGATGCGGCAGTCAGGGATAGGCGCTGGCCTACCCAGCCCTGCCTCTGCCTGCCGCACCCACCTTGTACTGCTGCCAGGTGGTGAAGAAGTTGACCGAGCCATCCTGCCGCCGCTGGATCACAGTCCAGCCACCCCCCTCCAGCTGCTGCTCACACCATGCAGGTACCACATGCCGGCCAAGGCGCAGCTCATACACTCCACTCTGCCTGTGGCCTGCCTGGTGAGCCTCGGCACAGTCCTGCCACGGGCCTGTGAACACAGGGACATGGGAAAGCCACATCCCTAACTGCAGTAAGAGTCCCGATTCTCTCTGGTCCCCTCACCAAAATAAGAGTACTTCCTCTTCCTTTCCCTCACCTGAGTGAGAACACCAATAGCTATTTCCTTACCTGAAGAAGATTCTAAGTCCCTCATCTCTCACTAGAGCAAATGTGGAGTCTGGGGCTCTTAAACTCAGGTTTTGTGTCTCCTTACCAAAATATAAGTTCTGATCATGGTACTCTAAACCAACTTACATTCTTACAAAGGAGCAGTCCTAAATCTGCTGTTGCCTCATCAAAGTAAGATTTCTTCCTCTCCTAATTTCTCTTTTTGCTATTTGCATAGCATAGTAAGAGATTTGGTCTTTTTGTTTTGGTTTAGTTTTTTGCAGTGCTGGGGACTGAACCCAGAGCCCTGAACATGCTGGGCAAGCACGCTACCAACCATGAGGTGCACCTCAGCTCTGGTGGTTTTATCAGAATAAGAGCCCTATCTCCCTGTTGCATTATCACAATAAGAGCATCATATATATATATATATATATATATATATATATATATATATATTTTTTTTTTTTTTTTTTTTTGGTACCGGGGATCGAACTCTGGTCCTTGCGCTTGCGCAGCAGGCGGCGAAACCACTGAGCTAAATCCCCAGCCCAGGAGCATCATTTCTTCCAGGGCACTCATGTGAAAGGAAGCCTGCCTCTTATTTCCTGCTACCCATACTGCACTGGGGCTACTTGCATCCCTGACATCCAGCCTGCTCTTACCTGCTGGCTTGGTGGGGCTGGCAGGGAGCCCAGCGGGTGAGGGGGAGGCCAGGGGCCCCTGCTGTTTCAGCTTCTGTTCTCTCAGGGACTCTGGGGCTGGGGCCAGGCTCCTGCTGGTGTTACTGGTGCCGCCCACCAGACTCAAGGGAACCACAGGCACCAGGGGCGGGGGCGGGACCTGGGTGACAACCGGAAATGTCACCAGAACCCTCAGCTGGGGTGGGTGTCAATCTCCCAGTGCTCAAACAGCAAGGCGGGCAGGGGGCGTCCCAGCCCTAGACATTCCCCAGCCTAACTCTTGGTTTCAAAGCACAGAATCCCACCCAGGAGCCAGGCTTGGTATAGGGGTGCACGCCTGCAATCCCAGAGCTAGGAGGCTGAGGCGGGAGGATCGCAAATTCATGGCCAGCCTGAGCTACACCGTGAGACCCTGTCTCAAAAGAAAAAAAAAATTCCCATTCTGGAGTTCACAGCATAACAGCATATTTGACCTGTGCCTCACTCTCCCTTTCTGTAAGTGGCAATAATAGCACATCTAACTTTCCAAACTTTTCTGTCAGCTCTGTAAATAGGGGCTGTCACAGAGCAACGATCTCATCCAAACCGGGCCCAGACAGGTTCCAGAATGCTGAGTGACTTGGCGAGATGGAGACAGTGGTTCTTTGGCCTTCACATAATAAGCTTTGGTACAGGATTCTATGACTATTCACATTAAGTGGATGAGGCAGGATCATTCACTAATGGCCACTAATCATGTCTGCACCCAAATAAGTAAGAGAGAAGGGGTAAGAAGCCAGTTTGGATCCCCCCCTCCCGGATTTCGGAACTGCGGATAAGAGATGGGGTTATCTGACACCCACTGCACAGGGCATGCACACAGCAAGCGGCCGCTGTTAGGAAAAGCCCCGCGGTTACCTGCTGCTGCTCGCCCGCGCCCCCGGGACACAGGCGCTCCAGGCGGGCGATGAGGCCGCTCTGCTGGCTGACAAGCCGCGCCAGCTCCCGGAACTTCTCGTCCAGCTGGTGGAAGCGGGCGGCGGCGCGCTGCGCCTCGGCGGATGCGTTCAGCACGCGCTCCCCAAGCAGAGCTAGCGCGGCGGCAGGCTCCGCCCCTAGATCCGCCTCCAATTTTGGCTCCACCCCAGGACTTGGCTCCGCCCCCGGACTCGGCCCAGCTTCATGGTGCAGCTGCGCGCGCAACTGGCCCAGGCGCGCGCTCAGACCGCGGCTCTCTTTGCGCAGCGCGCGCACCTCGCCGGCCACGGCGCCGTCCGCCGCCGCCAGCCGCTGCAGTTCGCGCAGCAGCTCCTCGTGGCGGCCTATGCGCATGCGCAGCGCCGCCACCTCACTGGCGTTGACGGCCTCGGGCGCGGGCCGTGCGGCCGCGCTCCAGCACACGGCGCCCGTGAACTTCTGCGCGGGCAGCACGAAAGTGTAGGTGCAGCGCGGCGCGCCCGCCCGCGCCCACGACGCGCCCAGCAGGAGCAGCAGCGGCAGCATGCGCAGCCGGGGCGCCGCCATGGCCACCTGCGGGGAACAGATGGGATGAGATTGAGAACAAAACAGACAAAAGTCCCTGCCCCAGAGAAGAGTCCCAGGCAGGGGCACAGGAGGTGCAAAAGCCCTGAGGCTTCGCCATTCCTAATGCATGAACCGAGGAGGCCAGGCAAAAAGCCGAGGCTGAGAGAGGCAAGGAGCTAACAAGTTCCGCTGCTCTGTAGAAGTGGAGCCCCTCAGACCAGGCATTGTGTCTGCACTTTGTCCACGTCAGATCCAGCCACCCGCCAGGCCTGGGTAAGCTGTGTTGTTTAGAACTGAATTCCTCAACGTCCCGCTTCCCCCTTCCCAGCAGCAGATAGCATCTGGATTTCCTTCCTGAAAATACCGCCCTCCACCTCCAGCCCTCTTCCCCCCACCCCCACGCACCCTGTGGATGTCTACAGACACCCAGGCCTTCACATCGGAACCCTCTCTGGCTCCCTCCTTCCCCAGAGAAGAAGCTCAAGTCTTCCTCATGGCCCATGAGTCCCTTCCCTGCCTCACCTCCTCCCAGAGGCCCCAGACAACACCAGGCAAATGCCAGACTCAGGGCCTTTGCACTTGCAGTCTCCTGAACTGGAGCATTCTTCACTTTGTAACGGCTCCCTGTCCTCAACCGGGTCTCAAAATCCCTAATGGACCCCTGCGTTTTGAGTTGACGCTCAAGCTGATGTGGTAGTGCTTAATTGTAATCCCAACCCCTCCAGAGGGTAAGGCAGGAGGATCCCGAGTTCGAGTCCTGCCTGGGCCACTTAAAACCTTATCTCAAATATCAAAAAAAAACATTTTTAAAGGGCGGGGGATGTAGCTCAGAGGTAGAGCACTCCTGAGTTGATCCCCAGTAGCAGAAAGAAAAAAAGAGTTGACCCTGTTCTAGTCTTCTACATTTGCCTATTTGTTCTCCTGAAATTACCACATTTATTTACCATTGTTTATGATCTGAATCCCCCTCATTAAAATATCAGCTCACTGAGTCCATGTCTGGGTTTTTTTCAATTTTTTTTGTTTTGTTTTGAGACAAGGTCTTCCTATATAGTTCAGGGCAGCCTTGAACTCACTATGGAGCCTGAACTGGCTTCAAAGTTTCATCAATCCTCCTGCCTCAGCCTCCCGAGTGCTGGGATTATAGGTATGCACCACCACGCCTGGGTAGAGTCAAGGTTTCTATTTGGTTCCCCTGTCCCCAAAGCCCCTGGGCCCTGGGTCTGTGTGCTGCCCCCGAGTCACTCCAGGCAATCACACCAGTGACCTCATGCAAGTGTCTTCCCTGAGGGTAGACACTGTGGCCATCCATCCTGACCCTGCAGGTCCACACACGGCCCCATGGCTCCCCTTCCTGGGCACACAGGGCCATCAGAAGAGGACCACCATGTGTGTGAGTGACACCAAACATCCTAGTGGCACACAGCCCGTGTCCTGCGGTCCCCATTAGCACACACTGTCCGGGAGCTTTGGAGGTAATGGGGATCCAGATGTACCTAAAACAGACAAAATCCCTACCTTTGGGGTCTGATACTCTGGCTGGAGAACAGTATGGAAAACCCAGTCAGGAAGCAAGACATGGTGGTGAGGCTAAGGCAGGAGGACCTCAAATTCAAGCCTGGCCTTAGTGACTTGGAACAGAGTGAGCAAGAGGAAGAGCAGGAGGAGACAGGGCAGAGAAGGAAGGTGGGGCACAGTGTGCAGGGTCTTTGCTTTGAGGAGGCCTCAGGGTTTTACTCTAAATCAAGTGGGAGCCATAGAGGGTTCCAGAACTGGAGCGGGACACTGGTGCCACTATTGTACAAGTGGGAGCTCGAAGGGCTGGCAATGTCTTTTCCTTTCCTCCCCCAGGTCAGGGATGGGCCAGACTCCTGGAGGCCAGAATGCGTGAAATCCACTGCTGCCCCTACCACCAGCCTGAACTAGGGGAGCCTAGTAGATAGAGGCCCGGGTCTCCCGACAGGCAGATCAACCCAGCTGCTCACCTTTCAGGACTAAGACCCGAATCCCGAGAGGTTCACCACAGGCTCGAGACGGCAAGGCAGAGCCCAAAGGTCCAGCAGGGCCTCTGAGCTGGGAAGGAGAGGCAAGAGAGGCTTTTGGAGCGCCCCCGCCCCCAAGTCTGGGAGAGGCGCAACTGTAAATATTTAGCATTTCCTCCGTGAGAACTGAGGCCAGATTGCCAGACCCCCTGGCCCAGCCACCAGAGCCTGATAACACAGGTCACTGCCCCAGGCCTCACTGTCTTCCTCCTGAGGAGCAGAGAGAGCGTGGGAGGTTGCAGGCCCTGGTCACAGGCCCTGGTTGGACCTGCAGGATTCAGGTGCAGCCCAGACACAAAGGGACAATGGTGGACAATGACAGCCACCTGCTGGGTGTCCCTTTTTATTTCTTATTTTGAGACAGGATCTCACTAAGCTGCTACATTGCCCAGACTAAGCTTCAATTTGGGATCCTCCTGCCTCAGCCTCCCAAATAGCTGGGATCACAAACATACTCCAACACATTTAGCTAAACTCTATACATTTTGTCTTATTTAATCACAGCAACCTAAGCTGGCTTCTGTGGGTAGCCTCATT
This sequence comes from Heterocephalus glaber, assembly GCF_053883595.1. Classification (NCBI taxonomy): domain Eukaryota; kingdom Metazoa; phylum Chordata; class Mammalia; order Rodentia; family Bathyergidae; genus Heterocephalus; species Heterocephalus glaber. The sequence goes on along the minus strand of NW_028258457.1, from coordinate 8,675,953 downwards.
TTGCAGGAGGGAAAACTAAGAAAAGGTGAGACATTTGCCTGGGGTCAGGCAGCCAGAGAGGAGCCACAGTGAGATTCAGACCAGGTTGCTTGGCTCCTGAACTCACACACGTATAAATCCATAAGAGTTGCACACAAGTGCATGCATAACAAAGACACACACTCATGCCAATAGCCAACAGGCTAAGATAGCAGGAACCCATGCCTGGCACACACACATATAACCTAAAGATGGAACTGAAGGACTGGGGTGTAGCCCAGTTGTAGAGGGCTTGTGTAGCACACACAAGGCCCTGGGTTGGAGCCCCAGCTCAAAGGAGAAAAAAAAGGGCAACAGTTGTGTGTTCAAAATACAGCCACGGGGCCGGGGATTTAGCTCAGTGGTTCCACCACCTGCCTCGAAAGCGCAAGGACCCGAGTTTGATCCCCGGTACCAAAAAACCCCCCAAAAACAAAAACAAAATACAGCCACAGCCGAGGATTTAGCTCAGTGGTTCCACCACCTGCCTCGAAAGCACAAGGATCCAAGTTCAATCCCTGGTACGAGAAAAAAAAAAAAAGAAAGAAAAATGGATTTTAGGGCCAGGAATTTAGCTCAGTGGTTCTGCTGCTTGCCTCACAAAATACAGCCACACATTTCTGGGCATGGTGGTGCATGCCTACAGTTCTAGCTACTGGGGAGGCCGAGGCAGGAGGATTGCAAGTTTGAGCCCAGCCTGGTCAACTTAGCAACTTAAGGGAGAGCCTTTGTCTCAAAATGAAAAATGGGGCTGGGGATTTAGCTCAGTGGTTCCGCCGCCTGCTTCGAAAGCACAAGGTCCTGAGTTTGATTCCCAGTACCAAAAGAAAAAAGAAAAGAAAAGAAAAAATGGCTGGGGATATAGTAGCTTAGTGCAGAGCACCTGGGTTCAATCCCCAGCATGGCACAAAATATATATGGTCACATATTCGGCACAACTTACAGGGGGATGACCACAGCCTAAAAGGGCCTCCCTGGCAGGCTGAGGGCAAGCACAGCGACAGTAAGCAGACACACAGCAACACCCAGGTACCCTACCGCCAAACTAGGAGTTTCCATTGGTCTCCCACACACTCGGTCACATTTTTGCATAAGTCAAACCACACACGGAACAAGAAGAAATAACCCTGTATTTATCTCTCCAAGAGACTCACCTCCTGCCCTGAGCCCAGCCCTGGGGATAGCAGCCTCTCGAAGATGAAGACGTGGTCTCCCCTGCTTCCCGCTGCCGCCGAAATCAGCTCCAGAGAAACCCGAGTGGACTCCGGGGCAGAGAGAGGAAATGGTCGTCCAGCACTGAGAGAGGCTGCCAGGCTGGGCTGCCGGCCTAGACTGGGGCCCCCACACCGGGCCCCCCATCCGCAGCCCCCTCCTGCTCCTGAACTGGCAGCCAGGAGAAGACACCACAGGCGAGGGAGGGAGAGACCTGCGGAGATGATGGGAAGAACATCAGGAGGCAGGGAGAGAGCTCCAGTGAAGAAATGGGGATGGGAACAGAGACATAAGGAAGATGGAAATTTATCGATGGTGAAAGAGATCATGGATAGCTGGATGTGGTGGCACAAGCCTGTGATCCCAGCACTCTGGAGGCTGACTCAGGAGGATCACAAGTTCCAGCCCAGCCTGCACAACTTAGTGACTTAGTGAGACCCTGACTCAAAGTAAAAGCTAGGATTAAAAAAAGGCTAGGGAAGTAGCTCAGTGTAAAGGCCCTGGGGTTCAATCTTCAGCACTGCAAAATTAGAAGGAAAAAAAAGAGAGAGATAATTGATGACATTTTGACAAAGTTGGGAGTCAGGGAGCTAGAGATGGATGGGAGGAACGGGTGGGGAAGGGAGACAATTTGGGGAAAGGAGAAGGAAATAGAGGTGGGGGATGGGAGGGGGAAGCTGACGGGAGGGGATAGAAGCATTTAGCCCGGGAGGGTGACTCTGCCCTCCACCACAGGTTTTGGGGAAGAAGCCAGAGCCCTGAGGCTGAGACCGGAGCTTTCAACGGAAAGAGGGAGGAGGTGAATTATTCAGAGAGGCTGGCTGGCCTTACCCAGAGTTTCCAGAGGTGATGTGGAGTTTCCATCCCTCAGCCCACCTGCAGGGAAGGTCCTCAGGGAAGCTGGCCCGCAGAGCTGGGGGACAAAAATGAATGTCTGCCACAGGCCCTCTGTTGTTCTCCTTACTGCTTCCCCAGGGCTGGTGCTGGTAGCAAGCACAGTATATACATAATCTCTTAATTCCTCAGGTCAGGGGAGAGAGTATCATCCTCAATTTAGAACATATTTGGAGCCTTGGAATGGAGAAAACTGTCACGATGACAAAGCTGGCGCAAATGGACCAAGGCGGGATTCGAACCGGTGAATCTGTGTCTCCGCTGCCTCGGAACTGCACAGCCCCGCCCTGGTTTCTGTAGAAACAGGCACCCGGTGTCTCCATAGCAATGCCTCCAGTAAATTCCACCCCCCCCAGGCTACCTACTGCGCATGCCTGGGAGCTGAGGTCACCGGGCCAGGCGCCGGAAGTGAGCCTCTCAGCGCCGGAAGCGACCGGCAAAGGCGACCTCGTGGAGAAGGTGGAATGGGGCAGTCTGGAAGGGTAAGTGGTGGCGCCTCAGGAAGCAGGGAGCGTCGGTGGGTCCAGTCCGAGGTCGCGACGCTCACTATTTTATACTGTTGACCCCGCAGTCCCGGCACCAGAAGCGTGCGCGCGCCCAAGCAAAGCTCTCCAACCTCGAGGCCTATGCCACGCAGCCGCACTCTTTCGTCTTCACTAGGGGCCGCACGGGGCGCAGCGTCCGGCAGCTCAGCCTGGATGTGCGGAGGGTCATGGAGCCGCTCACCGCCACCCGCCTGCAGGTCCTCCCTGCCCTGGGCATCACGGCTGCAGAACGGGACCTTTGTTGGGGGGGGACGTTTTCCCTCTCTGGAATTTGGGGTGTTGTAGCCCGGGCAAGCAGCTTGGGGGACTTAGTGGGGGCCTGGGCCTAACGGTAAAAACTTGAGGGCCGGGGATTTAGCTCAGTGGTTTCTCCGCCTGCTGCGCAAGCGCAAGGACCCGAGTTCGATCCCCGGTACCAAAAAAAAAAAAAAAAAAAAAGAAAGAAAAGAAAACTTGAGTGGAGCCTGGTGTGGTGGCACAGCCTGTAATCCCAGCACTGGGGAGGCTGAGGCCGGAGGATCGCCGCGAGTTCCAGACCGGCCTGGGCAACGTAGAGAGCTCAAGGCCGCCCTGAACTACATAGCCAGACCCAGTCTTAAGAAACCAAAACCAAAAGAACCTAAATAGGGCCAGGGATTTAGCTCAGTGATTCCACTGCCTACCTTGCAAGTGCAAGGTCCCGAGTTCAATCCCCAGTATAGAAAAAAAAAAAAAAGAAAATTGGCTGGGGATTTAGCTCAGTGGTTCCGCCACCTGCCTCGCAAGTGGATGGACCCAAGTTCGATCCCCAGTACCAAGAAAAAAAAAAAAGAGAACCTAAATAAATGTAGGTACTGGAGGTAAAGTAGAGAGCACTTGTCCTGCATGTGTGAGGTCCTGGGTTGCATCCCAGCACGGCGGAAAAGGAAAAGTTCACACGCAAAGAACGTAACTGGACCCTGGGCTAAAGTGAATCACCTTCGCCCAGAAGAGATATCTCATTTTCATCCCTTTTCCTTTTTGTAATCTCCAGGTTCGCAAGAAGAACACACTGAAGGACTGTGTGGCCGTGGCCGGGCCCCTGGGAGTCACGCATTTCCTGATCCTGAGCAAAACTGACAGCAGTATCTACTTGGTGATTGCCCCCACACCCTCCACCCCCCCCAGCCCCACCCTGCCCATCTCTCAGGATGAACCCAGTGCCTCTGAGCTGCTGTGATTCTGGCTTCAAAGTAAACGCTCTGAAGAGAGGGGCGGAGGTCCCTGCTCGCCCTGCCTGCCCGGTACCTCCGCCCTGACCATCTTCTCCTCCCATAGAAGCTCATGCGCCTTCCGGGAGGCCCCACCTTGACCTTCCAGATCAATAAGGTGAGGGGCAGAGGGCAGAGGGCCTTGGGTAGGAGCTGGGCTCAGGGGCAGCCACCCACCCTTCACCCTCCCTACAGTACACACTTGTGCGCGATGTGGTCTCCTCGCTGCGACGGCACCGCATGCACGAGCAGCAGTTCACCCACCCGCCTCTGCTCGTGCTCAACAGCTTCGGCCCCCACGGCATGCATGTGAAGCTCATGGCCACCATGTTCCAGAACCTGTTCCCCTCCATCAACGTGCACAAGGTGGGCTACCCCTCAAGTGGCAGCGTGGGTGGGTGGGCCAGGCAGCAGTGCCACAGGATGCCTTGTTGTGGCCTCCTTCTGCAGAGGGAAATTGAGGCATGCAGCGATGGAGCCATTCACTTGAGGTTGTGTTCAAGGGGCCAAGACTGGAGGTTTTGTTTCATTTTGATGGGATCCTGAGTGTACGTGGCCTTGGATGTTTTAAGCAAGCACTTGGTCTCTGAGATGCACATAAGCTCCTTATCCCTGGCAACAATGGGTCTCATGTTAGGAGATTTTTTTTTTTTCCTTTGGGTGCTGGGGATCAAACTCAGGACCTTGTACTTTCGAGGCAGGTGGCTGTGCCACTGAGCTAAATCCCCAGCAAGCTCTCGTGTTAGGGATGCCACTCAACTGGGTGTGGTGGGACTGTTGTAATCCCACAGTCTGGGGTGCCCGGGCAGGTGGATCACAAGTTTGAGCCGAACCTGAGGAATTTGGTGACTTGACACCAAGGCCCTGTTTCAAAATAAAAAATACAAAGGGGTGGGGCTGGAACTCAGTACAAAAGTCCTAGGTTTAACCCCCAGTATTGCAAGAAAGAGGAAAAGTGCCACTTAGGAAATCTGATGTGAGCAGCTTCTGTGGGCCCCAGAACCAGAGTTTCTAACCAGTGCCCTGGGCAGCTTGTGGAGGCTGCCGGCCATCCCACCAGCCTGCGTGGGTTCCCAGCACCACCGCACAACGCGACACAGGGCTGAGGGAGTGTGCAGCAAAGTGGTCCTGCCTGCCTAGGGTCAGTGGCTTCCGCGCACAGGCCTGGCAGCTCTCATGGTCCCCTCCTGTACTCCAGGTGAACCTGAACACCATCAGGCGCTGCCTCCTCATTAACTACAACCCCGACTCGAAGGAGCTAGACTTCCGCCATTAGTGAGTGGGCCAGGCTATGGGGGCGAGGGGCCAGGCTGGGCTGCGGCTGATGACCACACTGCTGCTGAGACTCTGTGATTGGTCAGTCTCAAAGTAAACGCGCTGACACTCGGGAGGAGGGGAGGAGCAGGGCCTCCCTGCACCACGACCCTGACCCCATCTGCCCCTGCAGCAGCATCAAGGTTGTCCCCGTGGGTGCCAGCCGGGGCATGAAGAAGCTGCTGCAGGAGAAGTTCCCCAACATGAGCCGCCTACAGGACATCAGCGAGCTGCTGGCCACGTGAGCAGTGCAGTGATGGGGGCAGGAGTGCCCGTGAGGCAGCCCCTGCTGAGCCTCATGTTTCCCCATTCCCACAGGGGCGCTGGGCTGTCGGACAGCGAGGCAGAGCCCGATGGTGAGCACAATATTACAGAGCTGCCGCAGGCTGTGGCAGGGCGCGGCAACATGCGGGCCCAGCAGAGTGCCGTGCGGCTCACAGAGGTGAGGCTCAGGCCGGGGGACCCTGGCGGCCCCAGCACCGAGGACCACCTGACGTACCCCTCACCTCCCCTAGATCGGTCCGAGGATGACGCTGCAGCTCATCAAGATCCAGGAGGGTGTCGGCGAGGGCAGCGTGCTCTTCCACAGTTTTGGTGAGGTGGGGAGGGGTGGCTGGGTGGCTGAAGAGCTGGGGCCCCTGGGGCCTCCGTGAACCCTGTATCCCCGCACAGTGCACAAGACAGAGGAGGAGCTCCAGGCCATGCTGGCGGCCAAGGAGGAGAAGCTGCAGCTCAAGGCACAGAGGCAGGAGCAGCAGGCCCAGAACGTGCAGCGCAAGCTTGAGCAGCGTGCGGCCCACAAGTGCGTAGTGGCCACCAGGGCCAGGGCTGGGGATCGGGGACCGGGGCAGGTGGATGGATCCCCAGCTGCCCTGTGACTGACGTCACCTCCTCCAGGAAGAAGAGCCTGGCAGGCATGAAGAGACCACGGGCTGGGGCTGATGGGGACAGCGACGCTGAGGACCCAGGAGTACCCCTAGAGGCAGAGGGGCCTAGCCGCCGGTGGCAGGAGGAGGAGGAGGAAGAGGATGAAGCCGAGTACTTCCGCCAGGCTGTGGGCGAGGAGCCTGATGAGGGTGTGTGGTGGGGTCCTGAGTGGGGCTCCCGGGGCCTGTCCTTGTTGACGGAGGTTCCTGACACAGTGTCTCCCCACAGACATGTTCCCCAGGGCCAAGCGGAGACGGCTCGCTGGGCCCCCAGGCAAGAAGCAGGTGAAGGAGCCGAGGCCTCGAGGCCGGGGTCAGGGCACTGGCCAGAGGCTGCCCAAGCCCCAAGGCAGGCCCCGTGGAGCCCCGGCCAAGCTGGGACACAGAAGGGGTGGCCAGGGCCAAGGCCAGGGGCGGCTGTCCAGGAGAGGGCCCTGAGCCTAGCCCTGCAGAGCATGGACGCCCCAGATTGGGGCCCGAGCGGCACCCTGAGGCCCTCGGTTTCCTTTCATAAAGGAGCTGCTGTCCCCACTTTCCCCTGCAATAAAGGAGCAACCCTGCCTGAGTCTGCTTTTGAGATGGGGGACAGCATGGGGACAGCAGCGCCCCAGCTTCCGGTGCTGGGGTCGTCCCGGCCCTGTCTGCCCTGCCAGGGTGGTGGAATGAGGAAGTGGAAGCGCCTGGATGTGAGACAGTGCCGCCCACACGCTCTGCAGACTGAGGTTGCCGCTGGCAGCAAGGGAGGGTCCTAGTTCCGGTCTCAGAACCTGACAGAGGCTTGCAGGAGACTGCGTAGGTTACAGGCCAGGAGGCTGGGTGTGTGAGCAGGAACATGGCAGCCGCAGTGTCAGGTGAGGAGCAGGCTTGGGCTGGCTGCCAGTCTGGGTACCTGTGCAGGCCTTGGACCCTGCTGTGTGGATATAGTTGGTGGCAGTGGGGCTGGCTGGGCCCCAAGAGGGAGATGGGTTGGGGCGGGGATTTAGTTCGATTCTGTTGCCTGCCTCAAAAGCGTAAGGTCCTAAGTTTGATTCCCAATAACAAAAAAGATGAGTTAGGACCTGAGTCCGGAGGGACTTCAGAGCCCAGGGGACTCCGAGGCAGGTCAAGGAGAGGGAGCTGTTTCCCAGACCTGGGGGTGGTGGAGAGGGGACCCATGGGCTCAGCACCAAAGCTGTTGTGTCTCACCCACCGTGGGTACTGGGGAGCCAGGGGTGGATAGTTGGCACCCTCCCCTGCTGGGAGGAGGGTTGGAGGGGACCTGTGGGCACCGGGTGGGTATAAGCCCTTAAGGTTAGGGAGGTCACGCCTCTCCCAGGCCAAGCAGGAAACCAGGAGGGAGGGGGCTGAGGGCAGGGCGACTGCAAGCACTGCCGTACAAAGGCCATGGGCAGGACACCTTGCAGCAGCCACTGGTGGTTAGGGTGTGGGGTCATGGCTGGAGACAGGCAAGAGTGGGGGTTGGATGCCTGCAAAGCGTGACAGGAACCCGCCCTTTCATGATTTTGCTTGCTTTGTGGTGCTAGGGCTCAAACCCAGGGCCCTGTACATGTGCACGCACCGTTTGCTGTGGCGGTGGCCTTGGAGTGCTGCCAGGGGAACTTGACTCCGCGCACACGAGCGCCCTCTCGAGGTGGTGGGAGTGAGGGCAGCCTGCCGACGGTGGGGCTGACCAGTGGTGTCACAGGCCCTAGCCTTCCGGTTTCACTTGTTAGAAGTAGCAGAGACTGGCCCTGCACAACGTGTCACTAAGGGTCACAGCCACTGACACCTCTGCCTACAGGTGCCAGGCCCTGTAACTTCTCGGCAGCCGCCAACCACGTGCTCAGCAGCTACCAGGAAAACTTCCTGTGCCCCGTCCTGATAGCCGAGTTCCTGGTGGCCGTGGCTGGCAATGGCCTGGCCCTGTACCGCTTCTGCACCCAGGAGCCGTGGCCCTGGAACCCAGCTGTGGTCTTCTCGGCACAGCTGGCAGTCAGCAACCTGCTCTATGCACTGACGCTTCCCGCACTGGTTGCCTACCTCTACCCGCCCAAGAACTGGGCCTATGGTGCGGTGGCCTGCCGCCTGGAGCGCTTCCTCTTCACCTGCAACCTGCTGGGCGGCATCATTTTCCTCACCTGCATCAGCCTTAACCGCTACCTGGGCGTTGTCCACCCCTTCTTCGCACGCAGCCACCTGCAGCCCAAGCACGCCTGGGCCACCAGTGTTGCTGGCTGGGGCCTGGCTGCCCTGCTGGCCGCCCCCACACTCGGCTTCTCGGGCCTCAAGGAGCCGGTGGTGGTGGGCGAGTGCAGCGTGGCCAGGCCTGAGGCCTGCACTGAGTGCCTGGGGACAGCCGACAGCCACCAGCTCGGGGGCTACAGAGCCTACAGCCTGGCGCTGGCGGGGCTGGGTGGGGCGCTGCCACTGCTGCTCTCACTGGCAGCCTACAGTGCCCTGGGCCAGGCTGTGTTGCGCAGCTCTGGACTGAGGGCAGCTGAGCAGCTGCGCGTGGTGGTGCTGGTGGCCAGCGGAGTGGCCCTGTATGCTGTCTCCTATGTGCCCTACCACGTCACACACGTGCTCAACGTGGACGCCCGACGGCGCTGGCTAGCACACTGCCCAGACTTCACCAGCGAGGCACAGGCCAAGCGGGCACTGGAGCTCGGGCCCTTCCTGGGCTACCAGGTGACGCGCGGCCTTGTGCCCCTGGCCATCTGCATCCACCCACTGCTCTACATGGCTGTGGCACCCAGCTTGGGCTGCTGCATGGGGCACAGGGGTCCCGAGGACAGGAGCCTCGGCCACCAGGACCTGCCTCTCTCCACCAGTGCCACCGCCACAGCCTCAGCGCCCCAGTGCCTGGCCCATCTCCAGCCCAGTTCCTCACAAGGCACTGGGAGGTGAGGACCCAGGGCACAACAGGCCCTCGGCCACTTCCTCCCCAAAGGCTGGCACCCACCCTCAGGTGGGACAGAACAGCAGCACACAGTCCCCACCCGAGGCACACCCAGCCTGGGGAGGGGACGGACAATGAACAGGACACAGGCCGGGCGCTGTCAGCCTTTTACTGTCCGTGGAGTCCCAGCTTGTGGAGCCCACCGGGTGTCAATGGGGACCTGGACAGCGGCAGCAACGCCTGGCTCAGTTGGTCGATGGCCTAGAGGACAGAGGCGGAGAAGGTGTCAGGTGTGGGAGCTCCGGCCCTGAAGGGTACCCTGAGACCCTCCACACACACGTGGGACTCTGTGGGGACAGGGGAGGGCAGCGCAGTGACAAAGGCCACACTGGGGGTTCCGAGCCAAGCCCGGACACTGTCCTGGGCCAGGCTCTGCCTGTCTGCCCTCTGCAGGGTTTCTGAGAGAAAATAAAGGACATGACCTCACACAGGCCAGGGGACTGTCGAGTTGTGTGGGGCCCGTGTCAGCCCCAGGGGACAGGCCCGGCAGGGTCTTACTTGGCCCACTCCACGTTGAGGATGAGGTGGTCATAGCCGAAGCCGGACACCCCGGCAATGGCACGTCCAGCGTCCTCCCGGCGGTGGAAGCTGATGAACGCGAAGCCCTGGGGGATAGGACAGGGGTCAGGCGGGGACCGGAGCCAGGGCGAAGGCCCCACACACCTGCCCGGCCCACAGCCGCCACACACCTTGGACTGCCCCGTGGTCTTGTCCTTGGCCAGGTAGATGCGCGAGATGGACCCAAAGGGCCGGAAGAGCTCCTGCAGGTCGGTCTCCCGCGTGTCCTCGGACAGGTTGGTGACTCGGATGGTGGCATTGTCGTCAGCTGTGGGGAGCAGGACTAGCTGTAGCCAAGCCCCTCCCGGTCCCCACAAATGCCATGCAGGGTAATTACAGGGTGCCCGGCGTCCCTGCCCGGCACCCGGGCCTCACCTCTGCGGTTAGGCTGCATGGACTCCCCGCGGCGGCTGGCCCCGTCCCGCAGGCTGGGCGGCACGTACTTCCCCGTCTTGCTCTGCGCTGCCTGTACTGGCTCCAGCTCTGGGCACCAAAGGCACAGTCAGGGGCCCTCGTCCCGTGCCCTGAGCCACAGACCCGCCCCCTGCACTGCCACCCTGGCCGTGTGTGGCCTCTCCCAGGCCTCCAGAACCCCAGTAGCTACGACAGCACCAAGGAGGTGCATACAGGAAGCCAACACCCTCCCAGCCCCACTGGCAGGGTGAGCGCCCACAGGGACAGATGCGGTCCCAGGTGCCAGGCTCACAGCACCCAGGGGTAGCAGGGGGAGGGACAGTCCCTAGGTTGCACAGACAACTCTCATGGAAGCTACAGCAAGGGAGCCACCCAGACAGATGCCACCAGCAAATCACACAGAAGGACTCGGACTGTAGATAGTCACATGTGCATCCTGTAGACACAAACACACGCACACACGGGAAGTGCTGGCCTGTCGGGCTACACACTGCATGCTCAAAACAGGTCTGGACGCCGACCAAGTTACGGACGCTGCTATGTGGGACGGGACAGCTGGTGACAACAGGTTCCACTCTGCCTGGCCCGCACCTCCTGGCAGCTTCTCCTTCTCGCCGGTGGACAGGCCCAGCTGCTCAGCCAGCTCCTTCTGCATGGGCCCCAGCGTGTCCTTGTAGGGGCAGCGCGTGGTCCAGTGGTCACCCTTGCAGATGCGGCATGACACGATCTTCTGGCCCTTGAGCTTGTTCATCGGGTCCTCCTCCTCCTGGCAGTTCAGGTCCTGTGGGGGTGCAGGAGCTTAAGAGGGGGCTGTGCAGCCCTCACCCCTCCCCGGGCACTGCCCTGCCCCGCTGAGCTACCCACCTCCTTGCTGGTGATGAATGTCATGGAGACATCGTCGCTGACTGTGGTGGTGGCCACGTTGGGCCCTGGTGGGTCAAACTCTGAGTTCCCGAACTTCTTCCAGTTCTGGGCTCAGGGAGGGAGAGAGGGCAAGTCAAGACACAGGGAGCTGGGGTCACAGCCTGGGGCACCCAGACATAACCGCTACCCCCAGAGTATCTGGACCTTGAACCCCATTTTTTTCTTTTTTGGCAGTACTAGGGATTGAACCCAGGGCCTTTGCACCGAGCTACATCCCCATTCTTATTTTCTGAGACATAGCCAGAGTCGACCAAGCTGTGCTAGACTTTGTGATCCTTCTGCCTCTGCTTCCCCAAGTGCAGGGACTACAGGTGTGCTCTACCACAACCAGACTTGTCCCCCATTTTCACCATCTGCAAACACTCCCCAAGACAGTAACAGTGAAAGTTCCTAAGCATGTTGTGCCAGGCCCCAGCTCCACACCAGCCCTGGGAGGCAGGGGCAGCTATGAGCCACATGAGCGCTCTAGGTAAAAGCAAGGTGTGTGAGATGGGACAGCTGCAGAGCCAACAATTCCTGGGGCACCCAGTGGGCCACCAGGGACCAGGGCTCAGCATCCTCCCTATAAAATGAGGACCACAAACTGGACATGGTAAGGCAAACCTGTCCTATAATCCCAGCACTCTAGGAGGCTGAGGCAGGAGAATCCCACCTTTGAGCCTCATGTAGGCAACTTAGCAAGACCCTGTCTTAAAAAACAGAGGTGGGACCAACTCCCCACAAGGAATGTGAACATCATATACCACACACAGGTAATACATTGAGAAACAAAATAGGAGTGGGGATTTAGCTCAGTGTGAAGGCCCTTGGTTTAATCCCTAACATTGCAAAATAAATAATAACAAGGATGTTGATGATAATCTACCCAACCCACTCTCACACCCCAGACTTCTGAGGGTCTTACAAACTCTGTCTCAAGCAGGGATTCCCAATTCCCCTGGGTCAGCCCCGGGGGAGCCCCCAAAGGGAGAATAAGGGTCTCACCTTCCTCCTTGCAACAGCCTTCGAGGCCTTCCGGGTCTCGATCCTGAAGGTTCGGACAATCTGCAGGCGGCAGGGGAGCGGGTCAAGGCTTCCTGTGTCTCCAGGTTCCTGGGACCAGGGGCTCTTATTTGCTGACCCCGGTCCAAGTGTCCCCAACCACAACGGCACTTCGCCCCTTGGCCCTGCCCCAGCCTTGCCTTAAACTTTTTGCCATCCTCATCTATCTTGTATTCTGTCACCGTCTTTGTGTTTCCGTTGATGACCTCTTTGGGAGGCGGCAGTGGGGCTGGAAAGGATAAAGAGAGCTGAGCCCTGGGTGCCGAGGACTGGGTGGATTCAAGGCTGGGAAGGGGCAGAAATCCTCACTCACCTCCAGGCAGGAGCTCAGGCTCTGGGCTGGTGTCGCCAGTGGCCAGGGGGATCCCCTTGAGGAGCTCGCTGGTGACACACTTGTCTGCCAGGAGGACAGTGGGGAGGGAGGGTCAGCGGGGGAAGAGAGGACCCCCAAACTGAGCCCGACTTTGGGGAGCGGAGGCTAGGCAGAGAGCTGGTCTAGCATCGTGCTGGCGACGAGGGGGTGACTTCGAGTAGGGGCAAAAGTAAGGGATCCCTGGCGTGAAGGTGGGCGTCAGGCGGTTCCAACTTTCACAGCAGGGCAGCTGTGAGGACTCGGGCAGGGGCATCGAAGTTGGCAAAAGGGTGGCCAGGACGGGGTGTGAGGGTCACACTGGCCGGGCTGGGGCTGCCTCGGCGACTCGGGGCGACCAGGCATCGTGCTCACCGTCCTCGCCCTCCTCTTCCACTTGGTCGGCCCAGCTGGGCTTCGAACTGCGGAACAAGTTTTCGGGGAGGAGAGGGCTGGGTTAGCGAGGCCCCGCATCCGCGGCCCCGGCGCACCTCGGGCCCTTAGCACTCCCCAGAGCCCCTAAATCAGCTCTCGAGTTCCCCTCCGGGAGCCCGTACTCACTCAAAGTCTCCGGTCGGCATTGCTAATTCCGCGCTCCACGCAGCCCTAGCCCGGGCCAGAGAGCGGAAGAAGAGAACGAGACTTCCGGTGATCCGCCCGTTGCCTAGAGCGACCCAGCCGCGGTGTACATAGCGCCCCCTGCGGACGGAGGTGGAGACGCCGGATGTGCGCACGCAACGGGGCGCGGCAGGTACAGTAGGGGGAGAAAGGGGCGTCTGTTTATCCTGTTACATTTTAATAATAATAATAATGTTAAATTTTTTTGCTTGTTTTTTAATTTTTTGAGACAGTGTCTCGCTGTGTAGTTCAGGCTGGCCTCAAACTCACTGCAACCCTCCCCCCTCAGCCCTCCGAGTGCTGGCTGGGATCACAGGCATGCGCCACCATGCCCGGGGTTTTTTTGCTTGTTTTTTTGTTTGTTTGTTTTCTGGTACCGAGGATCGAATTCAGGACCTTGGGCTTATTTTGCTTGTCTTTTTAAGACAGGATTTCGTCATGTAGTTCAGGCTGGCCTTAAACTCACTGTGTAGCCCAGACTGGCCTCGAATTTGTGGTGATCCTGCCTCAGCCTCCCAGATGCTGGGATGATAGGTGTGCGCCCCCATACCCGACCATTCTCTTTATTCTTGAAGCTGTAGGAATGTAAGGGTCGCTGAAGTATTTTGAATAGTGTCCTGGTGTGACCCTACTTTTCTTCTAAAAAAAACTATTGTGGAAGCCAGTAGAGGGCAGACTGGAAGGGAATAAAATAGCAGAACAAGGAGACCGAGAGTAAGGTTTTCGCACGTAGGCCTGCACATGTCCATAGGTGACTTTGTGACATCTGGAGGCCAAAACCTCCCACCCTCAGATCAGGCTAAGGAGGCATTTTCCGAGCATGCATGGCGTAGGTTCAGGAAGACGGAGTACGCATGCGCAGCCTGCTGACTACCTCCCACCCCATTTCCCCGCTCCTTAAATCGCGCGGAGTCCTATACCCTGCCCGCCAACGCTACCTGTACTGGGAGCTGGACCTAGGGCCTTAGCACCGAGCTCCAGCCCAGCCCTTTTTATGAAATATTTTGAGACAGTCTCACTATTTGCTCAGTTGCAGAGCGTAGATGTGCACTTGCGATCCTCCTGCCTCAGCCTCAGTGCTGAGATGGCAGCCCTGGGCCACCTCACCCGGCATCACCTTGCTTCTTCACTCAGAAGTTCCTTTGAACCGATCTTCTCGGAGGCAGATTTGAGACTTGGGTCTCCCACCTCCAGGTGTGGCAGCCTCTGGATCACTTGTTTGCAAAACACATGGTCTTAGTGATTGATGGCTGGCAAGTGGGCCTGGTTCAGCAACAGCCTATGATTTTTTTCCTTTTTTTTCAGACAGTCTCCCTGTGTAGCCCAGGCTGGCCTTGAACTCATGGCATTCCTCCTGCCTCAGTCTAACCCAGTGCTAGGATGACAGGTGTGCACCACCACACCTAGCCCTTATATTCTTAAGTGTATGACATGAAGATGTGGTGATGACAGGGCAGCATTCTGATGGAGGTAGTCTTGGGCAGTAGATGGGGATCTGGGTTTCTTATTAAAAACAAAAAAAACACTGCTTCCATGGAAGATGGCATGGTGGTTTGTGGGACCCCACCCCATTGACTGTGCCCAAAGCAGGCTGTGAGCAGTGCAGCTGTTGAGTTAACCCCTCCATTGGCTCATTTTAAGAAGGGAGTCTTCCATTGGCTCATTTTAAGAAGGGAGTCTGACTGAAGCCTACAGGACTCAGGAGCACTGTGGTGGCGGACAGGGTAGCACAACCTCTCCACCAACTGCTACAGCAGAGACCAGAGATGGCCTGAGGAGCCATGGAGCTCACTGAGCATAGTAGCCAAGGTTAGGATGACTCGAACTCAGATTCCGTTCCCACAATTAAAACCTTCTTAGGGCCCAGGGATTTAGGTCAGTAATGGCTCAGCTGCCTCACAAGCACAAGGTCCTGTGGGAAAAAACCCCTTCTGAATGAGAAGGGCAAGGTTATTTGCTAACTACAATCTTATATTTTATGTGTTGTTCCTAATTCAAGAATGCTGTCTCTTCCTTTACAAACCTTGCCTGCATCCGTAACATCCACAGCAACTCCACATCCCCTCACGTAGCCCCTTTACTCCAATCTGACCACAATGTCATCAATAAATAACGGTGGCTTGGCCTGGCCAGGGTCTTTGCTGGTTGCTCAGCACAGGCCGTCCTGGCTCCTCATTTCTCTGTCTCTTTAATTCTGCCTTTGAGGTTTTTTTTAATGCCTTTTTTTTTTTTGGTACCAGGGATCAAACTCGGGTCCTTTGCACTTGCGCAGCAGTGAGGTTTTTTTTAAACCTTGGACCATAGCACTGAGCAGATCAGAACCCGCCATGGGGGTCTCTGGTAGTGGTTCTCCAAATATTTTAAAAGAATCACCAGATGATTCAACAAGACCATTTTTGAGCCCAGTGTGGTGGCTCATTCCTGTGATCCTACCACTCAGGAGGCTGAAGGAGGAGGGTGTTGAGTTCAAGGCCAACTTGAACTACATAGTGAGATTGTCTCAAAAACAGGCAAAAAATTCCATTTCTGGTTTGTACCCCAAAAAAGTGAAACTAGGATATTGGATAGATTTTTTTCCTTCCCACTTCTGGAGATTGAAGTCAGGACCTTCACACTGAACTACATCCCCAGCCCTTTAGGTTGAGACAGGGAGTCACCCAAGGTGGGCCTCAAACTTGCAATCCTCCTGCCTCAGCCCCCTAGAATGCTAGGATTATATGCATGTATCACCAGGCTCAGCTGGACAGGTATTTCCACACAGGAAATATTACATTATCAGCATTAGTCAGTGACGAATGGGTAACACAGTGTGGTCCGTGCATACAATGCTAAGATTCAACCTAAATAGGAATCAAGACCTAACACACGGCATGGCACAGCCCACAGCACAGCCGGAGGGACTTGAACATGTGGTATGAGCCAGGCATGGTGGTGCAAGCCTATGATTCCAGCACTCAGGAGGCTGAGGCAGGAGTATGGATGAAAGTTGAGGCCAGCCTGGGCTACACAGTGAGAACTTATCTCAACAACAAAAAGTTAAAAGGAGGGCTGGAGATTTAGCTCAGTGGCGCTGTGCCTGCCAGACAAGCATAGGGTCTTGAGTTCGATTTCCAGCTCCCCCCAAAAAAGAAAAACCCCAGACACAATTATGTCAGCCTATTGTTCTCCATTTGTTTTCTGCGGTACAGGGGCGGGGGCCTGCTGGGTAGGAGCTGTTGCTAAGCAGCATCCTGAATATCATGCACTACCCCTCCCAGAACTGGGGGCTGAACCCAGGGCCTTCACCCTGAGCTACAAGCCAAGCCCTGCCCCGGTTTTCTTAGAGACCGATAGGCTCCTGCTGTGTTCTAACAGGGCCACAAACTTCCTGTATACCCCAGACTGGGCTCAAACTCTCGATCCTCCTGCCTCAGCCTCCCGAGTGCACCAAGCCCAGCTCCATCACTTCTATTACATTTGGTCCTTTAGCCTTGTGACTGAGATCCTGTGACCCACTGAATGGCATGACAGCTGAAGTGCCAGCAAGCAGCCACCTGGGAAAGTATGTGCGGAGAAGTCCTAGTGGCCTGGGTCTTCACCCCAGTGACCAGCTCTTTTGTTGGTGTTTACAGGGAGTCATTCCCCAAAGACAAACCAAGTAGTTTGCTTGGCTTAGAATTCAGAAGATTCGAGTTAGGCAGGAAGTGAGGGAGCGCAGCTAACAGTCTTATGCAAACACAGGGTTTCTTGTGTGGACACAGGGAATCCAGGGCTTGGCCAGCTCAGTGGTGACTCCCTCTCCTCTTCACCAGCCATGGCACAGGGCTTACATCCTCATGGTCATGATTGCTGCATCACCAGGCATCACAGACCTCTCCAGATCAAAGAAGTGCAAGAAGGCCATGGAGAACAGTAGCCAAGGTCAGTCCTGGAGGCCACTAGCAGGTTCTGCTTGAGCTCAGTGGCCATAACAGTCACACAAGTTCACCGCTGCCCTCTAACATATTTGGACACGTAGCAGGGCCAGGCTTTGGGACAGGCACCCCTGTCCGTGTCCTCCTCAGCATGGAGCCACCTTTTCCTGCCCAACCTTGGTGAAGGCAGCCGGAAGCCCTGTGTAAATCAGTCTCGACCCAGGGTGCTTTATAGGAGAGATTTATTTGAAGAAATATTACAACATATAAAAACTACATAAAGTCTTAATTTCCACTTTACAGTGGAAGATTTGATATAATGCATAATAAAAAACTTTTAAAATCCAGAATGCACAAAGAACGGCACAGTTTGATCACTAAGTCATTAGTCGATAAGCAAACCTCACGGACAGTTTCGTGTCAGCCAAGGCCACAGACACCGTGTACGACACACTGGAACTGACAGATCAACATGTTAGACGACGACGACATCAGTGCATGTGGGGTCTCCTGGCAGCAAAAACAGGTGATGGACGCGACCTAGGCCTTCGATGCTGTCTCCTCCTCCTTTACTTTAACTGGAAGAAAACGAGGACGACAGGGACTCAGGGTGGAACTGGCCCCAGCAAATGTAGGAAATGTTACTGCAGGATGTGGATCTGGGGGACTGGATGGGGCTGGGACTGCGCTCCCACCACAGCCCGGGCAGTGGCCCCACGCCTAGGGAAGCCTACGTTACCTGAGGCGCCCTCTCGAGCTTTGGCCAACATACACAGCTTGATCTCCAAGCCAATGGCTTTGGCCAGGGGAGGCGGCACAGCGTTTCCCACCTGCAGGAAAGAGGGATGAAGGGTGGTGCTCAACTGGCTTGGAACAAGGAGCAGGCCGGACCCTCTGCCCAGCCATCCTGACCTGAACACCCTGGCTATGCACAAGGCCCCAGGAAAACTCAGAGCCACCGTCATGCCTGGCTTCTAGCTGCAGCTCCTGCTTCTGCACATCGGGGTCGGGATGGGCTTTTCCCTGAGAGCACAGGCCCTGCTGAGGCCCAGCCCACGTGTCACAGCCCTCCCCTGGGCTGACTGCAGGTGACACCTGCCTCGGCCTCCGCACTGACCTGCCGGTGCCGGTCCAGAATGTTGCCGAAGAGCCGGTAGGTGTCAGGGAAGCCCTGGGAGCGGGCACACTCCCGCACACTCACCACACGGTGCTGCTCGGGGTGCAGCACTCGGCCCTGGGGAGAGAGGAGATGCTCAGAGCTGCCCAGCGGCGCTGCCTGAGGTTGAGCTCCAGGGTGGGACAGAGGGAGCTGGGGGCCCCACCCAGCCCGCCGTACCCACCTGCTTGCCCATGGGCTCGGGGTTGGTGACGGTGGTGCTGAAGAAGCCATCCCACTCCAGGCGCCCGTACAGCCCCGCCCAGTGGTTGTGCCTGTTCCCAGTGTGCGGCAGGCACCAGGGGATGAGGGTGTTGAACTGCCTGGCTGTGGGGTCACAGGCTCTACCGGCGGCTGCAAGAGAGGACTGGTGAGGACCGGCGGGCAGGCAGGAGGGGGTCACCTGGGGACAGGACACAGCGGTGGCTGCACACCTTCTGCGCAGGAGCAGACGCCGCGCAGGTTGCCAGAGCTGCTGCAGCTGTTCTTCTTGTCATGGTGGGTGTAGCGCAGCTTCTTGGCCAGGGTGCCATCCGTGAGATGCACCTCGATGTTGGGCAGGTCGCGCCAGTCTGAGCCAGGGGCTAGCGGGATGTGCCGCATGCGGGCGGCCACCAACGGGCTCATATCCTGCAAGAGCGCGAGCCATACCAACTGTCACCTGGGCTTGGAGGCCGTGAGCGTCTGTGGTGACCAGGAGCCTAGGGCCTTGCATGCGCTGGCAGGGGACGGTCACCCTGACTTCTGAGCTCCCTGGGGACACCACCCTCGACCAGGGCCGAGGAGCAGGGACAGGGAGGGACACAGATGGGGAAAAACAGCAAGCGTGACATCTCAACCAGTCTGCAGGCCAAAGGGGAACGAGTTGAAAGGACAGCAGGGGAGGGGGTGTGGTAGGGAGGAAAGGCAGAGAAGGAAAAGTGTGAGGGGCAAGGTCGGACGCCCCAGGCTGCCACGGGACAGCGGAAGCGCTGACAGGAGGTGAGACCGCTGGGCCAGGAGCCCAGGAGGGAGGCCAGCTGGAAAGGGGGCGAGTGAGGGCAGCAAGAGCACAGCCGGAAGCCGGGCCCGGGAGGGGCCGAACCCAGTGGCTACCTTGCAGATGTGGTCCCTGAGGGTGGGCTGGTAGTGCGAGCCCCTTAGCTGCCTCTGGAACCAGGACTGCGGCTCCCCGTTGTAGGCGATCTCAGGCGCAGAGGCTCCATTCCGGATCTCGGGGAGGTCAGACATGGTGTCCCGCACCGTGATGGTTCGGAAGGGAGCCGAGCTCAGCCTGGGGCGGAACAGAGCAGGGCTGACACCTCCGGACTGCCCTGCTGCCAGGCCCAGGGGGGCTGTGGGCTCATCACGGAGGGCGAGGGAGCCCCTACCTCGTGATGTTGCTGACGAACTTCTTGTCGTCCACCACGACGCTCAGCTGGCAGGCGCGGGGGGCAAACACGTGCAGGGGCTCTGGGAACAGGGGCAGCTTCTCCCCTGGGGCTGCGGCCAGGATGATGGCCCGCCGCCGAGTCTGCGCCACACCGTACTGGCCGGCCTGTATGGGGGACACAATGTCAGCGGGCGCCCCGTGACCCCCAACAGACCCGTGGTTACTACTGAGAGGGGCTCCAGAGGATGGGGACGGGACGGGGACTCTACCGGCATGTGGGCAGCAGGGGCGGCGGCCAGCCAGGCTTGACCACCAGAGGCTGGGGAGGACAAGCTGGGGTTCCGCACGGCACCCGCCCACCCTCCCATTTGCACAGATGTTTGGAGAGCCGGCCTCAGTCACAGGCAGATGTGCCGCAGGGCGCTGTGGCTGGGGCCTGGGTCTGCAGGTTTGTGCCTCCCCTGTGGCCGTCTCGCTGCCCTGCCACCCTCCCCAAGTGGGAAAAGGCTGGGAACTGGGGGGGGGGGGCAAAGCTTGGGCCCCTCACCCTCCCCAGGCCCCAAGAGAACTTGGTCTCCAGGGGACACCACAAGGGACTTCCAGGGTGCTGGCTCTCTCTGCCTTTTTGTTGGCAGTGCTGAGGCTGCAACCCAGGGCCTCCACACCCAGCTATACCCTGGGCCTTTTCAATTTTTCAAATTTTTGAGATACAGTCTCACTGCAGCGCTAAACCGCCCAGGCTGGCCTTGAACTTGTGATCCTCCTGCTTCAGCGGCCCAGAGTGCTGGGATAACAGGTGACTGTCACCATGACCACCTGGCTCTGTGCTTTCTAGATCTGTCTTTGCAGAGCGTGCCATGCTGGTGGGGACAGCCACGAGCCCCAGGTGCCCACGCTGACCTCTGCTGCCCAGACAGCAGCAGAGCACATGCTGTCGGGGAGGGACGCCCACAGGCACCTGCAGCACGCCAAAGGTGCACTGGTAGCCCATGCGGACCAGGCAGCGCAGAGTTAGCTTCAGCACCATGGAGCGCTTGAAGGAGACGAAGTTCCTGACATTCTCCAGCAGGAAGAAGCGGGGCCGGTAGTAGTCACAGTAGCTGGGGGCAGGAGAGGGAGGCGTCACCCAGGGGAGGGAAGGGCCGCCCCAGGGTCTTCTCACCCCCAGGCAGCGGCAGGTGGTCCAGGGACTCCTATCCCTTTACCTAAGGAAGGAGACCACCAGGGAGTTCTTGAACTTGGAGTAGGTGCGAGAGTTGAAGCGGTTCATGCCACTGAAGCCTTGGCAGGGGGGCCCACCACACAGCATCTCCACGTCCCCCTTTTGTGGCAGCCGCTGGCGGAGCAAGTTGGTCACCTCTCCAGCCATGACCAGCTTGAGCAGGACGTTGCAGTCCTCGGTGAATACTGTGGAGCCGGGGTTGTTCAGCCGGAACGCCTGGGCTGCAGGCTCCCACATCTCGATGGCCCACAGCGTCTCACAGATGCCTGGGGACAGGAGGGTGACAGGGTACTTGCAGCTTCCTCAAGCAAGGATGGGACAAGGAATCATGGTCCCCCAGCTTGGCCTTACCTGCCTGGTGGAAGCCCTCCGACAGCCCCCCGCAGCCCGAGAACACGTCCAGCGTCCGCAGCTTGGGCAGATCGATAGCCTGCTCTGGCTCACTGGGCTCCAATGCCTGAGATTTCGTCTTGCCTTTCCCTGGAGGGGACAGGCCACAAGTGAAGACAGTCGCCAGCCCTGCCAGCCTTCCGCCCCAGGCCTGCTCAAGTATAGCCTTGTGCTGAGCTGTTGGCAGCAGAGTGAGGGCAAGGCGGCTGTCAGAGCCATAAGAGGCTCATCAGGTTTCCTGTGCGATGGAACTTGGCCCTGGGTTCCAGCCCCAGCCCCCAAGCTGTACAGACAAAGGCCTCAGACAGAGACGTACCTTTCCCCTTCCCTTTGCCCTTGTTCCCTGGGCTTCGGGCATGGTTCGGGGGATCCTCAAAGGTTTTGCTCTTTGCATTGTAGGCCTGAAAAGGAGAGAACCACAGTCTGGGACAGGAAAGCCTCCATCTCCTCTCTGACAGACTTCTCAGAAATAGATCTGGTAAAGAATTGATGTCTCTCTGCTGCCTGCCTTGAAAGTGCAAGGACCTGAATTCAATCCCCAGTACCAAAAAAAAAAAAAAAAAGAACTGATGTCTCCCAGAATAGCTCCACGGCTAATTAGCCACCAATAGGAGAAGCTTGATTTCACTTCACTGGAACTTGGAAGTAATGCAAATATTTTTATGTGGCCAACACTAAAATTCCTGCTATGATGAGCACCTGCACTACTCATTCTCAAGTAGGAAAAGTGCTATGTGACGAGCCAGTCACCTGAGGAAACAGAAGGCCTCGTCCTGAGATGACCACATGAAGGGGCCAAGCTTAAGCACTTCCGGCTCTGGGGTTCCCCTCCTGTGGACCTGGCCTGGACTCAGGAGCCTCATAAAGGGACTGAGGGAGGGGCAGGGCTGTGTCCCCTGGGGAGGGAAAGGGACACTTGGTCAGCTCACATGGGGACACTGCCTGGGCCAGCGGAGGCCACCTAAGGGTCCTCAGATTTTAGTTACATTAAGACAGTACAATGTTACACACTCTACCGTGTCTTTTCTTTAAACTCAGTATAGGGCTGGGGATTAGCTCAGTGGTTCCCCAGCCTGCCTCGAAAGTGCAAGGTCCCGAGTTCGATCCCAGGTACCAAAACACAAAAACAAAAACTCAGTATTAGCAAGGCTTGGTGGTACAGGCCTATAATCCCAGCACTTCTGGAAGACTGAGGCAGGAAGATCACAAACTCAAGCCCAGCCTGGACAACTTAGTGACAGGGAGACCCTGTTTCAAAATTTTAAAAAAGGGCTAGTGATGTAGTTCAGTGGGAAGGCCCTTGGTTCAATCCTCAGTCCTGCAGAAAGAAAGGAAGGAAAGAATGGGAAAGGGGAAGCAGCCGAGTGTTAACCTCCAGGACACCTTGGCTGCTGGACTTGTATGTGGAAGACTTCTTTGGTGATCAGAGCTCTGCCAGCATCCCTGCCCACCCCACGTCCCAAGCAAAGGGTTCTCGGAAAAGTCCAGGCTCATGGGCTACTTACACACACCAGGCCCACCCACCTCGAGGAAGTAGAAGCGGTCGGGGCCGCCCGTGGAGTACTCCTGCAGGCACTCAGGCAGGTCCTCCCCATACTCCACGGTGCAGCGGCCCTGCACGGCCCGGAACTCCACCACGGCCTCCTCATCACTCCAGTACAGCAGGTTGATGTCGGCATGGTAGCTCGCGGGGTTGGACTTGTGGGTGTTCTCGGGCCTGTGGGCCAGAGGAGCTCTGTGAGCGGTGCTCTGCGGCTGTGGGCCAAAGTGTCCCTTACCCAAAGTGCCTGGGACCACAAGTGCCTCGGATTTCCAGATTTCAGAAGATTTATATATACCTAACAGGATTTCAGGGATAGAACCCAAATCTAAATGAAAAATTCATTTGTCTCCTAAACTCCCTTACACATAGCCTAAAGGTGACCTTCTGTGCCATTTTTGGAGCCCTGCATGTTGAGTGACCTGCTCGACCATTTCAGACCACGAACACTGAATTTTCAGATCAGGGCTGTCCAGCCTACAATCAGCACCGCCTTCCCAGGGGTCCTCGGGGAGCCCTGTCAGAGACCATGCACCATTGAGTGGAATCAGTCTGACCACCCTCCCTCGTTTGGCTCCCAGCACTGCAGATAGGCTGAGACTCTTCACCAGCACCCTGTGAGGCACCGTGTTCCTCACGCCCGCCCAAGCCCTGCATCGATATCGGGGTGCCAAGCGCCTCCCTGTGAGAAGCATTTCTACAGCCTCCTCAGCCTGCCAGCTGGCCCCGTACTGTCTCCTGTGGTTACAACGGATTGTCACACAGGGTGTGAAAGTCCTTGCTGTCCACAGCCAAGAGGCGAAGCAGGAGAACCCCATCCGTCTGTGTGGGTTCCCTCCTGGTCACTGTGGCTCCGAGGAGACCAGAGCAACCCCAGACACAGGACAGGGCACAGAAACAGTGGGACAGGAAGGGGAAGTGGCGGAACCAGCTATCCACAGGCCCTGGAGTCAAACCGCCCAGGCCCTCCCTGCTGCTCTGGCCAACCCTGGAAGCCCAGAGGCCATCTTTTGGAGAAAGGGCTCTGTGGCCTTTTTATTCTGTGGGTGGGGGTCTGGGGATGGACCCAGCCCAAGTGTGTTGAGTGCAGACTCTACCAAGCCACACCCCGGCCAGGCCCTGAAGCCTGAAAATGAAGACCTAAAAGCTAGAGCTCCGAACCACTCTAGTGCCCACGGAGTCACCAGCACCCCCACCAATGTGTAAGATGCACTGCCCGCAGCGTCCCAACCTGACCAGGCTCCAGCAGAGCCCTGCCCAGGCCCAGCCGACCTGTAGAACTTGTAGAGCTTGATCTTGATTTCCGCCTCGTTGGGCTTGCCGTTGCTCTTCTTGGGGCAGAAGATCTCCTTTATCCGGCCGATCCGGTAGGGCTCTGGGGCGTCCAGGTTGCTGCCCTTAATGTAGTCAGAATACTTCCGGTAGTGCTCTGGGTACAGCTCCTCATCCACCGGCTCCTTCCTTGGGCGCTTCACAGGGCTGGACAGCTTGATGCTGTGAAGGAACCGCCAGGCATGGCTGACCTGAGCCCTTACTAGGGTTGGCAATGCGACAGACAGGAACAACCCGACCCCAGTCAGATCCATGCTACAGGCCAGTGCAGCCAAGGCCCCAAGAACAGACACACATCAACAGATCTCAGCTATAGATGGGTGTGGGGTGCACGCCCGTCATCCCAGCACTCCAGGAAGCTGAGGCAAGAAGACTGCATGTTCAAGACCAGCCTGGGCAACTTACTGACTTAACAAGACCCTGTCTCCAAATTAAAAAAAAAAAAAAGGACTAGGGATATAGCTCAGTCCAAAAGCCCTGGGATCAATCCAAAAAAAAAAAAAAAAAAAAAAAAAATTCCTTAGCTCCGGGCCACACAGCATTATGTGCTTCTGGTGTGTGACTAGCTCTGGTCATTGAGGGCAGAGGTGACAGGAGAGCTCAGCTGCTGGGGCCATGTCCAATGTGTCCCCTCAGGTTCTGCCTAGAAACTTCTATGGAGGTGACACCATCAGCCCAGATATCCAAGCCCCTCCGTGATGGGCAAGAGGAACTGCTGTGTTTTAAGCCACTGTCATTTTGGGACTGTCACATGGTGTGATGGGCACAGATCTGGAGGCAGTGCAGGAAAAGGCCTAGGGAAGAGGACATGGAGTCTGGAGCAACCCAAAGCTGGCCTCACTGTTCTGGGAAACCTACTGCAGCCGAAAGCCTGTGGGGTGCAGTTTTTGAAAGCAGCTGCCTCGACCTCCCCAATAAGCCCTTAGCATCAGCGGGCTCCAGAGCTACACAAGTACATCTGCTCTGTGCTCGGGATGCTGCACCCTGTGGCTCACAGGGACTGGGACTAGAGGGATGGGTTCCCACTGCGAGCCTGGAGACAGAACCACCAGCCCGGAGACTGAGCAAGCTGGGACATGCATGGCTCCGAGCACATCAGCTCTGAGGAAGAGCACAGGTGGAGTGTGGAGGTCTCGGAGCTGTGGTCACCTCCCTGCAGAGCCTCAGTTCCGATGTGAGGCCTTCGGACATAACTATCGGCAACTGGAAGTCACTGAGCCTGCAGCCAGAAGTCACTGAGCCTGCAGCAGCCAGCCCTGCGCAGTGCTTGGCTCCCCACTCAGCCCTCGGCACTCCCCCAGGTGAGGCAATGGGGATGGAGGGGGCTCAGCACTCAGCACCCCACACTCACAGCGTCCCTCGACCGCGAGGTAGAGGTTCAGTGCCCCTGAAGGCCTGGCCCCCAGGGTGCTGCACTGAGGTGGCAGAGCCCGGCTGCACAAGGGCACTCACTTGAAGGTGAAGGCCTCAGGAGGCAGGTACACGCCGTCACCCACTCGGTACAGGATGCCGTTCTTGGTGGCAGAGCTATAGAGAACCCGGGTGTCCATGTCCTCCAGCTGCTCCAGGACGCGGGGCATCTCCTTCTGCCTCATCTCCGCCAGGCGGGCGCAGCTTGCACAGAACCTGGGGGATCAAGGCCAGGGATTTAGCTCAGTGGTTCTGCCGCCTGCCTCGCAAGCACAAGGTCCAGAGTTCAATCCCCAGTACAAAAAGAACTTGGGGGACTGAACGACTGAAACGTCATGAGGTGGCGGCCACCACTGCTGTTTTGACCAGAGACTGGTAACCAAGAGAAAAGCACAGCAACAGGTGTCTGGAACAGGTGAAGGAGCTGGCACCCTCGTATTTATGTTCCCACTTTGAAGGAGTGCATGCGGGACCAGAACCCAGAGGGAACACAAGCAGAGGACAGACAAGCAGGGCTGTGGACCACTGTCAGATGACAGCCTAGGCCAGCAGAGAAGAGTGTGTGGGGCCTGAGTGAGCACACACACTACATGCACGAAGGCAGAGCAGGTCAGCAAGCTGAGAACACCAGGGGCTCCTCCTGCTCCCTCCAGGAAGGTGGGAAAGGGATTTGAGAATGTTTGGCATTACTCTTAGGGCTTCTGTAGGGGAGTACTAGGGACGGAACCCAGGGCCCTGGTACTGAGCCAGTTCCAGCCTCTTATCCTGAGAGAGCCTTGACCTAGGCTGGGCTCAAACTTGTGATCCTCCTGCCTCAGCCTTCCAGAGTGCTGGGATTACAGGTGTGCTCCCCACACCAGGCCCCAAATTATCCTTCATTAATAGGTCCTTAAAGCAGAGTTAGAGCCTACCTTAAAAACAGAGACCAAGAGGCTGGGAGCTAGCTCAGAGGTAGGACCTTTGTTCCAGCTCTAATCATCCAGCCCCACCTTCATATTTGAAACAAACATCAAGGTAAAAGCCTGCAGCAGCTGATGACGGGTGCACAGAACCTAAGAGAACTGTCCCTGCCTTCGCCCCATCAGCTGCATCACTGTCTACAGATGGTCCCCACTCACTGAGTTGGAATTTCCATATTTTCTGGGCAGCACCAGGGTTGGAACCCAGGCCCCGTGTGTGATGGTCAAACGCTCAGCCACCAAGCTCCGCTGCAGCCCTGGCGGACTCATTCCTGGGCTACCGTCTGGGGACACTGGGTGGCAGCAGTGGGCCACATCTCTCAGTCACCTCATCTCCAGACTACAGTCTGTCGCCAGTGATTTTGGATGCTGTGTGGAATAAATTGCATAAGGTATACAACACCTTACAAGTCAGGCTTTGTGTCAGACGATGTTGCCCAACTGCAGGCTCACATGTGCTCTGAGCGTGGTTATGTTTCGCTACACTGAGCCCTGGAGGCTGGAAGGTTGTGTGTTCAATGCACTATTATTTCTGGTTTGAGATAATGAGACCCTATGTAGCCCAGGCTGGCCTTGAACTCCTGGTGATCCTCCTGCTTCAGCCTCGAGTGCTGGGGTCACAGGCATGTGCCACCATGCGCAGCTTTCAGTGCATTTTTGAGTGATGCTATTTTGAATTTAAACTGGCTTTCAGGGCACAGCTGCACCGCAAGCTGAGGAGCCCTGTGTGATTCTGGAGACACCCACTACTGCTTCAGATGAGGCAGAGGGTAGAAAGAACCAGAGGGCACTAAATGCTTAAAGAAGGTTTCCCAGGAGCAAGCACCCACTGGTGAAGAGGAAAACAGAATACAAGATGCTTTTATAGGAGAAAATCCCCAAGACACAGAAAACAAGACACAAGGTGTGTGGCACATGAGGGACAGACAAAGGCAACCCATCCTGCCCCCAGAAGGGACAACTCCTTCCCGAGCTCAGGGGCCACACACTGAGACAACCACAGGCAGCCATCTCTGGTCAGCAGGACACAACCGTGAGCACAAGGGATCCCAAAGGTTCGCAGGAAGTGCAGGTCACGATGACACCCTTAACAGGGAGAGGACCCCCGCTCACTTGTACTTGTTGTCCTCTGTTGGCTGTATCTTGGGAGGGGACTCGAACCTCGCGTAGTCCTGGTCATACCACAGCTGATAGAAGTAGGTCTTCCCATCTTTGGGGATCCCCGGAAGCGTGGCCTCGGGATCCATGCCTCCCTTTGGGGACAAGAATGTACATCACCCACGACCTGCATGGTGGCGGCACAGGGCTGCATGGGAGGCAGGGGAGGCACTCACCTCCATGGCCCAGTTCTCGGAGGGCGGTTTGTAGATGACGTTGACCTTGCTGTGGATGTAGGAGAGCTGCATGTCCTCGCACTCATCCACCAGGAACAGCTCCCGGGGGTCCGACGTGGCCCCGAGGACCGTGTCCGAGCCAGCGCAGAACCAGTGTGCATGGAACATCTGCCCATTGCTGCTGTCCTCCCACAGCGCCGTCACCCTGGAGCATGAGGGGACAGAGCCAGCTGAGCGGCAGCGCCCTGACCGCATCCACCAGGGGGAGCTGGGGTCACTTTCTGGCTTTATTCTGCCAAAGCAGGCATGGCCTCCTCCGTTCGTGAGAAAGGAAGCATGTGGGGAGGCAGGAGCAGGAGGGCCACGCACCTTGCGAGATACAGCGGCTTTGAGGGATCGTCTGGGATGACAGAGACGCAGTCTCCCACCTCCAGGGTCTCCCCGTCCATGCACACCTGCTGGTAGTAACTCTTCTTCCCATCAGTCTGCAAGCAAGAGAGTGAGTTCCAGTGAGGTCCTCACCTGCGCAAGCCTCCAGAATCTTTTTTCGCCGCAGGGTCTCGCTATCTAGTTCAGGCTGGCCTTGAACTCACTATGTAGCCAAGGCTGGCCTGGAACTTGCAGTGATCCTCCTGCCTCAGCCTCCCAAGTGCTGGGACTACAGGTGTGCGCCACTACACCTAGGAGCCTCCAGAATCGTACACACATGAGACTTGGGGCTGAGGCTGTGGCTCAGTGGTACAGCACGTGCTTAGCATGCACAAGGCCATAGGTTCAATCTGAGCACCCCACAAAAGATACAAATAAACACATGATTCATCATTTCATTAGGACGTCATGAGTTGGGCATGGGGGTGCAGAGCTGCAATTGCAGCACTCTGGAAGGCTGAGGCAGGAGGATCACAAGTTGGAGGTCAGCCTGAACATCTTAGCAAGACTGCTTCAAAATAAAATTAAAACGGTCTGGGACATGGCTCTTTGTAGAGTGGTTGTCTAGTATGTAAAGAGTCCCTGGGTTCCACCCCCTGCACCATAAGAAGAAACAAACAGCAGCCATGAGCTGCCTGGCCTGCCTGCGCCCTGTGGCTACTGCCCTCCCCAAGAGCATGTATGGATCTGGGACCCTGTCTGAGGGTTACCTTGATGGCTTCCCCAACCCAAGAGATCCGATTCTTGTTCTGCTTCATCTTCTTCCCCTGATGCATCTTTTTGGGTGATGGCATCTCTGGGATGTCGTCATCCACTTCCTCATCATCCTCTGCCTCCTTCATGGCCATATTGGGACACCTGCAAAGCCACTTGCTATTAGTGAGGCCCCTGACAGGAGCAAAACTGACCTGGGCTATTGCAGGATCAGGACAGGCTGGGGCCAGCCCCAGGGGGACACCCACCCACTCTGCATCTCATGCTCCCTAGGGCAGGTATCTTCCTACCTCCTCCTCAGGCAGGCCTGCTTGCTGCGGCCACTCCCCCCAAACTTCGGCATATCCTTACAGGCCTTGCACTTTCCACACTCAGGCCTCTGGCAAACCTAGAAAATGTGAAAAGGCAGATGACGTGGGCACTTGGTACCCAGTCAGTTTTGCTTTGTTTTGTTTTGCTTTGTTTTGTTTTGCTTTTGTGGTAACCGGGGATCAAACTCAGGACCTTGCACTTGCAAGGCAGGTGTGGTATCACTGAGCTAAATCCCTGGCCCAGTAGCCAGTCAGTTTTGATAGATTTTTTTTCTGTATTGGGGAGATTGAATCCAGGGTCTTACACTGAGCTATGTCCCTAGCCTATTTTGTTTTTCAGACAAGTTCTCATTATGTTGCCCTGGCTGGCTTCAAATTCGTGATTCTCCTGCCTCAGCCTCCCCAACAGCTGGATTTACAGGCATGCACCATTATTCTAGGCAAGTGAATTAGGATCTTTTAAAATACATTCAAGCCTGTAATTCGAGCACTCGGAGGTTGAGGGAAGAAGTCTGCTGTGAGTTTGAGGCCAGCCTGGGGCCACAAGGGGAGTTCAAAGCCACCCTGAACTACAGAAACCCTGTCTTAAAAATAAAAGAAAACCATGCATTCACTCTTGGCAGAAGTATGAAAAATGAGAAACAAGCCTGCTCCTACCCTCCTGATCAGCACACATTGAGATGTGATGTGGGAAGTGGGAAGCTGCATCTTGGGAAGGGTCACAGGTAACAGCACCTTGGAGAGCAGCCTGTAGGTCAAAGTCCACCCACACTCCAGGCTCCTCCTCTAAGCAGGAAGCTGGGACGGAGCATTGGAGGCTGTGGTGCTGGTGCCGACCTTACTCACTATAGCAAAAAGCACTTGCTTGCTCTAGCACCAAGGACTGGGTGGGACACTCATAAAATACCCAGGGCCCTCTGGGCCCTCTGGGCCCTCTGCACTAAGGATTCAACCAGGCATGCACTAAGGATTCAACCAGCCATGCACGGAAACATTCAAGAGAAAAAGAAAACTAAGCTGTGATGGAGCTCCTCAGGAGGCTGAGGCAGGAGATCCCAGTTTGAGGCCAGCTTGGGCAACTCAGCAAGATCATGTCTCAAAATTAAAAACAAAACAAAACAGGGCCTGGGAATGGAGCTCAGCCCTAGCATGCTGCAGGCCCCAGAGTTAAGTCTCTGGCACTGCAAGACAAATCAGAACTGTACTGAACACGCACAGACTTCTCCTTGGGACTCCCTAAACAATACAACACCACAGTTATCTCCCTGGCATTTAGAGTCTGAGGTCTCACAGTCATTTGGAGAGGACTTTTTTGGCCAGGCTGGGGATTACACTCAGGTCCTCAAGTGTGTGTGGCACAGGCTCTGCCCTGCCCCAGAAATCACATGAGGCCCACAGGGGTGGCCACCGTTCACATGGTATACACAGCGGTTAGGACAGGTTAGCAAGTTCCACCTGCATCCACCTGACAGTGCCACAAAGTCGCTGTTGTATTTTTAACAAGTATGAAGCCAGGTGTGGTGCACACCTGTAACCCCAAGACTGAGGAGACTGAGGCAGGACTCCCACCTGGGCAATTTAGTGAACTTGTCTCAAAAATAAAAAATAAGCTCAACATCAAAGACAAACATGCAATAAACATGGAAATAAAGTTTAGCTCTGTTAGTGAGAAAATAAACTAAAAATTAAAAAATAATAGAAAATAAGACCATGTTTATAGCAGCAGTTTGTAATAGCTAAAACTTGAAAACAGACCAATTGCCCATCAACTGGAGACTGGATAAAGAAGATGTGGGGGTGTTTTGTTTGTTTGTTTTGGGGTTTTTTTGGTACTGGGGATCGAACTCAGGTCCTTGCGCTTCCGCAGCAGGGCACAAAAACACTGAGCTAAATCCCCGGCCAAAGATGTGGTTTTTTAATAAAATGGAGTACTTCTCAGCCATAAAGAATGAGAAACTAGAGACATTTATAGCTAAATGAATGCACATTGAGGCCATACTCTTAAGTGAAATAAATAGGACACACACGTGTAGATACTAAATAATTTCTCTGATGTGAGAAACTGAAAGTGTAAATAAGGATCAAAATGCATAGTAGATAATTTGAAATAGGAAGAAAGGGTCCAAAGGGGAAGGGGAAGTGGGAGAGGTAAGGGAAAGGAAAGAAGGGAAAGGAAAAAATGGGAACAAAGACTTTGTAAATAGGGAGGGGTGGAGCGGTTAAAGGGAGGGCAGGGAAATGGGGAAAAAATAAGAACCAAGATAGATTACATACAGGTACAAATTCCCAATGATGACTGCCATCATATTGTATCCCTAAATGTACCAATAAACTTAATGGAGAAGAAAGGAAAAGAAAGGAAAAAAAGAAAAAAAAGAAAGGAAAGAGGAAGGAAGGAAGGAGAGAGAAAGAGAAAGAAAAAGAGAGAGAGAAAGAAAAAAAGAGAGAGAGAAAGAAAGACAGACAGAAAGGGATGGGGATGCGGCTCAGTGGTACAGTGCCCTGGGCTCAACTCCCAGCACACAGAGTTAGATAAAGAGGTAAATGACACATTGATGGATAGAAAGTTATAAACACTGGACAAGTGTAGTAAATAAAAATAAAATCAAGAGCCGGGGATTTAGCTCAGTGGTTCCACCACCTGCCTCACAAGCACAAGGTCCCGAGTTCAATCCCCAGTACCAAAAAAATGTTATATGCTAAAAATAAAATCAAAACCAGAATAGCGAGGACTTGTGGATCCCCACCAAGGGCAGCCACTGAAGACAGCCAAAGCTCTGGTGCCAGCGCACACTGTGTACACAGATGGTTCCCAGGCAAAGGCAGCGGACAGATCCTAAAACACACTAATCTCTGGCCACAGGACCATTGTGTCAAGTCCCCTAAGGTGCATACCATCACCCGGAGGATCCGTGGCGCTGGCTCCAGCACCCGCTGAAACCAGGATCCAGGGACACACAAGTCCCTTATGCAGAAGGGTGTGGTATCTACACGGAGCCTGCTCCAAACCTCCTGCAGACTGACTCGCTCTACGGGCTGCTACCTAATGTGTCATGAGGCCTACACACGCAACTGATACACCATCTGCCTTAGGGAGCAGTGACATGAAAAAACCGGCATGTGGTCAGCACAGATGTAATATATTGTTTGTTTGTTTGTTTGATGAGACAGGGTCTCACTACGTAGTTCAAGTTAGCATCAAACTTGCAACTGTCCTCCTCCCTCAGCCTGAGTGCTGGGATCACAGGCGTGCACCACCATGTCTGACCTTGTTTTTTGTTTTTTCAGTCAAGGTCTTGCTATGTAGTTTAGGCTGGCCTTGAACTCACACTGATCCTCCTGCCTCAGCCTCCTAAGTGCTGGGATTATAACCATGCACCACGATGCCAAGCTAAGTAATATTTTTGTCAGTCTTTATCAGATAGTAGGTTCAGAAATGTGGAACCTACAAATACAGAGGGACAACTATATATAAATACTTCACCAAAAACGAGGCCCTACAAGCCCTGCAATCCAGGCCCGTCCCCCAGCACTGCCAGAGCCTCAGGACCAGAGACCAAGGAGGCGCTGCTCCAGGGTGCAGCCAGGAGCCCACCGAGGCAGGGCTACCTCACAAACGCCACAGCGCCGCCGTTTGAAGGCATTCTCCTTGTCCTCTTTATCATCCTTTTCTATCTGCTCTGCAAAGAAAGTGTCGAAGATCTCGCAGACCAGCTTGGTGGTGGTGGCTTTTGTGGGTCCTTTGTCCTTCTCCTTGGCAGAATTCCTGAGCCTCACAGTCTGACGCCTTTCAGCTCGCCTGGGAGAGAGGGGCCACTGCTTGAGAGGACTGGGCAGAGGACACAGGAACCTGCCTTTTCTAGTCACAGGTCCCCAGCCCGATTCTTGCTGTGTTCTTACCTCTGCCCCAGGGTGACCCCTGCCAGCTTGATGAGGTCTCTCATGCAGGGTGACAGGAAGATGGGCTGCTCATCACTGTCCTTGGCATCATCGTAACTCTCTACTTGACTCACCACAAACTGGGCATGGCGGAGGAGAGAGTCCTCCGTGAACCGGTTCACGTTGATTGTGGAAGGGGGAACAGTGGTCTTTGGAGGAAAAAAAAAAAAGGAAAACAGATGTTTCACTATTTTTTTTTTTGCAGTGCTGGGATGGAACCCAGGGCCTCACACATGCTAGGCAGGCGCTCACCACCAAGCACCAGCCCCAGACCTGTTTCTAATATTTAAACAGAACTGCGCATATGGGGCTAAAAGTTTCTTCTGGCTCTGGATGTGGCTGTGGTTTTCTAGCAGTATCCGGTTGTGTGTATGTGGGTACCAACCCCTGATCACGTGGAAGGGAATTCCGCACCTCGATCTTGTTGATCAGGTCTTCATAGGTGGCATCGGGATTACCCTGGAGGAACTCGATTACAATCTTGCTCATGTAGATCTTCTCCTGTATCAGGCCAAAAAAGGGTTTGTAATCCGGGCTGGGCTCCATCAGAAAGTACTCGGCAAAACCTGGAGGGGACATAGGAGTTAAAAAACAAAAATCAATATGTAATCATCAAACTGGGCTCATCAGCACCTCCAACCCCTCAAGTGTCTATCATGTCTCTGTGCACAAGACAGAGACAGGGGTCTCCCTGTCACCCAGGCTGGCCCCAGGCTTCGGCTCTCAAACAATCCTCCCACCTCTGCCTCCCTCAAGTGGTGAGGACAATAGGTATGCACCACCTGGTGAGTCAGAGAGCAAAGGGGAGAGTGTGGAGCTTCCAGAACACTCTAAAATCACTCCACAGACCAATGGCAAAACACAAAGCACCACCTGTCACAGCTCATTATAAAGCTGCCGTTCAGCTTGAGAATGAAGACAAGCTAAGCGGGCTTTAGCAAGCTTGTCTGCTTTTTGGAATTTGCTCTGGCTTTGAATTGCAAGAATATGACTTGCTCTTAAAACCATCCAGCTGGGGCTGGGAATTTAGCTCAGTGGTTTCGTCGCCTGTTGCGCAAGCGGGTGCAAGGACCCGAGTTTGATCCTCAGTACCAAAAAAAAAAAAACTAGGCAGCTGTAGGGGCCAGGGATTTAGCTCAGTGGTTCTGCCACCTGCCCTGCAAGCACAAGGACCTGAGTTCAATCCCCAGTACAAAAAAAAAAGTAGCCAGCTGTAAGTAACACAAGAGGCCACCCTTGCTCAGCCAGGGTCACACAGGAGGGCAAGAGCCAAGGCTGCCTTGTCACACCTACCAGTGCTGAAGCCAATGAGTACCTTCTCGCCTCCATCGTAGCCGGCGATCCACCATTCGTTGATGGGGCCAAGATTTTTGCCATTAACGCCACCTAGGAGCATGAAAGATTCCCAGGGGAAAGGGACTAAGCACAAGTCTCAACCCGAAGCTGGGCCCTGTGGTCACCATCAGAGCCTTGAGCTCGAATATAAAGAGGCAGCAGCTACGGTGCACTATCAGTTCAGAAGGCACTTGGGTGTGTTTGGTTATAAGCCAGCAACTGGCCCCCAACATAACCCTGGGGCATTCCACTCACCTTCTAGAGATGGGTTTTCTTCATAGATCGCTTTTGCTGTACCAGAAAAATAGAGTTTTACGTTCTTCTCGATGAGGCCGGTGTCTATTGGGCAGAGGTGACCTCGCTTACAGTATACACTAGACGGGCAAGAAAGGGCACTTATTAGCTACCCTCAAAGGTGGCCGCAGGATGGGGCCAGGACCAAGCACAGGGGACAGATTAAGTTCAGGCCTCAGACCAAACCATCTCTCTGGTCACTGGACACTAGGTTAGTACCGCGCTCTATCACTCAAAAGTTCTCCCTGCCCTTCAGGAGGGCATGGTCTGCTGAGGTGACACTGAGAGGTTGACGAAATATCCAGTGGGAGAGGCCATGGCTTTGACAACAATTTGCTCACTGCTCTGTGCAACCACCAACTGTCCAGCTCCAAGACCTTTCCTCACCCTAAATAAAAGCTCATCCCAGCAAGCGGTCTCGCCCCACTCCCCAGACCCCAAGCCCTGGCACTGCCAGTCTACTTGGTTTCTGAGGCTTTCCCTGTGCAGTGTACTTCATACTGCCCTTGCACCTTTAGATCCCGTGAGCTGCACTTCAGTAAGGAAATTAATTCAGAACCATAAAGCGGCTCAGAGCAGGATGGGAAGGGGGCCATCAGGGTGAAGGAGGGACGCTGTCTGTCTTCCACTGGGGGATCAAGGTCAAATGTTCAAAGGGCACCGATGGTGCCACCATAGCCCACACATATTTAGGAGCCTGTTCTGCCTAAATGAGGCATAACACAAGACAAACTTCAAACTGTTTAAATAGCACACTGACAGGCTGGAGATTTAGCTCAGTGGTGCCAAGCCTGCCTTGCAAACGCAAGGTCCTGAGTTTGATCCCCAGTACCAAAAACACCCCAAAACAAAACAAAACAAAAAAATAGCACACTGAGCACCTAGAGCTGAGCACCCCACATCCCAGCATGGTGGCCGTGGAGACCTGTGATAGCCTTGCCTTCAGATTCAGTCAAGGGGAAAGTGGACTGATAGGACATACGGAGGGCGGCCTTCATGGGGAGGCGCAGGCCCCAGCTCCCAGACACACTCCTAGAAGTGACACGAGCCACACTGCACCTGTGACTGGTTCCTGCCAGTCACACAGATAAGCAGGGTGGCCTGGCTCCCAGCCTGCTGCTGACAGGCACCTGACCTCAGTTCCCCTGCAGGAGGGAGCCGTCAGGCTCGCTGGTGATACCACCAGGAGGCCTTGGGCTGCTGCATGCCCTGTCCACCCAGTGGGCTTCATGAGGGCTGCTGTGGGCCTGGCCTGGGTACAGCTGGAGACAGCACCAGTGTGGGGAGAGGGGAAGCATGGCCAGCAGTCAGCCACAACAAGAGAAATGGGCGCACACAGCCCAGGTGACACACAGGCATCCCACTTGGGGCACAGAAACCCTAGTCCCAGCCTTGCGGTGTTGGGAAAGGCTGCCTGGGCACTCCGGCCACCTGAGGCTCCCAGTCACTCACAAGTGCCCACCCTGAGCCCTCTCTCTGGTCCCTGCCCTCCCTCTGGCTCCCTGTTCACCAGGCTGAGGGATCACTAATCCAAACTCCCAGGTGCTCCAAAATCCAAAATGCTGAGCACAGACCAACTTGATATCACACGTGTGATGGGACGAAGTCAAACTGCTGGTGCATTAAAAATAGTGCATAAACAACCTTCAGTCCATACTGCTGCAGTAGGTACAGGATAGCAGTGAATCTCCAGTTTAGACTTGGGTCCTGTTGCTGAGGAATCCATTACATACATGCAAATATTCTCAAATCCAAAAACTCCCAACTCCCAACCACTTCTGGCCCCAAGTGTTTTGGATAAGGGATATTCAACCTACACTTCCTGTCAGATGTCACTTATTTCTTCTTTACACTAAGGCAGGGCCTGTGGTACCAAATCCATTATGACCTAGATTAGCACCCAGCACAGGACTGACACTCATTTAAAAGCATGACCTAGCTAGGCGTGATGACTCATACCTATAATTCCAGCACTCTGGGGAGCCTGAGGCAGGAGGGCTGCACGTTCAAGCCCACCCTGGGCAATTTAGTGACTTAGCAAGATCATGTGCCAAAATAAAAATCTGAAAGGGAGCTATGGATGTAGCTCAGTGTGAAGGCCCTGGGTTCAATCCTAAATACCACACAAAAAAAGAAAAGCATGACCTTTGGGACGAGTACAGACTGATGATTTAACATGTAGAACCGTAACCACCTAAAAAGCAACAGAACTGTCAGAGCCACCCAAGGTCTACAACAGCCCCATGACTCCTCTCCATAGCAGCTCCACAAACACTGCCATCGGGCTGGGGATGTCCCTCCCAGGACCCCAAGACCCTGGTGTCATTGTTTGGCCATGGCGCGGTGCATGTAGCAGTTAGTTACCTGAAGCATGTAAGCTTGTGCTGAGGAAAAGCCTCGTAGCTCTCAAAGCCGGACTCGTTGTTGTCAAAAATGGACAGCTTCTCATTGGTCAGCATCTGGGGCTCCTCCAGCTGAGGGACACGGGGCCATTAGGCAAAGGCACTTGATGTGGGAGATGGGGAAAGGGTGACAAGGCTCTGGCACTCACCGCGTCAGAAGGGTGCTGCTCGTACTTGAGGTCGACATCGTCTAAGTACTGCCCACACTGGACGCACCTGGGGGGCTGGAGCTGCAGAACAGAAGTGGGGCTCAGGCGGCAGCGCTGCCAACATGCCCCAACCCTCCCCCCGCGTCTGCTCCAATGCTCACCCTGGAGTTGATCATGGTTTTGCCTCGAGGTGGCTTCTTCTCCGCCCTGGAGAGAAAGCACAGGACTGTTCACACTCTTCTGTGAATTCAGAACATACCACAGTGGACCCTGGTCCCCAATCCGCCTGTGGCTGCAGTAAGGGGCCAGGGGCCAGGTCGCAGCTGGCCATTTACCACCCAGGGGAATCCTGTCTCAGCCTACAGAACCGGGGAGTCTTGATCCTGATGTGACCTGACACAAAGCTAAAGTTGCTCCAGAATTTGATTAAAAATCGCTTTTATTGGGCCAGGGATTTAGCTCAGTGGTTCTGGCACCTGCTGCACAAGTGCAGGGTCCCAAGTTCGATCCCTGGTACCAAAAAAAAAAAATCGCTTTTATAAAAAAAAATTGTTTGTTTGTTTTCAGTACCAGGGATTGAACTCTGGACCTTGTGCTTGTGAGGCAGGCATGGCGTCACTGAGCTAAATCCTGGCCCCTGTTTTATTTTTTTGAGACAGGGTCTCGATATATAGTCCAGGGTAGCCTTGAATTCACTATGTAGGCCAGATTGGCCTGGAACTTACAATGATCCTTCTGCCTCAGCCTCCCGAGTGCTGGGATCACAGCTGTGCACCACAAAACCCAGCCATTTAAAAAAATATAGACCTTTTATTGATGCCTATTTTACAAAATATTGGGTTTCACTGTGGTATTTTCATACATGCAGATAACATTCTAATCATGTTCACCCCCCTTATCCTACTTTACCCTCCCTTTCCCTCTCATCTTTCTAGAGCAGTCGGAACATTATGATTTACTTTGTATAAAGACAAAAATAAATTCTTACGGTTCTTTGGGTATGGTTTTACGTCTCTTCTCCTCCTAAGTAGAGGAAACAAAAAGATAGAGAATAAGAAGGGCAAAGGCCTTAGGTTCATTCCAACTACCACGAAATAAATAAAATAAAAGGCAGCCAAGGCAGCAAGGCCCACTCTGTGCATGTATGAGCCCAGAGCAGAGCCGTGTGAGGACACAGGGAGGCCTCCCAGAAACCAGCCCTGTGGCCACCTTGACCTTGGACTCCCAGCCTCCAGAACTGAGAGGACGTCTGCTACGTGAGCTGCCCGACTGGTTCTGGCGGCCTGAGCTCACCAGTGCACAGGGAAATGTATTTTTAGAATCCTAGCAGGGAAGGAAAGAACTAGGTTCTCACTGTGATGCAACTCCTGATGAAATCAGGGATGGAGGCAAAGACAGTTACAAACATTAGGGAAAGGAAGGGTGTGTGTGTGTGCGGCTTGGTGGTGAGCAATTGTCGAGCATGCCTGAGGCCCTGGGTTCCAGCATAGCACCACACACACACAAAAAAAAAAAAATTGAGGGGACTTCATGCTGCATGCACCAGACTGACGCAACCAGAGCCCATGATCAATCCTACATCACCAAGAAACCAAGGCGCTTTCCAAGGCGATGCCACAGGAAGCACACAGCACCACCCCAGGAGCTCTCTAGAAAGTGACACAGCTGCCCTGGCCACCCTACCTGTACTAGACGGGCTGAGGGAGACCAGCTGGCCCAATCCAGGACCCAGCAGAGTAGAAGGCCTGAAGCAGACCGGCGACTTACAGGGAGTGAGAAAACCCAAGAGGTATTTAGAACAAGTCTCAACCGAACCCAGCCACGTGCTGTACATCGTTTCAGTCAAAGGTGGGGCATACACATGGCAGGGTCCAATGAGGTCACTGCCTAGAACATCACAGCTGTCTCAAATTGTGTTAAGTACACCGTGACATTCACATGGAGGAGAAATCCCCTAACCACTCATTTCCCAGGATGTGTCGCCACTATCAAGCAGCTCATGACTGCCTGGCCTAGACCATTTGGGTTCACACTACTCACAACACTCACAACGTAAAAACCAACAGAAGGAGCCGGGC
Organism: Heterocephalus glaber; assembly: GCF_053883595.1. Classification (NCBI taxonomy): domain Eukaryota; kingdom Metazoa; phylum Chordata; class Mammalia; order Rodentia; family Bathyergidae; genus Heterocephalus; species Heterocephalus glaber. The sequence continues at coordinate 8,636,714 of NW_028258457.1, read as the reverse complement.
ATGGTGGTGCACGCCTATAATCTCAGCAGTAGAAATACAGGTGTAGTCGAACCCAGCCCAGGCAACTCAGTGACTCTCTTGTCTTCAAAATAAAAACTTAAATACAGAGGGCTGAGATGTAAAGTTCTAGGTGCAAAGGTTGCACTTTTCAGTGCAAAGGTTCTAGGTTTAATTTCTAGTCCTGGGGGAAAAAAGAAAAAAGAAAACCTAAGAAATTCGGTAATTTGAACAGACTAGAAAGTGTCCAATCCTATTTTATCTGTGATAATGACACTGTGGGTGTCTCTCCTTGGCCCCTCTCGGATCCGTGTGCCATGACGGGCAGCTCCAGGGCCGAGCTGGGGTGAAGAGGGTTAGGGATGGCTGAACTGTGCTTGGCCAGAGTGATGAGGCCAGAGCCTTGACTACTTATTCTGGGGTATGTTTGAACACAAACACAGTAAGTTGTTTATTTTTTTTGAAAAAATAAACTGCTTTTTTTGGTGTAGTGCTACAGATTGAACCCAGGGCCTGGTGCATGCTAAGCTAATGCTCTACTACTGAGCTACACACACCCAACCATTATAAAAATTTAAAAATAAAAAATAACTTAAAACACACTTTTCAAACAACCCCAGCCAATGCAGCGGGACGGAAGCAAGACTTTACCTTCTCATCCTCGTCCCTGTCCTGGGATGTCTGCGGCGTTGCACGTTCAGTCTCTGTCTCCTCAGTCGTCCGTCTGGCAGCTCTGGGGGGAACAGAAGCACAGAGAGCATTAGTGCAGAGACAGCAAGTGTTGAAATGATGAGCTGAAGCCTCCATGCTAGGAACCAAGAGCCCAGGCTCCATGTGCCCCACAGGCAGGCAAGGAGCAGCCCCCACGCACGTGTGGAAGAGGGACATGGAGGGGGCACGGCCAGGGTGTGTCCCGGTCCCTGTTGCTGCCCTGACAGCTCCACCCTCTCACAGCATCACCACTGCCTGTACTCAGTTTATATGCCGGCGTTCCAGGAAGGGGCTTGGGGACATGGGGTGACAGTCGGCACCCGGCCACTTACAAGTCTCTGAGTTGAAATCTGGACCTCCGATCATCCTGATGGGAAAGGGGGAGGTAGAGAGAAAGAAGGGCGTGTTAGTTTCTGAGACAGAGAGGCGAGATGAGATCCAAACACCAGCATGCGGGTTCAAGGCCTCAGCATTAAGGCCCAGAGAGCAGGGCAGGGGAGTGCTGCAGCTACAACCTGCGGCCCCACCCTGAGATAGAGCAGAAGCTAAAGAGTTTTCCATCATGTCCAGCACTAAAAAGACCTAGACCAAGGAGTGGCAAACTGCTTCTGTAAAGGGCCAGGCAGTCAGGTGCGGTGACCTATGCCTGTCATCCCAGCACTCTAGGAGGCTAAGGCAGGAGGACTGCAAGTATGTACCCAGCCTGGGCAATTCAGTGAGGCTGTGTGTCAAATAAAGGGCTGGGGATGTAGCTTAAGGCAAAGGCCCCAGGTTCCATCCCCAGAGCCTGCGCACATACATGGGGCCACCCAACAAACACCACCAGCTTTGTGCGGCACACGGCCCAAATCACACTTGTCTCTGCCACTGTACGGCTAAAGCAGCCACAGAAGGCACCTAAATGAAAGAAGGCAGTGATTTACTAAGAAAGCGTCACAAAAACAGCCAGGGGCTGGATGTAGCCATCAAGCAAGACCCTGCCAACACCTGCCCTAGAGCTTTACCTGTCCTCCCGTTAGGGATGAAGGTTTCCTATAAACAGGCACCGGGGTATTAAGAAGTAGGGCCGAGGATTTAGCTCAGCCGTTCAGGCGCCTGCCTCGAAAGCAAGCGCAAGGTCCTGAGTTCGATCCCCAGTACCAAAACAAAACAAACAAACAAACAAACAAAAGAAGCAAAGGAATCAAGCTTAGGAATCTAGTGTAGAAAACTAAGAGGAAGTAGGAAGGTAGGCATGGTGGTGCAGGCCTGTAGCCAGCACTCTGGGAGTCTAAGGCAGGGGGATCGCAAAGTTCAAGCCCTGGCTGGACTACACAGTGAGACCCTGCCTCAAAAATTGTTTTAAAAATTTAAAAAAAGGAGAAGCAGAAGTGGACTTCACACACACACACAGTCCTCTCCACCATGACAGTGAACAAAATGACTCACACACACTGTCAGCGCAGACAGTGCAGTGACAACACCAACCTCATCCAAGGCAGGGGCAGGTAACCTTGTCCAGTTTTCCGAACCCAGACGCAGGGCTGGAGCTGAGCCCAGGCCCCGCCCAGCACCATCTTCCCCAGTCAAACAGGACCCAGACATCAAGGCAGCGTTTAGCGATGATTCGCCCTTACCCTCTCGCCTCCTTCCCCATCCATGTCCACCTGAGTCCTGGGCCTGGCTTCCCTGTTGGCCTCTTCCTCAGCTCCCCGTGTCGGGGCTCTGCCAGCGAAACACATGTGCATCAGCCGGGCCAAGCCAGGGCAGGTACACATTTGTACGATCCCGACCCAGACTCAGAGCTGGTCATCTGCACCTCCATCACAGGAAACCCAGGAGGCACTGGGACTTTATGATTTGTGTGTGTGTGTGAGTGCATGTTGTCGAGGATGGAGCCCAGGGCTTTATGCCCTGCTGGGCAAGCACTCGCCACTGAGCTACACCCAGCCCTACACATGATGTGGATCAGAAGCTGGATGCGGTGGTGCAGGCCTGTGATCCCAGCTACTCTGGAGGCTGAGGCAGGAGGACTGCAGTTCAAGCCACCCTGGGCAACTTATTGAGAATTCTGTCTCAAAGAGTAATAAAAAAAAAAAAAAGGACAGGAGCCCCCTGGCTGCCCAGAGCTGAGGGGAGCCCTGCCGGTGGTGGAGGAAGGTGCATGTGGCCCGTGTGGCTCTGACAGGCAGCTGAGTAAGGGCCACCATAGCAACTGTGGGCAGCTGACCACACCTGAAGGCCTGGGATCCACCTCTCCCTCCATCAGGCCCTGGTGCTCAGGTCCTGGTCCAGGCCCTGTATATGTGCTGCAGCCAGCTGGGTAGCAGAGGCCTAGAAAAGTTCCTTGTTGTACCCTCATGCTCTGCCCCTTTGAGACAGTGCCCAGGAAGCCTGAGGTGACAGCCACCAAGTCAGACTGCTGGGCTCAGGATACCCTGCTTCACATCCCTGAGCCATGTGGCAACCTGGCACCCAATGTCTTCACAGCGAGGAGTCACTATCAGACTTCTCGCTCCATGCCCTCCTTTCCTCCTGGTACTAGGGGTGGAGCCCAGGGCCCTTGCACTGAGCTGCAGCTCCAGCCCTCTCTCTCCAACTCAATCCTGTTAGTTTGTCCTAGGGTCTCACTAAGTTGCCCAGGCTGGAGTTGAACTTGTGATCCTCGTGCTTCAGCCTCCCAGAGTGCTGGAAAACATATGTGTCACTGCGCCCAGTGCACTCAGTGGCCTTTGACACCAAAAGAGACTGCTATCTGACCACCCCAAGGCAGGCCTGGGTCAGAAGGAGCCACGGCTAATTTCAGCCTTTTGCTCCAGTGGTCTGAGCGTCCTTCCCAAGGACAGCTTAGCTGTGCAGCGTGCACAAAATGAATGCACGAACGCCTGCTACTAACCACAACCTCCCAGAACATGCCTGTTAGCAGCTAATGGCACACAAAGCACAAAGCCACGCTAACTGTACTTACAGCTCTCTGGTCTGACTTCTAAGTCTCCTGTCTTCCTAGAGGAAGAAAAAAAAAAAACACTAGTTAGTTTTCCTGTTTGGTTCTAATCTTCCTGTGCAACTGCTGTATGGAAATAACATACCTAAAACAATCCTGCCGGCTAGTGGGTGGGAGTAAAGGCGGTCTACTTTAAGATAATTTTTGAGAGGAGGTGAGACAAGTAGACAAGAGAGTGAAGAAATTCTCAGAAAGTAGACCCTAAAACACTGCAGTTTAAGCCACATGTGGTGGCACATCCTTTCAGTCCCAGATACTCAAGAGGCTGAGGCAGAAGGATTCCAAGTTTGAGGGCAGCCTGGGCACGTTAGTGAAACCCTGCCTCAAAAAACAAAACAGGTTACATGTGGTGGTACATGCCTGTAATCCCAGCCTGGGCTACAGAGCAAGACCCTGCACAAAAAGATAAAAAGTCTGGGAATGGAGCTCAGTGGTAGAAGACTCCTAGGTTCAGTCTCCAGTACTAACAAAAAGAAAGAAGAGAAGCACTCCACACACGTGAGTCTGTAATGACAAAAGGCTGGGGGTGGGAAGCAGCACGCTGCAGGCAGCGGTCCTGAGGGGTGACCACAGGCAGGGGCTTCAACCTTGCCCTGCTCCTTCTCAGGCCAGGGGCCCAACTAGCTCCCTGGGCTGCTCGCTCTGAGATTAACTTGCAGGGTGTGCCGACTATTAGCAGGGTAGGAGGACGATCCATGCAAGACTAGTTTCAAATACCAAATGGGTAGAGGGTTACCACATACCTCAGTTGATCCCGTGGAGGTAAAAGCATGGAAACCCATCCTTTAACCAGCTCTCCAAGCAGGCACTTGACAGCATCAGAATTTGGGAGAGGCCTTTTCTTGTTTTGTGGTACTGGGGACTGAAACCAGGGCCTTCACACTGAGCTACTTCCCTAACCCTTTATGTTTTGTTTTAACTGGAGATAAGATGTTGCTAAGTTCCCCAGGCTGGGTTTAAACTTTGAATTCTCCCTCAGCCTCCCAGAGTGCTGGGTTTAGACATGTGACATCACACCTGGCTTGTAAAACTTCCAGTCAACAGCTTAATATAAAACAAAGCCAAAACGAGACCCACGTCTGCACTCCACAGAAGCTTAAACTCCCCGATTTCAGAGGTGCCACAGGTCTGAGGAAGGGCCTGGCTGGCACCACAGGTGAGCAGGCAGCATGAGGAATGTTGTCGTCCTTTTGCTGGTGGGGTTGGAACCCTGGGCCTTATATGTGCTACGCAAGAGCTCTATCACTGAGCTGTCCCCAGCCCAAGAAGGCAAGTTCCTATTTGGATAGTGCTGTAGGATTTCAGCACCTCCCTGTCTAAAAATTAGATCTGCACAAAGACCTTGTCAGTGAGAGAGGCGGAGAACACACTGAAGCGCTGTGACTAAGTAGCAAATGTCTGGCAGCCCCGAGGTCTCAGAATCACCATCACAGCCTTGTAACCCACCTTCCATGCACAGAAAAGTACAGCTGAAAGTGGTCCAGCCAAAGTCAAAGCATTTCAATCATCAGTGAGTCACATGTTCCTAAATTCTCCAACCCCCACCCTCAGTCCTGCAGCCCGGGGGCCTCTGAGATTAGGGACAACCTTTACTCTTTCGTCTCTCTCGTCCTCCTGGTCCAGGTGGGTTCTAAGGGTTTCGGTTTCAGATTCTGCCACAGCAACTCTGCCAAGCAAAACAGAACACACCTTACATGGGACTTACACAGGGCCAACCTTGGAAACAGTTTCTAAGACCCCCCTCCCTGCCCCAAAGCAACTGTCATCTTAGGAGCTCTGAGACACAAACTCATTTAACGCAGAATTTCGTATGATCCTTGAACTGGGTTCTGGGAAGAAATGGCAGTCACCCCCACTCATTCTCAGCAACAAAGGAGAATTCAACCTGGATCCAAATGTTCATAATCTGACCCTAAATTCAGCATCCTTTGGGGATGGGGATTTAGCTCATTGGTTCCACAGCCTGCCTCCCAGGCTCAAGGACTTAAGGTTCGATCCCCAGTACCAAAAAAAAAAAAATTCAGCATCCTTCAACAGCTCTATGGTTGCCAGGGAAACTCATTCTCAAGCTCCTCTTTTTAAACTTTCCAGAAAAGTGATTTTTCCATAATTGAGATAACACAATGTATACAACACAAGAAAAAGTACAGTAACTATTCTTACGATTCTCTGAATGTAATTCTTCGTCTCTTCTCTTCCTGTGCAAAGGAAAGGAAGAAAAAAAAGTATTGGTTTTAAAAGAAGATCAACGTCAAAAGCATGCGTCAAAGTTTAAGTAAATAGAGGTAATATGATTAAAAATAGGGTGGGAGCTGTGGGGATAAACCACTCGCCTGGTACCCACAAGTCCCTGGGTTCAATCCTCAGCACTGTTTAAGAAAAAAAAAAAAACATGATGGGCCGGATGGTGGGGAAAGAAAAAAAACATGATGGGGATTTAGCTCAGTGGTTCCTCTGCCTGCCTCGCAAGCGGAAGGTCCCGAGTTCAATCCCTGGTACCAAAAAAAAAAAAAAAAAAACCAAAAAAACCATGAAAGAGGGCCAGGGGTTTTGGGGAGAAAAATCTAGGAAACAGTCACTGTGGTTTTGATGCCCTACAGTTCCCAAAACAAAGGCCAGGCCAGGAGGTAAGGCAGCACACAGCCACGTAGTAGAGACTGCTGAGTAACACAAAAAGAATAAAAGGCTCTCTGTTTAAGTACGTTTCAGTTTTGCTTTGGTTGAGTTCTATTATATTTGAATATTATTATAGTTTTCTTCCCTTGCATTGCTCTTCTTTGAATAATGTTAATTTTTGTATATGTGTGTATTTAGTGAATGATAATAAAGTTATACACTTTTTTAATTAAATAAATAAAAAGGACTCTCATGCCAGGTCAGCAATTCTCTAGTATTGGGCAAAATCCAAGTGGGAGTTTGGGATTCATGCCAGGTAATGATGATGACCACCTAGCTCCTTCTCAGGACACCCTGATATACTATGTTCCTAAGGCCACAAGATTTTCCAGCTCCAGATATCTGTGTCTATTTAACTTGAAAAGGATAAAAATATTGCAGGGATGAGGCCAGGCATGTAGCTCAGTGGCAGAGCATGCTCACCATCCACGAGGCCCTGGGTCCAATCCATAGCACCAAAAACAAATAAAAGTAAATTGTCCTGGGCCGGGGATTTAGCTCAGTAGTTCCGCCACCTGCCTCACAAGCGCAAGGTCCAAGTTCGATCCCCAGTACCAAAAAAAACCCAGTAAACTGTACTATTGAAACAGATCTGTATCATGTTTGAGGTAGAGGTCACACAAGTGAACACCTGAGGGGCTTGGGTGTAGCTCACTGGTAAAACACTTGCCCAGCATGAGCAAGGCCCTGGGTTCCATCCTGAGCACAGCAAAAAGCCATAAAATACGTGTGCATGCCTGTGATATTAGAACTAAGCCAGATACAGTGGTGCACATCTATAATCCCAGCTACTCAGAAGGCCAAGGCAGGAAGATCACAAATTCAAGCCCAGCCCAGGCAAGTCAGCAAGGCACCGTATTAAAAAAAAAAAAAAAAAAGGGCTGGGGATGTAGCTTAGTCCAAAGACCCTGGGTTCAATCCCCACTACTGTGAAATCAATCAATCAATCAATTCACCCCACTGTATAGAACTACACATGACAGTATATACGCGCATGCAAATGCTAATGCCACCTACATAAAGCCTGTAGAGTACAGTCCACAAGATGTTACCATGGGGAAAGCTAGGTGAAGGGTACAAGGAGCCTCTCTGTGCTTTCATCAAATGTACATAGTGTGTGTGTGTGTGTGTGTGTGTGTGTGTGTGTGTGTATTCATTCCAGGGCTGCAAGTATGACTCAAACTGCAGCACTTGCCTAGCGCACATGAGCATGGCAAAAAGCCATAAAAGGACTAGGACTAGAGGTCCCATTTGACCCAGCTATTCCCCTACTAGGTATCTTCCCCAAAGAATTAAAAGAATCGTACCACAGTGATATACGTGCACCCATGTTTACAGCGGCACAGTTTGTAATAGCTAAAGTTTGGAAACAGCCCAAATGCCCATCAACTGGAAACTGGATAAAGAAGATGTGGGTTTTTAATAAAACGGAGTACTACTCAGCCACAAAGAACAAGAAACTAGAGTCATTTATAGCTAAATGGATGCATATTGAGGCCGTACTCTTAAGTGAAATAAATAGGACACACGTGTAAATACCGAATAGTTTCTCTAGTGTGAGAAACTGAAAGTGTAAATAAGGATGAAAATGATTAAAACGAATAATTGATAATTTGAAATAGGAAAAAGTCCAAAGGGGTAGGGGTGGTGGGAGGGGAAGGGGAAAGGGAAGAAGGGAAAAGAAAAATTATGAGGAAGAAAAAAAAAATGGAAACAAAGTCTGTGTAAATAGGGAAGGGTGGAGGGGGTGAAGGGCGCATAGGTAATGGGGAAAAAAATAACTAAGATACATCATGTTCAGGTACAAATGCCCAATGATAAATGTAAATGTATTGTGTACCTAAAATGTACCAATTAATATTAAAAAAAAAAGCCATAAAAGGGCCGGGGATTTAGCTCAGTGGTTTCACCGCCTGCTACACAAGTGCAAGGACCCAAGTTCCATCCCAGGTACCAAAAAAAAAAAAAAAAAGCCATAAAATACATGTGCATGCCTATGATATTAGAACTAAGCCCTCAGTTCAATCCCCAGCACTGAAATATAACAAAAGGTTCTACCTCCAGATACCTATAGATGTGAGCTGTAACATCAGCTTCTTCCAACACCTCTGGCCCCCATGACACAATTTTTTTTTTTTTTGGCTTGCCACGGGGGATTGAACCCAGGGCCTTCACACTGAGTTAGTTACATCTCCAGCCCTCTTTTTATTCTGTGTCAAGGACTCGATATGTCGTCCAGGCTAGGCTCGAACTTGCCACCCTCCTGCCTCAGTTGCTTCAAACTCGCCAGCAGCCACCATCCTTGACGTCCATTCCCCAAAGAGCTGGCTTGCGCTCCTTGTGAGTACATGCTGTCCCTGTATCTCTATTCTGTGTGTATCACACACGCTGTGCACATACCCCGCCTGAATGTTTCTCTGGAGAACCCACTGACAGGGTTTTCATTTAGCAACCCATAGCAAAAACACCAAAACGGAGGCGAGGTCAGCCTCGGCCACGCCAGCCTTACCTGGTCTCTCTCTTCTTCATCCACAGACTCCTCTGACTTGGACCGATCAGAGTCTTCCTCAGGTTTCCGTTTGGCAGGGCTGTCACACACAACGAGTTCAGAGACCTGGCCTTGGGGACCCTGGGTGACTTTACACCCCTTCTTCCCAGAGCACCATTTCTAGGCCTGACTCAGGGCACGCACACCTTCTTCCCTCCTGGGAGAGGCCCTCACTCCCAGGATGTTGAAAGAGGCTTCAGTTTAACATTTCTTTGAATGACAGGTTAAGAATATGGCCATTTTACAAGTGATAAATCGTGCATCTAGACACTCAATGACGGCTGTTAATGTCACAAAGGGAAGAGATGTTACACACCTCTGCCAGACAGGCACCATCTATGATGTCATCAGTCTCCAAAAATAAAAAGTTGGCCAAATGTTATGGTGTAACCTGTCATCCGATCACCTGGCACTCAGAAGGCCAAGGCAGGAGGATCACCATGAGTTCAAGGCCAGCCTGGGCTACGCAGTGAGTTCAAGTCCAACGTGAACTACAGAGCAAGACCCTGTCTCAAACAAAAATATAAAAATAAAAATAAAAACCTGAGGCTAGGGTGCAGCTCAGTGGTCTAGCACCTGTTTATCATGCATAAGACCCTGGGTTCCACCCCCAGCACTGCCAAAACAAAAACTTCCGAAAAGGCATGAAGACAGCCTTCATTATATTTTGGTTTTGCATATGGAACACCATGTCTGGGATTCATTTTAAAGCAATCCAGCTGAGGACAGGGTGTGAAACAATGCTGTGAGTTGGTGACTGTGGACAGTGGGTGATGAGTATTTGAGGGTTCACTAAACTACACTCTAAATGTACGTCTATTTGAAATTTCCTGTAAGAATAAAAATAGCGGAGGTCTTACAAAATGCTATTCATGAATGTCAGTGACTGAAAGCTGCAAGGTAACCTATGCAGAACTAGCATGGTGGGACATGCCTGTACACCAGCACTCTGGGCAGCTGAGGCAGGAGGACCCCAGTTTAAGCCTAGTATGGATAACTTAGCAAGTTCCTCAAAATAAAAAATAAAAAGGGCTGGGGATGTAGTTCAGTGCAAAGACCCTAGGTTAAATCCTAGTACTGGAAACACACACATATACACTGCAATCTGGAAGGCAGGGCAACTAAATCACACCCTACCAATTCCTTCAATGCTTCACCAAAACACCTGGCATAGAGAAAAAGCCGCAGCCCACTCCCCCATACTGACCCCTTTGCAAAATGAGATGTGATAGTGGTCTGCCTGGTCGTTCTCCTGGTCACCTTTGGGCTGGGTGTAGTTCCAGCTGTTTTAAAAAATAAACAAAAGAAAGCCACTGTGAACAGCCAGGTCCACAGGCACAGTGCACTTCAATGCCAAGCTACTGCAGAAGCCCAGTGCCCGGCATCCTTGGTGACGATCCTACCACAGGCCCAGCAAGAATTTAGCGAGAAAGATCCTATATCAAAAATTAAAAATAAAATAAAGGCTGAGGATGTAGCTCAGCGCAAAGGCCCTGGGCTCAATCCCCAGCAGCATAACAATAAATGAATACCAAAGGACAGCTTCTAGTGAGTGTCTACTCCTTTCACACCATCCAGCACCATCACTTTGAAAGATCCAGTTTGAGCCATCTGTGTGGCTGCACTAGTTAGGAGGAACCCAGGGACTGGGGCTGGAGCTCAGAGGAAAAGCGTGCGCTAGGACACTCGAGGCCCTGCTTCTGTCCCCAGCACCACACATACAGAAGAAACCAAGAGGTACTGCACAGGGTCCCACTGGGGCGAAGCCTGACTGTCCCCTCCGTGTGCCGCGGCTTCCTCCAAGGCTGGAAATGAGTCGGGGTCCTTACACTGGCCCTCACCGTCCAACTTGCTTCTCCGGGGCGCTCGAGGCTTGGAACTGGTGTGCGGGGGGCTGTGCGCCTCTGCTATTCGTACTCTCCAGGCTTCACTGCTGGCCTGGCTCCCGTTCTCTAGGCAGCCGTTCACTTCTCGATTGAAAGCATGAGCTCCATTCTCCAAAGACAAATCTTTATTTAAAAGGGATTTGACTTTAGCCAGGTAGCCCTCCTACAGCAGGAAAGGATAATTTGAGTAGCAGTGAATGGAAACCAATGGCAATAAGAGCATGGGAACGTTCGTCCCCTCACAATCATCAGGCACCAGGGAGGGAGGGTTTCTGCCTCCCTGGTCACAGAAGTCACAGATGGTCTTCTGGGAGCCAGGAGGCTGAGAACTCACTCACCTCAGATAACTCTTCTTTATGTAATTTGGTTTCCAAATCACACAGCTGATTCTTGATTTCCGTTTGCAGAAATTCATGCAAGAGATTCAGTTTCTCCTTCACACACTCCTAAGGGAAGGACACAGGTTTAGCAGTCCCCAAGCCGGCAGACTGTTAACTAATAGACTAACGATGCCCAGGTAATTAAGTTGCCTGTTTTCATCGTAATGCCTAGATGGCAGCAGCACTGTCTCCGCCATAAAGCTAAAGACAGCTGGCCCTCCCTGTCCTCTGTTCTTCGTCTGCAGATTCAACCACCCTCGGATGGGAAGAAGTCTGAAAAAACTCCATCTGTTTTGGACATAAACACTTCCTGTCATTTTCCCCCTACACAATGAAGCATAAAAACTACTCAAGTAGCATTTACATCATATCGAAGATTCTAAATCATGTCAGGGATGATTTAAAGTCTATGGGAGGAGCTGGGCGTGATGGCGCACACCTGTGATCCCAGCACTCAGACTGAGTTCGAGGCCAGCCTGGGCTACACAATGAGACCCTCCAGGCGTTTGAGACCAGCCTAGACAACACAAGACCTCATCTAAAAATAATGTTACATTTAAAATGTTTTAAAAATAAAAACAGAGATTACCTTTTCTGTCAAACTGTCTCTTTCCAAGTCTTTGAGCCTGGAGGAAGGAAATGGAAAAGAAATACTCATTAAGCAACTTCACTTACCTCTTAATACTACTTAAAGAGTTTTGGAAATAATTTTAACATGAGTGTTAGGGAAAAAACACCCCACTCAAAATGTCCAGCATGTCTTTCAGCAATGCCCACATAGAAGTATGTCATTTGTGTCTTGAACAAGGCCCCTTCCTGAAGTCAGTTTTCTGGTGAGAGATAATACAAAAGCTTCGTAACACATCAGGCGTTATTTCCAAAAGAACTTGGAAAGGGGCAACAGGCAACATAGCTGGGGTCCTTCTGAAAGCTGGATTACCTACAGCTATCATTCTCCAGTCGTCTGACAAGAGCCCCTAAAAGGGGGTGCCATAGGCCAGGCGTAGTGGTGCATGTCTATAATCCCAGCACTCTGGGAGGCTGAGGCAGGAGTAACACAAATTCAAGCCCCGCCTGGGCAAGTTGGCAACTTAAAAAGGACTGGATGAAGCTCAATGTGAAGACCCTGAGTTCAATTCCCAGTACCACAAAAAAAAAATAACGGGGTGCCACAGCATGGCCAGTGTCAGAATAAGTGGACCAGGGCCACACTGCAAGGAACAACAACCAGCTACTGTGCCCAGAGGATGAGTGGTGGGAGCAGCATCTAACTGAGGAAGCCACAAAATGAGGGGATTGAGGCAGCTGGGGTGATGGGGTGCCCGAGCTCAGGGGACTGGAGGAAGGCAGAAGAGCTGATGGCTGCCTCGCTGAGCTTGTCCTCCTGAATGTCTATGCCTAATCTCAAGACTGTGCCTAACTGCTCAAAAGTACAAAACTGGGGCTGGGGATTTAGCTCAGTGGCACTGTGCCTGCCTCACAAGCACAAGGTCATGAGTTCGATCCCCGGTACCAAAAAAAAAAAAAAAAGTGCAAAACTGCCTTCAGTTGGCCTGACAATTGTGGTCTGGTTTGATTATCAGACATAAGTGGCTTGACTCCTGGGAGGAAGTAGAAAAAACTAACAGGAGCGAGACGTAAAGACACCAAGGAGAGAGGGCTGCTGTCCTGGCCTGGGCAGAACAAGTCCAACCAGCCAGGCTGGCGTCCCTCATGGTCGGGAGGAGGGCGCCCTAGGCCGGGACCAGGCCCCACAGCGACAAAGACCAATGCTCAGCTGTCACCAGCCCAAGGGCATTACAGGATCAATATGGCTGCTCCTGGTGCACACAAACCCTGTTTCCTGCTTCAGGCACCACCATACCTGGTGGCACCTACTGTGTGCCAGCCCATGGTCCAGGCCATGAACAGGTAGCTGGACTTGGGCATCACTGGAGAGGGGCCTCCTGGCTAAGTGCTCAGGTGAGCACTTTTCACAGAAAGACACTCAGCACCCCGGCACAGTGGTCACAGCCCTGTGTTACAGACTGCACCACTTGGACCCCAGCAGCCTTGGGGTCAAGACTTTCAGGAGCCAGGCTGGCAGTGTAGCTCTGAGGCAGAGCACTTGCCTAGCACACTCAAGGCCCTGGGTTCCAAACCAGCACAACAAAAACACAAAACTAAAGTAAGAACAAAGCTTCCAGGAGCCTCCTGCAGGCACAAGTCATGCCACCTTGCAGGAGGAGAGAGCCGGAAACAAGAGTAACCGGACTGCTGAGCACTTCCCGCCAAGGCACATGGGCCGACATCTTCTGCTCAGTCACTCTGCTCAACTTTCCTACAAGGCTGGGAATGGAACTCAACACCTGGCATGCAAAGCTGCAAGTGCACTACCTCGAAAGTACGCGTCCAGCCCCAATTATTCTACTCCATTTTGTGTTTTGTTTTCCAAAGTACTGGGATTGAACTCAGAGCTTTGCATTCAAGTACTCTGCCACTGACCTACACTCCAGCCCTTTTTTATTTTTCATTTTGAAGCAGGTTCTAAGTTGTCCAGGCTTGCATAGAACTTGTGAGCCTCCTGCCTCAGCCTCCAGAGGAGTTGGGATTACAGGAGTGCGCCACCACACCCAGCTATCACTTGATCCTTAAAACTGGCCAGACCATCTCCATCTGACCAGTGGGGCCCTGCCTGGACTCTGCAGCTGTCCCAGACATTAAGAACAAGACTCCACTGGCCACACAGTGGCAAATGCAGGTGCCATGTGCATACCCGGACACAGGACAGATCTGTGGTCACCCCAGCAGGAGAAGCAGAGGGTCCACGGGGTGAGACACCTGAAGACCAAATTTACCCTGCCTGGCCCCAAGGATCTGGCTGGAGGCGGCTTCATGGTCCATCCCTGCCATGTCCATCATAGTCCATCCCATCCATGCCCCCAGAGGAACTCATGACACTACCTCAGGCAGGCTGACAGTCAAGAGCAGATCAGGCACAATGTGGAGGACCTAGTAGAGGACTCAGTGCAAGACAACCTTAGAACCTGGCGTGGTGGCTTCTAAGCCCTGATCCGAGCTACTCAGGAGGATTACAAGTTGGAGGCCAGCTTGGGCAATTTAGTACGACCCTGTCTCAAAAAACTGAAAGGGGACTGGGGATGTAGCTTGATGGTAGAGTGCTTGCCTAGTACGTTTGAGGCTCTAAATTCGATCCCCAGTATGGCAAACCACAGGGCAGGGGTGTAGCTGTGTACCTCAAGAGTAGAGCAACCCTGGGTTCGACTCCCAGTTCCTCCCAGTTCCGGGGGGGGGGGGGGAACGAAACAAAGAAACAGCACTGGCTCCACACGCCAGATCCCATGATTCATTCCTAACTGCTTCCCTCACTGATTAGTCACATCGGAGATATGATATATATAACTACGATGGAGAAGACAAAGACAGTCAAAATCTGAGAGCTTCCAGAGAGAAAGGGTGGCCATGGCACCAGAAAGGGGGATCCAGGGCCTTTCATGAGCCAGGCAGAGGGAGGCCCAAGAACCCGACAGGCCCACCACACCCAGAGGGAAAGAGAAAACCACAGACAAGAGGCTGGGGATGGCAGGGACATCAGGCTAAAATGCAGATTCTGTTCCACAATCAAAAAACTATCAAAGGGGTCCTGAGGGACGTGGAAGCCAGAGTCCAGGGTACCAGTCCCACTTCAGGAAAATTATTGGGGAAATGTATGATGTGGATGGGACAGAAAGGAACACAAAACAATAAGCGACTCAACATCCCCAAATCAGAAATGCTGGTCTGAAATATGGTTTGCCACAGAGCCGGCCACACAGACTCCCAACACTCTGCTAACCCTGCCCTTTTCCACTTTCTTCCCTGCAGTGCTGGGGGTGGAAGGCAGGCCCGTGGCCTGCTCAGCAGCGCTCACCACTGGGCCTCACCCCAGCTTCTAGCGCTGCTTCCAGCAAGTGAGGTGGGACTATTCATGGTCCCTGGGTGGGCAGTACAACAACCCCTAAAGATGTCTGAGCCTCAAACCCTGCCCCAAGCCATGAATGTGTTACTTAAGGTGCAAAAGTGACTGCAGATGTGACTGAGGTTAGAGCCCTGGGACAAGGAGGTCTAATCTAATCACTAGCTGGTTTCCCAGAGCCCTCCATCTGCATTTCAAAGAAGTGCTGGCGCCAGGGTGCCACACTTGTCTTCCCAGCACTCCGAAGCCTGAACTACTTAGTGAGTTCAAGACCTGCCTGAACTATATAGTGAGACCCTGTCTCAAACAAAAAGGTGCAGCAGCCCCACTAGGAAAGGTCGGAAACAGAGGACTCACCTGAGGAACTGGCTTTGAGGAGAGAGGAAGGGCCCGGGGCAAAGGATGAGCCAGCTTCCATAAAGGGGGAAGGCCCTCAGTTTAGAGGCAGCAAGAAAACGAAGACCCGAATCTCCCAACCGCAATGAACTGAATCCTACCAATCCCACAAGAACAGGAAACACTGTCCCCCAAAGCCTCCAGAAAAACGCAGCCAACAGATTTTTTTTTTAAAAGCCGCGGTCTCACTACGTAACTGAGGCTGGTCTGGAACTCACAGTAATCTCCTGCCTCAGCCTCCAGAGTGCTGGGATCACAGATATGTGCCACCACATCCAACTCACCAAACGCTTTTTTTTTTTCTTGGTACCAGGGATTGAACTCGGGTCCTTGCACTTGCGAGGCAGGCTGTGGAACCACTGAGCTAAATCCCCGGCCCCCGCAAATGCTTTTTGACCTACTGTGACACACAGCAGATTTCTGACCTGCAGAACTATGAGATGATAAATGTAGGTTTGGGCCAGGGTCTAACTCAGTGGTAAAGCACCTGCCTAGCAGGAACGAGGCCTTGGGTTCCTTCCCCAGCCTGCCCCGCGCGAAAAAAAAGACATTATTTGATTTAATCTACTCAGTTGGTGTGATCTAGCAACAAGCCAAAACTAAGCACCAGAAATTCCAGATTTTTCATCGAGGTGTGGAAGCTCCTGTCTGTAATCCCAGAATTCTGGGAGGCTGAGGCAGATGACTGCAAGTTCTAGCTCAGGAATCTGCACCTCTACAATCAAACCACAGAGGGGCAGAACTGGAAAAAGATGTCAGTTTTGCCCCAGTCAGAATCTATTCTGTAGGTCATGCCCCAAAGCTTTAAGACCCAGTTTAATCTAATCACAGAATGACAAGCAGATAAGAAAGCTGCAGTAATTACAAAGCCCAATCAGTTGTGAAAAGGCAGCCTAGAATCAGGGCCCAAATCCCAGCTTCCTTACAGTGGAAAGGGCAGCAGCAAAGATAGAGTCTAATATTTCTGTGGGCCTATGGCCAGAGCCCATGAGGAAGGCAAACATTCTCCGCCAGTCCCTGAAGCAACCAGGGCAAGAAAGGCAGCACCAGGTGGGGTGCAGTGAGAACCCAGCACCCTCTGAGCTGGGGATGTCACCTAGGTATACCACTCTGCCCGGCAGGGGCATGGCCCTTTGTGCAATTCTCAGCACCACAAATGAAATAAAGTTCCGAAAAAAAGAATCCAATATCCTTTTTGGAAGAAGCTGTTTTCCTAAGGGGCAGGGTTAAGAATGAATGGATAGGGCCAGGCACGGGGCATGCACCTGTGATTCCAGCATTTGAGAGGCTGAGGCAGAAGGCAAGCAAGCTCGAGTCCAGCCTGGACAACTGAGAAAGCCCTGTCACACAAAAAACAAAATAGGGCTGGGGATTTAGCTCAGTGGTTCCGCTGCCTGCCTTGCAAGCACAAGGACCTGAGTTCGATCTCCAGTACGAAAAACAAAAAACAAAAAACAAAATAAAGGGCTGGGGATGTAGCTCAGTGAAGACCCTGGTTCAATACTAAGGTACTACCCCCCCCAAAAAAGGGGGGGGTAGAAAGCAGCTTGGGGAAGACCACATGGTGTCCAGGCTCAGCTGGCTGCTGAGCATGGCCCCGGACCCTGAGAAGCTGAAAGGCCTGAGTTCTTAAGAGAAGAGCACAAGAAGATGGCGAGACTTGCACAGGCAAATGGGAATTCTGACCTCATGTCCAGGTGTTGAGCAAGGAAGCCCAGTGCTCCAGCTTGCACTCTAAGACCATCAAAGCATCTGCTTTGTAAAAAGCAGGCTTGAGTGGCAGCAGGAGACAAGTGGAGATCATTTTTGCTGTGCAAATGATGCTGCCTGAACCAGGTAAGAAAATCAAGCAGAAAATTACAACTTATCCTGAAAGACATGATTTTTAAAAGGCTTAAGAGTACACTATCCTTTAAGAAGCTAAAGAAATCGAACTGCTGCTGGGGATTTAGCTCAGTGACACTGGGCCTGCCTCACAAGCGCAAGGTGTCGAGTTCAATTCCCAGTATCAAAAAATAAAAGAAAAAGAAAAAGAAATCCAACTGCTAAAAATACTTCCCAGTATTATATAGCCAATGGAGCTGTTCTGAGTTAAAAAAAAAAAAGTACTCAAGCCAATTGTGGTGGCGCACGCCTATCATCCCAGCACTCAGGAGGCTAAGAGCAGGAGGATCACTATGATCATGTTCAAGGCCAGCGTAAGACCCTGACTCAAAAAACAAAATAAAATGAAAGTGCCATATAAACACAAGTTAGCAAGTGACAAGAGCTACAAAAAATGACCAGGTTTAATGTAGCTCATAGATATGTATTCTACCAGCCTCAGGTACCTCTCAAATTGTACACTATACATACAATCTGCCTCCATTTACAAATCTAAGTTGGAGAGACCATTGGATGCTAAGCTTGTGGGGTTTTTTTGTAAGACAAAAAGTTTAAAGCAATATATATATATATATATATATATATTTTTTTTTTTTTTTTTTTTTTTGGTATCGGGGCTCAAACTCAGGACCTTGTGCTCATGAGGCAGGTGGCGGCAACACTGAGCTAAATCCCCAGCCCCCTAAAGCAATATATTCTGAAAGAATATTCTTTTGGTTTTGTATTTTGCAGTACTGAAGACTGAACCCAGGGCTTTAGCACTCTGCGTTACATCCCCAGACCTATTTTTTTTTATTTCAAGACAGGTTCTTGCTAAGTTACTACACAGTCCAAAACGGACTACACTTTATGATCCTACTGCTTCCGCCTCTGGAGTGGCTGGGATTACAAGCACGTGCAACCACACGACCAGCTGAAAAAATACTCTGTAAAAAACCTGTCCAGAGCATCACATAAACTGACAAATTCAATTTCTACCACTATACAGTCAAAAGCAAGCATCAGTCAGCCTGGTGACCCACAGCTATAATCCCACCCAGCTACTTGTGGGGCTGAGGCAGGAGGATTCCAAGCTTGAAGCTCACCTGGGCAACTTAGCAAGGGCCCGTCTCAAAGTAAAATAGAAAGGGGCAAGACATGTAGCTTAGCAGTGAAGAGTCCCTAGAAATACACACACACAAAAAGCAGGCGACCAAAACTCCAATGCCCACAGTAAGGCCATTCAAGTTGAAAGAAGCACAGGTCCTTGGCTGAATGCTGGAAGCCAACAGGCAGCCCCTAGCTAAATGGGAGGGTTAGCCAGAGGCAGCAATCCCCGATTATGGCATCAACTACTCCAGCATCCATTCCGAGGGACTCCCGAGAACCAGCTGAGCAAATACAGTGTTTCTCCAGGTGAAGCATGTGCAGGACAACTGAAAACAGGCAAGCGAAGGCAGTCACTGTGGGCAGGGAGAGCGGCCACAGCGGTACACACAAAATCCAACACGGGAGCCCAGTGCAGTGGCATATACCTGTAATCCCAGCACTCGGGAGGCTGAGGCAGGAGGATCACAGGGAATTTGAGGTCAGCCTGAGCTACATAGTGAGTTCAAAGCCAGCTTGCACTACACAGCAAAACCTTGTGTCAAAAAATAAGAACAGAAGTTTGAAGGGCTGGCAGCAGGGCTCAGTGACACAGAACACTTGCCTATCATACCAGGCCTAAATGCTCTGAACTAAATACTCCCCTCTCCCCACTTCATTCCTCCCAGGCCCAAGTCCCAATCGGCCTAGCAGGACCATGTGAGCAAGCCCAGGGAAGAAATGGCAGGAGCTGGTCTAGAGATCCGGTTGGAACTACCCAATACTGGTCAAGGTTCCAGTGACTAATGCACAGCTCATTTGGAACAAGTTTTCAGGAATGGATCGGTACCTTTCAGGAATGTGATGCCTGGGGGCCAGTCTTCCTGACAGCCTCTGTGTCCAGGAGCCCCATGAGGCTGGAATTGCTGTACGGGATCCCCACCACTGGCCGCCATGTCCTGCTCCTCCCCATGGCCACTGCAGAGCACAGCTAGTTCTCTAAACTGGCAAGGTTTCTCAGATACCCAAGGAATCATGGGCACTTCGAATGTAGAAGAGATAGTCCCCTGGGCCCCGCCCTGCAATGCACATGGAGAGCTCCTTGCCAGGCCTGAAGGCAAACACCTGCAATCCTAGCACGAGTGAGGCTGAGGCAGGAGGATCCAAATGACTTAGAGGCCAGCCTGGACTATATATAGACCCTGTCTCAACCAAAAACAAAAGAGCTAGCAGCGTAGAGGTCCTCTAGGGACAAGGACCACACGGTCTCTGAGGATCATGGGGATCCCAAGGGAGATCGGGCTAGCCAACCTCTGTCACCCATACACATCCCCCCAAAGGCGACGTCTGTCTCTGGACACCACTACTGGGATGCACAATTTGGGGGATGCTAAGGAGACTCCAGGAACGCCCCCCGGGGCCTGGGCCTGACACCGGAAGTGAAGGCCGGAGTCCCAGGGCTGAGGGGTCTGGTCCGGAGGCCAGGGGCTGCCCACTTCCTGCGCGACCAGGAAAGATTAGGGGAACCCCCTACTTCGGGGACGAACCCAAAGCTTAGTGTACATTGGGGTCGAAAAGACCCGCTACCCTAAGTTTCTAGTCACCAAGGAGCTGCGAGGGGCCTCAGCCCATTTTGGCGCCAAACGGCCAGCCGAGCGCGCGGCCGGAAGTGCCACCCTGCCCGCGCCAACCGCTGCCGCCGCGCGGCCACCCCGCGCATGCGCGCCCGGCTGTCAGCAGCGGCCACGGGCCACCCAGACGGGGAGCGACCCCCCACCACGGTGTCTAGCCTCGATCCCCCACCTTACCGAGTCGATGGTCCCCCCAACCCCACCTCACAACACCTACCGCCTGCGGACATCGTCGGGCAGTGAGATGGCCGGAGTAGCCAAAGCGGGCACTCGGGCTGGGGCGGTGCGGGCCGGCATCTCGCAGGCTGCAGCAGACACCGCACCAGCACAGGAGGCCCCGGCTTTTCGCGCGGAAACCAACTGGGAGGGGCAGCGAGCGGAGGCAGCGCATACCACCCTGGCCCAGGCGCAGGGGAAAATCGGACGTACCACGCAGAGAGAGGTCGTACCATGTGTGGACAGTCTGCGGAGTGGGCCGTGCGCAGAGACTGCGCATGCGTGCGGTGGGCACACACAAACCCCCTCCCAGGGCAGAGCAGTGGGCTCGTCCAAGCGCCACCTCCTCCAGGCTATTTGCTACTGGGTGGGGGGAGTAGCACCAGAGAGGTTCATTCATTCTCTGGGCGTTCAAGGAGATAAAGTAGCGAGCGTCCCAAGGGCTACAGCCTGTGAGCGCTCAAGTTAAAGCCCTCAGCGCCAAACTAACCTCCACCGTCTGTTCACTAGACAACCTTGACCATGCCATTTGGATTCAGCCTCAGCACTCTCTTGGGCGGATCGGGGCTCGGAGCACTTACTCCAGAAAATCTTCAGGATGATTAGTAGCAAGCACAGAATTTGTAGCTAGCTCCAAGGATTTTACAATGTAGGGAGGCTGGCGCCATGCGTGGTGGCGCACACCTGTAATCTCAGCACTTAGGCAGGACGATCCCAAATTCAAGTCCAGTCTGGACAATTTAGGGACTTCGTGAGACCTTGTCTCAAAAAGTAAAAAAAGAGGGCCGGGAATTTAGCTCAGTGGTTCTGCCTCCTGCCTCGCAAGCAGAAGGACCAGAGTTAGATCCCCGGTATCAAAAAAGAAAAAAAAAAAAAGAAAGAAAGGCTGCTATCATGAAATCAACCAATAACAAATGCTGGCGGGGCTGTGGGGAAAGAGGAGCACTACTCCACTGCTGGTGGGAGTGTAGACTCGTGCAACCACTGTGGAAATCAGTATGAAGATATTTCAAAGAACTAGGACTGGAAGTCCCATTTGACCCCACTATTCCACTGCTGGGGATCTTCCCAAAAGAATTAAAAGAATCTTACCACAGTGATATATGTGTACCCATGTTCATACCAGCACAGTTTGTAATAGCTAAAACTTGGAAACAGCCCAAATGCCCATCAACTGGAGACTGGATCAAGAAAATGTGGTTTTTTGTATAAAATGGAGTACTACTCAGCCATCAAAAATGAGAAATTAGAGACATTTATTGTTAAATGGATGCACATTGAGGCGATACTCTTAAGTAAAATAAATAGGACACACATGTGTAAATACCTAATAGTTTCTCTAGTGTGAGAAACTGAAAGTGTAAATCAGGACTAAAAGGTATAATAGATAATGTGAAATAGGAAGAAAAGGGGCAAAGGGGAAGGGGAAGTGGCAGGGGTAGGGGAAAGGAAAGAAAGGAATGGAATTAATATGAGAAAATGAAAAAAAGGAAACAAAGTCTTTGTAAATAGGGAGGGATGGAGGGGTTGAAGGGAGGGCAGGGGAAGGGGGAAAAAATAAGAACCAAGAGAGATTATGTAAAGGTGCAAATTTCCAATGATGAAGGTCATTATACTGTACACCTAAAATGTACCAATAAAAGGGTATACAAAAAAAAAAAAAAAAAAAGGTCCAAGGGTCTAGATGAGTATAAAAGGCACTGGGTTCAATTCTCAGTACTGAAAATAAAGATCATAGCCAGGGTGCAATGGTATGCACCTATAATCCCACCACTATGGAGGCTGAGTTAAGAGGATTGTAAATTAGGGCCCAGCCTTGCCAACTTACCAAGACCCTGTCTCAAAATTTTAAACTTTTTTTTCCAGGGGCAGGGATTTAGCTCAGTGGTTCTGGCGCCTGCCTTGCAAGTGCAAGGTCCCAAGTTAGATCCCCGGTGCCAAAAAAAAAAAAAAATTTGAAGACCTAGGGCTCTGGCTCAGTGCTCCCCAGGTTCAATCCCCAGTACCAGAAAAAACAAGACAAACAAAAAACAAATACACAAAATACCAGCAGGAATCTTGACTCCAGGTGTCCATAGGCTGAACATAAATGGAATGCCAGGGTTGTCCAGCTGTCCAGCCCACGGGAGGCCAAAGGGACAACAAGGTGAACTAGGACTGAGAAAGACGAGCTGGCCAGGCATGGTGGATCACACCTGTCATCCCAGCATTCACAGAGGCTGAGGCAGGAGGACCTCCACAAGTGTGAAGCCAGCCTGGGCTATATAGGAAGTTCAAGGCCAACCATAGCAAGATCCTGTCTCAAAAAAATAAACATGTATTTCCTTTTTTTGGCAAGTAGTGCAGGGGACAGAGACCAAGGTCTCCCACATGCCACTACCCTGAGCAGCACCCCCAGCCCCAGCATCCATACTGACTGGTGACTTCTTCCCAGGTTAACTTTCTGGGTTTTGTCTTTGTACCAGGTACAAGGGGTTGAACCTTGGGCCTTTGTGCTGAGCTCCATCCCTAGCCCCTTTTTCATCTTTTTTTTTTTCTTTTTTTTTCGGTACCAGAGATCAAACTCAGGACTTTCTCCTTTCAAGGCAGGTGGGGAAACCACTGAGCTAAACCCCCAGCCCCTTATCTTTTATTTTGAGATATGGTCTTGCTAAGTCACTAGGTTGCCCAAGGTGGGCTTGAACTTGGCGATCTTCCTGCCTCAGCCTCCCAGAATACTAGATTGCAAACATGCATTGCTGTGGTTAATGGTATGACATTATCTATAAAGGAACCGATAATACATATCTTAGGTTTTCTGAGCACATTCTCTTGTGCCACTATTCAAGTCTACCACTGTAGTAGAAGAACTGCCATAGACAATATGTAAGTGAAGATGTATGTGTCCTAATAAAACTTTATGAACACAAATCAGAAATCCAGCTACATTTAGTCCCCAGTCCTTACAGATAGGTCCTACACAGACCACAACCTCCAAAGACATGCAATTATCAGCGGAAGTACTAAGTAGGGGGCAGGAGGTGCCTCACAGAGACCTAAGACACAACACTGATAGGTAATAAGGCTGCTATCTACCCTCACAAGAGTGTAATTACCACTTCACACCCGGGAAGTGGTAGTCAGGTGTGAGGGCACAGGCTTACAATCCCAACACTTGGGAGGCTGAGGCAGGAGGATCAAACACCTGAGTAGCTTAGTGAATTCGTAAGACCCTGTCTCAAAATAAAAAATTTAAAAAGGGCTGGGGATGTAGCTTTGTTCAAAGGCCCTGAGTTCAATTCCCAGAACTGAAAAAAAAAAAGGCAAAAGCTGAGTCATCCTAGATGTCCCAGGAATTGTCATAGCCCCACAGAGGCCCCAGGCTTTCTGTCCCCAACACCACAGCACTCAAAGAATCAACAGGGACACTTTATCACTCTGATCCAGGAAACTCCATGCAGCTCCAGGACTGGCCCAGGCAGGCAGTGGAATCCAGGGAACTCAAGCCCTCTGGAGAGTGCAGGGTGCCCATCCCTGCCCAATGTCCTTCAGCAGCCCATGACCAGCCAGTGTCCCTCCCGGGCCACCCCCACCCCGGGTCACACCTCCCCCACCTTCCCCTGGACACCCCTCCCCACTCCCCATCAGAGCCCAAACCTGACCTCACCACCACCCCAGCTCAGAGTCTGCCCCCAGGTGGCTTCTCAGGGCTCTCAGGACAAACCCCAGCCCACAGCAGCCCCAGGGCTGGGCCTCTGTCTATAACACACAGGGAATGCCTCCAATTAATAGGAGACACACCATGCCTTTTCAATGAGGTGCACAGAAGCTTTGAACAGACTCTTCACAAAAGGGGCTATCCACCAGGACAGGACTCGTCTGGAAGCTGGTCGAGTTCATTGTTCACCAGGGAAATGCAAAGTAAAACCTCAATATAACATAACGTGTACACACACACACACACACACACACACACACACACACACACACACTCAGATGACTCAAATGCAAAAAGAAAAATGTAAGTGTTTTGCAACACCAGGACTCTTTCCCAGCACTTTGGGAGGCTGAGGCAGGAAGATGGCAGGTTCGAGTCTTACCTGGGCAATGTAGCAACTTGGTGAGACCCTGTCTCCCAAAATACAAAAAGTAAAAGGGCTGAGATATAGCTTAGTTGATCTCCCTGGGAAGTGGGGCAGGTCAAAGCATTATAGACACTTCTTTGCTTTTTGTTTTTTGTGCTACTGCAGGTTGAACCCAGAGCCTTCGCCTTGAACTACAGTATCAGCCTTTTCTTATCTTTTAATTTTGAGACAGGGTCTTGCTAAATCATTAAGTTGCCCAGGCTGGGCTTGAACTTGTAATTCTCCTGCCTCAGCCTCCCAGAGTGCTGGAATTACAGGGTGCACCACCACACCCAGCTTAGATAGCAAACATTTTAGGATTTGTGAGCCCTACATGACAATTACCAACTCTGCCTTAGCAGCCAGGAAGCAGCCACAGAAATGAGTGTACATGACCGTGTACCAATAAAACTTGATTTAAAAACACTGAAAAATCAAATTCCTTACATTCGCGTGTGTTGCAGAAGATTGTACCTCTTTTGATTTTTTTTCCCCCAACTTGTTAAAATGGGAGAAATCACCAGGTGCAGTGGCTCACACCTGTAATCCCAGCACTCTGGGAGGCTGAGGCAGGAGGATGGCAAGGTGGAGTACAAGCTAGGGGGCTTAGTGACTTAGTGACCCCTGCCTTAAAATACAATAGGGCAGGGCTGGGGATTTAGCTCAGTGGCACCAGGGCTGCCTCGCAAGTGACAGGTCCTGAGTTCAACCCCTGTTACCAATAAAATAAAATAAAATATATAGTAGGGCTGGGGATGAAAGTGAGTCCCAAGGCCCTGGGTTGAATCCCCAGTACCAAAAAAATTTGTATATCAGAAGCAGTTTGTTCCCTAGTTTGATTCCTGGTGCCAAAAAAAAAAAAAAAAAAAAAAAAGAAGCAGTTTGTAGAAGAAGCCAGATATAAGAGGACACAGCCCTTACCCCCTCTGTGCATGTCACCAGGAGTTCTTCACCCACCAGGTCCCATGGCCGTTACCCATGACGGTCCTAGAGAAAAGGGCAGAGCTCCAAGAATCACCCACCTTCTACAGAATGAAGTGAAAACACACAGCGTCCGTCTGTCCGTCCATCCTCTTCGGTTCTGCAAAGATAGAAAGTCTCCCCCACTTGCCACAGGGCTACAAATAATGCCGGCCATTAAGCCACAGGAGTTTCACGTGCGGAGCCTCCCGCCCCCCAATTGACCACCAGTTAACTACAACTGATTCTCCAAAGGCCATCACCAAGTCATCAAAGGCTGAAGGTGGGCTCAGTGGTACACTCCTGTGATGCCAGCTCTTGGGAGGCTGGGCAGGAGGATCTCGAGTTTGAGCCCAGTTTATGGCTCATTTTTGTATAGACTATATCTTATCACAGAGAACAGCTGGAAATTGTTAGATGGGATATTGTTTATTATTTCTTTTTTTAGTATAAAACCAAGTTTGAAGCTTTGTGTTTTTGTAATAAGGCTGAGTCTACACAGCATGACCTGCAAAAGTTAGGATCATTTCTCAATGTGAAGAAAGCCTGTATATAGGGCATCAATGACATTTATCCTGGGTTTTTTTTGGTACCGGGGATCGAACTCAGGTCCTTGCACTTGCGAGGCAGGTGGAGGAACCATTGAGCTAAGTCCCCAGCCCTATCCTGTTTTTATATATATATATATATATATATATATATATATATATATATATATATATAATAGATTTAGTTGAACCATTGCAGTATAATTGATATTTTGTTTTATTGTCCAAGTCTTATCATCTGTTAATGGATATCTTATCTACATCTCTGTGTAGGAAAAAATCAATTGCGCTTTTTTTTTTAATGAGTGAGGATCAATATTTTGTTTTTAGTTTTGGAGAATATGCCACAGAGGTGTGTCTGTGGAAGGGAGGCTGAGCAAATACTTCACCTGAAGCAGATACATAAAGAAAGTGGGAGCCATGAGAGTGTCTCTGTCACATCTGCCTGACAACCTCCTTTTTTAGCCTTTCTGCTCCCTGGTGGGGATGGAGGAAAGCTAACTCCCCCTCATCCTATCAGCAGCAGCTGCAGCTTGTCCTGGCCTGTGCCCATGGAGGGTGAGGGAACTATTTGTTTTTTGGGAGCCTTTTTCTCTTTGCTGTAGCAACACAGTGGGGGGGAGCTCTGCTTTGCTGCCTCACCCCGTGATAGCAGTGGGTAAGCGCACTTTACTCTTTGGTGATAGTCTCACGGTGCCCCAGTGAGCACCCCAGGGAGCGGAAGGAGGTCTCACCTTTTGGGGTGGCTTTTAAGCCTTTTTTTTTTTTTTTAAGATACAGGGTGTTTTGTTTTGTTTTGTTTTTGGTACCAGGGATCAAACTCAGGACCTTGGGCTTTCGAGCCAGGCAGCGGAACCACTGAGCAAAATCCTTGGCTCTTTTTAAACCTCTTTTTACCTGGGGGATCTCTTACCCAGAAGGAATTTTGACAACTTTCTCATGAGCAATGAAAAACTCTCTGGGAAGTGTCTTGTGTTGATTAAGATCTGTCAAGCGGCTGGCTTTTTTTTTTTTTTAGAAAATATAAAATTTATTTTATCTTAAGAGGCAGCTTAGCCAGAGAAGTGGCTTAGAAGACAAACATTAACCGTTTTTGTGTCAGGATCTGTGACTTATGTATACTGTAAGATGTGTTGACGGCTGAGAGAGATAACTCTACTGTCGGTTGAGTGCAGGTTTTTTTTTTGTTTTTGTTTTTTTGTCTGTGTGTCTTTTTAGCCCAGCCTGAATAAAAGGTGAGAAATTTTTGTTTGTTTGCTTTTTAAGGAGAGGGAGCTATAAATATCTTTTGGGGCTGGGCCCCTGGGACAGTGGGGACCTTGGAGGCCCAGGAGTCAGCCTAGAATAAAAATTAACCTTTTAAAATGTTTTAAATTGGCCGCAAGTTTGCAAAATAAAATCTAAAGCTGGCATTTTAGGAACAAATATTGAGCTCCTGGGTCGGGCATGTAGCTTAGCAGCACCGTGCCTGCCTGGCAAGCACAAGGTCCTCAGTTTGATTCCCAGTACCAAATACTGAGCTCTTTTTTTATATATAAATTATACATTTATTTATTAATTGATTATGGTTCTTTGTTGATTTTTAGTGGGTGTTCAGAAAGTTATATACTTGAAAGTTTTTGTTTTGTTTTTTTTTGATACTGGGGATTGAACTGGGGACCTTGCGCTTGCAAGGCAGGCACCAGAACCACTGAGCTAAATCCCCAGCCCCGAATACTGAGCTCTTACTAAGCATTTAAAATGTATTGTATGTTTTTAAGATCTCTCTTGTGTACTTTTGCAGAGATGAAGGGAAAGAGATAAGAAAAAATAGACAGGATCCTGAGGTCAGGCTGTGTGAGCTAGGCCTAGGTGGAAGTCTGGCTCACCTTTTGTCTTGAGGAGTCTAGGCATCTTTGTCATTTATACAGAGGACTGTTATCTAGAACAAGTGTCTTTGCTTTTTGTTGTTTTTGGTACCAGGGGATCGAACTCAGGACTTTGTGCTTACAAGGCAGGCAGCAGCACCACTAAACTAAATCCCCAGCTGACGCATAGTTATTTTAATCTTATTAACAGATTAGGAGGCAGGAAAAAGGCATTGTGTCTACCAGCTGGACTTTTACCCAAGAATTTATCCTAAAGATTTTACATTTCCTGACCTGGGCCTTACATAAGGAGTTCATAGAGGGTTGAAAAGTTAGCAGCTGTCACTTAGCAAACATAGGTTACATTATTGTTATAACACAATCATATAACAAGTTATATGTAAAATTTTTGTAAAAAAGTTTTATTACTAACAACTTTAGGGACCAGGGATTTAGCTCAGTGGTTTCGCCACCTGCTGCACAAGCATAAGGACCAGAGTTCAATCCCCGGTACCAAAAAAAAAAAAACCTAACAACTTTAGTCAGGAAGTCACCAGCATAATAAAGGTGTGTTTTTTTGTTTTTGTTTTTATTTTTAGCTTTGTATGTTTGAAGGCCTCTATGCTTGGGAAACACAAATATATTTAATATATTGTCAGGTTAGCAATAATTAGTATCACTGTTACATACAGAAATTTTTGTCTGTATCTACTTGGTTTTTTATTTAAGGCAGAATCTAGATTTTTAACAGGTTTATAGGGTGTAACCATGCTAGCAAAAACTAAAGAGGGCTGGAGATTTAGCTCAGTGCCACTGGACCTGCCTCACAACCAGAAGGTCCTGAGTTCAATTCCCAGTACTGAAAAAAAAAAATACCAAAGGAACATCTTTAGAGGTCTTATACATTTTGGAAATGGTGTCAGTGACCACAACTAGACTTACTATCTAGTACGTGTGTCTCATCTATGTAATAATAAAGTGTTTGTGTAACTAATGTCAATAGATGTTAACTAAAGCCAAGAGATGTAGGTCAAATTTTAAATGGGAGGACCAAACTGAGAAAGAGATGTCAAATTTTGGTCATTTTATATGTTTAAGAACTAGATGTACATTGTATAAAAGAGAAAAAGTCACTTTGTATGTTTTTTTAGTCACTTTCTATGTATTAAACTTAGGTAGTTTTAACTCTATAAGCCAAACTTTAAAGCTTAGATGTTTATCATATTGTATTATATATATACACCTATAAATGTGTCACAAATTGAGATAATTGTTTTCATAAACTGTTTACTGAAAACATTTTATAAGCCACCATTTGATTTAACCTTTAAAACTCAGTTTTAGTAACCAAAAATTTAACAATGAAAAACTCAAGCTAAGTACATATATAGTAAAACCCTTCTTTTTTTTTTTTTTTTTCCAGTCCTGGGGATCAAACTCAGGACCTTGCACTTGCCAGGCAGGTGCATAAAACCCTTTTTTTAAATCTAGTTTTGTAAGTTTATCCAAGAGCATCTTTTAATAAGCAACCTTATTGTTTTAGACATAGAAAGCTTAACCTTTTCTTTACAACCAACTTAAGGAAATTATACTAATCTATTTAATAACTGTTGGGGTGTGGCACCCTGGGAAAACCGGACAAGTCACCCATCAAAGGAGGAACTGGACAAATTTTTTTTTTTTTTGGTACCGGGGATTGAACTCGGGACCTTCCGATTGCGAGGCAGGCGGTGGCACCATTGAGCTAAATCCCCGGCCTGAACTGGACAAATTTTGATTCAGGTGGCTTCCTTCTCAGCCACAGAGGGGAGTCTTGTCTAGCAGTTTTTCTAAGCCCAGGGTGTCTCCACTTAGACATCTAATTGCTTTAGATGACTCATCACAACAGTTAAAATTTTAAACTATATGTATATTATCTTTTACCAGACAATAACGGGCATTGTATTTTTAAACCAATTTTGGATATCATTTAAATTGTTATCAGCTTTAAAGACATCTTTATTTTTTGTCAACTGATTAAAATTAACTCACTGTTACGCTATGTGAACTGAAAAGCATTTGGACTATATCATCAACCTAAGTAGAACATAGATTTGAAGATTTTTTTCGGTACCAGGGAACTCAGGACCTTGTGCTCTCAAGGAAAGAGTGGCGCCACTGAGCTAAATCTCCAGCCTTGAAGATTTATATATAGAAACATACACACTTTAAATCGTATATAACCTTTATGCTCTCAAACTCTAAGGTTTTCTGTGTAAATCTCACATGAGGTCGAAGTCTCTTAAATCTCATCCTGTACTTTTTAAGTAGACTTAGCTATTTTCAAAAACCTAGATAACAGGTTTTGACATGGGAGTACAAAAGATCCAGATAAAAAAATAAAAGGAAAAATAAAATTCACATGAGCTTAAAAAGCTTAAACAAAGCAGCTTTAGGTATCCTAAACAATTTAAAGAAACAAGCGCAAGCACAAGGACCCGAGTTCGATCCCTGGTACCAAAAAAGAAACAAACAAAAAACACAGACCCATGGGCCGGGGATTTAGCTCAGTGGTTTCGCCGCCTGCTGCACAAACGCAAGGACCTGAGTTTGATCCCCGGTACCAAAAAAAAAAAAAAAAAAAAAACAGAGACCCACAATTACCTTCAGAGTGAGGCCCCTCTTAAAAATATTGTCCAAGTTGAGCTATAGCTATAATAATCTGGTAAGTTTGTTGTTTTTTTTTCCCGAACTCGAGACCTTGCACTTGTGAGGCAGGCGCTGGAACCACTCAGCTAAATCCCCAGCCCTCTGGTAGGTTTTTTAAAGTCGACTAGTCAGAACTTTGGGGGGGAACCAGTTAGTGTAGACATCTCTTGCAATAAACCAAGGAGATGAGAGAGGAAAACCTCTTCATACTGTGAACATAAGGACTTTTTTTTTTTTTTTTTTTGGTTCCGGGGATCGAACTCAGATCCTTCCGCTTGCAAGGCAGGCGGCGGAACAACTGAGCTAAATCCCCAGCCCCTAGCCTAAGGACTTTTTAAAGAAAGATTAGACTGATGGTTTGCCTTAATCTGGTTTTTTTGTTGTTTGTTGTTTGTTTTTCAGTTTTAGGGATTGAACTCAGAACCTTGTGCTTCCAAGGCAGGCACTGTGCCACTGAGCTGAATCCCTGGCCTGATTTGTCTTAATCTTGAAATAGCCCTGCAGGCTTCTCAGAGGCCTCTGTGGCTTTAATAGCCACAGTTGATAGCCAGAACTGTTCATACCAGGATTGGGTGAGGAAAGGCATTAGGTGATGATATTTGGAACTAAGTATGTATTTTAAAGAGTTGGGGATATTTTAATGGGCTGGGGATTTAGCTCAGTGGCACCACACCTGCCTCGTAAGTGCAAGGTCCTGAGTTTGATCTCCAGTACCAGAAGAAAAAAAGCGTAGGGGAGTTGAGTCAAAGGTCTATCAAGGCTTCGTTCTGCCCTGGTGTAGACATTAACCAATGACAATAGTTTTCTATTTTGTCTCCTAGGGCTTCTCTTAAGTATGACCCTGTTCAGTGCCAGCAACAGCAGACTGGAGGTACTCTTGAAAGTGGCCAGCGACATCTTTTTCTGTGAACCCTTTGGGTCATACTTAGCTAAAGGCATTTTTTTTAAAAACCCCTCAGTTAGCCTATGTAAGATGGAAATGTAAATCATTCTTTTGATAAGCGTTAAAGTCAAACAGATTTTCCAAGCTGTCTCAGCCTGACCACTTGGGGACAGAGGCAGTGTTGCCATTTGGCTTTTGTTTAGAGAGGGTGGTCTAGCAAGCTAAGGAGTTCTAAAGCTAACTCCCAGTGAGTTGGAATGAATAAAACCTAGGGGGGTTCCATTTAACTTAGGCCTTTGGCCTAGCAAAACTTTTTCAGGGGATCTAGGCAGTTACTGTGTTCACCTGTTCTTGGGCCTATAAATGTATCAAAACATAAAGGGATTTAGCTAGTGGCACCTTGCCTGCCTTGCAAGCACAAGGTCCTGAGTGTGATCCCCTGTACAAAAACAAACAAACAAACAAACCCATATCTGAAGAAAGGGTCTGTCTCACTAGCTGAGACAAAAATGTCTGAACCTGTAGCTCAACTCTTACTGGAGGCTTAAGAGAGGGCTCTGACAGTGTCGTCTCAGGTCACTCTGGGACAGGATACCAGATCACTGAGTTTTACCTCTCAACTCACAGGGGAGTACGGGGGGACAATAGATAAGAGGAGATTTCTCTACTGGTTATCCAGTTGGGCTGTCGGGACCCAGCTTCCATGGAGGAGACTTTGGGTGCCCACCGGGGAGTTGCCCCATCCCCAGCCCCTGAGGTTCCCTCTCAGCTTTCATTGGTTCCAAGCAACCAGCGATCTATCTTCACAAAGGAATCTAGCTGCCAGTCTGGCCAACTTTCCCACTGCCTTCAGTGAGGGATTAACGGGGAGGTGCTGAAGAACCTGTCTTCTCTTTTAACAGTAGCAGCTGCCCTAAAAGGTTTTAACCAACTGGCCTGGTACCCACCGTTTCTTAGAGTTTTATAAGGGACAGATAAAGATTGTGTGCATGTATGTTTGGCCATTCCACCACACTTACCTCTCCATAGGTA
Organism: Heterocephalus glaber; assembly: GCF_053883595.1. Taxonomy (NCBI): domain Eukaryota; kingdom Metazoa; phylum Chordata; class Mammalia; order Rodentia; family Bathyergidae; genus Heterocephalus; species Heterocephalus glaber. The sequence continues at coordinate 8,604,325 of NW_028258457.1, read as the reverse complement.
AAATAATGACCCACCTTGGGCTCCAAAGATGTAACCAAATCCCTCTAACTCTCAGGTTCTTGTTTTGGAGCAACGAAGGTTGAAGCCCCAAAACAGCAACCAGCAAGCAGTAGGGACTGGCCAAATGGATGTTTATTAAAAAGAATAAAAGAAAAATTCTCTTCTGGATGGAAAGGGGTGTTCTGTAATGCAGACAACATAGATGATTAGCTTGACTGGCGTCTTATACAATTTTTGGTGCCGGGATATGTGACAGAAAGCTGAAATGCTCTTGGTTGCTGGTAGGCTTTTGACATCTGGAAACCAAGCTGTTTAATTTGCATTTTATTTTTTCTAAGATCTCTCTTATGGTTAAGGACCTATTCTTTGTCACTTACATTTTATTAGGACTTGATAGTTTATTTTGATACATTAACTCACTTAGATCCCGACATTTAATATACATTAAGCTACCTATTTAAGAGCCGTGTCCTATCTGCCAAACTTTTCGTATCTCATGGATTCAGTGGGACTCTACTTCAAAAACAAACCAAAAAAAAAAAAAGACCTGGGTATTTGGAATAAGTTTCAGTTTGTCCAAAACTGCTAGGTGAGAAGCTGGGTGGGGAGGCACATGCATGAAATTGCAGTAGCACTCAGGAAGCTGAGGCAGGAGGAGCTCTGAGAGTGCAGACCAGGGTGGGTGACATAGTGAGTTCAAGGCCAACCTGAACTACACATCGAGATCTTGTCTCAAAAACAAAAAAACCTTTAAATTTTTTATCTTTTGTTTTGTTTGTGAGTGCAGTGCTAGGGATGGAGCCCAGGGTTTCCTCCTGGCTAGGCAAATCCTCTTGCCCTGAGCTGCATCCCCAGCCCAGGCAACTGCATTGACTGGGGACTGCTTTGCAGGTTAACTTTCTGGTTCTTGTCTTTGTGCTAGGTACAGGGGATTGAACCCAGGGCCTTTGTGCCAAGCTCCATTCTTAGCCCCTTTTTATCTTTTATGTTGAGACACAGTCTTGCTAGGTGTCAGGGTTGGTGGGCTGAAGGGAGGCCCGGTCAGGTGAGGTTCCTAAAGAAAATAACATGCATGGCGCAGACATTACAAACAAGTATGAAGCCAGCTTTATTTTCCAACATAGCACTTACAGTAGTTTATCAACTTGCTAATACATAGTAAGACAAAACATTCTGGGTGACCTTGCCACCCATGTGATCCATGGGTGGTTGTCTATCCAGATTCATTATTATACAACAAAGCCCCATTGTGTGCCTGTGCTAAATGACAGAATCATGTCCTCAGGTGCTCTCAGACACCCAGGGGGCTGCCACTTCTTGCAAATAGCACATAAGGCTGCCTCTAGTGTCCAGAGCCCACAAAAGCAATACAAGGAACAACACATAAGCACCAACCCCATTGCTATTGCAGCACCACTGAGAGCCACCCAGTGCCAGGTGGATCCTAGGGATTCCCACCATTAGGTCAGGGGGTCTTTTTGCAAGGCCTGGATGGCAGACACTCCCATCTCCATTTCTTGTAAGTCCTCTTTTACTTGCTCCTAGTGGTCAGGAATAAAAACACAGCATTCTCCATGTAAGAGGACACAAGTGCCTCCCTGTGCTGCAGTCAGCAAATCCAGAGCCATACAGTTCTGTAACACCACTGTTCTCATCTGGGAGGTTTCATCCATGAGCAACATCAGAGACTGGCACATGATATCTAGGGCCTGAGCCATGTGTTGAGCTAGAGCTTTAACTTGAAGGGCTAGGTCTAGAATAGGATAGGATTAAACCATAGGATAAAACCACTAGGCCACCCATTTGATGCGGTCCCATCTGTGATACAGCATTCCAATTGTGGGGTGTGTCTGCCAGAGTGGGCCTGACAGTGCCCTTAATATAGGGAAACCTCCAGGTGTAGCACCCCATCCACTGTGCAGGGAGGCCAACCCGTAGTCCCACAGACCCATAGGCATCTTCCATGGTCCAATCAGTGGGTACTGTACCTATGAGCTTATGACCATCCCACCAGGCATTTGTGTCATTCACCTGTAATGTGTTGGTACACAAGTGCAGGGGTAGCCATCCTGCTGTGGAATTTCCCACTGACACAATGACCTGTTCAATACATAGTGGGGCAATATCTAACAATATTACTTGATTCCCCATCAGCCACCCCTAACTTTTATGCATCATAGGTCCCAGTCCATGTTGGGTGGTTGTGCTCTTCCAGATCAGCACCTCAATAGCCTGGCATCACTGATCCCAGGCAGGTCCAGTCCCATTCTGTTGCCAGTCCGTCCAATTGTGCAGAGATGCTGGTGGAATTCTCCATGGAAGGCCTTCAGCCATGTCTGTCAGGAGTTCAGTGCATATCAAACAGTGTGATGGCTGGTGCACACAAGCAAACTTGTGTACCCAGGAGATGATGCTATTAGATTGACTCATCCTGGTCAAAAGGGCAGGGCAGAAAGAGAAACCATCATAGGGAGGTCTTGGCCTTTGGGGAGGATGCAGGCCGCATGTTCATCCTGCAATAGGATGGTGGCCAAGACCATTTTATCTCCTGGTTTAGAATACTAGACCAGTGTCCCCACTGCCACCAGAGGCAACTGGAGCCAGGTCTATCACCCATAGAGGAATAGGCCAAACAGCTTCAATGTCACTTCTCTTTAGAATGGTGGCCCTGGCATTGGGTGGAGAGGATACCAAGGCATTCAGGGGCCATGTTAAAATCCAGGGCTGCACCTCTATGGCATAGCACAGTCCTCCCCTCAGGGCTCCAAGAGCAACACCCAATTCCTCAGCAGAGGGTCTGTGGGCCACTCCCAAGTCCATTGGTACCAGGTCCCCTGGCCTCATAGGCTCTAGTGCAGGGAGGATCAAAGCTCTGTAAACACCTTAGGACCTTGCTCTGCCAGTTGAATACACAGATGAGTGGGCTGTGCTTTCAGAAGGCAATCCAATGCGCTGTCACCCATAAGCCCGGGTGGTCATTGAGCATCTGAACAGCCTGTGGTAAGGCCTGCATCCACCCGATAAACTTTGGAGCCAAGGGCCAGGGATTTAGCTCAGTGGTGCCACCGCCTTCCTCGAAAGCGCAAGTTCCCCAGTTCGATGCTGATGTCCAGTACCAAACCAAACCAAACCAAACCAAAAAACTTTGGAACCCTAAATAGGCTAGCTTAGTTTTCAAGAGTCCATTATATCTCTCAATCATACTAGCAACTTGTGGCCGGTAGGGCACATGAAAGTGCCAGGTGATGTCATTGTCTCTGGCCCACTGTTGTACCCGAGCTCCTGTAAAGGGGCTTCCCTGGTCAGGTGCTATTCCTAGCAGCATCCCATACACTGCAGTCAACCGCTGTAATGCCTTAATGGGATGGGCCTGGTCGGCAGAGGGCAAGGGGTTGGCAAAGCCTATATCCATGCCAGTATCCACAGCAGTTAGAGCATATTTATGTCCCTGTGAGAGAGACGGGGCCTGATATAGTCTACTTCCCATTGCTGCAGGGGTGGGGTGCCTGAGATATTGCACCCAACTGCATGGGCACCCTCCTCCTCCCAGGGCCCAGCTGAGTGCATTGAGGGCGTGCCTTCACCCCTGCTCTTGCCTCTGTGGGAGTCATGTCCAAATGCCATCACTGCGCTACAGCTTGCATGGTATGGGGTCCTACACGACCCAGTTTCTTATGGAGCCAAGGCACCACTGCTGTGGGTGGCCCTCAAAGGGCTGTTACCCTTGTCAAGGAGTCTGCTGTCATTCCCTGGTGCGAGGAGAGGCCTGTGTCCTGACTCATGGTACACCACATGTGTTATAGTCTGGCCACGCTCCCATGAGTATCGCCATAACTCAGGGCCCCATAGGGGTCGATGTCCTATCTACCAGTCTTGGGCCACCCAGGTCAGAAACCAGAGCGTCAGCCCTTAGAATACGGCCCAACTGTGTGTGCAAACATACAGAGATTCATCCTCATGAATGACAAGTAACCACACTGCCCACAACATTGTCTTGACTTGCCTTCCCCAGCCTCAAACTAGAGTGTCTCAGCACTGGGCTGGACAGCGACTACCGTCCATTTCAAGGTTTTGCCACAACTAGAGCCATCAGTATACCAGGCCTCAGCCAGGGGTCTCTCCTTCCCTTCCACATAGGCACAAGGAGTCAAGACCAGTAACTCATCTTGTACAGTTTATTGGGCCATGTATGTCACGGGTCTCAGCACTGCTGCCAGGTCGGCTGTTAGAGGGCTGGCCGAAAAAGAGACTCTCTGCTGTAGGTATGTTCCCCATTGCGTCAGGGTGGGGGCCTGGGCCACTCTACTCCTGGGAAGAGACATCCATGTGTGTACCCAGCCCTCTATTGGGTACTTAGTTTGTGCTTCCACAGCCTGCTGCCCTGTGATTCCTTCACAGGTGTGCAGAGCAGCATACTGCACCACCAACTGCTTCTCAATCAGGGAATGCCTGCTTTCAAGTCCTTTCCACAACTGTGACCAAAAGCCAACAGGGTACTTCCGCTTCCCCTACTTTTGTCACAAACTCCAGCCAAACACAGCATCATCTATATTCACAGTTAGGGTGAAAAGCAGGGTAGGGTCAACAACTCAAAAGGCCTGTACTGCAGCACCTGCCCTCTTTGAGGCCTAGAATACAGCTTACACTGCATCAGTTCAGTCCCAAGTTGCATCCTTTCGGGTCATCTGGTGTAGAATCACAACAAGTGGCTAGGTGCAGAATGAATGTCCTCCAGAAACCTAGCAAGCCCACATACACTTATAACTGGTGTACAAGGTCGGTCTGGGGTTTGCCTGGGCTCTTATCAATTATTGCATCGGGGATTACTTTTGTCTTACCTGACCAGATAACACCCAAGAACTTGACAGATAAGCCAGGGCCCTGGACCTTGTCTTCATTGATGGCCTACCCCTAGGCCAGCAAAGCTTCTTTTAGACGGTGTACAGCAGCTTCCAAATCTGTAAGGCAATCAGAGGTTAACATGACACCATCAATACAATGGAACAAAGACACAGAGTGTGGCTTGATCCATGTTGCCAGATCCTGGGCCACCAGGACATAGCACAAAGTACGGCTGTGCAAATACCCTTGTGGTAACACTTGAAAAGTCCCTTGTCTGCCCTCCCAGGTGAGGGAAAACTGGTCCTGACTCTCAGGCATGATAGCCATGGAGAAGAATGTGTTGGCCAGGTCCACTACGTAGTGGTATCAGCTCAACATCAGGTTGAGCTGGTCCCCCAAATCAGAAATATTGGCTACTACTGTGTGGGACGGAGGAGTCGCTTTGTTCAGTTCCTGGTACTCCACAGTTATTCTCCAAGTCCCATCGGGCTTCCACACAGGCCAAACAGGGGAACTGAAAGGACTTTGTGCATGGCATATCACCCCTGCCTCTTCCAACCTCAAAACAGTTTGTCCTATTTTCTCTTGACCGGCCCAGGGATTTAGCTCAGTGGTTCCACTGCCTGCCCCACAAGTGGAAGGAGCTGAGTTCAATCCCTGGTACCAAAAGAAAAAAATACATTATCTATTTCCTCAAGACCCCCAGGCAGCCGGTACTGCTTCACACACACAACCTGAGTTGCCTATGGGAGAGTCAGCAGTGCGTGATGGGGCTGTCTTCAGACATTAGTTTTTATCACGTGAATCCACAAATGGAATTCTCCATGTGTGGTGTCTAACCTGGCACCAGTCAGTATGTCCACCCCCAGTATGTGTTCAGTAACTGGGGAAACATAAACATCATGGGGATTCGGGGCCAAACACGCGATTCCAGAAGTCACCTTGGCCTTCCGGACCAAAATGTAGTGAACTCCATACCCTTCTATGTGTGTAGTGGGTCCTGTGAAGTGGTCTGGGTTGCCATGGATCAGCGTCGACTTGGCTCTGGTATCCACCAAAGCCAGTACACACTGTACATTTTTCAGGGACCGATAGTTTATTCCACATGTGGCCTCTGGTCTCCTGGGGTCCCTAGCAACCAGGTACCTCGGCCTGTCTCCTAATCTGGGTAAAAGGTTGCCAGCATCAGCTCATTCTGCTTCCCAGGGGCTGCCTTTACCTTTGGGCCCATGGGCCAGCACTGCTGGTCAGGGCGCCACTGCTTCCACAAAGACAGCAACACATCTATGGCCTGCCCCTCCAGCTTCTCTGCAGCTCAGCCAGCTGCTATCAGATCTGCCCAGATTTGGTGTTGGTTTACCTTCAGGGGACCAAGCGTCTGCCCCTGCGGGATTGGTCTTGCTCACCCTGAGGTTGCTTGTTTTTTCTCCTTTGGCAGCCAGGTTTTTACTGCTCTCACCTTTCCTTGCCATTTCACCTGTACATTGCCCAGTCACATGGACGAACTACTAAAGGTGCTAGTAGGGCTGTCACTGCGCCAAATGTGCCGGCTGGGCTGCTGCCCAGGACCAGAACTTTCATGCGTGCTGTGAGCAATTCTTCATCAGGGGTACTATATAGCAAGCAGCAAATATCATCTGCCTCATGTCCATTTCAAGCAGCACACCTACCAAGTCCAGATAGGTTGTCCATTTTGTGACTTGCTCCTGGGTTTGGCCAAAGTATGTGGGCCGCTACCATCAGCCAATTTATCCTAGTACGGTTACCCACTCACTGGGCCAGCCTCTGTGCATCCTGCAAAATCCAGCACATGGAGGGGGTACCGGCTATGCTGGCTAGTTGGGCCATTTCCCGTGGGTTCACCTCTGTGTTGTCAGCTCCTTCATCCCAGAGCCACAGCAGCCATGTAGGCACTGTCTCATACACCCTTTACTTCGTCTGAGTGACTCCCCTCGTCTGCAATGGTCCTCAGACTTGTGGAGATCACCAGGCCTTAGGTCTGGTGAAGCAATGCAAGCAGCATGATGTTTTGCCAGTTCCTGAAGCTCCATAGCTGTGTAGGTCATATACATTGTGTGGCAGGTAAACCTAGGTGGACCCCCTGACTCCCCCTCTTGGGTCAAGAGCTCTTCTACTTCCACTTTCTGAGACAGCAGTTCATGCCTAGAACGCCAGGGTGCTCTCCAGGTATGTAGAACCTATGCTCAGAGAGGAGGTAGCGCTCCCTACTTCTTTCAACATGGCTTCCCCAGCTGCCACGCATTGCTCTAAGCTCTCTTTGGTTCGCTGCAATTGGTTCACCTGCTGGATAAGGTCTTCTGCCTCCTGTCTCATATGATGGAAAAGACTAATAAACAATCAAGCCATCCTCCCCGCTGATTCAAGGTCGGGGAGAGGAATTTGTGTCTCTAGCATTGCCAAGGTCTGTAAACATCTCCGGCTGTCAGGCAGACCGCCTCCCAGTTCTCAGGAGATTTCCAAGTGGTCAAAAAGTTGCTACTGGCAGCCAGATCGAGGCTGAGAAATGCACTGCTCCCTGTGGTTCCTCCTCGCTGTTCCAGAATTGCCAGAATGAAGGAGGTGGACAGTGAACGAGCCAGTGAAGGCACTGTTACTGGGATGTAGCAACGAGCACCACTGCAGCAGGAACAGCTCAGCCCAGAAGCAGCCCCCATCCCCTGCCCTGGTCGACTGGCCTTGGGTGGCAGCGGCCGGTCCCTGCAAGCCTGCGCACCGGGGCGGGGCGGGGGAGCCCTCCCTGGGCCACCACAGGAGCCAAGCCCTGGGAGGTGTCTAGTTCGAACCACAATGAAGAGCAAGTCCTCAGGGAAAAGAAGCAGATCTCCCTGGAGTGATAGAAGCTGAAGTCCTCCCCACTGGACAGCCAGAGTGAAAGAGGAACAAGAGGATCATCCCGGAGAGGACCTGAGAATGGGCGACACTGTCAACCTTCTGATCAGGAACCCCGGAGGCCCGGGCACGGTGACCAAGACAGGAGACTGATACTGGGCTGTTCCTGACAAAGGACAAGCTCTGGTGATAGGCCCGGGGCATGGGGCGCCTTGAGGACGGGAAGCAGGGCCAGAACCTGGAGGCTCAGGAGAAAGAGCGAGAGTTGTGTAACCAGGCGCCGGGAGCAGGCCCGGGAGAGTGGAGTCAGTGGAAACTGTAGTGCCACTCAGCAGTTGCTGCCTTGACCTGGACCCGGTGGAGACAAGAAACACAGAGAGGTGTCTGTCCAGGAAAAATCAGACATGAACCCCTTCCAAGTGCAGCCATTCGATACAGCGAGCCCCCAGAAGCACGCATGCCCCACGTCCCTCGTCTCTACCCCTCTGACGAGGCACTCTCTGTCATGAACATCTGTCACCAAAGGGTTACCTTTTGGATCGCCACCACACATCGCAGACATTCTCCAGCATGCAGTCTTTCAGTATCAGCTTATGTAAGCCAGTGGTACTGTTGGCCCCACGGTGAAGGCCCGCAGCATTGACTTGGACTCAGGCAACGAAACTTTCTTGAACAAGAGCCATGCAGCTACAATGAACTCAAAGAAAAGGATGTACTTCAATTCGGGTTCAACAGTACGGAGTATGTCCTACTGCACGACTCGCTGGATACCTCTGAACTAGACAGGAGGAGAGATGAGGATGACGGGGGGAGGAAGTGGTTTCCGAGGCCACCAAACTCAGGACCCCACCTACTGAGGCACCTTTGGCTTCTGGGATACTCCGGGATTCATTCAAAGAGCAGTGTGTTGCTCTGTGTAATACCTCTTATTGCCTCAAGTCTTTCTTCTGTTGCCAAATAGCTTTTGTTACTGTTGAAGAACACGGACTTAGGTTTTGAATTTTTTTGTTTTGTTTTCTTGAGATGGGGTCTTTTATATAGTGCTGGCTAGATTTGAACTCACTGTGTATCCCTGGCTGGACTCAAACTCCAGGCAATCCTCCTGCCTCACCCTCCTAAGTGCTGGGATGACAGGCTGGACTCACCCCGCTCAGCTCTCATAAAATGTTTTGTGATAAAAATGAAGTACCACATGATAGGCAAAGTTTTATGCATTTGAAGAGCAGGTTTTCATTTACATGCATTTTGGGAATAAAAATAAAAGCTCTAAATATAGACCCCCCACCACAAAACAAAAACAAAAACTTTATTAACACAAATCAGAAGTCCAGCTACATTTAGCCCCCTGGGCCTTATAGGCTGAGTCTACACAGACCACAACCTCTAAAGACACACAGTTATCAGCTGAAGTACTAAGCAGGGGGTGGGAGGCGCCTGACAGAAACCTAAGACATGACACTGGTTTTCTACCCTCACAGAGCATAATTACCATTTCACACAGGGGAAGTGTTGGCTGTGTGGGGGGCATGTGGGATATAGGTCTATACTCCCAGCCCTTGGGAGACTGAGGCAGGAGAATCTCTGTCAGTTCGAGGCCAGCATGGGTGACATACTGAGTTCAAGGCCAACCTGAACTACATAAGGAGACCCTGTCCCCCAAAACGAAACAAAGTATGAGGAACTATTTTAGTCTTCATTCTGCCCCCACCTCTTGAAGTTGAAATCCTGTTCACAAAACTTTCTGAAAAGAGACTTACCAGGCCTGAACCCCCTGCTTCCCGGACACATTACAGCCTCTCACCAAGGACGGTCACACCCCAGACACCAGATGTCAACCAGACGAAGGTCCACGCAGCCCTAACTCAGCATGAGGTCTAGTAGGGGAGTGGGCATGTGTCCTGAGTCCTGATCAGTCAGAAGGTCTATAACACTAGGAAGGCTGAGGCAGGAGGGATCAAGCCCAGCTGGGCTAACTTAGTGTCTTAGCAAGCGCAAGGACCTGAGTTCGATCCCCGGTACCAAAACAAACAAACAAACTTAGTGCCTTAGCAAGATCCTGTCTCAAAATAAAAAATTTAAAAAGGGCTGGGGATGTAGCTTTGTTCAAAGGCCCTGAGTTCAATTCCCAGAACTGAAAAAAAAAAAAAGAAAGGCAAAAGCTGAGTCATCCTAGATGTCCCAGGAATTGTCATAGCCCCACAGAGGCCCCAGGCTTTCTGTCCCCAACACCACAGCACTCAAAGAATCAACAGGGACACTTTATCACTCTGATCCAGGAAACTCCATGCAGCTCCAGGACTGGCCCAGGCAGGCAGTGGAATCCAGGGAACTCAAGCCCTCTGGAGAGTGCAGGGTGCCCATCCCTGCACAATGTCCTTCAGCAGCCCATGACCAGCCAGTGGCCCTCCCGGGCCACCCCCACCCCGGGTCACACCTCCCCCACCTTCCCCTGGACACCCCTCCCCACTCCCCATCAGAGCCCAAACCTGACCTCACCACCACCCCAGCTCAGAGGCTGCCCCCAGGTGGCTTCTCAGGGCTCTCAGGACAAACCCCAGCCCACAGCAGCCCCAGGGCTGGGCCTCTGTCTATAACACCCAGGGAATGCCTCCAATTAATAGGAGACACACCATGCCTTTTCAATGAGGTGCACAGAAGCTTTGAACAGACTCTTCACAAAAGGGGCTATCCACCAGGACAGGACTCGTCTGGAAGCTGGTCGAGTTCATTGTTCACCAGGGAAATGCAAAGTAAAACCTCAATATAACATAACGTGTACACACACACACTCACACACACACACACACACACACCCAGATGACTCAAATGCAAAAAGAAAAATGTAAGTGTTTTGCAACACCAGGACTCTTTCCCAGCACTTTGGGAGGCTGAGGCAGGAAGATGGCAGGTTCGAGTCTTACCTGGGCAATGTAGCAACTTGGTGAGACCCTGTCTCCCAAAATACAAAAAGTAAAAGGGCTGAGATATAGCTTAGTTGATCTTCCTGGGAAGTGGGGCAGGTCAAAGCATTATAGGCACTTCTTTGCTTTTTGTTTTTTGTGCTACTGCAGGTTGAACCCAGAGCCTTCGCCTTGAACTACAGTATCAGCCTTTTCTTATCTTTTAATTTTGAGACAGGGTCTTGCTAAATCATTAAGTTGCCCAGGCTGGGCTTGAACTTGTAATTCTCCTGCCTCAGCCTCCCAGAGTGCTGGAATTACAGGGTGCACCACCACACCCAGCTTAGATAGCAAACATTTTAGGATTTGTGAGCCCTACATGACAATTACCAACTCTGCCTTAGCAGCCAGGAAGCAGCCACAGAAATGAGTGTACATGACCGTGTACCAATAAAACTTGATTTAAAAACACTGAAAAATCAAATTCCTTACATTCGCATGTGTTGCAGAAGATTGTACCTCTTTTGATTTTTTTCCCCCAACTTGTTAAAATGGGAAAAATCACCAGGTGCAGTGGCTCACACCTGTAATCCCAGCACTCTGGGAGGCTGAGGCAGGAGGATGACAAGGTGGAGTACAAGCTAGGGGGCTTAGTGACTTAGTGACCCCTGCCTTAAAATACAGTAGGGCTAGGGCCGGGGATTTAGCTCAGTGGTTCTGGCACCTGCCTCGCAAGTGCAAGGTCCCAAGTTTGATCCCTGGTACCGGAAAAAAAAAAAAAACAGTAGGGCTGGGGATGTAGCTCAGGCTCCTGGTTCAATCCTCAGTACCAGAAAAAATTGTGTATCAGAAGCAGTTTGTGGAAGAAGCCAGATATAAGAGGACACGGCCCTTACCCCTCTGTGCATGTCACCAGGAGTTCTTCACCCACCAGGTCCCATGGCCGTTACCCATGACGGTCCTAGAGAAAAGGGCAGAGCTCCAAGAATCACCCACCTTCTACAGAATGAAGTGAAAACACACAGCGTCCGTCTGTCCGTCCATCCTCTTCGGTTCTGCAAAGATAGAAAGTCTCCCCCACTCGCCACAGGGGTACAAATAATGCCGGCCATTAAGCCACAGGAGTTTCACGTGCAGAGCCTCCCGCCCCCCAATTGACCACCAGTTAACCACAACTGATTCTCCAAAGGCCATCACCAAGTCATCAAAGGCTGAAGGCAGGCTCAGTGGTGCACTCCTGTGATGCCAGCTCTTGGGAGGCTGGGCAGGAGGATCTAAATTTGAACCCAGCCTGTAGCTTAGTGCAACTCTGTTTCAAAAAAAAAAAGTTACTGAGCTGGGGATTTAGCTCAGCGGTTCCTGGCACCTGCCTCACAAGTGCAAGGACCTGAGTTCGATCCCCGGTACCAAAAAAAAAAAAAAAAAAAAAAAAAAATTACTGGGTTTTTGTGATAAGTTTGTGTTTGGTTTTGTACAAATCTGCCAAGCCAGAAGCCAGGCCTTATGGCATCCGCCTATAATCCCAGCACTCAGGAGGCTGAGACCAGAAGAACTCCAAGAGTTCCTGACCAGTCTGGGATGCAGAGTGAGTTCAAGTCCAGCCTGAACTACACAGTGAGTCCTGTCTCAAAAAATGAGTACATAAATAATTTTAAAAACAGCCAACCCTTGGGCCGGGGATTTAGCTCAGTGGTTCCACCGCCTTCCTCGAAAGCTAAGGACCCGAGTTCAATACCTGGTACCAAAAAAATAAACACCAGCCAACCCAGTTACCTAAGTGGCTGTACCATTTTGTTTTTTGTTTTTTGTTTTTGGTACAGGGATCAAACTGGGGAACTTGGGCTTGTGAGGCAGGCGGCCGGCGGAACCACTGAGCTAAATCCCCAGCCCGGCTGTACCATTTTGCACCGAGGTTAGGATTATTAATGTACCCATTCTATAGGCAAGGAAACCACTTGAGGGTTTTCAGGGGTTGAGCCCCAAGTCTTCTTGGATTGTCAAGGTTTGGATTTGAGATTCAAATCTGGTTTTAATAAGTTCATGATAGACACTCAACACTTACACCACAATGATTGCTGTAAATGAATCCCATCTAACCAATGCCATTTCCTGATTTGACAGATGAATCTATTTCTAGCAAGACATTCAGGAAAAGGTGGTGCATGTTGACTGTCTGAACTTTGGGAAAGTATGGGAACTTTGTAGATAATGGGGGGGTTAATATGAGGATAGGGAGATGGAGTAGAAAGCCTGTGCATACTTGGGAGGCTGAGGCAGGAAGATCACCACTTTGATTTTTGGGGGGTTTTTGGTACCAGGGATCGAACTTGGGTCCTTGCACTTGCACAGCAGGCGGCAAAACCACTGAGCTAAATCTCCAGCCCAAGATCACCACTTCGAAGGCTGCCTGGACAATTTAGTGAGACTGTACCTCAAAATAAAATTTAAAAGAGGGCCAGGGGTGAAGCTCAGTGGTAGAATGCTTGAGTGGAAGGTGCAAGGCTCTGGGCTCAATCCCCAATATAAGAAAGAAAGAAGTCAAAAGAAAGAGAGAGAGAGAGAGAAGGCCAGGCATGGTGGCACACACCTGTCATCTCAGCACTTGGGAGGCCAAGCCAGGAGGATCATTGCGAGTTTGAGGCCAGCCTGAGCTACACAGCCAGACCCTGTCTCAAAAAAAAAAAAAGTGTGAGAGAGATAAATAGATACATGAAGGACTTTTAACTCCCATACTTTTTGATACATGTGGTGATGGTATTGCGATTACGTTTCTTTCTTAAGTGTCACCATCTTTCAGTGATAAAATGTGACATATTTATAAATAAAATGATTTGACCTCTCAGATTTACTTGACAATAGGCAGAGAGTAATCATAGGTTCAGGCAAAAGTGGATGAGAAAGAGTGAAAGTCTGGTGAACAGTAGGATATTTAAACAGTCTCAAAGAACCTACCCACAAGATACTTAATAATTTCTAAAGAGGAAGTGCTAAGTTTCAAGTGGAGAGATGTGGCAGATACTGCCTCAGCCAAGCCATTTAATTTTCTTTCTTTTTTTTTTTTTTTTTGTGCTGGGACTGCAAGTGATCAAATTTAACACCAGAAATTATGGGACTAATTCTTGGCAGGTACTCCTGATAGGAATAGTGAGAAGGACAAAGATATGACCTTGCAGGTGGTGCACACCTATAACCCCAGCACTTGGGAGGCTGAGGCAGGAGGATTGTAGTGAGTGCAAGGGCTACATAGTTCAAGACCAGCCAGAACTACATAGTGAGACCTGTCTGGAAAAAAAAGGAGGAAAAGAAGAAAGAGGAGGAGAATACAACCTCACTTCTGAGGCTGTTTGTTTGTTTGTTTGTTTGTTTTGTACTGGGGATGGAACTCTGGTCCTTGCGCTTGTGCAGCAGGTGACGAAACCACTGAGCTAAATCCCGGCCCCTGATTGTTTGTTTTTTGAGACAGTTTCACTATGTAGTTCAGGTTGGCCTCGAACTCACTATATAGCAGGCTGGCCTCTAACTCGTGGAAGTTCTGCCTCAGCTTCTCAAATGCTGGGATTACAGGCATGCACCACCACGCCCAATTCTCAGGGCTTCTTACTAAAAACACATAGTATATTGTGCCATAAGGAAGGATAAACTTGGTGCATTTGTAGGAAAATGGATGCAACTTGAGACCATAATGTTAAGTGAAAAAAACAAGACACACAGGCTTAAATATCACATAGTTTTTCTTACATGAGAAACCCAAAATATAAATGAAGAGGGAAAAAAAAAAGATAATAGGAAGCAAGGAGAGAGATCTTTCTCAAAGGGAAATCAAGAGATAGAGGAAGGAGGAGGAAAGGGAAAGGAAGGAGATGAAAAATAATTAATATGTGTTATGTACATATACATATACCAGCTCCCAACAATGAGTGCTGTCATTATGCAATGAAAACATGTACTAATAAAAATGAAAAAATTTTAAAATGGTTAGTATGAATCTAGTGGTGAGGAAACACCAGACAATCTCAAATTGAAGGATATTCTACCAAATAGCTAATCTCTTTTTTTTTTTTTTTTGGTACCAGGGATCGAACTCAGGACCTTGTGCTTGCCAGGCAGGTAGCGGCACCACTGAGCTAAATCCCTGGCCCAGTTAATCTCTATTTTTTAAAAATGTCAAGGTCATGAAAGACAAAGGAGCAGGAACAGTTGCAATAGAAAGAGAAAATTCAATGCAGCACATGATCTGGGATTTTTTTTTCCTCCATAAAAGTCAGTAATGAGACAATTGATAAAATGCAATTAGTTTTTTTTTTTTCCCCAGTACTGGGGATTGAAGTCAGGACCTTATGCTTGCCAGACAGGCACAGCATCGCTGAGCTACATACCTGGTCCAAATGTGATTAGTTTTTGTAAGCCTTCTGGCTTTTGATTTTACTGAGGTTATATACAAGAATGCCTAGTTTTCAGGAAATTCAATGAAGTGTTTAGATAAATGGGTGGATGTATGAATGAGTTGATAGATAAATGGGTGGCTGAATGGGCCAAGAGATGAATGAATGGATAGATACATGGATGCATTATGAATGGACAGATGGTGGGTGGATGGATATATGGATACATGGATAAATGAATGAATGGGTGAATGGATGGATGATGGATGGATGGATGGATGGATGAATGGGTGGGTGGATGGATAGTTAGGAGCCTGAACTGCTAATGAGTGGGTATCCATTATTCTTGCCAGGACTAATTTCCTCTAAAGCTACTTTTGGTGAGAGGGAAGTCATTGTATCTCCCATTTAAGCCATGAAGATTTTTATATTATTGTTTCCAGCTGAGTCTAATTTTTTATTTTGGTACTGGGGATCGAACTTGAGTTCTTTTGCTTGTGCAGCAGGCAGTGAAACCACTGAGCTAAATCCCCAGCCCCAGCTAAGTCTAATCTTAATATGATTATTAAAAAAAAAAAAAGCCTTATATGTCATGGCGCACACCTATGATCCCAGCACTGTGGGAGGCTGAGGCAACAAGGTCACATGTTTGAGCCCATCCTGGGCAACTTAGTGACTTAGCAAGACCCTGTCTCAAAATAAAAAACAAAAAGGGCTAGAGATATAGCTCAGTGTGAAGGCCCTGGGTTCAATCGCCAGTACACAAAAAAAATAATTTTTAAACTTCAATCTCTGGGTCATGCTAAGCACCATTTCAAGTGATCATGGAATCTAGAATGTTTCTCAAAAAATTTTTTTCTTTCTTTCTTCTTTGTAATGTGGTACTAGGGAGTGAACCTAGTGCCTTCCCACTGAGCTACATTCCTAACCCTTTTATAATTTCTATTTGAAATAGGGTCTTGCTAAGTTGCCCAGGCTAGGCTTGAACTTGTGATCCTCCTGCCTCAGCCTCTCAGAGTACTGGGATGACAGCCGTGTGCTATGATGTCCCAGCAGAAGTCTGCATTTACAGGTTTTCCCCATGACTCTGATGCTCCCTACTAGCCAACAGCCTCCCTAGTGAAAAAGTGGGTGGAAATCATCCTGTTTCCTGTAACTTGGTCCCTTCCCTTCTGTCTTCCAAGATTTGGGAGCTGCCAACAAATTAGATCTCGTAGCAGGATGCAGGAGGATCAGAT
The DNA here is from genome assembly GCF_053883595.1 of Heterocephalus glaber. NCBI lineage: Eukaryota > Metazoa > Chordata > Mammalia > Rodentia > Bathyergidae > Heterocephalus > Heterocephalus glaber. The sequence continues at coordinate 8,588,113 of NW_028258457.1, read as the reverse complement.
TACAGTCCTCAAGGACTGGGAGTGTCCAAAGCCTAGCAACCTCCACTCACAGTGTTTCTTGACCTTGGTTGTGTTATTTGACCTCCCTATGTTTCTGTTTCCTTACCTGTCAGAGCCGACAAGAGTAACTTGCCCTATAGGGTTATTTTGAGGATTCCATGAGTTGAAAACTCCACAGGGCTCTAATTTGAAATCTCCCTGCCTCCTCATCCCAGAGTGCTGGGATTATAGGTGTCACCACCACACCTGGCTCTGTGTTGACAGTTTTTGCTATTGGAATTCGCCATATCTCTAAAGGGCTATCAAATGAATGTGGGCCACTTGTTTCAGAGATTTTTCTCTGCCTCACTATCTACAGTATCACCCGCACCCTCAAACTGTTGCTTTTCCTATTTTGTTTTCTCCTTTGCTTTGCTTGCTTCTCTCATTCCATTTTTCTTTTTCAGTACTGGGGATTGAACCCAGGACCTCACACATGCTAGGCAAGAGCTCTACTACTAACTGGATGTAGTGGCACAGGCCTGTAATCCCAGCGCTCTGGGAGGCTGAGGCAGAAAAACTGTAAGTTCAAGGCCAACCTGGGCAATTTTTTCTTTTTTCAGTACTAGAGATGTAACTCAGGACCTTGCACTGGCCAGGCAGGCACAGTGCCGCTGATCTACATCCCAGGCCCCTCAACCTGGGCAACTTAGCGATGCAATGAAATCTTGTCTCAAAATAAAAATTTAAAAGAAGCTAAAAAGGCCAGGGATTTAGCCTGCCTTGAAAGCACAAGGTCCTGAGTTTGATCCCCGGTATCAGAAAAAATAAATAAGTTAATTTTAAAATTAATTAATTAATTAATTAAAAGTAGTGCATTGTGAAGGCTCTGGGTTCAATCCCCAGTATCACAAATGAAAGAGACAGAGAAAGTGGGCTGTACTATAGACCTATGCCCCCAGTTCCTGAGTCAGTACTTCACGCTCATTACAATAACCATCATTTGTGTTGGGTGTGGTGATGCACACCTGTGATCCCAGCACTTGGGAGGCTAAAGCAAGAGGATCATTTTGAATTTGAGGCCGGCCTGGACTAGATATCCAGACCCTGTCCAAAACAAAACAAAACAAAACATAAACAAAATAAATAAATGAGGAGCTAGAGGAAGCATGTAAGTATTTGGGGAAAGGTTGCTGGCTCCGGCCTGGCCTGCAGCACTTTCCCAACCCTACTACCCCCAATCCAGTGAGGGCTCAGAGAACTCTGAACTGGAGGAGGGGAATTCCACTGGGGGTTGCAGGCCTAGGCCTCTGACTGCCTCTCCCTCCTTTCCCACCCTTGCCTTCCTAAGTGGGTATGGCTGTGTGCGGCTCCACCTTGGGGGCCTGGAATTCCCCATCAACGTTCTAGACCTGTCTTCAAAAGAGCCACTTAGGGGCCAGGGATTTAGCTCAGTGGTTCTGCTGCCTGCCTCGAAAGCGCAAGGTCCTAAGTTTGATCTCTGATACCAAAAAAAAAAAAAAAAAAAAAAAAGAGCCACTTGGCTGGCACGATGGTGCACACCTATAATCCTAACACTCAAGAGGCAGAGGCAAGAGGGCCTCTGAGTTTGAGGCCAGCCTGAACTACATAGGGTTTCTCCTGGTTCTGCATAAGGCTTGTGCTTTTCCCTTCATGGCAAAGGAGATCAGGGGCTTCACTAGAGCAGCGATCAGCCTGCTGGGTTCAAATCAGGCTTCCCTGACTATGGGCTATGTGACCAGGAATGGCTTGCTTAACCTCTCTGAACTTCCATCTCTGCTAGTTTATAATAGTCACTCTACTTTCTGAGTAACTTTATTTTTTTGTGGTGCTGGGGATTGGACCCAGGACAGTGAGCATGCAGGCTGTCTTCAAAAGAAAGCAGAGAGGGCTGGGGATTTAGCTCAGTGGTTTCGCTGCCTGCTGCACAAGCACAAGGACCCAAGTTCGATCCCCAGTACCAAAAAAAAAAGAAGTCAAATAGGAATATATTTTGGGCCAGGGATTTAGCTCAGTGGTTCCGGCACCTGCCTCGCAAGCTCAAGGTCCTGAGTTCGATCCCTGGTACCAAAAAAAAAGAAAGCAGAGAGACTGCAGGTGTCATGAATCCCTCGGGGCCAGACAGTGTTGGCAGCTGCCCAAGGGGAAGAGGGTCTGGGTTGAGCCCCATTTTCTCAGAAATGACTACAAGCCAAGTGTGGCGGCACAGGCCCGTCACCCCAGCACTCTGGGAGGCTGAGGCAGGAGGATGGCAAGTTGGAGCCCAGCCTGGGCAATTTAGGGACTAAGCAATACCTTGTCTCAAAATAAAACATAAAAATGAGCTGGGGATGTAGCCCTGGGCTCACGGCAGTCCCTGCTGGGGTAGGCTAAGGGTGGGCAGGGGGCACGGAATGGGGGAAGAGTGACCTTCAGCCCCCAAAGACACAACCAACACAGAAAGAGTAATTGAACCATTTATTGGCTCAGGTCTGGAGGTCGGGCTTGGGGGCATCTGGGGAGGTCTTGAGGGGTGCAAGCCCCTGATTGGCTCCTGGCCCCCCAGAATCCCCCCACCCTCAGCCTCTGCATTCACAAGACACTGATTTAAGGAGTGAGGTTTCCCTACCCATGAGATGTGCCAGCGATTCCAAAGCAGTCCAGCCTGGACCCCCTCGGCAGCGTCAGTATGGACAGGGACAAGGGGACACAGGACAGCATCCACTCTGGGGGAATCAGGGTGCAGGGAAGTCACAGACACCCTGGATTTGTGGGCGCGCACGCGCACGCACACACGCGCACACACACACACACACACACACACACACACACACATAAATATACTTTGTACCGCAATGGCCCTTCCACAGAATTCAACAAAGTCCTTCTGGTGGTAGCAAGGGGTCAGCGTCCCCAGACCTGTCCTTGGTCACCCCAACCCCGTGTGGCTCAGGGCTCCTCTGCCTCAAGGAACCTGGGGCCTGGGCTGGGGGGAGGTCCAGGGCAGAGTAGCTTGGGTGGTTTTGGGGGTGGGAGTGGGCAGAAAGGGCCAAATCTCCCCCAGAATTTTCTCCTGTTTCATACTGCCGCTGCCAAGGGACCGGGGTGGGGGTGGGGGGGCGCTTCACAGTACCCCCAAACCGGTTTCTCCAGCCCTGGGTGATTTTTCAGAGTCCCAAGTAGTGCAACTAGCCAGTGAGATTCAAGAATGGAAATGGGGCTTCCCCCCATTTCTACTTGGGTTTCCTTTCCGGGCAGATAAGAGGAAAGGGAAGAAGTAGCCAAACGGGTGGCTGGGGACATTTGGGGAAGCTATGGATTTGAGCTTGGCAGGTCTGGGGAGGAAGCCTCCAGTCCCCAGGAACAGTGGTTCCAAAGAAGTGGCCTGAGGTTGTCCAGAGAAGGTGGCAGGAATGATAAATTCAGACAGAGGAGCTAGGTGTGGGGTGGAGGTTCAAACAGGAAAATGTTAAAATCAGGGCTGAGCTTGGTGGCACACACCTGCAATCCCAGCACTCCAAGAAGAGCCAGGGCTTTAGTTCAGTGGTTTGGCCACCTGCCTCACTAGTGCAAGGTTCCGAGTTTGATCCCCGGTACCAAAAAAAAAAAAAAAAAGTGTATTAGCAAGGAGGATCACCGAGAGTTGGAGGTCAGTCAGCCTGCACTATTTAGCGAGACCCTGTCTCAAAAAAAACAAACATTGTGCTGGGGATTTAGCTCAGTGGCGCCGTGCCTACCTTGCAAGGACAAGGTCCTGAGTTCGATCCTCAGTACCACAAAAACAAAACAAAACAAACAAAAAATCATTGAAGGAGAGAGAATGAGTTGGAGATACAGCTCAGTGTGAAGGCCTTGGGTTTAATCCCCACTACCGCACGTGTACACACACACACACACACACACACACACACGTTTGTACCGGGTGGTAAACAGTTCCTACCCTGACCTTCCACTCGCTGTCACCCTAGTCCTTTAAAGGTCCCTAGGGTCACCGCACTGGCCTCAAGCACTGCATGGCAGCCCTGCCATCTGGCTACTCCACGCCCTTGCCAGCCACCCTGGCTGTGGGCCGTCTGCAGATCCCCAGGTCTGGGGTAGGGGATCTTGCTTGGCAACCCCTAACCTCCATCTGAGGTAACCAGTCCCTCTCTTGGCAGCTCTGTGGCCTGGCCCTTCCCTTCAGACCACTGTGTTGCCCTCCAGAAACGTGGGCGATGTGGGCATGTTCGTGCCCCTCTCCAGCGAGCTGGAGTTGCGAAGGGGCAGAAGGCGGTGGCCTGGGGTCCTGTCCCGCCGTCCTGGGCCCCTGGCCGCCCGCTGCCAGCACTGCAGTGGCCGCAGCACCTCCCGCCGCAGGTCTCGGCTCCGCCATGTGTAGATGACAGGGTTCAGCAGCGAGTTAAGGGTGGCAAAGGCAAAGAAGTAGTGGGCTTTGTAGAGAATGGGGCAGGACCGGACGGGACAGGCGTAGTCTAAGAGCAGGATGCTAAAGGCGGGCAGCCAGCAGACGATGAAGACGCCCAGCACGATGGTGACAGTCTTGAGCAGAGCCAGCGTCTGCGGGCCAGCCAGATCTGCGTGGCTCGAGCGGACCACGCAGTAGATGCGGATGTACAGGGCGACAATGGCCAACAGGATGACAGAAAAGATGGTTACCACGCATAGCACATACTGCTTGGCGTAGAGAGGCAGGACAGTAGAGCAGGTGTCCAGGTGGCCCAGGCAGTTCCAGCCCAGGATGGGGAGGCCGCCGAGGACCAGCGAGATGACCCATGAGGCCCCAATGAGCAGCAGCATACGGCAGCTCTTGTCACTGCCATACAGCTTGACCTTAGCGATGGCCACGTGCCGCTCGATGGCGATGGCCAGAAGGCTGAAGACAGAGGCGGACAGGGTGATGAAGGCCGAGCCCTCACGGGCAAACCACTGCACTGGCGTCAGCCCCAGGGTGACGGAGCCCGACAGCAAGGTGTTGGCAATGAAGGCCATGCCCGCCAGGAGGTCGGATGCGGCCAGGTTGCCCAGGAACAAGTACATGGCCGAGTGGAACTTGCTGTTACGGCCCACGGCGATGAGCACCAGCAGGTTTTCCACCACGATGGCACAGCACAGGATGATGATGAAGGCCGAGGCCACCTGGCGGGATGGCGTCTCCTGCATGTCCAGAGTCTCCTTGGTGTAATTGTAGTGCTCCTTGACCTTGTTGGAATTGAGGTACTCAGAGTAGAAAGCGCCCATGGTGGGGCTCAGTGGCCAGCCAGGGCCATGGGGCTGTCAAACTGCAAAGAACAGAGACAGATAGATGCTCGGTCAGAGCTGTAGCTGCTGCCAACCTACACGGTTGTTCTGGATCCATGCTGGGTGAAATCCCAGCATTCAAGAGGCAGAGGCAGGGGGATCACTGTGAATTTGAGGCCAGTGTGGGCACACAGTGAGACCAACTCAAAAAAGGAAAACAAAAAGTTCTGGCTCTGGGACTTCTCCACTGAGTGGCCACATGAAGTTGGATTCATCATCATTTCTTCTTCTTCTTTTTTTTTTTTGAAAACATGGGGTTTTAAGGGAAGACTAAACTACATCCCCACCCTACCCCTTTTTAATTTATTTTGAGATACAGTCTTGCTACATTGCCCAAACTGGGCTGGAACTTGGGATCCTCCTGCCTCAGCCTCCAAGTGCTGGGATTACAGGTGTGCACCACCATGCCTGGCTCTCATTCCTGCTTTACATCTGGGACGCCCAGGGATGTCCATACACTCTCAGAAGTCTCCAGAAAGTGGTAGGGCCAGGGAGACTGGCTCTACCACCTCTGTAGCCCCTGAGGGGCACTCTTTCAAAGGAGCAGACATGCCCCTCCCTCCCCAGCTTGGAAGGAAAAACCCTGGGACAGCCTGGAGCTGCCCTCTTTGTCTCCTCTCTCAAACACACAAACACACAGAAGCCTGGGGCCTCCTGCAGCCCGGTGACCTGGGTCAGTGAGATCCTTGCCACTGATAGCACGATGCCCAGCTTATTACCACCCACTGCCATATTTCAGGCTGAGTGAAAGCCCGGAGGCCCTGGGTGCTCCCAAGATTAGAGTGTGGGGAGACACCAGGGCGCCCTGGGGTTCAGCACCCCCAGCATCACACTATCTTCAAGGACAAGGACCGGGAGACAATGCAGCCTGAGCCCATTCCCACTGCAGCTCTGACCAGCCAGGCAAGGTTCTCGGACCTCAGCACTCTCATCTGTGCAATGGGCACAAGAAGGCCTCCTTCAGAAGAGTGACAGGAAAATTTCTTGAAGGGGGGAGTTTGAGACTGGGTCTCACTATGTAGCCCAGGCTGCCCTTGAACTTGAAGTGATCCTCCTGCCTCAGCTTCCCAAGTGCTGAGACCACAGCCATGAGCCACTACACCTGGCTAAAAATAACCTTTTAAAAGATGCATGAAACCAAAAACCTGTAATCCTAGTGCTTAGGAGACTGAGGTAGGAAGATCACTTGAGCCCAGGTCACCATAGCAAGACTTCCACTTAAAAACAAAAAATTCATGAAGAATGCTTAGCACACAGCAAGTATTAGCTAAAATTATTCTTTTTCCTCTTCCTGACATGAACAGGGCTCTGGGCTGGGTGCCCTCCACCCAATCTTTTGGGAGAAGATGGTAAGACAACCAAGAGAGACTCCTAACAGCTTGTTCCCATCAGCACCATCTTACTCTGCCCTGGGCCAGAGGGTCCCCAGGGGTAGGCAGGGTTGTTGGCACCCCCTCCCTGGCCAGGATGAAATCCAGATGTGTGAGGCCCTGGAACAAACAGGGTGGAGTCCTAGTCACATCCGGTGTGGGGAAGACTGGGTGGGGGAGTGGGGAATTGGGGGGTCACCAGAGACCCATCTAGGAGGCCCTGGCTGAGAAGATGAGGCAGCTGCGCTGAAGTCCAGCGAGCCCGCTGGGAGGGGGCAGGGCATCCGCTTCCATGGAAACTTGAGTCACCCACCCCCCTCTCAAGGAAAACTGAGCAGAAGGGAAGCGGCGGAGCATTGCGTGGGCCAAGAAGATGAGGGCACACACCGGGGCCAGCGTGGAGGGGGCAGGGGTCTCAAAGGAACTAGCTTGGCGGGAGCAGGGAGCAAGCTCCAGGCCTTAGCTAACTAGACAGGAAGACCGGGAGTCCCTGGAACAGCGCCTGGCAAGGTCCACGTGCGAGCCAGGAGCAACTGTCCAGAAAAGGCTGGTTGGGCCGGTTCCTGGGGTGAGCTTAGGAGTGAAGGGGGCTTCCGGGGTCGCTCAGACATCTCACTCCCGGACGCCCCCTCTGTCCCCAGAGAGCCAGCTGCTCCCCCTGGGCGGAGGGACATCCGTCCTAGTTTGGGAACAGAGAAGAGCTTGTGCGTGTCCTCGGGAACAGCTGCCCCGCCCTGATTGCCACACAGAGGCCCCTTGTTCCTCTACCGGACAGGGCCCCAGGCAACCCGATGCCCTCTGCCCACTGCAGCCAGTCCCAGGCTGGCTCGACCTTAACAGACTGGACGTCGGACCAGAAACGCTACACTGATTGGCTCGATTTTCAATCCCAGAACACTGAGCGGTTTCCCTACTGGTTAAAACTTTCCATCCTCGGGCTCTGATTGGTCCATTTAGGGGCTCTCTACAGATCGTCCCACCCTCCCTCTTTATAAGCGCTGTCGCTCCGCTCTTTTTCCGACTACGGGGTTAAGGCTGGGAGGGTTCGGTCCCCGAGGGCCAGGCTGAACCACTGCCTGACCTCTGGGTCGCCTCATCAGACGCCCCCCTCGCTGCCCTGAGTCTTGACCATCCAGGCCCCATCCCAGGCCTGGGAAGCACATTAGCTGGTGGGCAAAAAGCCCAGGGTTTGTCTCACCGCCGCCCCCTCTGTAGCTCAGTTTGGGGCCATTGCCCCTCTCCCGTTTGGCGACAGGGTCAGAAAAGATTTACTGCCGCTTCCTGGAGAAATGAGAAATATGCTCAGCCCTCAAACCCCAGGGACCCGACCAAAAAGTCGGTCTTTGTTCCTAAAGGCGAAGGCTGTGGGCACTGCAGACCCGGGAACCTAAGTGATCAATAGCAGGAAGGGAGGCAGCTGTCTTAGTTCCAGAAGGGGAAACTGAGGCCCAGACTATCTTAGTCTCATCTTCCCTACCAGAATTTTGTTAAGGCAGGGGCTTGGGCAGATTAACGCTTCCCACAAAAAGGAAGCAGCGCCCTCCCCAGAGTCAGAGGGTGGCATGGCCTGCTTCCCCTCCCGTGCCACACTCGTGCCACACTCTGAGGCCTGCCTGGATGCAGAGCCTGACTCTTGCTCACCTCCCCAGGCACTGCTGGCTTCAAAGGCTCGAGAAGCCAGGAGTGGTACTGCACACCTGTACTCCCAGCACTCAGGAGGCTGAGGGAGGCGGATGGTAAGTTCCAGGCCAGCCTCAGCTCCACAGCAAAGCATGAATTTCAAGGCCAGCATGAACCTCATAGTGAATCCCTGCCTAAAAAAAAGACAAAGGGCCACTGGACTCAAACCAGAGACAGAATGGCCAGGCCTGAAATGGAAGGTGAGGACCAAGTGACAGGGCTGAGGAGGACGTGACAAGAGACAGAGTCGGGCAGCAGTGTTCAGCTGGACATTAGCAGAAGGGAAGGCCAAAGGGAGGCTCAGTGGCTTCCCCAGCTCCCCTCTACTCCCTCCCTGCTGCCGACAAGCAGACGCTGTGGTCACTGTTCCCACTGGTCACAGTTCCCACTTGTCACCCACAGATCCTCTATCCCTTGCCAAGAGCAGCTGTATCCCCGCTTGTCTTTTGGTTCCTCCCTGGCTGTCACCCCTCCCCTGTTCTCCACTAAGCAGTCAAGGGGGCTTTTAAACTTAGAACTCCCTAGCTCACTCCCCAGCTCCACAACCTTCTGTGGCTCCCTATGGCCCCAGTGGTGTGGTTCCCACCCACCTTGTCTCCGCCCACTCACTTCCCTAGGGAAAGGCCACTCTGACCACACTGGCTTCCTAAAATCCACCCAGATTCCCCCCTCTGAGACTTGGCCCCTGCTGTTCCTCCACCTGCTCCATCCTCCTCCCAAATCCTTAAATGGCTGTCTCTCTTCTCTTTTCAGGTCACTTCTCAGAGGGGCCGCCGACCACCAGCTTCCAACAGCAGCCTCCCCAAACCCTTTCTGTTACAGCATCTTGCTTTATTATCTCCACAGCACTTGCCACTATCAAGACCTTATCTTGTTTTCTGTCTGCCTTTGCACTGTATGATGTAAATTGCTGGCGGCCAATGACCAAGTTCCTTCTCAACCCCTCCAAGGATGCCTGATTCGAAGGCACTCAGAAAGTGTGTGAAGGGGGCAGAGAGATGAACGAACGATCCAACCAAAGAGACCCTAGTGGGGAGGCTCCTCAGCGCAGTCCAGGCCCAAACAACAGCAAAGGGTCCCGAGATGCCTGATTCTCTCGCAGCCCCCGCCTAGAGAAGCCCAGCGCGCCTCCATGGAGACCCCGGCAGGACCCGCCCCGCGCCGGCCGCTCTCTAGGCCTCCTTATCAGGCCGAGGAATGCGCGGTATCCACACTCGCGCTGGGGCGGCGCCTCCTCACCCCGAGACCGTCACACGCGCGGGACCCCCACACTGCCGAGTGGGGTGGGCGACTGCCGCGGATCCCGCCAGGGGGCACCGCCTCCAGATTCCTGGGGACCTGAGGAGGGGAGGGGAGGGGCTCCAACTGCAACAGCTGCACCCCCACGTGCCAAAGCCCGCCTGCCGCCACGCGGGGCACCGTGGGCTCAGCAAGTGGCATCTGCCTGACAAGGACCGAGACGGAGGAGGGGTGGAAATCCCCGGGTGAGTCAACTCGTGCCGGAGGAGGGGACGAAGTTCAGCTCTGGACTCTGCGGAGTGCGAGACGCCACGCGTGCCTCTCCCACGCGCCATCGCCGGGCCGGAGGGGAAGGAAAAGGCGGCTGAGCCACACCATCATTCTTCCTCTCCTTCCAGAACAAAGCCACGCCCCCGCAGGGTGACCAACAACTCGGGGAAACTGAGGCACGAAGATAGGCGCGCAGCCGGTGTCGTCTGCCCTGCCCGAGGGTCCCATCCCGACCTTTGTTGACAGTGAGCAGCACCTTTACACCTGGGCTCGCGGGACACAGCCAGGCGCGGGGTGCAGCACCCCTCCCCCAAGTCCACCACCCAAACCGGGTCCCTGCGATCCATGTCCCGCCTCTCAGTCTCCAGCTTCGAAAGCGCTCGGATTCCGCCTCGTTTTCGGCGCCAACTTCCTGCCTGAGGAAGGAGGGCAGCGCAGTCTGGGGGCTCGCGGCCGAGTCTCTGGGGGCCGCCTGGAGCTGTGGCGGGGACACTCGGTGGCCACCTCCTCCGTGCAGCAACGACACGAGCCACGCCTGCGCGCCTGCTGCGCCCCCGATTCCCGCCCGGGGCCCCTAGATCGGACCCCGCGACCTCAGGGCCCCGCCCTTGCCGGCCTCTGCCTCAGAGCGCGCTCACCTGGCTCTGCCGGCCCTAGGGCGGCGCTGGCAGGAGGGGCCGCCGCGTCTGCGTCCCCCGGGCGGCCGCGGCTGGGCTGGGGCTGCTGCCCGGGCTCGGCTGCGTCCCGGGTTTGAGGACCAGGGACAGAGGGGGCGGGGAAGCCGACGCTTCGCCCCCCCCCCGCCGGCCCCGCCCTCCTCTCCTCCCCTTTCCGGCGACGACTGCGTGAATTCCAGATGTGGCCCGCCAGGCAGGCCGGGGCGCAGGGGCCGACGGGGGCGGCGCGCAGCGCCCCTTTGTCCGCCCCCCCACCGCTCTGTCCGACCCCTCCCAGCCCCTACCCGTGAGAACCAGTAGGCGAGCGATGTCACGCTTCCCCGTGACGTCATAGCTCCCCACCTAGCCAGGTGACCTCAGCCTGTTGCAGTGCTGGATAGACGCTGGGCTTGTCCCTGGGACCCTGAAATTAGAGGGAAGCATGGGGTCCCCTTATTTATTCAACAAGGAATCTTGAAGCACCTTCTATGTATCAACACAACAAACAGGCCTGAGGGGTGCCCTTTCAACAGGTTAGTTCCTACCTAATGCATGCCTCGACCTGCTCCAAAGACAAGACTGTTCTCTGCCTTGATAAGATCCCAGAATTCAAGCCAGGTATGGTGGTACAAACCTGTCATCCCAGTGCTCGGGGAGGCTGAGGCAGGAGGATCTAAAGTTCGAACCTAGCCTGGGCAACTTAGCAACTCAGCAGCACTCTGTCTCAAAATAAAAATAAAAAAGGGTTGAGGATGTAGCTCAGTGTGAAGGCCCAGGGTTCCATTCCCAGCACCAAACAAGCAAATTAATCACAGAGGAAATGGATAAAGAACAAGTGGTATATATACACATGGGATTGTATAGAGTAGAATGATTGTAGGAAAACGGGTGCCTCTTGGGCCCGTAATGTTAAGTGAAATAAAACAGACACAGAAAGTTGACTATTCCACAGTTTCTCTTCCTTGAGAAGCCCAAAATATAAATAAATTAGAGAGTAAAATATAGGAGAGATGGTGGGAAACAAGGAGCCAGGCTTTTTGGAGATGGGGAAGAGGGTGAGGGGAAGAAGAGACCGAGGAAAGGAGAAAGGGGACTGAAAATGATCAAGGCATGGCATACATTTGTACCAATTCCCCAGACTATGTCCCAACAAAAATAGCTACATTTGAAGACACCCAGCTGGCTCAGGCCGGGCACCCAGGGAGGCTGAGGCAGGAGGGTCAGGAGTTTGAGTGCCACCATGGCAACTTTGTGAGACTCCATGTCAAAAAATATATATGTATTAAAAAGGAATGGAAGGGCCGGGGATTTAGCTCAGTGGTTCCAGCGCTTGCCTTGCAAGCACAAGGTCCCGAGTTCGATCCCTGGTACCAAAAAACAAACAAACAAAAAATCATACCTATTGGGCCAGGGATTTAGCTCAGTGGTTTTGCCGCCTCCTGCACAAGTGCAAGGACCTGAGTTCAATCCCCGGTACCAAAAAAAAAAAAAAAAGGAATGGAGATGTGGCTTAGTGGTAGAGCACCCCTAGGTTTGATCCCTAGCACCTCTGAAGAAAGAAAGGAAGCGGTTAACAGGGGCTGGGGTGCAGCTCAGTGACAGAGTGCTTGTCTGGCAAGCATGAGGCCCTGGGTTCGATCCCCAACACCAGCAGAAAACAAACGCTACCACTTCTGCGAATGTATATATAATTTGTTTGGATGTCTAGTCACCACTTAACCAGCTACCAACTTGCAAACAGTCTGGAGGTGCATCGAGGGGGGCATTGTGACATGAGCCTGTGATCCCAGAACTCAGGAAGAAGAAGCAGGAGGATTTCAGTACATTTGAGGCCAGCCTGGGCTACATAGTGAGTTCAAGGCCAGCCTGAACTACAAAGCATAACTCTCTCAAAAAACAAAAAAGCTGGGGATTTAGCTCAGTGGCACTGCGCCTGCTGTGCAAGTGCAAGGTCCTGAGTTCAATCCCTGGTTCTGAAAAACAAACAAGCAAACAAACAAATAAAAATCCATGTATATCATCAAACAAACAGACAAAAACCCCGGTCCCCGCAGAGCTGGTATTCTACACACAAGATACACTGAAGAGAGAAGGAGAAGTTCGTATATTTCCTGGAAGAGAAACCAAGAGATGAGAGAGCTGAGAGAAAGCCTGCTCCGCTTCCCTTCTGGGCATGCTTTGTACTTGACTTTCATAGCGTGCGCACACATGTTCTGCCTCAACAATAAATTAAATTATAAAAATGAAGGCTGCCACAGACCTTGCAATGGAACCAATAAAAAGCAGAGAGTGGCTGCTTACACTCTTCTTTATGTGTATTCTGCCTAGGAGCATCTGAACAAAACAAGAAGAAAAAGAAAATTGGAGTGGGGCCCTGGATGTCTATTAAAAATAAAAATGGAGGGCCGGGGACTTAACTCAGTGGTTTTGCCGCCTGCCCTGCAAGCGCAAAGACTCGAGTTTGATCCCCAGTACCAAAAATAAATAAATTAATTAAATAAATAAAAGTGGAGCCAGGTGTGGTGGTGCACACTTGTAATCCCAGGACTCGAGGGGCTGAGGCAAGAGGATCACTGTGAGTCCGAGGTTAGCCTGGGCTACACAGCAAGACCTTGTCTCAGATAACCAAAAAACCCAAAAAACGAAATGTCAGCTGCAGATAGAGAGAGCTTAGTGGTAGACTCTATGCCTAGGTTCAATCCTCAGCACCAAACAAATAAAAATTAAAATGGAGCAGTCTTATGTGTATTGGTGCAAAACTGATTTCAGTGTATTACACTGAAAAATGCACCATGGTCAGGTGTGCACAGTGGGACACACTTGTAATCCCAGCCCTCAGGAGGCTGACGCAGGATTGCCGTGAGTTCAAGGCCAGCCTGGGCTACATAGCGAGACTCTGTCGCTAAAAAGAAAGAAAGAAAACATACAATATCTGCTGTTTTTCTCCATTTCTGAGTGTATTTTTAAGGGCTGTATAAATACACACACATTTGCTTGTGGCCTCACGAGCCACCTCCGGGAAAAGGCATGAGACACTCGTCACAGCTGTCACCCTCGGGGAGGAGAGCTGAGGGGCAGGAAAATTAGGTAAGAAAGGCCCAGCTTTTTACAGTGTACCCTGGGGAACTATTTGAAAATTTTAGCTTGTGCTGACAATTTAAAAAACTTACAGACATGAAAAAGAAAAGCTAACAAATTGCTTGAGTTCTAGGTGTAAATTAGTTCTTGCAATGGTGATAATAATAGCTAATAATATCAAAAATATTAATAAATAGCAAGTCTGGTAACACATGTCTGTAATCCCAGCTCTTTGGGAGGCTGAGGCAGGAAGATCACAAGTTCCAGGCTAGTCTGAGTAATTTAGTGAGACCTTGACTCAAAATGAAAACTAAAAAGGGCTCAGGATGTAGCTCCATGGCAGAGCACTTGCCTAGCATGTGTAAGATCCTGGGTTCTACCCACCAAAACCAGAACAAATAAATAAAAACTGTATTTGGAGTGCAGGAGATGGAATCCAGGACCCACTGTAACATTATTAATGTACATATCCATGCCAGGTGTGGTGGCACACGCCTGGAATCCCAGTTCTCAGGAGGCTGAGGCAGGAGGATCACCATGAGTTTGAGGCCAGTTTGGGCTACATAGTGAGTTTAAGACTGGCCTGAACTACAAATCAAGACCATAGGTCAAAATGAATAAATAAACTAACAGATTTTTTCAAAAATTTTAAAGGCTGGGGATGTAGTTCAGTACAAAGACCCTGGGTTCAATCCCCAGTACCACCAAAAAAGTTGAGTAAATAAATAATAAATGAATGAATTTTTTTTTTGAACCAGAGATCGAACTCGGGTCCTTGCACTTGCGCAGCAGGTGGCGAAACCACTGAGCTAAATCCCCGGCCCAAATGAATGAATATTAAGAACATATTAATGGTACATAGATGCATACAAGATTTATGAGGATGTGATATAACATGTAATGCCCTTCACTGGATCTTAGTTATGCTTTATTGGTTGCTACCATTCAAAGGTGATGGTTTGGTTAGGTGTGGTGGTACATAACTGTGATCCCAGCACTCGGGAAGCTGAAGCAGGAGGATTGCTGTGAGTTTGAGGCCACCCTGGACTATAAAGTAAGTTCAATCAAAGTCAGCCTGAACTACATAGGAGAAACCCTGTCTCAAAAAACAAAAAACAACAACAAAACAAAAAACCAAGCTGACAGACTGGGGCTGGTGGCATAGCTCAGTGGTAGAACCCTTGTCTAGCACACATAGCCCTGGGTTCAATCCCCAGTACTCGAAACAAAATAAAACAAAACCAAAAGGCTGAAAGCAGACACCCCTAACACAGAGTAGTAGCCCTTTGGTTGAAGAGATAAGAAAAATCAAAGCAAAAAAAAAAAAAAAAGTCAGAGAACCCAGATGTGGTGGTCCATACCTGTAATCCCAGCATTCTGGGAAGCTGAGACAGGAGGATCACAAATTGGATGGTGCCCAGCCTGGGAAACTTAGTGAGACCCCCCCCCAAAAAACCCAAAAGCCTTAGTGAGACCCAATCTCAAAAAATAAAAAAGGGGGCCCAGGGATTTAGCTCAGCGGCACCGCACCTGCCTCAAAAGTGCCAGGTCCTGAGTTTGAGCCCTGGTACCAAAAAAAATTAAAAAAAAATAAAATAAAATAAATAAATATAAAAGGGCTGGGGATGTATACAGCTCAGTGCAAAAGCCCTAAGTTCAATTCCCATCACTGAAAAAAAAATACATAAAGTTGTCATTGTGGACTTTACTCCTTTTCCCAAGCTCAATTTCAGAGTCCACTAGGTTCCAGGGCAGACCTAGGGGTCCAAAAAAAACATATTCCCATGGTTCTCCAGACCTAGGAGTCCTCTTGGACCTCAGCAAAACCTTGCTGTGTCCTCTGCAGATAGAGATCCATTGCCAGGGCAACATCTAGACACCAGGTGTTTAACCCACCGGGGAAGAGTAGGGGAAACTGGGGCTCTCCTCAACTCGCCTAACTGAGCGGAAATCTCAGAGCTCCTCCGTGGGGCCTAAAGGCTGGGGAGGAAGTGCCCCCCCAGCCTGGCTCAGCACTTTGCCACCTCCCCTGGGCCCTGGGGGTGGGGGTGATGTCTAGGCTGCAGACATATCCGGCTGTCTGCCGGGGAGCAGTGGCTCCCACACCAAGGTGATGTCCCCAGGGCACACAGACCACACCAACATGTAACTTCCGCCTCCCTCCCACCTCAGGCCACTTGGGGTCTCGGCCAGGTCAGCTGGAGGCCTGGACTTCCGGTTAGTGCAAGAGATCAGGAGCAAGCTGGGTCCTGCCCAGGGAAGGGACCAAGGGAAGAGGAAGGAAACAGGGCCCTTTTCTTGGAGAGTGCCCAGGCAGGGAAAGCAAGGAGAAGGAAGAAGCTGGGATGAGCTTCCACTAATTATAGGATCCTTGACAATAATGGGTAATGCTCACCTCACACCAACTGTGTGCTGTGCATGGCTGGGCGCATGCTCTCAGCCCAAGGGTGGGCATTAGCATTGTCATCACCTCATTTATTTAGTTACTTGGTGTTTTGAAGCAGGATCTCGTTATGTAGTCCAGGCTGCCCTTGAACTTTCAGTGATTCTCCTGCCTCAGCCTCCTGTAAGGGTGCTCCTCACAGGAATGCGCCATCACACCTGGCTTATCACCCCATTTCAAAGATGAGGAAAACTCAATCCTAGGGTTTGGAAATGGTTTGAATGTGTCCCCTGAGGGTTTATGTGTTAAAATGTAGCTCCCAGTGTGAAATACTGTGCTGAGAAGTGGAAATTTAAGCTGACCGTGGCGTTTAGTTGTGGAGGCTTTTGTTAGTGCTGATGATTGAATACAGTCATCAGGATACAGCCCCTCCTAACTGAATTCTCGTGGCCCTATAAGGAGAGGGAGAAGCTGGGTGTGGTGGCACACGCCTGTGATCCCAGAATTTGGGAGGCTGAGGCAGGAGGATTGCTGCAAGTTTGAGGCCAGCCTGGGCTACATATGGAGACCATGTCTCAAAAAAAAAAGAAGAAGAAAACAAAACAAAAGAAAAAGAAAGAAAAGGAGGGGAGGAAGAGAAAGAGGAGGAGGGAGGCTGGGATGTAGGATTCGGGATTCGGGTCAGTGGCAGACCTTTGCCTAGCATTCACAATGCCGAGGACTGGGAGGAAACAAAACCATGCAGGGGAGAGGCTGGGAGGGACACAAAGACACATACACACCCTCTTGTCTTCTGGCTCTCACCGTGTGATGCCCTGTGTGGTGGGGGCACTCTGCCAGCAGAAAAGCCATTTCCAGATGTGGGCCTTGGGCTTGGACCAGACCCCGGCCCCAAAGGACCTCCTTATCTCCACAACTGACCCTTCGGGCGGTCCTGTTACAGTAACCAAACCAGGCTGACGCAGCGGCACAGAGGAGGGCTGGGATTTGAACCCAGGTCATCTGGCTGCTCTTAGCCTGGGCGGCCTGGTCCTCTGTCCTGTGTTCTTCCTGAGGCCCCAACCCAGCCACAGGCACTGAACCTGTCTTTGTCCCCAGTGCTCTGGAACAGAGAGCAGAGCTTAGCTCCCCGGCCCCACCTATGGCCAGGAGGCCAAGGCCGGCTCTCTAGCCTCCAGGCCCTGTGCTGTCCCCACCCAGCCTCTAGGAGGAGGAACCTGGAGGGGAGAATGTCTAAGACCCGCCCAGCTTTCTCTTGGTCACCCTGGAAGGGGCCCCACCCCGGAGAAGCCTCCCAGAGGCGAGTCTTGAAGGCTCGGGCTGGGCCTCGGTGCTCCAGCCTCCAGAAGCTGCTGGGATGAATGGGTGGGGCGGCCTACCGTGCAAACTCGGCCTGCGCCACATCAGCAGCAGATGGAGACTTGGCCCTGGGAGCCTCAGGAGGCTGGCCGCTCAGCAGGGCGCCTTAGCCTTGCATAACAGATGACAGGCTACAAGGGAGAGTCACTGTCCCAAGCACTTGACACATCTTCACTAGGAAAAGCTCAGGCACAGTAAGTCAGGCCCGGTACTGCACACCTGTTATCCCAGCTACTCAGGAGGCTGAGGCAGGAGGATTGCAAAATTCGAGGCCAGCCTGAGCAACTTAGTGAGACCTTGTCTCAAAAGAAATTTGTTTTGTTTTGGGTTTGTTTTTGAGACAGGGTCTTGCTATGTAGTTCAGGCTGGCCTTGAACTCACTATGGAGCCCAGGCTGGCCTCAAAGTTGCAGTCACAGCAATTCTCCCACCTCAGCCTCCCGAGTGCTGGAATTAAAGGTGAGTACCACCATGAAGCTTCTCTCTTCTTTTTTTTTTTGGTACCGGGGATCGAACTTGGGTCCTTGAGCTTGCATAGCAGGCAGTGAAACCACTGAGCCAAATCCCCGGCCCACTTCGCTCTTCTTTTTATTTTATTTTGTTTGCGGTGGTGGGGATGGAATGCATACACCAGCTCTCAGCTGGCTTTTCATTATAATGCTTTGGCTGTTGCCAAAAAATCTGGGGTTGGGCTAGGGAAGTAGCTCACCAGTGCAGTGCCTGCTTGGCAAGTGTGAACCCCTGAGTTCAATTCCCCGTACCAAAAAGAATGAGAGACAGGGCCGGGGATGTAGCTCAGCAGCACCACGTCTGCCTGGCTAGCACAAGGTCCTGAGTTTGATTGGCAGTACTGAAAAAAAAATTGGGGTCACTTAAATTGAGCACAGCTTGCTGGGGATTTAGCTCAGTGTGTCCGGCGCCTCCCTCGAAAACGCAGGGTTCCAAGTTCGATTCCCGGTACCAAAAAAAAAAATGAGCACAGCTGGCTAATAATATATATATTTGGGAGAGCTGGAGGTGTACCTCAGTGGTAGGTCACTTACCCAGCATAAACGAGACTCTGAGTTCCAACCTCAGCACCCTCAAAATAATCATAAAAAATACATATATAGGACCAGAGATTTAGCTCAGTGGTTCCAGCAGACCTGCCTTGTAAATGCAAGGTCCTGAGTTCAATCCCCAGTACCAAAAAAAAAAAAAAAAAAAAAAATGTAAGTAAATAAAAAAAATCTTTTACACACACACACATATTGCATGTGCACCAACCAGCCAGTGAAATGAAGACCAGTGTGCTATCAGAATAAGAGACTGGTTCAGGGGCTGTGGTGGTGCACGCCTAAGATCCCTGGACTTGAGAGGACCACAAGCTGGAGGCCAACCCAGGCCTCATAACAAGTTAAAGCCCAGCCTGGACTATCTAGCAAGACTCTGTCTCAATAAATACATAAATAAGAAGGGACTGGCAATCGGTAATAACATGGGGAAACTCAAGTACACTGGGAGAAGGAAAAGAAGACAAATATAAAAGGGTCTAACTGTATGATTCCATTTCTTTTCTTTTCCTCCCAGTTTGTTCCTTTCCTTCCATCCCCTCTTCCTTTCATCCTCCCTCTCCCTTTCTTTCTTTCTTTTTTTTTTTTTGGTACCAGGGATCGAACTCAGGTCTTTACACTTATGAGCTGAGCCGGCAGAACCACTGAGCTACATCCCCAGCCCTCCCCTTTTCTTTCTTGCTATACTGGAGGGCCTTTGCACTGAGCTACATCCCCCAACCCTTTTTTTGATTCCTTATTTTGAGACAGGGTCTTGCTAAGTCAGCCTGGGCTCAAACTTGTGATCCTCCTGCCTCAGCCTTCCAAAGTGCTGGGAGAACAGATGTGTGCCATCCTACTTGGCTATATGATTCCATTTCTTTGATGTTTAGAAAAGGTAAAGTGTAGGGACCGTGATAAGATCAGTGGTTGTTAGGACTTGGGGGTGTAGTGAGGTTTTGATACAAAGAAGCATGGGGAATTTTGGTGATGGAACCATTTTACATTTTGATTGTAGCAAATACATAGCTTTGTGGAAAATTGTGCCTCTATGTGCTAAAAAAGGAAGACTTTACTGTAAAATTGTATTTTAAAAAAAAATTTTGGTGGGGCCGGGGATTTAGCTCCTTGGTTTCACCGCCTGCTTCGCAAGCACAAGGACCCGAGTTCGATCCCCCGCACCAAAAAAAAAAAAAAAAAAATTTTGGTATTTTGAGACAGGGCTCTTACTGTGTACCCCAGGCAGGCCTCAAATTTGCAGCAATCCTCCTGCCTCAGCTTCCCAAGTGCTGGAATTACAGGCATGTGCCACCACACCTGGCAAATAGTATTTGAAAAAAATAACATTTAAAAAAGAAACCTGCCCAGCAACTTTGCATAAGGGCCTAATGAGAAAACAATCTCAAATGGGAGCATTTATTTAAAATTTTTTTACTAGTACATGTTTGCAGTACATAATAGTTACATTCATTGAAATGAGGGAATTTAATACAAGGGTTGGTTACAAAGATGAGAATCCAAAAGATGAAGAGAGTATTTAAAAATTGGAAAATAAAAAAAATAAATAAAAATGGACAAATAGAGAACCAGGCCTGGTGAAGCACACGTTGGATCCTAGCTACTTGGGAGGCTGAGGCAGGAGGGTTGCAAGTTCAGTCAGCCTGGGCAACTTGGCAATTTAGCAAGATGCTGCCTCAGGGCCAGGGATTTAGCTCAGTGGCACTGAGCCTGCCCTGAAAGCATAAAGTCCTGAGTTCGATCCCCGGTGCAAAAAAAAAAAAAAAAAAAAAAAAAGATGCTGCCTCAAAGTAAAATATAGATAGATATAGATACAGATACAGGTAGAGATATAGACACAGATATAGATATAGATGGACTAGGGATGCAGCTTGCAAAGGCCTTGGGTTCAGTCCTCAGTCTGGCAAAAAGAAAAAAAAATTAGCATACAAGGGCTGGGGGCAGCTCAGTGATACAGAGCTTGCCTGGCATGCTGGAGGCCCTAATTCCATCACCAGCACCACTAAAGAGAAAAAGATATGTTAGAAAAGGCCAATGATGCCCTGATTTTACAAAGGAGGAAACTGAGGCCCAGACACCCCAGGTGACCTGCCAGGGGTTCGAATCCTCAGGAAGGTCCGACTTTGCCAGGCCCGGTGCCAGGTTGATTACACACACACACACACACACACACACACACACACACACACACACACGCCCCGCCATTGCTCAGGGAACTGAAGCCACCAGAAAGGCCACCAAGCGAGCCCCTTCCCAGGGCTGGAGAGTGCAGAGGAGGCTCCGCCCCCAGGCCTTGCCTTTACCCAGGAAAACAACGAGGCATATGTTCAGGCGGGGAGGGGGAAGAGAACTCTCCTCGTGGCTCCCCCATCAGATCTGCACCTCCTACTTCAGGGCTGCCACCCAATACTCCAGCGCTGACCTCTGGCCTTAGGTGATGCTGGAGTTAGAACATGCCCCATGTTGGGGGACTCCCCCAGCTTCGTATGTGCAAGCCCCAAATTTCTGTGATTGCCATGGCAAGCAAAGATCCTCTCTGTGCTGCCGGTTTCATGAGGCTGGCCCCACACTGCTGGGGACAGAGGTCGCCTGCTACTGAGCCTTTGATCCACTCAGGCCGCTGGTTGCATTGACCATTGACCTCCACCCAGGCTTAGGCCAAAATGTTCAAAATGCTTTTGTGGTCATTGTGCCCCACCCCCCAGTACTGGGGATCAAACCCAGGGGTGCTTTATCAATGAGCTGCATCTGAGATATATTTTTTATTTTGAGACCGAGTCTTGCTAAGTTGCTAAATTGCCCAGGGTGGGCTTTAACTTACAATCCTCCTGCCTCAGCCTCCCAGACTGCTGGGACCATAGGTGTGCGCCAGCACACCTGGCTGTCACATCCCTTTTATTAGGACTCATAATTAACAGTGGGGGCACTCTGTGCAAACTGCATTCTGTATGATCAATGAGCTGGATGTGGTGGCGCAGGCCTGTAATCCCAGCACTGGGAGGCTGAGGCAGGAGGATCACTGGGAGTTCAAGGCCAACCTGGGCTGCATACCAAGACCTTGTCTCAAACAAACAAAAGAGATCAGACAGGGTTGAGGGTGTGGCTCAGTGGTAGAGCATTTGCCTACCACGTGAAAGACCTATGGTTGGACCCCCCCCCCAGCACAACACAGCAAAACAAAGAGGAACAGAACATTGTCTATGAGATGGTGAAAGTTCTGGAAAAATGTAGGGTAGGAAGGGAAAGGTGATTTTAGATAAGAATAAAGCCTGCAAGTATGGGTGGGTGGGAGAGGAGAATGGGTGGGAGACCAGTAAGGAGGGGCTAATGGCCAGCACAAGGTCCTGGGGTTGGTGGGATTGGACGAGGAGGCTGGTGCAGCTGCAGCCACAGAGTGATGGAGCCCGAGGTTGGGGAAGGGGACAGCAGGGACAGGAGGGCCTGCAGGGCCTTGTGGGCTGTGACAATGACTCTGGCTTTTGCTCTAAGGAAACAAGGGATGTGATCTGACTCAGGTGTTTACAGCTCCCTCCATGGGGAAAAGAGCCACTCCTCCCTCCCTCGGGAGCCAGGCAGGAAGGAAAGAGCACTGTGATCCTGACACAGCTCAGTGGGGAGGGGGCCCCTCAGGAGCCAGAGCCCAGCAACCCACAGCCAGTCAGTGCCAGTCCCCGGATTTGACCCTGTGTCTATGTCACTTCTGGGACACTTTACGCATCCAGTGGCCTCAGAGATAGAGACTTTGAGACCCAGAGCCCTGAAGTAGAAAGATGAATGAAGATATCCACTCAAGAATTTATTCAGCAGCCAACATGGTGGTGCACACCTGTGATCCCAGGTACTCAGGAGACTGAGGCAGGAGGATGGAAAGTTCAAGCCCAGCCTGGACAATTTAGCAGGATGCTGTCTCAAAATAAAGAATAAAGGGCCGGGGATTTAGCTCAGTGGTTTCGATGCCTGCTGCGAAAGCGCAAGGACCTGAGTTCGATCCCCAGTACCAAAAATAAAAAAATAAAAAAGAATAGAAAAGGGGTTGGAGATGTAGCTCAGAGTGAAGGCCTTGGGTTCAATCTCCAGTACTGGAAAGAAAAGAAATCCAAGGAAAAAGAGGAGAAGGGAGAGGGGGAGGGAGGAGAGGAGAGGAGAGGGGAGGAGAGGAGAAGGGAGGGAGATAGTTATTTATTGAGCACTTCTGGCGTTTCGGGCAATACTGTCAATGCTGAAAGCCTCAGCAGAAAACCAGACAAAACAAAATCCCAGCTTTGGGGACATTTAGACTTCAGGGAATTATATAGGAAGTTAGAAGATAAATACTTTTTTTATTTTTTGGTACCAGGGATCAAACTCAGGACCTTGCATTACTGAGCTAAATCCCCGGCCCAGAAGATAAATACTAATGGGAAACAAATATGGGAGGTGCTGGGCTGTAGCTCAGTGGTGGAGTGTGTGCCTCCCATGCGCATGTGCAGAGCCTGGGTTCTGGTTGCGCGCAGTGAGGAGGAGGTGGGGGGAGCCCTGAGAGAGCCATAGAGCTCTCAGGTTGCAGCCTAGGGAAACCCCTTCCATGCAGGAATTTGTCCCATGAGCTCCCCCAGATCCAGACGATGTTGGTCCCCTGCCCCATCTGGGTCCTCAAACTGGGCTTACCCTGTGGTATACAGTAGGTGCCTAACAAATCTTTAAGCAACTAAGTGCTATTCTATTGTTCTCCACATAAAAGCTAAACTCTTTGCCATGGAGCAAACCAGCACATCTGCCTGTAAATCATAATCTGGAGCCAGGTGTGGTGTTGCACACCTGTGATCCCAGCTCTCAGAAGGCTGAGGCAGGAGGGTCACCAGGAGTTGAGCCCATCTTGGGATCAATGGTGAGTTCAAGGCCCACCTGAACTATATAGCAAGACCCTGTCCGAAGAGAAAAAAGAAATAAAAAACATTTACAACTGCAAAGCAAATGGTCAACAAGTGTAATGAAAAAGTGCTCAGCCCCACTAATTATCAGAGACATGCAAATCCAAACCACAATAAGAAGCTGTTTTACCCCACTTTGACTGGGCAAAAAAAGATTTTAAAAATGACAAATGCTGCCAGGGTTTTAAAAAGGGGAACTCTCATCCCCAGAGAGAATGCAAATTAATACAGTTATTATGGAAAACAGTATGAAGGTTCCTCAAAAAAAATAAAAATAGAATGACCATATGATCTCATAATCTCACACCAGGTCTATATGCAAAGGAAATGAATACATCAAAGAGATTTCTGTACTCACGTTTCTGGCAGCACAAGTCACAATGGCTGAGATGCAGAATCAACTGAGGTGTCCCTTGAGAGGTGAATGGCTAAAGAAAATGTGTCCTAAGGCCAGGATGGAATATTATGCACCCAGAAAGAAGAGTGGAATCCTGTTATTTGCAGCAACATGGATGAAACTGGAGGTCACTGTAAGAAAAATATGTAAATGGGAGCTGGGTGTGGTGGCCCACACCTGTAATCCCAGCACTCATGGGGCTGAGGCATGAGGATCAAAGAGTTTGAGGCCACTCTGGGCTACATAGTGAATTCAATGTCAGCCCAAATTACCAAGTAAGACCCTGTCTCCAAAAATCATAATTTCTTTCTTTCTTTTTTTTTTTTGGTACCAGGGATCAAACTTGGGACCTTGGGCTTTCGAGGCAGGCGGTGGAACTACTGAGCTAAATCCCCTGCTCCAAAAGTCAAATAAATAAATAAATAAATAAATGGGCCAGGGATTTACCTCAGTAGTTCCACCGCCTGCCTCACAAGCTCAGGGTCCTGAGTTCGATCTCTGGTACCAAAAAATAAATGAATAAAAAATAAATTTAAAAATCTAAAAAATATTGCAAATTCCTTTTCTTTTCTTTCTTTTCTTTTTTTTTTTGGTATCAGGAATCAAACTCAGGACCTTCTGCTTCTGAGGCAGGCAGAGAACCACTGAGCTAAATCCCCAGCCCTCTTTTGTTTGAGACAGGGTCTTGCTAGTAGTCCAGGCTGGCCTTAAACTCACAGCAATCTTCCTGCTTCAGCCTCCCAAGTGTTAGGATTACAAGTGTGTGCCACCACAGCCTTTTTCTACTGTTTTTTCCACATTACTGGGGATAGTACCCTAGCCTCAATGCACATCTTTATTAATTTTTCATAAGCATGTTCAAATATTACATATCAGATGCAAAAATTGTTTTTTAAACTTCACATCTTTTGCACAGCATTTAAATATTCCAGCGTTCACTGCATCCTTGTTTTCTCTCTCCTTTTTCTCTGATGACAAAATCCTTCAATAATAATAATGATACTCTCCAGGCGTGGTGCTGCACGCACACCTTATCTCAGCACTCGGGAGGCTGAGGCGGGAGGATCAGTGTGAGTGGAGGCCAACCTGGGCTACATAGCGAGACCCCGTCTCCAATCATATCATCATCATCATCATCATCAGTGCTATTTATAGAGGCAAACTCTCCCTCTCTCATGTCATCAGAATCTCACAACCTCTCCCTTTTCCAGATGAAGAAACTAGGTGGGTTCAGAGAGCACGTGGTGGAGAGCGGAGTTCGGTCGAGCCCGCGCTGACCACCCCGAGGCCAGCCCCGGCCGGGCTAGGGCTCGCAGCGCCCCCTGGAGGTAGAGCGGGAAACATGGAGAAAAATAGAAGAAAACCGATCATTTGATTACTGCTGAGAGGGGTCCAGGAGAAGCCACTCAGGGTCTGTGGACTCTCTACTTTGCTGTCCTCGGGGAGTCCTAGCTGTGACAGGGGACAAGATCGTAGTCTGGGGGTGGAGATACACAGATCCGACTGAGGGATTTCAGGAGGGCAGAGTCCGGATCTGGGCCAAAAGACCAGGCCGGCTCGATCCTGGTTTTCTTTGGGAGATGAGGCCCTGCCTTTAAACTAACGGTAAGATTTTTTTTTCTCGTAGAATTTTTTATTTCCATAACCAAAACAACACAGGCAATGGAATCTAAAATGATTAACATCTAACATGCACCTCTGTCTGAGAGACTATCAGTTTTATAGTTGCCTAAATATTTTGGGGGGTTGTTTTGTTTTTGTTTTTTTGAGTCAGGGTCTCACTGTGTAGTTCAGCTTGGCCTTGAACTCACTATGCAACACAGGCTGGCCTCAAACTCAATCCTCCTGCCTCAGCCTCCCAAGTGCTAGGATTACAGGAAGTGCCACTATGCCCAGTGACCAGTCTAAATCTGTGTAATTTCTTTAGGAACATCTTTGAATTTTTTTTTTTTTTTTTTGGTACCGGGGATCGAACTTGGGACCTTGCGCTTGCAAGGCAGGCGCCAGAACCACTGAGCTAAATCCCCGGCCCCATGTTTGAATTTTTTTTGTGCCCTTATATCTAAGGTAAGTTAATTTCTTCTTGTGGTTTTCTAGTAATAAGAATTACATTCACTGGCTAGACTCCTTTATAACGAAATGCCTCTAGATTCTTGGGTTGTCTACCTTGAGACCATAATTTAATATAGATATTTAAATAAATCATGGTGTAGGGGAGGGAGATAACCTAGAGAGCTGAATGCACTGTATAAATACATGCCCAGCATGGTGGCGCACACCTGTCATCTCGGTGCTCCGAAGGTGAGGCAGGAGGATCGCTGAGAGTTCAAGGTCAGCTTCCAATGCATAGCGAGACCCTGTCTCAAAAAATAAAAATTATAGGAAGCAAATTAGGGGACTTTGAGAACAGCATAGTCCCGCATACAGTAATATGTATCTAAGAGCTTCCCATTCACCTGTCAATTATTTTTACAAGATTTAGCATTAAAAACAGCCAAATACACATAGGACCTTCAAACTTCATATAAAAAAATTGGTCTTTGTTCACTCTCAGACGACAAGGTGTCCCAAGAGTGACAACTCTCTACAAGAAACTTGAATCGTAGGTATGGAGGAAGCTCTCTACGCAGTTTCGGAACAGGTGTCCGGCCGGCTGTGTGCCGGGGCGGCGCACTTCTCCCAGCAGGGTGCGCTCTCTGTTACACCGGCGGCTGGATCGGCTGCTTCTGTGCCTCGGCCTCAATAAAGGGCTGCAACTGCGAGTCCACGGCGCCCAAACCAGCCACGCAAGAAGAGGTGGGGGAGGGAGAGGAGGAAACCACGCCCGAGCAACCACGCTTGGTGAGACTAAAAACCAACTCACCGGCCTTCACATCAAACACAGAAACCACCGCGCGAATTTTGAAACCTATATGAGGGGAGGTGGCTTGAGGCGTGACTAACGTCAAAAATTAACCGTTATTGGCTGTACTCTCTTAGGTACCCGCCCCAGAACTCCCCACTATGGGCGGGTCATTCATACAGACTTAATGGTCATTGGCTGAATCGGGAGCATTCTTTTGGTTTAGAGAGGTCTCATCGGCTGGATTCCATGTTCCTCTTCTTAGAGGCGGGACGCGAGAGGATAAGACCAACGGGATGGGTTTCTTCTTAGGGTTGAGTTCCCAAGTGTCGCAGAAGGTCCTTAAGTCAAGAGTAACAGTAGGATCTGGAGCTTAGTTCTGGGACGGATGTAGGGGCTCAAGGGGCTTCACCCAGCCGTCCTCGCTCTAACACGCCCAGCTTCCCAGTGTTGAATCCGGGCGGGTCGGTCGCGTCGCGCGCGTGGCGTCATCGCGAGGCGCCGCGCGCGTCCAGAGGGAGCCGTGACCTCCCAAACGTGGGGACCAATGCTGCAGTTATTCCGGGCCGGAGCGGGGGCCTGGCTTCGGTCCTCGGGCTGCAAGGTGAGGCGGAGGACTGGGGACAGGGTCAGAGAACAAAGGGTAGCGAGTTGGGGGTCGTGTCTCACGCTCAGCTACCGTTTGCAGGCCCTGAGTTCGCTGGCGGAAGAAGTAGTCCTGCCGATGAAGAAGTCGGAGCCGGAGCCGCAGGCGAGCCCAGGTGAGCAGCGAGGGGTCACCCAGTAGGGGCGGTGACGCGGAGCGGTGACCCTTGACCCTGACCCCGCCATTGCTGCAGTTGTCCAAGAGCCTGTGCTGCGCCGATGCGAACTCCCGGTCCCCGCGCACCGGCGCCCGGTGCAGGCCTGGGTCGAGTCCCTGCGGGGTTACGAGCAGGAGCGTGTGGGCCTGGCTGAACTGCACCCCGATGTCTTCGCCACGGCGCCCCGGTGAGCGGGGGTGTGGTGGGAGCTGGGAAGGGATGGGGAGCGCGAGTTCAGGAATCAGCGTGACCTAGGCTCCTCCCCTTGGGCTTCAGTTGCTCCACCTGCCAAAGGGGGGGATGGAGTCTGGGTGGTGGCTCACCCCTGTGATCCCAGCACTGGGTAGGCCGAGGCAGGAGGATCGCTGCAAGTTCAAGGCCAGCTTGGTTCAAGGCTAACCTGAACCACATGGCAAGATCTTTTCTCAAAAACAAGCAAAAGAGCACCAAGGAGGACTAAAGTCTCACTAGATGCCTGGCATAGCCCATTTTCATTTTATAGTTAACTGGTTCCACATAGCAACCAAAGGGAAGAATGCTGTTATGCTTAGTTTTTAGAACTGAGGCACAGAGTTAAGTAAGGTTACACAGCAACAGAGCCAGAATCCAAAACTGCAGGTAACTCCCAGGGGACCCTTTCCAGTGCACTTTCTGGTACCTAATACATGTTATTAAAGTGGGGAATGGTGGTGCACACCTGTAGTCCCAGCACTCAGTAGTCTGAAGCAGGAAGATCATGAGTTCAAGGCCAGCCTGGGCAACTTAGCAAGACCCTGTCACAAAACAAAAAGGGGCTGGGATGCAGCTCAGTGGTAGCGTACTTGCCTAGCATGCACAAAGTCCTGGTTTCAATCCCCAGAAACACACAAAAAGAGAGCCAGGTGTAGTGATTCAGGCCTGTAGTCCCAGTACTAGGAAGGCTGAGGTGGGAGGATCACAGGTTTGAGGCCAGCCTGGGCTACATGATGAGACCCTGTTTCAAAAACAAAAACAAGGGTCGGGGATTTAGTTCAGTGGTTTCGATGCCTGCTGCGAAAGCGCAAGGACCTGAGTTCGATCCCCAGTACCAAAAAAAACCCCAGAAAAAGACAACAACAAAACTCGGAAAGAGACAGGTGAGACTGATTTCGATGATATACTGTATTTAACCTGGTATATCCGGAAATTTTGTCAACACATGGCACTAACCATATTTCAGCCATTCAGTGGCTAGGCGTAGCTGGCATCTGCTGTACAGAATAGCAGAGAGCTGGAGTAGCAGTTCCTGAAGGAATCATCATGGTAGGAAAGAAGCAGGGAGAGAGGAGGGGCAGCTCTTCCCAAGGGGACTCTTCTCAGAGGTGGTGTGAGAGGCTGAGAAGGAATTGGCCAGGACAGGATTTCAGGCAGGGAACAGTAAGTCCAAAGGCCCTGGGGCTGGACTCCATCTTCTGAGAGGCCAGCTTGGTGGGAGGAGATTGGAGATGAGGTCAGAAAAAGGCAGATTACATAAAGACCCGGAGGTTGAGTAGAAAATCTGGATTTTCCTTTAGTCAAGTGGAGAGCGTGTGAGGGTTGGTTTTGTTTTTGGTACTGAGGGTTGAATCCAGGGCCTTTGCATTGAGCTATATCCCAATCCCTTTTTTATTTTTTATTTTGAGACACAGCATCAATAAGTTGCCCAGGCAGGACTCCAATTTGTGATCCTCCTGCCTCAGCCTCCCAGAGTGCTGGGATTATAGGTGTGGGGCGCTGTGCCCAGCTGTGTAGGAGCCTGCAAAATGGAGATGGCTTCTCACGTCTCCCTCCTCTGCCCCCAGGGTGGATGTCCTGCACCAGGTGGCCATCTGGCAGAGGAACTTCAAGAGAATTGTGAGTGTGGAGAAAGGGTAAAGGCAGAAGAGTTTCCGGTGGGGCTGGGGGCAGGAGGCAGAGGAAGCCATTGGGATTTCTCTCTGGAGTGTGTGGCCTGGCCTCCTCCTCTCCATCCAGATCCATGCACAGGTGGCTCAGTTTTCACGCACCTCCTGAGCACCCACCACTGTAGGCTCTGCTCAGGAGAGGGCATAGCCGAAGACAGGACAGGGATGGGTCCCAACCTCAGGGAGTTCACGACATGAATCAGGCAACTGGGTCTGTGATGGGCAGTTATCCCAGAGAAAGGGACATTTAACCCTGGGTCTCATGTAGAAGCTGAGCAGATCAGCAGGGCAGTAGGGCTTGTGTGGTGACAGTGGGACCAGCACAGGGTGTGCAAAGGCCCTGTGGCCAGGACCAGAAGGAGCCCCCTGTGCCATAGCGGTCAGTAGGAACCATAGTGAAGAGTTTGGAATTTATGCCAGGAATCTGAAAGAATCCATTATCAGGCTGGGAACGGGGTGCATGCCTATAATCCCAGCACTCTAGGAGGGTGAGGCAGGAGGACTGCAAGTTGGAGCCCAGCCTAGGCAATTTCGCAAGCCCTGTCTCAAAATATAAAAAGGGCTGGAGTGTCGCTCTGTGAAAACACTGGGTTCAACCCCCAGTGCCACCAAAAAGAGAATCTATTTTCAGACTTCCTGCCTTTCAGCCACCCATCCCCGACAGCTAGAGAGTCTGTCCCCTGCTGGCCCAGGCCCTGAGAATGAAGCCACCACCAGCCTGGCGTCCCCTCCAGCCTTGCCTTCCCTCAGCCACCCTGACCCCTGGTGCCTGCAGTGCCATCGCCTTCTGCACCTGACCCTCCCCTTGCCCACAGAGCTATGCCAAGACGAAGACAAGGGCCGAGGTGCGGGGCGGCGGCCGGAAGCCCTGGCAGCAGAAGGGCACTGGGCGTGCGAGGCACGGGAGCATCCGGTCCCCGATCTGGCGCGGTGGTAAGTGCGCATGGCAGGTGGCCTCAGGTGGCTTGGCACCCAGTGTTTCCCCAGCATCTAGAATCAACCTCCTTTGGGTGCCACCCTGATTCCCTCTGCAAGTGTCAAGCCCTGTCTGTCTGTCTTAGCCACAGTATTCCCCAGCCTGCTAACTCCACGGCAGCTTGCGGCCTGTGCTCACCTCCCCCAGCCCCGGAAGCCTCAACCTCCCTCAGCTGCACCATTAACCACTTAGGCTTTAGGTGTGCCTGTCCTCTCTGCTGGTCCCGGGAGGTGGCCGCATCCTCTGCCCATTTTTAGTGTTCACTGCGGCCTATTCCTCGCCCACCAAGTGGCCTGCACGCTTCACCCACCTCTGTTCCTGCAGGCGGCGTGGCGCATGGCCCTCGGGGCCCCAAGAGCTACTACTATATGCTGCCCATGAAGGTGCGAGTGCTAGGCCTCAAGGTGGCGCTGACAGTGAAGCTGGCGCAGGTACGGAGCCGCCCCGCCCGGTCCTGGAGGGAGGTGAGTGGGCCACTGTGGGCTCAAGGCGCCTGCATCCCCAGGATGACCTGCATGTCGTGGACTCCCTGGAGCTGCCCACTGCAGATCCCCAGTACCTGATGGAGCTGGCCCGCCACCGCCACTGGGGCGACTCTGTGTTGCTCGTGGACCTGTGAGCACCTAGGGCAGAACGTGGGTGGGGGTGGGGGGACGGGAGGGCCCTGCACGGCTCCTCAGGGCTTACGCTGCTGTGGTGCAGGACACACGAGGAGATGCCGCAGAATGTCGTGGAGGCCACCAGCAGGCTCAAGACCTTCAACCTGATCCCAGCTGTCGGTGAGCAAAGGGCCTGGCCCACCCCAGAGTGAAGGTGTGTCAGTCCCCTTGTCAGAGCCATGGGTGGCTCGAGGCCTGCATGTGAGCCCAGTGTGGTGGTGGACACCTGTAATCCCAGCACTCGGGAAGCTGAAGCAGGAGGATCCCAAGTTTGAGGCCAGTCTGGGAAACATAGCAAGATCCAGGCTGAAAACAAAACACCTGCCTCTGTCACTTGTGGAATGGCCTTGAGCAGTGAAGGACCGCATTCCCTGAGCAGACCCTGTGCTTTCCCGGAATGGTGCCTTTCTCCACAGAAACGCGCCGAGCTCCCACCTGTCAAAGTTTGTTCCCGCTGCAGCCACCAGAGGGTGCTGTGAGTGGCTGAGTCAGAGTCCAGCCTCCTGCCCCGGGCCTCTGGACCGCTGCCACCTCCGGGCAGGGTCCTGCTGACCTGCCCCCGTCCCCTCCCTGCCCTTTCCCTCCCACACAGGTTATCCCTGTGGTCTGGGTCTCCCTCACTGTGGCCAGTCTCAGGACAGCCCAGAGAGCTGGGGGCGGCCTCTTGGCCACGTCTTGTTTTTTGAGACAGGGCCTTGAACTCACTGTGTAGCTCAGGATGGCCTTGAACTTACAGCGATCCTCCTGCCTCAGGCTCCTTAGTTCTGGGATGATAGGTGTGCACCACCACACCCAGCTGGCCAGGGCCTTGTGGGCAGCAAAGGCAGCGGTGAAGCCATTCTGCTGGGTCACCACTGGTGCCAGATCTGGGGGTCCCCTCCCCAGATGTGGCAGGTGGGACGGGCTGACCCCACGCCCGCCCCCAGGCCTGAACGTGCACAGCATGCTCAAGCACCACACGCTGGTCCTCACCCTGCCCACCGTCACCTTCCTGGAGGAGAAGCTGCTCTGGCAGGACTCACGCTTCTCACCCCTCTACCCCTTCCACCTGCCTTACCAAGACTTCCCCTGACGGGCACCACCTCGCTGCAGGGAGCGGCCACGAAGACTTCAGCCCTGGAGGGACAGCTCTGCAGAGAGCTAGGACAAGATCCTGCCCTGGCTCTCCCTGGTTGTGTTTAAAATAAAGTTTATTTTATTTTAATTAGTTACATGTGTATATGTTTTGTTTGGGTACCAGTAATTGAACTCAGGGCCTTACTCTTGCCAGGCAGTTGTGGCACCACTGAGCTACAGCCCTGGCCCTGTATTTAAGTATTTTGAGACAGGGTCTTGCTATCTAGCTTATGCTGGCCTTGAACTCACTGTATAGCCCAGGCTTGTGACCCTCCTGCCTCAGCCTCCCAAATGTTAGGATTACAGGCCTGTGCTATCATGCCTTGCTAAAAATAAATTTGATATTTCACACAAGAGTCAGGAACAGAAGTTGGTGTGGTGGCGAAGGCCTGTAATCCAGCACTGGGGAGGCAGAGGCAGGAGGACTGTGATGAGTTCAAGGCAGAGGCGCAGTGCCATCTTGTCCCTGACAGGCTTGTGGCCCTGCTATCACGGCTTCTGGCCCAGGAGCTCAGGTCCACAGGTAGATGCAATGTGTAGGCCAAGGTTTAATCACAACTGCTC
Source organism: Heterocephalus glaber (assembly GCF_053883595.1). Taxonomy (NCBI): domain Eukaryota; kingdom Metazoa; phylum Chordata; class Mammalia; order Rodentia; family Bathyergidae; genus Heterocephalus; species Heterocephalus glaber. The sequence goes on along the minus strand of NW_028258457.1, from coordinate 8,555,585 downwards.
CAAGCAGAGCCATCAGAAAGCCAGGGTTCTTCGGTCGCATGAGTGGGCAAATAAACACTGTTAGGCACAAAGCCAGTGTCCCAGTTCTTTTTTTTCTAGTATTCAGGACAACCTAGGGCTTCATGTGTGCTAGGCAGGTACAGCATTGATTCACATTTTTTTTTTTTTTTGGTACTGGGGATCAAACTTGGGACCTTGCGCTTGCAAGGCAGGCGCCGGAACCACTGAACTAAATCCCCAGCCCTAGATCCAGCATTGAGCTGCACCCGAGAACCCCACCCCCCAATTTTTTTTTTGTACTGGGGATTGAACCCAGGTCCTCATATGCAGCTATAGTCCCAGTCCTTTTTATTTTGAGACAGGGTCTCAGTAAGTTGCCTAGGCAGGTCTCTGATTTGCAATCCTCCTGCCTCAGCCTCTCAGACTGTTGGAATGACAAGTGTCCACCACCATGCCTAGCTAAAATCCCAATTCCTGTCTGCACGTTATCTCCCTGCTGCATTGCTTTTGGCAGTACTGGGGATTGAACTCAGGACTTTTCTCACTGAGCTACATTCCCCAGATGTGTTTTGTTTTTTTTTTTGGTACCGGGTATTGAACTCGGGTCCTTGCGCTTTCGCAGCAGGGAGTGAAACCACTGAGCTAAATCCCCAGCCCTGTGTTTTGTTTTTTGAGACAAGGTCTCACCAAATTGCCCAGGCAGGACTTGAATGTTTTCGTTTATTCAGACAGCGTCTTGTGTAGTCCAGGCTGCCCTTAAACTCTGTGTAGCTTGGGTTGGCCTCAAATCACGGGAGATCCTCCTGCCTCAGCCTCCTGAGAGCTGGGATCACAGGTGTGTGCCACCACAACTGGCTTAAATTAATGTTTTAAGTAGTCATCGAAGGGTTATAAAATAACCGGTCCAATTCCTTTAAGGAAGTGGGTGTGATGCTGTGGCGCCCTCTACAGTCCCAGCTATGAAGGAAGCAGAGGCAGCCCAATCACCTCCACCAGGAGCGCCAGGGCAGTTGGGGCAACACAGGGAGATTTCCTCTAATACACAAAGAAGAAAAAGTTGGCAGGAACTGCCTCCTGGTGAGCAGCTAGGCCCAGCCAGGTGGCCATGTGGCCACCCTGCCCTCTGGTGGTCGCCTTGCTGTAAATATCACTGGGATGTGTCACTTGGCTTTCAGGACACAAAAGCCATGGGGAGCCATTTAAAATAGTGTTCCAGAGGGCCGGGGATTTAGCTTAGTGGTTCCACCACCTGCCTCAAAGCGGAAGGACCCAAGTTCAATCCCTGGTGCCAAAAAATAAACAAACAAACAAACAATAAATAAAATAAAATAGTGTTCCTGGGCCTTGGATTTAGCTCAGTGGTTCCGGCATCTGCCTTGAAAGCGCAAGGTCCCGAGTTCAATCCGTGGTACCAAAAAACCAAAAAACTCTTCCTATGCCGGGTGTGATGGCGCATGCTTGTGATCGCAACACTCAGGAGGCTGAGGTGGGTGGATTGCCATGAGTTTGAGGCCAGCCTGGCTATGGAGCAAGACAATGGTCTCAAAAAATCAAATCAATTGGGGCCAGAGATTTAGCTCAGTGGTTCCACCGCCTGCCTCACAAGTGGAAGGTCCCAAGTTCGATTCCCGGTACCAAAAAAAAAAAGGTCAGGGATGTAGCTCAGTGGCACCATACATGCCTGGAAAGCCCAAGGTCCTAAATTCAATCCCCCCAAAAATCAATCAGTGTTGTGAGGGGGACCGGTGTTTGTTAGGACAAACTCTTACCTGAGTGTCTGCTGTGCCTCTGGGTGGCCCTGTGGGGGACACTGAGCTGCTGTCCCAAGAGGATTCAGTCTCACTGGCCTGGACAGTCAAAGCTGGACGAAGGAATCTGCTTCCACCTGCATCCTTGTTCTGAACTATGAGGGAATTGAGGGCGACAGAGAAGTTGTCAGAACCTGTCACACACACCGGAAGCCTTCCTACAGAGCCAGATCCAGATCCAGCACAGAAAGGGCTACCATGTCTCCTGTGTGCTTCTGAATAATTGAGAGGTGGCTACATGTACTAATGTGTGCCTGGAGTCCTAGCTACTCAAGAGGCTGAGGCAGGCGGGTTCTTGAGCCTAGGAATTTAGGGCCAACCTGGCCATCATAGTAAGACCCTGTTTTAAAATAATCTGCCAGGGATGTAACTCAGTGGCACGGAACCTGCCTGGCAAAGTGCAAGGGCCTGAGTTCCATCCCTGGTACCAAAAACAAAAATAATAATCTGGCTATGATGGCACATGCCTATCATCCCAGCACTCGGGAGGCTGACACAGGAGGATCACAAGTTCAAGACCAGTCTGAACAACTTTTAGTGAGTTTACAAGATACCAAGTCAAAAAAAATTAAACAAACAAAAAATTAAACAAAATGAGCTGAGGATGTAGCTGAGTGCAGAGACACTGGGTTCAATCCCCAGTACCCCCTGCCCTACAAAAGCCTTGGTATTTACATAGAACCCACACACAACCTTTCATAGACTTTAAATTGTAGTTGGCTTATCGTAGCTAATACAATGCAAATGCCATGGAAATAGTTGCTTCCTGTGTTGCTTAGGGAATAATGACCAGAAAACGTATCTGTATGTTCAGTCAGGGCCATGGAAACCCTGAGACTAGCAGAGAAACAGCCACCTGAAAACAATCCCAATTTTTTTCAAATGTTTTCCTTGCATAACTGGTTAATGCAGAACCTGCTCCCCCTGCTTGACAGGGCCCAAAACTGGTGCTGGTGTGACAGGGTCCTTGACCTTCTGGAGCTCAAGGAAACAGAGGTGACAACAGTGGCAGAAATCAAAAGTCTTCCAGCAAATAACGAGTTTCCGAGTTTCCCTAATGAGAATGTTAGGGAGAGTGACCGGGTGACCTGGGTGCGGTCCAGGGTAGAGCAAGATTGGATGGGAGGGTTTGGGAAACCTTTTAGCTTGGGACAGGAGAGGAGCAGATATAGCCCGGCGTGGTGGTGGTGCACACCTGTGATCCCAACACTCAGGAGGCTGAGGCAGGAGGATCCCTGTGAGTTTTGAAGCCAGCCTGGGTTACATAGTGAGTTCAAGGCCAACCTGAGCTACACAGCAAGACCTTGTTTCAGAAAAAGTAAATAAATGAACAAATAAGAAGAAAGGAAGGAGGAGTGGGCCATGCTGGGGATGAGGGGCAAGCATTCGGGGGGCTGAGGACCAGCGGCCGCACCGGAGCTCAGAGCTTAATGTCACGGGGTGGGCTCTGAGTGCTTTTGGGTCCACAGGCTCTGGTCCACCGGTGCCCATCTGCCGCCTGCGGGCGACTGCCTGGCACCTGGGAGGAAGCTGTTTCCTTCCTGGAGCCGGGCATCTACTTCCCCTTTCCTCAGGGAGAGGGCAAGGCTGGGCGGAGCCGCTCCCTCCCTTGCCAGGCTCCGAAACAGCACCGGCAAGGGACCCGGCTGACCAAGGACCCTCCCTGGGCTCTGTGCCGGCTCCCGCGGCCACCCTCAGGGGAATCCAGGGCCAGCCTGCTCTCAGCGCCGCAGACCAAGCCCCACCATGGCTCTCTGGGCTCATGGCTGCAGTTCCTCTTGCAGCCGCAAGACGGCGCCTATGAGCACCTGGATCACCCTCTGCTCAGAACCTTCCATGGCTTTCACCTGCCCAGACAAGTACAGCCTGCCCTCACACCTCCTTGCTGTCCATTTCTCTACCCCATTTACTTGGCTGCAGCCATATGGAAATTCTGGCGGCTCCTTGAGTGGTCCCTACCAGAAAGCCTTTGCACCGTCCTCTTGGTAGCCTCTTCCCCAGGACATTCCTATCACCTGCTCCTTGATGCTTTCTGGTCTTTGCGCATTGTCTTTTCTTTCTTTTCTTTCTTTCTTTCTTTCTTTCTTTCTTTCTTTCTTTCTTTCTTTCTTTCTTTCTTTCTTTCTTTCTTTCTTTCTTTCTTTCTCCCTCTCTCTCTCTTTCTTGAGACAGGGTCCCACTATGTAACTCAGGCTGCCCCCAAACTTGTGGTGATCCTCCTGCCTCAGCCTCCTAAGTGTTAGGAAGACAGGCATGGACCACTATTCTCTTCCCTGTTGTATTTTTATCTCCTTTTCCACTGATACCTTATTTACTTAGCTAGGGACAGAACCCAGGGCCTCGTGCATACAGTATACTGGGTTTGTCTTTTTTTTTTTTTAGACAATTCAGACTGGGTTTGAACTCGCAGAGATCTTCCTGCCTCAGGCTCCTGTGTAGCTGGGGTTACCGGTGTGCACCATAGCTCCCTCCTAGGTGTTTGTGTTGGCTCTGTTCATTGCTAAATTCCCAGCACCTGGAAAGGCGCCCCGCCTGCAGTAGGCGCGCCGTAAACGCTGAGCCACGCGTGCAGAACCATTTAGGCCGCGAGGGGGCGCTCCCCTCGCGCGCACCTCCTGCGGAGACCACAGGACTCCGCGAGGTTAGCGCCGAAAAACCCACCTGAAAATCACCCGTTGGCGCCCGGGATTTTCCCAGAGCCTCGGGGGTGCAGGGATGCCCCTGGTCGCACGGTGTGACTTGTCCCCGGTGGTTCCGAAGCGGGGGTCCCGTGTGCCCCAGCCCTTCCAAGACAAAAGATCCCCGTGGAAATTCCTTGGAGCGCCTGGGACGGGGCGGGACGCGGGGGATCGCGGCTGAGTCTGCGGGAGGGGACCGCGGATTCCGGCCGCTCCCTTCCGGTTCTGCGGCGCGACCTCTGCGGCCTCGGTCTCCATGGCGACCCAGCGAGTGTCCCCAACAGGAAGCCTCGGGCGGCGAGAGGCCCGGGGGCTTCTGGCTTCCTCGGGCGGAAATGGGGTCCTGGGGTCACGTGCGCTGCACAAACGTCCTCCCACCGTGGCTGGAGGCCCTCTCCCACGCCTCCCTTGGAGCCTAGGAACTGCCTCAGTTTCCCCGCAGAACGCAAGGGCTCCAGCGCCCGCTCTCCTCTCTGCTGTCCGGGTCTGAGCTGTTGCCTCAGTTCCCCCGCGGAGCAGCGGAGGAGGTCCACGCGTCAGGATCGCACCACTTCCTTCCCTTTTCGGGGAGCTATGACGATGCCCCCGTGGCCGGGACCGAAAGGGGAAGCAGGGCGCGGAGGAGGCGGGGAGTGAAAGCGCCCCGGAGTTGAACATTCATAGGGTGTGAGGATGGGCACCTTCTCAGTCCAGGGCTTGCAGGAGCCCAGAACTGGCCAGGACTGCTCTATCGCGTCCCCGGAAGCCTCCGTGACACCAGAGTGAGGACAGGCCGCTTGGGGGAGGGGCACTTTCAGTGGAGGGCTCCCCAAAAGAGACCCTGGGCCCCGACCCACGAAGGGGCTGCTGCACTTGGCCAAAGACACTTGCAGAGCTGGGGAGTCAAGATTTGAGTTAGTGCAAGGTGTGGAGTCCTCCCAGCACTCAGGAGGCTGAGGCAGGAGGTTCTCCCAGGGTTTAAAGTCAGCCTGGGCTACACAGTGAGTTCAGGGCCAGCCTGAACTACACAGAGGGAGCCCTCTGTCAAAAACTAAAAACAGCGGTCAGGATTTAGCTCAGTGGTGCCACTGCCTGCACCAAAAGTGCAAGGACCCGAGTTTGATCCCCAGTACCAAAAAAACAAAACAAAAAAAAGCAAGCGCAAGGTCCCAAGTTTGATCCCCAGTACCAAAAAACCCCCCCAAAACCTAAAAACAGCCAGGCATGGTGGTGCATGCCTGTAATTCCATGACTGGAGAGGCTGAGGCAAGATCTTGGAGAGTTCAAGGTCACCCTGGGTTACATAGTTCAGGGCCAGCCTGAACTACACAGTGAGAATCCTGCATCAAAAACTAAAAACAGGGCCGGGGATTTAGCTCAGTGTTTTTGCTGCCTGCTTCGCAAGTGCAAGGACCCAAATTCGATCCATGGCACCAAAACTCCCCCCCAAAACCTAAAAACAGGTGGGGGAAAAAAAAACTAAAAACAGGCAGCCAGGGATTTAGCTCAGTGGTTCTGCCGCCTACCTTGCAAGTGCAAGGTCCCCAGTTTGATCCCCAGTACCACAAACAAGAAACAACAAAAAACTAAAAACAGGGGCCAAGATTTAGCTCAGTGGTACCACTGCCTGCCTTGCAAGCTCAAGGTCCCAAGTTCAATCCCCAGTACCAAAAACCAAAAAAACTAAAAGCCAGTCATGGCGGGACATGCCTGTAATCCCATGACTGGAGAGGCTGAAGCAAGAGGATCTCGGAGAGTTCAAGGTCACCCTGGGCTACATGCTGAGTTCAGGACCAACCTGAACTACAAAGGGAGACCCTGCCTCAAAAAACAAAACAAAACAGGGGCAGGGATTTAGCTCAGTGGCACCGTGCCTGCCTCACAAGCGCAAGATCTTGAGTTTGATCCCCAGTACACAAAAACAAAAACCTAAAACCAAAACCAAAAGATTTGGATTCAGATCCCTTTGCAGCTCAGAGCCTCAGTTTACCCTTTTGTGAAATGGACTCAGTGACCACCCCGATTGCCCCGCAGAGTGGGCTGGAGCAGTGAGCAGGGTAAACGGTAAATCACGGTCACCCAGGCCAGGGAGGAGACGTCCGGTGGCCCGGAGCAGGCCATGGTCCCCCTCCCTCAGCCCCCACCCCATTGCTTCAGCTGGGAAATTCCGGGGCGCCCGGGCCAGCAAGGCAGGACCACCTCGCTCACCGGGCACCCTCGGTCAGGAAATGCCAGAGTCCTTGTTCGGGAGGGGAAGGCATGAGGTTTCCGGGAAAGCGGCAGCGCCGCCCCTCGGTCCGCTAGCCAGCTGGTATAAAAGACCGCGCGCACTCTGCTCCCCAGTTGCGCCGAGCCAGGTCCCGAGCCAGGTCCCGAGCCAGGTCCCGCTGCCGTCCGCGCTCCGCCTCGCTGGCGATGGTTGCGCTGCCCGTGCTGCTCGCCCTGCTGGGCACCGTCCTCCCAGGTGAGTCGCAGTCGCAGGCGGGGGCCACCTCCTCGGATGGAGGCTGCGCCCCCGGGCGCGTGGGTCTGAGGGGCTGTCGTGCTTAGGCAGCAGTTCATGGGGCGATTGGACCATTCTTTTTTTTAGTTGAGCCATGAGCATCTGGACAACAGACGACTCTTTTTTTTTTTTTTTTAATTTTTGGAGACAGGGTTTCACTTGGCAGCCCAGGCTAGCCTCAAACTTGCCACAATCCTCCTGCCTCAGCCTCCGGAGGGCAGGGATTACTGGGACTATGAGCATCCGAGCTTCCCAGCCTCCACTGCCCTTCCCTCCTAGCAGGCCATCCTCCCTTAGGCAGCTGTTTAGTATTTAGCTGTTTAGATGAGACTGGCGTGACAGGTTGAAAGGCACCAGCTGCCTCAGTGGCCTCCGTGGGTTACAGAAGGCACTGAGGGGGAGGTCAGTTTCTCTGCTGTAAAACGGGAACGCTGTAGCGGCCACCTCAAAAGCTCTCTGTGGTGGTGACACAGCCTCTGGCCCCCGGAAAAGGTCAGGTGGTGTGGGAATTTGTCCCAGCTTGCCCGAGCTGGTGAAGATCGAGGAGCCCCCCATCCCTGAGCAGGTATTCTGTTCCTCATCTTCTGTCCCTGGGGAAGTCCCAGCTACTTCTGCTGAGGGGAATTCCAGAAACTTCTTACTCAGGGGCTGAAAGCTGAGACGTGGGCTGTCCCAGCCACCCCCAACTCTCCAGTCCCACAAGAGCCCTGAGCTGGGAAAGAGGGGGGGCAGAGGTTCCACTCCGGAGAGTGGGAAGTAAACGTCTCCATTACCATGGCAACCAAGGATTCTACTCTGGACTGACATCCCCAGACCCCTGCCTTCCAATTCAGTAACTAGCCCACTCCTGGGCTCCAGGTTTCCTTCTGTGAAATGGGAATAATTCCAGAATTACATGCAGGGAACTTGTGGTCACGAGGGTCATAGATCTCCACCCCATACAGCTAAGCTGCGGACCGGAATCTCTGTCGGGGGAGGGTGGCTTAGTAGTTTTCTTCATAGTATTTGGAGACCAGCATCTTGCTATGTTGCTCAGGCTGGTCTCAAACTCCTGGGCTCAAGCAATCCCCCTGCCTCAGCCTTCCCAGGCCACCACCCTTTGACTTAGACTATTTTTTTTTTTTTAACTCTGGAAGCAGTAGATTCTGAAATCTAATCTAATAATCTTCCTTCTTGCCCACAGAACAGACATTTGCTACCTGCCCTGTGCCATTACCTGAAATAGCAGGGGGTGGGGTGACTATACTGACCGCCCTTACAGATGGGGAAATGGAGCCCCAGAAAGGGAAAACAATGGGTCCCAGGGAGTGGGGAACCAGCCTGATTCCTGCCCCACCCTGGGCCTCCTAGCAAAGAGGAGGGCACTGCCCAAATTCTCCCGTGGTGCCCCATTGCCCTTAAAATATAGAACACACTTTATTTTTTCCATGCTGAGGAACCACAACATCGATGAGCTACACCGCCAGCCATAAAGATCAGCTTCCTATGGTGCCTGCCCGCCTGCCCACGGGAGCTTAGTGACTTCTTATTACTCACTCTCTGGCAGCTCCAGACACCCTGCCTGAGGACCTTGACACTTTCTCCTCCCTTTTCCAGGAATTCTCTTTTCTCCAACTCACCAGTCCTTTCTTGTCATTCACAGCTCTACTCAGATCTGTCCCCAAAGAGTTGGGCAGGGCTGGCCACATCCGCCATCTTGGCTCTCTGGGAGGCTGAGGCAGGAGGATCAAAAATTTGAGTCCAGCTCAGGCAACTTAGCGACTTAGTAAGACCCTGTCTCAAATAAAAAATAAAAAGGGCTTGAGATGGAGCTCAGTGCAAAGGCCCTGGGTTCAATTCCCAATCCTGAAAAAAAAAATCTGTCACCAAGATATTCTGAGTTTATCATCCTGTTTTGTTTTAGTCAGAGCGCTTCACATCCGTTAGTAATTATCTTGTTTATGCATGAGGATTTCTTCTGCCACGCTCCAGGCTGAGCTCTGCCTGGGTCAAGGCCTGCTGCCCTGGGCCAGCTCAGGCTGGGGCTCAGTGCCACACACCGCTGCCAATGTGACTGACCCTGCCCCTCCTCTCGCTTCCCTCCCAGCAGTGGCCGGTGACCTGGAGGTGTCTGCATCTCCCCGGGAAGCCACGCTGGCTCAGGGAGGCTCCATCCAGGTGAACTGCAGTTTCTTGGTCTGTGACCGGAAGGATTCTGAGCTGGGCCTGGAGACTGACTTCTCCAAAGTCTTAGTGGACTACGGGACCAACTGGAGGCTGTTCAATCTGAGCGGTGTTGACAAAGACAGCAGTCCGATCTGCTACCTGAGCTGTGGCCCCGGGCACCAGGGGACCGCTAGGGTCTCCCTCACCGTGTATGGTGAGTAGCTGTGGCAGGGTGTCGGCCCCGGGAGATGGGTGGGTGGAACCCAGGCCTCGTGCCTCGTGTGTGCCAGGCACACACTTTACTGGCAAGCTACCCTCCCACCCTGTGCCTCTACTGTAACATAGCCCTGGGTCCTATGTTTTAAAAATGAAAGATGCACCAGGTATGTGGTACACATCTGTCATCCCAGATCTTGGGATGCTGAGGCAGGAGGATCGCCACCAGTTTGAGGCCAGCCTGGACTACATAGTGAGTTCAAGTCCAGCCTGGCTGAAACACATAACGAGACCCTGTCTCTAAATAAATGAGAAAAAGAAAAACACAGGGCTGGGAATGTAGCTCCATGGTAGAGTACTCCTGGGTCTGTCCCCGGTACCAGAAAAAAAGATACAAATTAACACTAGCCCCAAGATGACATTTTTCACATATTGGCAACAATCAAGAGAATTGAATAGTGGCGCACACCTGTGATCCCAGCCCTTGGGAGTCTGAGGAAGGAGGGTCACTGGGAGTTCGAGGCCAGCCTGGGCTACAAAGTGAGCCTGAACTACAAAGCGAGACTTTGTCTCAAAAAACAAAAATAAAAACCAAACAAAAAGGGCTGGGGATTTAGCTCATTAGTTTCACCTCCTGCCTTGCAAGCACAAGGTCCCAAGTTTGATCCCCGGTACGAGAGAGAGAGAGAGAGAGAGAGAGAGAGAGAGAGAGAGAGAGAGAGAGAGAGAGAGACACCAACAACTACGAACAACTATGCTGGGGCAGGGTCAGCTCTCCAAGTGACATATGCAAGTGTTCTGTGGCATAAAGTTACAGCCCTGGGAATCAGTCCTACCTGGGTCATTCCCACAAAGGAACTGAAGGGAAGCTGGGGGTTTTTATTTTTATTTTACTTATTAAGCTGTCCTCGGTATCAAACCTGGAGCCTTGTGCATGCTAGGCAAGCACCCTACCACTGAGCTATATCCATAACCTATACTAGGCCTGTATTGAAGAGCATGTTTGCAGAGCACTACAGTGAGAAGGGCTGGGGAGACAAAGGGCTGTCTGGCCATCCGCAGAATGTCGCACTGTGTAGAAGCGCCTGTGTGTGGGAAGTGAGGTGCTCCGAGGTATACCGGAAATTGAAAAAAAGTAAAGTATGCCAAGCATGAGTGGCATGCTGCTTCTGTGTTAGCAGGTGCCAGGGGCAGGAGGGGGTTGTCTGTCTGCCCAATGAAGCCCTGAGCAGGTATGGGGTGCACGCCTCACCTGTAATCCTGGCCCTTGGGAGGCTGAGGCAGGAGGACTCCAAGTCTAAGATCAGCCTGGGCAACTTAGTGAGACACGGTCTCAAAATTTAAAAAACTAATGGGCCGGGGATTTAGCTCAGTGGTGCCGTCACCTGCCTCACAAGTGCATGGTCCTGAGTTTGATCCCTAGTACCCCCCCAAAAAATTTCTTTAAACTAATAATAGAAAGAGCTGGGATGTGGCTCAGTGCAAAGGCCCCTGATTCCATCCCCAGTACAAACACCTGGGCAACCAGCAGGCTTTGGGACCCAAGCCTTCAGGCAGACCTTGGCATGGCAGCTGATTTTTAGATGTATCCACCATTGATGGCCCAGGCAGAGAAGTCCCAGACATTCCTGGTGGCTTCTGAAAACCCCAGAGAAGTCTGTTATGAAGATTTCCTGCCTCTCTGACTGATAGTCAAGACCCTAACACTCCCGATCGGAGTCAAATTTCTACCTCTGTGGTGCTGGCTCCTCCACTTTGCTTTAGTTTCCCCCACTCTGTGACATGGAGCAGATGGCTGGCTCACAGTAACCTGGGGAGGGGCAGGTGTCCAAGGGTCCTGCTCCACTCTCAGTGTAAAGAGAGCCGAACCTTTTCCAGAAAGGTCAGAGATATAATTCATAGGGAAGGTGACTACTAGGTGGACATTGACAGTTTGACAGATGTGTAGGAGTTGGTGGTGATGAGCATTCTGGGTAGAGAAAAAGCATATGCAAAAATTTGGAGTAGGAAAATATGCTGATGGTTGGGTGCACAGGAGGAATTGTACATTAACAAATTGGTGAGGCTGGAGGCTCAGAGCTGGGCCTTCTCCTCAGGGTAATAGGGAGCCATGGCAGCTTTGTGAACAGGCCAGGGATCTAGACAGCCTTAGGCTGGACTTCCAGGAAGCCTAGGAACCAGTTGAACATGTCTCAGAGGTGAGGGCCAGATAAATATTTTAAGAATGGGGTGACCAGGCCAGCGACAAAGATCTGTGGGAGGAGATGAAGGCAAACCGCACGCCCACCCAGCTCCTGTCCTAAAGGAGGGAGCTGGTCTCTGGCTACAGCTGGTTCTATTTAGAGGTTGAGGTTTGAGGGGGCCTCAAATTCTGCAAGTTGGATTTGCAGAAGGTGCTTAGAGCTAAGTGCTGGGCTGCTGAGTTTTTTCCCAATCTTTTGGCTACTTTTTGTTTAACTTTTTTTTTTTTGGTACCGGGGATCAAACTTGGGTCCTTGCACTTGCGAGAGAGGCAGCAGAACCACTGAGCTAAATCCCCAGCCCTGGCTACTTTTTAAATAGCTTTACTGAGATATAATTTACACACCACAAAATTCATCCCTTTGGGGGCTGAGATTGTGGGTCAGAGGTAGAGCACTTGCCTAGCACACACAAGGGTCTGTGCTTCCTCAGGACTGAGAAAAATAAAAATAAATTTAAAAATCTGAAAAAAAAATCTGGGTATGATGGTGCTTGCCTGTAATTCTGGCCCCTGGGAGGCTGAGACAAGAGGATCCCAAGTTCAAGTCTAACCTGGGCAATTTAGCAACTTAGAAAGACCCTGTCTCAAAAATTAAAAATAAGGCCACGTGTGGTGGAGCATCCCTGCATTCAGGAGGCTGAGGCAGGAGGATTGCCAGGCTGGCCTGGGCTATGAAGTACATTCAAGGCCAGCTTGAACTACCAAAAAAAATAATCTCTTAAGAACACAATTTGATGAATGTTTTAATGTATTTATGCAGTCAGACAACCACCACTGCTATCTAATTTTAGAACTTTTTTATCACCTTAAAAAGAAACTTCCTGTCCATTTATAGTCACAGCCTGTTAAGTGGATGAGTAATATTCCATCTCCAGTAGCCCATTTTACAGCTTGAGAAACTGAGGCAAAATCACTCAACCATGCCCCACAGCAAAGAAGCACTAGAGGCTGGGAATTCAACCCATGCCAGCCTGGCTCCCAAACTTTCACAGCATTGCCAGGGAACATTTCAGGGCCTCACAGAGGGATTAGGGAGTGTGGGAGGGTCATCACATCCCCTGCCTGGAAAGCCAGAGGCCTTGAACTCATTATGTAGCCAGGCTGGCCTCTAACTCACAGTGATCCTCCTGCCTCAGCCTCCCAGAGTGCTAGGATGACAAGCATGCACTACCATATCTGGTTCGGAGCTTGGAATTCTGTTCCCTCCCACAGAATGGGATTGTGGCCTGTTTGTTGTGTAGTCAAGAGATGTTCAGTTTCAGTTTTCCATTTTTTAACACAGAAGGGGTCATGAGGCACATTCTATACATTCTGTTACTTCTTTTGCTGAAAATCAGGCTCCTGGAGCCAGAATAGCTCAGCCATAGAGCACTAACCTAGCATGGGTGAGGCCCTAGATTCCATCCCCAGCACCACAAAGAGATAAATTTTGGGGGCTGGGGATTTAGCTCAGTGATGCTACCACCTGCCTCACAAGCACAAGGTCCTGAGTTTGATCCCCAGTACCAAAAAAAAAGATAAATTTCTTTAAAAATAAGTTTTTTAAACTTTAGGCTCCTGATGAACTGGGTGTGGTAGTGCACACCTATAATCCTAGCACTCAGGAGGCTGAGGCAGGAGGATTCCCAAGAGTTCCTGGCCATCCTAGAACACACAGTGAGACCCTGTCTCAAAAAAAAAAAAACCCCAAAAAACACCTAAAACCAAAAAGCTCTTCAAAATGGAGAAAAAAAATAAGGGCCAGAGAGTTAGTTCAGTGGCACTGGGCCTGCCTCGCAAGTGCAAGATCCTGAGTTCAATCCCTGGTACCAAAAAAAAAAGGAGAAAAAATAAAGTTGAGAAGGTACAGCAGTAGTCTTATTTTTATTTATTTGTTTATTTATTTATTTATTTATTTATTTATTTATTGGTACTGGGGATTGAACTCGGGTCCTTCCTTCTGCTTGCGCAGCAGGCGTCAAAACCACTGAACTAAATCCCCAGCCCAATAGTCTTATTTTATTTGCTTTTTTGTTTTTTTGTCCTGGCATGGAACCCAGGGCCTCCAACATGCCAGGCAAGTGATCACCACTGAGCTGCACCCCCAACCTATCAAGAGTCTTTTTTTAAACAATCTCTAGCTGGGCATGGTCCACATGCCTGTGAGCCCAGCAATTGGGAGTCTGAGCCAGGAGGATCACCTGGAGTTCTAGGCCAGCCTGGGCCACATAGTGAGACCCTGTTTCAAAAAACCAAAAAACAGGGCTGGGGATTTAGCTCAGTGGCTTCGCTGCCTGCTGCACAAGTGGAAGGAAGGACCCAAGTTCAATCCCCGGTACCAAAAAACAAACAAACCAAATAACAAAAGCAATGTCTAGCCATTGAGCTGCTTCAATTTACTCTACTTCTTTGACCAGGTGCCCAGGTAACAGCTTTACAAATTCTTTTCCACTTCTCAGCCACTGCCACCATGAATCAAGAATGTTCCCCACCCTTAGATCACTTTTCCAGGTTTCCCTGAGTTCTTGCCATTCCTGTCTGCTTAGGTGGCTGGGCGTGTTTGGAGGGGACAGTGCAGCGAGGTGTGGCCTGTCTTTGGCTGGAGGTGGCATCCAATTTAAAGGACACTCCCTGTGCCCTGTGTCGCTGCAGTGTTTCCGGAGGAGGTGGAGCTGAGCCCCCTGCCACCCTGGCAGCCCTCGGGCCAGGACCTCACCCTGCGCTGCCTCGTGGTGGGTGGGGCGCCCCGGAACAGGCTCACCGCGGTGCTGCTCCGGAACGAGGAGGAGCTGAGCCGGCAGCCGGTGATCGGGGAGCCCACGGAAGTCATGGCCACCGTGCCAGTGGGCAGAGGCGACCACGGTGCCAACTTCTCATGCCGCACGGAGCTGGACCTGCAAGCCGAGGGTCTGGGGCTGTTCCTGAACAAGTCAGCCACCAGACAGCTTCGGACATTCGGTGAGGCACTGGGGAAGTGGGCTCAGAGGGAGGGGCTCCTGGGGAAGAGGGGTCCCCTGGCTATGGGGTGCCCAGAAGCGGGTGGTAGAGACTGCAGAGACTCTAGAAAGAACATTCTTTGGTGTCAGAAGTGGGATGTTCTGGCAATGGAGGTGACCGTGGCCACAGTACCTTCCAAGATGGCAGTGGCCCTGGCTAAGGGAGTCTTAAGGCTGGTGAGTGAAGTGTGTTGGTGCACACCTGTAATCCCAGCATGCTGGGAGGCTGAGGCGGGAGGATCTCATGTTCAAGCCCATCCTAGGGAATTTACCAAGACTTTGTCTCAACATTTAAATAATAATAATAATAATAATAATAATAATAATAATAAAAAGTCCGGGGATGTAGCTCAGTGTGAATGCTCTGAGTTCAATACCCAGTAACCCCTCCAAAAATAATAATACTAGTAACATTAAATGTAAAAAGGCAGGGGTGACCAAAGCCAGAGTTTCCTTGGAAGAGAATTTCCAGGTGGGAGGATGAAAATGTGGCAGAGAAGGACTCGGGGAGTCCCTTCCTCTGTGTTCACGCCCACCCTCTCTCCCCAGTCCTGCCAGCAACTCCCCCGGCATTTGACACCCCCCGGGTCCTGGAGGCCGGCACGTGGCAGCCCGTCACCTGCTCTCTGGATGGGCTGTTTCCTGCCTTGGAGGCCCAGGTCCACCTGGCGCTGGGGGACCGGAGGCTGAGCGCCACAGTCACGTACGGCAAAGACTCCCTGTCCGCCACGGCCTCGCTGGAAGTGACCGCGCAGGAGGAGGGCGACCAGCGGCTGGTGTGTGCAGTCCTGCTGGGGAACCGGAGTCTGGAGTCCTGGAGGAACCTGACCGTCTACAGTAAGACTGGGTGATTGGTGGGCATGGGTTTCCGGGCTCTGGTCACCATAGCCCCGCCCACAGGCTTTCCTGAGCCGCAAGAACCTATCTAGAGTTAAATAGGTGTGGGCGGGGCTATCGGTGGGTGTGGCCTCTGGGCGGGGGGGGGGTCGTTAGGGGCGGGGCTCATGTATCCCCCCGCCCCAGGCTTTCCAGAACCCATCCTGATGCTGAGCGCGACCGAGGCCTCTGAAGGGGACCTGGTGATGGTGCAGTGCGAGGCTCACCCTGGAGCCATGGTGACGCTGAGTGGCGCCCCAGCCCAGCCACTGCCCCAGAAGTCCCAGTTGCTGCTGAACGCCAGCGCTGCGGATAACGGCCGCCGCTTCTCCTGCTCTGTGGCTCTGGAAGTGGCCGGGCAGGTGCTGTACAAGAACCGGACCCAGGAGCTCACCGTCCTGTGTGAGTGGCATCGCTGACTCTGAGCCCCGTGCCCTGAGGGCCAACCCCTAAGGCTCCCGAGCCACCCTGACCTCTGTCCCCCTCCTGGTGTTTCTCCAGATGGCCCCAGATTAGACGAGAGCGATTGCCCGGGGAACTGGACCTGGCCAGAGGGGTCCGAGCAGACCCTGAGGTGTCAGGCCTGGGGGAACCCGTCCCCCCAGCTCCAGTGTCACCGCAAGGGTGACAACACTTCGCTGCCCATCGGGCACCTGAGGCCTGTCAAGCGGGAGCTTGAGGGAACCTACGTGTGCCGTGCTGTGAGCTGGCGCGGGGAGGCCAGCCGGGAGGTGCTGGTGACAGTTCTCTGTGAGTACCAGTGTGGCCAGCGTGTGGAGCCGGGTGGGGACTCGGGCAGTGGGCCCTGCTCAAGCCTCCCCCTCCCCCTATCCTCCCACAGACAAGCCGAGAAACATGGTCATCATCGTTGTGCTGTTGGCCATAGCAGCCATCGTGAGCTCTGTGGCCTTAACCATGTACTTCTATAACCGACAGCGGAAAATCAGGAAGTACAAGCTCCAAAAGGCAGCCGAAGAAGCCTTGAATCTAAACGGCCTGGGTGAGCCTGCCCCAGCCCACCCAGAGCTGGCCTCCTCCCAGATGCAGCAGTGCTGAACCGAACAGAATGGTGGACTCAGGTCACTTAGCTACATGCACTTTCTAGGGTGGCAGGACAGGATGGTGGCCTTGGGGTACACATTGCATTCGGGGTTCTGGTGTCTGCATGTATAGGACCTCAGGGTTGCATACCTGACCTGTGGCCACAGGACTGAGCCAAAAGGAGGAAGAAGATTTGGACATGAGGTTGGGGGTGGTGGTGCATGTCTGTCATCCCAGCACTCAGGAGGCTGAGGCAGGAGGATCAACGAGTTGAGTTTGAGGCTAGCCTGGGCTACACAGTGAATTCAAACCACACTAGTTTTAACTTTTTTTTTTTGTACTGAGAATACAACTCAGGATCGTGTGCTTGCCAGGCAGGCACTGTGCCACTGAGCTAAACCCCCATCCTCAAACCACACTAGTGACCCTGAACCACATTTTGAGACCCTGTCTCAAAACAAAAAGACTTGGGTGTGTCTCTGATGGATGTGGAAGTCTGGCCTGGACACAGGGATAGTGACAGAGACACAAAGCTGTGGCTTTGCAGACCTACAGCCAGGAAATAGGGAAACTCACTCCCTATTGCATGTGGCAAGGCCCCACAGCCCTAAGAAGGAAGTCGCCCACCAGACACATGCTGCACTGAAACACTCATACCCACATTACCTCTGAAAGATGCCAGTTCTGGTACTGCTGTCTATTGATTCTCCCCAACTCTTCCCAATGACATATTTATTACTTTTTTACAAATTGGCTATTTAATGAGTACCTTTTAGGAAGGCTAAAATGGTGAACAGTGTCAACATAGGTTCCTGCTTTCACAGAGCAAGCTAATTTTTTTTTGTATATCCTTTTATTGGTACATTTTAGGTGTACAATAGAATGACATTCATCATTGGATATATGCACCTTTACATACTCTCTTGAGCAAGCTAATATTACACATTCAGAGTTGGCAGGTACAGTTGAGCTGGCTGTGCACTGTACAAGAGTGCCTGGCAAAAAATATCGAGCGGGTCTAGGATTTCTCTATTGGCCAAGCTGTGTTCTTCCCAAAGGGTGTTTTTCCTATTGAGCACAAAGGCACTGTATGGACCAGCCATGGGTACATGTTCTGCAACCACTCATTAAACCCTTACTACCCATAACCAGCAATGGACTGTGAGCCACCTCCCAACCGACAGGCATTTCTGCCAGCGTTCACAATGACACTGTGACCATGTCCAAATGTGGTGGCACCCGTTGGCAGTTAAATCATGGAATCCCTTGGAATGGAAGCCTTGCCTTGGAGCCAATAAAGCAGCTCTGGCCTTGACCTCGCATGGATTGCTGGCAGGGGTCACATCCGGTGGAACTTTTTCTAGCTACCTCTACCACAGCCCTGACCTCCCACTTCCTCTCCCAAGAAAAACCTGCTGTTGGGCCCAACCCTGAGGGTCCAGTTCAAATCTGGGGCTTTTCCTGACCTTCTGTGACTGCAGTGGAAATGAAAGATCCCCATCCAGAAAAATAAATAGCATATGGTTGACAATGGTGTCCCAATGTCATCCTTGGTCGGAGGGAGCAGGGCAGGTGTCCTATGCGGGACTCCTGGGCCCTCTCTGGGGGCCCCTGGCCCTCTCCGGGGCGGGTCTGCCGAGGCGGAGCTACGGGGCCTCCTTATCTCCAGAGCCAGCCCTGGCTGCCTGGCGCCAGGCCCCTCCTTGGGGTCTCTTTGCCATGGGGTCTCTGCTTCTCCTGTCGCTGCCCTTTTTGCTAGTGACCGCCTACCCTGTAGGTGGGAGCGCGTGGAGGCGCCAGGGTAAGATGTCGCAAAGCCTCAGCCCCAGCTCTCCCGCTCCCTTGAGAGCCTCAGTGCCGTTCTTGGTGCGTCTAAACCCGGAGCTGGTGGCAGTGGCCCCCGGGCACTCGGTGTGGCTGAACTGCAGCACTAGCTGCCCCCTGCCGGCGAACTCCAGCCTTTTCACTCAGCTGCGGCACCGCCACACGGTCACCGGGCCGGGCTGGGTATCCTACGAGCTGGTGAATGTGACGGCCTGGAGCTCCATTGTGCGCTGCTTCGTCACCTGCGCGGGAGAAACGCGCCAGGCCACCGCCAGGATCAGCGCTTACAGTGAGGACTCAGGCGACTCAGGCGAGCCGGGGGAAGGGGAGGAGGGAGGCGGTGATTGACAGCCGCTAGGGGGCGCCCACGGGCCTTTCTCAGGGTCTCCCTCTCGCCTTAGAGCGCCCGCGCAGTGTGACTCTGGAGCCACCCGTCCTCGCGGGCGGCCGGTACACTCTGCGCTGCCACGTGACGCACGTGTTCCCCGTGGGCTTCCTGGTGGTGACCCTGAGGCACGGCAGCCGGATCATCTATTTTGAAAGCCTGGAGCGCTTCAAAGACCTAGATCCGGCCAATGTGACGCTGACCTACACGTTTCGCGCCAGGACCAGCGACCTCCGGCAGCCCGTGACCTGCCACGCGCGCCTCACTCTCGACGGCCTGGTGGTGCGCAGCAGCTCGGCGCCCGTCATCTTGACAGCCCTGGGTGAGGCACTCTGTGACCCTGGGAACTTGGGTGTGTGTGTGTGTGTGTGTGTGTGTGTGTGTGTGTGTGTGTGTGTGTGTGTGTGTGATGACTCCAGGAGGGCGCACAGACCAGAGTGTGACCGGAGTCAGGCCGTCCTCTGGATTCCTAATTCTCCACCTCCTGCTCCCAGATTGGAGCCCTGAGTCCAAAGTCTTGGCCTCCGCCTCCACCGTGGCCCTCGTGGGGATCCTTCTGGCAGTGGGGGCCGCCTTCCTGCGCAGGTGCCTAAGGATGGGCCCTGCCGGGGTGTGCTCTGCCGGCTGAGCGAGAGGAAGAAATCTGGAAAGATTTCCAATTAGGAAAAACTGCTCGGATCAATAAAGCTTTCTACTGCCATTCTTTGTATTCCGGCCTCACGGTCCTCGGAAGAAAAAATAGACTCCTTTTGGGGCCCTGCTTTCTCCAGTTCCTTGTCTCCTTCGGGACGAGTTTGTCCCTCAAGGCCCACTAGGCGTCCCAGAGTCCAGAGTCCCAGGCCCTCTGCATTTCCAGCCGGTACAGTAAAACTTCTCTTTCTGCTGGCTTTATCGGTGCGGTGCAGATGGGCTAAGAGGCCGGGAAAGGCGCTGGGCCCGAAGAGGGCGGGTTCTCCGTGTGGTTGTTCCTGATTGGGTCCGCAGCCGCCACACAGCAACTCCGACTGGATGTTAACTTTTCTTTCCCGCCCACACCTCCACCTCCACCTCCACTCTGGACCCGGCGCTTTCCGGAGCCCCCCGGGGGAGCAAGAACGCATCCCCATAGGTCACGTTTAGCCACAAGTGAGCGGGATCACAAGGGCGAGGAGGTATCCACGTAGTGACAGCGAGGAAGAGGTAGTCAGGTGGCCCAAGTGGGATGTCACAGGCTCGCGTCTACGTATCGTCCTGGCGGTTATCCGGGCAGGTGGGCACATGGAGAGGGTGGGTGTTAAGGCTTGGAGTCCAGATACGGGGTCCAAAGAGTCACAGTTGGTCTCTTGGTTTCCGGTGGCTGCAAAATCGAGGCCCACGCCGGGCACCTGGCGGCCAGGGCCCGGCTCACTAAGTGCACGGCGCGCTACGAGGCGCTAGGGAGAGGCTGGCGCTCCCCCGCGCCTAGACACTTGCCCGCTGCACGCTGGGTAAATGCAGACCCCGAGCCGAGCCGACTCTAATTTACACGCCCGCGAAGGCTGCGCGCACGCACACGTGTCCCCGACTCGCGGGCACTTTGGTCCCCGCCTCCTCCGTCGCGTGCAGGAGCAGAACAGGAGGTGGACTCGGAGTGTGGCTGTTAATCCTCAGCTCCCCACGTTCAAAAGGAGAAGGATACGTGAAAGGAGGCATCCCCCCATGCTGCGCTCCCCCAAATCAATCTCCGCCCTAAGAGGCGCGCTGCTGGGAGGAGCTAAGGAGAGGGGCGGAGCCTGGGCTCCAGGGAGGATTCCTAGCATCCATAAACGGGTAGGTGGGGGATCGGGCAGGACAACCCAGCATCCCCCCACCTCCGCGTCGCGGCCGGGGATGACGCGAGAGGGCTTGGTCTCCCCCAGAAGGCTCCAAGCGATCGGGTTGACCTCCGCGTAGACTCCGGGGGTCGCTCGCTCCTTGCCTTCAGCAAGGCCGGGAGCCCGGCTCACGCTCGCCTCCCGCCCCCCCCCGCACCTCTGCCGCCGCCCCCTCCTTGGAAACCAAGTTACCAACGTTTAAACCAATCCCCTGGCGCAACTCTGCCTCCCCCACACTCCACCCGCCGCGCCGCGCAGTCCTCTAGCCCTGCTCGTCACTCGAGCTCCCCTCGCCTCCTGCGCTTCCCCCGCGGCGGCGATGCCAGGGCCTTCGCCAGGGCTGCGCCGGGCGCTACTCGGCCTCTGGGCTGCCCTGGGCCTGAAGATCCTCGGCCTCGCAGGTAAGAGCGGCTCCGGGCGCCCAGGGCGGGGGCGGAGTTGCTGGACCCGAGCAGCGTCCCAGCGCCCCTCCCGGCTCCGCCCTCTGCTCGTCCCACGCCTCTGCCCGCACCTGGAGCCTGGGTACTCGCCGCTATCTCCCTCCCCCGATACACACGGAGACCCAGCTTCTCAACTCCTGCTCTCCTGAGTCTCTACCTGTCCCCTTGGAGATCCAGGTGTTCTGAGCCCAACCGCGCGCCCTGGAGACCCTGGGGCGCTCCCATCCCCTCCCCGGGAGGCCCCTCTCGCTCCATGGTGCACCGGGGTCCACGGACTGGCATCCCACACTCCCCCCAGCGATCCGCAAAGACCCCATCTAGAGCCTCAACTATCGTGATTCACACGCGCTGTTCCCGCTCCACCCAGGTCCCTGGCAACCCCGTCCCTCTGCCGTTCCCAGGGTTCCTTCCTCGAGTCCAACCCCGTGTCTTATTTCCATGTTCTTCACCCACATTTGGCGGCCTCCCTTGACCCGGCCTCCCCTCTCCCTTGCCTTCGCCCCAACCTCAGCCTCTCCCTCTCCTGGCGATCTGCCAGGACCTCAAGAACAGGCGCCATCCCCATCCCCCACCCGGAGTCCCCTCCTCCCTCTCAGCCTTGCTGTGCGCACCCGAGACCCCATTTTTCCGCTCCTCTCTCCCTTCTCCCATTCTTCCCCGCCACTTCCTCGGAGCCTCGGGGATCTCCGTGGCAGAGCCACCCTCGAGGTCCGGACTCGGAGAACACCTCCAAATCTGAGGCCTGGGCAGGACTTAGGACTCCTGGGTTCTTTCTGGACCGCGACCCCTGGTGGTCCTGGGGAAGCCCTGTGTTCGGCGTAGGGGCGCCGAGATCTCAGGGGGTTGGTTCCCCAGGCTGAGCCCGCGTTTCCCCGGGCAGCGGTCGCGCAGGAGCCCTTCTGGGCGGACCTGCAGCCCCGTGTGGCGCTCGTGGAGCGCGGGGGCTCTCTGTGGCTGAATTGCAGCACCAACTGCCCTCGGCCAGAGCGCGGTGGCCTGGAGACCTCGCTGCGCCGCAACGGGACGCAGAGGGGCTTGCGCTGGCTGGCGCGGCAGCTAGTGGACATCCGCGAGCCAGAGACCCAGCCCGTGTGCTTCTTCCGCTGCGCGCGGCGCACGCTGCAGGCGCGCGGGCTCATCCGCACTTTCCGTGAGTTCTTCGTGGCCGCGCTCCACACCAATACTTTCCCTCCCTTTCCTGGCCCGCCCCCTGGACCCCGGGGTCCTCCCCTTCGGACTCCACCCATTGGATCCCCACGCCCTCGCGTCTGAGCCCGGGCTCCCCAAGCTCCAGCATTTCCAAAGGTAGCAGTTCCTTCCCTGCAGAGAGGCCGGATCGCGTGGAGCTGGGGCCACTGCCTTCCTGGCAGCCGGTGGGCGAAAACTTCACCCTGAGCTGTAGGGTCCCGGGAGCCGGACCCCGCGGGAGCCTCACGCTGACCCTACTGCGGGGCGCCCAAGAGCTGATTCGCCGAAGCTTTACGGGGGAGCCGCCCCGAGCGCGGGGCGCGGTGCTCACCGCCACGGTCCTGGCGCGCAGGGAGGACCATGGAGCTAATTTCTCCTGCCGCGCGGAGCTGGACCTGCGGCCGCACGGCCTGGGGCTGTTTGAAAACACCTCGGAGCCCATACAGCTCCGAACCTTCAGTGAGTGGGTGCGGGGACCCCATGCATTCGAGGCCGGGCAGATGTCGAAGAAATTTAGAGGCACATATATCTGAATGATAATCCTTACTTCAGCACTCAGCAGCTGGCTTGATTTTGTCTGCTTCTTCAGGATGATAATACAAGATGTGCATGTTAAGGGCTTAGCACACATCGAGTGCTCAGTATATAGGTTCAAATTCTGAGCTGAGCGCGGCAGTGCACACCTGTCATCCCAGAACTTGGGAGGCTGGGGCAGGAGGATCCCTGTGAGCTCTAGGCCAGCCTGGGCTCCATAGCGAGACCTTGTCTCACAAAAGCAATAATCATGGTAATAATTTGAAGCTCTGTTCTTCCACTCCTAGCCCTGTCTCCAGACCCCCCGCGCCTCCTTGGTCCCAGGCTCTTAGAAGTGGGCTCAGAAAGTCCAGTGAGCTGCATCTTGGGCAAACTCTTTCCCGCCCCAGAGGCTGAGGTTTACCTCGCGCTGGGAGATCAGAGGCTGAATCCTGATGTCACTCTCGAGGGGGACACCCTCACGGCCACTACCACAGCCACCAGTAGCGCAGAGCAGGAGGGTGCCAGGCAGCTGGTCTGCAACGTGACCCTAGGGGGCGAAAGCCGCGAGGTCCAGGAAAACGTTACAGTCTACAGTAAGAAGAATGGGGCAGGGCCTCGGCCGCTGGGGGTGGGGCCAGGGGCGCGTGGGCGCGGCCAATAGTGGGCAGGCCTCGGAGTTCCTAAGGGGCGGAGCAGACAGAGGATGAGCGTGAATCACTGGGGAGGCGGATCCTGAAGGGCGGGGCCTCGGTTTGTTAGAAGCTGTAGAAGGGTTCGGGCAGAGAAGGGGCGGAGCTTACCCTGTAGGAGGGCCGATCCTGTGTCCTCAGGTTTCCCCGCGCCGCTCCTGACCCTGAGCAAGCCCAGCGCGCCTGAGGGGCAGATGGTGACAGTAACTTGCACAGCTGGGACTCAAGCTCTGGTCACCCTGGAGGGAATTCCAGCTGCAGCTCCGGGACAACCTGTCCAGCTCCAGCTCAATGCGACCGAGAACGACGACGGGCGCGACTTCGTCTGCTATGCCACCCTCGAGGTGGATGGGGAGACGCTTAGCAAGAACGACAGCACTGAGCTGCGCGTGCTCTGTGAGTTGGCGACCTCGGATGACCTGCCCAGTCTTGACCATGTCGGGGAAGCGGGGCGATCCCTCATTCGCCACTTCTAGCCTCTCGGACCCTTGCCCGCAGACGCCCCCCGGCTAGACGACTCTGATTGTCCCAGGAGTTGGACGTGGCCCGAGGGCCCGGAGCAGACGCTGCGCTGCGACGCCCGCGGGAACCCGGAGCCCTCGGTGCACTGCGCACGGCCGGACAGCGGGGCGGTGCTGGCGCTGGGCCGGCCGGGCCCAGTGACACGCGCGCTGGCGGGCACCTACCGCTGCAGGGCCGCCAGTACGCAGGGCACGGCCGTCAAGGACGTGACGCTGACCGTGGAGTGTGAGTGGGGCCGCGCGTGGTGGCGCTGCTTTCGGGTTCTCAGGGCCTGGGCCTGGTGGGTACCTTACAAGAAGTGTAGGCCTAGGCTCTGAAGTGTGCCTTAGGGCGGGATTTTGAGAAAGGGAACCAGCTGGTGAGCGATCTGGATTCAGGAAAATTCTTGAAGTAGGAGCCCAGCTTGGTGGCTCACCCTGTCATCCCAGCACTCAGGAGGCTGAGACAGGAGGGTCGCTGTGAGTTCGGGACCAGCCTGTACTACATAGCCAGACCATGTTTCAAAGGGAAAAGAAAGAAAAAAACCTCAAAACACAGGTTAGCAAGGCTTATGTAGTGGGACACTAGTGGGGTCAGCGTCCCCGCCCACCCAGGGCACTTTCTGCCCACCCCTTCCTGGAGGTCCTGAGATGCAGAGGGACATCAGATCGGTCCCAAAAACCAGCGCCACATGGCCTATTCCAGATGCGCCGGCGCTGGACATTGTGGGGTGCCCGGATCGCATTACTTGGGTGGAGGGAACCGAGGCATCGCTGAGCTGCGTGGCACATGGGGTCCCTGCCCCCGACGTGAGCTGCATGCGCTCTGGTGAGGCTGACGCAGTGGAGGGGCTGCTGCGTGTGGCCCGGGAGCACGCGGGCACCTACCACTGCGAGGCCACCAACACTCGAGGCTCTGTGGCCAAAACTGTAGCCATCACCGTGGAGTGTGAGTAGGGGCGCCTCGAGGCCACCCCCGGGCGGGATTCCTGTCTGTCTCCCATGTGACCCCAGGGCTCCCTGCTTTGCAGATGGCCCCAGTTTTGAGGAGCGGGGCTGCCCCAGCAACTGGACATGGGTGGAAGGATCCGGATCTCTGTTCTCCTGTGAGGTGGATGGGAAGCCACAGCCCAGCGTGGAGTGCGCAGGCTCCGAGGACGCCAACAAGGGGGTGGTGCTGCCGCTGGTCTTCTCCAAACCCAGCGCCCGAGGCCCCTCTCTCCCTAGTGACCTGCCACCCGGGGTCTACGTCTGCAACGCCACCAACCCCCACGGCTCTTCGGTCAAAACCGTGGTCGTGAGCGCGGAGTGTGAGCGGGGCCCGGGTGGGCGGGAAGGAGGGGGTGTCCCTGAGAGCACCTCCCCTGACCCCTCCTCCTGGACGCTTTGCAGCACCGCCTCACATGGACGAGACCACCTGCCCCAGTCACCAGACGTGGCTGGAAGGGGCTCGAGATGCGGCGCTAGCCTGTGCCGCCCGGGGCCGCCCATCCCCACGCGTGCGCTGCCTGCGTGAGGGTGCACCCCAACCCGAGCGGCCGAGAGTGTCCCGGGAGGACGCAGGGATCTACCGCTGTGAGGCCACCAATGCCCATGGCATGGACTCCCGGACCATCACTGTGGGTGTGGAATGTGAGTGAGGCCCGCACGGGATGGACTGGACTCAGTACTGGGAAAGGGACCGACGGGGGTGGCAGGGTCCTCGGGAGCTGAGGGAACCTCTTCTGTCCCTGACTGGGGACAGAGAATGCCTGTGTCAACCTGGGGGTAACGGGAAGTCTAGGGAACAGGAAGTCAGCCCCTCTCAAATGCCGGCTCAAGATTGGTGTTGGGCCTCACCTCCCGTTCAGTAAGAAGGTTAAGATTTTTAATTTTAACTTTTTGGGGGAGGTACTGAGAACTGAACCGAGGGCCTTCACATTGAGTTGGATCCCCAGCCACTATTTTGTTTCATTTATTTTGAGACAGGGTCTCACTAAGTCACTAAATTGCCCAAGCTATACTCAAACTTGCAATTGTCCTGCCTCAGCCTCCCAGAGTGCTGGGATTATAGGCATACAACACCACACCTGGCTGGGGCAGAATTCTTGTCTCCAACAATAGGCTTGAGGAGGGGTCCTCATCCAGAAAGGGGTGATCTCTGACCGACGGTAGTGGGCCAATGGCACTTGGTCAACTGTGGGCCAGCGCTAAGCCCCTTCACCCATTTACCTTTGTCCCCTGCAGACCGGCCAGTGGTGGCTGAGCTGGCTGCCTCGCCCCCTAGCGTGAGGCCTGGCGGGAATTTCACCCTGACCTGCCGCGCTGAGGCATGGCCTCCAGCGCAGATCAGCTGGCGCGCGCCCCCCGGGGCTTCCAACATCGGCCTGTCCAGCAACAATAGCACGCTGAGTGTGGCGGGAGCCCTGGGCAGCCACGGCGGCGAGTATGAATGCTCAGCCACCAACGCACATGGACGTCATGCACGGCGCATCACGGTGCGTGTGGCTGGTAAGTGGCAGCTCGGGGTGGGATAGGGCTCTGCAGGAGGCTTGACCTGAGTCTTGGGGCTCTGACCCCATCTCTGACTCTGTTACCACAGATGACACCAATGTGGGCCAAAGTCGAAATCAAGGGAGCCAGGTGTGGTGGTGCACGCCTGTCATCCCAGCACTTCAGAGGCTGAGGCAGGAGGAATGCCTCAAGTTAGAGGCCAGCCTGGGCTACATGGGGAGACCCTGTGTGTGTGTGTAGGGGGGGGAATCGAGGGCACCTAAAGGAGGGGCTGTTGGTGGCAGGTTAGAGGTGGGAAGCAGTGGTAGAGACTGGGAACAGGGGCAGGACCTTTCAGGGCTGTGACTGCTGTGGGGAAGGGCTTATTAACTAGGGGTGGGGCTGTACTGGGGATGCAGCTCAGCAGTACAGCATCTGCCCAGAAAGCTTGAGGCCATGGGCTCAAAAGAAAAAAAAAGACAAAATCAGAATATGGTGGCACATACCCGGTGGCCTGTAATTCTAGCACTCGGGAGACTGGAAGGATCGCCTGGATTGGAGGCCAGCCTGGGCTACGTAGTGAGACCCTGTCTCAAACACCAAAACCAAACCCAAAACCTTGGAGTGCGTTCTGGAATCGGGGCACACGTGAGCCTCTTCCCTGGCCACTATGTCTCCGCAGGAAAAGGGGCTTGGAGAAAGGCCAAGGGTAGCTCCCCCACGACGTGCAGCTCCTGGGGCTGGGGTCTGTCTGGGGCAGAGGCACACGCTGGTGTCCAGACTCCGGGCTCAAGCGCTCAACCCCCCAGCTGAGCAGGCTGTGACTTGGGTCTGGGGTCCTCCCGTGTTGCCTGGGGCGCCCCTGGCAGGCGCACGGGACTGACTGACCTCGGGGTTCGGTCCTGCCCGCAGGTCCCTGGCTGTGGGTCGCCGTGGGCGGCGCGGCGGGGGGCGCGGCGCTGCTGGCCGCGGGAGCGGGCCTGGCCCTGTACGTGCGCTCCACTGCGTGCAAGAAGGGCGAGTACAACGTGCAGGAGGCCGAGAGCTCCGGTGAGGCCGTGTGTCTCAATGGCGCGGGCGGCGCGGCCAGCGGCAACGAGGAGGCGGGGGACACAGCCGCTGAGTCCCCGGCAGGGGGTGAGGTCTTCGCCATCCAGCTGACATCTGCGTGAGCTGCTCCCCTCTCCCCGCGGGCCGGGGGTCGCCCCCACACGCCAAAGGGGGCTTATTACTGTTCTATTTATTTATTTATTTATTTATTTATTTATTCAACTGCAGGGGCATCACCCCCGTTTTCTACCCAGCTCCCCCAATAAAGTTTTTATAAAGGACTCTGGGCTGCCATTTCTTTTCTTTTTGGGGGGAGGAGGGCACTACAGATTGAACCAGGACCTTCCCACTGAACTACATTCCCAGCCTCCCTTTCTTTTTCTTTTTTAACATATATATTTTATTTTGAGACAGGATTTTATTATGCAGCCCAGGCTGGCCTCGAACTTGTGGATCGAGTACCGGGATTACCGGCTTGTTTTCACAGTGTGGAGAGATGTGGTTGAAGTCCCACCTTGAGGATTATTCATTCAAAACTTTCGTTTTTTCTTTTTAAGAGTCCACTGTGTGGCAGGCACTTTCCAAGCCATCTGTGCCTTGTGACCTGGCACTCAGCTGCTGTACCAGGCTCCAGCAATCACTGGACCCTTGGGCAGGGGTGTGGCTCCCTCTTCTTCCTCCTCCTGTCCATATCTCTTCCACCCAGTGCTGCCCCTTGACCAAGGAAGTCTTAGCGGTAGGAGCTCAGGTGCTTTCCCTGGGCCTGATTACCAGGAAAGCCAGGCTGGCCTGCCTGGACAGGCAGGGTCCCCCTGAGGGTCCCAGGTGGCTGTGACTGTCAGCTCTCAGGATGTCCCTCCTGAAGGGCACACTCCTGCCCCATCCTCGATGCCTTCAGGAGCAGCCTGTGTCTTTCACAGTGCCTCAGTTTACCCCCTCCTTGTCTTTCCACTGGGCACACATGATTCAGAGCAGATGACAGCAGAAGGAAAGAACAGCTGGGGCTCCTCCCCCTCTTTCTCCTCTCTGCTCCCTCAAAAGCAGAGTGCTGGGTCTCTGAGAAGGAAGTCGGCCAGGCAGCTCCAACCCCCATTGGCTGCCATGTGCACAATGGGCAAAGAGGGGAACAGGAAACCAGCAGGAAGCCCCCCACGCCTAGCTGGGGTTGAACCCAGGGGCTTGGATACTTTGCAAGTGCTCTACCTGAGGTATACCCCAGCTGTCCTGGGACCCCACAAAATCCTGCCTGCCACAGGGTCTTTGCCTTAGCAGTTCCTTTTTTATTTTTTGAGACAAGGTCTCCGTTGATAAGTTGCCCAGGCTGGGCTCAAACTTGCAGCTCTCCTGCCTCAGCCTCCCAGAGTGCTGGATTACAGGTTTTTGCTACCACACTTGGGTCTTTGTTCTTTCTATTCACCACTGAGTGTACCCACTGGGGTCTGGCACATAGTAATTGCTTGATAAATGTGGAATAAATGGAGAAAAACAGCCATGTGTTTACAGACACAGAAACCTTCATGTGTCCAATGAGAAGCTTCTCTATCCAGGCGTGGTGGTGCACAACTATGATCCCAGCATCCTGGGAGGCTGAGGCAGGAGGACCGAAAGTGCAAACCCAGCCTGGGCAACTGAGTAACTTAGTGAGACCCTAATTCAAAATGAAAAAATAAAAAAGGGCTGGGAATGGAAGTCAGTGCAAAGGCCTTGGGTTCAACCTCAAATGATACACACAGGAAAAAAAAAAAGAAAGATGTCTTTTTCCCTCCTTTCCAAAAGTGTGACAGGGGCCGGGGATTTAGCTCAGTGGTTCCACTGCCTGCCTCACAAGCTAAGGACCCGAGTTCGATCCCCGGTACCAAAAAGAACCCAACAAAAATACTATGAGCACCACAAGTGTGATAGGGTACTCAAGATGGGAACCCCAGACCACACTGCTCTCCCTCTGAGCAGCCCTCCTTTATCACAGTGCTTATAGCAAATAACACGGATGGGTCCTGAGAACTTCCTTTATTTGGGGCCCAGCCAAGCCTGATTGGGAAAGGGGCAGAATGGGGCCAGTGGCTCCCCCGGGCCAGGGGCTCCGGGGCTGAGGCCTGCATCATCCTGCTTCGACCCCTGCATGGGAGGCAGCAGAGAGGAGGCAGGCAGGATCTCAACACTCCTGGGATTCTGCCCCTTCTTTCCCTGGGGAAACTGAGGGAGGCAGAATGGGCTCAGCTGGGTGAAGAACAGTTTACACTGCCTGAGGTGGGCCCTCGAGGGGGCCCATGGATACCCCACATCTGCCACACAGCTTCTTGGGCTGGACAGTCTTCCGGGGCACCAGCCAGCAACTGGAGCAGCGGGTACCATATTTCTTGTACCTGGGGTAGGGGTACAAGAAACCACCATTCAGAGTGTAGCAGGTGGGTCCGGGATTTAGCTCAGTGGTTCCGCCGTCTGCCTCACAAGCGCAAGGTCCCGAGTTCGATCCCCGGTACCAAAAAAAAAAAAAATTAACAGAATGCAGCAGGTGCCCAGAAACTGCCACAAGATAACTGTTTCCCCTAAGAGGTATATATATATTTTTTTGGTACCGAGGATCAAACTCAGGACCTTGCACTTGTGAGGCAGGTGGCAGCACCATTGAGCTAAATCCCCGGTCACCTAAGAGGTATATTTTTGCTGTTTGGTTTTCTGGAGGATTTTTTTTGGGGGGGTAGTCTTTTTGAGAGAGTCTCACTATGTAGCCCGTGCTGGCCTGGAACTCGCAGTGATCCTCCTGCCTCAGCCTCCTGAGTGCACTTCCCTCACACCCCACACTGACCACATATGGACTGATTTGGGGTCCCCCGCCCCAACTCCCTCTGCTGTGCTAAGGACCTGATACCACAGGCGTTACAGAGAGGGGTCCCGTCTTCAGCATCTCTCCAGAGAGGCGTCCTGTGGGTCCTGCAGGAAGCACAGCACCGAGGCCCTGCAGGATCAGAGGTCAACAAAGGGGAGGCGTCAGAGGCCCAGAGCCTGAATTGGAGAGGATTTTTGTGAGCATCTCTGTGAAGGCCTCCAGCTCTGGATGGTGGCAGAGTAGGCCGGGAAGAGAGACAGATGGCGGAGCCAGTGTTGGCGGGAGGAAGCCGGGGGTGGGGGTGACTCAGCCTGGGGGAACTGGCTAAATGGGGAAGCAGGGTGGGGGAAGGGGGGCAGGGAGTGACTGGGGAGATGGGAAATTGGCCCCCCAAATATTTATAGCTCTCCTGCCTCGAGGACTCACTCACCTAGGGCCTCCCCGCCTCTGGAGTTGGGCTCAGCAGCCCTGGTGGGGGTTGAGGCAGCTCCCTCAGTCTGGCTGCTGCTGGCTAGGCTGGAGGTAGGCAAAGTGTTAGCCTGGGGGGTCTATATCCTGTCCCCGAAGCCCCCCAAAAGGAAAATGTGATACCAAGGTACCCAGCAGCCCAGGGACAGAACCCAGGGCCTTTGCACTGAGTTCCATCCCATACTTTTTTTTTTCCCATACCAGGGATTGAACTCAGGACCTTGCACTTTCAAGGTAGGTGTAGTGCTACTGAGCTAAATCCCTGGCCCCTCCAACATGTTTTATTTTGTACTTTGAGACAGAGTCTCGCTATGTTGTTCAGACTGGGCTCAGTCTTGTGACCCTCCTGCCTCAGCCTTCCAGAGTGCTGAAATGACAGCCACATGCCACCACTCCTGGCATAATTACAGTTATTTTAAGGAGCAGGATGCCTGGGGCAACTTGCCAGGTTGGAATCCCAGGCCTCCCACATCCACAGTGTGTGATCTCGACAGGTGCTCTTCTCTGGGCCTCATTTTTCTCATCTGCAAAATGGGCTTCACGAGGCTTTATTTGTTTGTTTGTTTTTTGGTACCAGGGATCGAACTCGGGTCCTTGAGCTTGCAAGGCAAGCGATGGAACCACGGAGCTAAATCCCCGGCCCTACAAGGCTTTAAAAAGCTCACATAAGCCAACTGCGGCCGTGGTGGCATGCACCTGTGATCCCAGCACTCTGGGAAGCTGAGGCAGGGGTATCCCAGGTTTGAATACAGCCCACTAAATTTAGTGACTTATAGTGGCTCTGTCTCAAAATTTAAAATAAGAAGGGCTGGGCCGGGCTGGGGATTTAGCTCAGTGGTTTTGCTGCCTGCTGTGCAAGCACAAGGACCCAAGTTCAATCCCCGGCACCAAAAAAAAAACAAAAAGAAGGGCTGGGCTGGGGATTTAGCTCAGTGGTTTCGCCGCCTGCCTGGTAAGGGAAAGGTCCGAGTTGGATCCCTGGTACCAAAAAAAAAAGAAGGGCTGGAGATGTAGCTCCAAAGGCCCTTGGTTCAGTCCTCAGTACTATAAAATAATAAATAAATAAATAAACAAATAAAAACTAAGAAGCTTACTTTCCTCAAAGCCTGTTACCTCTTAGTGCTGACAAATGTTAGATAAGATCACTTTAGGGGAAATAAAAGCAACTGCTGGAAGTATGGCTAATCCTGACTGGAAGACCAGGCCTGTGACTGGGAGATGAAGAACCAAATTCAGTGGTACATGGCCATCTTCCCAGTACTTGGGAGGCTGAGGCAGGAGGATCTCTGTGAACTGGAGGCCAACCTGGACTACATAGTGAGACCCTGTCTCAAAAAACCAAAACAAAACAAAACCAAAATAAAAGCACAAGCTGCAGGGGCTTCAAGTGTAGCTTAGGGATGCAGTACCCACCGAGTACTCACTGGGTTGTCCTGGGCTCCACTTCAGCACCGCAAGACAAAACCAAACCACAAGAAACATACATGCGGGTTGAAAATATCTGGGGAAAAACTCACATCTGTACTGACAGGTACAGATTTTTTTTGGTACTGGAGATAAAACTCAGGACCTTGCAGGGCCAGGGATTTAGCTCAGTGGTTCCACCGCCTGCCTCGAAAGCCCAAGGTCCTGAGTTTGAAAAAAAAAAACAACAAAGCTCAGGACCTTGAGCTTGCAAGGTAGGCACAGCACCACTGAGCTAAATCCCCAGCCAGACTTCTTGTTAGTACCCCTAAACAATCCGGTCTAACAACTATTACCATAGCCAGTATACTGTATTTTTTTTTTCTTTCCTCTGTACTGGGAATTGAACCCAGGGCCTTTGCACTGTGATCCATTCCCAGCCCTTTTTTTTTTTTTGGTACCAGGGATCGAACTTGGGTCCTTGAGCTTGTGAGGCAGGCAGCAGAACCACTGAGCTAAATCCCTGGCCCTCCCAGCCCTTTTATTTATTTATTTTCTTTTTTGGTACCGGGAATTGAACTCGGGTCCTTGTGCCTTCGAGGCAGGCAGCAGAACCATTGAACTAAATCCCCGGCCCCCCAGCCCTTTTATTTTTATCTTGACACAGGGTCTCGCTAAGCCACTAACTTGACCAGGCTGGGCTCAAATCCTCCTGCCTCAGTCTCCCAGAGTGCTGGGACGAGGGCTGCACAGTACTGAGCCCCCGAATTTGATATTACATCACAGGGAGATGATTTAAAGTTTATCGGAGGATCTATGTGGGTTCTGTGGAAACACTAGGCCATTGTACACAAGGGGTTTGAGCATTCTTGGATTTTTGTCTCTGGGGGTCCTGCAGCCCTTGCCATACTCACTGAGGGTGGCCTGCACAAGGAGCACTGCGCCCAACAGCGCCTACCTGTAGGTGGGTGAGATCTGCAGGCTGGAGTCCGCCTTAATCTGGAACTTCAGAGTCACCCCCTTGAACCCAGGGTCCACCTGCTTGGCTCCTTGGCGAGGCTTCGGCTGCTTTCGGGGCCTTCTCTGAGGGAGTGCTGCAGGTGCCCCAGGGGGGTCCCTGCTGCGACGCTTGTGGCTTCCTGGGGTCTGCTTGTTCTTGGAGCTCCTGGCCATGGTCAGGGGGCCTGACACCCTGCGGGCCCCTGGCTCCCAGCAGGTCCCCAGGGCCTGGGTGGCTGGTGTGGGTGCCCGGGCCTGGCCCTCTTCAGTTTCTTGGAGAAGGCGCAGGATGGTGACCGAGTCCTGACACACAGGCCAGAGGGACCTGGGGAGAGAGGCCTGGCCGTTACTCTTTCCAGGTGACTCTGGGGTTCCCACTGGCACCTGTTCTGGCTAAGCCTGTGCCCTGGGGCGGGTGCAGGGGGGTTGGAAGTTCTCAAAGTTACAAAGTAAGCAAACAGGGCCCTCCCGCCCAATCCACCACCCCATCAGTCAGTGATTCCAGTGGACGATTTACCCTAGGGGACCCACCAGGGCTCCAGGCTCCTGGCTGCTTTTATCATTTTAAAAAATTTATTTTTTATTTTTTTGGTGCAGGGATGGAACCTTGTGCAGCACCTTTGATTTATGATTTTTTAAATCATTATTAGATTTCCCTCCGTGACCCGGGGGCAACCCCCAGTGATTCATTCCTATAGGAGCCCCAGAGACTGGGGGGCGGGCGGGGCATTGCGGGGTCCTGATATCAGATGACCCCCAAGTGTCCCTCGGGCCCAGAACCGCGCCTCTGTGGGTTCTAGTAACTAACACGATGACCTCGGGGTGACCCTAGGAACCCGAGATCGAGCCATGGACTCCTCAGGTCAGCGAGGTGGGGGAAGGGGCGTCTCACCCACCGGCCACCGGCTCTGGGGCATCGCAGGGGCCGCAGCTGCCGCTGGGCCGAGGGTCCCGGGGATGGCTCGGAGTCCAGACAGGACGGCGCCAGCAGCTCCCGCAGCAGGTCCTGGGCAGGATCAGCCTCCATGGTGCCAGCCCAGCTCCCCGATCCAATCTCCTCAGCCGCCCCGCCCCCGCGGAGAAGCCCTGATGAGGATGGGCGCCACCTGTGGGCGGCGGTGGTGGCGGGGTGCTTCGAAGCCAGGGTGCAAAGAGCCACAGCTGGGTGGGGCGGGGCCGGCAGCGTCCCCTCGGTGCCCTTTCCCTCCACGGGTCATCTGCACTCCGTCAGGGTCCAGGGTGACCTCCTCCCCCCGACGCCCCGGGTGGCCTCTGTCCCTTCCAGGTCCCTGCAAATCCCTCCGTCGCTGCAGGGGTGGGGCGAGCTAAGCATTATCAGAAGAGAGAAAGGGTCCCAAACTGGGCCTGGTGGTGCATGCCTGTAATCCCAGCACTTAGAAGGCTGAGGCAGGAGGATCTCTGCAAGTTGGAGGTCATCTGGGCTACACAGTGAGTTCAAGGGCAGCCTAAACTGCATAGCAAGACCGTGTCTCAAAAAAAATTAAAAACATAAAAACAGAAGAGGGGGTCCAGGCCTCTGCTTCAGCTTCCCCAGGGACCCCCTCACTTCGAAGGGGAGCAGCAGATGCAGCCCAAAGACACTCAACATGCTGGAGAGCTGCAACACAGTTTTATTGCAGCTGTAAGGTGATTCCATCCCTATTCACACTCCAAGTCTCAGGAGGTTGGGGGAGGCACCTCAAGCAGGGGTCCTGTCCCACCAGAGCCTGGACAGAGACTCTGTCCTCTGCAGGGCTATGGGCTTCTCGGTGCCTGTGACCTGTCTCTCCCCCAGAGTCTGCACTCTGGACCAGGCTGGCTCCTCGGCTTTTCCTTCAGTCCTAGTCCTAGAGCCACTGCAATCCCGGTCTGGTTCTGTTGCACCTGTCAGTGGGGCTTGGGGATGTGGCCATCCACGTAGAAGTTCCTGGTGATCTTGGGCAGGGTGAACTCCACCCCTTCCAGCTCACGGGTCAGCACAATCTGGCAGCCCAGGCGGGAGTTCTCCTGGAGCAGGGGTGCCATGTCCAGCATGTCATCCTCCCTGTGGCAAGGAGGGCACAGTTAGCAGCTTGCACACGGCCCAGCGGGGGGAAACTGGCAGCCCAAGGACCCCAGAGCTGGGGGGGGGGCTTCCTTGCTCACCGCTCCTCAGGGGTAGGCAGGAGATCCAGGTGGGCCTCACTCACGTACACATGGCAAGTGGAGCATGCTAGGGAGGCTTCGCAGGCCCCTGGGGCAGAAAGAGAAGGAAGTGACTGAAGGGGCATCATCCATTGTGCAGGTGCCAGGAGCCCATTGTCCTGCTGTTGGTGCCACCTCTCCCTCCTGGGTTGGCTGCCACCCTGTCATTTACCCAGCTCTCTGCTCCTGGGCTGCCTGGAGGTTTTACAAAGGGACATCCATGTCGGGCATGGTGGTGCATGCCTGTAATCCCAGGACTCAGGAGGCTGAGGCAGGAGGATTGTGACAAGTCCAAGGGCAGCCTGGGATACACAGTGAGACCTTGTCCCCCCCGCCCCCCAAATCCCAAACAACAAACAAAAAACACCCAAAGACACATCCAGGGTGTCCCAGGGTGGTCCAGGACCTGGCTTGGCTATGTGGAACCACTGGAGAGCATGGATACGACTTCCCTCAATGGGCCCATGTGCTCCCACATCCCTGTGCTCCTGGGCCACGTCCTGGCAGTCTGGGTGTGCTGGGAGAAGGGGCAGAGTCAGGGTTGAGATACAGCAGCTGGGACTTCTGCTGTCCCCCTGTGCTTGCCACACTCCTGAACCCTTGGACCCGCTACCAAGGACTGTGCCTGGGGATAAGGGGCTTCCTGGTTTGAAGCTTGGCAGAGGGCATTCACACCCAGGATAAGATCCAAACCCTCCATTCTGTCAATGAGATCTGGTCATTCACTGTTTCACTCACTCTGGCCTTCTGATGCAGTGGAATACATCAAGTCCATCCCTTCCCCAGGGCCTTTGTACTTGCTGTACCTACATCCCAGAATGCTCATGTCTCCAACCTTTCCCTGGCTGGATCCCTCTTATTTTCAGAGATTTGATGCAACTGTCCCCCAATTCAATGCCCCCAGCTTCTGTTTCTTATCACTCTCCCCCTTATAATTTTGTGTAGACATAGAACCATAAAAAACTTTTAAGGGCAGGGGATTTAGCTCAGTGGTTTTGCTGCCTGCTGCACAAGCACAAGGACCAGAGTTCGATCCCCGGAACCAAAAAAAAAAAAAAAAAAAAAAAAACCCACCAAAAAAAACCCTTTAAAAAATATTAAACAAGCTGGTCTGTAGTGTATGCCTGTAGTACTGGCATTTGGGAGGCTGAGGCAGGAGGATCACTGAGAGTTTGAGGCCAGCCCGGGCTACAAAGTAAGTTTAAGGCCAACCTGACTACATCCCAAAGCCCTGCCTCAAAAACAAAAGAAAAGGCTGGGGATTTAACTCAGTGGTTCCGGTGCCGGTGCCTGCCTCGCAAGCCCAAGGTCTCAAGTTTGATCCCCGGTACCAAAAAAAAAAAAGTAAAAGAAAATTAATTTTCCAAACTCTAACCTGAACTGCTGGCTACAGGAGTCTGGAACAGAATGCCCTCTACAGCAAGGAGGCCAGCCAGGACCTCCCAGCATATCTCCCCTTTAATGCATAATGATTTCGTTTTCCCAGTACCTGGAATGGAACTGAGGACCTTGCACTTGCCAGGCAGGCACAGCACCGCTGAGCTACATCCCCGGCCCCTTGCCCCCTTTAATGATGACATCAAGCTCCCTACTACATTCCCCCAACAAACAGACTACCTCCCAGGTGGTCGTACATAACGGTATGTTTCCTTGTGGAATTGTTGTCTCTGATGGGCTGAAACTGTGAGGTGACCCAGGCCAGATCTTTGTTGTGTGTTGCTGCCCAACACCAGCAGGTACTCAATATTCACACAATCACAGAAGGTCAGCACAGATTAGTGGCTAAAAAGCTAAATAAAATAGGTGGGACTGACAGCCTGCAGTACTGGTGATACAAGCTAGGGGCACTATACCACTTAGCTACTTCCCCAGCTCTTTTTAGCTTTTTACATTGAGATAGGGTCAAGTTGTTAAATTGCCTAGGCGGGGCTTGAACTTGAGATCCTCCTGCTTCAGCTTCCCTAAAAGCTGGGATTACAGGCATGTATCACCGTGCCTGGCTAAAATGTTTGGAATCTAGTTTTGTCACTGACTTGGTTTTGGACCAGGTCTACTTAAGGTGGGGCTCAGTTTTCTCATCTGTAAAATGGAATAATAGTTTCCTCTACTGTAGGAAGTAAATATGTATTAACTCAGTATAATTTCCGCTGTTATTCTCTTCAGTGAATGGTCATTAACACCTGTTACATCTAAGTGCCGTTAAATACAATGAGTAAGTGTAAACAAGTAGACAGGGACTCTGAGCTCACTGTGGGACAGATGATAAGGAAGAAGTGCCATGAAGACAATAAGACAGTGCTAAACCAGAGTGATAGAGGTCAGAACTTTGGCTGTGCTGAGGGGATGGGATTGTCAGGAACATGATATTTCCACTGAGATGTGAAGATGAGGAGGCAAAATATTTGCTGAGGACAGGTGTGGTAGTGCATGCCTGTCATCTTAGCACTAGGGAGGCTGAGGCAGTTTGAGGCCAGCCTGGACTACATATTATGTGAATTTTTTTTTTTTTTTTTTTTTTGGTACTGGGGATCGAACTCGGTTCCTTGAGCTTGTGAGGCAGGCGGCAGAACCACTGAGCTAAATCCCTGGCCAAACCTTTGGAGTTGTTTTTCTTTTTCTTTTATTTATTTTGGTACTGGGGATCGAACTCGGGACCTTGAGGTTGCGAGGCAGGCCTCGGCACCACTGAGCTAAATCGCCAGCCCGCCTGGACTACATATTGAGTTCAAGGTCGGCCTGAACTACATAGCAAGACCCTTTTCTCAAAAAAATAGGAAAGGGGCCAGGGATTTAGCTCAATGGTTCCGGCGCCTGCCTTGCAAGGGAAAGGTCCCGAGTTCGATCCCCAGTACCACACAAAAAAAAAACAAAACAGGAAAAAAGGGCTGGGGATTTAGCTCAGTGGTTTCGCCGCCTGCTGTGCAAGCACAAGGACCTGAGTTCAATCCCTGGTACCAAAAAAAAAAAAAAAAGGAAAAAAATTTGTTAGGAAACCACTTCTGACATGGGAAAACAGCAAATTCAAAGGTCTTTGGGCAGGAATGAGCTTGGCTATTTGAAGAACATCAAGAAAACCAATGTGTACCAGGCCCAGTGTTGCCACACCTGTAATCCCAGCATTTGGGAGGCTGAGGGAGGAGGACTGATCGCCAAGAGTTTGAGATCAGCCTGGGCTACATAGTGAATTCAAGACCAGGCTGACTATATTACAAGACCCTGTTTCAGAAAACAACAACAAAAAGGAAAATCAATATGGAGCCTGGGATGGTGGCACAAATTTGTAATCCCATCACTCTGGGAGGCTTAGGCAGGGGGATCACAACTTCAAGCCCACCCGGGGCAATTTAGCAACTTTTAGTGAGGCCCTGTCTCAAAAGGGCTTGGGATATAACTCAGTATAATGGCCCTGGTTTCAATCCCCAGTACCATTCACACACTGTTGCTAGCATGGAGGAAACAAGAGCAAACAAAAGAACACAAGCTCTGAACGGTGAGTTCTAGTGGGCAGGCCTGTAATAAATGGCTACTAAATAAGAGATGTAAACTTTGGATTTTAATACATATTTGGTGGGAAGCCATGGGTGATCTAAGCAGTGGAGAGGCTGATTTGATCGTCAATTTCTGAAAGAATGGATTAGGCTGGGATGGGTAATTTTCTGTTCCTGGCTCCTACCTTCCAGGTCCACACCGTGGCGCTGGGCCAGATGGAGGACATTGTCCCCAACTCTGCCGCTCACCGGGATGCGCTGGCCTGACCGGTCTACGAACACCACGTTCACCCTGGGGACACACGGGGGTGTGGATGTCGAGGTGCAGGACAAGCTCAGGGGCCTCATAGGGTCAGGAACTCGGGGTTCGAGCTAGATAGACAGGGATAGAAGAGGGCGAGGCAGATAAAGAACCCCAGAGAGAAGCTGCAAGGCAAGGCGGGAACCTGGGAAACCTTGTGGGACGAGGAACGGGACACTTTGTCTTGCACTCACACGTCCCCGGGCCGCTCAGGGCCGCCGATGTCCCCTTCTGCCAGGCGCCTGCCTAGAAAACAGTTGAGTGAGCGGAGGCGCCCGCCCTGCGGGCACCAACCGGCTAACGCAGTCTGTCCCTGGCGATCGGAGTACCTGTCGTCCGAAATTTCCTGGTTGTCAGCAACGCTGCCTCCCCAGTCCTACTCCACCAGGAGGCCCTGGCAGCTCGCAACAGGAGCCTGACAGTCACGCCGCCCCGGGCCGTGGAGGCGGCCATGACAGATGTCACGTGACCGCGCGACTGGGCATGCGCAGCGCCAGCCGTGCGAGCAGAGGCCAGAGCAACACGAACTGCGAAGTTTGCTCTGGGGCCGCGACCATAAGGGGCCCACGTGGTGTAAAGGAGCCACGCGGGAGACCACACACACACCCGCGCGCACACACACACTCACGGGGCTATCCCAGACTTCCCACCCAGGTGCCCCTCTGTCCCAAGAACAAGCCAACTCTTACTTCTTTAAAACCATTTACTTACAAACTTTAATTCAGCAAAGGCCTGTGTGGGAAGATGGGGAGGGCAAACCCTGGAATGGACGTGGGCCCTAGAATCAGGAGAGGGGAGCTGGTGGCTGGGGGTGGGGTCCAGGATCACCCCAGATGGACAGGTCCTGCTTGTGGGCAGGCCCTATCTGCAAGGAGTTGTTGGTTTCCGGAACCGGGCTGGAAGAAGGCCAGGACGCGGATCTTCGATCAGGCCTGAGGGGGTTGGGGCACATTTTCATGGGGAGACAGCAGAGGCTCAGTGAGATAGCACAAGGCCAACTCCCAGACAGACAGCAGGGACTGGCTGAAGCCAGCTGAGAACGCCTGTCTCTGTACCTAGGCCTGGGTGGACTGGGTGGGATGGGGGGGGGGGGGGAGGTGTGCCAAGACCGAGGCTTCGGCCTTCTACTGTCCCCAGGGTGGAGTCCCCAGGTGGAGGGGCCCAAGCCTGAGGCCAGAGCTGTTTGGTCCTGAGTCAAGCTTGCAGAGCTTGGCGTCTGAGAAGCTCTGGCCAGTGAGGCCTGCAGGCCAACGTTAAGGCATCAGAAGGCCAGGAGGCTGTGGCAGGGAGCAGGGGACAGGGTGGGGTACTGGCTAGAGTAGGCAGGTAGTGGCAAGAGATGCCATGACTGCAGCAGACTGGGAGAAAGGAGAGGGCTGAGGCAGTTGGAATCAGAAGTGTGGAATGGAGGCCTGGAGAGGCAGGACCTTGAAGGAATCAGAGCTGTGGGGTCATCTGGGATGGCTTAAAAAATAATAAAA
The DNA here is from genome assembly GCF_053883595.1 of Heterocephalus glaber. Lineage (NCBI taxonomy): Eukaryota > Metazoa > Chordata > Mammalia > Rodentia > Bathyergidae > Heterocephalus > Heterocephalus glaber. The sequence goes on along the minus strand of NW_028258457.1, from coordinate 8,515,074 downwards.
ATTAGAAAAGGAAACAAAGTCAACTGTCAAGAGTTAAAAAGGCAGCAGGGGGACAGTCTCTGATCCTCATGGGAGGTCAGGGAAACCTCCAAGGCACTCAAAAGGCCAAAACAGGAGTGACAAGGCAGGAGGGGACCCCGAGAAAGAGCCAGGCCCAGGCAAGGACAGGAGCAGGTGGGGAGAGAGCAGGCCCGGCCCCTCTCTCTTAAGGCTGTGGGTTCCCACACCCAGAGCAGGCTGGAGGTGCAGAGCGCCGGGCACCCCCATACTCTTTGGGCTCTGTTTAGTTGGTCAGCAAAGTCTTTCAGAGATTTCTCTATTACCCAAAATAAAGAAAATTTTAAAAACAAAAACAAAAACAACCACAAAACACCAGAAAGCCCCAAAGTGCCCCTTAAAAAATCCTCTTCCGCTTCAGGTAGGAGTCTGCGTAGTGGCCGCCAAGGCCCTGGGAGTGCTGGCCCACGTAGCTGCCCTCCGGGCTGGGCTCAGGTGAGGGCAGCAGGTGGGCAAAGCTTCGTTTCTGGCCACCCAGGGGGGTCTGGAGACAGAGGGCATGGGGGACTGGGTGAGGGGGCGCCCCAGGGCTGGAACTCCCCAGCCCTGTGCCTCCCCATCCCCTGCCCGTACCTTCAGCAGGTGGCTGTGGCCATTGGGCCCTGGGCTAAGGCCCAGGAGCCCCTCACTGGAGCCCAGTGGGGAGGAGCCAACTGCCTGGAGAAAAGGAAGAGCGCAGGTCACTTCCTCACTTCTGAAGGGGCCAAAGGGGTTCAGGTGTTCTTTGCACCTGCCACTTGCAGCTGTGGCCAAGGCACTGAGGTCACAGCACCCTGAGGGCAGGCCCACTGCCCGCATGCTGGCCACCCCTTGGGGACCTGCTCCTCACTTTGTTGAGGTGACTCTGCTTGAGGCCAGCCTGCAGGCCACTGGTGAAGTAGGAGGTGGGTGAGCCCGAGTAGAAGTGAGAGAGAGGCCCGCCTCCTCCACTCCGCTCGCTGAAGCCACTGGGTGGAGGGGACATCTGCAGAGAGCGGGGAGTGGATGAGTGATGAAGGATCCCCCCAAAAGATCCTGGGCTTGGCCGTAACAAGTGTTATGGGGACAGCTGGTATGTGAGGATCAGCTTGCCCTTTGTCCTCCAGGGAAAACATCTGCAGCCAGCCACCATGGCCTATGCCTGCAGTCCCAGCTACTTAGGAGGCTGAGGGGAGCCTAGATCGAAGCCACCTTGGACAACACAGTGAGACCTCATTGCAAAAAAATGTTTGCTATGCTTAATAGCAGATGGGGCCACTTGTTACGCAGCCAGATCTACCTGTTGCACTCAGGGGGCAGGGTGTACATGGTGCCTCTTACCTTGTGTCGACTGGGTCCGTGAGGCCCTAGGGCTGGCTCCCGGGGGTGGGAGAAGAGCCGCCGAGGTCCCACGTCCTGAGTGGAAAGGACAGGGACACGTAAGCCAGGTCTGTGCCGGTCTCAGCCTGGGCTATTCTGCAGCACAGCAGCACCAGGGTGCTCAAGAGGGCAAACTCAGCCTGCGGAGGGCTGTGAGCAGGTGGGGCAGCTGGAATGGGACCAGATGTGTGTACTGTCCCGGGGCAGAGGTGCCTGGGTCCCCACGGTGATCCAGAGGTGGTCAGCAGTTCTGTTTTCAAGGGACACAGGGAACCTCAGAATATGAACCCTTCCCATTTTCATATTTGGCATTTATTTCAGTTGACAGTTTGTTTTAAGCCTATGTGGGCCAAACATAATAGGTATGGGTTGCAAGGGTCAGTCTGAAGTTTCTGAACAGAAGCAGGCTGGCATCACAGAAGGACTAATCTCCAGGAATCAAAAAGGGCACAAATGGACAGACAGACAGGATAGCTGCGTGTAGGGTGAGAATGTGAAGGTCCTAGACAGACAAGGGAGGGGTGACAGGCAAGGCCAGACAGACAGGAGACTTGTGGCAGGGACCGTTATCTGGCAGGTTCCCTGCAGTGTGCCTAAATGCTTGGCTTGACACAACCAGTCCTAAAGAAATATGGTAGGCCCAGGCATGAGAGCACATGGCTGTCATCTAAGCATTCTGGGAGGCTAAGGCAGGAGGATTCCAGCCTGGGCAACCTAGCAAGGCCCTGGATCAAAAAAAGAAAAAAAGGCTGGGGATACAGTTCAGTGTGAGGGTTCAATCTCCAGTACCACCCAGGCACATACCCCCAAAATGTGGTTGAGTTTTGGACTGTAGATCATTCTGGATTTTGGATTTGAGAAAAAAATGAGGCCTCTCAAGAACAGAACCCAAGTTGAAAGGAAGCTCATTTCCATTTCAGAGAAATCTTACACGCACAGAAGGTCATTTTATACACCATTCTTTGTATGTCTGCATTCTGACTATGACCTGTCATGTGGTCAAGGCGAGGTCTGATGTGGTGCTCAAAGCTTCAGATGTAGTCAGGCATGGTGGTGCATGCCTGTAATCTCAGCTGCTGAGGAGGCTGAGGCAGGAGGATTGCAACTGAGACTGAGACCAGCGCCTGGGCCACTAAGCAAGACTCCATCCCGTAATAAAAATTAAAAAGAGCTGGGGATACAGCTCAGTGCTCCCTGGGTTCAATTCTCAGTGCTGCCAAGGTGGGGGCAGGGATAGTGTCACCTGTGTATAACCCCAGCACTCAGGAGGCTGAGGCAAGAAGATCGTGAGTTTGAGGCCAGCCCGGGTGACACAGTGAGACTGCCTCAAAGGAAAAAAGTTTTGCAACTTGGGACCTTCTGGATTTTGGATCAAGGCCACCCTGCGTCATTTTAGAGAATGACATGGTCAAGGGAACAAAAAGCCACAGCAGTTGGAACTCGGGGACGGTGGGGCTAGGGCAACTAGGTACTCACCGAGGGGTAGTCAAAGCCGTAGCTGTCGGGCAGCCCGGGCTCGGGGGGCAGGCGGGAACCAGCAAGGGGGCTGAGGAGGCGGGACTTAAGTGGGAAGGCTTTGCTGCCACTGCCACCTGTGCCAGAGCCTCCACCTGGGGCTGGGGGGTTGGGCAGGGCCCCCTCGGCCTGGTGGCGGCCTCTCGTGGCACACCCCCAGCCCCGGGCTTCCTTGCCAGCCAGGTTGGTAGCTGGGAGCAGGCTGTGCAGGTTTAGGTAGGGATTCAGGGGGATCCGGTAGTCCTTGGGGGGTTCCCCCAGCAGTGAGACCTGTGACAGAGGGCTGGATTCACCAAGGGCACAGGCAGAGGGGCAGTGCAGGGCAGGAGGCAGGAAAGGTACACCCATAGGGTACAGCCTTACCCCGGTGGGTGTGGGGAGGGGTCCACTGTCCTTCTGCAGGCCCCTCAGACCTGGGCCTCGGATCCCCACAGGGGCAGGGGGTGGGGTGAGCTGGGCTGCTGTGGGACCCAGGCCCATGGGCTCCCGGTCACCCCCAGAGGGGCCCAGCAGAGGTGGCAGCAGGGGTGGTGGCTTTCCTCGCCGAGGTGGCAGCTCTGGGGCGAGGGTCCCCCCTGCAGAGAGAGTAGAGTGTCCCCAGGGACCCAGCCCCCAGTCCCTTCCTCCCAGGGCACTAGAGCCAGCACAGACTAAAGGTATCCCCGGGCACCAACCTCCAGGATGCCCCTGGCTGCCCCATGACGTGGACACCCCACTCAGTGACAGACGAAGAGACTGAGGCCCAGAGAGGCTGTCACTGGCCCAAGGCCACACAGCTGGGAACTCACCACTCCCAGGGAGGAAGGGGGCTGGGCAAGAGGACAGGGAAGGTGTCCAGGAGAGGTGGGGTGGCCGAGTCGGTGTTACCTGCTGACAGGTCCCCGAGGAGGGGGTTGGCTGGCTGGGGCCCAGCCTGGAGGGGGCCCAGGGGCGAGTCTCCCAGGATCCCAGGCTTCTAGGACAGACATAGTCAGCTGTGGATGGCAATCTCAGGCACACACACATGTAGCCTGTGGTACCCCAGGGCCCTGGGGGGACAGAGGGTGTACCCAGCACGCCAGGGCTACCCAGCCTCCTGGCTGATCACACAGCACAGTGTGACAACAGCCATATCGTGTGTGATAGCCAGAGGGTTTTGGTCACACTTAGTCCCATAACGCCCCAAGCACACACATTCACTGTCACCACCAGACACAGCCCATCACTGACTGGAACCCAGCAAAGCAACCCACATAGTACCTCTTGGACTTGCCGATAACCCACATATCTGCGGCCTCGCACCTGTGTGCGTGTGTGTGCATGTGTGGTAAGGGCAGGGCACTCTTCCCTGGCACAGGGATGGGGGCAGGACTCCCCACCCACACCTGTTTTTTGGCTATAACTAGGCGTGTCCAGCTCCCCTCATCCCTGCTCTGGCTACCAAGGCCTGGCGTCCCTTGCAGGGCAAGGGCAGGCCCCACCATGAGTAGAGGGGTGAGTTCCTTCATTCTCGAGGCACCAGGGTGGCATGGGGGGTGTTAGGCAGGGGCAGGCAGGGCTACCAGCATGGGGTGCAGGGGGTCTGCTGTTACCTTATGGCTCTGGGCCTGCAGGGCGAGCTGCAGCAACGCTGTGGACAGGGCTGGCCCGCTGAGCAGTGGCATGGCTGGGGGGGCACCCAGGAGGCCTGGGGGAGATGCAGAGAGCTGGGCGGTGGCCCTCAGATGGGGAACCCTTTCCCCTACCATTCAACATAGCCCTGGCTATGGATGGGCCAGGAAGCTAAGGAAGGACCTAGGAAGGGCAGGGTAGGGTGCACTGTGGAGGACCCCGCTCCCTATAATCCCGCCTCTGGGAGGGGCCTCCACGTCGGTCTGGGCTAGGTAAGAGGCAGGCAAGGCATGTGTGGGACGCCCGCTTACCCTGCTTGCCTCCCACACTGCTGTGGAGCAGAGGGTTGAGGAGCAGCTGCAGGGAGGCGGATGGGCCCAGGTTGTTGAGCAGTTGCAGAATGTTAGGCTCAGGCAGGAGCCCCTTGCCACGGTTGAGGGCCTGTGGAGGGGGACAGGGCAGCTGAGCACGGCCTGGCTGCTGCAGACACCTGATGACCACCTGCACACCCCTCCTGCACACTCACCGTGGCCTGGGCAGCAATGAGCGCAGCCAGCATGCTGCGGCCAGGGGGCCCGGGGGCGCAGAAGGACACACGGAGGTGGCTGTCCCCCAGGGCCAGGCCGTCAGCCCGCTGCTGTGCCGCCTCAGCCATCTCAGCAGTCTCGTACTCCAGCACTGCGAAGCCCTTCAGCTGCCCGTCCTGGCCGCAAGCCAGCTGTGGGGAGGCTTTCGTGAGATGGGGGCAGCTACCCCTCTACACCCAGGGGTGCCCCAAAAGGGTCAGATGCTGCACGGACACTCGACAGCGCCTCTTCATGGAGGTGGAAGTAAGCCCTGCTGCTGTACCAACCCAGGGGGCTGCCACATTCTTCAGGGGTGACAGCTGAGGCCCAGACAGGGCAGTGCAGCCAAGGCCACACTGCTGGGGGGCAGCAGAGCTGGGGATGGTTCATAGGAATCAACTCCACAAGGCCCCTTGCCAGTGCCACTGACGGGATTCCCAAGTACACCACGACTCCAGGGTCCTGGCTGGCAGCTTTGGAGTATGGCCCCGACACAGGTCTGGAGCCACAGAGCCCGAAGCTGAGCCTGGAAGGGCTCCAAGCCTAAAGGTTCAAGGCTGATCAGCCAGGTACAGAGGCATGGTCACAGCCGGCGGGGACACCTCTCCTTCAGGCCCACAGCCCCTTATCTGCAGCCTTGGGCAGCCGTGTTCCAGGGCGAGCTTGCTGGAGACTGGAAAGGTGGGTGCTGCGCGTGCTGTGTAGTACACGACAGTCCCTGCCATGGGGCGAGGCAGCTCCCCCTACACAAATGACAGCAAGACGCAGAGAAAGAGGCCACAAACAACTGGGGTCAGTCGGGCCTTGCTGCCACCTATATAACCCTGCAAACTTGTCTCCTGGTTGTCAGAGCACATTGAGAGCTGCAACCAGGGTGGGGCTGACCCAGAGGAAGCAGGTGCCAAGACAGCACCCGGCCCTGATCCCACCTGACTCGTACCGATGGGGTCCAAATGCCCATGGCCAGAGTCGCTGCACTACAGAGGTGGAAACTGAGGCTCCAAGAAGGCAGTCCCTTACTAGGCCAAGCCAAAGCAGGGGTCAGAAAAGGCCAGGCTGGTGCCCCCTCATGGGACTGGCCTGGGTGGCAATGGCTGTCCCTCCTTGTCCCAGTTCACTGATGAGTGTCATGTTTTGAGACCAACTCAATGTTCCTGAATTGACACAAGGGACAGCTGCAAAAGGAGTGAGAAAAAGTTTATGTCCAAACTAAAAGGTGCCACTGGCAAAGCAAGTGGACTCAAGAGGCCGAGGCAGGAGGGTGGTGGCAAGTCTAAGCCCAGCTTGGCAAATTAGGGAAAGCTTATCTCAAAATAAAATTAAAAAGGGCTGGGGATGTAACTCAGTGCTCCCTGAGTTTAATACCCTGTACCAGACCAAACCAAACCAAACCAAACCAAACCAGAAGGGAAGCTAGGTGTGGTACTCCATACTTGTAATCCCAGCACTGGAGAGGCTGAGGCAAGAGGATCACTTGACCCTAGGAGTTTGAGATCAGCCTTGGGCAACATAGTGAGGTCCCATTTCAAAAAAGACAGAAAAGGGCTGGAGACTCAGCTCAGTGGCACCACGCCTGCCTCACAAGCCCATGGTCCTGAGTTTGATCCCTGGTACCAAAAATTAAAAAAAAAAAGCAAAGTTGGGCTGGGGATTTAGCTCAGTGGTTCCACTGCCAGCCTCGCAAGCGCAAGGACCCGGGTTCGATCCCCAGTACCAAAAAAAAAAAAAAAAAAAGAAAGAAAAAGAAAAGTTTCAGTTTCCAGCATCTCCTATTTCAGATTTTCAGAGGAGGGAGGCTCACCCTGTACAGTTTTGCTGGAGCAGGGTCGGCCAGAGAAGTTGCAGGCAGCTTTTGGCACTGGACTTTCAGGAGGTGAGGATGCTGAAATGTGACTGAATGCCCAGTAACAAGAATAAGTAGCAGTACAAACTTTTCCTTAACATCCAAGGTCTTAAGATACCTGCTTTATTTTGCATTAGTACTGCAGTACTGAGGGTTGAACCTGGAGCCTCACATGTGTTAGGCAAGCATCTACACTGAGCTTCATCCCCAGCCTTTTCTATTTTTTATTGAGACAGGGTATTACTATGCATATGGGATTAAATAAGATGTTCAGCAGGGCTGGGGATTTAGCTCAGTGGTGCTGCCGCCTGCCTTGAAAGCGCAAGGTCCCAAGTTCTATCCCTGGTACCAAAAAAAAAAAAAAAAAAAAAAGATCTTCAGCAAAGGGGTGGGGTGCAGCTCGGGGGTCAGTGCCTGCCTAGCATGTGTGAGGCTCTGGGCTCTACCCCCAGCACCATGTAAATAAATGACTGAATAAACAGCTGGGGAGCCAGGTGTGGTGATGCACACCTGTAATCCTAGCATTCAGGGAAGCTGAGGCAAGAGGATACCATGTGATTCCCACCTAGGCAATTTGGCAAGACCCCATCTCAAAATAAAAAAATTAAATAAAAAAAAAAAGGGCTGGGGATGTAGCTCAGTAGTAGAGAGCCTCTGGGTTTGATCCCCTACTACTAAAAGGAAAAAAGAGGCAGAATTTTTTTTTAGTACCAGGGATCCAACTCTGGACCTTGTGCTTGTAAGGCAGGCACAGTGCCACTGAGCTAAATCCGCAGCCCTAAGTGAATATTAAGTAAATAAATAAATAAATAAATATCCTAGGGAATGTTTAAGTAGAGAAATGAATAGGCAGCCATTCAAATGAGAAAGCATGACTCAGAAAGCATGACTAAGTGCAGCATGTAGTACACACCCGTAGCCCCAGCTACTCAGGAGGCTGAGGTAAGAGGATCGTTTGGACCTACGGGTTCAAGACTTGCTTGGGTAACAGAAGGGGACCTCATCTAAACAAACAAACAGCCGAGCATAGTGGCACACGCCTATAATCCCAGCACGTGGGAAGCTGAAGGAGGAGGATTGCTGCAAGTTCGAGGCCAGCCTGGGTATACAAGATCCTGCTTTAAAAAAAAGAGGGCTGGGGATTTAGCTCAGTGGTTCTGCCGCCTGCCCCACAAGCCCAAGGACCTGAGTTCGATCCCCGGTACAAAAAAAAAAAAAAAAGAAAGAAAAACAAAACAAGAAAGCAGTACTACCCTCATTTCAAGATGGGGAAACCATGCAGAGAACCTGCAGTGGGTCGTGGCCCTGTTCCTTAGGCTCCATACCAGAGGACCAGGTAACTGAGTGAATTCCAGTTGGGTCCAGAGTAGCTGTGTAGCAGAAAAGATGAGCCATGAGGGAGGGAGGAGAGAGATGCCAGCAGAGGCCTATCACATGGGGGCTGAGCCCAGAGAAGGTTGCAGAATCAGGGCTGAACCCAGCAATGTCCCTCTAAGCCCTGCACTGGCAGTGTTGTGATCCCGGCACTGCCAGGCCCTAGCTGTACCCCTGTGCTGCAGTGTCCCCACCTGGAAACAGGACAGTGCCTGCCTCTTAGGGCTGTTACAGAATGGTGACTGGCCCCCTTGAGGTTCTCAGAGGGCTGCATCTGGCCTGTTCCTGCCCGGGGAACCTGGCTCAGAGCAAGTCACACATACAGAAAGGCCCGGCACCTGCTCTCAGTACCCCTACCCACCATGCTCACCTGGCAAAAGGTGGGCGAGTGCACGGCTGACAGCGCCTGGCGCAGGGTGTCCACGTCACTGAAGCCGGGGGGGAGGCGGTCCACACAGAGGCAGCGCGAATGCAGCAGGGCCGGCGTAAGCTGGCCCGCATCTGTCCAGTGCACGTACAGTGTACGCGGGCCCAGTGGCTTGCCCAGCAGGTCCGACTTGGCACGGGCAGCCGAGTCCTTTTTCATGTATTCAGCGAAGCCATAGCCCTTGGATTGGCCGGTGTGCTCACTGTAGACTAGGAAGCAGCGCTCCAGGCTGCCAAAGGGCCGAACTAGCTCTTCAAACTGAGCCTGCGTGAGGCTTGGGGGCAGGTTGGCCACACACAGCAGCGCATCCGTGGGCTGCAGCTGCACTGACAGCTCGCGATCCCGCAGGTGGCTCTGGTGGAAGGCGTTGATGGCTGCCTCGGCCTGCTCCCCATTCAGCAGGGTCACGAAAGCTGCACACAGGAGGGAACGTGGGATGAATGTGGGATGTGGGATGAAGCCCTGAGGGCCTGCTCATAGGCCTGCACCCACTGAAACACGTGTGACCTCAGGACAGGGGCCACAAGGACATTCCCAGGTGCCAGCTGCTCCAGGCAGCTGAGCACAAGTGTGTGAGCGGGCCAGCTGGTGCCTCCTGCAGGCAACCCGTGTCCCTCTGCAGCCCAGAGCAGTCAGGCCAACCATGCCCATAGCTGCATCCTACAAACCACATGACAACAGGGTGCCACCAGGGTAGGGGTGGAGCTGGTGGTCACTGGAGCCCAGATTTAAGCCTCAGACTCTGTGTGGCTTTAGGCCTCAACCTTCCCATCTGTCCAACAGGAATAATGGGGCCTCCCAACACCTGGAGCGGGAGTGGGCTCACAGCAGCACCCTTGCCAGGGGAAGGACCCTTGAACACAAACAGCCTGGCAGTGGCACAGCCTGCAGTCCCAGCTCCCTGGAAGTAGGAGGTAGGAGGAGCACCTGAGCCCGGAGTGCAGAGCCACCCTGGGCAACACAGGGAGACCATATCTCTTAAAACCAAGTCAAATCAAGTAAGGGCACGCCTGTATTCCCAGCACTTGGGAGGCTGAGGCAGGAGGATGGAGTTGTGGCCAGCACGGGCTATAGACCAAGTTCAAGGCCAGCTGGGGTACAAAGTGAGACCCCATCTCAAAAAGAAAACAAATCAAATCAAATAAGCCAGGCACAATGGTATACACCTGTAATCCCAGCTATTCAGGAGGCTGAGACAGGAGGATGGCAAGATCTAGGAAGTGCCACACACCGAGAGCAATTAATTCACCATCTGTCACTTGCTGACAGTCAGAGTGAGGATAAACCAGGGTTCCAATTTGATATCTGTCTGTCCCTGGCCTGCTGGGTAGGTTTCCCAGGGACACATTCGTACCCCTATCAGATTCAAAGAAAAGCCTCTGGCTCACCTCTCAGAGTTTTGAGGAGAGAGGAAAATGATCAGGGTCAGATTTGATCTGTTCGTTGTTTTTTTTTGGTACCAGGAATGGAACTCGGATCCTTGCGCTTGCGCAGCAGGTGGCGAAACCACTGAGCTAAATCCCCGGCCCAGGGTCAGGTTTGATCTGATGGGGCTCCCGGGGGGAAGGCAGGTGACAGCATGAAGTGTTGGGGGCAGTAAGGCCGGAGGGAGGCAGAGACAGAGGGGACGGGGACTAGGTGAAAGCCAAAGTGGCTTGGAGGAGGAAAGCAGACAGGCCCAGTGACTTGTTACCTGGAGCAAGTGGGGTGGGAAGGGGGTGAGTCCCAGGCCCAGAGGGAAACATGGGGGTTTCCCAAGATGCGCACCCAGGATGCCAGGCAGATGATGCCCCTGCTGCACTAGGTTCAGGGACAGTGTTGGGACTAAAGTTCAGGAGACACTGGGCCAGGACCTTCTCATCTTCCGGGACTGTCACCTCCGGCCCACCTGGCCCACCCTGTGGCTCCACAAACCTGTCCCTTTGTACTTGTCCACAAAACAGTACTTGAGCTCATAGTCACTGAGTAGGTCGTGTACTTCCTGCAGAGAAAGAAGCCAGAGGACAGGGAGTCAGTAGGGATGGAGGGGACTTCCATCTTACAAATGAGTCTGACCACATTATTTGCTCAAGGCCATTCAGCTGCAGAGGTGGGATTGCCCACTATTAACACTTGGACTTCAGGGAAGCTGCTGAGCCTTATTGCTAAGCCTCTATTTGGAAATTTTATTAACAACTCTATAGTTATGTATCAATCCATTTTGGAGGTGAGGAAACTGAGGCTCAGAGAAGTTAAGAAACACTGGAGAAGGTCTGCAGTTGGGCAAGGCAGCAGAAGAACACCATTCAGGGCTGCCTGACCAGGGAGGACAGGTACTTAAAAGCCCGTATTGGACAGCTCTCGCCCTCCTCATTCCTTCCTGTCACCAGGGTCACCCTCTCATCAGCCAGTTTTGAGGGTGAGGCACCAAGGCCTGCTTGTGGCTCCAGAAACAAATTGGAACATGCATGGTGGTCTTTTATCCACCCCCAAATCATGCCCTCCTATGACCCTTGGGGTCCCACTAGCCAGTGCCCACCCATGGGCAAAGAAGACCAATGGCAGGTATGTTGGTGGGCCAGAGAGTGGAGAGTCCCAAGAGCAGGGACTGTGAACCTCTGCCATTCCACTGCAGCAGGGCAGGGCAGGGCAGGGCAGGGCAGGGCAGGGCAGGGGAGGGCAGGGCAGGGCAGGATATATGGCATTTCTCTGGGTCCAAAGAGCATCGGGAAGCCCTGCCCCATGTCGGTCTCAAGACAAGGGTGCTCCTGGCAGCCAGATTAACCAAGACAAGTTCCATAGATCATCCCCTCCATTTTCCTGTAGATCTGAAAAGAGCTGGGAGGAAACCTCATTTTCCCAAATCAGTCCTGAACCTTTGGAGAAGGCTTCTACAACTTCCGGCTCTCTCCACCAGAAGCATGCATCAGTGTATGATAGGAAAGGGGATACTCTAACCCGGAAACTTCTAGATATGAAATCTTGCCACCTCGAATTAGTCGACTGGGGAAAAGCACAATCCGAAATGGGGTCGCCTAGAATCCCTATTTCCACCCCTCCTAACAGCAGCCCATTCCCAAACCTCCAGCGAGTCCAAAGCTCCCCGCCCCCTTGTACTCTCCGCCCCCTTCAATCACTTAGCCTCGCCCAAGCCAGTGGTCGCCCCTAGCAACGGCCTCCCTCAATCCAAAGTTGGTTTCTTCCCTCACCACGGTCCCCCACAGCTCTTTCATTCTTGGTCTCTCCCGACCCCCGCGAGGATCCCGCGCTTGGACGCCCCCGCCAACTCCCCCCACAGACGCCACCACTGGTGTCGCCCGGTTTCCCCCGCGCACGCGCACGGTGGTATTTCCCGCCACGCTCCCATACCGCCCCCCCATACCTGGTTGGTCACGTCCCCTGGGAGGCCCCGAATCAGTATCTTGCGGCGGTTACGAAACTGTCGTTCGGTGTGTTCCAGGCGTTTCCGGATCTCTTCCGGATCTAGCGGCGGCAGCTCTTCGGGCGTCCGGCGCTCTGCGGTCTCGGTGGCTTCAGCCTCGGCCCCAGGCTCCGGGCTCAACTGGGGCCGATGAGTAACGGACACATCGGCCGCCATCTTGGGAAACCCGGCGCCTTCTGGGACCAGCGAGCTGGGGCGGAGCGGCATAGAGCGGCAAAGACCACGCACCTGCCGATTGGCCGAGAAAATCCCCGCCTCCCTCCAGACTCCTTCAGCCCATTGGCGAAAGCCTAGCCAGCCTCTCAGAGTAGAAGACGCGTCAGGGTCGCCATAGACACCGCCCCCTTCCACAACCGCGGTGCCATTCAATAGAAGTTCGGAGCGCTGGAGAGAGCCTAGCGGTGAGGAAGGAATCCAGCCACAGACTACGGAGTTTAAAGGCTTTATTCGTGGGAAATTCCATGGTACATCCAAAGTCCTGACCGTCTTTGGCCCAGGATCCCGGCATCCCCCAGATCAGGACGACGCCTCTTCCCCCGGTGTGTCTTCAGACTGTATTGCCGTGAGGGGCACCGAGTTGCTTTGCTGCTTCACGTGGTAGATGCCACACCGTTTCTGCATCCCGAACACATATAGTAAAGCCCCTGAGATAATGACCACGCCCAGGACGGTTAACACCGTTACGCCAATGGTGACCGAGTGGTCTCGACCTGCGCAGAGAAAGCTGGGAGTAAATATTCGTGCCCGGACCCTCATGGGCTTTCTACACCAGCGCCGCGGCCCCTCTGGGTTCTTGCCCCGAGGTCTGGCCTCCTGGCAGTGATAACAGACTTTGGTGTAACTTGACACGGAGTAGGATACCGATGTTACCGCAAGCCCTTATGCCCGAAGCCTCCTTGGAAACAGCCTCGAGGCTGGATTGCCGCTGGCCACGCACTGCACTACTTGAGTAGTGCTGTCTCTCCACTCCATATGCAGGGGACATTTGGCCTGATCAGTCTTTGTGGTTTTTTGAGACAGAGTCTCGCTGTGTAGTCCAGCCTGGCCTCGAGCTCCTGGTGATCCTCCTGCTTCAGCCTCCCAAGTGCTGGGATGACAGGCTGACACGTGTGTGCCACCACACAGGGCTGGGACCCTCTGTGTAACCACCAGGTGACCAGACACCCCAAACTCCCGAGACGCTGGGAAAAGTCAAGGTAAGGCAGTGAAGGTTTTAAAGGCCTGAGTGACCAGCTCACCTAGGACACGCAGCTGGACAGCCGTGCTCCTATATATGAGCTCTCCGGCGACCACGAGGGTGGCATTGCAGATGAAGTGGCGTCCGTTGTCGCTGTCAGTGGCAATCAGCTGAAGCTGGGCGGGCTCTCCCGGAGATGGGGCCAGAACCCCATCCAGTATGACCTGGGCTCGGGGTCCGGCCTTGCAGGTCACATTCACTGTGGACCCCTTGGGGATGTTGGTCCTGCTTAGGCTCAGAATGGGCCCTGGGAAGCCTAAAGTTTTGGCAGAGCATTGCCCAGGGACTTAGTGACCATGACCGTCCTCTGGGTCAAGCCGCCCCCACCTCCCAGCCCTTTCTTCCTGGGTATCCAGACCCTGCTTTCTTGGCGCTTCCTACCCAACTTGGAGTGCTCAGAAATACTTTTCAGGTAACCCAGGCCCCGCCCACACTGCAATGCCCCCTTGGGCAGCTCAGGCCCCGCCTTTCCTGCTATTTATGATGTGCCCCACCTGCCCACGCCCCTGGCCCGCTGAGACCACGCCTTTCGGCCGCCTCCTCTTACTGAAGACCGTGGTCAAGTTCTGTGCATAGCGACTCACTCCCGCCAAAGTCACGTTGCACGCAATCTTCTGGGTCCCCTCTTGGTCCACGTGCACTATGGCGGTGGCCTTGAGTGTGTCACCGTCCCTCGTGACTGTAGGATTCAGCGTCTGGTTCCCCAGTGCCAGGTGCACCTGGGCCTCGGAGGCCGGGAAGACCCCATCTAGAACACAATGCACCGGCCTCCACGTGCCCACCTCCAAGGACCTGGGGGCCTCCAGGTACGGGGCAGTCATGGGCAGGGCTGGGGAAAAGGATAGATGTAAGCAGGTAGCCAACAGGGACAGTTTCATCACCAGAACAGGGTCCTCTGATTTATTTACTGTATTTGGGGGTTTTTTTGAGACAGGGTCTCTCCATGTAGCCCAGGCTGGCCTTAAGCTCACAGGGATCCTCCTGCCTCAGCCTCCCAAGTGCTGGGATGATAGGCGTGCACCACCATGCCTGAGGGTCCTTTTCACAAGGTGACCTGGATTTTAGCAAGGGTCACCTCCTTCCAAGGACCCCCTCCCTCTGAGCCCACTTCCCCAGCGCCTCACCGAATGTCCGAAGCTGTCTGGCGGCTGACTTGTTCAGGAACAGCCCCAGACCCTCGGCTTGCAGGTCCAGCTCCGTGCGGCACGAGAAGTTGGCGCCGTGGTCGCCTCTGCCCACTGGCACGGTGGCCGTGACTTCCGTGGGCTCCCCGATCACCGGCTGCCGGCTCAGCTCCTCCTCGTTCCGGAGCAGCACCGCGGTGAGCCTGTTCCGGGGCGCCCCACCCACCACGAGGCAGCGCAGGGTGAGGTCCTGGCCCGAGGGCTGCCAGGGTGGCAGGGGGCTCAGCTCCACCTCCTCCGGAAAACCTAACAGAGGAGGAGGGGACAATGGCAATTATCAGCTGGCCCTGGTTTGTTTGTTTATTTATTTATTTTGGGGGGATACCGGGGATTGAACTTGGGACCTTGCGCTTGGGAGGCAGGTGCCAGAACCACTGAGCTAAACTCCTGGCCCATCATTTATTTATTTTGAGATGGTTTTACTAGTTGCCCAGGCTGGCCTTGAACTTGCCTTCCACCTCCCCCACAAAGACTCCTAAATACCTGGGTTTACAGGCAGGACCTCACCAAATTGCTAAATCGGTTTTTGATTTGTTGGGGTTTTTTTGTACCAGGGATCTAACTCAGGTCCTTGCGCTTGCGCAGCAGGCGGCGAAACCACTGAGCTAAATCCCCAGCCCTTTTGATGTATTTTTAAAATTTTCTTTTTGTTTGTTTTTTTGAAACAGGGTCTCACTGTGCAGTCCAGGCTGGCCTTGAACTCCTGGTGATCCTCCTGCCTCAGCCTCCTGAGTGCTGGGATTGCAAGAGTGCCCCACCACGCCTGGTTTATTCTGTCCTTGTAAATGCTGAGAAACTCTGGAATAATCCCTAAGAAACCAGAGATGGGCTAGTGGAAGACTTCATCCATCGAGACCTGGGATTTGGGGGCTGAGGATGTTGCTTAGAGTTAGAGCACTTGCCTAGCATGCCTGAGGCCTGGCCTTGAATCCTGGCACCACCAATAACTAAATAAATAAATAATAAAAGATTTTTTGAGTCAGGGTCTCACGAGGAGTTCAGGTCGCCTAGGCTGGCCTGGAACTTGTAGTGATCCTACTGCCTCAGCCTCCCAAGTGCTAGGATGACAGGTGTGCACTATCACACCTGACAATAGAAATTTTTGGGGGGGTATCAGGGACCAAACTCAGGACCTTTCGCTTGTGAGGCAGGCGGTGGAACCACTGAGCTAAATCCCTGGCCCTAAAAATATTTTTGAAAAGGCTTATTGAGACCCAAGGTAATTGATTTTATAGCCAAGATGCACCTCTGTCTGTCTGTCTCTCCAGTGATCAGGTAAGGGGATGAGCCCCATGTCCACCTCCAGTCTGATCCACTCACGGTATATGGTGATGTTGGAGGAAGCTGTCACCTGCGAGCCACCACACAGCACGGAGCACATGATCCTGGTGTCCTCAGTCAAATTGCTGAGCCAGAAAGTTGCCCAGCCTGGGCTGCTGCCATTCAGCTGCTTCGGCAGGGACGTTTCCAGAATGAGGTTTGAGGGGCTGGGGCACTCAGTGCTACAGTTGACCAAGACAGAGCCACCAGCAGCAAGCACGGCAGCCGGGGGCTCCAGCCACAGTGGGAACATCTGCTCTTGGGCACCTGGGGGAACAGGAGGGCACCATCGTGTGGTTTTTCAGTTGCCCTGGACCCACCCACTGAGCAGCAGGTGCCACCTCCCTCTCCGACATGGTGAGGGAGACAGAATCAGTGAGGGACTGGCAGAGCACAGAGCCAGGCTGGGGAAGTCTGATCCAGCCAACAGGAAGAGGTGATAGGGAAGGCATCCAGGAGGAGGAGGCCACCATGGGCAAGTTTTATTTATTTATTTATTTTTTGGTACTGGGGATCGAACTTGGGTCCTTGTGCTTGCACAGAAGGCAGTGAAACCACTGAGCTAAATCCCCGGCCCTCAAGTTTTATTTTTAAACAGGGTCTCACTGTGTAGCCCAGGCTGGCTTCAAATTTGCAGTGATGCCTCTGCCTCTGCCTCCCAAGTGCTGGGATTACAGGTGTACAGCACCTTGCCTACTAACTGGCCAGTTTTGAAGGGTGAATAGAAAATTGCCAAGCAAAAGGGAAAGTAATCTTAGCAGAGGGAACCACAGAGGGAAATGTTGGAGGTCAGGGCCGGGGACTTAGCTCAGTGGTTCCAGCGCCTGCCTCTCAAGCGCAAGGTCCCGAGTTGTTGGAGGTGGAGAAGAGAGAGAGCACTGCATGTTGCAGGGAGCACATGTCACAAGCAGGAATCTGACCATGCCCAGGCTGAGTTAAGAAGCTAGAACTTTCTCCCTGATGCTGCTGGAGCCCTAGTCAGGGCTGAGTGTAATGGAAGGGTTCCCTGTGGCCTGGGCCTCTTGCGGCTAGATGTAGGACGCTTCGCTTTTTTCTTTTCCTGACTCTGGCTAAGGGCCCAGCCCCAGCCCTCCCAGCCTGGCCACCTCACCTTGGGGAAGCAGACAGCACAGCAGCAGCATGAAGACCCACAGGGTCGAACAGGCTCCCCACAGCTGCCTGGCAGGTGTCATGGTGGCTGCCAAAGAGGAAGGTGCCTCAAGGGCGGAGGCGGAAGCCAGGGTGAGGGTTGCACAAGTCTGGGCTGCACCTTGCCTGACCTGGGGCAGAGAGGAGAAGCTCTGCCCCAGGGGCCTAGGGTAGGAGCCCAAACTGGATGCCAGGTGGGAGTCACCAGCAGGCGCAGGGGGTCTCAGCTGCACAGTTGGCACCCAAAGGAGCCCACAGGAAAAGCTCAGAATATTGGGGGTGCCTTCAGTCTCTAGTACTGAGTAAGGCGGGGGGGTTCTTCCGGGAGAGCTTGGGTGCAGGAGGGTAATCCGCTGCAGAGAGGAAGTTAACAGAGGAGGTCTCTGGCGCTGAGTGAGGCCAAAAGGTGAGAGTTCTTTTTGTTTTGTTTTCTTTCGTTTTCAGTACTTCGGATTCAAGGCTGCTCGGGAACTTGCCATCCTCCTGCCTCAGCCCCCCAGAGTGCTGGGATGGTAGGTGTGTACCACCGAGCCTGGCTTATTTTAACAGTACAGTTCAGTAGCATTTATTAATACATTCACATCGTTGCTTGACCAATACCACTCTTTTATTTTATTTTATTTTTTTGAGACAGGATCTCGCTATGTAGTTCAGGGTGGCCTTGAACTCAACTATGTAGCCCAAGCTGGCCTCGAATTTGCTGAGATCCTCCTGCCCCAGCCTCCTGAGTGCTAGGATTATAGGCTTTTGCCACCATATCTGGTCAATACCACTCTTACTTCCAGAACTTTTTCTCTTTTCCAAACTGAAACGCTGAGCCAGGATAGATGGCACATGCTTGCACTCCCAGCATTTGGGAAGCTGAGGCAGGAGGATTGCTGTGAGTTGGAGGCCAGCCTGGGCTACATAGTGAGTTCAAGGCCAGCCTGAACCAGATAGGAAGAACATGTTTTCAAAAAACAAACTGAAGGGCCGGGGATTTAGCTCAGTGGTTCCACCACCTGCCTTGCAAGCGAAAGGACCCGAGTTTGATCCCCGGTATCAAAACAAACAAACAAACAAACAAACAAACAAAAAACCAAACTGAAATTCTGTATTCATTAAATACTAACTTCTCTTCCCTTCTTTTTCCAGGGATCAAACTCAGGACCTTGTGCTTGTCAGGAAGGTGCTGCACCACTGAGCTACATCCCCACCCCTCTTTTCCTCTTTCCTCCTACATCCTCCCCTCTTAGCTTCTATTCTACTTTGTTTCTATGAATTTGCCTCTTCCAAGGGGAAGTACACAAGTATTTATCTGGGAGTCTGAGGCTGGAGGATTCCAAGTTCAAGCCTGGCCTGAGCAACTACTGATTTAGATTTGTGATCCTGTCTCATTAAAAAAAGAAATTTAGGGCTGGGGATTTAGCTCAGTGGTTCTGCCGCTTGTCTTGCAAGCACAAGGACCTGAATTTGATCTCCGGTACCAAAAGAAACAAACAAAGAGATTTCAAAAAAAAATTTTTTTTTAAATCAATTAGGGAAATTTAAAACATTTCCAGGATAAAATACAACAACAACAACAACAACAACAACAACAAAAAACCCAGGCTGGGGATTTAGCTCAGTGGTTCCATCGCCTGCCTCGAAAGCATAAGGACCCAAGTTCGATCCCCGGTACCAAAGGAAAAAAAAAAAAAGTCTTATAATTGTAAACATGCAACTTTTAGGGCCAGGGATTTAGCTCAGTGGTGCCGCCACCTGCCTTGAAAGTGCAAGGTCTCAAGTTCAATCCTTGGTGCCAAAAAAAAAAAAAAGAAAAAAGAAAAACCCTGATTTCCAGGACAGGCATTGAGGAATTGAGGAATGATTGTGGAGTTCTTTCTGTGTTGACAATGGCATTGTCACGACAGCCTATGCTTATGTTTCTGAGACACATGTTGAAGTTTTTACAATAAAATGACATGATGTGTCTGATTTGCTTCAAAATTATCCTGTGACAGGCAGGTGTGCTGGTGCACGCCTGTCATCCCAGCACTTGGGAGGCTGAGGCAGGAAGATTGCTGGAAATTTGAGGCCAGCTTGAGCTCCATAGTGAGTTCAAGGCCAGCCTAGACTACACAGCAAGACCTTGTCTCAAAAAAAAGGGACATGGTAGGGATGAGAGTGGAGATTTAAAGCAAGCGTTTGGGGTTGGGGGCAGTCAGAGTGGTAAAAAATGCGCCCAGGGGCCAGGGATGTAGCTCAGTGGCACTGCACATGCCTGTCAAGCGCAAGGTCCTGAGTTCGATCCTTTTTACTGAAAAACAAAACAAAAAAGCACCCAGGCCTGGGCTCCACCCCTAGCACCAGGAAGGAAGGAAGGTAAGGAGGGGAGGGAGGGGAGAGACAGAAACAGAGAGAGAACAAACTTGGTACAGGGTGGCATATACCTGTAGTCCCAGCTACTTGGGAGGCTGAGGCAGAAGGATCCCCTGAGCCCAAGAGTTCAAGGGCAACCTGGGCAATGTACAAGACCTTTTCTTCAAAAATAAAACAAGATTGGCTGTGGGGGCTGAAAATTATTGGCCGCCTGGTGGTTAATGTGTAGTTTTGTTACATTTTTCTATGGTTTTTGTTTTGTTTTGTTCTTTTGAGACAAGGTCTTGCTCTGTAGTTCAGGTTGGCTTTGAAATTGCTACGTAGCCTAGGCTGGCCTCTAACTCATTGTGATAGGCATGTGCCATCCCACCCAGCTTATCCCTACTTTTGAACATATTTTAAATTATGCATGCTAAAAGGTTTTAAAAAGTGAAAAAAAATCCCCAGCCCACCATATATAAAATTTAAGAGGATACACAGATGGATAAGTGGATGGATGGAGGGGGATAAAGGAGGGATCCTGCTTGCAGTAGAATGTTGAGTGACAACTGGCACATGAGGAAGGAATGCTGGAATTGGGAAATCACCACATAGCTACTGTCAAAGTACAGACTGAAGGAAGAATCAGGAGTGGATTTTAATCCTGAAGGAAAGATTATTATTGGGGACTTAGGAGTCCCAGAGACAGCTTATTAGTTAGAAGGTAAAAAATGGTAACTGTATGTTAGAAAAATAGAACTCCATCATTACCAGGTGACCAAAATTATCAGTGAGAAAATGGATATTGTATGCTCCTAGATGTCACACTTTTGAGGACACAGCCACCAGTGTAGTATTTGAACCAAGAATATGTAACTTGAATCTAATCATGAGGAAGCCCAAATTGAGGAACATTCTATTAAAAAAGGGGAGGGAAGAGAAAGATGGTTGTACTTTTAAAACATGTTAATCCTATGTAAGACAAAAGTGGCCACAAAAATGATCCAGAGTTGTTGAGACCTAAGTTGGGGAAAACAAGCAAATGACAAAGTAAGAAAGTAAATAGTTAACAACAGTTAATATGGGTAAAAAGTATATGAATGTTCTTTGTACTACTTTCATTCCTGCAAAATTTCTCTAAACTTGAAATTATTTCCATATGAAAGTTGAAAAAATTAAAAAGGACCTATTGGCTTGCCACTCTCATGTTTTGTCTAATAAGGTTATGTAATTTAAACAAAACCACACAATTTAAAAAAAAAAAAAAAAAGTGAAAGAAACAGTGGTTCCGCCACCTGCCTTGCAACCGGGAGGATCTGAGTTCGATCCCCGGTACCAAAAAAAAAAAAAAAGTAATTGATGGCCGGGGATTTAGCTCAGTGGTGCCACCACCTGCCTCTCAAGCACAAGGTCCTGAGTTCAATCCTCTGTACAAGAAAAAAGATCATTGTAAAAAAAAAAAAAGTAACTGGTGTATATCCACACAAAAACCTGCATGTGGGTATTGATTGCGGCTTTACCCATACTTGCCAAAATTTAGAAGTAACCAGGGTGTCCTTCAGGTGGGGGATAAGCTGTGGTATATCCAGGCGGCGCAGTATTACTCAGTACTAAAAAGAAATTAAGCCTAGAGTGGTGGCGCCCACCTGTCATCCCAGCTACTCAGGAGGCTGAGGCAGAAGCATTGCAAGTTTGAGCCCAGCCTGGGCAATTTAGAGAAGCTGTCTGAAAATAAAATTTAAGAAGGGCTGGGTACATTTTAGTAGTAGAGCCCTTGCCTAGCGTATGTGAGGGCCTGGGTTCCATCCTAGTCCCAGAAACCAGAAGGAGAAAGGAGAGGAGAGAGAGAGAGAGGAAAAAATAACTACTAGAAATGAGCTCTCAAGCTGCAGAAATAAATGAAAAAAACCCATTCATTTGGTAAGGTTAAAGATGCCAATATGAAACTCTTGCAAGAAGAGGGAGCTGAGAAACAGCAGGAGCAATAGGCACAGGCCCACTTCAGAGCGTACTTTCTGGACTAGATCCACCCTCTGAATTAAACTTTAACCTGGGACCAGGATATCCAGGTCCCAAACAACTGAGCAGGTCACTCGGTTTACCAGAGCCTCTGTGCATTGCCTGGTCTTCAGCAGCCCTTGGCTGGACCCCAGCCCCCCTCCACCAGATTTGGGTGCCCTGACGGCTCCTCCAAGGGCCATATAGGGTCAGAAACTCCACCATGTATTTCCATCATCTCAGCACTCAGGAGGCTGAGGCAGGAGAATCGCTGTGAATAGCCTGGGCTACATCATGAGTTTAAGGCTACTGTTGACTATGTAGTGAGACTCTGTTTCAAAAAAACCAAATACCAAGACAAAAGAAAACCCCAAACTGAATAACAATAACATCCAGTGTTTATTAAGCACCAGTGCAGGTCTCTCTGCTAAGCAATTTACACATACCACCTCACAGACACTGTACATCAGTCCTATGGGAGAGCAAGCTGGACCATCCCAGAGCTGAGTGAGGCCCAGAGAAGTGAAGACACTGGTCTGAGGTCACACAGCAAGGAAAAGTGAACATGGCAGTCAAATCTATGAGGCATGCAGCCCTCTGAAGGCTTTGTACATTTAACAGGTAATAACGGACACCATCTGTGTACCAGGCACTGGCACAGGAGGAGGTGCTAGTTTCTCCTTTTGTATTTTGGTGCTGGGGATGGAATCCAGGGCCTTCACACCGAGGTACATCTTCAGACCTTTAAAAATAATTTATCTTTTTTTTTTTTTTTGCTACCAGGGATTGAATTCTGGAACTTGGCACTTGTGAGGCAGGCAGTGGCACCACTGAGCTAAATCCCCAGCCCTATCTTTTTATATTTGAGACAGGTTTTTGCTGTGTATTCCAGGCTGGTCCGAATTCATAGCTATCATCCTGCCTCAGCCTCCTGAGTGCGGGGATTACAGGTGTGCTCCAGCATTCCCAGAGTTTTTTTTTTTAAATCTTGAAAGAGGGTCTTGCTAAATTGCCCAGTCTGGTCTCAAATTTGAAACCCTCCTGCCTCAGACTCTCAGAGTGCTGGGATTCCAGACATGCACCAACAAACTGAGCAAGAAGTTTAATAGTGACCTCCTCCTTGGTGCAGCTGGTGTCTGCAGAGTGGACCTGAGCTGCTGGCCACAAGGAAGACAGCCGCCAGCAGTGGAAGAGCAGTTTATACGTAGCCAGTGGAGATCACGGGTCTCATATGTTGGTCACCAGAAGGGCTGATCAGGCCCTGTCCTGGGTCTCTCAGTCGTGGAAGTACAGCCCCTGAACAGCGGCAGGGTGTGCAGAGCAGGGCCGAGCCAGGCCAGCCTCTTGCTCTGGGGTCCTCATGGGTGGGTACAAGAGGCTTTCTGCAGGGACCCCCATAAGCCGCCCCAAGCATGGCGCCCTTGGGCTCAGCACACACTGAACAACGAGGGGGCCTGGCCTTGGTATTTCTCTTGCTCCGACTTGAGGATGGGGACAAGGTTCTGGAAGGTGGGACGGAACGAGGCCTCGGCCTCCCAGCAGTTCTTCATGAGGAGGTAGATCTGGAGGAGCAGAAGCAGGCCATGACTGCCGCTTTCTGGGAACTCAAAGACGATCCCAGGGGTGGAGAAGGGTGGGGCACCTCACCTCCCGGGGACATCTGTCTGGCCACGGCAGCCTCTCCCCTCGCGCCAGCAACTCTGTGAGCCTCAGCACAGTCATCTGGCCCTGGGTGATGCCTATGAGCTCCATGAATTTCTACGGTACAATCCAGATGAGCTTTTTTCCAGAGGCAGCAAAAACCAGTCGGAGGCCAAGAGCTTAGAACTCCAAGGTTAGATGTCCTAATCCCCCCTCAACACTTCTCAGTGGTGACTGTGGATTTCTGACCAAGCCTCTCTGGGCCTCAGTTATCTCATTCCTGAAATGGGATGCTAACACTAACATCTACCATCTGGGGTTACTGCAGTTACAAAAATTAATATTTCTAGAGTAAGCCTCAATCACGTGCTTGCTGTTGATAATAAGTGACTCAGGAAGTTGGTTTTACCTGTCTGCAAACTAAAGAATTTTTTTGGCACTGGGGATGGAACTTGGGACCTTGTGCTTGCGAGGCAGGCAGCGGAACCACTGAGCTAAATCCCCTGGCCCAAAATGAATTGTTTTGAGACAAGGTCTTGCTGTGTAATCCAGGCTGGCCTTGAACTATGTACCACAGGCCAACCTCAAACTTGCAGGAATCCTCCTGCCTCAGCCTCCCGAGTGCTGCAATTATAGGCATCCACCACTATGCCCAGTTTGTCATTAATTTTTTTTTTTTTTTTTTGGTACCGGGGATTGAACTCAGGGCTTTCCGCTTGCAAAGCAGGCGCTGGAACCACTGAGCTAAATCCCCCGCAATTAATTTTTTGAAATGAGGTTTCACTATGTTGCTGATAGATCTTGAACACCTAGACTCAAGCAGTCTTGCCTCAGCATTGGGAGTAGCTGGAGTATAGGCCCATTCCTTCATGGAAGGCTCAGAATGTTTTTCTTTAAAGGCAACTTGCCTAGCTCCTCCCCCAACCCAGCCTGGCCAATCACTGAGGCCCATGGCTAAACAGTGATTGGCTCTAAGGTGGATAAATAAGCCAAGCTTGGCCAATCAGAGGTTTATAGAGGGGATAAAAGACCCTTCTTAGTCCCCTCGCCATTTCAACAGCGTTTCTATTACAGTTAAGGCCCTATTGCAAGCTGGAATGGTGGCACATGCTTGTCACTCCAGTATTTTGGGAGGCCGAGGCAGAAGGACTACAAGGCTGAGCCTGTCTGGGCAATTTACTTAGTGAGAACTGTCTCAAAAACAAAAAATTAGGGGCCGAGCATTTAGCTCAGTGGTTCTGCCGCCTGCCTCGAAAGCGCAAGGCCCGGAGTTCGAGCCCCAGTACCAAAAAACAAACAAAATACTGGAGATGTAGCTTAGTGTTCAGACCTTGGGTTTCAATCTCCAGTACCTCTTTGCCCCTTCCCCCAGAAAAGTCCCCTACCCTGCAAGTGTCCCATTTTCCACATCTGGACTGGGAGACCCTGGTGGGTGAAGCGATCGGGAGGGTGGAGGGCTGGGTTTTGAACGCGTGACTTTCTAACTCCCCTAGCGAACTCTGGGGTAGGAGTGTGGGCGTGGTTCTCACCGAGGGGGGGCTCTGGCTGGAGTCACAGTGCGTCAGCAGCTCATAGAGTGTGACCCCGAAGGACCAGACGTCCGACGCGTAGTAAAACTTACACTCCTGGAGGCACTCGGGGGCGTACCTGGGGAAAGGGGGCGCTCAGGTCTGGAGGCTGGATTCGGGGTTAGGGGGTTAGGCCAGGCTGGACCCTCACCTGGGACTGAAGGGCCCCTCTAGTCCCATCCGTGATCCCAGCCTTAAGGACACTGCCTAGGGGTGAAGATCTTGTCCCAGCTGAGCTGGTCCCGCCTCGCCTCGTGCCTCTAGGCCCCACCCTCAGACTGATCCCAGCTCACATCTCTGGGCCGGAGTAAGCATATACCCTGACACTCAGCAACCCTCTTCTTCACCTTGCCTTTTCCAAGTGACACTGGAACATCCCCACCCCTCAGACCGCGCTCTGTCCGGTCACCAGAACACGGGACTGTCCCCGTCCTCGCGCACGCGGTAGTACTCGTGGCCTTCAGGCACGGCCTTGGCAAGGCCAAAATCCCCGATCTTCACCAGCCTGTCGTTGTCCAGCAGCACGTTGCGCGCCGCCAGGTCTCTGTGGATGTAGTGCTGCCCATGCAGGTAGGCCATGCCCTGAGGGCGGGGCGGGGAGGGGGGGCAGTGGTGGGGTGACCAGGTGTCTGGGAGACAGTCAGGTGAAACCTGCAGACCCGGCCACCTGAAAAAGCAGGACGGCTGGCTGGGGATTTAGCTCAGAGGTTCCGCCGCCTGCCTCGAAGCTCAAGGTCCTGAGTTCGATCCCCAGTACAAACAAAAAAAAAAAGAAAAAGAAAAGCAGGACGGCTGGTGGCCACAAGCAACAGAGGAAGGAACAAAATAGCAGAAGTGGGTCCCACAGAAGGGTGCTGGGGGTAGAGCGGGAGAATCGGGAAGGGCTGGGTGTGGCTGTGAGTTGGGGCGGGGCCTGGGGTGGAGCCAGGTGAACCCAAGGCAGAGAGCGGAGAGCAATGGGTCCGAGAACCGAGAACTGGCAGACTGGGCAAAGGAAGCAGGAGCACCTGGATGGCAGGTACAGTGCGGGGAGCAGGGGCGGGGCCAGCCCACCTCGCAGATCTGCTGGGCGAACAGCAGCAGCTGGGCAAGGCCGACGCTGTGCCGGGGCAGGTAGTCCCGGAGGCTGCCCAGCGGCACGTACTCCATGACGAGCTGCACCGACTTCTCTCCTGTCGTGGAAAGGGCCCAAGGGGACAGAGGGAGAAGCCTAAGGGGACCCACCCCAGCCCTTCGGGGCTCTTTGTCTGGTAGAGAAGGGAAAATCTGCGCACAGTAGGCCCAGTCCCTAGCTGAGATGTCTCATCCTGATCCCTGTCCCTGTAGGAGAGAAGTGCCTCGAAGTCCACCTTGGCGCAAGCAGACAGCACAGGCCCTTCAAAGCTAAGAAGAAGGCTCCCTGGCCACACACTCTCAAATGGGGCGCGCGCAGTTTGAATGATTCTAATTGGCTATCCTGATGGCTCCCCCCACAAGTCACACCACACCTGACCAATCACTGTGGCCCATGGCCAAACAGTGTTTGGTTACAAAGTCATCTTGCTCCACTGCCTAGCCCCACCCTGAGCCACCCACCTTGGTCCTCACAGCAGCCCTTGTACTTGACAATGTGCTCGTGGTACAGAGTGCGAAGGATGTCGATCTCCCGCCTCCAGCCCGAGCTGAGCTGGGGCCCGCCGCCCGCCTTGAGGGATTTCACTGCCACCATCTCGCCAGTGCCATCGTTGTTTGGGTCGTAGCAGTACAGGCTGACCTTGCCAAAGTGACCCTGGCCCAAGAGTGCGTGAGGGTCAACCCCACCCCTGTGTTCCCAGGCCACGCACCAGGCGGATCGGTTTGGGAAGATTTAAGCCCCACCTACTCCGTGCTCAAAGGTGGAGACCTCCGACCCCTTACAATTTTCCAGGGACTCCCCCCACAGCTGAAGTCCTCCCACCTGTGTCTCCCGGAACTACCTCAGGCAGTACTTTCCTTAATCCTCAAGCTCCTCCCCTTTCCAGCTGCCCCTCCTCCCAGTTCTGCAGGCCTCTCTCAGGCTCTCCAACCCCATCTCCAGATCTCCAGGCCCCACCAGCCCCACAGGCTCTGTCCTCACCTCTCCCAAATCTCGGATCTTTCTCAAATAGCGCTTATGAAAAACGGTGGGGTCTGACGCAGGTGAGTCGGGGTTCAGAGCTGAGACATCTACTAGACCTGGAGGAGCCAGCAGACCCGCACTTGGGGAATCACAAAATGGAGACTACTCCCCAGCCAGCTAAGAAACAGCTGGAAAATTTCACTTCGTGTCCAAAACACACAGCCTGCAGCATCAATACTGACTCTCAGGACTTCGGCTGCGGCTGTTCCAGAGCCTTGGCCCAACACATAGGAGACCCTGGGCCTTGTCCCCAGCAGGGTAGGGGATGGGGATGGCTGGCTGGGCAGTCTGAGACTGGGCCGAGTGCCAGCATCACATCCAGAGAGGACAGGAAGCACCAGGACAGTTTGGCCCAAAAGGTTGTGCCTTGCCCCAGATTCCTCTCCCGTAAGCCAGTGAGAAACCAGCATACGCCCTGAGCCCCATTGCAGGAACCTTGGGGACAAGGAGCCCAAGCGCCTGCTGTGGCAGGGACCCTCTCCCCACCTCCCCAGGCTCCCGGCAACAGGTGGGGCTCACTGTGGGGCTGCAGCCGAGTGAGGTCGCGCAGGATGGTGCGGAAGGATGGCCGCTGGGCCTGCTCGTAGCTCAGGCACTGGCTGGTGATTGAGGCCAGCTCTGGGCACAAAGGCTTGGGCAGCTGATGCTGCTTCTGGTAGAAGCGCTCTTTCTAGGGGGCAGGGAGCAGCTGGAATCAGCACCTCACCCTGCTCCCCTTACAGCAGCGGGATGGCCTGGTGAGGTGCCTGCACTCTTATTCCCATTTCCCAGAGGAAGAAACAGGCTCAGAGCCAGGACTCAGCCAGGAGTCCAGCTCACTCTGTGCAGCAGCAGCACCTCAAGGTCATCTTTCCTAATAGCACAAACACCTCAGTGCCTTTGCACAGGCTGTGCTCACTGCCTATCTACCCTTCCTAGCCTGGCTCACCCATCTAATTCTGCACTTCAATAAAACCTCTTCTGGGGACTGGATGCACAACTATAATCCCAGCACTCACTCGGGAGGCTGACACAGGAGGATCGCCGAGAGCTCAAGGCCAGCTGAAGCTACATAGTGAGTACAAGGCCAGCCTGAACGACACAGTGAGACCATCTCAAAAACACAATAAAAAACACTCCTCTGAGCAGCCTTGTCCAGCCATTCACTGGGCCACAGACACCCCTCCCCTTCTCTGTCCTTGTCATTGTTGGGCTTCCTGAAGAGATTAGGGTTAGATGATCCCCAAATGATGGAGGCCCAGGGACCCTGGACCTGGCCGTACCTCGGAGGGGGTGTGGCCCTGCAGGGGCACCTCGCCATTGAAGCAGATCTCCAGCAGGGTGGCACCGAAGCCCCACTTGTCTGTGGTTGTGCTCAGGCTGCTGGCCCCAGCAAGCAGGGACTCGGGCGCAGTCCAGGGGATGCGTTCCACCCGCTCTGGGGGCCAGGTCACAATCACCAAGGGGGAATGGAGGAGGGAAGCTCAGCCCTTTGCCTAGCCCTGATCGGAGAGCTACTCACCCTCCCTGGAGAGGGCGGCCAGCCCCACGCCTGGGTCGCTGAGCTTGATGAATGGGCTGGTGCCATCTGCCAGCCCCAGCCGGGCCAGGAGGATGTTCCGGCCACACACATTCCCGTGCACCAGGTTCTTGTCCTCCTGGGGTAGGATGGGAGGGGCTGGTGAGGAGGGGCATAGACTCCACCTCCAACCCCCACCCCCGAGGCCCCAATCCCGGTCATTATTGAGATGCCAGTGCACTGTCGTTGTGACCAGGTAGCACAGGGGCTGGGTGGGCCTTTCTTGTTCTCCCAGAGCCTTGCTGGTGGCCAAGGCCCTTGGCCAGGCACAAAAGGCCAGAGGAGCCCACTGCTGCTCTCAAATGCACATCAGGGCCACTGCTGCCCCAGGGCCTTAGCACTTGCGGCTCCTTCTACCTGAAATGTTTTCCCCAAATGTCTCCTGGTGCCTGCCCTCCCCTCCTTCAGGAAGCTTTAGTGAGGCTCCCCTGATCCACATATTAAAATTTCACCTCTTTTTTGGGGGGTCTTTTTGTTTTTTTGAGACAAGGTCTCACTGTGCAGGCTGCCCTTGAACTCACTATGTAGCCCAGGCTGGCCTGGAACTTTGCAGTGATCCTCCTGCCTCAGCCTCCTGAGTGCCAGGATTACAGGCATGTGCCACCAGAGATGACTTAAAGCCTATAGGAGGATGTGCCAAGGTTCTAGGCAAACTAGACACCAGTTTACAGAAGGGACCTGTGCACCCTTGAATTTGGTGGCCTCTGGGTCCTGGACCAAACCCCTGTGGCACCATGTACAGTTCCTTGTCTCTCCCAATTGAAATCCATTCCCTGAGCACAGGGATTTGACAGTTTTGGTCCCTGGTATGTTCCCAGGGTCTGCGCCATCCCTGGGTGAGTTTGGGGGCTGAGGGTGTCCAGTAGCCATCAACCCCCCAACACCCGGGCCATCCTGACTCACGTACCAGGTAGCTGAGGGCACTGGCCAGCTGCTGGGCCACCACCAGCTTCCAGGCCAGGGGCACACAGCCCCGCTCCCGCCGCAGCCACACGTCCAGGGGCCCATGCTCCACGAACTCCGTCACCATGACGTCTGCAAAGACCCAGAGCTCCAGGGCCGCCTCCCCCACCAGGTAGCCCCACCCAGCACTTGGGGCCTGGGGCCGTGGACAGCCACAGCAGAGGGCCCAGGCAGGCTTCAGGAGTGAGCCTGAGGACAAGGGAGATGCAGAATGCAGCACAGCAGAGGCAAAGGTGTTGGGGACACTGGCTGCAGGAGGGGGTGTGGAGGAGTTGACGCACGGTGACAGAGGGGAACCCAGGAAGTGGGGTGGGTATGGTGGAGAGCAGATGTGAGGTGCGATAAGCCTCTGGACCAGAGCAAGGGAGAGGACTGTGGTGGCAGAGTGGGTGTGGCCATTCTCCTGGGGGACAGCAAGGCCACAGGACACATATCTGGGGCCATGGCATGGGGGATGGGTCGCCCTTATGTGCACTATTTTTTTTCTTTTTTTGCAATACTGAGGATTGAACCCAGGGCCTTTGCACTGAGCTGTATCCCCAGCCCTTTTTTATTTTAATTTTTTAATTTTAATTTTGAGACAGAATCTACTAAGTCACTAATTTACCCAGGCTTGAACTTATGATCCTGCCTCAGCCTCCCACAGTGCTGGACTGCAGGCCTGCGCCACCATGCCTGGCACATGGGGCCTTGAGGAGCATGCAGAGGAGGGACAGGGGTGGCATGTGGCTCAGAAGCAGAGGTGTGGGAGGATCGGAGGACACTGGGTTGAGGTCTGCTGGGGCCACGGCACTGATGGTCGGACTGTCGGTGGGGGCAGGGTGTAGGAAGAGCTGGTGGGAGACTAGGACAGACACAACTGGGAATCGGGGGCAGACTGAGGTCAGGGTGCAGGTGAGGGTCCAAGGGGAAGGTGGGGCAAGAAGTGGGGGCTTGGCATCTATTGGGAGGACAGGGTGAAGGTCTGTACAGCCTGGAGCCAGATGGTGGGCACACCTGTAATCCCTGCAGTCTGGGAGGCAGAGGCAGGAAGACCACAAGTTTGAGCCCAGCTTGGGCAACTTAGCAACTTAGCCAGACCCTGTCTCAAAATAAAAATAAAAAGGCTGAAGATGTAGCTCTGTGCAAAGGCCCTGGGTTCAATCCCCAGTACCAAAAAAAAAAAGGTACAAAGGTACAGCCCAGGATCAGGAGAGAGAGCGAGGGAGGGTTGAGGAGCAGTCGGTGACTGGATTTAAGCCTGTTGTCAGGGGTCTGGGTGCAGCCCAGGGAGCGGGTGAAGTCCAGGGTGGCAGGCACTCACTCTCGGAGCCGCGCACGCATACGCCATGCAGGAAGGCCAGGTGTGCATGGGACACCTGGCTCATGAGGCTGGCTGTCTCGTAGAAGGCCTGTGGGGACAGTAGCTCAGCCGGCTGCGCCCCTCCCCTTGCCCCCTCCCCCCACCACACCCCTGAGGGTCCCCTAGACACACACCAGCGTGATGTCGTGGTGACCTGGGTCCAGCACCTTCAGCACCACACGCAGCTCCTGCCCACAGCCCCCACTGGGCTCCACAGGGCCCATGCTGTCCTCTTTGTCCTCCTCGGGCGTCCCCACTCGCAGCAGACCCTCATACACGTTGGTCCTTGTGCCCTGGCCCAAGTGTGACAGCTGCAGGCAATGGCACAGAACTCCCCTGTGAGTGACACCAGGTGTGGTGGCGCACATAATCCCAGCACTCAGGAAGCTGAGGCAGGAGGATCCCTGCAGGTTCAAGGCCAGCCTGGGCTACATAAGGAGACCATGTCTCAAAAAGCCAAATAAAAAAAAGAATATGACTGTGATGCCAGCTGAGCCCCAACCACCATGTCCCCAGGAGTCCTAAGCTCTGTGCCCCCACCCTGTCCCCTGCCGACACCTGCCCACCTGGGTGATGTCATCCTGCTGTACCCTGTGGAAGCTGAGCTGGCT
Source organism: Heterocephalus glaber (assembly GCF_053883595.1). Classification (NCBI taxonomy): domain Eukaryota; kingdom Metazoa; phylum Chordata; class Mammalia; order Rodentia; family Bathyergidae; genus Heterocephalus; species Heterocephalus glaber. The sequence continues at coordinate 8,483,916 of NW_028258457.1, read as the reverse complement.
GAGGTTGAGCTGCCGGGTGCTGGCCCGAGGCCCCCGAATGATGATGAGGTTGGAGATCTCTGGGGACAGAAACCGAAACCAAGTGGCTGAGCCGGCTGCCATGCGGGACAAGGATGCCATCCCCACACCAGCACCATCACTCCTCATACCTCCTGGCTGGGGCAGGCAGCACTGGCGCAGGGAGAAGCAGTCGTCCCCAGCCCGCAGAGAGCAGCCCTGCAGGGCCATCCGCAGGTCCCGCACGCTGGCGAAGGAGCGGCCCCAGCCCTCCAGCACAAAGCCCCCGGCTTGCCGCTCAATGGGGAACTTGCGGAGGCGCACACTCTGCACACCACTGCCGCCAGGGGTCTGGGTGGGCAGAAGGGGCAGTGAGCTGGGTCAGGGCAGGAAGTGAGCCCGGCCCCAACCCACAAACCCAGCCTCAGGCGCACCGGGTCACGCTGGCCCACCGTGAGGATGAGGCGCTCAAGGTGGCTGGTGCTCCAGTGGATGAGGTAGACGCCCTCTTCCAGCTGCAGCTTGGCCCGCACAAACGGCTCCCTGGGAGTTGACCGGGGTACCCTCAGGCCACCTGGGACCACTGTCAGACCCATACCTGGCAAGGGTGACCCAAGACTGCCCAGTGGCACACAAAACAGCTGGGAAAAGTCACACCCGGGGACATCAGATGCAGCCACCAACACGGTGACACACACCAGAAGGAAATAGCCACCCATGCTGGATGGGCGCAACCTGGCCACAGGCACACGCAGGGTGACACATGGCCACTTCATCACACACCCAAAGGACAGTGCTCACAGACATATCCAAAGGACCCACAGAGCAACACAGACATCATGTTTGTCAGTTTTTCGTTGTCAGATGAACCCAGGGCCTCTGCACAGAGCAATGTCCCCAGCCCTTTTTGCATTTTTTGAGATAGGGTTCCACTAAGTCACTAAGTTGCCCAGACTGGGCTTGAACTTGCGATCTTCCTGCCTCAGCCTCCCAGAGTGCTGGGATAATAAGAGTGTGGCCCCACACCAGGCCAGGCCCATGTATTGCAGGCTTGGTGCACAGCTTGGTGCTGTTGGAAGGTGATGAAAACTTTGAGACGTGGAGCCTTTGAGAGGTTTTTAGGCCACTGAGGTACAGCCTTGGAGGGGACTGTGGATCCCAGGTTCTTCAAGGGGTGAAGTTTTGCTTGGCCACACCCACAGGCCCAAAGGCACAGGACCACTGACTGCAGACCAAAATCTCCAAAACTGTGAGCTGGGAGTGGTGGTTCACACCTGTCATCCTAGTACTCAGGAGGCTGAGGCAGGAGGATCACTGAGTTTGAGGCCAACCTAAGCTACACAGTGAATTCAATCACAGCCTGGATTTTACCCATCTGCCTCTAGGAACTGACACAGACCCTGTCTCAAAACACAAACAAACAAACAAACAAAAAGCTCCAAAGATACAAACAAAAAAAGCACACGTACACAGAGAAGACACACAGAGGGCTTCAGTCTTGGTCCCTTTGGTGCCCATGGCAGGGGCTGCATATCCCCTGCCCTCCCGCCTTGGCCGCTCACAGCAGGGGTCCGTGGATGCCGTCCTGGATGCTCAGGACCAGCCTCGGAGGAGCCACCTCATGGCACAGGTAGTGGCTGGAGTCGGTAGTCAGGCGGAAGTAGCCGTCCACCAGCGCCGCAAAGGACAGGGCAGCAGCCGGGGAGGACAGGCTCAGCTCCTACAGGCAGGGGTTGTCAGCTGGGTGTCACAGGCCAGGGTTCCCCAGCCCGGCCCAGCCCTTGGCCATACCAGGCACTTATTGTCCTGCCGGTGGATGCTGATGCGACATTCCTTCAGGACCACATGGGTGATGTCCTGGAAGTCACAGAAGTAGGTCCAAGAGGGCTCCTGTGGCTTGTCCACTGGCTGCTTGCCTGCCTCCTCATGGGCACTGGCCTTTTTCCCAGGCAGCCTGGCTTTCGGATTCCAGCTGTCACTGCCATTGGCACTGGAACTCTAAAAAGCCAGCAGGGCAGGCAGGGGACAGAGAGAGACAAGGACTGTGTAGTCCCCTCTGCTTTCCACAGGGCACAGACAGGAGTCAGAGAGGCGTGGTGGTGCATGCTTAGAATCCTATCACTCTGGGAGGCTGAAGTAGGAAGATCACATGTTCAAGCCCAGCCTGGGCAACTTAATGATTTAACGAGACCCTGTCTCAATAGAAAATTTTTTAAAAGGCTGGGATGTAGCTCAGTGGAAAAGCCTTGGGTTTAATCCCCAGTATTATAAATGAATGAATCAATCAGTGAATGAATGAATGAATGAATGGATACAGATGCCAGAAGCTAGAGCTTGGGGAGGCAGAGAGGAGACTCTGAGCCCAACCACTTCCAACTGCCACATCCCCAGAGCTGCAGATCGCAGAAATCAGGTATACAGAGACACACTCTTAAGAAATGAACCCAGGAGAACCCACACCAGAGGGAGATGGTTAAAAGTCTCACCACACCCTTCAGGACTCCAGGCCAAGGACCCCCAGAAGAGGCGCCCTGCTCACCTCTGGCTGTACCGGGCGCCACTGGATGCCCCTGGTACCCGTGACCAGCACCTCATGGGTGGGGGGTCCAGGGGCCGACATGGGGTCAGCTTCTGGGGGCTGCCCACTGTCCCGGATATAGCAGGGCTCCCTGTCGGCCTGGAATAGGAGCTCCAGGTGATGCACAGGGATGCATTCGGCACCAAAGCGGGGTGCCAGATGCTCCAGGGTGGCAAGGTACTTGACCATGACAACCTGCTGGGACAGGTGGTTTGGCTGGAAGGCATGCAGGAAGCGTCGGAAGACACTCCGAAGGCGCAGCCGGGTCAGCATATTGTACTGGCGGATCTGCTGCCGGAAGGAGCGCGGGATGCAGCGCGTGAAGCTGGCGGGGGACACAGGGTACCAGTCAAGGGTCTCAATGGGGCCAGCCTAGGTGATATCTCCAATGGCTTGACCTCTCTCTGCCTCAGCTGCCTCATTTAGCAAATATGTATACTGTCATGAAGGAGGGAAACAAAGATATAGAGCTGACAAGGTGGTGCACACCTGGAATCCTAGCAACTCAGGAGGCTGAGGCAGGAAGATCCCAAATTCCAGCCCATCATGGGCAACTTAGTGAGATGCTATCTCACAATAAAATACAAAAGGAAAAATAAAATTAATAAAATTCAAAAGGGCTGAAGCCCAGGATAGTGGCACACACCTGTAATCCCTGCACTCCTTGGGAGGCTAAGGCAAGAGGATCACAAATTGAAGGCCAGCCTGGAAAACTTAGTGACTTAGCAATAGCTTGTTGCAAAATTAAAAATTAAAAAAGCACATGGGTTGTAGCTCTGTGCAAAGACCATGGGTGCCATCCCTAGTCCAACAAAATATATAATTTTTTTTTTTTTTGTCTTTTGAGACGGGGTCTCGCTTTGTAGTGCAGGCTGGCCTTGAACTCAAGGCAATCCTCCTGCTTCACCCTTCTAAGTGCTGGAATTACAGGTGTGTGCCACCACATCTGGCCTAATTTTATTTTACTTTATTTATTTTTGTTACCAGGGATCAAACTCAGGACCTTGCGCTTTCGAGGCAGGTACAGTGCCACTGAGCTAAATCCCTGGCTGGCCTAATTTTACCTTTTTTTTTTTTTTTTGCCTAATTTTACTTTAAAAAAAGTATTTATTAGAGCCAGGCATGGTGGTGCACATATGTAATCCCAGCCACTGGGGGCTGAGGCAGGAGGATTGATATGACCTTGAAGCCAGCCTGAACTGCATAAAGACCCATTCTAAAACAAAAACAAAAACAAAATAATGTTAGAAATAAAAAGGCCCATAATGGCCAGGGATTTAGCTCAGTAGTTCTGCAGCCCGCCTCGCAGGTGCGAGATCCCCAGTTCGATTACCGGTACCAAAAAAAAAAAAAAGTATTGGGCTGGGAATTTGGCTCAGTGGTTTCACTGTCTGCTGTGCAAGCGCAAGGACCTGAGTTTGATGCCCAGTACCAAAAAAACAAAACAAACAAACAAAAGGCCCATGGTTTTGCCGCCTGCTGTGCAAGTGCAAAGACCCGAGTTCGATCCCCGGTACCAAAAAATAAAAAAATTTAAAAAATTTAAAAAACCAAAAGGTCTTGGGCCAGGGATTTAGCTCAGTGGTTCCGCTGCCTGCCTCACAAGCACAAGGTCCCAAGTTCGATCCCCGGTACCAAATAAATAAATAAATAAAATAAAAAGGCCTTGGGTGTAGCTCTGTGGTACAGCTCTTGCCTGGCAGGGATGGATCCCTCATGCCACAAATAAACACATAAACAAAATTTTAAAATACAGTTGTTGACTTCTTACACTGATACTGTTCATGCACCTTTCTTAATTTTTCCACACTGCATGTATCACCATCTCAAATGATGTACACTGCACTTTGTGTGTTTATGGTACTGGGATTAAACACAGGGTCTTCACAATGAGATACAACCTTAGCCCTTTTTTTAGATTTTATTTTGAGAGTATGTCTCACCTAGTTGCCCAGGCTGGGCTCAACCTTGCAATCCTTCTGCCTCAGCCTCCTAGAGTGCTGTGATTACTGTTATAGATCACCATGTTCAGCACATTTCACTGTTAGGTTTCACTTGTTGCCTATTTCATGAAATGGGAGTTCCCCAACAGCGGGGTTTTTTTTTGTCTGATGTATTCATTTTTGCTTCAACAACACCTTGAACAGGGGCTAGGGATTTAGCTCAGTGGCAGCACACCTGCCTCGCAAGCACAATGTCCTGAGTTCAATCCCTGAAACCAAGAAAAAACACAACACCTCGACTTGAACAAGTGTTAGTACACAGTAGGTACTCAGTAAGTGCCTGCTGAATAAAAGAATGATAGCAAGGCAATATACAAGGCAGTGTCCCCATTCCATTCCCAGGCACCTGATCTCCTTGGCCACCTCCTCCAGGGGGACACTGCGGCAGAGAGCGAGGTGGCAGAGGTGCAGAAAGGCCATGCCTAGACTCTCATTCTTAAAGTGGTGGATCTCCTCCTCACTTGACAGCTCCCGCAGCGACACCACATCATTCACAAACTCATACTTGCCCTAGGGTTGAAACAATCAGGCACAAAGAGAAATGTGACAATGCTTTCACTTGCTGGCCAGAGAACTGTAGTTCCCTATTTTCAGGCACTTTGGGGACAGAGAGACCACTGTCTTCTGAAAAGGCCCAAAAAACAGCACACATATCTGCTGTGCTTGTGGCAGACATCATTAATCATTCCCTGAACTCATTCAACCAGTTAAACCAAAAGATCCCAGATGACACGAGTTGAAGGTATTAGCTACATTGAACTGGTGAGGAAACTGGGGGCTCCTCAACTGTCCCTGAGTCTACTCAGAAAGAGTCCTACGTCCCCAGCTCAGCTCATACCTGCTCAAAGAGGTACTCAAAAGAGGCTGGATCTAAGACTTGTACCCCTTGTTCTGCTTGTTCTGAGGATGCCTCAGCCCCTGGGAGTCCACAGCGGTACACAGGTGGCTCCTGCGGATTCATGCCATGCCAGTTCCGGAAGTAAAACCTGCAGGACACGAAGAGACATGGGAGGGACTTAGCACAGGCTCAGTGCAACTCCAGCAGAAAAGGGGACACTGGAACTGGGGTGTGGCTCAGTGATTGAGCATTCAGCTAGCATCTATGAGGACTTAGGTTCCATCCCCAGGTCTGGAAAAATAATAAATTAAAAGGTGAAGCCAAGTGTGGTGGCACACAGCTATAATCCCAGCCCTCAGGAGCCTGAAGCAGGAGGATCCCTGGAAGTTCAAGGCCAGCTTGGTATACATAGCAAGTTTAAGGCCAGCCTGACCTATAGCAAGACCCTGTCTCAAAAGAAAATAATAATGAAAGGAGAAAAGAGGCAACCCTTCCAAGGGGCCTTCTCTCACCTCATGCGGAAATACAGCGTCTGTCTTGTGTCTGCAGAAACTTCCAGAATGTGGTTTGGGGGCAGCCACACTTGGGCCTCAGCATCAAAGAGAGCAAAGAGATTAAAGCAGGCTGGTGTGATGCCTGGAATTGGGGAGCAAGAAAGTCAGAAACCACATTATCTACTGGCATCAGCCCTACAGACACCCAGACCACTGGTTCCCTTCACACACCCTTCCTGGGCTTCCTCCCCTGCCTACAGTTTGTTCCATATTGCACATAGGCAGAGGATGATGAAGTACAGAAGGGTGGGTGCCATAACAGTTGAACTACATTTCCCAGCATCCCTTGCAGTGACTGAGGACAATAGGATGTGGGCCAATAGAATGGGCACATTTCTGAGCCTGGAAATCAGCCTCCTGCCATCTTCCCCTGCCCCAGGGAAGATGACTACACCTTGTGCCAAGTGGCAAAACTATACAATGGAGGACCAGGGATTTAGCTCAGTGGTGCTACACCTGCCTGGCAACCACAAGGTCCTGAGTTTGATCCCTGATACCAAAAAACCAACCAACCAAACAAAAAAACTATACAATGGAGGTGAACCATCCAAACTGCAGTGATTTTAGTTAAACTTGACTGTTTTAAGCCAAGAAGATCTAAGGGGTGCTTATTACAGCAGCAAAACATATCCTGAAACTCACAGAATTCTAGAAACTGCTAACAATTTTTCTGTTAAATATGTAAAAGTCACTATTACTACTCTTTTTACACTCTCCATCTCTTTAGGATCCATCCACTTTTCCTATAGTTTGGATTTTAAATCTCTCTCTTTTTTTTTGGTACCGGGGATCAAACTCAGGTCTTTGCGCTTGCATAGCAGGCAGCGAAACCACTGAGCTAAATCCCTGGCCCTTATAGTTTGGATTTTTAAAAAGTAGTGAATATTTTGTAATACATAATGGTTACATGATTTTGGGGGGACTGGTATATGGAGAGAGCATATCTTGATCACATATTTTAGATCTAAAATGTCTCTCAATAGCATGTGTGTTGAAGGCTTGAATTGCCTAGGCTAGCCTTGAACTTACAATCCTCCTTTCTTAGCCTTCCTAGTAGCTGAGATTACAGGTATGCACCACCATGCTTGACTTCAGATGAAAATCTTAAATAATGTACATTAATTATTTTTTAGACGCTTCCTATAGGATGATCCATTAACTTTGGCTAAAGTCCCTTTTCCTGGCTGCATGGTATTCCAGCATTAATGTATACTTCAATTTACTGTTACACTCTCTTGTTAAGGGATTTTGTGATGGTCTCCCATTTTTCCCTGCAAGAAATGAGCCACGAATATGGGTGTGATGGCACATACCTGTAATCCCAGCACTCTGAGAGGCTGAGGTAGGGTGATCACAAGTTTGAAACTCACCGAGGCAACTTAGCAAGTTAGTGGTACTCTGTCTCATAAAAAATAAAAAAGGGCTAGGGCTGTAGCTGAGTATGAAGGCCCTGGGTCCAATACCCCGTACTGGAAAAAAAAATAGAAAAGAAGAAAAAAGAAGAAGGCGGCGGAATGTGTGAACATTCTCTCACATGCCTCCTGGAAGCTGTGAACAGTGTCCGAAGGGAGGATATCCAGGAGCAGCACTCTGTGGCTTTGGGGAGAGGCTGTTTCCATGGTTCTGATGTTGCTAAATTATTCTCTCAAGTTACCGCATCTAAGTGTATTGCCTTTCTGAGAGAAGAGGACTCCACTCCCTTGGGAGACAGCATTTCAAAGCACTGGTCAGACAGCTTTGCTCTCTGGCTTAACCCCCCATGGCTCCCTTCTACCCCCTCAGAAACTCCGAGCCTTCACCAATGAGTAACCATGACCTGGCTTCTCCTTGCTATACTCTGGTTTCAATTCTTACTTCTGCTTCTAAATTTTCAAAATGGATACTGCAGTCACCCTGAAGACCTTGTGCTTCCTCAAACAAAACATGTCAAGCTCTCCAGGGCTCTGAATTGTGCTCTCTTTTGCGCTGGGCGGGTGTCCCATCACCCGAGCTGTGGTTTGTGAGTGAAGCCCCTCCTGTCCCCATGACTGGAAAAAGGCCACCCCCAGCTGCATCCTGGCCCACACTCACCGATTCTGTGTGCGACCCGGATGCAGATCTCCTCAGCCGTCAGCGAGACCTCACCGAAGGTGACCCAGGGCTGCCCACCACTGGAGCCAGCCCAGTGCAGAAGGACCTGCAGGCCTCCCGTGGTGGCCAAGGGCTGCACTTCATCCCTGGCAGGCTGGCTGCCCTTCTCAGAGCCTCCTCGATGACACAGGGGCATCCTGCAGAAGGACAGCCGTGAGCGCCTCGGCCTTGCCCCCAGGGAAGTCTCGGGATTCCTGGCTGTACCACCTTAGGCATATGATTCTTTCCTTGAACTTCAGTTTCCACATTTGTTTGATAGCACTGGGCTACCCCCCAGCCTGATATACTAATTCTCACCAAGTGTGGTGGCACATGCCTGTAATCCCAGCACTCTGGAAGGGTGAGACAGGAGGATCCCAAATCTGAGCCCAGCCTGTGTAACTCAGTAACTTAGCAAGACCCTTTCCAGCTGGTCATAGTGTGCACATCTGTCATCCCAGCACTTGGGAGGCTAAGGCAGGAAGATAGTCACAAATTTGAGGCCAGCCTGGGCTACATAGAGTTCAAGGCCAGTGTGGACTACATAGCAAGACCTTGACTCAAAAAAATAAAAAGGTCTGGGGATGTAGTTCAGTGCCAAGGGCCTCGTTTCAATCCCCAATACCACAGATCAATCAATTAATAAGAAAAGAAAAGAAATCCACCCTGAACCACCCTCCCCAAAAGAGCCATGCAGGCAGGTGGGGACAAACAGACCTGGGGGTCCGTCCTGGAGCTTCCTGTGTCAACTCACACAGTTCACTTAGCCACTTTCAGCGTCAGTTTCTCCATTTGGAAAATGCAGGTAAGGGGAATGTTGCCATCAGAAGCTGATAGTGAGGAGGTTTCCACAAGGTTCTGCATCTTACCCTTTCTGCACAGACCTTGAAACAGGCGAGAAAAATCACAAACATGACCCCAAGGAAAAAGTCATCTTTGGAGGAGCTGGGGTGTGCCTGTGGTCAGTCCCCGTCTGGCTCGTGCAAGGCCCCAAGTTTGATCTCCAGCACTGCACAATGAATAAACAAAGTGATTAGGACTGTCTCCAGCATCAAAATCTCTTAACTCTTTTAGCCCACTATTCCTGTCCTCCACATCTGTACCAGGACAGGCCCATCCCTACTGATTCTCCAGAGCCCAGGAAGTTTGTGTCCCAGCTCAGTCCCCCAGTCCAGGGCCCAGGTCTCCAGGGTCCTCATGCAGGGGCAGTCATCGACTGAACGGATGTTACTAAGACAAAAGCAACAGAAAGGGCAGGATGTGGGGAGCCCACACTGTCCGATTCCTCCTCGGGCTGGTCCTCAAAGGGAAGATTCAGTGAAATGAGACAGAAGGGCAGCTGTGGGGGTGCACCCCTGTCATCCCAGCACTCAGGAAGCTGAGGCAGGAGGATCACCGCAAGTTCAAGGCCAGCCTAAACTGCATAGTGAGACCGTCTCAAAAGACAAAGAAAACAAAGAAGGTAGAGATGGTGCTTAGCCCACTGTCTGGCACAGCATAAGCGTCAAGAAACGCTTGCTATTCATTATCCACTCATGTTTGGGATGACATCCTCTGGTTGGGGCTTCTGGGAATCCCACTTCCTCCTTCCTCATCTCCACTGGACTTAGGCCCAGCTTTGAAGATGGAATCGAGGTGAGGGCTGCACCTCCTTCACTCCCCAAAACCTACCTCGGCACTAATTGCGCTGTGCATCCGCCGGACATCCGTCCAGCCCAGAGGCAGCGCCTGCTCCCGTCCACCCCGTGCCAACCACATCCAGCCCCCCACCCTCCTTCTTCATGACCCGCCGGGCGCATCCCCTTTTTTTCATAACTTCCTGGGCTCGCCCTTTCGCTGTTCCCCTTCAAACTCACCCTTCCCAGCAGACACAGGCTCGAACCCGCGAACCCGCCCCACAGCCTCGGGGAGCCGCTGCCAGCTCGCCGCGGAAACTACACTTCTCCCTGGCCGCCTAAAGTGCGCATGCCCGCTGGCTGCAGTCCTGTCCCAGCCGGACGTAACCATTGGGTGTCTAACGGAAAGGAGCCTCTCCGATTGGCCCTAAGCCTCACTCGTGACCTAGCCACTATTGGTTAGGTTGGAACCCGGATATACTACCTTGTGTGTGATTGGCTACTGCGGGGTGGGCGGAGACACGGTAGAGGGCGCCGCGCAGAAGCAGGCGGAAGAGTTTAGTCGGTAGGTAGTGCAGTGGAGCTCGAGCTAGGTTAGGCGATCAAATTTTGGGGCGCAGGTTCCTGGACTCGCCTTGGGGTTCAAGGCTGCAGCCAGCCGCCATCCAACCTTCCAACCCCCAGTCATGTGACTCCCATTACGTCCTTTCCCACTTCTTTTCTCTTATCTGCCTCGCCAGCCCACCACTTCGCTGGCTGGTCCCCCTCTTTCCGGGAGGTATTTGTGGTCCATCTGCTCCCCTCCCCTTCTTGATCACCTGCAGCCCAGTCCTCTGACGCCCTCTAGCGGACAGGGCAGCACTTTGGCAATTCCACCCGATCTTAGCTGTAAGCTTTCTTTCACAGGCCTTTGCCATTTTCCAAGAAGGCTTTTTACATGCACTGTCTCTGTGGGTTCTGCAATCAGCCGTCTGTGCGGGGCTCTACTCAGCTCCATTACTCAGGTGAAGAAACTGAGGCACAGACAAGTAATTAAAAACTCTCTGCTTCATCAAACTTCAGTTAAATGTCGGTCCTCGGAGCCCTCTTCCCAAATAGACCTCGATTTTCCCCCTTGGTCCTGTTTTTGGCCTGCCCAGCACCGTCGTAGCCAAGAATCCTAAATCATCACCGTCCCTTGCTGTATGACCCAGTCCTTCAACCCTCACCTCTGATGTGCAAATCCCAGGCTTGCTCTTAGCAAGAATCCCTTGGTGCTTGCCTGTATACTCAATTATTCAGGAGGCTGAGGCAGGAGGATCTCCACAAATTTGAGGGTAGCCTGGACTACATAGGGAAACCCTGTCTCAAACAAACAAGGGCCAGGATTTAGCTCAGTGGCTCCACGTCTGTCTCGCAAGCACAAGGTCCTGAGTTCAATCTCCACTACCAAAAAAACCCAAACAAATAAGTTCAAAGTGAGCCTGCCAAAGCTAAATATGACCCTATCAAAAATCAAAAGAGGGGTGGCCGGGGATTTAGCTCAGTGGTTCTGGCACCTGCCTCGCAAGTACAAGGTCCTGAGTTCGATCCCCAGTACCAAAACAAAAACAAAAAACAAAAAAAGAGCTGTAGATGTAGTTCAGTAACAGAGTACTTGCCTGGTTTAAATTCCCAGCAACAAAAATTTAAAAACATTTTTAAAATGTTTTGAAATGATAAACCAATCTTTCAGGCCAAAAGAAATAAACCTCTCTACCACTTTCAGCATTACACTTTGAGTCAGCAAATCTATCTTCTTGCCCCTTTTGCTCGCTGGGTTTTGCTTCCAGCCCTAATCCTAGCCTAACCACTTCACAGGAAGTTTCTCTGAGCATTAGTCCCAGTGCCTGACCTCTGGCCCAATGATGTCAGCGCCACTGGAGTCTGAGGGAGGGCCTGCCTGGTTCCCCCAGTCCCCCTAATGAAGCCATTCTGGGTACAGGGAAGGGTCTGGGCGGAGAGCCTGGGAACCAGGAGGCTGCTGTCCTAGGACTGCAGGTCTGGTTGTGGGCTTCCTGCCTCAGCTTCCTCTTCTGTTTTTGCCTCTGCCAGCAGAAGTCCAGGGACAGGAAACTGAAGGTGCCAGATTCTTCCATAGTGAGGCCGCTTGTGGGTTTTGGACTTTGGACTATCAGTGTTTAGGAGACCTGGGATTTGCCACCCCAAAAGGAAGTGGCAGGAAATGTCTGATGAGGTGATTGTAATAACAAGGATGGCAATAACCCCAGGAACAATAATAAACAACAGTTCCTAGCCAGGAGGCAGGGCCAAGGGGTAGATATTTAGCATTTTCTCAGCTCAGCTCCCTCAGGTTCTTTTTGTTTGTTTGTTTTTTTGAGACAAGTTCTTGCTATGTGGCCCAGGGTGGCCTGGAACTTGCCGTGATCCTGCTGCCTCAGCCTCCCAAGCGCTGAGATCACAGGCATGCACAACTCCCCACCCCCCCGCAATTTCAAAGTGGGACCCACACCCCTACTTAACAGTGAAGCAGAGAGCTGTGGGGTCACTGGCAAGACTCATGTTCTGTCTACAAGGCTTTTGTCCTTCTAGAACATTTCAGAGCTTCCCAGACACCAGACCTGTAAGTGACCAGGGTTTGCCCAGGTGAGGGACTTCCCCAGCAAGGGACTTTCCATGTACAAATGGGGACAGTCCTGATGAAGCTGGCCAGTGGCCACTTTCCAGGGAGACATCTGAGCTGGGGGTTCCCCTGAGCCCGCTGGCCCTTCGGGCAGGGACTCCCCAGTTCCCACCATACCTGGGAAAAGCAAGTGGGCTAATTAAAGACTAAAAGCCAAATCCTTTGTGTCCCTTTGAGTGGCAGGGGTCAGGGAACAGGCAGCCCCATCCCCAAGAGAGGTAAAGTGGGGGAACTTGCTGGGACTCTCTCCAGGAAGGGCCTGCCCCCTGCCGGCCTCTCTGGGAAACACAACAGCACCCACAGAGAGGAAACAGCGGCAACCACCCAGGCAGGGGCTGGATGCCCCAGTTCAAATCCCAGCTCTGTCCAGAGACCCCAGGCAGGCCCTGAACCATGCTACACCTGGTTCTCTTTCTCTATAAAACAGGGCTGTTCAGAGACCAAAATCAGAGGTGTCTCAAGCATCAGAGGAGTTAAGACACTTAAAGAGTGCAGAATGAAAAATCAGTTAATTTAATTTAAAAAATAAAACAGAAGGGCCGGGGATTTAGCTCAGTGGTTTCGCCGCCTGCTGCGCAAGCACAAGGACCCGAGCTCAATCCCCGGTACCAAAAATAAATAAATAAATAAATAAATAAAACAAAACAGAAACCAGAAGCCAGGTATGGAGGCACATGGCTCTCTAGCCTCTAGTAGGCTGAGGTAGGAGGATCACAAGTTTGAACTCAGGCTGGGGAATTTAACTTCTTTTTGGAGACTTGTCTCCAAAAATGAGAGAAGGACGGAGAGACAGAGATAGAAAGACAGAGAGAGACAGAGAGAGAGGCAGGTTGAGGTGTAAATCATTGTGAAAGCCATGGGTTTAATCCCCAGTACTACAAAAAAAAAAAAAAGAAAAGAATAGCTTAGAATGGAGCCTGGGGTGGAAGAAGCACAATTTTGTTCATTTAATAATATTTCTTGGTTATACTTCCTTTCCACTACATATAGATCTGTTTTGTGCAGTTTGTTTTGAGACAGGGTCTCACTATGTAGCTCAGGCTGGCCTTGAACTCATGGTGATCCTCCTGCCTCAGCCTCCTGAGTGCCAAGAAATTTTTTTTCTTTTTTAGACAGGTGATTGCACCCATGGGTACTCTATCACTGAGCTACACTCCCACTCCTTTTAATTTTGAGACAAGGTTTCACTCAGTTGCCCAAGCTGTTCTGCAACTTGGAATAATCCTCCCTCAGCATCTGGAGTAGCTGAGAGTATAGGCATGTGCTAAGATGCCCACATAAGACCATCTTTGTGGCCTGAGGAGGGAGGCACATGGATGTCCAGGGGACAATGGCTCAAAAAAACAAAACAAAACAACCCCTTCCACCTGCCACGCAGCACCTAGAGGACTTCACCCCATTTTCAGTTTGCTGTTATCCCCTAGTGGTGCCATGAGCACAAAGCATCCTGGCGGTCTCTGCCTCCATCCTTGCTTTGGCAAAGGTCTCTGGCCAGTCTGCTGGGTGAGGATTCTTCCCTGTGGTGGACATGGCAGGAACAAGGGTGCCCTGGTGGCACCTACAGAATAGAGGAAGTGATGATGGACAGGCCAGGTGAGGCAGGCTGGCTGGGGAGACATGAATGGCACTCAGAAACAGAGGCAGAACTTCAGTCAGGAGCACTGGCACTGAGCTGTGGCCACAGAGGGGTGCAGCTTCCTGGGGGTGTCCTCAGGCAGGGACTGGCGGAAGTGCCCGCTGCACTGTGGGTATTTTGTGTCTTGGGCTTACTGATCTGTTATTGACTCATTTGCAGTGGAGGGGATGGAGCCCAGGGCCTTCAGCAACTTCGGCAGGTGTCCCACCACACAGCTACAACCCCAGCCCTTTTAATTTTTTTTAAAAATTGAGTTAGGGTCTTGCTGTGTTCAGGCTGGTCTTTAACTTTTGTTGGTCCTCCTGCCTCAGCCTCCAGAGCACTGGTTTTACAGGAGTGCACCACCACCTCCAGATCCTTTTGAGAGAGTATCTTGCTAAATTGCCCAAGTTGGCCTTGAACTTTTGATCCTCCTGCCTCAGCCTCCTGAATGGAGGGAAGTACAGGCCTGAGTCAGGGCACCAGGCTCACCCTGGGAAGTTGCTAAGCAGAGGGTACCGTCTTGACCAGGCTGTGCATGCACACGCTTCCAGTTCCCAAGGGCAGGGCCATTTTCAGGACCAGAGGCGACGGGACCCCAGAGCATGATGCGGGTGCTGGGGTCAGGGGGACCAAGAATCTAGGGCTTTTTTTGTAACACAGCACTCAGCACTGAACCTAGCACCTGAGCACTGAGCTACATTTTCAGCCTTTTTAATTTTTTGAGACAGGGTCTGGGTAAATCGCCCAGGCTAGACTCAGACTTCCATCCTCCAGGGCCAGGGATTTAGCTCAGTGGTGCAGCCGCCTGCCTCACAAGTGCAAGGTCCTAAGTTCGATCCCCAGTACCAAAAAATAAAATAAAATAAAACTTCCATCTTCCTGCCTGGGCCTCCCAGAGTGCTGGGATGGCAGGTGTGGGTCACCATGCCTGGGGAGGATCTGGAAGTTCTTTGATGGAATGGTATCTCCGGGAACAGGTGGAAGCCACAGCCGGTACTGTCCCTGTCCCCAGCACTCCACTGGTCCCCCGTACCCCTGGAGCACAGCTGGCCCTCCAAGAGCATCAGAAATCTTTTATTAGAAGATTGTATCTGTTTCCCAAACAGAAGCCTGGACAGCAGAGGACAGAGACAACTGGGTGACCCAGCGGCCCTGGGTGGCCGCCCCAGCTGGGGACCCTTCCCCCTCCCAGGGGGCCGGCTGGCCACCTCTGCCCTTCCCCGGTCCCCCGGGCCTTTGGCATAATGCTGACGGGGGCTGCAGGCAGTGAACCCCTCGACTTGGACTCGGCTCAAAGCGGAGACGCGCAGACGATGGGAGGAGCGTGGGGAGCGGGGCCAGAGGGGGGGGGGCAGGGCCCGGCTGGGGACAGCAGCAAAGTGGAGGAAGCCAGGGCAGGGAGATGGCGTCTATTTTGTGTTTCTGGGCAGGGATGCACAGAGGCCTGCAGACCGGCGGGCGGAGGCTGGGCTGATCAGGCACTGCCATCCTCCTCATCGCCTGGCTTGGTTGCAGCTTCCAGCAATGGATCCCCGGGGCCCGCCTCCTCCCCCTCCTTGGGCTCGCTGGCCTTGGAGTTGGGGACCCAGAGCCCCGAGTCGATGCACCGCTGCATGTGGTACTTAGCATCCTGCAGGGACAAGGGCGGGCAGTGAGGCAGGGATGCCACTGCCAGGTGGCCTGCTGTCTCCTGCCATGACCAACCCTGTTCACTGTTTACCCATCAGAGCTGGCCAGAACAAGTCTCCACAGTGGAGGACATGGCCTACTGGCCACTCCGTGCCACACAGCAGGCACCAGCCACAAGAGGTGTGGTGCCCTTCCAGTGTGGCCAGGGATTTACAGAATGGTGCTGGAATGAACCCAGAGCCTTGTGTGTGCTAAGCACAACTAAACTACTTGCCCCACAAATGAAACTTTCAGTTGAGACACAGTCTCACTATGTAGCCCAGGCCAGCCCTGAGCTCGAAATCCTTCTGCCTCAGCCTCCCGGAGTGCTAGGATTAGAGGCGTGAACCACCATGCCCACTGGAATGGAACATTTACTCTTTTTTTTTTTTTTTTGGTACCAGGGATTGAACTTAGGACCTTGTGCTTGCGAGGCAGGCAGTGGCACCAATGAGCTAAGCCTCAGGCCTGGAATATTTACATTTTTTTTGGTACCGGGTCCTTGCACTTGTGCAGCAGGTGGTGAAACCACTGAGCTAAATCCCCGGCTCTCATTTACATTTTTATTTAACCTTAATTTAAATGTCAAGGTCAGCAAACTTGGTCAGGGGGACAGGGCCTCACACACACCAGGGAAGCCTCGTCACCGGCTACATCCCCACCAAACTTCTGCACAGCTTAGAGAGGTCATGTTTTTGGCTCTGCAAGCTATACACGTGGCCACCATCAGTGACTCCACTCACTACCCTCCAAGTCTGTGGCTGTGCTGTGAAACCTGCTGAAGACAATACAACAAATGCTTCCCCGTCCCAATAAAGGCAGGTGGGCAGCCTTCCAGTTGGAGATTGCAGACACTGGGCTAGATGGTGTTTATCCCACAGAAGTTTCTAGAAGCCCTTGGCCACTACCCACTAAGGACCACCTGCATGTGTCCGCTTTGAGGCTCATTTTACTGACGAGGAAACCAATTTGGCCAAACAGAAAGCCAGGTAGTAGGAATGAAATCAAAGCCATTTCTTTTGGGTTGTTTGTTTGTTTTAGTCAGGCTCTTGCTATGTAGCCCAGGCTGGCCTTGAACTCATGGGGAACCTCTAGAGTGCTGGGATCACTGGTGTGCAGCACCACACCCAGCTCAAAGCTATTAAGACTCAATTCTAAGGGGGCCAGGGATTTAGCTCAGTGGTTCTGCCACCTGCCTCGCAAGCACAAGGTTCCGAGTTCAATCCCTGGTAACCCCCCGCAAAAAAAAAAAAGGAAGAAAAAGAAAAAAAACTCAATTCTAGCCAGGCATGATGCCACATGGCTGTAATCCTAGCACTTGACAGGCTGAGGCAGGAGGAGTGCAAGTTCAAGGCTCCTCCTGAGCAACTTCATGACTCAGTGAGACCTTGTCTCAAAAAGACAGAGGCCTGACGATGTGGCTCAGTGCAGAGGCCCTGGGTTCAATTCCCAGTACCCTCCCCCAAGGCCACCGCCACCACCCACAGGCCACTCTAGCAGGGCAGGGTGCAGCTGTACTCACGGTGGGGTCCATCTTACTGATGGCGTCCTGCAGCATCTGCACGTCCTTCACATCGAAGCACTTCTGCAGCTCCTGGGGGTTCAGAGGGTGGGGTCAGGCCCGTCCCTGGGCCAGGCTGCTCACTGCCTGCCTGCCACCCACCAGGGCTGGGGCTGGGTCCACACCTCGGGCAGGGACTCGTAGACCTCAACTGGGTCCAGGCCACCAGGGCCCAGCCGCTTCTTGCGCTCCTCTTCCTCATACTCCTTCATGGCCTTCTCAATGCGAAGCTTGGCACGGCCACGCACGCGCTCCTTGAAGGCGTCCAATTCGTCGTTGAAGCCCTCCATGTACTGGCGGTCAGCCGTCTGCAGGGAGTGGGGCGCACACAGGACAAGGGCCCCACGTCTGCATGGGAACTGCACCACGGGCACCCCAGAACCTGACCTCTCTTCTCCTCGTCTCTCTCGCCTGAGACCTCCTTGTCTGCCACTAAAGACCACAGACCACGCCACCATGTCCGTGATGTCCTCAGACGCAGCCTGGTTACAGGGAGCTCCGACTCCCTCCTGCCCAGCTTGCCCGGTCTCCTCAGTCTCAGGAAGGGGAGCTCCATTACTCTGTGTTCCCAGCTCAGAAACCCTATAGGCCTCCTTAACCCACCCCCACTCCCCACACAGGCTTCTCCTGTCTTCAAGCTCAAAACTGTGGCTGCCGTCTGACAGGTCTCCGTCCTCCACACCCAAGCTGTCTTGACGCAGCAGTGAGTCCGATACCTTAATCTTCGTGAAGAACTGCCGGAAGCAGGCACGGGGGTCCACCTTGAGGCTCTTGGCCAGCTCCAGAATGAACTGCATGACGATGGTCTGGTGGGCCACCTGCTCCATGAGCGCACATTTCTGCCAGGGGACAGAGGCGCGGTGTCACCCAGTGGCGGTGTCAGGCCAGCGCTCACCCAGCCCGGGCTGGGTTCCACTCACCTCCTCCACCTCCAAGTCGATGCACCAGATCACCAGGTAGTTGGCGGTCTCCTCACACACCAGGTACACGTTGTCAGACAGGTACTTCTGGCTGTCATCCCAGCGGCGGAGCATCCCTGCAGGAAGGGGTTGGGGAGGTGCTGGCTGCGCCGAAGCTCCTGGGCGCCCTCACCTGGCTCTGGCGCCAGTGCCACTCACCGAAGTGCTTGATCTGCTTCTCATACTTCTCCACAAAGGTTTTATGTTTCTGCTCCCTGACCTCCTCCGACTCCTCCTCCGCCTTCTCAGGCTTGGTATTGACCATGCTCTGCGAGAGGGCGACAGAGGAAGTGGGCTGGGGCATGGCCATAGGACACCTGGGGCTGCGAGGGGGCCGTGGCCGCCTCGCCCATCCCATCCACAGCAGAGGCCGGCTGGGTGACAGCGCCTTGAGCATCGACGTGGCGGAAGTGTGGGCCTTCGGGCAGATCAGAGGGGACGGGTGGGGGTGGGGTGTGTCATCTTCCCGATCCCCACACTGCCCTTCCTGCCCACCCACCCCACACTGGTTTTTAGTGTATGTACTGCCAAAGGGAGTACTTGCTTTGGTTTTTAATATTTAACTTTGCAGTACTGGGGATGAAACCCAGAGCCTTTGCACTAAGCTGCATTCCCAGCCCTTTATCTTTCGAGACAGGGTCTTGCTAAATTACTAAGTTGCTCAAGCTGCATTCAAATTTGTGATCCTCCTGCCCCAGCCCCCTAGAGTACTGAGATGGCAGACATGCACCACCATGCCCAGCTATTTTTATTTTCCTGCGGTGCTTGGGAAGGAACCCGGAAGCGAGCCCAACGCTCTGCCACTGAGCATACCCAGCCCCCACCCTGTGGAGCCGGCCGCACGTGCGTGCTGGCCTCCCATGCCTGGCCCAAGCGCACCTTGCTGAAGCCGTCCTTGCTGAGCGTGTCCACGTTCCAGGGCATGCTCTTCTCCTTCTTGCGGATCTCCTCCAGCTTCTGCTCCCAGCTCCGTTCCTCCTTGCGAAGCTGCTGCGCCTCGGCCTGCAGCCGCTCCCGCTCTGCCTGGCCGCCCTCGGCCACCTCCAGGTCCTTCAGCTTGCGCTGGCACTCAGCCACCTTGCGCTTGCACTCGCGGCAGCCCCTGTCCAGCTCCTCCTTCTCCTTCTGGAACTGCTCCATGCGCTCCACGCGGGCCTGCAGCGGGCCGGGGTGGTGTCAGGCACCTGACTCCGCCGTGTGCTCCCGGCTTCCTCCCTTGCCCATGGGCCGGGGCACATCCTGGGTGGCACAGGTCCTGCCTCTGCCCCACTCCCTCTGCAGGGTCCACTCACTCAGACAGAGCAAAGCTTGGACCTCACTGTGGCGCACAAGGCCCTGCACATCTGCCCAGTACAAGGGAATGAACCCGGGGCAAACCAATGGCAGCACTTGGGAGGCTGAGGAAGGAGGATCACTGCGAGTTCAGGGTCAGCCTGGACATGGTGAAACCTTGTCTTAAATCAAATCAACCAAAAAAAGCCCCCCAAAATCCAGAGTGTCTCACGAGAATGTTATGTTGCCCACCCAAGCTTGCTTGAACTCGGGATCCTCCTGCCTCAGCGTCCCAAGTGCTGGGATTACAGGTGTGTGCAACCATGCCTGGCCTCACCTTCCACTTGTACCCTGCTATGTCTTTCTCCTCATTACTGGCCACCTACTGACATCTTGGAACATTTGTTACGTTTTCAGCACTGTCTCCTTCCACAAACATTAGCTTGGAGCCCTCCATGAAGAGGGGACTGGCTTGCTATTGTATCTCCAGGCCTGGCATCGTAGGGGCTTGGAAACATGGGACAGGTAGTGAGATGCTGGACTGAGGGATCCGTCCCCAGTTCTAGATGCTACCTTTGACTGACACCCTTACAGATATACTGAGGGTACTTTTGCCTGCTGTCCCAGGCCAGCTCTGATTCCCCCTTCAAAATGAACCTCAGGGCGGGGCATGGTGGTGCATGCCTGCAATCCCAGCACTCTGGGAGGCTGAGGCGGGAGGATCACAAGTTTGAGTGAAGACCCTGTCTCAAAATGTGAATAGGGGGCCGGGGATTTAGCTCAGTGGTTTTGTCGCCTGCTGCGCAAGCACAAGGACCCGAGTTAGATCCCCGGCACCAAAAAAAAAAAAGTGAATAGGGCTGGTGGTGTAGATCAGTGCTTCCTGCGCTAAGCCCCTGGTATCGCAAAGGAAAAGATGCCCAGACAGGGACCTTGATGAGTCAGGAGCTGTCTGCATGTGCAGAGGCAGAGGCTGCGCTGGACCCGTGGGTGGTGCCACTCCCATGGCGGCTGCCACCATTGCCGTCCGTGCCAGGGGACAATCAATCTCTCTTCAGGACTCTTCTGAGGCTTAAGGAAATGAAACTCAAGTGCTTCGATCAGTCTCTGGCCGGGAGGATCGTGAGCAGCTGTCAGCCATCTGCAAGGCCCCCACCCTGCCACTTATTGGTCACCTAGTTGGTTGCTGAAACCTCTCTGGGCCTTGATTTTCCACTCTGTGAAATGGGGTCTCCCAGGAGCACTCCGTGTGACTGGACCAAGAATGTGTCCAACACAGTGCCTGGCGTCCTATTATTGTCACCCCATCCTCATCACTGCCACCAGAATGGCCTGCGGACTTCCTTCCATGCCCTCTTGGAGGCAGTGTGCCCGGAAGTAGATCCGGGCAAAGCACTGCTGAGACTCAGGTCTGTGCCACCCTGGGGCCTTTGGGGTGTGGGGTGCTCTGCCTTGAGTTTTCAATCCTCCTGCCTCAGCCTCCTGAGTAACTGGGGTCAGCAGCAGCAGGAACCTGCCACCCAGCTGGCTTCTGGGGCTGCTACCGCCCTCCCCAATGTCCTCTGACTGGCTGCCAGGGATGCCAAAGCTAAAAAACGCCTCCCAGAGTTGGAGGGCAGCGTGCCCAGCCTGGGGTTTACACCTCCTATATTCAGGCACAGCAGGTTGGGTCAGGCAGAAGCCATGAGAAAAGCAGTCTCCGCAGGTGGCACTGTCCTGCCTCACAGAGAGCAAAACAGGCTCGCTGCAAGGAGCCAGAAGAAACCACTAACGGCAGCTGGCTCTGGACGGGGGTGGGGGGTGCTGGGCAGCTGGGGCTGGGAAGACTCTTGCTCATCTGTTTTTTTCCTGCCCTGGCTTCCCTCAGTGCTGGGATTACAGGCTGAAATTTGTTTAGCTTTGTTTTGTTTTTTTGGTACCGAGAATCGAACTCGGGACCTTGCACTTGCCAGGCAGGTGGCGGAACCACTGAGCTAAATCCCCGGCCCTGAAATTTGTTTTTTTATTTATTTTTTCCTGGTATCAGGGATCAGACTCAAGACCTTGTGCTTGCCAGGCAGGTACGGCACCACTGAGCTACATCCCTGGCCCTTGTGTTTAAAAAAATAAAATAAAACAACCATTACCTAAATAATGATAACAGCGGCTATGGTCCCAAGAGTGTTCCTGACATTAAATGATCAAGCTAACCCTAACTGCAACTCTATGGGGTGGATGGATCCTATTCATATTCTCATCTGGGGAAACTGAGGCACGGAGAGGTCAGACAAGTTGCTGGACATCACAGAGCACATCAGTGACACACAAGGAGCCAAAATTTGAACCCAGCAGGTGGTCAGATCTGTGTGGGAACCATGACCCTGATGACTCTTTTTTAACCAATCCCCACTCCATCTCCAGACTACTGACTCCCTCCTAGGTCCTGCCTTTCAGAGCTAGGCTTATTTCATCCTTTTTCAAAAATTTGAGACAGGGTCTCACTATGCAGTTCAGGTTGGCCTTTCTTACTATGTAGCCCAGGCTGGCCTCAAACTCACAGCAATCTTCCTGCCTCAGCCTCCCGAGTGCTGGGATTATAGGTGCCTGCCACCACATCTGGCTCATTTCATTCTGTATTTTGGAACCCAGGGACTCATGATGCCAGGCAGGTGCTCACCACTGAGCTACTCTCACTCCCTCACTGCAGTCTTAAAAGCGTCTCACCCAGGTGGGGGCCACATTATCCTACTTCATATGGCCTCTGAGAGGGTATGATTCTCCTAGCATCATAGCCTGAAGCAGGAAGGGGCAGGGCTGGCACACTCAGGCCCCTGTCTCCCCTCCTCCCTACTATGGCCACAGCAGCAGGACGGGAAACAGCTCTGTGCTAGCAGAAGGGGCAGCCTCCCACTTGGGAGGCCCAAACTGTTCTCCATGAGGTAGTAAGATTAACCTCTTTATGTGACAGAAATAGGTGTTCCCTAGAATAGTCTTTACAGCTTTGCGGAGGTCTTAAATATTTCATAATAAAACGCTACACACAGCAAGAAATAGAAGTGCTAGAACTTTCTTCCCACACTCCTGTGGCTTACCCAGCAGGTTCTAACAAGGGGGTAGGAATCTCAGGAATGGCTGTGGAGGGGGGACAGAAGGTCACAGGTAGGAAGGAGCTAATGCCACGTCCCAGAAGGATGGGGAAGGGCCTTCTAGAAGATTCTAATCTTTTTTTTTTTTTGTACCAGGGATGGAACTCGGGACCTTGAGCTTTCGAGGCAGGCGGCAGAACCACTGAGCTAAATCCCTGGCCCTTTTTTTATCTTTTTTTTTTTTTTTAAGAAGATTCTAGATAAGTGATTTAGGATTCCCATGGGAGGGGTGGTGGGCAGTTCCCAACTGGAAGGCTCTGATAAGGCTACACCCTCAGTCTGAGTGACAGGAACAAGTATGTGGGCACAGGAGCTCTGATTTATGGGAACAGGAAGCTCTTCGGGTACTACTGGGCAAGAAGAGGTGTGGCAGAAGATAGATCACTCAGACTTGGGATTCCAAGGTCTTGGTGGGGGGGAGCCTGATGTGAGCAGAGTTTTTAAAAAGGGGCAGTGAGGGTGGGGGATTTAACTCAGTGGTTCCAGGGCCTGCCTTGAAAGCGCAAGGTCCCGAGTTTGATCCCAGGTACCACAAAAAAAATGGGCAGTGAATTTGTAATAAGGCCAAGAGGGTCCCTGTTTGACAGCAGCAGAGGAGGCTGGGAACAGAAGGTGCCAGGGTGGGGGTTTGGGGTCCTGGGCTTTGGGTGGTGAAGGTTCACACAGGAAGGCAGTATCGCAGGGTGAGCGGTCATGGGTCTGCAATACCCAATATGGACAAGGAGCTGGCTGTGCAGGAAGCTAAGTAGGCATGATTTCCTTGTGTAAGGGAAGACAGGAACTCCTGGAGGTGCCACCTGTGGTGAGTGGCTGGAAATGGACACTCCCTCTGGGTGGAGCTGGTGGTGGATATACAGAGGGGGACCAAGTTCCAAAACCCCAAGTCTTTGTTTTTGTTTTTTTGGTACTGGAGATCGAACTTGGGACCTTGCGCTTTTGAGGCAGGCGGCAGAACCACTGAGCTAAATCTCGCCCCCAAACCCCAAGTCTTAGGTAGGAATTCGGACCCTGGTGGGGCACGTTAGGAAATAGGTCCCAGGCCAGGAACAGATTATCAGGTGAGGCAGAGCTCAGTCTGGAAAAGGCGTGGGGTCTCTGGGTCTGAATGATAATCTTTGGTCAAGACCCCAAGAAGCAGACCTCAGGATAGAGTCAAATTATTGTGCCGGGCGGGGTGGTGCAAGGTGCACACCTGTGATCCCAGCACCCAGAAGGCTGAAGCAGGAGGATTAGGAGTTCCAGGCCAGCCAGGACTAAATAGCGACTGTCTTGGAAAAAAAAGAAAAAGTCGAGGGTCTTGACTCTAGGAGTTGAAGAGAGGTTGATGGAGGATCCCAAATCAGAAGCAGGTACCTGAATAGGATAGGGGATCATCTAGCAGAATTCGGGGTCGAGACTCTGAGGCGGAGTTCTGGGTGAAAATGAAAGGTGCACATAGAACTTGGGGACTCACAAGGCTCGGTTTGGAAATACAGACTACGATGAAGCCCTAAGCACCAATGGGAAGTTCTACACAGAGGGCTGAGGGAGAGCCCCGGAGATCGCGGGGTCCCGGCAGTATTGGAGTTTCAACAGTATTGGGGTTTATAAGCCTAGAGTGTGGGGCAGGAACCCTAAGTGTCCGGGCAGGAACCCTGGGCAGTATTAGGGGTCAGAACTTTGCAGTATTCGGGTCCCGCGCAGGGGGAAGGGGAGGGGCTCCCATGCTCTACCTGGTGCCGCCAGCGGAAGAGGCTGGCCGTGTCGATGTTGGGGTGCGTCTCGTCCTCATCGTCAGACACCTCGATGTGGTCCCACACGCTGTAATCCACCATCTTACCTCGGCGGCCCAGCCCGCTACCTCTGGTGGTGGCAGAGGCGGCGGCAGCAGAACTGGAGCCACGGTCCGCAGAGCTCCGCCCCTTC
Source organism: Heterocephalus glaber (assembly GCF_053883595.1). Lineage (NCBI taxonomy): Eukaryota > Metazoa > Chordata > Mammalia > Rodentia > Bathyergidae > Heterocephalus > Heterocephalus glaber. The sequence goes on along the minus strand of NW_028258457.1, from coordinate 8,459,451 downwards.
CCCTTCCGCTCGGGCGTCCACGCCCCAACCGCGCGTGACGTCACGTCCTTAGTAACTCCCCGCGGCCCTAGCAACCGGACCCGCCTGAAAGGTCCCTGAGCACGTGTTTCGGAGCTCCGGGAGTTCCCGCCGCGACCCTGCCTTGTCTACTGGAGTTTCTCTCTTAGGCAGTTCCGGTGGGCAGACCAGTGGTCGCCCCAACCACTAGCCCTCGTCATCTCTCGCCAGCCCGCGGTGGGCGTTTGACAGGACTGAGAGGATTGTTCCCTTAGCCACGCCGCAGTGACATCAGCCAGGACCCACTGCAGAGGGCGGGGCCTCAACTGAAAAACCTGCTTCATGCCCCTGGCGAAGGGAGATTTAACTCTGGTCTAGGAAGGAGTGCCTGACCTGATGCAACTTTCAAGGCCCTGTTCTAGGCGGCCTAAAGGGGAAGGGTGTGACCCTGCCCTCGAGAGTTCGGAGGTGGACGTGGATCTGGCCCTGCCTAGGTAACTGGTGTTTGCTGGGCTCGGACCACAGCCCCCGCCCCCTTCTCCAGCTACCCGTGGGCTAGAGCCTCCTCCCGTACACCCCTTTGAAATCACCGAAGATCCCCAGACCCGATCTCGGACGCCATCTCTCCGCGGCCGCTGAGTGTCGCTAAAGTCTAGCCAGCGACCTGAGCCGGCCCTGCGTCCAGGAGGCAGGGATCGTGGAGGCGCCGACGGGGGCTTTCGTTGTCACAGCAGTCTCGGGCTGCTCATAGCCTCTCCGTTTTTCTGGGGTCCCCAACCTCAGCCGAGGCTCGAAGGGTTCAACTCAGCTTGGGGGACCTGGTGCGCACTTTTCTACATCCCAACCCACGCTTTGAAAGGAGGATAAAAAGCCGTATTGCAGCCTAGGGCCAAGGATTATCTCAGATTAAAGGGTGCTCGGCTGGGGGAAAGAGGGATGGGAGGAGTCCAGCCACCGGGACGAGGGGCGCCTCTTCCCCGCCTTCCAGCGAGCTAGGGGATGGGGGTCTGGAGGGAAGGACAAAAAGATTCTGCTTGGAGAAGGGATTCCCCGGCCGGGGAGGGGGAGGGGCCATCCAGACAAAAGCGCCCTTCCGAGGTCGCCCCTCCCCCTCGTGCTCCATTCAAGCGGAGAGTGGGGGGGCGAGGGAGTCCCCCTCTCCCGCCCTCCCCTCCCCCTCCCCCTCCAGCCCCGGAGTCCCGTAATTTCAGTGGCCGTCAAGGCCCGGGCACGCGCGTTCGCGGACCTGCACCCGGCGGGTCTCTCAATCGCTCACACACATTCACACACACGCACACTCACCAGCAAACAAAGGGTCTGGACACCCCTGTTTCCCCCCACTCCGGCCATAGAGGGTGGGGCATCCCCTCCCCAGCCCCCTTGCGAGGTAAGCTTTGGGCTGCGAGCTGTGGTGGGAAGGGGGCCCCGCGCCGAGGAGGGAGGGGATCAAGGAATGGGGCTTGCCCTACTCCCCAGGAAAACTGGGTTCCCCCCATCCCAGTTTGCTCTTTGAGGGCTTCAGCCGCTCTGTTTGGCTTGGGTCAGGGAGGGGGGTGGTTTGGGATGCTGGAGAGACCCTATTAAAAGCTAGTGTTTCTCCCCTCTTTCGAACTAGAGCTGCCTGACACCCGAAAAACGGGGTCCCCAGAGCCTCAGCCCCCTGACCTGGGGACGGGAGCAGAAAGCTTCCTCTGTGCGCGCCCAACATTCCCTAATTCTGCCAGTGCTGCGTCGCCAGTGGGGACCCCGAGTAACTGTACGATCCCAGTGTCTCCCATCCCCGGATCCCCCATCAGTTCATCTCTGCCACTTAGCTGCGGGGGAGCCCCTCCCCCCCCCGCAAGCCGCTTTGCCTTCCTGGGCCTCAGTTTCCCCGTCTGCTAAGGGACCAATGAAGGACACATTGAGAATTTGGCGAGGTCATATGTGCCAAGCTTACCTTGACTTCATTTATCTGTTTTTTAGCTTATTTCATGCGTATTCCCCCAGTAGTTGCTACCTATGCCAGGCTATGTCCAGAGTTCCCAGGGCTGCAGCAACCAATCAGACCAGCAGGGTGTCCCAGAGCCTGGCTGGGGAGGGAAGGGAGATCACTGGATAAACAAAATAGCCCTGGTGATTTCAAACTGAAAACCTAGTGGGAGAGCGCTCAAGAGTACATGAAATCTCTACCTTTTTGTCTACCTTCTTCCTTTAGTTTGAGCTCAGTGAGGGCAGGATCAGGTCTAGGATAGTGCCAGGCACATAGTAGGTGCTCAATAAATCTCCAGTGATTTAAAGAGGGGATTCCACTGAAAGTAGATCCAGAGAATTTGAGATCAGGAAAGAGGCTTATCGTGAAGCAACTGAGTCCCTTCCCATTTTACATAAGAGTCCAGTGAGTCCCCAAGTGTCACCTTTTATATAAAAGTAGGTAAGGCTGGCCAGGTGTGGAGGCACACACCTGTAATTCTAGCACTTGGGGGGATGATAGTTTGAGGTCAGCTGGGCACTGTAACCATACAGAAGCTTAACCTGATATTTGACACTAGGCTACTCTGTTACTCTTGCAGCTCTGATCAGATCTCAACAATGTACCATTAAGGGTCAGAGGAAGTTCCACCTTCAAGCCAAGTAGGAAGCCTCACGCATGCCTCTGCCTGTGCGTGTGTGCGCGCACATACCCCCCAGGCCTGGAGCTTGGGTGGGTGTATATGTTCCAGGTCTCAGTGTGAACAACGTTCCCTGTGGGCTGAGTTAGGGGGAAGAAGCCTCCCTCGTCCTGAGTCTGCTCCGCCATCCAGCCCCCAGCCCCAGCCAGCTTCCATCCACAGGAGAAGACAGGCTTAGGGCCACTCCTGCACCCAGTTCCTGAGGCCCTACCTCCCTCACCTGGGTTTCCACCCAGGCTGATTTCTGTGAAGGTGCACGTTTGCCTGAGCGGGGGGTGGGTGTCTCTGCCTGTGCCCTGGCCTTTGGGGCTCCTGTGCTGTCCACTCCTTCATTCCATAATCTCAGAGCACCTACCCTCTCCCGGCACCTGGGACATAACCAGGACTTGCTACAGCACTTATAAGACTGAGGGCTTGTGCGGCATGGTGATGAACACCTGTAATCCCAGCAGTCAGGAGGCTGAGGCAGGAGGATCCAAGTTCAAGGCCAGTCTGGGATACATAGCAAGACCCTGTGTCAAGAAATCAAACCAAACCAAAACCAAAAAGACCCAGAGTAAATACAACTAAATACAAAATCACAGTTGCTGATCAAAATGATCAAAAACTGGGGCCGGGGATTTAGCTCAGTGGTTCCGCCATGTGTTTCGAAAGCACAAAGTCCAGAGTTCGATCCCCGGTACCAAAAACAGATCAAAAACTGGTAGAAATATGCTGGATGTGTGGGGTAGCCCACGCCTGTAACCTCAGCACCTGGGAGGCTGAGGCAGTTGGGGGCCAGTGTGGACTACATACTGGCACTGTGTTTCAGAAAACAAAGGCAACAGTAGAAGATCAACCCAAGCTTGGGGACTGGTGGGACTGCACAGGTTGTATGTTCAAGGCTGGCCCTGGCTACAGCCTGCAATGAGACATAACGCCCGCTGGCCCTGTGAAACAAAAGGTGGGAAGGGAGCAACAGATGAGATTATAGAAGAAAAATAAAGCTGAGAGAGGGGCTGAAAATGACGGCATTAGGGAGGTTCCCATCTCAGGGAAGGGGGTGACTTTGAGCAGAGACCTAACAAAGGTAAATAAATTATACAAATTCATTCACTCATCCAAGAGCTATTAGTTGAGCATCTACTGTATCCCAGCATGGTCCTAGGTCCCCCAGGGTCCAGCATGGAAGGAAAGAGTTCAACATCCCTACCTCATCAGAGCGGGTGCGGCTCAGTGGTAGGACACTTGCTGGCATGACAAGGCCCCCAGGTCCACCCCTAGGACAACAACAAAAAAGATGGGCAATAATTACTAAACTAGTAAGTGAATGACAAATGGTGTTAGAATATAATTTTAAAGCAAATAGATGGAACGAAAGGAGCATCAAGGAAGTACGAAGAGAATGAGATATTTGAGACTTGTTTTACAGATGGAAGGAAGAGCATGTGGAAAGGCCCTGAGGTCAGATTATGCTCTAAGTGGGAGGGACAGCAGGAGGCTCCGAGGGTGGGGGAGGACAGAGGAGGAGGTGAGTCTCCCTGCGTGTGTTGTCCCTCAAGCCTGTCTATAGCTCCCTATGAGACAACATTGTAAGAGTAAGGCAGGTGTGGTGGCGCACACCTGTGATCCCAGGACTTGGGAGGCCAAGGCAGGAGGATCACCATGAGTTCAAGGCCAGCTTGGGTTACATAGTTCAAGGCCAGCCTGAACTACATTTTGAGACCAGGTCTCAAAATACCAAAACCAGAAACAATGGCCATAGTGATGATAATTTGTTGTTATTACCAGGATGGCCTTTTGTGAGTACCTCCTATGAACCAGGCACTGTGCTCAGAACTTAGTATGCATTGCTTCCTTTCACCCTTCATTCTCACATCCACCTCAACAGGTAGGTCTGAATGGTATCCCTGTCTTATAGATCAGGAAACTGAGGCCCAGAGATGCTGGGTGACTTGGCCAATGTTACACAGCCAGGAGGTGTGAGGCAGGATTGAATGCAGGTCTGTGGGCAGAATTCTGGAGCCAGGGCAGGGTTTGATTTTTTTTGGTTTTGTTGTTTTTGTTTCTAGTGTTCTGGGTATTAAATCCAGGGCCTCATCTGTGCTAGCCAAGTGCTCTACCACTGAGCTACATTCCCAGCCTTGTTTGGTTTTATTTTGAGACAGCCCCTCACTAAATAGCTCAGGCTGCCCTTGAACTTCTGATCCTACTGATTTCCCCATCCTGCAATAGCTAGGGGTGTGTGTGGCGGGGGGTACTGGGGATTGAACCCAGGACCTTCTTTTTTTTTTTTTTTTGGTACCAGGGATCGAACTTGGGTCCTTGCACTTGCACAACAGGCGGTGATACCACTGAGCTAAATCCCTGGCCCTTTTTTTTTCTATTTTTTATTTTGGAGACAGGATCTTGCTAAGTTGCCCAGGCTAGGCTTGGGCCCATGATCCTGCCTCAGCCTCCTGGAGTGCTGGGATTACAGATGTGTGCCACTCTGCCCAGCTGTGCAGATGGAATAGTAGGCATGCAGCCCACAGCCATTCTCTGCCCATCTAAGCAAATCTGTCAATCTGCACATGGGGTGGTTGGCTCTCTCTCTGTCTCTCCTCTCCCTTCTCTCCTTCCCTCCCTCATTGTTTGAGACTGGGGAGGGGGTATGATGAATGGGCACCGTTTCACCATACAGGGAGATTCACTTCTAACTGATATGGAAGTCAGGTCCCAGCTATGCAATAAGGCAGGAAAAAGATATAAGCACAGTTAGGAAGTAGTTCCAGTGTTCTCTAGCACAGTAGGTAACTGTAGTCTGCAACAATTTCTAGCTGGGCACAATAATGTGTGCTTGTTGTCCCAGCTACTGGGGAGCCTGAGGTAGGATCACATGACATAGTGTACCACCACGCACAGCTTGGAGACACTGTCTTAAAATTTTAAAACAGGGGGCTAGCCGGGTATGGTAGCACATGCCTGTTATCCCAGCACTCGGGAGGCTGAAGCAGGAGGATTGCCATGAGTTTGAGGCCAACCTGAGCTACATAGTGAGACCTTGTCTTAAAAACACACACACAGGGCTGGGGATTTAGCTTAGTGGTTTTGCCGCCTGCTGCGCAAGCACAAGGACCCAAGTTAGATCCCTGGTACCAAAAAACAAAACAACCCCCACACACGAACAAAAAAATCACACACACACAACCCCCCCAAAACAAAAAAAAAACACACAAAAAAACAAAAAAAGAAGGTTGAGAATGTAGCTCAGTGCAAAGGCCCTGGGCTTAATCCTCAGCAATGCACACACACGCACACACGCATACACACACACACATGCATGCGCATGCTCACACACATACACACGTGCGTCCGTGCATAGGTCAGGAGGAGGGCAGAGTGAGGAGAGATACAAGCAGAGATGAAAGGAGGTGAGGGACCTGTGGAAATTTGGCAAAGGAGTTCCAGTTGCTGGCAACAGAATATGCAAAGGCCCTGAGGCCTCAGCACGCACGCCTGATGTGTCCTGAATTGCCCAACATGCCTGGAGCTGCAGGCAAAGACTATGTAGGCCAAGTGTCCAAGACTGACTTTTCCTCTAAGTGATGTGAGAGCCATTGAGGGGCCCCAGCTGAGGAAGGACGCGACCTGACAGGCTCCAACGGGCTCCAAGGTTAGTAGCATTTATTAAGCACTTACTGATTGCCAGACAGCTGCGTTCTCACAAGGGCTCCATAGCCATCTTCACAGAGGGGAAACTGAGGCCCAGAGAATGTCAGTGGCTCAAGGCCACACACCCAGAATCTTCAAGCCTGGGTTGGTGCGAAGATACAGGAGCCAGCCCGTCCCTCCCCCAAGCTTTCACAAGCGGCGGTGCAGCAGAGCGGCCATCAGCAGGCTCCGTCTGTGTCCCTGTTTCTATTTCCACCGGCCCTGTCTGTCTCCGCGCGTCCCCATCTGTGCCCAGAGCCGCCGCCGTCTCTCTGCGCCCGGCCCCCGCACAGCCAAGTTATTTCGAGTTTAGGCACCAAAGCCCAACAGCTCGGAGAAGACGCTTCCTCCGGCCCCCGGCTCGGACCACGCGCAGCACGCGGCCAGCTCGGGGAGCTCCCGGGCTAGTCTGTGGCATCCCCGCTTGGGGGAAGCCCCCGGGAGGAGGAGGGGGCTGGGGCGACTCGGCCCCCAAGCGGCCGAGCCCGGCATTGACGCTGCCCGGAGCTCCGCCGTGCGTCAGCCGTCGTCCTGACAACGGCCGGACACGTCATTGGCAGGCCGCGCGTCAGCCGCCCGCTGACGTCACGCCCCGGGAGAGGCAGGGACGAGAGGTGGGACCGGTTCCAGACCCGGCCGGCAGGGGGAGGCCTGGGGCGCTAATGGCTTGATCCTGCAGGTGGCCCAGGCCTGGGCTGACACGGCTCCCGCAAACCCCAAGACATGGACACGTTAGGTTGACGGGATGAAGAGGAGTCCCAGTTTCCTGTCTGTGGCCAGGATCCTAACGAGGTGCGAGATGCTGGGCCTTGTTGGGGGCGGGGCTGAAGTGGCGCGGAGCCACAGTGGGTGGGGCTGGGGCGCAGTGGGTGGAGTTTAGGCCTCCGTGGGCGGGACTAAAGCCGCAATGGGCAGGGCAGAGACGAGCGCCCTCTGGTGATGGAGACTGTTTTCTGAGTGGCCAGGAAGCATGTCAACCTTTTTTGGCCTCAGTTTACTCCTTCGACTCCACTTCTCTCCTCCAGTGCAGATCAGCCCTGGGGTAGGAGGCACAAGAGTCTTTCATGGGGCTTCTCAAGTGGGGAAAGGATTTTGGTCCTTGAGACAGGATCTCACTATATAGGCCAGGCTGACCTCGAACTCGAGATGATCCTCCTGTCTCAGCCTTGAAGATTTGAGCCAGAAAATGGAGGGTACTGGGGTGAGATCTTGAGGGTCCCAGATGTGGGGGGAGGAGGGAAACACTAACATTAAGGCCAAGAGGGGGCTGCTTGGATGTGGAGCCTAGGAAGACGTCCTAAAAATGTGATGTACATGTTAGAGGGAACTTGGATGATGGAAGGTAGAGATGTTAGGCCCCAGAACTCAGGGTTGGAAATCAAGAGGGGGCCCCCCCAGACCCAAGGGGTGGGAAGGTGCCCTCAAGGGGTGGCTCACACGTGTCGGGGATACAGGGACTATACCCTATACCCCCATCAGCTAGCTACTCCCTCTGGTGGATATGGGTGGGGGTGTTCCTGGCGGAGGGGTTCAGTCTTTGTAGGCCAGGCCAGGCCACGCCCCATCCCGCCCGTGTCTCTCCGCAGAGGCCCCAGGAGACTCTGGAGGCCCCGCCCCAACATGCTGGGGGCAGACTCCCATCGCCCTAGCCGCTGTCTCTCATCCCGTCCCCGCCTGGGCTGGGCCCATCCTGAGCCCTTGGACCCTTGTGTCCCTCTGGCACCACGGCCCACCACACTGCCACTGCTGATCCCGCCGCGGATTTCCATCACCAGGGCAGAGGCCCACAGGTAGGGAGGAAGGGATCCAGGAGCTGGGAGGGGTGCTAAAGGCCAGCTGGAAAGGGACCAGCCACCTGCCGTCGACAGCTCTGGGCTCCCTGTTTTGCAAAAGTAGCTGAAACTCAGAACTCTGTCAAGTGTGAGACTGTGACTTCTCTCCCCCTTCCACCCCAGGCTCCTTTGCAGCCTCCCTCCCGGAACCTCTTTTTCCAAGTTGCCTGGGTCAGCAAGAGACTGTACAGAAATCTGGGGTCCTCCCAGGGCACCCTCCCTCTTGGCCCTTGAATGAGTAGAAAAGCCGAACAGCGGAGCTGGTCTTGGCTGCTGGTCTGCCTGCTGCCCTCCCCGGCCGCCACTCTCTGCAGTCCCCATTGTCATCCCCTTCCCTCCGTGGCCCCCTACAACTCAACTGGTGAAACCCAGGGTCTCCCTTAGGTCTCGATACAAGGGCCCACTTCCAGATGGAGGGAGAAGGGACTGTCATTCCTCCCTGGGCCCTTCCCCCATCTGTCTAGCTTCTGTTTGGTTCAGGTCCAGCCAGATCCATCTCAGGACTCTAGTCCCAGCTCCAAATGACAGCCCTGGCCCACTGCCTGGTCCCTTCCTTCTGCAGCCCCCCTCCCCCATACCCACCCTCCAGCCAGAGCTCTGGCCAGGCACTGAGCTTTGTAGAATTCAGCCCAGCTCGGGACCCTCAAATGACCAAGGGAGGCCCCGCGGCCTTGGAGATCCCTTAGAAGCCTTGGGGAAAGAAAGGGCTACACTTCTGGCCTGTGGGATACCCCCGCGGCTGCTGATAGGGGTGCCGGTTCTTGCTCCGCGTTCACCCACGCCCGGGAGCCCCCTCTGGCGGGGAGAAAAGTGGCTGTGGAGGTTGGAAGCGGAAAGGTCCCTTTTTTTTTTTTTTTTATAAAGAGAACAGCGCGAGGTGGGGGGAAGGCAGTGGCAGACAGCACGGCCTGCCCCAGGAAGCCTGGGAGAGGGGGCGCACGGGGGTGCGGGCCTGGCCCCCGGAGCGCGCACCTGAGTGGTTTCGGGTCTGAATGAAGATGGGTTTCGGGGGGTCACGGGGACGCATGAGTCCCCTCACCGTGCAGCCCCGGGGCTCCACCGCTGCCCGGGGGATGGGGGCGCGCTCTGGTCCCGCTTGCTCGCTCTTTGCTTGCTCGGCGCGGCGCTGGGGGAGGCGGGAGCGTGAGTCACAGCGACTCCCGATTTAGGTGCCGGAAGGGGGGTTCTGCCGGCGGGGGCCGCGGGGAGGAGGCTCGGCTGTTTACTCTTCTGAAAAGGGCACGGTGGTGCACCCCGCGGCCACCGGAACCTGCCTCAGTTTACCTCCTGCAGATGCGCTTTAGGAGAGACAGCGACACTTAGAGTCGTGGGCGGGCAGCCGCGGTATCCGCCACAGGGCGTCCTCCTGCAGCCACACCGGGAACCTACCCCACAGGCACCCCAAAGAGGCACCGGCACACACAGATCCACTCTGACAGCACAGTCAGACGACGGAGGCCGAATCTCGTGCACAACTCTGCAAGCGCGCGCTGAACACAATGCACAGCCACGCGCGTGGGATCGAAGAGCGCAGCCCCCAGGCCACCAGATCAGACCCCAGAGACGCGCACGCCTTCCAAACAGGCAGTGCACGTGCGCACGCAGCTATCACCCACAGACACATAGATCCACACACACGGCAAAACACAGAGAAACAGGCAGACAGGAGCAGCCAACCACGTGCGAACACACACTTCCCGAGAACATGGAAAACACAGACAGCCCTCGGAAGGGGCCACGTGCGCACACATCCCGCCCCGGACGAGCACCGTCACCATCCTCCGCCTCGCAGCCGGGCGATTCCCGGCAACCCGCCACTGCCTGCCGCAAGCACCCTGCGCGTGGCACCGGGACCCCTCCCCAGGAGCTTCCCCCGGCCCGGGGTGGCGGCAAGGACACGCCAGCACCCGGCTCCGCCCCCACCGTGATGGACAGACTGACTAACGCGCCGGCAACCAGTCCGGTGTCTTCTGGCCGATCGGATTAACCGTTTAACTCCTTCGCGCCCGTGCGCGCCGCTGTGAGGCTGGGCGCTCCGGAGAGAGCTGAGTGCCGGCGCCCCCTCCCCGCCGGGAGCGGGGCTCTGCGTGGGCGGGGAGGGGCCCCCTCCTTGGGTGGCTGCCCCCCACTGGCCCGGACGGAGGAGGAGAGGGGCGGCGCTGACAGCCGCGGCGGGCGGGGGGCAGGGAGGGGAGGGGCGGGACGGGGCGGGGGAGTCGGGGCTGGCGCCGAACGCGGAGAGCGCAGCCGGGCTAGGAGCCGAGCACCAGGAGCGGACAGGAAGCCACGGCGCCCGGCCCGGGGGCGATCGGCCCGCAGCGCCCCCGGGTCTGTCCCCGGGGCGCCATGGCCCCACTGAGGCCGGGCGCACCCGCGGGGCTACAGGCGCGTCGGCTGGCGCGCAGCTGAGCAAGGTGCAGCTTGGAAAGGCCGAGCCCCCCCGGGGCGCAGGTTAGGGGGGCTGGCGCCATGGAGCCCCCGGCCGCCACCTCGGAGAGGAGCCTGTCTCTATCTCTGCCCGGGCCCCGGGAGGGCCAGGCCACCCTCAAGCCGCCCCCTCAGCACCTGTGGCGGCAGCCGCGAACCCCGATCCGTATCCAGCAGCGCGGCTACTCCGACAGCGCGGAGCGCTCGGACCCCGAGCGGCCGCCACACCGGCCCATAGAGCGCGCCGACGCCGTGGACACAAGCGACCGGCCCGGCCTGCGCACGACCCGCATGTCCTGGCCTTCGTCCTTCCACAGCACCGGCACAAGCAGCTGCGGCGCGGGCGGAGGCAGCGGCAGGCGGTGAGACTCGGGGCGGCTGATGCGCGAGGGGCGCCCGGGGGGACGCGCAGGGAGGGCGCAGAGCGTCCCGCCGGCCGCAGGGCGGCGCTGTGACTCGGGTGGGGCCGGTATGACTTGCGGGGGCGGAAAGAGGGGAGTTCAGCTCCGGGGGCGTCGGGGACAGGGGTCTCTACCTGTGCACCTACTAATGCTAGTCCTGAGGGAGAACTAGGGGGCGCCATTGTGCATTCGGGGTTAACAGGGTCTGGGTTGGGGAAGGGTCCACTGCTGCGGGAGCCTAGATGGTGTTGGTGCCAGACAGTAAGTGGACACGGGTATCACCTGGAGGGACTTTCCTGGGGGCATCGTACTGAGGGCTGGATTCACTGTGTTTGGGGTGTCCTGGGAGCACTCCTAAGGGTCCACACTTTGCTCCCGGCTGGACTCTCGGCGTCCTCCTGGGGGTACAGGCCTCTGTGAGGGGGAACTGGCGACTTGTCCTGCAGCAGGGGCATCAGGAATACAGCGGGCCCCTGGGGTGCAGTGTGCTGGTCTGTGTGTTAGGATGGAGCCTGCTCTCAGGCCAGGAGCAGGGTTCCAGAGCAGCTCAGAAGCAGGGGACAGTCCCGAGGTGCACAGCCCCAGCACAGGGTGACCAATTCTGCTTCTTCAAGGGATAGTGTCTTGGGGGACTGTTGGAGTTGCTCTGAGCATGTCCTGCCACTCGCCTCAGTTTGCCCATGAGTGTGTGACCAGCTGCAGCTACCATGGCTGGCGATGTGCTCTGCCTGGGCTGCTGGGGTCCTGTGACTGTGACATGTAGCTCTGGGCTCCAGGCACAGCGATTGTGACAGCATGACCTGTTTGACCCACCGTGCTGGGGCTGCCACAGGGTGACTGTGCGTCCTCATGGCACACAGTGATTATGACAGCGACCGTGTGTTCCAGGAACACAGTGCTTTCAGGGTGACTGTCTGCTTCCAGGGCAGTGTGGTTGTGACATGGTGGCAGTGTGCACCCCAGGAGGGTGACTGGGGCAAGGAACTGCGTGCTTCTGGAGCAGTGGTTGTGACAGTGACTGTGTGTGCTCCAGCGATGCTTCGACTGTGACAGGGTGACCTTCCTCGTGGGACACAGTGAGTGTGACCATGTGTGCTCCAGGACAGGAATTGTGAGATGGTGTCTGTGTTTGAGGGACAAGCTGACGGTGACGGTGTGTACCCCACAGACGCAGTGACTGCCGCACAGTCCTGTGTAATCCTCCTTGGAGCATTGTGGTTGGGTCCCCGAAACTGTCCCTGCTCCCTGGGATTCTGTGAGACCCAGTGGCTATGTTTTCATCCGCCCCGTTTCCATGTCTGAAAGTCAGATCCCTGACTTGGGGACTGTCCCTGCTGTCCACCTGGGATGCCTGAAAGAATGGTGTCCCCTCACCACCTGACATTCTTAGAGACCCTTCCTGCCCTGGTGGCGCCCCAGGGTCTGACTGTGTGTGTCCCGATAACGAGGGTGACTGACATTTTAATTCATCCACGAGTGCCTGCTGCTTGGGAAGTCACTTGGGTGCTCAGATTTGGGCTTCTTACCCAAAGTCCCCAAGGGTGACCCTGGGCTGTGACCTCTTTTTCCTAGGTCTCTCTGGGGACCGCCCCCAGCCGCAGCTACCTCTGTCCTGCACCCCCACGAAACAAGTGACATCGACCCAACACACGCAGTCTGATATTTCCCAAAAGAACCTAAGAAGAGCCAGAGCCAAAGGAAAACAAAGCTAAAATCAACAGGAAATGCCAAGACCTGGGGCAGGCAGCCAAACGGGCTCAGGCCACTGTCCCGAGAGGAGGGGCGGTTGCTGAGGAGCTGAGCTCCATTCCCTTTTAAGGCCCTAGGGATTTCCTCTACCCTGGTCTCCACAGTGGTGGCTCTCAGGGGACAGGGGCTGAGTGGTGATAATCATCATTGCTTTAGTGGCATCTGTCTCTTAAGGGCTTTGTCTCAGGCTCCTTGCCAGGGACTTATGGCAGGTGCTCCGTAGGGAACCCTGGTTGGACAGATGAGAAAATTGGGGCCCAGAGGGGCAAATATCGCCCCCCCCCACACACACCCCAAGCTCATACTGCCAGGAAACTGCAGAGCTGAGATTCCAGGTCACGTCTGCCTGGCGCCTGTGTGTCTTTTCCTAAGCATCCTGCCCTCTCTGAGCCTCCATTTCCTGGCAGGAAAGTGGGGCTGTGGTTGGCATGGTCCTGCCGGGCAGTTTGAGAGTTTTGTGAGCTTGGATTTGTGTGAAGGACTTAACACAGTGAGTTCAGAGTAGATTATCTCCCAGGATGCCGATGGACACTGCTTCTCCGGAGTGGGGATTTAAAGAGGAACCTCTCGCACATCCCCAGTTTCTGCTTCTCTGGGAGCCTGTATGGCCTCCAGCTGGGACCCATGGGTGGAGTGTGGGCTGAGGGAGGCAGGTGCCCTGTCCCTGCTCTCTGAGTAGGAGCCAGGGGACCCACAGTTCAGGGACCCTCATTTCTCCAGACTGGGGGTTCTCCAGAGCAGCTCCCCACCTTGGAGTTCATCCAGCCACCAGAAACAGGGCCGCCAGCCTCCTAGACTTGAGCCATGGGGACCCCCAGAGAGGGGACACGGCCTCACCCTCATCCAAGACGCATTTGCACCCTGGGCCCGACCTGGAGGTGCAGGAGGCCGCATTCCTGGCGCGCCCCACGGGGCTGAGTCACGGCCGACGATCTGTCAAGCAGATGGACGAGGAGGACTGGGAGGGGGAAAGGGGGGCCTGGCTCGGGGCCGGGGCTGGCGCACGCCTGCCCCTCACCGTAGCCCCCTCAAACCCTTGCCATCGCAGGGCGATAGTCCCTGGACCTGATGGAAGAGCCGGGCGCCGGTCCATCTCTAGCAGGTGGCCTGTCTTACCGTGGGTCCTCACTCGCCCCTGTCCCCTGCGTTGCTCCACGCCTGGGTGTTGCGGGTCTCGCGCGCGCCCCCTGCTGGACGGAGAGGAAGTAACAGCCTGCGAGCGCTCCGGGTCGTCACCTGCCGCTGAGCCGCCGCCAGAGCCGCTGCCGCGCACCCCGCATTATTATTTTATGCGTATTGAGCGCCTCGGTTGCGGGCGCCAGGCCGGCTGACCGCAGGCTGCGGAGAGGGGCGGTCCTCGTGCTCCCCGGGGAGGGACCCGATCGCTGTCCCCAGCCTCCACCCCAAGACAGCCACCCCACCCACACGTCTTCGCGCCCGCGCTTCCTTGCAAGCGTCCTGGTCGACTCCTACCCAGAAGACGGAGGCGTAGGGACTTGTGCAAGGTCACACGGCCAGAAAGGGCAGAGTTAGCATTAAAACACAGTTCTGAGAACAGTGGCACACGCCTGTCATCCCAGCACTCAGGAGGCTGAGGGAGGAGGATCACCGCCAGTTGGAGGCCAGCCTGAACTAATAGCAAGACCCTGTCTCAAACAAAGCAAGACAAAGGGACCAGGAGGTTGGAGCTGTGCGGATATAGCTCAGTGTGAAGGCCCTGGGTTAAGTCCCCAGTACGTAAAACAAAACAACCCTCCTGCAGTCTGGAGCAGGGGTAAGGGTCAGACCGTAGCCAAACCGGCTGACTTGCTGTGTGATCAGGATCCAGGCAGTGTGCCTCTCTGAGCCTCCTTTTCCTCATCAGTAAAACCAGGCTGAAAAATATTCAGCCATCCCCACTGCTGCGGTGAGCCTTCCAGGGCTGAGTGTGCAGCACCTGAGGCGCTGTTTGGAGAAAGCACTTCCTCAGATGACATCAGCTCAGCGGGGAGCAGAGCGCGCGAGGCTGCCCTCAAGCTGCACACTCAGCCTGGTCTCCGCTGGTGACAGACTGACTGCCAGGGACGCGGGTACATGAAACTGGGGCCTTGGCCCTGGAGGATCCACAGCCTGGCAGGTTGAGGATGGAGGTTTTGTTTCCTCCAGTACTGGGAGGTGAACCCAGGGCCTTCACACTGAGCTCCACTCCCAGCCATTTGTAGTTTTCATTTTGCAACAGGATCTCAATAAGTCTCTAAGTTGCCCAGGCTGGGTGCAAACTTACAGTCATCCTGCCTCAGCCTCTCTGAGTGCTGGAATGACAGGCGAGGATAGAATTTTGAAGGGCATCTCCCTCACTGTTTCTATTCCTTTGCCCTTTGCTTGCTCTGTGGTTTTCCCTGCCAGAGCCTCAGTTTCCTTACCTGTCACAGGATCATTCATTCTATCAAAGCGTGCTTGAGACCGACTGCAGCTCAGAATTTCAGAGATCTAGTCCTGCTGCCTGCAATTCCCAGACTAGTGGGTGAAGCAGAAATAGCAGTAAAGATAAAGCCACCCGATAATTATAGATGGTGACATGTGGGCTATGAAGAACAGAGGGAGCCTGAGGTCAGGCAAGGCCTCTCTGAGGAGGTGACATTTGAGCAGAGACCTAAATAAACTGAAGGAGGAGGCTGTGTGTGGATCTGATAGAAGAGGGTGCGAGTGGGAGAGACAGTGGTCGGTGCAAAGGTCCTGCAGTAGAAATGGGAACCAGGAGCACAGAGGAAGGGAGGGGTGAATGGAAGGAACTGAGGCAGGGAAGTGATGGAGAGCTCAGGGGTCACGGGCTCAGGCTGGCTTCCTAAGGAAGGGACGGAAGTCCCTGGGCTGGAAGGAAACAGGCATGAAGGGCCTGTGTCGCCTCCTGGCTAAGATTCCAGGAGTCTCTGGACTCAGTTCTGCTCCGTTAGTGATCTGTCCATCAGGGCTGCTCTGCGTCAGACAATTCAGGGACAGCAGGACAGAGGAGGCTCAGCCAGGCAGGGGATAAGGACACCCAGGACAGAAACCGTGGGGCCAAGGTGGGACTGGGGCTGGGATCCCATGGGCAGTTGTACTTGCAGGGGGCCTGTGACAGTGGCTGGGGACATTTGACTGGCGTAGTAAAGGGTGCTGCTGACATCTAGTGGGTAGAGGCCAGGCCTACAGCTGCGTTGCTTCCCAGGACCAAAGATCATCCAACCCCAGAGGGTGGAGGGCAGGGGACTGTGTGTTCTCAACAAGGCCAAGCACAGCCAAGGGGGTGAACATGGCTGAGGATAGAGTTACAAAGAATCTGAAAGATTGGCATGGCAGGGACCAGGGATTTAGCTCAGTGGTTCTGCCACCTGCCTTGCAAGCGGAAGGTCCCAAGTTCGATCCCTGGTACCAAAGGAAAAAAAAAAAAAGATAGTGGAAGATTGGGATGGCAACACACACCTGTATCCCAGCACTTGGGAGGCTGAGGCAGGAAGATCTCAAATTAAAGCCAGCCTAGGCTGCATAGTGAGACTTTGTCTCAAAGAAGCAAAACAGAGGGCCGGGGATTTAGCTCAGTGGTGCCGATGCCTGCCTCAGAAGCACAGAGTCCTGAGTTCGATCCCCAGTACCAAAAACAACAGGACACTTTTTTTTTTCTTTCCCAATACTGAGCATCAAACCAAGAGCATTGCGTAGGCTGCATTCCCGGGCCTAAATCTTATGTATAATGTAGATATATAGCTGCCGCTTGGTACACACACTGGAAATTGATTTTTACCAAAATCTGTGAATGTTCAAGTTCTGTTTTTTTTCTGAGATAGGGTCTCGCCTTATAGAAATTCTCCTGCCTCAGCCTCTGGAGTGCTATGATGACAGGTATGGGCTACCACACCTAGCTTCTTAGTTTCTTTATATAAGAAGGCACAGGGAAGAAAAAAAAAAAAAAGAAGGCACCGTATTTGCATAGAACCCACACCCATTCTCCCATCTACCTAAAATCACCTCTAGATGACTTATAACTAGATGACTTATAGATGTCAGTGCTATATACATAGTTGTTTTTTCTTTTTCTTTTAGTACCAGGGATTGAACTCAGGACCTTATGCTTTTGAGGCTGGTGAGCTGCCACTGAGCTAAATCCCCAGCCCTGTTTTTGTTTTTGACAAAGGGTCTTGCTGTGTACCTCAGCATGGCCTTGAACTCACTATGTAGTCCAGGCTGGCCTCAAATTCCTGGCAATCCTCCTGCCTCAGCCTCCTGGGTTCTGGGAGTACAGGCATGCACCACCACACCCAGCTATGTCCATAGTTGTTTCCCTGTATTGTTTAGGGGATAATGACAAGAAAAATCAGTTTGTACCTGTTCAGGATTAAGACACTTTTTTCTTTTTTGTATTTTTGATCTGTTGTTGTTTGAATCCAGAAATGTAAAATCAGTAGCTCTGGAGAACCAATTCTACACACACTGTTTCCATAGACATTAACATTTCATGGACACCCAGGTACAATGGTACAGGCCTGTCACCCCAGCACTCGGGATGCTGAGGCAGGAGAATCCCCAAGAGTTCAAGGCCATCTCGGGGTACATAGTGGGTTCCAGCCCAAGCGAACTGCTTAGCGAGACTGTATCCCCCTCAAAAAAAAAAACAAAAAAAACCCTTAGGGCCGGGGATTTAGCTCAGTGGTTTCGCCACCTGCTGTACAAGCGCAAGTACCCGAGTTCGATCTCCAGTACCAAAAAAAAACAACAACAATGGGAGGTAACATTCAGTGAGGGCTCACTGTATGCAGACACTTCTGAGACTTTTGCGTGCCCTTCTGTGAGGCAAGTGTTCTTATTATACCCAAATTACAGCTGGCAAAACTTAGGCCCAGTGGAATGAAATGATTTGCTCAAAGTCAAATGGCCAAGAAGCGCCAGAGACCAGACTGAAGCCCAGGCCACCTGACTCTGGACCCTGTGACACTGGAACCGGCAGCTAGCAAAGGAAAGGTTGGGTACCTTGGCTCTGCAGAGGGTCACCACTGGGACCTCAGACTGTCTCCAGCTGTGTGTGTGACTGGATCTGTCACGGAGGGGAGGTTGGATTCTTGGGGCACTGGAGGCTTCCGGGGTTTGTTTTTGTTTTTGTTTGAAACAGAGTCTCACTATGGAGTCCAGGCTGGTCTTGAACTCACTCTGTAGCCCAAACAGACCTTAAACTCTTGGAAATCCTCCTGCCTCAGCCTCCCAGTGGTGGGATTACAGGCATGTGCCACCAAGCCAGACACCCCTGGGATTTTGAGGTTGTCTCAGAAACAATGAGGACGCAGCTAGGAAGATGGAGACATTGGGGGACTATGATAGTGTACCTCAAAGCATGTCTGTGATCTGTGGGGTGAACCCAGCGGCTGGGGTGTATCCCGGGGTTGTGCGGATGGCTATTTCAGGGACAGTCAGAGCCCTGCTGAAATGGAGAGGGCCCTGTGGGGTGGCCCTGGGGTCTGGGAGCCTGTCCGCCACTTCGGGGGTTTGTGGGCCCACCCCCAAATTTTAAGGGCGGCTGCTGGGGTTTGAGGAGACGCTTCCGGCGCTGACAGGGCGGTCTGAGGCTTTGTGCGGCGGCGCCCGGGGTCTGCGGGGAACCCAGCCCCCGCTGTGTGGGCACCCCAAGCCCCTGAGCCCCGCCCCGGGGGCGGCCCCTTTGCGAAGCCGGAAGGGCCGAGGCAGCGGCCGGGCGGGTGCGGCCCGAGGGCCCCAGGGCTGCGCCGCCGGGCTCCGTGGGCCGCCCGCCCAGGCCATGGCGCGGCGGCCGCGTGGCTTGGGTCGTATCCCCGAGCTGCAGCTGGCGGCGACCGAGGATGACACGTTCCTGCCCGATCCCCCGGCCCGGCGCGCGCCCCGCCGCCCGCGATCGCCGCCCTCCTCGCCCGTCTTCTTCGCCACCGCGTCCCCAACTTTCCGCCGGCGCTTTCGGCTTCTCCGCGGCTTCCAGGATCTGGGCCGCCAGACGGGGCCCAGGTGAGTGCGTGCCCACGGTCGCGGGTTCGAGGCCCTCTCGGGCCACCTGCTGTAAGCAGGGAGGAGGTAGAGGGGCTCTGTGGTTTTGCGCTCTCTCCAACCTTGCTTTTCCTCTTCCGCCACAAGAGAGAGATAAAAATTATCCCTGCCCCCAGGGTTGCCGTGGAGACATCTGATAGGGTATGCAGTAGGCACTCAATAAACGCCAGGTCCTTCCCACTTCCTGTGCAGACCTGAAGCTGCTGTCACGCTGGGGGATGGAGAAGGACCTGCCAAGCCCGGTGACCTGCGACAGACAGGATTTCAAGTCTAGGAGTCTTAGTCTAGCAGCTAATGAGATGGGGCCAGCCTGGTTCCGGGGATTCCTAGCAGGGAGGTCCCGTGGTGGCGCTGCGTTCATGAGCGCAGAGTGCAAATGGAAGTCCCCTGCGTGGCCAGGCTGCGGTGGGCTGTGGGGACAGGAAGCCTGGGATGACAGGCCTGGAGGCCACATCCAGTCTGGCTCCCCAGTGTCCACATCTCGTGGACGCTGACGGGGGCAGGTAGGAGGGCATGGCTGGCACTGAGGCCTCTCCAGGTCTCCTGCCCCTCTCTGCTCCTTCCACCACGTCTTTGGAACACAGACTAAAGGAAAGGTTCTGTGAGGCCAGCCCCAGGGCCCAGCCTGGCCCTAAAGTAGGGACAGGGCAGGGAAAGTGGAGGAGGGGCAATACCATTGGGGACCCCAAGGAGGTCTGGAGAGGGGAGGAAGAAATCTGTGCCTCTCCTGGGTTTTGTGCTGGGCCTCCGTCTCCAATTCTGGCTCTCCATTCTGGTTGAGTTTGAGGGTTTTTGTTTTTGTTTGTTTTGGGGGGTTTTTTTTGAGACAGGGTCTCACTATGTAGCGGAGGCTGGCCCCAAACTTGCAGGGGTCCTCCTGCCTCAGCCTCCCCATGCTGGGATGACAGGCATGGGCCCAGCTCTCCTGTTTTGGTGTGTTTGCCTGTGTGTGTGGTATTGGAATTATACCTGGGCCCTTCATTCTGAGCTACATCTCCAGTCCTTGTTTTATTTTTTATTTTGAAGCACAGTCTCGCTACGTTGCTAAGTTGCCCAAACTGGGCTCCAACTTGTGGTCTTCCTTGGGATGACAGGCGCGCGCCACCACACCCCGCTTCTCCTGTCTGTTTCTGGTCCCTCTGCTGCCCCAGAGCCACCTCCCGGTCCACCCTCCCCTGGATTTTTGTCGCCCAGTCACACAGAGCGAGGGCTGGAGTGAGTCCAGCTCCCCCCCGGGGGCGCAAGGCGATCTGAGACCTGCAGCCAGCGCTGCTTGACGTCAGTGCAGGGGGCGGGGCTGGCGACAGCGCTGGAGGGGGGGGGGGTGCCGGAGCGGGGACACAGGAGCCCGGTTGTCCCCAGGCCCCGGGCGGGAAGTGTGTGCCCAGGTCCGCCGGGAGGCTGGCGCGCGATCTGCGGTGGCGCTGTGTAGGCTCAGACTGACCGCCCTCGGCTGTCCCTGAGGGGACCCGCGGGGCGGGGGCGGGGCGGGGGCGGGCGGTGTGGAGGCGGCGTCGGCGGCTGTCAGCGACACCTCGGCCAGGCCAGCTGCGCGCGCCATACTCCGGGCAGCCGTCCCCATGAGCGCCCCGACGGCGCCGGGCTCCCATGCGCCCCAGCGCTACCCCCCGGGCCCGACCCCGGCCCCCTGCCCTGGTCCTGACCCCGGGACCAGAGTCCCCGACCTTCTTCTCCTTCAGCGGTGAAGACTCTCGTCGACACAGGCCGGGCAGATCTGTCAGGTGGGTGCCCCTGGGCCTGTCCCCTCCTAGGCAAACAGAGGGCGCTGCCGTGCTGGGGAGACCCCACTCCCTTCCTTGGCCCAAAAGGTGCTGAGGGCTTCCGGAGGGGCCACCCCTCAAAATAGGGTCCCGGGGCCTGGGCCATTCCTGCCTCCGGCTGCCCCTCTGCGCCTCTGAACCTTAGCTCTGGCGCTGGCCCTGGCTGCAGACACTCGTCTACCGTCACCTGGCCTCCACTCCCAGACCACTGGCTGGGAGCCAGGTCCCCGAGGCCCTGCCCTTGCTCAGCCTCCAGACTACCCCCCCCCCCAATGGGGCTTCCAGGCAGAAAACCAAGCTGGGAGGTGGGCTGGGGGCAGGGTGGGGAGGTTCCTGGATCCCTGCAGGGCAGCGCTGGGGCCAGGAAGTGGCCTTTAAGTTCCCTGAATTTTACAGCAGTGACCTTGCTACCCTACACCAACCCCATGGGATACCTGGGACACACACCGGGTGCACACCAGTCAGACACACAGTCACACCCACCCAAGGGCACTGGGGGTCACCAAGTGTTTACTGTACTAGGTGTGAGGCACCAGGAGGACCCACAAGTGACCCATGGCCACACACGGGCGACACACAGACCACAGCCACTCCAGCCCATCCATGAAACAGCCTCAAAACACTGTGATCCTCTCCTAGAGGAAGCCTCTGTCACCAAAACCCCTGCTCCCAGCAGACACAGGGATGCAGCTCATACCCATGAAGGCAGGGAGAGTCCCTCCCACCTCTGTGTGGCACATTCCCATAAGGCCCCCCAGCCTTGGAAAAAGATGTTTCCAGAGGGGCCTGTGAGCACACACAGATCCCCCCGCTTTTTTTTGAGACAGGGTCTCACTGTGTAGCTCAGGCTGGCCTGGAACTAATGGCAATCCTCCTGCCTCAGCCTCCTGAATCCTGAGGTTACAGGTGTGCACCACCACATCCAGCTCCTTTCCTTGGGCTTGTACTAACACTCCTTGCACACTCAGCCCCACAGACAGCTGTGTCACCTGGCACCATGTCCCTGCCTGGCAGACACACACCAGTGCCTGCTTTCAGCCTCCATGTGACCTTCACAAAGCGAACCCCAGACCTTTCTGTGGTAGAGGTGGCCAGTGGAGGGGGGACTTCACCCTGCTCCTCTGTCTGCATGGGGGGCTAGTAGTCCCCGATGACGGAGTTTCTGTATAGCATGGTAGCCTGGCTCCCCTGGTTCAAGGCCATGTACTGCCACTGACCAGTTATTCATTCTCTCTGTGTCAGGAAAATGGGGCTTTTAAATGTATCCACGCCAGGTGTGGTGGCACACACTTGCCATTCCAGCACTTAGGAGGCTGAGGCAGGAGGATCAGTGCAAGTTCTAGGCTAGCCTGGGCTACAGAGGGAGACCGTGTCTCAAACCAAAAAAACGTAAAGAAAAGAAAAGAAAATTGTACCCAGACAGAGCCCAGTGCTTGGCATGTGGCATTTGATGGCAATTGTCCACATCTGGTTTTATTATAATTTGTTTTTGTTTCATCCTCCAGAGCTTAATTTGATGTCCTGGAGCCCGTGTGAGCAGGCCAGGGGGGGTCCCACAGGCATGGAGGCAGGAGGCAGTGGAGTGTGCCACTGAGCAGTCAGCTGGCCCAAGGGAGAGTCCAGCTGGCTGTGTCACCCTGAAGGGTGTCAAGCAGCCTGGCTGTGGTGTGAGGTTGTCGGCTGCCCCTGAACTCGGCTTCTGGCTCTGGGGCCCAGGAATTGCAGGCTGGGAGCCCTGGGGTCTAATTCCAGGGGTGGCTGCGTCCTCCCCACAATCCCCTCACAGCCCAGGGGACAGGTGCTCCTCCCTCCTTTGCACAAACAGCCTTGCCCCAGGAGTGCAGGCTTCCAGGCCAGGCCACCTGGCAGGCTCCTGCTGACGAGAGCTGTGTCACTGGGGAGGAGCAGCCGTCACCAGGAGGCTGAGCGCCGTGTGGGGCTGGGTCTCATCCTCCCACAGCTCCGTTCCTGGGTGGAGGGGGTGGGGTCCCCTACAGAGGTACAGCCTCAGCCCTGCCGGGGCACTGGTGGAGCCCAAAACTCCAGACTGGGCTGGTGTACTCAGTCTCAGGCAGTGAGGCCACCACTCCTCTTCATCCCTCCCTGCCTCAGTTTCTTCAGGGAGTAGGATGTTAACAGGGCCCACTTGCAGAACTTACGGCAACAGCCCAGCATGGTGGCATATGCCTGTAATCACAGCACTCAGGAGGCTGAGGCAGGACGACCTCCACGGATTCAAGGCCAGCCTGGGCTATATAGCAAGACCCTGTCTCAAAACCAGCCCACCCTGCCCCAAAGAAAACATGGCAACATAAATGGATCACTGGGTACAAGGCGTGTTGATAGTGGCAGACACAGCAGGAACTTAAGAAGTGTCTCGTAGTCGGGTATGGTGGCCCAATCCCTAATCTCAGCACCCTGGGAGGCTGAGGCAGGAGGATTGCCAGGAGTTTAAGGCCAGCCTGGGCTCCACAATGAGTTCAAAACCAACATGAAGTGCACAGCAAGATCTTGTCTCAAAAAACTAAATAAACAAAAGGAAGAAAATACTGTATAAAATGACCTCTAGGCAATATGTGCAGTGTATGTGGTACACACATGAATTTCTCATCTAGACTTGGGTTCCAGCCCCAAGATACGTCATTCCTATGTAAACATTCCCAAGTCTGAAAAACTCAAAAGCCTACTCGGTCTCATGCATAAGGGATGTGAAAGCAGCTGACAAGGGGTCCTCAACTTTGTGTGTGTGTGTTTGGAGACGGGGTCTCATTGTGTAGCGCAGGAGGCCTTCACTTGAGGTGACCCCCCTGCCTGAGCCTCTCACCTGCTGGGATGACAGGTGCACTGAATGATCTTGACATCCTTGCCACCTATGCAAGAGTTTCTTTCTGGGCCTTTTTCTTTTTCTTTTTTGGTACCTGGGATTGAACTCTGGACCTTGTGCTTGCCAGGCAGGCAGCAGAGCAACTGAGCTAAATCTCTGCCCCTTCTGGGCCTTTTTCTGTGCCATTGGGGGTTTTTTCTTGGTTGTTTTTTTTTGCACCGGAGATTGAACTCAGGACCTTGTGCTTTCAAGGCAGGCAGCGGAACCACTGAGCTAAATCCCCAGCCTGTGCCACTGGTTTTGATGCTAGTGGCACACTGCTTTTATTACTGTAACTTTGGGGAAGTTTTGAATCAGGAAGCTGAGTCTTCCAACTTTGTTCATTTTTGTTTCAAGGCTGTTTTGGCTATTTGTATCTTGCTGAATGTAGCATCAGATGCATTTCAGTTTGCACCTTTGGTCCCCGGAGCCATCCTTTGCTTGGGACTTGAAGTGCAAGTGAGAACTTGTTAGTGTCATTGCCTGATGACTCATGACCCTTTCCTCCAAGACAGTGTGTTTGGTACTTGTGGGTTTTGGTCCCCACAGCCCATGAACATAGGATAACTTTCTCTTTACATCTTTGATTTTTTTTTTTTTTTGGTGTTTTGAGAGAGGGTCTCACTACATTGTCCAGGCTGGCCTTGAACTTACTATGTAGCCCAGGCTGGCCTCAAACTCATAGCAATCCTCCTGCCTCATCCTTCCAAGTGCTAGGATGATAGGTGTGCATCTCCATACCTAGCTTGCCTTTGATTTATTTTAGAACTCTTTACTTTTTTTTTTGGTACTGGGGATCAAACTCGGAACCTTGTGCTTGCCAGGCAGGCGGCGGGCCCACTGAGCTAAGTCCCTGGCCCCTTTTTTTGGCTTTTTGAGACAGGGTCTCACTATTAGGCCAAGCTGGCTTGAACTCACTATTTAGCTCAGGCTGGCCTTGAAATCTTGGCAGTCCTCCTGCCTCAGCCTCTTGAGTTCTGGGATCAGAGGTGTACACCAGCATGCCCGGCTACTTTTAGGACTCTTTCTTTTTTTTTTTTTTTTTTGGTACCGGGGATGGAACTCGGGTCCTTGAGCTTGCGCAGCAGGCGGCGAAACCACTGAGCTAAATCCCCAGCCCCTAGGACTCTTTCTTTACAGTGTTCTGGATTGAACCCAGGGCCTCCCACATTCCAGGCTAGCAATGTATCATTTAACTACAACCCAAGCACCCAAAGTTTTAATTTGCAAGTCCTAAAAAATGGCATTTCCTATTCTCTTTGACTCCTGTATTTCTTCTTCAGGCAACTGTTTTTGGGCAACTGGCTCATGTTCTTCTCTTTTTGAAAAAGAATTTAGGGGCTGGGGATTTAGCTCAGTGGTTCCACTGCCTGCCTTGCAAGCACAAGGTCCCAAGTTTGATCTCCGTACCAAAAAAATAAAAATAAAAATGAATTTAGGGCTGAGAGTATAGCTGGGTGGTAGAATGCTTGGTTGCCTAGCATGCACGAAGTCCTTGGTTCAGTCCCCAGCACTGCACTCAAAAAAAGGTGGAACTTCATTCCTTTGGTGGGCATGGTGGCACACAGCTGTGATACCAGCACTGAGGAGCATGAGGCAGGAGGATCTCCATGAGTTGGAGGCCACCCTGGGCTACATAGTGAGAGGCTGTCTCAAAAAAAACAAAAATAAAATAAAATAATTTATCTATTGAGTGGTATGAGGGATTGAACGCTTGGCCTGGCACATGCTAGCCCAGCACTCTTACCACTGAGCTACATCCCACCCCTCAGTAATTTTTTTTTTTTTTTTTGGTACCGGGGATGGAACTCGGGTCCTTGCACTTGCCCAGCAGGTGGCGAAACCACTGAGCTGAATCCCCAGCCCTCCTCAGTAATTTTTACTGGAGAAATTCCACATGATGTGATTACTTCCACCACCCTTCAAGGTCACCTTGGTTCTGATAAAGATTGAGTCACAGTTTATCTTCATGGTAGACCTTTTTACTGAGTGTGATGACGCATGCCTGCAGTCCCACACTCAGGAGACTGAGGCAGGAGGAATGTGGGTACAGGGCCAGCCTGGGTTAGTGAGATCCTGTATTGAAAAAGCCAAAAAGAAAAAGAAAAGGCAAGGAAAGATGCTTGGTATGGTGGAGTGTGCCTGTCATCCCAGCACTCAGGAGGCTGAGGCAGGAGGATCGCTGCAGCCTGGGCTACATAGAGTTTTCAAGACCAGCCTGGGCTACATAGTGAGACTGTGACTCAAAAACACAAAAACAAAAAATCTTTGCTCTGTAGTTTAGTTTTAGAAGGGAAGGCAAACAGTAAAGAAGATAAATGCAATATACATTATATCATGAAAAGAGTATGTTTTTTGTTCTTTTGTATTTTCTGGCAGCACTAGGAATGGAACTTGGGGCCTCATGCAAGCTTGGCACACACTCACCACTGAGCTAAACTTCCAGTGTTTTAAATTTTGAGACAGGGTCTTACTATGTAGCCCATGCTGGCCTTGAACTTGAGATCCTCCTGCCTCAGCCTCCCTATTGCTGAGATTACAAGCCACCACACCTGGCTAGGGATTGAAATTTTAGGTGTTGGCCTGGAGCAGCTTCCTTGAGTCAATGCACATTTATGCTGAGGCCAGAAAGAGGAGCCACTGGGGGCCCAGGAAAGAGAAACAGACTGCATAAGGGACCCGGCAGGACCACATCAGGAACATTTAGGGAGCCACTGGGAGGTGACAGGTATAACTCACCGTGGAGACTGGCTTTTGTCCTGAGTTAGATGGGAGCCATAGAAGGTTCTGAGCTAGAGGAGGAGGAGGGATGCAACCCGACTGCAGTGCTCCTGCGCACTCTCTGGTGGCAGTGGAAAGAGTAGACGGGGTGAAAACAACCCGGGGACCCAGGCAGATGTGAAAGTCCCTCCCTGGCTAGGGATGACAGCGTGACCGAGACAGATTTGGGCAGATTCTGGAAGCCAGGCAGATCTGAGGTGCAAAGCACAGAGTGGAGCCAGGGGTGACCCCAAGCTTTTAGCCTCCCAGGGCTGGGATGACGGGTGTGCACCCCCAAGCCCCGGCTCCCATCTCCCAAGCTCCCAGACAGTGTCTTGGCTTCCGCGACCCCTCTTCTCACATGTCCCCCCTGCAGCTTCGAGGCGGAAAATGGGCCGACGCCATCCCCCGGCCGCAGCCCCCTGGACTCGCAGGCGAGCCCAGGCCTTGTGCTGCATGCTGGAGCAGCCACCAGCCAGCGCCGGGAGTCCTTTCTCTACCGCTCCGACAGCGACTATGACATGTCACCCAAGACCATGTCCCGCAACTCCTCGGTCGCCAGCGAGGCGTGAGCAACCCTCTCCCCACCTGCCAGCTCCCCCCAAGCCTGTGTTGGTCACCGCCCATACCTATGTCCCCAGTTAAGGGTTAGGCAGCTCCCTAGCGTCACTCATGCGAGGCAGGTGCTCTCCCGCTGAGCTGAACTCCCAGCCCTTTTGATTTATTCTGAGACAAGGTCTCACTAAGCTGTCCAGACTGGGCTCCGATTTGGAGTCCTCCTGCCTCAGCCTCCTGCTCTCTCACTAGATCCCCCAGGCCCCATCCCTTCTCATCCAAGGGCCCCCCTTAGGCCCAGCAGGCCCCTGTCTGCCCCCCATTCCCCTCAGGACCACCTCTGGCAGCACATCTGCCCTCAGGCGGTGTAAATGGCTTGTCCCCTAGCCCTGCCCACTGGCTTCTGGGCCCCCAGTGGCCTCCCCAGAGCTGATTCCCTGTGGGTCCCTGACTGGCCACTGTCCTTGATTGCAGGCATGCGGAGGACCTCATTGTAACGCCCTTTGCCCAGGTGAGACCCCTCCCCAGGTGGCTCAGGAGGGAAGCAACTCCAACCCTCCCTGTGCCTGGCCTTACTGCTGCCTACCCACCCCAGGTGCTGGCCAGTCTCCGAAGTGTCCGAAGCAACTTCTCACTCCTGACCAATGTGCCCATTCCTAGCCACAAGTAAGTTGAGGCTGGGACTCAGTATCTGTGATCATGGTGCTGGGGGAAGGCACAGCAGGTTCAGTGTTCAGCCCTGCTGTGTGACCTCGGGCAGGCCCTTGACCTCGCTGATCCTCTGTTCAGGCAACACCTCCTGAGCCAGAGAGCCCACTGCAGTTGAGGGGCCTAAGACATAGGAGCTTTTTAAATAGAAAGACTCAAGGGTCTGGTTGCACTGTAGGGAGACCACAGCCACAGGCCCGGCCCTGGGCCACCAGTGTGCTCGGCCAATAGCATCCTTGGTCTCTCTGTTTCCTTTCTGTAAAATGGGAATTGCAACAGTGGCTCCATTTGATAGCTCTAAGGAGCCCCAGAGATGCCGTAAAAACTTCTAGCCCTTCGCCCAGCACATAGCAAGTGCTCAGGAAATGCGACTGCTGCTTCTCATTTTGAGGCCAAAGGGGCAGAGGCATCCTAGAGGATTGGAGAAGTTCAGCAGAGCAGTCAAGCAATCAGTTTGGAAACTCCAGATGTGGTCTTACTGCTCAGCTCTGTGTTCTCCAAAAAGCCAGCGTTACCTCCTTGAGCCTCAGTTTCCTCATCTGTAAAATGGGTTCTTGGCATGGCTCACTGGCAGGCTGCAGGCAGAGCACCTGACCACATGCAGGGGACACAGTGAGCGACACAGGAGACAGGGATCTGAGGGTGGCTGGCAGGGTGACATGGGAACCCCATTTTTTTGCAGGCGGTCCCCGCTGGGAGGCCCCACCCCCGTCTGCAAGGCCACACTATCAGGTAGCTGAATCTGGGGGTGGGAGAGGCGTGGCTTGCTATCCCTGGGGGTCCCTCAGCTGGGGGGTCTGTTACCCCTTCGCCCCGCACCCTGCTCACCTTGTGGGCTGGGGTCTCTGGGAAATCTCCTGGGGACCCTCTCGGACACCACTCCTGCCACCCCTTCCCCAGAGGAGACATGTCAGCAGCTGGCCCGGGAGACTTTGGAGGAGCTGGACTGGTGCCTGGAGCAGCTGGAGACCATGCAGACCTACCGCTCTGTCAGCGAGATGGCCTCGCATAAGGTGTGTGGACGGGTCTAGTGGGTGGGACTTCTGATGGACCAACCGCTAGGCAGGAGTGGTGGGTGGGGCTTCGGGTGGACCAACCTCTAGGCAGGGATGGAGGGTGGGGCTATGCGGGGCTGTTTGGTTGGAAGAATCCCTGGTTGGAGCTAGTCGGGTGGGATCGCTTACTGGGAAGGGCCTAGGGAATATGACCAAGGGTGGAAAAGTGGGCGAGGTCTGTGGGTGGAGCCAATAAAGAGGTGGGGCTGATGGGTGGGGACAACCATTCCATGAGGTGGGGCGATTTCCTGGGTAGAGCTGCTGGAAATGGAGTCTACTGGGTGGGTGAGCCACACAGTGGGTGGGAGCAATTCCTGGGTAGGCCCCGTGGAGTGAGACCAAGGGCCAATGTGGGTGGAGCCAACCGATAGGCGGGGCGGAGGTGGGCAGGGCCAATTCCTTGGTGCGGTCCATGAGGGGAGGGGCAAGCACACCTCCATCCACCACTACCACCACCACCACCACCACCCCCGTGGGGTGCGTGTGCAGTGTCAGCCGCAGGCCAAGCTGATGTGTGTAGAGCATGGGGCATGGAACCCGTCCCCGGGCAGGGTCAACCCTTGGGCTGCAAATTGAATACTTGTATCTCTCGTAGATTCTGGCTTTTCCTCAGGGCTGGGGGAACCCTGTGTTCGTCAGGGTGTGTGTGCGTGCGTCTCTTTGTAAGTTTGTCTGTAGCTGACTCTTTCTGGGGCTGTTGTGCATTCATGTGACCTGCTGTTGTGTATCTGGGGGTTTGGATCAGTACAGCTGTTGATTTGTTAGCTCCCGATTTTCAGAGCTGTGTTTAGAGTGGGTGCTGAGGGTGGCTATGTGTATGTTATGTATGCAGGCTGTAGCCCGAGAGGTGTGTTTGTCTGCAGGTTGAAGTTGGTCTAGGGGAGAATGTGAATGTGTATCTCTTAAGTCTTTGTGACTATGCGTGTGTTCGCATTGCTGCAGGAAAGGGCGCAAGGTTTCCCTGTACAGCTCTCCATGGTGTGCACTGCACAATTGCAGGGGCCACCGTTCAGAGAGCAGGCAGCATGGGTGATGCTTCCTGGAGTTCTGCAGCATGGTGGCAGCCTTTGTGGGTGGGTGCCCATGCGGAAATGAGTGTGCAGGTGGCAATGCCTTTGTTGGGGAGTACATATGTCTGTGGGTGGAGGCTTGTCTGGGAAAGTGGGAGTGTGAAAATGATTGTGTCCTCGAGGGTGGGTCAAGCAACTGAGGATGTGACTGCTCTGGATAGGGGTACACACGTGCTATGCACGTGTGTGTGTGTGTGTGTGTGTGTGTGTTTATGTGTACATCAGAGAGTGAGGATGAATATTCCCTTATTGATTCCCCAGGGTATGTTTGTGTTCAAGGGCATCTGGCTATTTGTGTTTGAAATGTGTGTCCATGGATGTGTTGAGTGTGTGTGTCTGGGTGTGGGTCCACGTTGGTGGAAGGGGTGTGTCTGAAACATCTGTGTCTCCCTGCTCGGCTGGATCCCGATCAGTGTGTTGGACATTAGAGTTTTGGTGTCTCTGTTGTGTGTGCATGCATGTGTGTGCACCCGGTAAGTGCAACGCTGAAAGCACTTGGATATCTGCGTGTATCTGCTGGGTGCTCAAGGGTGAAGAACCTGGGCATGTGTGGTGTTGACCTAGGGCATTTGTGTGTGTATAGTGTCTGAGTGTGTGTTTCTGCCTCTGGATGTGCCCAAGGACGGGGTGCATCCTCACAGGGGGGAGATGTGTGGGTCTCCCACCCTCCCTGCCCCTGGGTACACCCCAGGTCCTGGCTGACGCCCGTGGGCTCCGATGCCCCTTTAATGCCCCCCCACCCCCAGCACCACCTGACTTCGCACGCAGCCTGCCAGTGCTGCAGTGAACACGCGCACACGGGGCACACACGGAGCCCCAAGGCTCTGCGGCCTCCTCCCGGGACCCTCACCCTGCACTCCCTCCATGGGCAGGGGCCCCCTGCTGACTCCAGCCTCTGCTGCTGGGGGGCCCATCGGGGCCAGGGGCCAGTGGACCATGTAACTGGGGCTGTCTGGTGGGAGCGGGAGCGCGGAGGGGAAGGGAGCCCCCAGCCCTGCTGGGCCGGCCCAGGCCCCTCCGCGGCTCCCCCTTCCACTGCCCCCACCTGCCCAACACCCGCTCCCTGTGGCTGTTAACCCCAGCCCGGCCCAGCTTTTGTGTGCAGCAGCCCCTGTTGGGGCTAAGGCTCCAAGATGCCCCTGGTCGATTTCTTCTGCGAGACCTGCTCCAAGCCGTGGCTGGTGGGCTGGTGGGACCAGGTAGGGATGCGGGCTGGAGGGTGGGTAGGAGCCCGGCTGCTGCCCGGGTTGGGGTTAGTGTGTGCAGATGCGCACGTGTGTGGCAGGACATGGAGCCTTGGCACTGTCTCTTGTGTGGCCCAGGGCTGGGCGGGGAAGGCTGGTGGCTGGGGGTGTGTGGCCCCCCTGGGGGACAGCAGATCTCTCCTTGGGTGTGACAGTGTCCAGACCTGTGTCTGTCTGCAAGGGTGTGTGTCCTCTCCGGGTCATGGTGTGGCCCTGTCTGCAATCACATGGCTCTGATCGTGATTTTGTGTGTCAGGCCATGTTTGTGAGCCCGAGCTGCCTGATGTTTCTGGGGCATGTGACCCTGAATGTCACTGACCGCTCTGTTGTTTGTGTCCCCATGATTTGTGTGTCTGGGCTGTGTGATGCTATAGGGTGAGGACAGCCTGGACTGTGAGTGCAGTTGTTATATGTGTGAGACGTGTGTGTGTTTGGTTAGTGTGTCCAGGGCCTCTGGGGAGTACTGGGAGAAGTGACCACCCTGTCCCCATAGGGGCCACCCTTCCTGCCTAGTATCCCTCCTGCCTGTCCAGACAGAGGCCAACCGTGCTTTGGGGAGGCTTTGGCAGAGCTTGGGGGCAGGGAGCCAATGCCCTTTTCCTCCGTGCACAATGTCATAGCATCAGCCTGTGTGAAGTGGCATGGGAGGACCAGGAGGGGCCCCCCAGGCCAGCTCTGCTTATATTCCATTCATCTGTGCATCTGTCCATGTCCCTGGGATTGGGGGAAAGGGGCTAGAAGGGAAACCACCTCCCCCTCCCCTGAGTGACCAAATTGGGGTTCCCTCAGCTCACTATTCCCCTAAGCCCTGGCTAGACCTCCTCTTCCCTAGAGCTTGGGTGCTACAGTCTCTTCCTCCAAAGTGGGCTGGGGCTGGGGGCCAGGACTCCCAGGAATTGGAGTTCATGTCTGGCAAGCCCTAGGCCAGGGGTAACTCCAGGAAGGCAGGGGTTAAGGGGCTTCCAGCTTGCCTCCCTTTCCCCAGCTCAGCAGCTGGTTGGAGGGGGAGTTGCTAAGGAGACTCCCATCACCATGGTGATGGGATTCTCCTGGTACCCCATTGGCTCCCTGTTCAGCAAGAGCCCCTCCCTTCCACAGGTGCCCCTCTGGCTCCTCCTTGGGGGGGATAGGGAGGGGAGTCCCTCTTTTCTCAGGGAAG
Organism: Heterocephalus glaber; assembly: GCF_053883595.1. Classification (NCBI taxonomy): domain Eukaryota; kingdom Metazoa; phylum Chordata; class Mammalia; order Rodentia; family Bathyergidae; genus Heterocephalus; species Heterocephalus glaber. The sequence continues at coordinate 8,427,506 of NW_028258457.1, read as the reverse complement.
CAGGGGTATGCTGATCCTGATCTCCACATCCAGCCTGGGGACCCCCATCCGGAGCTGGGAGGAGAGGAATGGCTGACCCCTCCTCTCTAGCAGCCTGCTGGGGACTATGAACTGAAATGGGAGGGACCTCTGAGGTCTTCCAGAGTTTGTTGGGAAGGGGTGACCCACACACGCACCCCACAGCCACAATGATTCCCCATCATCCTTCCCTTCTTGGCTCCTTCACTTTAGTTCAAGAGGATGCTGAACCGCGAGCTCACACACCTGTCAGAAATGAGCAGGTCGGGAAACCAGGTCTCAGAGTACATTTCCACGACATTCCTGGGTGAGTGAAGGGCTGGAGTGGGGAGGGGAAGCCTGGACTGAGGAGCTCCCCTAGCCCCTTAACTCCCAAAGGTCAAAGTCACCACACTGAAGAGCTCCCACACTCATGAGGCCCTTGAACTCAGTGGGACCCCAACTTCTATGGAACCCACCTTTAAGAATATCTTAAGCAGGCCGGGGATTTAGCTCAGTGGTTCCAGTGCCTGCTTTGCAGGCCCAAGGTTCTGAGTTCGATCCCCAGTACCAAAAAAAATGTCATTTGTTTGGGCCAGGGATTTAGCTCAGTGGCTCTGGCGCCTGCCTTGCAAGCACAAGGTCCCAAGTTAGATCCCCGGTACCAAAAAAAAAAAAAAAAGAATGTCTTAAGCAAAAAAAAAAAAAAAATTGTATCTTAACATGGCCACTACCAAACTACCTTAAAAACAAATGTTGATGACACCCAGTTAAGTACTACTGAGCCTCCTAACTGTGTCTTATCTGTGCCTGTTGTGTCAAAACTATTTCATTGTACACTACTGGGGTAAGTGTATAACTTGAAATGTGAACTTTTTTTTAGGATTAAGAACAAACTACATAAAATTTTTTAAAAACATTTTAAGAGTTCTATTTCCAAACATGCTAGTCATTTAATTATCTTTAGCTGCCTTGTATTTGAAAGGCTTTTTAGACCCTGCTCCATTTACAGTACATTCTTAGGATGTGTGTAGTAAATAAAGCTTTCTTTAAAGCAAAAAAAAAAAAAAAAGAACGTCTTGGGGGGTAGGGGTATAGGTCAGTGTTGAGCATGTTCAAGGCCCCTAGTTTTGTTTTTTTTTTTGGTAATGGGGATTGAACTTGGGACCTTGCATTTGCGAGGCAGGCGCCAGAACCACTGAGCTAAATCCCCAGCCCAAGGCCCCTAGTTTGATCTCCAAGGAAAATTATAAAATAAAACCAAGCAAATATATTTCTAAGCTGAAAACCCCCCTCATAACTCCATGGAACCCCAGTGGAACTCTTAAACTCTAGATCCCAACAGAACCCCAAATTCAAATAGAATTCCTAAACTTTAAAAAAGCCTCAGCTGGCTGTGATGGCTCACACCTGTCATCCCAGCAGTCGGGAAGCTGAGGCAGGAGGATCACTGTGAGTTCAAGGCTAGCCTAGTCCACATAGTGAATTCAAACCCAGCCTGGACTACATAGCAAGACCGTGTCTTAAAAAGAAAAGAACTTGTAAGAGATTCCCCCAACAACAACAAAAAAGAGAATAGAAAAACAAAAAAGAAAGAATGCTTTTGTAAAGAAGGAGGGGGGGAAAAGGAGTCAAAGGAGGGGAGGAGAATGGGAAAAAAAGAAGCCAGTTATATCACTTACAGGTAATAAATTCCCCTATGATTGGGCCAGGGATTTTTAGCTCAGTGGTTTCACCACCTGCTGCACAAGCGTAAGGACTTGAGTTCGATCCCCGGTACCCCCCCCAAAAAAAATTCCCCTATGATAAATGTTATCATTATCTATATCTAAAATGTAGCAATACATGTTTTGCTTCAAAAAAAACAAAGAGATTCCCCAAATGAAGGAGCATTTCCTAACCTCATGGAGCCCTAAATACAGTAGAGAGCACCCCCAAATTCATTCCCGTCCTTAAACTTGTGGGGATACCCCCACAAACACTCAGGAGAATTTCACCCTCACAATTTATCACCAAACCCCAGAGGCCCCCAAATTCAGGTTACACACCCCCTAAAACATACACCCCTGTGAGCTCAAATAAAAGGACCTAGAGTTTCAAACACTCCTGCCAATGAGGGTGAGGTATGTCTCAGAGTTCTGAGAATTCACCCAATGGCAGCTTGGCATGCAAATTACCCCCTAAATAGGCCCTGTCATTGACTGGTGGTCCCAAGTCATAATGGGTGGTGGCCCTGACCAAGCTTGAAACCTCCTGGAGATGGAGACTGAGACAGAGACATCTTCTGGGGCTGGCCCTCAAGCAGGCTGATGCTAAGGGGAGGCCGTGGACCCAGAGAACCCTCCTCCCTCCCCCGTGCCAGCAATGCCCTCTCCCACCACCCCTCTCGGCCACCACGGTGTTGCCTTCCCCAGCCGTGGAGGGTCCCTAAGTGTCCGGGGCAGGCAGCAGCCCTCCCTGGTGTCCCCATCCTGGTTTCTGACTTCCCACACCACTGTGCCACCCGTCGTGGCCGTGGCGGAGGGGCCAACCCACACCCTCATGGGGCCAGTACCAGGCGCCCTGCTTCTGCCCCCCACCTCCCACAAGAGCTCCTGTACCCCCTCTGGCTGCCAGCCACAGAGCACCCATCCGAGTGCCACTCAAACAGGGTTCACCCTTTTGGGTGAGTCTTCCCAGGACGTGGTGAGAAGCCGAAGGGTGAAGGGGCCTTCCGAGAGGGGTGCTCATGCCTGCCGCCCCCACTTCTGCAGACAAACAGAATGAAGTGGAGATCCCATCACCCACGATGAAAGATCGAGAGCCCCAGGAAGCGCTGCGACAGAGACCCTCCCAGCAGCTCCCGCCCCCGGTGCCACACCTGCAGCCCATGTCGCAGATCACCGGGGTGAAGAGGCTGTCACACAACAGCAGCCTGAACAACACCAGCATCCCCCGCTTTGGGGTGAAGACGGATCAGGAGGAGCTCCTGGCCCAAGTGGGTGGGGCCTCGGCGGGGGCAGGGCTCGAAGTGACCCCTCCATGCTAGTTTATCTAACCCTCCTGGGCACCACCAGAGGACGCCTGTCACCCTGGGTTTACTGAGCACCTACTGTGTGCTCACTCTGTTCTGGATTCTGGGGAGCTGTGGAAGATAAGTCAGGGCCCCCTCTGCCCATCCAGGGTGGAGGACTCTTGAGCAGTTTACCTTAGAGGCTGAGCTGGGTCGACTTCCAGCTTTGCCACTTGTGAGCCACCTCAGGATCTTGGAACAGCCGGGTCACTTTTCTGGGTCTTAGGTCCTTCACCTGCCAAATGAGATCAAGTGCTTGGTGGATAATAAGTGCTCAAAAGAGTGTAGCTTGAGGCAGAGGCAGGAGGTTTGAAAGTTTAAGTCCAGCCTGGGTAACAGCAACAGTGAGATCCTGTTTCAGCATAAGAAAATGAAGAAAGGGCTGGGGAACGTAACGTGTTGTGTAAGCCCTGGGTTCAATGCAAAAGATCCTGACCTCTGACCTCTGTCTCCATCAGGAACTGGAGAACTTAAGCAAGTGGGGCCTGAACATCTTTTGCGTGTCCGATTATGCTGGAGGTCGCTCGCTGAGCTGTATCATGTACACGATATTCCAGGTGAGGGGCTAGCAGGGCATGGGCCGGGCTGTGAGGGTCGCAGGATGGGGTGCTCAGGGGCAGCAGGGTCACCACTCTGCCCTTGTGGCTCCAAGGAGCGGGACTTGTTGAAGAAATTCCGAATCCCCTTGGACACGATGGTGACATACATGCGGACGCTGGAAGACCACTACCACGCCGATGTGGCCTACCACAACAGCCTGCACGCCGCCGACGTGTTGCAGTCCACCCACGTGCTGCTGGCCACGCCTGCCCTGGACGTGAGCGCCTGGCCCCTCCCCGTGTCCCGCGTCCCCATCTCTCCACGTTGCCAGCTCTCTGACCTCCTCTCTCTGACTCCATTCCTCTTACCTGTCACTCCCCTTCATTCTAATACTGTCTCTCAGCGTCCCCAACTCTCTGTCACCAGGCGGTGTTCACAGACCTGGAGATTCTCGCAGCCCTCTTCGCAGCTGCCATTCATGATGTGGACCACCCTGGGGTCTCCAACCAGTTCCTCATCAACACAAGTGAGTGGTCCTTCTTCCGGGTGGGGTGGGGGCGGAGTCAGACGGAGGCGGATCCTGCTGGGCTCCCAGAAGAGTTTGACCAATGGGGGTGCAGCTGTCAGGCCTAAGGGCGTGGCTGGGCAGGCTGGAGGCCCGTCCTTCGGGCTAGAGGTGGAGCCAGCAGGGCGGGGGCGGGGCTGGCCGGGTTGGGGGCGGGGCCAGAGGCTGGGTGACGCAATTCCCTCCCCTGACCCCCTGGGGCCTGGCTGCAGACTCAGAGCTGGCGCTCATGTATAACGATGAGTCGGTGCTAGAGAACCACCACTTGGCTGTGGGCTTCAAGCTGCTCCAGGAAGAGAACTGTGACATCTTCCAGAACCTCGGCAAGCGCCAGCGGCAGAGCCTGCGCAAGATGGTCATCGACATGGTGAGTGGGCTTTGGCTGAGGGGTGGTGGGTCCGATCCCCGGGAACCAACCTCCTGACCCCTGCGGGGACTGGCTGATTCTGCTGGGCCCGGGTAGGTGCCAGCAGGGGACCGGCCGGCTTCAGTGGCCCCTGTGACATCTCCTTGCCCGCAGGTGCTGGCCACGGACATGTCCAAGCACATGACCCTCCTAGCTGATCTGAAGACCATGGTGGAAACTAAGAAAGTGACAAGCTCCGGAGTTCTCTTGCTGGACAACTACGCCGACCGCATCCAGGTGCCCACCCACCCGCCGACTTAGGAGATGCCCCCCCAGTCTGGGTAGCTGCCCCTTCCTCAGTCCCCGTCTCCACGTAGGCCATCGCTATCTCCTCCTCGTCTCTCATCTCTCCCAATTCCTCCTAGAGCCTCCAAATCCCCCTTTCCTGTCTTCATCATCCCCTGCCACTTCTCCCCTCCCCTCCACACCATTTTCTTTCTTTCTTTCTTTCTTTCTTTCTTTCTTTCTTTCTTTCTTTCTTTCTTTCTTTCTTTCTTTCTTTCTCTCTTTCTCTCTTTCTCTCTTTCTCTTTCTCTCTCTCTCTCCCTGTCTCTCTCTCTCTCTTTCTTTCTTTCGAGACAACATCTTGTTATTTAGTCCATGCTGGCCTTGAACTCATTATGTAGCCCAGGCTAGCCTTGACTTGCAGTGATCCTCCTGCCTCAGCTCCCAAGTGCTGCAATTATAGGTATAGGCGTGCGCCACCACACCCAGCTATGCCCCTCCTCTTTCCATCTCCCCATACCTCTCCCCTCTACTTCCTCTCCTCCTCCTCGTCCTCCTGCTCCTCCTCTCCACTAGTCCCAGCCTCCAGGCCAGGCCAGGGACAGCTCTGAAGGTCTCTCATGTCCCCACCTGGTGCAGGTCCTTCGGAACATGGTGCACTGCGCAGACCTCAGCAACCCCACCAAGCCACTGGAGCTGTACCGCCAGTGGACAGACCGCATCATGGCCGAGTTCTTCCAGCAGGGGGACCGAGAACGTGATCGGGGCATGGAGATCAGTCCCATGTGTGACAAGCACACAGCCTCCGTGGAGAAGTCGCAGGTACAAGGCCAGAGTGGTGATGCAAGGGGCCCTGAAGATCCTGTCTGCTCTCCACAGTGTCAAGTGTTTCTTTTTGTTTGTTTTCAGCACTAGAGATGGAAACCAGGGCCTTTGCACTGGGCTATATCCCCAGTCCTTTTTTATATTTTATTTAGGGACTTTTTATTTTTGAGATGGGGTGTCATTAAAGAAACATTATCTCCAGGCTGGGCTTGAACTTGGAATTCTCCTGCCTCCGCCTCCCAGAGTCCTGGGATTACCTGTACCACCCTAACCAGTTCACACATCTTTTTATTGTTTGTTTGTTTTATTTGTTGAGACAGGGTCTCCCTGTATAGTTTAGGCTGGTCTTGAACTCGAAGCAATGCTCCTGCCTCAGCCTCCAAGGCCTGGGATTACAAGTGTATGCCACTATGCCTGGCACTCACACATCTGTTTTTATTCAGTTTGCTTTTTCTTCCCAATAGTGACTTGCAATCTTTCTAAGTCACTGCACATAGATTTAGTTCTTCTTTTTTCACTTCTGTATAGTATTTCATATAACTGTTCAGTTGTTTTCCTGTTAATGGACCTGTAGGTGTTTGGCAGTTAGAAATTCACAGTGACTTAAATAAGATAAAGTATTTTTTTCTCTCACTTAAATAAAAAACAGGAACCTGGCACTGAGATAGCAGGTTGTTGACAAGCACCCTGGGGGGCATTTGATTATTTTTTTCCCTGCCATCAAATGTGTGAGAGGAATGCCTCTTCTGGTCACAGATGAGGGCGAAGCTCCAGCCATTTTGGCTGCATTCCAGTGAGGGAAGCGCTTTGCCAGCAGAGGAGGCCCCCAGGATCTTCCCTCCATAGTCAGCCACTTATGGCCACTGTCTCTTTGCAGAGGATGCTGGGAAATGTAGTTCTGATCTGGACATGTTGCCTCCCACAAGAAAAGTAAAGATTCTGTCACTTTGCAGAAGGGAAGATGAGGGCCAAGGATTTAGCAAGCACAAGGTCTTGAGTTTGATCACCGGTACCAAGGAGAAAAAAAAAAGAAGGGAAGAGGATATTAAAAGTGTCACACAGCAGTCTGCCACGAAGTTCCTAATTTCTGTTTGTTGCACAACTGCCATAATAAATATCTGTGGTATGCCATGATTTTTTCCTAATGAATCCTCAGTTGACATTTATATAGTATTTCCATGAATTAATTAATTAATTAATTAATTTGTTTGTTTTTGTGGTGCTAGAGATCAAACCCAAGAGCATTCTACCACGGATCTACATCTGCAGTTCACTTACATGTTTGTTTGTTTATTTGTTTGGAGACAAGGTCCACATTGGCCTTGCACTCATTATATCGCCTAGGCTGGCCTTGAACTCATAGTGATCCTCCTGCCTCAGCCTCCCACGTGCTGAGACTACAGGGATGTGTCACCATGCCCGGCTCTTTTTGTTTTTTATTTTGAGACAAGGTCTTATGTAGCTGCTCAGGTAGGATTTGAACCTGCAGTCCTCCTCCCTCAACCTCTTAGAATGCAGGGATTACAGGAGTGCACCTAGGTGGCAGGCCAGGTGGTGCCATCCACCCCGGACACCTGCTCAGCCTTCCTCCCCTCTGCCTTAGGTGGGTTTCATCGACTACATCGTGCACCCGCTGTGGGAGACATGGGCAGACCTGGTGCACCCAGATGCGCAGGACATCCTGGACACGCTGGAAGACAACCGGGACTGGTACTACAGCGCCATCCGGCAGAGCCCATCGCCGCCGCCCGAGGAGGAGCCCGGTGAACCAGGCCACCCCGCCCCACCCGATAAGTTCCAGTTTGAGCTGACGCTGGAGGAGGAAGAGGAAGAGGAGGCAGCGCCAGCCCAGGATTTGTTGGAAGCTCGGGGATCATCCACGTCCGAGGAGCCAGCCAAGATCAAGGGCCAGGAGGCTGAGACAGGGCATTTGTCGCGGGGTTTGGGCTTGACGTGTGTTGCCCCTGCAGCGCAGGAGTCCATGGACGCGGGAAGCTGCGACCTGACCCTTGAAAGCCCCCTTCTGCCTGCCTTGAGGACCCAGTTCACGCCAGAGGAATCCCCGGGGCTCCTGGGCCTCCCCTCCACGGCGGCCGAGGTGGGGGCCCGAAGAGACCATCAGGCTGCCGAGAGGGCTTGCCGCGCATGTGCAGGGACGTCCGAGGAGGACCCAGCCTTGCTCCCGGTTCCGGGTGGGTGGGAGCCAGGTGTGGACCCTCCCTGAGCTGCAGCCACAGCCCGGTCACCCCGATGCCCGTGTCCCCCACCCCCTACTGACCACCTCTTCCGCTGCCTCAAAGACTTGGCCCTCTTGAGAAAAAAGAAAACAGAAAAGTGGGGGGTTTTCTCTTTTCTTTTTTTCTCCTTTCCTCCCGCCCCCACCCATGGGGCCTTTTTTTTGAGGTGGGGGCTAGGGAGCAAGGGGTCGAGGTCCCAAAACGGATTTTATTTTTTGAATTTTAATTGTAACATTTTTAGAAAAAGAACAAAAAGAAAAAAAAAAAAAAAGGATGAAACACAGCAACTGTAGATGCCCCCCTACTCCTGGTTCCCCATTTTGCACCTCCAAACCCCTCTCCCCCTCCACACACCCCAAGTCCCAGCCTTCGTCTTCCGGCCACTGGGCTTCCTCATTTGGACCCAAACCCAGATGGGGGGCCTGGTTGTGGGCTTTCCTTCTGAGGTTTGGGGGGACTCCAGCACCCACCCGGAATAGCCATCTGGGCTGGGCCGGCGGGGCAGGGGGTCGCTGCGGAAGCCGCTTGCCCCCCCTCCCCACTAAGTCTTCCGCCTCATTTTTGCACAACCCTAGCCATATTAGGGGTCGGTGGAGCTGCTCGCTTGGAGATGCAGGGAGCGGTGGTCACCAGGCCTAAGAGTGGAGAGGGGCCCTAATCCCCTCTGCCCACCACCTGCCTCCCCGTACCCTCTGGATTCGCTTTGAGATTTTCAATTTGCTTCCAAGGAAGGGGCTCCGATCGCGCATGCGCGCACGCACACCCCGGCCCTCCTTCCTGCTGCTTTTCCTCTTGTTTCTGCCTTAAAGATCCTGTGGCCAGAGGAGACGGGTCTCAGTGGCTCCCACCTGCACGTTGAGTGCTGCGGAGCCAGGCCCAGAGACCCCATCCCTGGCAGCCACGCACCCCACAGCATCCTCCTGACCCCCCTCTCCCGATTCCCACTTCGGCCCCACCTCTTTGCCCTGGAAGGAAGCAATAACGGTGTTCACCCACATCCCCCATCCTGGGCATCCCTTTCTTCCCTGTCCCCTGTCCCCAGCTAGTTCCTGAGCAATATGACAGACAGATGAAGGCCATCTTCTCCAAGCCATGGGGGACCGTTGGAAAGGAAAGAACCCCCTCTCCCCTGTTCCTGTGCCCCTCAGGCTGGCTCTGCAGCCAGGACAAGCAGAGACCTAATATTCATTTCCTTCCCCCAACTCTGAGCACACAGTACTGTAGCCCCCCACTTCTCCCCAGCCTGCCGTCTGTCTGTCCCCCACCCCATACTGCTGTACAGGGTTCATTTTTGTAGTGAAAGTAGTTTCTGTCCCAGGCGATGACCTAAATGGGCCTTCTTTTTTCTTTTTGTACATACTGTAAGGTCGGTTTGTAAATTATTCTCCAGAGGCAAAAAGGGAATATAAACTCGCCCTTCCCTGGCTGACCCAGTCAGGAAGGGGGAAAGGGGTCTTCGGATGGAGGCCCGATCCCTGCTGTATTATACTATCTGTACCATAGTCCCCAGGAAAGGGCGGACTCACGGGGTGTAGGGGACATTGTGACATCTCAGGCACCAGGGCTGAGCAGAGCTGGCCCCCATGCCTTCCCCAGAAGCAGCGGCACTGGCCAGGTGGACCCTGCCCTAAACAAGGCCCTTAAGAGCTGCTCATGTGTTCCCACTCTCACCATCGATCATCAGTCCCTTGATCGATAATCAAATCTTCAATCTCATCACCAATTAAACTGAGGCTTTCACCGACCATACTGGCTGCCGTGGCTTCATTCCTCACCTGTCCCATGAGGGTGGCTCCCTCTCGAAGAGTCAGCCTGTCTGGGGGTAAAGCGGGTTCTGTCTCTACCCCTCCTCAGCAGATGGAGAAGTTTGGAATCCATGGAACTGAAATGAGCTCAGCCCCAGGCAGTTCCCAAACCTGGGTGTGGTGCAGGGGCAGCGGCTCGAGGATGCCAGAAATTCAGACTAGCCAGTCGTGGTGGTGCAGGCCCTGTGATCTCAGCACTCAAGAGGCAGGAGGATCACTTCAAGTTCAAGGCCAGCCTGGGCTGCATAGTAAGTTTAAACGAAGCATAAGGGGAACCTGTCTCAAAAAAACAAAACAGGGCCGGGGATTTAGCTCAGTGGTTCCACTGCCTGCCTCAAAAGCGCAAGGCCCCCGCTCGAGTTCTATCCCTAGTACCAAAAACCAAACAAGCAAACAAAAATCAGACTATGGAGTCTTTTTTTCTTTTTCTTTTTTTTCCTACTGGGGGTGGAACCCAGGGCCTCTTCCGTGCTAGGCAAGCATTGTGCCTGAGCTATGTCCAACTCATTCCTTATTTATTTATTTATTTATTTACTTTGAGACAGGATCTTGCTAAGTTCCATAGGTTGGCCTCAGACTTATGACCCTCCTGCCTCAGCCTCCCCAGTAGCTGGGATTACAGTCATGAGCCCCTGTGTCCAGGTAGTATTTTTCTTCCTTTGGTGAGAACAGAAGCCAGTGCATGCTAGACAAGCACTCTGCATTCCCAGGCCTGACCACAAAGGGGGGGATTTTTTTGCGGGGGAAGGTTGTTTCTGTTAGGTACTGCAGATTGAACATGGGGCCTTCACACTGAGCTATATCCCTACCCCCCCTTTTATTATGTATTTTTATTATTTACTTTGTGTGTGTGTGTCTTTTGAGACAGGGCCTCATTATGTAGTACAGGCTGGCCTTGAACTCACAGGGATCCTCCTGCCTCAGCCTCCCAAGTGCTAGGATCACAGGCCTGAGGCACCATGACCATGCCTGGCTTATTTTTATTTTGAAACAGGGTCTTACTAAGTCACTAAATTGGCCAGGCTGGGCTTGAATATGCAATCTTCTTTCTTTTTTTGGTACCGGGGATCGAACTCGGGTCCTTGCACTTTTGAGGCAGGCGGCAGAACCACTGAGCTAAATCCCCGGCCCGAATATGCAATCTTCTTGCCTCAGCTGCCCAGAGTGCCAGGTGTGCACCATCACACTGGGCATGGGACTCTGGGCTTTTTTCCCCCAGCTATCGCTAGATGAACTTGAGGGTGATCTTTCTCACCTTCAGTTGTCTCATCTACAAAATGGGGGCTGGAGGTGCAGCTCAAGGTAGAATTTATGCTTAGTGTTCTCAAGGCCCTGACTTGCATCTGGGCACCGAAGGGGAAATGCTATGATGTTGCTCCCAGATGGTCAAAGCTGCCTGTGAGCAGGGTCATCCAGGGAAATTTCACGATAGGACTGTGCCGTATCTGTATTACGGAGCAAGTCAGACATGGGCCATGTGTCCTAGTGGGCACTGGTACTGTACTACTGTAGTGCTATTCAAGGGCTGAAATTTTAATTATCCTTTGCATGAAGTAGCCACATGTGTCCAGGAGCTACTGTGCCAGGCTGTACAGTTCTGGACCTTAAACCAGGGAGTTCATGGAAAGGGCTTGGGCTTACAAAGCTCCCTCCTTGATTGTGGCTATAGAGGTTCCCAGTAAACTGAGAGCAGTCACACCCTTCTGTAATCCCAGCACTCTGGAGGCTGAGCCAGAAGGATCCCAAGTTTGAGCCTAGTTTGGGCAATTTGGCAAGATCCTGTCTCAACAAATAGAGGGCAGACCCTGAGTTCAGTCCCCAGAACAAGAAAAAAAGTTCCCAGTAGATAAAACAGCCCCCCTCCCCCAAGGAGTAGGAGGCAACCTGGACCCAGAGGGGAGAAATAAAATGGAAAAAGTAGGTGGAATGTCTGAACATTGTGCAAGAAGCAACAAGGAGACCCAGACGTTGTCCCCAGAGAGGTGCAAAGGAGGCAGAGCTGGGGAAAGGGCATCGGGTCAGGGATCAGATGGTGACTGCCAATGCCAGGCTGCAGGAGATAGTGTGGTGGCCCTGGGGAGGCCTTGTTGCTCCTGGCCTCAGTTTCCCCAAGTGCAAAAAGGGCAGATGTCATGTCCCAAACACCTCTCCTGTTGGTACACAATGGCCAACTGAGAATTTGGGTCACAGGGTGTGGGTGGCATGTGACCATCAGCTGGCTCTTAATTTCCTGAGTGGGGAGTTCCTCTGTCCCCAGGCAAAAACTGAAGGCACTGCCACAAGGTCCTGTAATCTGAATGGCCAAAGGGACTTGGGCAAGGGCCGAATCAGCTCACTCAAGTTGCTATCAGCCTTTCTTTCTTTCTTTTCTTTTTTTGTTTAGGTTTTTTTTGGAGACAGGGTCTCATTGCCTCAGCCTCCTGAGTGCTGGGATTACAGGTGTGTACTGTCATGCCCTAGCTGGGCAATTTAGTGGCTTAGTGAGGTGCTGTCTCAAAATATAAAAATAAAGAAATAAAGCCGGAAATTTAGCTCAGTGGTTCCGTACCCTGCCTGGCAAGCACAAGGTCCCAAGTTCGATTCCTGTTACAAAAAAAAAAAAAAAAAGTAAATAAATAAAATGGGAGCTGGGGATGTAGATCGGTGCAAAGGCCTTGAGTTCAATCCCCAGTTTTCCCCTCAAATACTGTCTTTCACATGATATTAAAAGAGATCCATGCTGGGCGTGGTGGTGCGCACTAGTCATCCCCGCACTCGGGAGGCTGAGGGAGGAGGATTGTTATGAATTCGAGTCCAGCCAGGACTATATAATGAGTTCAACACCAGTCTGGACTACACAGTGAGGCTGTGTCTCAAAAAAAGAAAAAAGAAAAAAAAAGGGCTGGGGATTTAGCTCAGTGGTTCCAGGGCCTACCTCGCAAGCCCAGGTCCCAAGTTCGATCCCCGGTAACAAAAAAAAAAAAAAAAAAAAAAAAAAGGTCCTGGGCACAGTGGAAGGACTGGGAACGCAAGTCTTTGAGCGCCCCCTAGAGTGGGGATGGGGAGCTACAGCAGAATCAGGAAGCGGCGCACGCGCAGAAGGGATAAAAGGCGTGGCCCGAGGACAAGGGGGAGAATTTTTCTCTGCATTACAATTGGCTGGCAAAATTGTCATCAGCTGAGAAAGAGCCAATGAGGAGCGCGGCAACTTCGCCTTTGGAACCTGAGGGCTAGACCAGGCGGGACTCTGGGGAGCGGCAGGTGAGACAGATGAAGTGACCTTTGTATCACTTTCTTTTTCCCCCAGCATGCATCCTACGTTTTTGTTTGTTTTGGACAGTGTCTCGCTACCTTGTTCAGGCTGACCTTGAACTCATTGTGTACCCCAGGCTGGCCTCAAACTCATGGCGATCCTCCTGCCTCAGCTTCCCAAGTGCTGGGATTAAAGGGGTGAGCCACCACGCCTGCTGCTTCCTACTTCCTTTTTTTTTTTGTTACCGGGGATCGAACTCGGGTCCTTGAGCCTACACAGCAGGCGGCGAAATCACTGAGCTAAATCCCCGGCCCATGCTTCCTACTTTCTTAGATGAACCCTGGCGTCCTTCTCCTTTCCTGAGAATATCCTGGTATCGGTCTGCCTTACCTTAGGAGGACACTTGGCACTGTCCTTGGGAGTTACCCCAGAGTCATTCCCTCTTCATTAGGGACATCTGACATCAACTACTCCTGACATTGTCCTTCCCGGCATCATTGCCTCCATCTGGGAGATGCCCCATGTCCTGGTCTCCCCACACCCCTAAACTAGGGATGGAGCTCAAGGCCTTTGTATCCATGCTCCTCGAGGGTTATACGGGAGCTGCACCCTATTCCCAGCCCCTGGCTGCCCTGTCTTGTGACCAATGGAGTTCTGGGGTTGTTTGGAGGCTACTGAGGATTGAACCCAGGGCCTTCACACTGAACTACATTCCCAAACCCTTCTTATTTTTTATTTTGAAGTAGGATTTCACTAAATTGCCCAGGCTGGGATCCAAATTGAGATCCTCCTGCCTCAGCCTCCCAGAGTGCTGGGATGACAAGAGTGCGCCACTGTGCTCGGCTGGTTGTGCTTTAACCAGGGCTGAGGGATTCTGAATGTTCAAATGGGGACAGTTCCAGGCAACCCTGGGGAAGTTGGTCATCCTGCTCAGGAGGTTGAGGCAGGAGGATTGCTGCAAGTTCAAGGACAGCCTGGGCTACATATTGAGACATTGTCTCCAGAAAGAAATCGAGAAAGGAAAGAAAAGAAAAGAAAGAACCCCACCTGTGTTGGGGCAGCAGTTGACAAAGGGCCTAACACCCCAGCATGTGTCCAAGTACCATTTTTGCAGGTAAGTGCACTCTTGGGCTGGTCCTCAAAGTGTTGAAACTGAGTCAGCTAAACCGGGCTTTGCACTGGGGCTGTAACCTCAGGCAATGCATGGTCTGCACAGCCCTCCCCTGCAGTTAGACAATGCTTCTGGGGTTTTCTGGAACTTTCCCTGCTCTGACTGGGGCCTCTAACCTCCCTTCCCAGCAGCTGGCTGGGATCGGAGAATGCAGACTGCATTGAAGTGCTCTGGGAGCAGAGCAGGCCCCTGGGTTTGATCCCTATTAACACACACATCAAAAAATAAAAACCAAGATAAAATCAAGTTTCAGGAAAATGACAGGATTGTTGGCATGAGAAGTGTTTGGATTTGTTTTTCTTGTTAAGTGCAAATTTAAACTGTTTTTCTTTCTTTTTCTTTTTTTTTGGTACCGGGGATCAAACTTGGGTCCTTGCTCTTGCAAAGCAGGCAGCAGCACCACTGGGCTAAATCCCCAGCCCTAAACTATTTTTAAATAAGCTGCAGAACTCTTTGTAGTCAGCAAGTAGCCACCGAATCAATGAAGATTTAAGAACCTTCCACATTCAAATGCAACTTTTGATGTTCTGTGACTTTTTGTATGTTTGGAATGCTGAAATGTTTGTAAAGTTAAACTGACTTACACTTTTTAAAAAAATGGCCAGATTGTTATGAAATTCAGAAGGTATGTTTGAGATGGTTTGTCTTAAAATGTAAACTGTGCTATCCATGTTTATAGTAGCAGTTTGTAACAGCTAAATCTTAGAAACAGCCCAAATGGCCATCAACTGGCAAATGGATAAAGAACATGTAGGGTTTTTATACAATGGAGTAGTACTCTGCCATAAAGAAGGATGAGCTTCAGACATTTATAGCTAAATGGATGGGCCTTGTGACCATACTCTTACGTGAAATAAATCAGATATACGTTTAAATACCACATTGTTTCTGTGTTGTGAGGAGCTGAATGTGGAAATAAGGACTGAAATGTATCATGGATGCTGGGAAATGGGAAGAAAGTGTTCAAATAGGAAGGGGAACAAGAGAGGAGGGAAGGAGAAAGAAAGGAAGGGACAAGAAAAAAAAAGAAAATAGAAGGAAAAATGGAAACAAAGGTTTTGTACATGGGGGCAGGGAAAGATGGGAAAAAAGAGGTGGGATGTACCATGTACAGGTGCAAATTCCCTGTAATGAGTGTTATTATTATGTATGCCTAAAATGTACCAGTAAGTGTTTTGCTATTAAAAAAAAATGTAAACTGTGCTGAGCTGGGCATGATGGCACACCCATGTCATCCCAACACTCAGGAGACTGAGGCAGGAGGATCGCCACTGAGTTTGAGGCCAGCCTGGGCTACATAGAGAGGCCTTGTCTCAAAAAAACAAACGAAACTAGGGCTGGGGATTTAGCTCAGTGGTTCCATGCCTGACTTACAAGTGCAAGGACCTGAGTTCGATCCTGATACCAAAACAAACAAACAAACAAAGTAAACTGTGCTGTGCATACAAAACAGACCTCTGGGGGCCCTGGAGGTGACAAGGAGTTAAGTCACTGGCTTCAAAAGTGAGGGACAGATTCATGGCTCGCCCATGAGAAAGAGGCACCCTACATAGCAAAATGTAAGAAGCTGAGATAACAAATTGGTTTCAAATCCATACCCTAAATCCAAGGGAGCCACTGTATTTCAGGAGAAAAGCTTTCTGTTGCTTCTGTCCCCAGGGCTTCCAGACTGTGTTCACGCCTGGGTGGAAGACAGTGTTAGTCTGTTCTTTATTTTCATTGGAAACTTACAGGGTTATTTATCAACAGAACAACTGTCCCCTCTGGCTCACCAGTGGCTTCTCTGGAGGGACCCAGCCCTGGGGACCACGTTTCTCCAGGGACCGCTGGCCCGAGAAGCCTCACCTGGCCCCTGCCTGGGGCTATGGGCACGGACTGCAAAGACACAAGGAACAAAACCAGCCTCAGTGGCACCTGCACCCCAAAGGGAGGTGACAGCAAGCAGTGGCCCAGTCTCCTTCTCGCCCCCTGTCCCAGGCTGCTGCTGTGGACACTCCTGGGCGACTTGAAGGGGCACGTGGCTTCCTGCTCTGGTCTTTCTTCTTCCTGGCTGTCACCTGCGGATGAAGGTACCCCAGCTCCCTCCTAGAGGACGGGGATCTGCTGTCACTTTTTTTGTCCCTGTGTTATGTATGAAAACAATGCTCTGGGTCAGGTCACTTTCTCTCTCTTTTTTTTGCCGAAGAAGCACAAGTACTTCAACAGGTACAGTTCTGCTGGTCGATGTGCTTCCGGCAGGGCTCCATGGTGACGGCGACACCCACCCCACTCCGGCCGGATGTCATGCGGGTCACCTCGCTCCAGGTGTCTGTGTCTGGGTCGTAGCACTCCACGCTGTCCAGGAACGTGTGACCGTCATAGCCTCCTGCAGGGAGAGCAGAGGGTATAGTCACTACTCATGCCACCTCTGAGGACAGAAAGAGGGACAGCCAGGTGTGGTGGTGCACACCGGTCATCCCAGGACTGTGGGAGGCTGAGGCAGGAGCATCCCAAATTGGAGCCCAGCCTTCAGCAACTTAGAGACTTAGTGAGACCCTCTCAAAATTAAAAATGAATAAGGACCAGGGACTTACCTCAGTGGTATGGTGCCTGCCGTGCAAGTACAAGGTCCTGAGTTCAATCCCGAGCATTGAAAAAATGTTAAAAAGGGGTCAGTCCAGACCCTGCCTCCCACCAGGTTCTCACCAAGGACATAGATTCTCCCCTGGTGCACAGTAATCCCCAGGGCGCTTCGCCGATGCTTCATGGGGGCCACAAACGTCCAGGTCTCCATCTCCACATCATAGCGCTCCATGCTGTTGAGCTGGTCCTGACCGTCATAGCCGCCCGCAGCATAGATACAGTTGTGCAGCACACAGACTCCTAAACCACACCAACTGGGAGGGGTCACTCTGGGGCCTGGATTTGGGGGACCCTAGCCACCACCTTCCCTCTTTCCTCTCCCATCTTTAGGAACCCCTCAGAAACAAAGCCAGGAGCCAAGTATGGTGGCACACGCCTGTGATCCCAGCTACTTGGGAGGCTGAGGCAGGAGGATCGCAAGTTGAAGGGCAGCCTGGGTAACTTAGCAAGATCCTGTCTCAAAATAAAAAGGGCTAGGGGTGTGTGGCTCAGTAGGGAGTGCTTGCCTAGCGTGCATGAACCCATCAATGATCCCAGTATCCCACAAAGAAAAAGAAGAAGAAAGAAAAAGAGAGAGAGAGAGAGGAGGGAGGTGTGGAGCCTAGGAGTTGTAGCTTCTCTGCCTGCGCCTCGGGGCTGGGATTGAGGCAGGCGCCGGGTAGGGTGATCCTGGGCTCCCCCTCTGTAGCCCCCCACCTGCCCCGCTGCGGATGGTGTTCATGGGGGTGATCAGGCGCCACTCATTGCGCTCCGGGTAGTAGCACTCAGCCGAGTTGAGGCGGTTCGTCCCATCGAAGCCCCCGACAGCGTACAGCAGGCGATTGAGGACAGCCACGCCCACACCGATCCTCCGGGTCAGCATCGGGGACACCAAGTGCCACTCATCCCGCTCGGGCTCATACCTGCAATGGACACGAGGACCATGGCGACACCATGACCTCCACGGGCACACTGCCTATGGGGCCAGTACTCTCTAGCTCTTTAATTAATTTATTCATTTTTTTGGTACGGGGGATCCAACTTGGGACCTTGCGCTTTGCTTTCGAGGCAGGCGGTAGAACCACTGAGTTAAATCCCTGGCCCTCCAGCTCTTTATACCCTTGAATTTTTTTAGTTTTTGGTGGTGCTCAGGTTCAAAACCAGGGGTGCTCTAGCACTGAGCTCCATCCCCAACCTTTTTTTATGGTTTATTTGGAGACAATAAATCTGGTCTCCTTAAGTTGCCCAGGAGGAACTCAAACTTGCCATCCTCCTGCCTCAGCCTCCCTGTGTGCTGGGATAACAGGTATGGACCACCACCCCCGGCTCACACTTGACCCCTTGAACCCTGACAGCCAGTCCTCCAAGGAGGGAGGGATCATGGCTCCATTTTCCAGAGAAGGAAACTGAGGCTCACAGTCCAAGCAAGGTCACACTGTCCATCTTGTGGGCTCAGGCTGAGCACTAAGTGTGTGACATCAACATAACCCTAACTGGGCTGGGGCGCAGTGACATTCTTATTGTCCCTCACGCTACACAGGATGAGATGGAAGACCCAGGAAGGTGGCAGGGCACTTCCAGGGTCACCAAGGGGCAGTGGCACTAGTGTTGGACTCCAGAACCCGACACTAACATCTAGGCTACCGCCCAGCTGGCTTCCTCATGGGGGGTGACAGAGGTGGCCCACCGCACGTCCCGTTGGCCCGGGCACTTCTGGTCCATACCTGTGTTCCTGGAGTTATTAATAGTGTCCCTTTCTTTCTTGAAAGTGGCCTGCTGAGGGTGATGCACCATCCCACCATCCTATTCATAGACCACACACATTAGAAGCTTCACGCACTGGTTTGAATTCCCTTGTGCTGAACCCATGGATTCCAGGTTTCTACCAACACATCAGCTGGGGAGCCTGCTTTTGTTTTGGGGGGCCTTGGGGGTTGCTGGGGATGGAACCCAAGGCCTTGGCACTGAATTCCACCTCCAGCCCTTTTCATTTCTTATTTTGAGACAGGATCTTGCTAAATCACTAAGTTGCCCGGGCTGGGCTGGAACTTGGGATTGTCCTGCCTCAGCCTCCCAAGTGCTGGGGTGACAGGCGTGTGCCACCATGCCAGGCTTTAAAGGAGCCATATGGGTCTGGGAAAGTCCCATCAGGAAATCCCAGCCCCAGAAACAGGGTCCAAGGTCATTGGCTACACATTTCCTAGGAGTTCATAGCTTCACCTTGCCTGCTCCCATTTCCTGAAGACAGGAAGCAGACACACTTAGCATCAGGGAGAAGCCAGGCATGGTGGTCCACACCAGTCATCCCAGCACCTAGGAGGCTGAGTCAGAAGGATCTCTGCAGTCAGTCAGAAGCCAGCCTGGGTAACACAGTGAGTCCAAGTTCAGCCTGAACTACATGGCCAGACCCTGTCTCCAAAAACCAAAATCTGCATTAGGGATAATCCTGCCATCCCGAAGGGACCATCAGCCACAGCTGGATGGAGGCAGACGCCAGGCCGTGCCACCTACCTCTCCACACTGTTGTGGTGGATGCAGCCGTGCGAGCCCCCCACGGCGTAGATGTGGCCGTCAATGACGCCCACGCCGATGCGGTTGCGGGGCACACTCATGGAGGCGCAGGGCGACCACTGATTGGTCATGGGGTTGTAGCAGTCCAAGGCATTGGAGTCGGTGTTCCCGTCGGGGGAGTTGTTGCGGCCACCCACGGCGTAAAGCAGCCCCCCCACCACGCAGCCTGCCAGCCCACTGCGGGGCACCTGCAGGTCAGCCAGGCGTAGCCAGGTGCCATCACTCGGGTTGTAGGCCTCCAGATAGCTGAGCGACTGGCGGAAGTAGCCGCCGGCCGTGTAGATGAGGCGGCCCACCTTGGGCGCCCGGCAGGGCATGGCCGGAGTGGGCTTGTGCAGCGTGAGCTCCTGGAAGATCTGCACCAAGTAGTCCTTGCAGCGCGAGTCGCTCTGCAGGATCTCGCACTTCTGCAGCTGCATCTGCAGGAAGTGCGGGGTGAGCGCGTGACAGCGCACTGCGCGCAGCAGCGCCTGCACATAGAAACGTCGCTGCTCACAGTCGTACTTGACCCAGTTGATGCATGCGTGGAACACCTCGGACTCGCAGCGCACGTTCAGGTCGTCCCGGCTGATCAGCGTCGCCAGCTGGCAGTGCGACAGGTTGAAGAACTCCTCCTGCTTGGCCACCTGCAGAGGGCGCTAGTGTGACAGGCTGATTCCCATGGGTCCTTCCCAAAGGAACCAGGTTATGCAAAAAATGTGTGTGCGTGTACATGTGTAGGCATGTATGCATGCATGTGTGTGTGTGTGTGTGTGTGTGTGTGTGTGTGTGATGGAACCCAGGGCCTTTGCACTGCGCTATGTCCCTAGTCCTTTTGTCCTTTCAAAGAATTTTTTTTATTGAGGTCTGGTTAAGTTCCCCAGGCTGGCCTGGAACTTGGAATCCTTCCACCTCAGCCTCCCACAGTGCTGGGATGACAGGTGTGCACCACCACACCTAGTTTCACTCAATGATCTTGGACCATTTACTCAACCGACCTCTGACAGTCTCAGTTTTCTTATCTGTGAAATGGAGTTTCAATTAGTTTGAGGTTCAGTCAGGGCGTGGTGGCGCACTCCTCTCGCCCTAATACCTGGGAGGCTGAGGCAGGAGAATTGTCATGCGTTCCAGACCAGCCTGGGGATACATAGTGAATTCAAGGCCAGCCTTGACTACAAAGTGAGAACCTGTCCCAATAAATAGATAAGATAGATAGATAGTCAAGCAGCAGGAGTCTCTAAATGGTGTGGATTTAATGAGCTAATATTACATGCCAGGCAGGCAGTACAGGTACAGGTAAATGGGCAAAGACAATAGTTTCTTTTTTCCTCCCTACAGTGCTGGGGATAGAACCCAGAACTTCATGCACGGTAGGCAAGCACTCTACTCCTGAGCTACATCCCTAGCCCAAAGACATGTAGTATTTTATTTTATATTTTGCATAACTGGAGACTGAACCCAGGGCCTTCACAGAAAGCTACATTTGGGGGCTGGGGATTTAGCTCAGTGGTTCCGCCACCTGTCTTGCAAGTGCAAGGACCTGAGTTTGATCCCCGGTACCAAAAAAAAAAGTTAAACAAAGAAAGCTACATTTCCAGCCCTTTTTATTTATTTATTTATTTTTGGGTACAGGGGATTGAACTCAGGACCTTGTGCTTTTGAGGCAGGCAGCAGAACCACTGAGCTAAATCCCTGGCCCGGCCCTTTTTATTTTTCATTCTGAGTCATCAGAGTCTCACTAAATGTTTAACTTTCCCAGGCTGGGCAGGAACTTGTGACTCTCCTGCCTTAGCCTCCCAGAGTCCTGGGATTACAGACATATGCCACCATAGCTGGCTGTTTTTTTGATTATTTTTTCCTTTTTTTTTGGTGCTGGAGATTGAACTCAGGACCTTGCACTTGCGAAGCAGGCGAAGCACCACTGAGCTAAATTCCTGGCCCTGTTTTTGTGCTCTTTTGAGAAATAACTCTTGGATATTTTCTCTTGACAACTTCCTGTACAGAGAAATGAAAACGAAAGCAGAAACTCGTATAAAGACAACACTATCTGGGCCAGGGATTTAGCTCAGCAGCATAGCACCTGCCTGGCAAGGGTGAGGTCCTGAGTTCAATCCCCAGTACCAAAAATAAAATAAATAAAGAAAGAAAGAAAGAAAGAAAGAAAGACAACACTGTGTGGACCCAAGACAACGAGACTAAGGGTCAGACTTGCAATTTGCATCGTCACAGGTGCTGAGTAAATATTTGCTGGCTGGCTACCTGTTCAGTGCACCTGGGGACTGGCTGCTATCATGTTCACCACACTCTGTCCCCACCTTTGACCGCAGGGAATCCAGGGCACCCAGTGACCACAAAGCCCACACCTTTATCAATCACCCCAGATTTGCTGACTAGGAGCACAGAACCTGGGTTTCCTCCAGTTCCCAGCCCTTTTTTTTTTCTTGGTACTAGAGATTGAACTCAGGATCTTGCACTTGCAAGGCAACCGTGATGCCACTGAGCTAAATCCCCAGCCCTAGCCTTTTTTACTTTTATCCTTTTGAGGCAGGGTCTTGCTGTGTACTCCAGGCTAGTCTTGAATTCACTATGTAGCCCAGGCTGGCCTTGAACTCGCAGTGATTTTCCTGCCTCAGCCTCCCTAGTGCTGGGATTACAAATGTGCACCAGCATGCCCGGATCCAGTTCCCAGCCTTGACCCTTCTCATCCCAGAGGGAGATGGTGATGACACCTGTCTCCAGCCCTTCTCTTGACCACTGCCCCCAAGTCCTCTCTGGGCTCACCTCCCCGAAGTGCATGTAGATGTACTCCCGCGCCCGCTGGTGCAGCTCGGTGCAGCCAATCTGCTCGGCGAAGTTGGCGATGCCGATGGCGTTGCTGGGGTCGAGCTGCTGCACCAGGAAGTCACTGCAGGCGCGCACGACGCTGTCGATCTGGTACATGACGGCGCCATTCATTACATGCAGCACGCACTTCTCACCCATGGAGATGGACGCGGTGTAGGCGAACTCAATGAGCCGCTCCATGACCCGTGGGTGGATCCCTTCGATGGATACCACCTCCATGCCCTGCTCGCGCAGCCCCGTGGTGAACATGGCCTTGAACACAGGGCTGGACGAGGCCAGTACCACCTTGTGCGCCATGAACTGCGCCGTGGGGATGTCCTCGTATTTCACCTGCAGGGTGACATCGCACAGCTGCTGGCTGAGCCGCAGTTCGTTCATGATGCCAAAGGCCTGCTTGGTGTGGTCCTCCAGCGTGTAGCTGAAGGTTCGGTTGCCATCCTGGGACGGGGTCACCTCGGCCTTGCACTCGGTGGACGCGTACATCACCGTGTCCCCGGCCCCCTCGGGGCACTCAGAATGCAGGGGCAGAAATCGGCTTCGGGCCCTGGCCCTGCTAGGCCTGGGTTCCGGCTGCATGGGGTTCCAGGTGAGAAGGAACGAGAGCACGAGTGGCACTCAGAGGCCTGGAGGAGGGAGAGGACAAGGGCTGCGGGCGGGCCTGGGCCTTGCCAGCACCTGCCAGGCCTCCTTACTGAAAGACAGTGATTCCTAGCCGGATGTGGTGATGTGTGCCTGTGATACCAACACCTAGGAGGCTGAGGCAGGAAGATCGTTGGGAGTTCAAGGGCAGCCTGAACTACACAGTGAGACCCTGTCTCAAAAATAATAAATAAAAATAAATAAATAAATGGAAAGAATTGCAACAGCAGTGTGACCACGTGTAAGTCTCTTTGTCACCTGGGGGCAATTACTTAAATCAGGTAGTTCAGGCCTCTGTGAAGAGGGGAGACTGAGACACAGAAGAACTAGAAACGGGTTAGAAGGGAGTAGCAGGCAGCGCAGACTGGGATTCATGGAGACTCCGGAGACGGAGACGGAGCAGGGACGCGCTGTGTTTTGAAAGCGGAACGGGGGAGGGCCAGGATCTGCTGGGGTGCCCCGTATTCCGTGCTCAACCCAGAGCCACCTCCTCCCTACTTCCATCAGGGGCTGAAATGCTCCCCTTTGCTGGCTTTCTGGAGTCCCTGCCGCCCCCACCCCGAGCCTCAGAGCGCAGGGCACCCCCTGCTTCTCAGCAGGGGGCCCCTCTCTTCGGCGCACCGCACCGAGGGCCTGGCAACGCGCAACTGTCGCCAAGTGGGTCCTCGCTGACGGCTGGCGGGATGCCAACGTACTGTGCCTGGCAGCGCGCCCTCGTCCACCAAGCCCGGGGCGTTGCTGGGTCCCCTCTCGGGCGCCGAGGCTCTGAGCTCCCAGGGTCTTTGCCTAAAGCGTCCTCTGTGCCCCGAGGCGCCCCTCCCCATGGCGTGCCGTGGCGACTGCGCATGCGCCGCCGAGCAGCGCCACCAAGGCCCGCAGCGGGAAGTGACCCCGCCGCGGGCCCTCGCTGCCACCCCCAGGGCGCGCGCCAGGGGCCCCCAAAAGGCCCTGGGGTCTCCGAAATGCGGAGCCAGCGGCGCTCCTGGTGACTCCAGATTTAGGGGGCTCTGGGGCCGCCCCGCAAAGGGCACCGTCCAACGCCGAGACCGGCCCGGGCCGCGCCCTCCTGGATGTGCTCGGGGACTCGGGGTCGCATGGGTCGCGGGGCGCGGCTCCCCGGAGCCCCGGACCCCAGCGCTGCGACCTGCGTGGCCCGCGGTGCCCTCTCCGGGGCCCAGGTCGCTCACTCACCCCGCCATGGCTGCGCCGGGCTCCGCCTCCGCCTGCCGAGCCCGGGCGCCTCCATCGCCGCCGCCGGGGGGGGGGGGGCGCAGCGCGCAGGTCACCGTGACTAAGCACACGCGGCCGGCCTCGTCACAATAAGAGTCCCCTAGCCCTGGCCGCGGACAGCAGGACAGCAGCGGTGGCCACCCCACCCGCCCTCGCCCCATCCGCGGTGGACGAGCCGCGCGGCCTCAGCGCGGGGACCGCGGGGCGCGCCTTGGCGGGAACGCAAATGCGCGCTTGGCGCAGCCCGGACTCAGCGCCCCGGGTTCGAGCCCCGACCAGGGAGGCTGCTGTCCACCCGCGTGCGCCGGTGCTCACCTTGGCCCCCGCGTTGCTTCCGTCCGTGTCCCCCGCGGTGGGGGTCCCCGGGGTTGCTGGGGCGTCTGCAGGCACTCGCCACGCTTACGGGAAGCCTGAGAGCCGCGGCCTGGTCCTGGCGGATCCTGTGCAGCCTTTTCAGCCCGGGATCCTGGGGTGCCGCTGCTGTCGGGGGACCTGAGCTGCGGGCGGCAGCGTGGCCGGTGAAGTGGCGCCGTCGGGTGGGGGACGAGCGGGGAGAGGGCGGGGAGAGGGCGGGAAGGACGCGGCGGACCGGGACAGGAGGTTCCCGCCCTGCCCAGGTACAGGCCAGGCTTCTTCGCTTGTATCCTCTGCCCCCAACCTGGCTAGCTTCGCCTGGGGACGTCTCCACCGCCTGTGCTTCTGCCTTTAACTCTGCACAGTTTAGGCCTCGCGGTGTTTTGTTTGTTGAGACAGGGTCTCGCTATGTATTCCAGGCTGGCCTTGAACTTACTATGTAGCTCAGTCTGGTCTTGAACTCGCGGCGATCCTTCTGCCTCAGTCTCCCCAATGCTGGGATGACAAGCGTGCGCCACCAACCCCGGTTTTAAATTTATTTGAAGGAATCCATATAAATACAAGTAAGTGAATAACATAAAGAAAATAGGTTGCTCTTTTAAAATAAAGTTTCTGAGGCCTCCAGGGTGCATTTGGTAGACTCCAGGTCGAGATTTAGGGCAAATAAACCCTCTAAGCCGCTGTGTGGGGTTCTCCCTCCTCCCGGTGTGAAGCTGCAGTTCCGTACATCCCCGGAGGGGGCGCTCTATCAACGTCAGCCAATGCACCGATCGCCCAGGCTCACACTCACCGCTCACTCGCCAAGAACTTTTTTTTAAAGTTGTAAATAGGAACATGAAAATACGCAAATGAACATGTTTAGTACTAAGTTTCTGCGCTCTCCAAGAACTCTTGTCTCTCAAAATCAAACCTGCAGGACCTCTGACCCAGTGGGTAACTAACCTCAGTCGGGAAAGCGACCCCCGGGGGTAGGTTATCCACAGCACACTGCACATGCGCAGGAGGATTATGTACCGAACAGTTGCTACAATAGAAAGTATTTTAGACCTTGTCTAAAATAAAAATTAAAAATTAAATCGAAGTTCATTAATCCGCAAAATAGTCCTGGAACTTCCCTAGGAAACCCAACAGTAATGATGACCAAGAAGGAGAACTAGCTGCTTTTTTAATTTAGTGGGAAAAAAATCTATAAATTCCCTACCATTATATCTAATCAGCAGAGGAGGTGTCGGGGAGGCCTGGAATTCACCCTGGAGATCACAGTAGCTTGGGGACAGGAACCCTTGGGAGCGACCTGTCCAGAGACCCCAGGCTCGGGTGCACTTGTGTTCCTGAAAGAGGCTGGTTTTCCATGCGCGTGGCCTGCAGAGGCAACCTGAGCGTGTCGGGCGGAGATGCGCCCGAAGGCCAGGTCAGCGACCTCGCTCCTAACAGTCTCCAGGGCTGCGTGCAGTTCCGATGTCTCCCAGAAGGTGGCGCGCCGCGGCCTGAGCACAAAGTCAGACGCCCCCGCCCCGCCCCACCAGCTCCAATGCCTGGCGCTCGGGGAATGTGTCTGGAGACCCGCAAAGGGCCCTGACTAGCGCGCCTGTAGCCTTTTATGGGCACAAACGGGACCCTGGTATCGCCCCCCAGGCAAGAATGCGACCCCCGGGGGAGGGAGGGTTGGGCTAGTCTTGCCAGACCCTGCAAGGCCTCCTTCTGCCTGCCAGTCTGGGATAGCCTAGGCCGGTCCTGGGGCCCAGACCCTGGGGTGAGAGACCCACTGTGTGCAGTTATCTGTGAAATGGAAGTGAAGACCCCTACTTTCCAGTTACAATACGCTGGGTGTGGTGGCCCACGCCTGAAATTGAGCACTCTGGAGCCTGAGGCTGGAGGATCTCCCAAAGTTCCAGGCCAGCCTGGGCCACATAGTGAACTTAAGGCCACACTGAACTATATAGTGACATCATTCTGTCTCAAAACAAAACAAGTTATAGTAAGGGAGAAAAATAATAATTCTTGGACCTAGCTCAGAGCAGGGAACTAGTCAAGTATAATAAATAATAGTTGCTCTTATTATTTTATTTGTATTTTTAAAATGAAGGATTCTACACCACAGTCAAAGAATTTGGAACCCAAGGCCTCATATATGCTGTGCAAGCAAGCGCTCTACCATAGAGAACAACCCCAGCCCAGCCCAAGGCACATGCTTGACTGAGATCCCAGCACTGCAGGAGGCTGAGGCAGGAAGGTCCTATGTTTGAGCCCAGCCTGGGCAACTTAGCAACTTATCAAGATCCATCTCAAAATAAGAAATAAAAAAGGGGCTGGGGATGTTGCTCAGTGTGAAGGCCCTAGGTTCCATCCTTAGGAGTGCAAAAAATTTAAAAAAAAATTGTTAAGATGTGAGTGTCCCACGGTCATATTTGGAAGTTGTTCTGCCCATACTCACACTGTATTATTCATTCTGTCTTCAGGCTCCAAACTCTGTGTAGACTCTCACTGGTCCAAGGAGAGTGGAGGTCTCCATCGTGACTCCTCTGGGCTCGGGCAGTCCCTGTTGCCTTCTGGCTTCCTTGCACACCCCAAGCAGTGGCCACCGGCCCTTGCCAAATGCACTTGCTGAGTCCTCATCCCGAGATGCTTTGCTTCAGGCGTCCTCAGGACCATGGCATCTCAGCCCACATTGTCACTACCTCTACACCATCTCATGTCTGTGTTGTCGCCAGAACCATCTCCATTATTACACCACTGCATTTGTGTCTGTGTCCTGAACCAGAACGTCAGTTCCATGAAGGCAAGGAATTTTTTGATGTTGTTTGAGACAGGGTCTCATACCCTAGCTCAGCCTGACCTTGAATTCACTACGTAGCCCAGGCTTGCCTCAAACTTTCCATCCATTCTCCTGCCTCAGCCTCCCAAATGCTGGAAGTACAGGCGTGCACTAGCACGACTGGCTCAAGGATTGTTTGTGTCCTGTCACGGGATTTACATTTTCCCTGCGTCATTTCCTTCTCCATCATTTTCAGCTGTCTTTCCTATAAATTCTTTATTTAAAAAAGAAAACGTCTTTAGAATAGCTCTTGGGAAGGGCGACAGGGGATGTCGGGCATCAGTCCGCAGTGGAGCCGGGTACCAGGGTCCGGCCAGTCATAGCTGCACCAGGGCTGCCTATGGAGCCACTGGTGTCCACCGCGTCGCCCGGGCGCGAAGAGCGCTCGGAGCGGCTGGAGCTGAGGTCCAGGCCAGGGGGCAGACAGCGTCTCAGGGCCCCCGAGGCCCCAGCCTTGCTCCCCGAGGGCTGGGAGCCGTCAGGGCGTGGGCCGCAGGGACGGCGGCCGCAGCAGAACAGGCGCAGGAGCGCGTGGCGCAGGTCGCGGTTGGTGAGGGTGTAGATGATGGGGTTGAGCAGCGAGTTGGCCATGGCCAGCCCCAGGAAGGGGTCGGCTTGGAGGAGTACAGGGCAGGCCCTCGCGGGACACGCCACGTCGAGCAGGAGCAGCAGGAACAGGGGTCCCCAGCAGGCGACGAAGGCCAGGAGCACCACGCTGAGCGTGCGGAGCAGCGCCAGGGAGCGCGGGGTGCGACGCGCGCTGGTGGCGCCAGCCCTGGTGGCCCCGGGTCTTGAGCGCAGGCGCCGCGCGTTGGCGCGCACCTGGCAGTAGATGCGGGCGTAGAGCGCACAGATGGCGCCCAGGGTCCCCAAGAAGGCCAGCACGCAGAAGAGCACGTAGGCCTTAGTGTAGAGCGGCAGCACGGTGGAGCAGGCTTCCAGGCGGCCCAGACAGTTCCAGCCCAGCGCGGGCAGCAGCCCCAGTACCAGGGACACTCCCCAGGCGGCGGCCGCCAGCGCCACCGTGCGCCCTCGGCTGGCGGCGGGCGCGGGTCCCCGGCGCGCCATGGTGAGGTGGCGCTCGAGCGCGATGGCCAGGAGGCTCAGCACGGACGCGGCGAGCGCCACGAAGACGCCGCCCTCGCGTGCGAACCAGAGCGCCGGCGACAGTCGCAGCGTGAGCGGCCCGGACAGGAGGATGTTGGTGGCGTAGGCGGCGCCGGCCAGCAGGTCAGATAGCGTGAGGCTGCCCAGCAGCAGGAACATGGGCGCGTGGAAGCGCGGATGGCGCGCGAGCACGACAAGCACAGCCAGGTTCTCCAGCACGATAAAAGCGCACACGGCCAGGCACACTGCGGCGTCGGTGCGCAGCCCCGCGCCCGGCTGGTAGCGCGCCCCGCGCAGCTTGCCCGTGTAGTTGTAGTGCAGCACCAGGACTTCGCTCACCGGCGCCGGCCGCAACAGCCCTGGATCCATGGGCTGCCGCCGCGAGGCTGCAGAGGGACGGGTAGAGTCAACCGGATGTCCCCAGGGATACTGTCCCGCAGCCTGCGGAGGCAGGGACCACGGAGCCCTGCACTCTGCTCCCACGAACGCCCTTAGGAGGGCCCAGGAAAGTTCAGGATGGAGAGGAGACAGGCATGGGCACAGTATCAGGAGGAGACAGGGCGACCTGCATTGCTGTAAAAAAGAAACAGTAAGACAGGCGTGGTGTCTCGGGGCGGTCATCCCTGGACTGTGGGGCGGGAACACTGCAATTTCCAGCCCACCCTGGACATTGTAACGACTTGGTGAGACCTTGTCTCAAAATAAAAAATTTTAAAAAGGGCTGGGGATGGTGCTCAGTGTAAATGAAAGTCCTGGGTTCAATCCCCAGTTCACACACACACACACACACACACACACACAGAGTAACACATACAGACAAGGGCAAGACACACAATCACCCTCCCCCTCAAACACAGGAAAACACATACAACAATCATACGTGTGTAGGACATGGTGACTCAGGGCTGTCCTCCCAGCACTCTGGGAGGCTGAGGCAGGAGGATCACAAGTTTGAGCCAAGTCTGGGCAATTTAGCTGCTTAGCAAGACCCTGTCTCAAAATACAAAGAGCTGAGAATGTGGCTCAGTGAGAAGACCCTGGGCTCAGTGCCCACTACTGCAAAAATCAATGAAATAAAACAGATGGACAAAGAGACTTAGGCAAAAAGATACAGGAATGAAAATTTGGTCACGCAGAGACAGGGTCTCATGCTCAGTGGCACAGGCCACAGTTTCACAGCCTCCACCCACACCCAGCCGGGGGCCCAAGGCCCCATGCTCCACACCCCTTGCTTCACGCTGGGCTTCTTCCTGCTAAAAACCCTTGGTCCTGCCAAAACTCCAGCTCTGAGGCTCCTGCCACTCACTTTGTGCCTGAGGAAGGGCCTGAGGGCAGCGGACAGGAGCCCTAACACAGACTGGCTTTTCGCACAGGGACACACATGTCATTACAGCATAATGACACTTCCCTCCTGGGACACACCCTGTAATCCTCTCAGCAATAATCCCTTAGTCCCAGTTCGGAGATGAGAAAACTGAGGCTCAAAAGAAACACTTTTTTTTTTTTCCAGACAAGGTCTCACTATATAGTCCAGGCTGGCCTTGAACTCACTATGTAGCCCAAGCTGGCCTCAAACTTGCAGCGACCCTCCTGCCTCAGCCTCCCGAGTGCTGGGGATTATGGGCAAGGAGTACCACCACACCTGGCTCAAAAGAAACACTTTAGAGAAATGGCTTTACCATCCTACAGGTCCCATTTTAGATCTGAAAACCAAGACCTGGAAGGGGAAAGGACAAAAGCACCTCAGATGGCTTCAGTCCCACACTGGGACCCACACACAGCAGACTGGGGGTTACTGGCTCGGCCATGCAGGGGCCAGGAGGCACCAAACACACAGAGCCCGGGATGGCTGTGTCTGAGGGGGACACCCACAGGGGTCTCACCACCAGCCCCTCGCCCTGCAGGGACAGTAGCCCAGCCAGGAGAGGGTGAGACCAGGGGACTCCACACCCACAAGCCCCCATCCCTCCCGAGACCCTGCACCTCCCAGCGAAGCCCTCTGCTGGCTTCCCTGGAGGTCTTGGGGGAAATGATGGGGCCCTCCCCGCAAGATCCGGAGGCAGACACCTCCCCGTGCCAGGCAGCGCTCAACCCTCAGGCCCAGGGCGGGACACTCACCCTGCGCTCCGGCGGTGCCGCTGCCCGGAGCCGGAGCCGAGCGCTCTTCGGGGCGGGGCGGTGGCCGGCGGTGCCCCCTCCTCCCGACCCGGGCACTCAGCCCTTGGCTGCAAGCCTGTGCCACCCGCCGCGGCACCGGAGAGCGAGCCGGCGGCGACTGGCACCAGTGAGCCCTCAGCTTCCCCCTCCGGGCCTGGGCTGAGCTCTCGGGGCCGCCCCGTCGCGGTGGGAGGCCCGGAGGCCCGGGAGAGGGAGGGGTGGGCAGGCGGGGCGGTCGCCATCCGAGCCGCCTCCCACTCCGCAGGCGCTGGGGCCCTGGCTGGCTTCTGGGCCGGCCAGGCCCCACTTTCCGCCCTCTCCCCACCGAGCCCCCTGTATTGCACCCCAAATGCGCCCCATCAGCGCAGGTCCCGGGGGCCAGCAGCAGCGGCCACACTACCTTGTCCTCCTCCCTGTCGTGTCAGGTCCCCACGTCCGGCTTCCACTCCCGGCCGGGCGCGTGGGGGAGGGGTGGGCGCAGGCGGGGTGGGGATGAGCGCACCCTGGTCCCCAGATAAGGAGCGTCCAGCTCATCCCGCTCCCTGGTTCCAACAGCTCCCCCGCCCGGTCTCCGCCACCCTTATCGCTTTTGACAAATGTGGTGTCCTCATGTTTCCGGACAATGTCCCCCCTAGAGTGTCAGCCAGCCAGCCTCCGGAGGACGTGAGTGTGTCCTGGGCACGGGAGGGACACAGCCAGTAACTAATCAGTGTCTGCTGAATACTGAGGGAGCAGGGCGTGGTGGTGGCACACATCTGTCATCCCAGCACTCGGGAGGCTGAGGCAGGAGCGTCACAGCGAGGTGGGCGCCAGCCTGGGCGGGCTACATAGCAAGACCTTGTCTAAAAAACAAAAAGTGGGGCCGGAGGTTTAGCTCAGTGTTTCCAGCGCCCGCCTCGAAAGCGCAAGGTCCAGAGTTCGATCCCCGGTACCAAAAAAAATAAAAAATAAAAAGAGAGTGGGAGTCTGCTGCTCTCTGATGCTCCTCTGCGTGTGCCCATGTTACCCTATGTGTGTGCAATCTCTCCTCACCTCCGTGTGGCTCTCCCACGCCTCTCCCAGGCCCCTGCTCCTCCAGCGGGCCTGTCCCAGCTGGTCCTGCACCCTACACCACCACCACTACCACCACCCCGGCTCCCGGGAGCTTCCTGGCGAGGCCCAGCTCCCCCTCCCTGCTCCTCTGCAGCCAGGACTAGGGGCTGAGTGTGACCGCAGAGACCTGCGCCCTGACCGTGCCCTCTGCCCGGGCCACCCCTGGCCTTGTTGGCCGCAGTGGGGAGAGGGAGACCCAGGAGCCAGAGATTGGGACGGAGGTTGGGGCTTGGCGTGTCTCTGTGGGAGGAGTCACGAGGCGTCTACGCCAGGCCGTGCACGCATTTAAGCCTTGGGGAGCCTCGCAGGTCTCGTCCTGCGAAGCCCCTTGGCACTCTGGGCCTCCGAGTAGGCAGCATCCCGCCGACCAATCAGAACCACGCCCGGGGGCAGCGCAGCCAATGGGCTCGCTGGGGCCGTGCCGTTGCCCCTTCTCGCCCTGGGTTCCTCGGGACCCAGCCTCGCGCTGGGCCCTCGAGGCGCGGAGCATGCAGTGGGCCCTCCATGAGTGACCTTCTGCAGAGGGGAGGCAGCGCCCCAGGGAGGGAGGCGGCCTTTTCACACCTCCCAGGCACCGATCTCACCCGCGAGTTCTGTGGGGCACAGGGGGGCACTTCCGGCCTCGGGTGCTTCGTGCACCTTTTTCCCACTGAGTGAGAACCCTGGGGACTCTGGCTGTGGCGTCTGCAGTGTGACGTCAGGAGCCCCCGGGACTCCCGAAGCTCCATCCCTGGCAGCCCGTGCACACCTGGGGCACAGTGCTCAGCAGCCAGATTCCCCTCCCTTTCTCCACAGCCTCGCGTGGCTCCCTGGGTCTCTCTGACCAAAGCCTCACGTCCTCACTGCAGGCCACACCATCTGTGGGTCCCTCGTTCTACACCCACCCACTCCCTCAGCTCCAGCCCTGCCGACCTCCTCCTGAGCCTCAAAGAACTCAAAACCTTTGAACAAGAGGATCCATTGGCCTGGAACTCTCTTCCCCATTTCTTGCCAGCTGATCACCTCCTTAGATGGACCTTCCCTGATCCATCCCTCTCTCCTCTCATCTCTCCTCTCTTCTCTCTCTCTCTCTCCTCTCTTTCATTTCGTTTTGAAGGCTCAAAACTGTGATCCTCCAGGGCCAGGGTTTAGCACAGTGGTTCTGCTGCTCGCCTACCAAGCACAAGGTCCCGAGTTTGATCCCCAGTACCAAAAAAAAGAAAGAAAGAAAGGAATTGTGATCCTCCAGCCCCAGCCTTCATAGTAGCTGGAATTACAGGCATGACCCACAGGGCCTGTCTTCTCTCCTCTCCAATTTCAAATGACACTTGGCATGTCTAAAAATCACCTTATGGGTTTCATTTTATATTATTTTATTTTATTTGCCACTGGGGATCAAACCCAGGGCCACCATGCTGAGCTACATCCCCAGCCCCTTATTTATTTATTTATTTTTAAATGACAAGATCCTCACTAAATTGCGCAGGTTGAACTCAAAGTCTCCTGCTTCAGCGTCCCCAGAGTGCTGAATTACAGGTGTGTGCAACCATTCCTGTCTATTCTTTTGTTTTGTTGGTACTGAGGATTGAACTCGGGACCTTGCACTTGCGAGGCAGACGGCAGAACCACTGAGCTAAATCCCCAGCCCCTTGTTTTGTTTTTTGAGACAGGGTCTTCCTTTGTATCCCAAGCTGGCCTTGAACTCACAGCAGTCCTGCCTCAGCCTCCTGAGGGCTGGGATTATAGGAATGCAGCACCACGCCCGGCAATTGTTCATTATTTTTTATTCATTTGTGTGTCTCAGCTTCCATAAGGCTGGACCTCATTGCCCCTTGGATGAAGAGCTTGAGGGCTCAGCCACTTGGTCCTCTAGGACCCTGGGAGGAGGTCCCCTGAGTCTCGGGGCCTTCATCTGTAAAATGACCCCGGCAACACACACTCCCAGGGCATTTGTGGGGATGAAAGCAGAGCGGCATACAATAAGGGATCCGTAAGTGTTAATACAGCTGCCGTTGTGGTGGCCCACGCCTGTCATCCCAGCACAAGGGAGGCTGAGGCAGGAGGATCACCGAGAGTTTGAGGCCAGCCTGGACTACACAGCAAGAGCCTGTGTAAAAAATGTTAAAAAGCGAGGTGGGGGGGGCGGCCCAAGGATTTAGCTCAGTGATGCCACCACCTACATCACAAACACAAGGTCCCAAGTTCGATCCCGGGTACCAAAAAAAATATTTTTAAAAGTGAAGGTGGGTATCCTTGTCCTGACTGTATCTGTGGAGGGATTAGGATGGAGGGGTCCCGACTGAGCCCCAGCCATCTCCACCTCCCTGCCCTTCCCCGCTGCCATCTTCGGGGGGGGGGAGAGTTTCACCCCTGGCCTGGCTCTGCCTGGCTTGGCTGCCCCTGCGGCCTGCCTGGGCCGGCACCTGCCCAGCAGGTTCGGGGCACCACCCTCGCCCACAGCGCCGCCCCGCCCTCTGCGCCCACTCTGCAGCCGGCTCTGTGCCTCCCCAGGGCCAGAGAAGTCCTGGGGGCCCCACCTGAGCCCACCGGGCCTGGGAGCCAGAGAGCTGCCCTGGGGCTCCCCCAGCACCCCACGCCCTTGAGATTGAACTTGGCCCCAGAGCAGGTGGGCAGGGTCTGGGGGTCTCTGGCTCCTACCCACAGGCCCGCAGTTTAGCCCAGCTGTCTACCGCACTGCAAAACTGAGGTCCTACCACCGAGTTTGCGTCTTGCAGTTGCACGGGTTAAGAACTGAAAATACTGACTCGCTAGAGTTGGACAAGTAAGAGGGTTGGTTTTTTTTTTCATTACTGGGGATTGAATCCAAGATCTTCACACTGAGCTTGCCCAGCCTGAAGCTTGCCTGGCCTGGTTTCATTTTTAGAATTTATTATTTATTTATTTAGACAAGGTCACTATGTAGCCCAGGCTGGCCCCAAACTCACAGCGATCCTCCTGCCTCAGCCTCCCAGAGTGCTGGGATTACAGTCATGCGCCACCATGTGGCCAGTTTTGAGCCCAGCTTGGGCAACACAGCGCCCCGTGAAACCCGCCCCACCCCCACCCCCAGCGCTTGTGTAGCATGCTTGAGGCGCTGGGTTCCACTCCCAGTACTGGAAACAGCAGCAACAAACAAAAAGACCAAAGGGGAAAAGATTTTTAAGGAGAAGCAGGATATTTGAAAGTTTCTCCTTTCAATTTTTTGTTAATTGTAATCAATTATAATTTTTTTCCAATTATAATTTGTTGATAGTTGTAATATTTTATTCACAATTGCTTTTCTTTTTTCTTTTTTGTTTTGTTTTTTTTGTTTTGTTTTTTGGTACCGGGGATTGAACTCGGGTCCTTGTGCTTGCGCAGTAGGCGGTGAAACCACTGAGCTAAATCCACAGCCTTCTTTTTTTGTTTTTTATTTTTAGTTTCAGATAGGGTCTTGCTATGCTGTCCAGGTTGACCTGGAGCCCCTGTGCCACCATTCTTGGCTGGATTCACCTGTTTTTTTCAGGGTTTTTTTTGGTTTTTTTCTGCGGTACCAGGGATCAAACTCAAGAACTTGTGCTTGTGGTGCTACTGAGCTCAATCCCCAGCCACATTTGTTCTTTTTTTTTTTTTTTTTTGTACTGGGGATCAAACTTGGGTCCTTGCGCTTGCAAGGCAGGCGGTGACACCACTGAGCTAAATTCCCGGCCCTACACTTGTTCTTGATATTTCAAAAATGGACTCATGATGATTGTATTCAATACATATCATGAACGTGTAGTAATAAATTCTTTAACTGGACATGGGTGGTGCATGCCGGTAATTCTAACACTCAGGAGGCTGAGGCAGGAGGATTTTCATGAGTTTGAGGCCAGTTCTGGACCAGGACTCCAAAAAAATTTTTTAAAGAGATTAAAACAAAAAAAAAGAGAGAGAGAGAGAGAGATTAAACCAGGGCTGGGGATTTAGCTCAGTGGTTCTGCCGCCTGCCTTGAAAGTGCAAGGTCCTAAGTTCGATCCCCGGTACCAAAAAAACCCCAAAAACCAGACCTATAAAAGAGATTAAACCCACAAAAATGGAATCATACACTGTATGACACTCCCCCCCCCCTTCAGTACCGGGGATTGAACTCAGGACCTTGTGCTTTTGAGGCAGGTGTGGTGCCACTGAGCTAAATCCCCTGCCCCAAATGACACTTTCTGTGTGGTTTCTTTTGTTCAGTCTCAGGCTTTTGGCATTTTTCCATCCTGTAGCTTGACTCAGGTGTTCTTTGTGTATTTTGTTTTTATTTTTATTTGTTTATTTGCTGATTTTTTGAAACGGGATCTTGCTATGTAGCCCAGACTAGTCTCCCACTCAGGACTCTCCTGCCTCACCCTCCTGAGTGCCAGGATCACAGCCGTGGGCCCTCCCACACCAGAGAGGAGTCTATTTGTTTAAGGCTAAATACTATTTGGTCTCAGTAGTGTGCTTGTGCTGTTTCCCCGAAGTGCCGGGATGGAACCCCGAGCCTTACAGGCTAGGTTCAGGCTGCTCAGTCAGCCCAGCCCAGGGCTGCCTTGCCGGACGTCCTAGGCTCCAAGCAGGCTTTGATGTGGGCAGGGAGGGCGGTGCCGGAATCACCCACCCCACCCCTCTCCTCCAATGCTCACTCTCAGCCCCCGAGATCTCTCCAGGGAAATTGTGACCCAATCCACCCACGAGTGCCCCAATTCCAACTCTGGTTAAACAGAAGCCAAGCTATCATGTGGGCTATGAACATTGATGAGATTTGAGGAAGCAGAGGCAGGATCCTTATTGTCGTCCCCCACCCCGTACCCCCTCAAGGTGATCCCCTTGAGCCTCTGACCTCCCAGATTCTAGGTTTGGAACCTTGGAGTCAGAACCATCTCCCTCCCTTTGTTGCCTCTTCACGCTTAGACATTCATTTCACAGGCTACATAGCAAGCAGAAGGAAAAGAACAGAAGGATCAGATCAGCAGGTGAAAAAGCGTGGCACCTGGAAAGAATGTGTCTGTCCGAGACTGAAATTAGCTCAGAGCCAGGACCTAAGGGAGCACAGGGAGAAGGAGAGATGAGAGATAAGGATGGGATGGGGAACGGTCAGGTGTGGCAGGGTCATTTTTTGTTTTTGTTTTGTTTTTTTGGTACCCAGGATCGAACTTGGGTCCTTGCGCTTGAGAGGCAGGTGGCGGAACCACTGAGCTAAATCCCCAGCCCAGGAGGGTTATTTTTAAATTGTTTTACGATACAGTACTAGGACTCATTTTTTTTTTTTTTTTTTGTACCAGGGATTGAATTCAGGACCTTGTGCTTTCGAGGCAGGTGTGGTGCCACTGAGCTAAATCCCTGGCCCCAGTAGCAGGATTGAGCCCAGGGCCTTTGCACTAAGCTACATCCCCAGCCCCAGCCTTATTTATTTATTTATTATTCATTTATTATTTAGTTTTGGTTTTTTGAGACAGGGTCTTGGTAAGTAGTTCAGGCTGGCCTTGAACTCACTGTTTAACCCAGGCTGGTCCCAAACTTTCATCGATCCTCCTGCCTCAGGCGCCCAAGTGCTGGGATTACAGGCATATGCTACCACTCCCAGCATTTTTTTTTCCTTTAAATTGTTAAATTGACCAGGCAGGGTTGAACTTGTGATCCTCCTGCCTCAGCCTCCCATCCCCAGCTCCTGATAGCCCTCTGGAGTACGGACACCTCCATGCTGTGTGACCATGGATAGTTTGCTCAACATCTCTGAGCTGTTTCTTCCTCTTCACTTTTTCTCACAGTGATCTTCTGGGTCAGCATGTGACCATGGGTGTAACAAGTTGAACACAGGGCTGGGCCCCAAGCTAACTGTGAGATCAGTGGCAGAAGCTGTTTCCTAACAGCTCTGCGGTGATATAATTTCCATACCATAAAACTCACACATTTAGGGCCTGAGCTACAACCCAGTGCATAGTGCTTGCCTGGCCTGCAGCAGGACCGGGGTTCCATGCCCAGCCCTATAAGAAAGAAAAGCATACATTTAAAGTGTACAATTTTGTGTTTTCCAGTGTCTTCTGAGTTGCATAACTGTTTCCACAGTCCACTGTAGAGTTTGTCCATCACCCAAAATGAGTATCTGTGATCATTCGCCCCCACCTGCCTCCTCCTCCCTTGCTGTCTTCCTCTCCCCGGTACCCCTTATCTGCTCTCTGTCTCCATTGATTAGCCTATTCTGAAGTTTTAAAATTTATTTTGAGACAGGGTCTCACTATGCAGTTCAGGCTGGCCTCAAACTCACAGTGAGCCTCCTGCCTCAGCCTCCCAAGTTGCTGGGATGACAGGCGTGTGCCACTGCACCTGGTTCCTTATGCTGGACATTTCATAGAAAAGAAATCTTACAATCTGTGACCGATTATGGCTGGCTGATTTGTTTCACTGTGCAGAAAGCCCCTTGTGGTGGTGTACTCCTGTAATTCCAGCTACTGGGGAGGCTGAGGCAGGAGGATCACAAGTTCAAGGCAAGCCTGGGCAACCTAGTAAAACCCTGACTAAATTATTATTATTATTATTATTTTTTGGTACTGGGGATCGAACTCGGGTCCTTGTGCTTTCGAGGCAGGCGGAGGAACCATTGAGCTAAATCACCGGCCCAACTCTGCTTAAATTATTAATTAATTAAAGGTTCACCTTTGTTGCAGGATGATTTGATATTTCATTCCTTTGTCTTTATTTGTTTGAGACAGGCACTTGCTGTGTAGTTTAGGCTGGCCAGAAACCTAACTTGCTTTCTCTTGGCTTAGCTGGGCTTTCATTTCATTAAGCTTCCCTTTCTGGCATCAAAGGTTCTGTCTGCTACTACAGAGCCTTTATTCCCACTGAGCAACCATGTGGAAAGAGTTATCAACCTGTACCTAAGGTTTTTGTTTTCTTTTCAGTACTGGGGTCTGAACCTGGGGCTTACACTGAGCTATACCCTCGGCCCTTTGTTTAATTTTTTTTTTTTTTTTTTTTGTATCAGAGATCAAACTCAGGACCTTGCACTTTCCAGGCAGGCTTGGTGCCACTGAGCTAAATCCCCAGTCCAATTTGTTTAATTTTTGAGACAGGGTCTTGTTAAATCACTAAGTTCCCTAGGCTGAGTTGGAATTCGACATCCTCCTGTCTCACCCTCCCAGAGTGCTGGGGTTACAGGTGTGTGTTATTTTGCCCAGTTTACCCAGTACTGAGTTTCATTGGCCCAAATCAGATCACTCCTCATAACCAGCCAATCACATGGGCTGAGGGATGGACTGACTGCTCTGATTGGCCAACCTAAAGAGTGTAGGCAGATTTTTGCCCAGGTTCCTCTGAGCGCCTTTATATGGGCTATAGAGAACCCCCAAATTATCGGGGCACAGTGGGGCAGGTCTGTAATCCCAGCATTCCAGTGGCTGAGGCAGGAAGATTCCCCTGGAGTTCGAGGCCAGCCTGGGCTACATATCACAAAGCCAAATCACAAAGCTTGTGTCTCTGGCACCAGAAATAAGAAGGCACCAACAGCTGAAGTGTCAGAAGTTCAGTTTGGGGTGTGGCGGGTTTGAAATGTCTCCCAGTCATCATGTGACATTGAGTCATAGGCTAGAAATGAGACAGGCTTCTACTTGGTGTCTTGGTAGCTCACAGTCTTTGTGTTATTTTTATGGAAATGTAATTCCATTTCCCTCTGAAGAATACAATTGAGAATTGTAATTATGATGAGATGTAATTTCTCCACCTGGGGCAAAATGTCTTTTCTACTCTCTACTTGGCTTTCTTTACATTTCTGGCAGTGCCTCTCAATTCAACTTTCCACATGATCAGATCTTCCAAGTAATCTTTAAGTAGATTCTGTTCCCTCCCACGTTCTCTCTGCTGGAGAATCCATCTGCTCTTCTTTTCATCTCCCTCTTGTGTTGGACAGGACCCCTGATTCCACAAACTGATGCCTGCTTGTTTCTTGGTGTACCCCTTGGTTTAGGTGGAGTGCATCCTGCAGTAACTCTTGTAGAACATGGGAGTATGACAGGACATTTTTGAACCACTGTTTGCATTGAATGTCTTTACTTCCTCATTAGACTTGTTAGTATTTGAGACTTTTTCTCCCCTAGTGCTAGGGATGAGACCCAGGGCTTTGCCTATGCTAACCAAGTGCTCTACCACTGAGCTGCACCCCAGGCCTCCACTGCCTTTCTTTCCCTCCATCCCTCCCTCTTTTCCTTTCTTTCCTTCTTTCTTTCTTGTGGTCCTAAAGATTGAATCCAGGCCCTTTGCACTGAGCTATATCCTTAGCACATTTTTAAATTTTTATTTTGAGAAATGGTCTCAGAAAGTTACCCTGGCTAGGCTGGAACTTTCAATCCTCCTGCCTCAGCCTCCCAGAGTGCTGGGATCACAGGGATGTGCCACTACACCAGGCTCTGTTGGAGTTTTGAGGCCGGTCTCATTGTCCCTTTGATTCCAGTGTCTTTAAATGTGCTCTTTGTTCTGCCAGGAGCATACTTTCTTCTCTCTCTTTTCTGCCTAATTCTTTTTTTTTTTTTTTTTTGGTATCAGGAATCGAACTCGGGACCTTGTGCTTGCGCTGCAGGTGCTGGAACCACTGAGCTAAATCCCTGGCCCTCTGCCTAATTCTTATTCATCCTTAGGTCACACGACAGACAGACAGACAGACATTTCTTTCTTTTCTTTTCTTTTCTTTTCAGTACCGGGGATTGAACTCAGGTCCTTGCACTTGCACAGCCGGCAGCGAAACCACTGAGCTAAATCCCTGGCCCACTTCTATCGAAGGCTGAAATCCATTGAATAAAATATAGCCCTTTGTAGTTAGGTGGTTTCCTTAGCTAATTCTGGGCATTGAGATGGGAGATGCTTGTATGTCTGTCAGACCCAACAAAAATCCTCCATGTCCCGGGTAGGGTGGTGCACACCGATTGTCTTAGCACTCTGGAGGCTGAGGCAGGAGCATCACAACTTTGATGCCAGCTTGGGCAAATTAGTGAGACTCTGTCGAAAAATTCAAAACAAAACAAAACAAAACAGGGCTGGGGATTTAGCTCAGTGGCGCCATGTCTGCCTTGCAAGTGCAAGGTCCTGAGTTTGATCCCCAGTACCACAAATAAATAAATAAATAAATAAATAAATAAATAAAATAAAAAGGACTGGGGCCATAGCTCATCTTGTGTAGAATGCAGGAGGCCCTGGGTTCAACCCTTAGTACTGAAGAAAAAGAAAGAAAAGAGCCAGATATGGTGTTGCACAACAGTAATCCCAGCACTGGGGAGGCTGAGGCAGGAGGATGGCTGTGAGTTGGAGGGCAGCTTGGACTGCACAGCAAGGCCCTATTTCAAAAACAAACAAACAAAACAAAACAACCAAAAACAGAACAGAAAAAAGAAAATTCTACATAGGCTTTGTCAGTCTTGGCCCTTGTGGCCCCAGAGCCAGTGAATTCCAGATAGTTCAGTCAGGAGAGGGGTCAGCCTCTTGTTATCCTGGGCCTTTGGGTGACTCCATGCAAGGCAGCCTCTGCCCCTCATGTTGAAGGAGTTACAAGAGCAACAGGAAGCTGGTTGTGTTAAAACATGAGCTTTGGACTTTTTTGTTATGGTAACTCACCTTGGCCTTTCCTGCCTAATACACAGCCCATTTTAAATGTGGCATCCTCCAGGAGGCGCTCCTAGATCACAGTCCTCCAACTACGGGAACCCCCTCTTTTAGTAGTACCCCAGAGAGTGAACCCAGGACCTTGGCAGTGAGCTACCTTCCCAGCTCTTTTTAAAATTTTTCAGTTTTTTGCTTTTTGTTTTGTTTTTTTGAGCCAGGGTCTCACTATGTTCAAGCTGGCTTTGAACTCACTACATAGCCCAGGCTGGCCTCAAACTCATGGCGATCTTCCTGCCTCAGCCTCCTGAGTGCTGGGATTACAGGTGTGTGCCACCAGGCCTGGTCGGTTGCTAGAACATTCTGTCTCAGAACCTCACGGTGTATTAATGATTTTCCTTTTTGCCTCACACTTGCATGTGCGTGCGTGCGTGCATGCGGCGCTGGGAGCTGAGGCCTCCGGCACGCAGGATGTAACAGAGGCTGAGTCTCCTCCAGGCAGGGGAACAGTGACAGAGGGGGAAGTCCCGTGAGAAAGTGCAGCTCTGTGCAGCATTTGTTTTCTTTAGGGTGTGTGATTGATTGAGAGCTGGGAGGGATTTCCAGGACAGATTTATCTACCAGGGCCTGGGAACCCACGGGGAGGGCAGGAACACTTCTGGGGTGCTTGGGGGCCCAGACAAGGCGACACAAGCGAAACCACCACAGCCTGGGCCCCTTTCTGGATTTGGAGTTCATGCCAATGTAGCATGGGCTCTTGCTTTCTTCTGAGGATGGAGCTCAGGACCTTGCTCAGGACCTTGCTCAGGACCTTGCTCATGCCCCTCAAGTGCTCTGCTATTGATAATATCCCCAGATCTCTGTATCTTCAATTTTATTGGGAAAAAAAAAGCTGTCTCTGTGGCTCAAGCCTGTAATCCCAGCACTTGGGAGGCTGAGGCAAGAGAGTCACTGTGAGTCTGAGGACAGCCTCAAACTCAGTCTAGGGACTACATAGTGAGACCCTGTCTCAAGAAAACAAAAAAACAAAAAGAAAGAAAGTGAAGCAAGGGCCTTGTGGCAGCTCCCTGACTGCAGTGTTGTCAGGTGGTCACAGTCCACTCGCTGGCCCTATACTGCTCTGGGGCACAGGGACAAGAAGGGGTGTGTTAGGAAGGAGAATGACTGGTGATGGTGGGGAAAAGCTGGTGGAGGCCAAATGCAAAACAAGTTAGGGGCCCACAGAACCAGGGCCATCCTGGGAACATCACAGGGAGGCCACTGGATTCTGCACTGGGGACACCCAGTTACCCAAGGGAGCTACAGCCCTGGGGAGGAGGGAAAGGGCCAGCAATCCAGGCTCACTGCCATTTTTTTTTTTTTTAGTGTTTTTGAGACAAGGTCTTGCTATATGGTCCAGGCTGGCCTTGAACTCCCTATGTAGTCCAGGCTGGTCTAGAACTCCTGGAGATCCTCTTGCCTCAAACTCCAGAGTACAGGCGTGACAGCATGGCCTGAGCCAGGATCTCCTGAAGGAAGAACCACCTGAGGCCATGGTCTGTGTGTGTGTTTGAGGGTGAGGGTCAGCGACCAGATCAAAAATAGAGAGGTCAGCCATGCGTGGTTGGTGGCACACACCATGGTCCCAGCACTTGGGAGGCTGAGGCAGGAGTCTAGCCTGAACTACAGAGTGAGACCCTGTCTCAAAAGACAACAACAAAAAAATAGAGAGGTCAAGCAGGGAGGGTGTGGTAAACACATCTATAATCCCAGTACTCCAGAGGCTGAGGCAGGAAGATGTCAAGTTAGAGCCCAGCCTGGGCAATTTAGCTACTCAGCAACACTCTGTCTCAAAATAATAAGTAAAAAAGGGTTGGGGTTGTAGCTCAGTGCAAAGGCCTTAAGTTCAATCCCCAGTACTGCAGAAATAATGCTAATAAATAAGTAAAGTAAAGATAGGGAAGCCACCTGTGGCCTCTATAGCCCACTTGTCCCTGTGAGGCAGTAAGGACCCCTGCTGGTGTCACCTGAGAGGCCCTGTGGCCTAATGGCACAAATACACATATTCTAGAGCCCCTCCACCCGTTCCTGACCCTTCACCCCTTGTCCTGTCCCTCAGGCCCCTCTTCTTTGGCACCTTTTATAGCACAGACTGGCCTTTAACTCCTGTTGATCCTCCTGCCTCAGTCTTAACCTTCTGAGTGCTGGGATTACGGCTGTGTACCACCACACCTATATCTTATTTATTCATTCATTTATTTATTTTTGCTTGGTTTCGTTGTTTGGCTTTTTGAGACAGGGTCTTGCTATATAGCTCAGGCTGGCCTTGAACTCACAGCCATCCTCAGTACTGGGATGACAGGCATGTGCCAGCACACCTGGCTTTGATTCCCTTTGGACTCTGGAATCTTCTAGGGACCCTCCTGTGACTTTCTTCTCATCACAACCCAAACCCCCAAGTTTTCCATCCCTTTAACAAGTTGTTTGCTGGCCTGAGTTGTTTGCAGCTAGGTCGTATGCTGTGGGCCGAAGACAAACGTGACAAAGATTGAGACCCTCCCCTCCCTGACCTAGGGCCCCCCACAAGGCGCAGGGACTTAGGTCCTAAACATAGACATTTTCTATATGAGATCAGGACTACGGAAAGAAAGCTTTAGTTTTAACCTACAGCCAAAGTCTTGAGTTACAACCCAAATGCTGGCCTCTTGTGCTTCCAGATGGTCTCAGATACATATTTAACCCTTAAAGAATTCTGGAAGGAACATTTCAACATCTTTCCCTGTGTGGAGTTAACTGAGAAATCCTGGGCAGTGTCTCTCTAAGGACTCTGAGATCTGCCTGGACACGGGAGAGAGTCTCTGAAGGCTGGGTAGAGGAGCCTGAGGCTTTTAGACCAATGTGAGTTACAATCAGCCCTTGTGAAAGAATGGAGTTTGCAAGTCAAGGGTCTACTGTAATTAGGGGTGAGTGACGTTGTGAGGCTTGGGCCCCAGATTATTGTCCTTAGGAAAACAGGGAGACGGTGAGAGATGGTGGGACACGCCTGTGATTCTCAGCATTCTAGGAGGCTGAGGCAGGAGAATTGCAAATTCAAGGCCACCCTGGGCAATGTAGCAACTTAAAAAGATCTGTTATGAAACAGGGCACAATGGCGTAGCCCTGTAATGCTAGTACTCGGGAGGCTGAGACAGTAGGATTGCCGGGAGTTTGAGGGCAACATAGTGAGTACAAAGCCAACCTGAACTACATAGCGAGACCCTGTCTCAAACAAAATAAAACAAAACCACCACCAACAACAATAACAAAAAGAAATAAAAACAAAAAAATGAAAAAACAATTTGGACTAAAAGAAAAACCAAAACAGTGCTGGGGATG
This sequence comes from Heterocephalus glaber, assembly GCF_053883595.1. NCBI lineage: Eukaryota > Metazoa > Chordata > Mammalia > Rodentia > Bathyergidae > Heterocephalus > Heterocephalus glaber. The sequence continues at coordinate 8,383,155 of NW_028258457.1, read as the reverse complement.
TAGCTCAGTCCAAAAGCCCTGGGTTCAAACTTCAATTCTCTGAAATTCATTAGCAAATATATATATATATATATAAATAAGAGCCAGGGGTTTAGCGCAGTGGGACCATGCCTGCCTTGCAAGCACAAGGTCCTGAGTTCAATACCTGATGCAAAAAATTAAAAAAATAAATAAATAAATAAAATGATGTCCTGGCTAGGAGTGTGTTTAGTGAAAAAAACACTTGCCTAGCATGTCCAAGGCAGGCGGATCTCAAATTAGAGTTCAGCAGGGGCGACAGCAAATTAGCAAGACTTTCTCAAAACAAAAATTTTGAAAAGCGCTGGGATGTAACTCAGTGGGAAAGCCCTCAGTGGGAAATTCCCACTACCACACACACGTACACACAGAGAAAAAGAAAAAGGAAATTGCTGCTTCAGCCACCCTGCCTATGGTATTTATGACTGCCCCTCACCCCCGTGCTAGTATAGTGGGATTGGGGTAGGGAAAAACAAAAGTGAAAAGAGAGAAGCTGCCCAGGGCTCTGGAGGTGGAATTTTGGGAGCGCTCACCCTTTATTATTTATTTATTTATTTGTACCAGGAATCAAACTCTGGACCTTGGGCTTGCAAGGCAGGTGCGGTGCCACTGAGTTAAATCCCCGGCTCACCCTTTATTTTTTGGTACTGTGGCTTGAACCCAGGGCCTTCACACTGAACTATACCCCCAGCACTTTCTATTTTGAGACAGGGCCTCACTAAATTGCTAAATTGCCCAGGCTGGGCTTGAACTTGAAATCCTCTTGCCTCAGTCTCCCAGAGTGCTGGGATGACAGGTGTGCGCCACTGTGCCCAGTTTGGAGGTGACATTTGAATAAAGACCTGAAGGTTGGAAGGAAGAAGTGGCAGCACGGTCTCAGCTGAGTAAACAGCAAGTGCGAGGCCCAGAGGTGCCAGTACTGTCCACTAGAGGCCACCCTCTCCAGGTCACCTCATTGTCATTATATAGCTTTCACTGAGCCCTGTCTCTCAACTGCCACACTACACACTTTCCTGGAGTGAATCTGGCTCATCCTCCAAAAGTTTTACGAGGTAGATGCATTAATTTTTTTTTACAGCTTTTCTGAGCTATAAACCACATACTTTTTTTTTTTTTTGATACCGGGAATTGAACTCGGGACTTTGTGCTTGCAAGGCAGGTGCCAGAACCACTGAGCTAAATCCTTTGTACCCACATAACTTTATTTTTCTTTGCGCGTGTGTGGTTTCCTGTTCTTAATTTACTTTTATGGTTTTCATATTTTAAAAAGATTTCTTCAAAAAGAAAAAAAGTGTGTTTTGAGACAGGTGTCACTATGGAGCCCAGGCTGGCCTTGAACTCGCTGGGATCCTCCTGCCTCAGCTTCCCGAGTTCTGGGATGACAGGAATGCACCACCACATCAGGCTTTTAAAAAAAATATTATTGAAGCTTATATAAAGATGCATTCCTGTTGTTGAGGGTATTCGAGCCCACTTTGCTCAGGAAGAAACTGAGGCACAGAGTGACCCAGCTTGCAGGGGGTGTGGGACAAAGAGCAAGAATCACACCTAGATTTGGCCCCCGACTGAGGTCTGTTCTGGGTAGCCCGCCTAGGGTTGCCACCAGTCTCTAGATTCGTCCCTGTTGCTGCTCCTAGTTAAACCTTGTTTTGCATGTGAGGAAACTAAGGCCCGAGAGGTGTGGCTTGCCCAGGGGTAGCACCTACCACAGGCTGCGGCGGGACTGGTGTACGGCCCGCGCGGGGGCGCTCCCGGGCAGTGAGCGCGCAGGTGCGCGTTTCTCAGGGACCTCGGAGGGGGCTGTCCTGGGGGCGTGGTTGTAGGCGTGACAGGGGCGTGGCTACAGACTGGGGGCCGCCGATAAGGGCCTGCAGGGGTTCGCGTGCACCTGCGCGGTGCGATAAGGCGGGCGTGGGGGCGTGGAACGCGTCGCAGAGGCGCTGGGTCTGGTGGTTCCGGGATTGGGGTCCCCGGAGCGGGCAGATTACCTCGCCAGGGGCTGGGCCGGGGCGGGGCGTCAGTCCAGGTCCTGCCCGCCCTCATCCGGGGGCCTGGTCCACTAAAATGGCCGTGGCCGGAGTGGCGGCTCCCCACAGGGCTGCGCCCGGCAGTCGCCTGGAGGGGGCCGCGTAGCCCCCCTTGCGGGCTGCGTCCTGGCTGGGCCGCCCTGGGGTGCTGGCCGCACCCCGCCCGGACCCCGCGTCCCCGCGTCCATGCACTCCGTGTCGCCCGCAGCCTCGCAGTACGGGAGCGGGAGCCCGGAGCACGCGCGCCGGTCAGAGGCCCGGAGGCCGCGGGGACCCCGGGGCCCGGACCCCCAAAGCCTGGGGACCCCCGGAGGCAGCGGCCCCGCGTTCGGCCCGCCCGGCGCTGCCCACGTGGAGCCGGACGAGGTGGACAAGTTCAAGGCCCGGTTCCTGACCGCCTGGAACAACGTCAAGTACGGTGAGGAGGGGGCAAGGTTAAGGTTGGGTTGAGGGTGTGCGGGACAACCAAGCCCGGTGCCCACGATGATTCCCTCTCCCGCCCCGCCGTGTTCCTGTCCCGTGAGTCACCCGTGGGTCCCCGCCCTGCCCCGCCCTGCCCCGCCCGGGGGTGGACCTGGGGAGGATTAACCGGGAAGGTTTGCAATCCTCGCTCATTCCCCGTTTGACCTTGGGGCAAACTTCATGGTTCTCTGGTCCTCCACTTCCCTGCTCCTCAAAATGGGAGCCATAACCAGAAGTGCTTAGGGCTGAAGATTTAGCTCAGTGGTTTCGTCGCCTGCCTCGCAAGCACAAGGTCCCTAGTTCGATCCCCGGTACCAAAAAAGCCCCCAAACAGAAGTGCTTAATTTGGCGTCTCAGCACTCAGAGGCTGAGGCAGGAAGATCGCTGCAAGTTCCAGGCCAGCCTGAGCTCTATTGTGAGTTCTAGACTACATAGCTCGCCTTGAACTATTAAAAACAACAACAAAAACACCAAGGCATGGTGGTTTACACCTGTAATCCCAGCATTGTGGAGGCTGATGCAGGAAGATTGCCATGAGTTTCGAGGCCAACTTGAACTACTAGAGAGACCTTGACTCTAAAAAATAAAGTAAAAATAATCAGTTTCCTTCATTTCTGCCGAGTTGATGGTGGACACCCAGGCAGCCCTTACAAGGGCCCCATGTTCCTCTCAGGGGTCTGAGTGAGAGCTGGGATTGGGGGAGATGGGACCATGGGGGACCCTTGCTAGAGCAGGGGTCCATCTTTCTGCCCGCTGCCCCATGTCTCCGCAGGGTGGATGGTTAAAAGCCGGACCAGCTTTAGCAAGATCTCCAGCATCTACCTCTGTGGCCGCCGCTACCGCTTTGAGGGTGAAGGTGAGTTGCTGGGCCCAAGGATGGAGGAGGCCTCCCCAGGTGTCCCTGGTGGCTGCTGACAGCCCAACTCTCCTAGGTGACATCCAACGTTTCCAGCGGGACTTTGTGTCTCGCCTGTGGCTGACCTACCGCCGTGACTTCCCACCCCTGGCTGGGGGTTCCCTGACCTCAGACTGTGGCTGGGGATGCATGCTGCGCAGTGGTCAGATGATGCTGGCTCAGGGATTGCTGCTGCATTTCCTGCCCCGAGGTGAGTCCTGCAGGGGGACAGGATGTGCCAGAACAGTGCCATGGGTTAGAATTGTTTGCAAACTGAGTTAAAAGGCATTTTTTTTTGAAACACGGTCTCACTGTATGCCCCAGGCTGGCCTTGAACTCATGGGGGATCCTGCTTCACCCTCTGGAGTGCTGGGATTACAGGCATGTGCCACCACGCCCAGCTAAAAGCCACTTTAAAATTATGTGTTAAGCCAGGTACGGTATGGTGGTGCAAGCCTGTAATCCCAACACATAGGAGGCTGAGGCAGGAAGATCACCTCAGTTCAGAGGCCAGCCTAGACTACATAGTGAGATCCTGTCTCCAAAAAAAAAACTCCCAAGGGCCGAGGATTTAGCTCAGTGCCTCGCAAGCACAAGGTCCCCAGTTTGATCCCTGGTACCAAAAAATAAAATAAAATAAAAATTAAAAACTCCCCCAAAAGTAAGTACCAAAAAAAAAGTAAATAAATAAATTCATTAATAAAATTATATGTTAAGGCACTTTGGGGGCAGTAAGTTTTCTAACAGTTTCAGAGCAGATGTGCTGGCAGTTGCCTGTGATTGCAGCTACTCAGGAGGCTGAGGCAGGAGGATCACAAGTTCAAGGCCAGCCTGAGCTACATAGTGAGATCCTGTCTCTAAATCATTAAGTTTGTTTGTTTATTTATTTATTTGTTTTGTTTTGTTTTGTTTTTAAAAAATGAGATTCGGAGCTGGGGATTTAGCTCAGTGGTTCCAGCGCCTGCCTCACAACCACAAGGTCCTGAGTTTGATCCCTGGTACCAAAAAAAAAATGGGATGAGGCTATCTCAATGGTATAGTATTTGGCTAAAATGGACCAGGTCTTTGGTTTTATCCCTGGCACCAAAAAATTTTTTTTTGGTACTCGGGATCAAGCTCGGGTCCTTGCGCTTGCACAGCAGGCGGCGAAACCACTGAGCTAAATCCCCATCCCTAAAAATATTTTTTTAAATATAAAAGTTTCAGGCATGTGAAAATTGTAGTTAAATTTGGGCATCTCAGGAGAGTTAGTTAGCATTGTGGTACAATATGGGTAGATGGGGCCAGGCATGGTGGTGTACACCCATGACCCCAGTCCTTGGGAGGCTGAGGCAGGAGGATCACTGTGAACTTGAAACCAAACGGTCACATAGTGAGACCCCGTCTCAAAAACCAAAATAAAAACCAAAAGCCTGAATGGGAGCTAACCCCCCCTCCCCATACACACATTAGCAATGACCACACTCTTCACCCCCCCAGACTGGATGTGGATCGAGGGTCCAGGCCTGGCCCACCCTGAGCTACCTGGCTCGGCCTCCTCTAGCCAGGGCCGAGGCCCTGCCCGATGGATGCCCCCGAGCTGCCCCTGGGGTGCCCTTGAGCGGGAACAGGAGCTGCGGCACCGGCAGATCGTGTCTTGGTTCGCTGACCACCCCCGAGCACCCCTGGGCCTCCACCGGCTGGTGGAACTGGGGCAGAGCTCGGGCAAGAAGGCGGGTGACTGGTACGGTCCATCGCTGGTGGCGCACATCCTCAGGTGAGATCAGCTGTGGGGCACACGGGAGCCCCTGGGTGCCCCTGGGAGCTCAGCCTGGCCCTTTGTCCCCAGGAAGGCTGTGGAGAGCAGCTCGGAGCTCACCCACCTGGCTGTGTATGTTTCTCAGGACTGCACAGGTATGTGCTAGGCAGGGCTATTGGCTCCACTGCCCCTGAGGACCCGCCTCCTCGGGGTTGGAAAACGGGCACTTGGGAAGCTTCTTAGGCTGGAGTCCTGGGAAGTGAATTGTCCCCGCCTCTCTGCCTGTCCCCAGGGGAAACCAGTGGCCTTCTCCCCGTTGCTCTTGATCTACAAACTAACTGTCACCACCCTGTCCCCACAGTGTACAAGGCAGATGTGGCCCATCTGGTGGCCAGCCCAGACCCCGCTGCTGAGTGGAAGTCTGTGGTTATTCTGGTGCCTGTGCGCCTGGGCGGCGAGACCCTGAACCCTGTGTATGTGCCTGGCGTGAAGGTAGGCGTGCAGGAAGCGGGCACCTCTGCCTGGGAGACTCCGGGAGTTTTCAGCTTGGGTTAGGGTCATAGCTTTTGTCTCACTTCATCCTTTTGACATTATGATTATTCTACTTTTTGTGGGTTTTTTTGGTACCGGGGATCAAACTCAGGACCTTGTACTTGCGAGGCAGGCGCAGTGCCAATGAGCTAAATCCCCAGCCCTATTGTAGTTTTTCTAGCACTGAGGATAGAATGAGCTACTTCCCCGGCCCTTTTTTAATCTTTATTTGGAGCTGGGACTCTTGATCTTCCTGGCTCCCCTCCCAGAGTGCTGGGATCACAGGTGTGCGCCACCATGCCCAGTTCAGGCAGAAATTCTGTGTCTCTCGAAGTGGATGTTCTAGTCAGGGAAATGATCGATAATCAAACTGACACTAGAGGTTGGGGAGGGAGCTATTGGTACCCTAACGTGCTCAGCATATCCTGAGTTCAATTCCCAGCACCAGTGTTTTTTTAAAAATGTAAAAATTGACCGGGGATTTAGCTCAGTGGTTCTGCTGCCTGCCTTGCAAGCAGAAGGATCTGAGTTCAATCCCCGGTACCAAAAAAAAAAAAAAATTTAAAAATTGGCACCTGTGCAATCCCAGCACTTGGGAGGCTGAAGCAGAAGATTTTGAGTTTGAGGCCAGCCTGGGTTACACAGCGTTTTCTGAGCCCTGTCTCAGAAAATCACAGACACGAATTAGCATTAGAACCCACTCTCCAAAGGGCAGGAACCCACCCCAGCAGGGACCCAGGAAAGCCCCGCTGGGGCAGGAGCAGAAGTGGTCCAGGTGGAAGGAGACTGAGGGCCAGAGGCTGGGAAACCCCTGCTGGGTTTGCACTCCCGATGAAGCCAGTCGGCCAGGCCTCCAAATGCTGAAGGTTTCCCTCACTTCCTTGACCTTGTCGCCCCCTATAGGTCCTTGCTCCATCCGTCCTCACCCTGCTCCTACCTCTGGAGTCCCCCCCTTTCAGAGCCTCCTGCCTTGGGCCTTTGCACTCTTTCCCCAGAGATGCACTTGGCCCCCACATTCCCCATGCAGTCCCTGCTGAAACACCTGTGACCTCTCACTGAGGCCTTTCAGGACTTCTGTTGCAAATTGCAAAATGCAGGGCTGTGGTGTAGCTCAGTGGTATGTGCAAAGCTCTGGGTTCCATCCCACCACCACAGTAAAGTAAAATTAAATAAAATCTGAACCGGCATGGAGGCCCATGATTGTAATCCCAGTACTGGAGAAGGTGGGGGAGGAGGATCACTAAGAGTTCAAGGCTCTCCTGATCTGCATAGCTAGACTGTCTCCAAAAAAAAAAAATGTTTGTTGAGTGACTGTTTGATACCACCTGCCTCAGTTTCTACTCTCTCCTCCCTGCAGGAGCTCCTGAGGTCTGAACTGTGCCTGGGCATCATGGGGGGCAAACCGAGGCACTCACTCTACTTCATTGGCTACCAGGGTAGGCCCTGCCCCACTGTGCTGCCTCCCCACTCTCTCTGTCCCTACTTCCGCTCATGGCTGCCCCCCTGTAGATGACTTCCTGCTCTACCTGGACCCGCACTACTGCCAGCCCACTGTAGATGTCAGCCAGGCTGACTTCTCCCTGGAGGTATGGTGACATTCCCAGGGTGGGGCGGGGGGGCACAGGGGAGAGAGTCAGCAGCCCCTGCAGCTCCCTTCTCTGTTGGGCCCAGTCTTTCCACTGCACCTCACCCCGCAAGATGGCCTTCGCCAAGATGGACCCAAGCTGCACTGTGGGGTTCTATGCAGGAAACAGGAAGGAGTTGGAGACACTCTGCTCTGAGCTGACCAGGGTGAGCAAGAGGAATGGTGGGAGGCAGGGCCCACAGTCCAGTGTGCCTGCGGTGGTCTGGAATTCGCTAAGGATCTACATGGGGGCCAGAGGTACAGCTCACTGGTAGAGTCCCTGCTTAGCATGTGCAAGGCTCTAGGTTTAGTCCCCAGCACCAAAAAGTAAGTGTGAGAATGTCTTACTTCTAGCAGTTCGGGCCTACAATCCAAGCACTGTCGGAGACTGAGGCAGGAGGGTCACAAGTTCAAGACCAGCCTGGGGAATTTGGTGACTTAGGGCTGGGGATGTAGCTCAATGTGAAGGCCCTGGGTTCAACGCCCCCAGTACCAAAAGCATTTCTATTTCTGAGAACCTGAAAGAATGCCAAGGGAAACAAACACTGGTCAAGGTCACCAATTGTCTCCACAAAGAAGGAAACCCCTATTTGGTAACTGATGAGCTAAACAGGATGTTACTGAAAAGTTTGGAGCACTGTTGCCCTGGGGACAGCTGTATGCAGAGGTTCACATGGCCCTGGCCTTCCCTATGCCCCTGTGGTGGTAGGAGAGTTGGCTACCAGCACCACCGGTCCCCTTCTCCCAGTTCACTGGTAAAGCAGCTACACATTAGAGGCAGCTACAGCAAAAATCTCAGGGATGTCACTGATTGGCTGGGTTGGGTCAGATGTTCACAGATGAGCCAATCACTGTGAGGGAAGGTACTGATTGGCTGGCCTGGCTCATCATAGAGTTGGATGCTGAGTTCTTTGAATGTTCTTGTGTCCAGCTGAGCTCTCTCCCTCTTACCACCAGATCCTCAGCTCCTCTTCAGCCACAGAGCGCTACCCCATGTTCACCCTGGTGGAGGGCCACGCTCAGGACCACAGCCTGGATGACCTGTGCTCCCAGCTCTCCCAGACCACAACGCTGCGGCTCCCTCGCACCGGGCGCCTCCTCAAGGCCAAACGGCCGAGCTCAGAGGACTTTGTGTTTTTATAATGGAGGGAATGGGGGAAAGATGTGAGACTATTTATTTTTTTATTTATGTCATCCTGGGGGAGGAGGGGGCCTAGAACTCAGGAGGTGACAGAGTTTCTCACCCTTACCCTCTCCACCACCCGAGACCAGTCTGTCAGACCGCAGGCAGGACTGGGGCTGCTTATCCAGGGGCCACCACCTGCCAGCTGCACCCTCCTGGGTCCTCTCACAGGGCAGGGGGCAGGGAGGACACCCGGGCACCCACTCAGGGCCTGACTCACGTACTGTAGTTTGCACTGGATTGGCCACGCCCTTCACTGTCCCCAAGTCCCGGTGCGGGGAGACTGGCTGCTGGGGGGTAATAAAGCTGTTGAACTTGACTGTAGCTGTGGCTAGGATTCCAGGGTGCCTCAAGGGGATGTCTGTCAAGCGGGCCTCAGAGCCAATGAAACACAGGTGCCAGGAGGACGGGACTGCTACCAGGAACCCAGGGACATGTGCGCCCACTGTCCTGTCCTCAGGGACGGCTCTTGGGTCCCGGCTGCTTCCTGCGCTGCCGGCCCAGCTGGCGAAAGTGGAGCCGCTTGGGGTTGAGGCCAAACGCCTGGAGTCTCTGGCGGCTGAACTCTCGGCCACCGAGTGTCACAGTGGGGCCCAGCAAATGTGCCTTCTTGCCCCTCCTCCGCTTCTGGGGGGCTGGTGTCTTGTGAGGTGACATAGGGGCCTCATCTTCCTGTGCCAGGGGGCTTTCGGGCTGGGACTGCTTCCCACGGCCTCCATCAGGCACCACCAGCTGCTCTTGTCGGCCGGCTGGGTGTCTCTGCAGTTCCCCGGTGTCTTCTGTGGCTGTCTCTGTCCTGGGGATGAAAAGTCAGGCCTCAGGCAGGCCACTCATGCCGAACACACGTCCCCACCTTCCAGATGAGGAAAGCATGGAGCAGCAGCAATGCAGGGGCCAGGGATTTACTCAGTGATTCCGAAGCCTGCCTCACAAGCACAAGGTGCTGAGTTCGATCCCAGGTACCAAAAAAAAAGCAGTGCAGAGCCTGACTGGATGCAGCCCAAGGCCTGAAGTCCAAGCCAAGTTTTTTCTTCGGACCCAAGGCTGAACTCTTGATTTTTTTTTTTTAATTTTTTGGTACCAGGAACCAAACTCAGGACCTTGTACTGGCCAGGCATGCGTGACGCCACTGAGCTACATCCTTGGCCCTGGTGCTGAGTTTGAACCCAGGGCTTTGCACATACTAAGCATGCACCCTACCAGTGAGCCCTACCATACCAAAATACCCTGTATTTTTCTTTATTTATTTAGGTTTTATTGAGACAAAGTCTTGCTATGTACTTCAGACTGGCCTTGAACTCACTATGGAACCCAGGCTGGACTTGAACTCGTGATTTTCCTGCCTCAGCCTCCCTAGTACTGAGATCATAGGCATTGGCCAACACACCTAGCATTGTTTTTTTTTCTTTTTGTTTTTTGTGGGGTTTTTTGGTACTGGGGATTGAACTCAGAACCTTGCACTTTTGAGGCAGGCAGCAGAACCACTGAGCTAAATCCCCAGCCCACGCCTAGCATTCCTATATTTAAGCACTTACATGAATTAATTCAATCTATAATAACTTGAGATGTGAACCATAAAATTTCATACCTCCATTTTATAAATGAGATACAGGCCCAGAGAGGGTTAGTGACTTAGCTGTGGGTCACTCAGCTGAGGCCCAGCTAGGAATGGAACCCCAGTCTTGGAGAGGGAAGCCCCATTCCCAGGGGCTGATGGAGTGAGACTCAGGGGACCCACCCCACCCCGGCCAGCCGTACTTACTCCTCTGGGCAGAGCGACTTGAAGATCTGCCGCTTCTTCCGGGAGTTCTGGGCCTTCTGGCTGTATGACCGCTTGTCCTGCAGCTCCTCCTGCTCCGACCTGCAGGTGTGGGGACGCACCTGTCACCAGACGCTCTGCCCTCCACCTCCACTCGCTCCCTGGCACCTGACCCGCCCGTCACCTGTACATGCAGGTCTTCTTCAGGGAACACCATCGGTTCAGCTCCTTGTCATCAGCACCCAGGATCTGCAGAGAGGGAGGGGAGTCTTGAGGCCTGCATCCCCTTAAGGGTCAACAGAGCCATGCTAGGGCAGGGGATGTAGCTCAGTGGCAAAGTGTCTGCCTGGCAAGCACAAGGCCCCAAGTTCAATCCCCAGTACTGAAAAAAAACAAGAGCCATGCTAGCGCCACCCAGGGGCCACAGTGTTGGGAGAGATGATTTCTCCACAGGCCTGGAGTTTTTGGTGGAGGCATCAGAAGTGGAAGCAGGCTAGGGCAGTGACCTTAGTTCCCTAACAGGGCCAGGAAGCTGGCTGATCTGACACCAAGTCCAGCCCAAGGGCCCTTGGTCCTTACCTGCCGGCCAGCACTGTCCTCAGAGCCTCAGGACAGAGTAGAGATCTTATTTCTTTTTGTTTAGTTTTGTGGGTTTTGGAGGGTTTTTTGGTACCAGGGATTGAACTTGGGTCCTTGCATTTGTGAGGCAGGTGGTGGAACCACTGAGCTAAATCCCTGGCCCTAGTTTTGTGTTTTTGACAGACTCTCAATATCTAGCCCAAGCTGACCTTAAACTCACAGTGATCCTCCTGCCTCAGCCTCTCGAGCGTTTGAATGACAGGTGTGTGCCACTACATCCAGCTCCCAGTAATTCTTAATGCCCACCCTCCTGCTGATAATAATAGAAATAGAAGTAATATTGAGCTGGAGATTTAGCTCAGTGGTTCCACTGCCTGCCTTGCAAGTGCAAGGACCCGAGTTCGATCCCTAGTACCAAAAAAGAAAAAAAAAGTAATATTTAGGGGGTGACTGGGGTTGTGTCTCAGTGGTAGCAGATGTGCAAAAACAAAACAAAAAAATACTTAAAAGTCAGTGTGGTGGTACACACCTGTAACCCCAGCACTCAGGAGGCTGGGGCAGGAAGATCCCTGTGAATTTGGGCCCGGCATGAGCTACATAGTAAGTTTAAGGCCTATCTGAAATACATAGTAAGAGCCTGTCTTTAAAAAAAAAAAAAAGTCAGGGATTTAGCTCTGTGGTTTTGCCACCTACTGCACAAGCGCAAGGACCAGAGTTCGATCCCGGGTACAAAAAAAAAAAAAAAATTCAAAATCCCAGCTACTTGGGAGGTGACATGGCAGGGTGGTATGTTCAAGGACACCCTGAGCCTGAGCAACTTAGGATAGTATCTCAAAAACAACAAAAAACCCAAAGTAATATTTATGGGTGCATGGAACCCAGGGCATTTACATGTGCAGCAAGCACTCTGCCACTGAGCTACACCTACTATTTTTTTGTTTATTTTGAGACTGGGTCTCATTATGTACCCCAAGCTGGCCTTGAGCTCACAATCCTCCTGCCTCAGCCTCCCCAGTGCTAGGATTACAGGTGTGTATTACTATCACTTGAGGCATCCCTGGGCTCGGTGCCAGAAGCTCTCTCCTGCATCCTGCCCACCTCCCATTGTTCCCAGCTCGCCTGGGGCCCAACCTCCTCGGTGCTGAGCCCGAAGTCACAGGGTACCACACTGCGGTACTTGAAGCGACAGGGCAGGTCATCGATGATGTCCTCATAGTCCAGCCGGTAGTACTCATCCAGGTACTCCTCAAAGGTCTTGTCCCCTGCACGGGAGGCAGTAAGGCTGCTGAGCACACCAGGCCCCATGTGGCCCCAGCACCCTCGGGCCTTGCGCCTCACCAGGGTCGAACACGGGCTTCTGCTGGCCCACGGCTGACGCAAAGAGCGACTTGCGCTTCTTCCTGCCGGTGGAGGGGGCCTCGAGCCACTTTTTCCGAGGCTGGCTGGGGTCATAGTCTGCATCCATCTGCGGGACACCATGTCAGGTCAGCCTGCAGGGGTGCACCCAGGGGGCCCTCTCCCCCCAGCCGAGGAACCTACATTGAAATTAGGGTCCTCACAGTGTGGCTCCTGCTGGTTCCATGCTCCGTCCTGCTCCGGCCCACCCCACGTGTCCCAGTTCCAGTCCTCTGGTTCCAGAGGGGACAGACAGGTGGGATCAGAGTGGGACCCAGGTGGCACCACCACCCCTAGCCTCATGTGCCATGAATGTCACCTTCAAGCCCGTCCTCCTCCTCAAACTGCGGCTTCTCCTCCTCCTCGGCACTGTAGAAGTCATGGCCTAGGCATTTCTGCAGGTGGGGCTGGGGTCAGAGATCAGCCCCCACACCTCCCTACCCTGGACAGTCTCACTCCTGAACCTTGCATAGCTCTATAGTACCCTCCCAGAATCTTGTACAGGTGAAGCAAGTGCTCTGCCACTAAACTGTGCCCTAGCACTAAAATGCACATTTTGGGGGTTTTTTTTGGTACCGGGGATTGAACTCAGAACCTTGTGCATATGAGGCAGGTGCAGTGCCACTGAGCTAAATCCCCAGCCCTCAAATGCATATTATGGATTATTTTGTTTTTTGAGACACAGTCTCCCTATGTAGTTTAGCCTGACCTCGAACTATGTAGCCCATGCTGGCCTCAAAATTGTGGCGATCCTCCTGCCTTAGCCTCCCGAGTGCTGGGATGACAGGTGTGTGGCACCATGCCCAGCATCAAATGCAGATTTCAAAACAATTTTCTTTTGGTTTTGTAAGACAGGGTCTCGCTATGTAACCCAGGCTGGACTCTAATTCACAGCAATTCTCCTGCTTCAGCCTCCCAAATGCTGAGATTATAAGCACGCACCACCACACCTGGCCTGGCTTGGTAATATTTCCTACTAGCAGGATGGAACCGTGCTGTAGGTGATGGAGCCCATACGCATGACCCTCTTGAGCACTTAGCAACTAAGCTTTCCTGTGACTTCCTCCCCAACTACCTTTAGGACAGCCCTTGGGGTAGCTGCTCCTATGAGCCCTACATTAGAGGCAGGGAAAGAGGCTCAGAGAGGTTGAGTCACTTTCCTCAGGCAACACAGTGAGAACGACCCAATTCCAGAGCACAGTTCCCAAGGACCTGGTGTCCTCCCAGGGTGCTGCACCTGCATCAGCTGCTCATGCTGGATGGGGTCAAAGTCACCCTCGAGGTCCTGCTCCTCCAGGCCCAGCGTCTCGTTGCCAGTGACTTGTCGCAGCTTTTCCAGCTTGGCCAGAATCTCCTTCCTCTTCAGGTTCTTTAACTGCTTCAGCTCCTCCTGCTTCCTGGCCTTCTCCTGCGGGCAGGGAGGGAGGCCCTGAGCCTTCCTGATGGGCTGGAGGACCCTCCCCAGCAGGGGCCCCAAAACTTACCCTCTTCTTCCGCTCCCTGGTCTCCTCCCTCTTCTCTTTCCTGCGCTCATCTCTGCGGCGCATGGAGGACGCAATGCTGCGTGGGTAGGTCTTGACCTGGGGGACCAAGGGAGGAACAGATGGGCCACCAAGATGATTCTGGGCTCTGCAGGCCTGGACCCTGGAAGGCTGGGTCCTCCTGCCCCTGAGGCCACACACCAAGGCTGCATCCGGCTCCTCGAAGCGGAAGTTGTACTTATGCTCGAAGTCCTCCTGCTTCTTCAGGAATAGCTCCCCCTCGTCAGAGGAGTCGTCCACGGCCACCTGGACTGGGGGACCAGGGACCCTGGGGAACAAGACGAGGGTGCTGGGGTGGAAATGTCAGGCTCTCTGTTCCTGAATACCTGGGCACCAGGTGTATGAATTTTTCTTTTTGGGGGCTAATACTGGGGATGGAACCCAGGGCCTTTGCAGTGAGCTACATCCTACCCCCACCCCTGAAACTTTGTGAGGCAGGATCTTGGATCTCACTATGTAGCCCAGGCTGACCTCAAAATCACTGCAGTCCTCCTGCCTCAGCCTCCTGAGTGCTAGGATGACAGGCGTGCACCATCATGCCAGGTTGCCAGTCCTAGCACCCTTTTTAAAAATTCTTTTTTTTTTTTTTTTTGGTACCAGGGATCAAATTCAGGTCCTTGCGCTTATGCAGTAGGTGGTGAAACCACTGAGCTAAATCCCCGGCCCAAATTTTTTTTATTTTTTATGTTTGAGACAGGATGTTACAAAGTTGCCCAAGTTGGGGTCACACTTGTGATCTGCCTTAGCTTCCCAGAGTACTAAGATTACAGGCATGTGGTACTGAGCCCAGGGTGAACTCATTTAATCCCCACGAGAAGCCTACAAGTGAGCTGTTGCTCACTTTATAGAGGGAAACTGAGGCACAGGGTTCTAGCCTGGGCCAATGACTGCAGCCAGTACCAATGAGCTCCAGAGCCCTCCCCAAGAAAAAAAAAAATCACACACAAGGTGCCCTGGGCTCCTGGCTGGCACTGTGGAAGGGGACATGAAGTGTGGCCACAGGGAGCAAAAATGCTCACCCTTCCTCCTCCTCTTCCTCTTCCTCCTCCTCATCGCCCTCCTCCTCACTGCCCTCCTCCTCGTAGCGCTTGTTGAGGATATAATCCCGCAGAAATTGCTCCCCTTCGTCCAGCTCCGGGTTGTCCCAATATTCCTTGAGATGCATCTAAGGAAGCGAGGGGATGACAGGACCCAGCTCATGGACAGAGGGACAGGGAAGGAGGGCAGGTGTGACCCCTAAACGGACTTGAGCTTCACAGCCAGCCAGCCCTGAACTCAAGATCCTCCTGCCTCAGCCTGCCAAGTGCTGGGATCACAGACATGCCCCACTGCACCTTGCTTCCTGTACCTTTGCCACGCTAGGGGTGAAGCCAGGGCTGCACATGCACAACACCTGAGCTGCACCCTGGGCCCTGTATTTGTCCTTTGCTTCCTTCCTAAGGGTCACTTTCTGGGAAAAGGTCAGACAGAGGGCCGGGGATTTAGCTCAGTAGTTTTGCCGCCTGCTGCGCAAGCGAAAGAACCCGAGTTTGATCCCCGGTACCAAAAAAAATAAAAAAGAAAGAAAAGGTCGGATAGAAACAGAACAAGTGCTTAGAGGGGACATCAGGGACTTTTTGGGAGAACTCACCAGTTCCTTCAGGGACTTGCGGTTCTGAATCTCCTTCTGTCCCTTCAGCCACTCCACGTAGTCAGCATCCTCCTGGTCCTGGGGAAGGTGAAGGCCTCTGCTCAGGTCTGTGGGAGCCCAGCCACCCCGCAGCCCAGCCCAGGCTCCTGCCCAGCCCGGCAGCCACCTTCTCCTCCCTGGTCTTCCTGCGCTTCTGCAGCAAGCCCGAGCCACCTTCTCCAGCACTGTCCTCGTCCTCGCTGTCCTCCACAAACGGCCGGAAGCTGCCATGACAGAAAAAAAACCTCAGGAACCACAGGCTGGCCCTGTTGGTGGCCCCCAAATTAACTCTGTGTACTGAGCTCTCCTCACAGCAAGCCTGGAGCAGCACTGCAACATTATTTGCCTTTATTTTTATTTTCTGCGGTACTGGAGATGTCTCAATGAGCGACATCCCAGTCCTCTGTGTTTTAAGACAGAGTCTCACTAAGTTGCCCAAGGTGAGACCTGAACTTCTGACTTCCTGTCTCAGCCTGCCAAAGTGCTGGGATCGCAGGCCCTCAATCCCACTATGCCCAGCTGTGCTGTGACATCAGTAGCCCCACTTAACAGACCGAGGAATCGAGGCACACAGAGAGTAAGCAGCAGTGCTTGCTTTGATCCCGGCCCCCGCCTCAACTCCTACCCCACAGTGCTCACACGAGCCCAGGCTCACCTGTCCCTAAGCTGCTTCTGTTCCTCCACATAACTCTGAGACGAAGTCTGCTGCAGACGAAGGAGGGGATGACATGGGCCTCAGACCACCCCAGGACTCTGGAGCCCCCCACCCAGCCTCCAGCCCAGCTACCTGGACTCTCTGATCAGAGGTCTCCCCATCTGAGTTCTCCTCATCGACGTACTTGCTGCACAGAGAAGGATGGGGGCTTTAGAACCCAGCTCCCAACTCACAACAGTTCAATTTACAATAGGTCAACTTTAGAATGGGCTTATCAGATATACTTTCCATGGTTTCCTATCCCATGCAGTGGGGAGCTGTTACAGGCATCTGGGGGAACCCACGGGAGTGTGTATGGGGTCACTCCTGCTTCCAGGAGACCCCTCAATTCCATGGACTTCTACCTCTACTCCTGAGAGGCCCAAGCTGCTGGGAAGGCTTTCTCTTACCCGCCTTTCTCCAAGATGACCTTCCTCTCGTAGTCTTTCAAGTACATAGGCTGCACTTTCTTCCGCTTCTGTGGGGCTGCTGACTCCTCCTCATTCTCCGAGGATGAGGGTGACTCTGTGGACCCTAAGGACACACCTGCCATCACCCACAATCCCCTTCCCTACCAGAGAATCACACAGGCAGGGCCAGGCTGAGGAACCAAATCCCATATACCGCTTCCACCCTGCAAAACAGCCTGGGGGCGGAGCATGTGGCAGCACAGACAGCGGCTGCTGGGATCCTCCAGGTTGAAATTTAGGCTTCAGACAGTACCTGAGCTACATCCCCAGCCCTGAGAATTTTATTTTGAGACAGAATATTGCTAAATTGCCCAGGTTGACCTTAAACTTGAGATCCTCCTGCCTCAGCCTCTGAAGGAGCACAGATCACAAGCGTGTATTGCCCTGTCAGGCCTCTTAAGCACTTTTTTGTTTTTTTGAGACAGGGTCTCACTATGTAGTCCGGGCTGGCCTTGAACTTGTAGCGACCCTCCTGCCTCAGCCTCCCGAGTCCTGGGTTTACAGGTGTGCACCACCATGCCCAGCCTATTAATAAGCACTTCTGCCATAAAACTGGTAAGGTACTGGAAAGGCGCCTCCCACCACACCTGTTCTCTGATAGAAGGTGGCATCTTTCTGATAAATGCGGGGGTCCTTCTTCTTCAACAGGGAGAGTGTCCTGTAAAAGTCTCGCTCCTGCTGGGGGTCAAATTCCTAGAGCAGGAAAGAGGTGGGACAGACTTCAGAAGGGAGGTGAGAACTGGATGGAAACAGATGACAGGGACGGCGTGCAACAGGGACAGGTGGACCAGACGGTGTGGGGATTAGGTGGAAGGAGGCCATGGACAGGACGGACTAGCCAGGAGAGGCAGGGGGTGGTCAACAGGAGGAAAGTCGGCGTGGTTTGGGGTTATGGCTCAGTGAGAATTAGGGAGCCACAGGGTGGGGGGGCAGGGCTTGGAGTTTAGGGCACTGAGGGCTTGGGGGTTAAGCCACTCCCTTGCACATCAGGGCTGGGGTCGAGTGGGAAGCTTGGACTCCTGGGCATGTCCAGGACCGGGGCGGGGATTCGCACCACGCGGGGATTCGCACCACGCGTTCGTCGCTGGAGTCAGACTCGGAGCTGGAGTCGCTGCCGCCGTGCGGGTCCCCATAGCGATCCTTCACTGTGGGGCATCGAAGGAATTTCCCCCGGATCAGACTCAGGAAACAGATCAGATACCTCTAACTTCCCAACCACCTTCCCTGCGCATGCGCCCCACACTCACGCCGTTGCAGCTCCTCGCGCTCCCGGTAGCGGCCATACCGCGCCGCAAAAGCCTTGTTCACCCGCAGAGGCGACGACCCGCGCGGTTCCGGCATGGCGACTCTGAGGCCCACCACGCACGCGCGTGACAGGAAACGCCCTCAGGGAGGCGGGACTGGCCCCGTTCCCGCCCCACTTCCAGCTTTAAAAGGGGCGGGGAAGCTTAATCCCGCCCCCATCCTTCCGGGATCCCGTTAGCCTCGTGACACCCCCCCCCGCGCGCGCCCATGGGCCACGCCCCTGCGGGGAAGGCCGCAGCCCCCGCCCCCACCCTTGGGGCTCCGGCCATCCAGCTGACATCTGGGGGCCCTTTCTCCACTCGCGGTTTCCTGCCTCCCTTCCGTTCCGACAGCGCCAACCGCTGCCCCACCCAGCTCACTGGCCCTGTGCCCTGGGAATGACCAGTCTGTCCCCTCCCCCACAGCATCCATCGTCTGCGACCCCCAGGCTCAGCCCCATCCAAGATGCCAATTCCCCATCCCAGACTCACAAATCAGAAACAAACTCACACTGTGAACATGCACAAGTCTTAATTTAATGGGTAAAAACGTTAAATTATCACACACACAACAATTTTTTCAATAAAGCTTAATAAATAGAATCTCTCTTTTTCAACGCTGTACAAGAGATTGGAAAAAAGCTTCCAACAAAATATGAAAGAACTCATGTTGCCCTTTAATTAATCTGGAACGCTTCCCCCTCCCCCCATGGGCGAAACAGGGTGCAGACTTCAGTACTCTCTCCGAGCACAGCTGGCCAAGGTCACCAGGTTCCAGGAGTCCTGGGAGCAATTACTTCACTCCGGCTGGGGCTTTAACGCTCTGCCCTTGGGTCATGTCTGCACCCCTGGGGTGCAGAAGAAACTGAACCGTTCAGGTGTCTGTCGCCTAGCAGAGCTCTTCTCTGTCCAACACACCAAAAGGGTGAGAAAACAAATGAGAAACGTCCCCCAAACACACACATCCCAGAAATCAACACCAATAAGCCACAAACTGGTCCTCCTCCCCCTTCCTCAGTGGGCAGGATCTTAGAGGAGAGAGTGTTTCTTCCCTCCTCTTCGGATAGATAAACCCACAAGGTTCACTGGCTGGAGCAGGTGGCCCTGGGTCACAGTGGGATCACCTTGTGCCCCTGCAGGATGTCCAAGAGGTCCTGAGCCCCCCTCTGCCGTGCCAGCTCCAGAGGTGTGAGCCCCGCGGCGTCCCTGTGATGGAGATCAGACTCCGGAGCCAGGAAGCTGACCACCGAGGCGTGGCCCTCACGCACCGCCAGGTGGATGGGCAGTGACCCAGTGCCATCGGGCATGTTGACATCAGCGCCGTATTCCACGAGGACCTTCAGGGTGTCCAGGAATCCAGTTCGGGCTGCATCGTGGACCGGACTGGTGCCAGAGGCATCCTGGATATTGGGGCTGGCACCCTGTTTCAGCAGCTCCTGGGCGATGGTGAGGCTGCCAAACATCATCACCTATGTGGGTACAGAGGGTCAGCGAGTCCCAAGGAGGGGGGTGTCCAGAAAAAGGGTTCACTGGAGAAATAAAGGTCTCCAAGAAAGAGCGGTTTTCCGGGCATAGAGAATGCCAGAGAAGGGGTCACCTCTAGGGACACCCAGGGAAGATGACCCCCTGGGGAGCCGTTGACGATCTGAGAGAACAAGTTTGGGAATTAGCAATCTCCAAGAAGCTGGTCACTCCCTTAATAATACAATGAGACCCTAACCTAAAGAATAACTCGAATGAAAACCTGTAGGAATTGAAACCCTCCCTCACCCCCAGATACGGGAAATCACCGAGAAATCTAAAATCCAGTCAAGGAAATGAGCACCCATAGACTGAGAGCTGCCCCTAAAGAACTTGACGGTCCTCTCTGGGGACAGGAAATGCTCGGGGAATTTGCAACTCCTTTCTCCAAGGAAAAGCCGCTTCCTATATATGAGGGTGCTCCTCGGGATACCTTAGCACCCCTACCCTGTAAAATGCACCCCTATGGGAACAGGGAACTCATGCAATTAAAACACTTTTCCTCCGTTGGGGGTCCCTAAAAGATATCAAGAATCCTCACAACCCCAAGGAATGAAGACTTCTCCTAAGTAACTCGTTATCTTTCAGAGTCACCCTAGAAATTGAGATCTCCCCCGAGATAGACAAGAATCCCCTCTAGAGAGATCAGAATTCCTCTGGGAGCTGTCCCAGCAGAAGGGGGACCCAGAAAGACTGACCCCTCCCGCTCCCCGCCGCCATAAAAATCTTACCAAGTGAGGGGGGAGATCAGAACGTTTGCAGGGAAAATGACCCCTCCCCCCACGAACGCAGAGAACGAGGATCCTGCGGAGGATGGAAAGCAGCCCTCCCCTCCCCCAACCAGCCCTTCCACCTGAAGAAAAGGCGCCTTGGGGGAAGCACAGGAGCCCCCAAGGAGGAGGCCCCGCACCAGAGAGTCGGCACCGGGCCAGGGCCGGGTCCCGGGCGCGCCCGCCCACCTGCAGCGCCGTCTTGCCGAAGCGGTTGAGGGCGTCCGGGTGCACGAGCTCGCGGTACAGCAGGCGGCGCACCTCCTGCACGTCTCCCCGGGCCGCGGCCCCACTCAGCCGGTCGCCGGCGCGGACCTCCTCCAGCATCATGGTGACACGGGTGGCCTGCGGAGCCCCCGCCCCGGCGTGGTCAGTGCGTGCGGGGAGCGCGCGGGTCCCGGCCTGGGCCGCCTCGCTTCGCCGCCCGGCCTGCGTTCGACTGCGACCCCCGCCCTCGCAGCCGGCTCCTCCTCCTGTCACCCAAGCCCTTAGTGAACGCGGCTGGGAACCCGGCCCAACCCTCGGTCGCTGGCCGGGCCCTGCCCGACGCCCGCCCCTAGTGGGCCGGGTCTCCTCCCAACTCACCCTCCCTCCTCCTCTTCCGCGGGCGGGGTCTGCTCTGAGCCTGCGCCGCCGCCGCCTCGGAGTCAGCCTCTAGGGGGCGGAGCCAGCGAGTCCGCGGCCACGCCCCCGATTTGTTTTCTTACAAACTCGCGATCTTGTAGCTGAGCTGCCTTGCCCAACTCACGACCCTACGGTGCTCCGCCCACAGAATCCAGACAGCCAATGACCGAGCGTTGCTGGGGAGGTTTCGCTCGCGAGCGTGGGTTGTGTCTCTCCTGATTGGATAGAACTCTCTACCGCTGGACCGCCCGCAATGGCGGGGTTTTCGGTTTTTAAACCCGCCCAGCGGGCGGGAAAGAGAGAGGGTTTAACTGACCCGCGGGAGAAAGGTCAGGGGACAGGATAGCGCGGGCTACTCAGACTTTGGCGCCTCCTGGGGGAAGGGAGGCAGGGCTGGGGCTTCCCAGTATGGGGATCTATTATTCTTCCCTCCCCCCAATACCGGGGATTGAACTCACGACCTTGCGCTTGCAAGGCAGACGCGTTGCCACTGAACTAAATCCCCGGCGAGATGTATTATTCTTTCACCCTAGGAGCATTTATTATCTCTTCGAGTGTGCTAAGAGCTTTATTTCATTCATTCGTTCACACCTTATGCACAGGAAGCGTCCTGGATGCGCAGGAGCGAACATTCAGATAGCTAAGTCATTTAGATGGCGTTCAGAGCCACGAAAATAGGGAAACGGGATGCATGAGAAAGGAATCGAGCTCTGGCTCACACTGAACCCTCCCAGGCAAGGAAGAAAGCCGAACCTGGAGCCGCCACGTGGGATGCGCCAGCCTGGAGCAGTCGGTGGCAGCTACCTGGGCTTCATTCAAATCTTGACTGAGCACCTCCTGGGAGCGCCCAACTGCGGAGTCGGGGTGTGGGGGGTAAAAACGAAATCTTTGCCAAGTGATAAAGGCTACGGGGGCCGATAGGACAGGTGACAGGACCTTGGGAAAGCAAGGCCATTGATATAGGAGGTTACAGGGAGGGTCTCCCCGAAGAGGTGGCATTAAGGTCCGAAGGTGCAGGAGGGAGCCTGAGCATATCTGATCTGCAAAGGAAAGTGCGAGGGAGCGGCACATGCAAAGCCCCTGCAGTAGCAGTGAGCCTGGTATGATCTAGGGAGGGAGAGTGAAAGGAGAGGATGGCAAGGAGGTATGGGGGGGGCGGGGGTAGGATGGGGTTGTGCAGCTCCTGGGCCAGTGGCCTGGCAGTGACTTACTTTTAACCAGATGGGAACTGCGGAGAGAGGGTTTTAGACAGAATTGCTTGGACTGCTGTACTGTATTACAAGTTAAGGCGCCCCCTAGCGGCCGTGGAGGGACGTGCTGTGGCGGGGAAGTGGAGGCTGGAGGCCTGGCCCAGGGGAGCACAGGGGAGCTGAGGAAGGGTCATGGGGTGAATGGACACCCGCACTGCAGGGACGTCCCCGGCACTCTCAGCCCTTGCCAAGAACACATTCAAAGTGGCCAGATTTATCGTTTTACTGACACCCTAAAACAGGGGTGGGCTCAGCAGCCATGAAGGAGGAGGCCTGAACCCCCTAAGGCAGTCACTGGAGGAAGGCACTCGTGAGGGGGGCTTCAAGCCCCTCTTCTTTCTTCATATAAAATGGGGTGGGGAGCCCCAAGAGCGAGGGAGGCAGAGACCATCTTCCCAGCCCACCGGAGAGAAGACGGGAGGAAGGGGAGGAAGGGGTTGGAGCTAGAAGAAGGAACTGGCAAGGGGCAGCTGCACAAATGTGGACACACACACACACACACACACACACACACACACCCTGCCCTCCCTGCGCTTCACTCTGCGGTCTGGAAAGAGAGAGCTCCTAGTTCCAGGCCCCACTTCTTGTCCTTTCTAGCTGGTCCGAAGTTGATAATCTGCAGGAAAAGTAAAGTAAGGACCACCTTAGCATTGAGAAAAGGGGAAGACAGGGCCCGGGATTTGAGATAGGCACTGTGCCTGTCTCAAAAGCACAAGGTCCCAGGGCCGGGGATTTAGCTCAGTGGTTTTGCCTCCTGCTGCACAAGCGCAGGACCTGAGTTTGATCCCCGGTACCAAAAAAAAAAAAAAAAAAAAAAAGAAAAAAAAAGAGCACAAGGTCCTGAGTTTGAACCCCGGTACCACAAAAACAAACAAGAACAGGGGAAGATAAGGGGTGCCCCATACGACAAGTCCATCTCCACACCCAACCATCATAATGACCCCTTGGAGTATTTAACAAAGTTCAACTGAGCATGGTGACATGTGCCAGTGATCCCAGCACTCAGGAGGTTGAGGCAGGAGGATCACTGTGAGTTCAAGGCCAGCTTGAACTACATAGTGGACCCTGCCCCAAAAAACCTAAACTTAAAAAAAAAATACAAAGGGCTGATGATGTAGCTTAGTGCAAGGGCCCTAGGTTTAATCCCAAGTACCAAAAATAACCACCTCTCACTTTGTGGTGAAACACAGGCACCATAACCTTGCTGACAAGCTGGTTTCTAGGCAACAAATGAGGGTGCTATGAACCCAGCCTTTTTTTTTTTTTTTCTGAGACAGGGTCTCACTGTGTTGTTCAGGCTGATCTTGAACTTGCAGTGATCCTCCTGCCTCAGCCTCCCAGGTGCTGGGATTCAGGCGTGTGCCACCATGCCTTTTATCCAAGCCTTAGGGGTACCCTGGAGATCATCATGAACCCCACTTTAAAGACGTGCAAACTGGGGTCCAGGACATATGACAGGGACAGTTTCTGAGCTGTCCTGACCACAACGTGGTCAGAGCTGAGTCCCCACCGATCCACCTCCCCGCCCTTGTGTCCCAGGGAGCCAGGCCCCTGACCTCCACTCTGGGTGATGTAGCGAACCCAGGGCAGGGCCTGGTAACCACTCTTCTCAATGATCTTCATGTATCGGACCTGGACGGGGAGGAAAAGAGGTGACCCAGGACTGGGGAGGGAGGTGGCCTGGGGCTGGGGTTGGGGAAGAGGAAGCTAGTTTGGACCAGGGGAACGTGCATAGCACCTTGGAGGGATAAAGTGCCATAGGACAAAGACCACGGGACAGGGACCTAGGGCGAGACACGGCTTAGTGGGAGGTAACACAAGGCAGGGAAGGAAGGGGACTTGGGCTAAGGGATGTGACGTAGGGACAGCCTTGCCCTGCCCACGCCTCTCACCTGGATGCCGGAAACGGTGAAGTAGGGGATCTCAAACTTGACCCCGATGGGGGGCCGGCCATCCACCTCCTCCTTCTCCACGCTGGGGAGGCCAAAGTGGGCCCGCATCAGGTACTCCTTGCCCCCCTGAGGAGACACGGAGGTGTCAGCCTTCTGGGGCCCCAATCTGCCTGGCCCACCCCAGGGCCTGCTCTGTGCAGACCCATTGCACAGATGTGAATAGTCAAGGCTTAGGGAAGGATGCACAGGAGATGCTTTGGAATACCGATGGGGGAGGGGCTAGGAATCGCCATTTCGGGTCCTCAGCCCCAACCCCCACCTGGCCCACCCAGTGACAGGGACAGCACCCTCTTCGGTGGCTGGGAGCAGGTAGCCCATGCCGGTAGTCTTAGGGACTGGGGAGAGGGGAGGTAGGACTAGCGAAAATTTGAGGCCAGCCTGGGAAGTTTAGCAAGACTCTGTCTCAAAAACAAACAAAACAAAATATCCAGGTGTGATCCCACAAACCTGTAATCCCAGCACCCAGGGAGGCTGAGGCAGGAGAATCAAAAGTTCAAGCCTAGGCTAGGCACCTTGGTGACTTATCAAGACTCTGTCCCCCAAAACAAAAACTCTCCAGGAAGTCAGGCATGATGCTGCATAGCTCTAATCTCAGCACTCTGGGAGGCTGAGGCAAGAGTATAATTTCAGGACTAGCCTGGGCAAAAATAAAATAAAGAAAAAAACCAGTGGCTCGAGGATGTGAATAAAACATCCCCCAGCCCATTCCACACACCAGTAAACTGAGTCCACGAAGTCAAATGGGTTTCCCAAGCCCATAAGCCTCAGCAAAGCAAGAATAGGGCAGGGGATTTAGCTCAGTGGCACCTCTCCTGCCTGGCAAGTGCAAGGTCCTGAGTTCGATCCTCGGTACCAAAGCGGGGAAAAAAAACAAGAGTAGCCTGATGTGGTGGTGCAGACGTGTAATCCCAGCGCTTGGGAGGCTGAGGCAGGAGGACAGTCATGAGTTGGAGGCCAGCCTGGGATACATAGTGAGTTCAAGGCCAGCCTGAACAACACAGTGAGACCCCGTCTCCCCACCCCCCTCAAAAAAACTACTTTGAGATAGTGAGACCTTGTCCCAAAGCACTAAAAAAAAGACAGAAGAAATGCAAGGGTCAGAATTTGAACCCCAAACTGGTTTCCGGAAGTTATCCACTCCCTCCATTCCATGCCACCTGCATAGGGCTCAGCTCCATACAGTGCCTTCCTCCCAGGTCCCCTCATGTCACCAGCACTCACCGGGAAGGATTTAATACTCCAGATAACGACATTCTTCTCTGGCACATACTTGGCACTCCCCACACTGGTCTTGAAACGAGGGGAATCAGCATCACTGGGGACAGGCACGGAAATCTCCACACCATTGGCCACAGACTGCTTCTTAAACTGCCCCTTAGCCTGTCAGGAGAGAGCGTGGGTATGAGGAATTAACTCACAAGCTGGGCATGGTAGTGCACGCCTGTACCCCAGCACTCAGGTGGCTGAGGCAGGAGAATCGCCTTGAGTTGCAGGCCAGCCTGGGCTACATAGTGAGACCTTGTCTCAAAAAAGAAAAGGGGCCAGGGATTTAGTTCAGTGGCACCGTCCCTGCCTTGAAAATGCAAGGTCCTGAGCTCAATCCCTGGTACAAAAAAAAAAAAAAGAAAAAGAAAAAATGAAGAAAAGATCAGAGCATCCAGGGCAAACACAGTGGCAAGTGGAAAGGTCCTGAGGCCATGCGGTGCCAGCCCTATGTGGAGTCCAGCCAGGGAGCCCCGTGTGGCAGGGCAGAGCCTCCATGGGTGATACCCGCCTCCCGCACCTTGACCATGATCTCCACTCGGCTGTGGGAGAACTTCTCGATGATAGACTCAATCCAGATGAGCGGCTTGACCTGTGGACAAAGGACGGGGACAGTGCTCAGGACGACCAGCGATCTTCATTTCACCCTGCTGCTGCCCACCACGCCTGCGCACCTGTGTGCTGAGCCGGTAGGACATGAGCTCAAAGTCGCCATCGGGCGGGATGAAGGAGATGGTGCGGTCGTTGTCGAAGCGTGACAGCCGCACGCACTGGTGGAACTTGACGTCCTCCAGCTCCACGGACTTGTTCTTGCTGCCTGAAACTCAGAGCCCAGGGCGCCAGGTCATCTGCCTGTCCATGACCACCTATGCTCCACTGAACAGACCAGGAAACTGAGTCCCAGACCCTACAGGGCAGAGTGGGCTCTGGGAGTCTGGCTCCCACTTTTACTTTTTTTCTCTGCTTTTTAAATTTTTCTTCAGTACTGGACACTGAACCTAGGGTCTTTGAACTGTCTCATCCCCAAGTGCCACCCCCCAATTTTTAAAAATTTACTTTGAGACAAGGTCTCACTAAGTCACTTGAATTGCTAAGGTTGGGCTGAAACTTGGGATCCTCTCGCCTCAGCCTCCCAGAGAGCTGGGATTACAGATGTGAGCCACCAAGGCTGGCTTTGTTTCCTTTCTTTTTTTCTGTCCTGAGGATTGGACCCAGGGCCTTTGCAGTGAACTATATCTGAAACCCCACCCCCTTTTGCAACCCTTTTGTTCCTCTTTGGTTTGTTAGTGGTTTTTGTTTGCTTGTGGAGGTTTTTGTTTTGTTTTGTTTTGTTTTATTTTGTTTTTTAGTTTTTTGAGACAGGGTCTCACTATGTAGTTCAGGCTGGCCTCGAACTCTCAGTGATCCTCCTGCCTCAGCCTCCAGAGTGCTGGAATTACAGTCCTGTGCCACCACACCAGGCTTAGACTTTTCTTTTCTGTTTTCTTTTGAGTCAGGGTCTAGCTATACAAATATTCCTCATTTAAGGATCTACCTGTTTAATGACTGTTTGGACTTATGACCTGCCACTCAGACTTATGAGTCCTCTTTTTTGGTACATTTCTGTATATCTTGTTGATAGAGCCCCAATGCCTTTTTTGGGTACAGTACACCTTGTTTATACAGTGCTGTAATTTTGCTAATTGCACTGTACATACAGCACTGTAGTTTTCTGTTCTGTTATTCATTACAGTACTGCATAGAAGAGTTATGCAAGTAAAAGCAAAGTCATCAAGTTGGAGCTTCCTTGGACCACTTCTTTGTTCTGAATATTGTAGTGTCCGTGCTATATACAATTCCTCATTTAGCGACTGATTCATTTAATGACCTAGTGGAGGAAATGCATCATTAAATGATGAATGCCTATAGCCTATTGTTTTCCTTTTTCTTTTTTTGTTTTGAGAGACAGGGTCTCAGACAGTTCACTGTCCTTGAATTTGCTATGCAGCCCAGGCTGGCCTCAAACTTGGGGCGATCCTCCTCCCTCAGCCTCCTGAGTGCTAGGAACACAGGTGTGTGCCACTCCACCTGTCTAAAGCTTAGACTTTCAGTATCATGTTAAGGGGCCAGGGGTATAGCTCAGTGGTAGAGCACTCGGATAGCATAGGATGCATAAGGCCGTGGGTTTGATCCCCAGTACTGCAAAGAAAAGAACAACAAGCATCATATAAACGTGTTTCCTTCTCCCAGGAGAAGGTCAAGGACAGGATGTGAGGCCAGACAAGAACAATGCCGGAAACGCAGCCAACTCAATAACAAAAACGCATTTGCTCAGAGAACCTCTGGGTGCAGTTCTGCGCATTACCAGAAGAGGGCGCGCGAAAACTATAAAACTGGCTGCAATTGTTGGGGACCCCTTGTACCCACGGGACAGGGGAGCCCCCCAGAATCTTACGGCCAGTGAGCTCAAAGAGCACGCGGTCGTTGAGGCCCAGCCGCAGCTCTGGCATCCCGGACAGAAACACCTTAAGTTTGATGCTGCCCACGATCTCACTGAGCAGGACACTGCCGTTGGCATTGACCTGCAGATGACAGGCAGGGCAGTCAGCAGGCACCGGATCCCCTCCCCTGTCCCAGGCCCTGGGGTGCCGTGTGTGGGACTCACCAGCAGGTTGACAGACTCTATGACGTCGATGAAGACCTCGTTCTTCTTGTACTTGAGGCCCTCTGAGCGCCAAGACACTGCGTTGGTGACAGTGGGCGGCACCCGAGACTTGCCCGTCTCCAGCTTGTTGCCCTGTTGTGTGATGTACCTGGCAGGAGGGCACCAGGGACAGCTAGACCCAGGGATGCCACTGTGGGCCCCCTGTGCCCTGCCACGGGGCCCACTCACTCCTGCAGGATCTTGCTATCCGTAGTCTGTGGGAAGCCGAAGTCCATGAGCTCGTCCAGCAGCTCGTACACGATGACAAAGTTGTCACGGATGCTCTCCTCCTCCAGCTCCTTGAAGTACTCACAGAAGACCTGGTATGGAGAGAAGCGGACATCCACCCAGTGTCACCACGGCTATAGGCCACCCAACAACAGTGTCTCATTGAGTTGCCCAAGCTGGCCTCAAATGTATGATCCTCCTGCCTCAGCCTCCTGAGTAGTGGGGGTTACAGTGGTGTTCCACATTGCCTGGCTGGAAACTTTTTTTTTTTGCATTACTGGGCATTGAAGCCAGAGCCTTCACACTGAAACCAGGGCCTTTTTATTTTGAATGTTGAGACAGTCTTGCTAAGTTGCCCAGGCTGTCCTTGAATTTGCAATCTTCCTGCCTCAGCCTCCCAAATAGCTAGGATTATAGGCATCTACTACCATGCTCCACTCAGTAAATATTTCTTATTTCTTTTTTGTTGTTGCTGTTTTAAGACAAGAGTCTCACTATGCAGTTTGGGCTTTGAACTAACAGTGTAGCCAGGCTGGCCTCTAACTCCCAGTGATCCCCCTGCCTCCGCCTCTTGAGTGCTGGGATTACAAGCATGTGCCACTGTGCTCTGCTCATGGGTCAAAAATATTCAAGGAACACTGCAGGCTAGAGATGGTACTCTTCGAAAGAGCAGATACCCAGCATGTGCCAGGGTGTGAACTCTGTACCCAGCACCACAAAGTAAAAAAAAAAAAATTGCATTATGTACTGAACATGAGTAACTATCCTTGTCACCATTCCTTAAACAATACAGTTTAACAACGATCTTGAAAACCAGATTTGGGGATCTCAGGGGTCCTAGAACAAATTCCTCAAGGGTATCAAGGGACTACTACACTTGTTAAGCTTCTAGACACTTTTTTTTCTTTTTGAGATAGGTTTTCACTATGTAGCCTAGGCTGGCCTTGAACTTGGAGTGATCCTCCTGCCTCAGCCTCCCTGGTGCTGGCATTACAGATCTGCTCTGGCTCTAGACACTTTATGTGCATTAATTAATGTACAACCACCCCGAGGCAGGACTTGTTCCATCCCGTTTGGAGGCACAGGGAGCAGTGAGGAAGCTTGTTCAAGGTCACAGCCATGAAGTAGGGGAGCTCTCTGGCTCAGAAATGAGCCACACACCTTCTCAGGGACCTCCTGAGATCCACTCCAGGAGGGGAAAGGATCTCCTGACAACTAATGAGACAAAGGAGCTGGGGTTTAGATGCAGGGGCACAGGCAGCTGGTAACCAGCAAAGTGCAGCGGAAGTCAGGGCAGGCTTCCAGGACAGGCCGCTCTGAAAGAGGCGGGTTTGACGAGAAGACTGACAGAAGAGCCGGCCAATGAGAGGCCAGTACCCACCTCCACCGTCTTGTAGAGGAAGGAGTAGACCAGAGAGGCGTTGGCGTTCTTCAGCGTGGTGGCCACCACTGCACAGCAAGGTTAAGGAAAACGTGCCATTCTGGGGACTCCAAAGGGGTACAGACCCTGAAGTGCCACTACTCTTTTTTTTGAGACAGAGTCTCAGTATGTAGTTCAGGCTGGCCTACAGCTTGTGGTAATCTTCCTGCCTCAGCCTCCGGAGGGCTGGGATGACAGGTGTGCACCACCACACCAGGCAAACACCTGCATATCTAACCTCACCCCACCACCGTTGCTGCAGAACCAACTGCTGTTCAACTCCCGATTTCACCCCACCCTCTCTGGGCCTGGGCGGATGCAGTACAGGTTGCTGTGTTTGATCCACAGGAAGTGTACACGGCCGTGGCTCAGCAGTGGGGCCAGCGCGCCCTCCTCCTCACGCTGCATGAGCAGAGGCATGAAGTGGTCGATCTCGCTCATGGCCACATCACCCTTGTAGTTGCGGCTGATCAGGGGCTGTGGGTGGACAGAGGACTTGGTCACCGCTAGAGCCCAATTCAGATTGGACTTCCTAGCTGGGGGAACTGGGCAAGGCTCTGCTTCTATGTGCCTCAGTTTCCCCTTTTGTACAATGAGTGTGTGATGGCAATAGGCAATGAGCCACAGTGCTGAGGCCCCAGTGCTTTTTCTACCAGACAGTGCGTGTCAAGGGGGTACAAGCCTGTAATCCCAGCTACTCCGGAGGCTGAGGCAGGAATATTGCAAATTTGAGGCCAGCCTGAGAAACATGGCAACAACTTGTCTCAAA
The DNA here is from genome assembly GCF_053883595.1 of Heterocephalus glaber. NCBI lineage: Eukaryota > Metazoa > Chordata > Mammalia > Rodentia > Bathyergidae > Heterocephalus > Heterocephalus glaber. Next base: position 8,352,807 of record NW_028258457.1, on the reverse strand, counting down.
GTAAAAAATAAATTTTTTGAGACAAGGTCTTGATATGTAGTTCAGTGTGCCCTCAAACTGGGGGGAATCCTCCTGCCTCAGCCTCCCTAGTGCTGGGATTACAAGTGTGCAACACCATGGCTAGCTACAATTTCTGCTCTTGTCCAAGACTTCATATGTCCCAAACAGGTGAGGTTGGGGTTATTTGGGAGTCTTGTTGTTTGTTTGTTTTATGACACTGTTTCACAATATTGGCCAGGCTGATTTTGAGTTCCTGGGCTCCATTGAGCCTCCTGCCTCAGCCTCTGGAGTAGCTGGGACTACAGGTGCACGGCACTGCTCCCTGCTAGGCTCTCACTATTATTATTAGCAGGACTATTGTGTGCACCAGGATGGCTATGAAGGGACTAGGGACTTGCCACTAAAGGAAGGGACTAGGCATCTCCAAAGAGGAATTAGGGGCTCCTGCCCTCAGGCTGATGGAAATATTTATTTATTATTAATTTATTTATTTGGTGCAGCACTAGGGACCCAATCCAGGGCCTTAAGTCTGAGCTCCATCCCCAGCCCATTCTTTTTTTTTTTCTTTTTTTTGGTACCAGGGATCGAACTTGGGACCTTGCACTTTCGAGGCAGGCGCCAGAACTACTGAGCTAAATCCCTGGCCCTTTTAAAAAAAATTTTAGGGGCCAGGGATTTAGCTCAGTGGCTCCGGCGCCTGCCTCGTAAGCGCAAGGTCCCAAGTTCGATCCCCGGTACCAAAAAAAAAAAAATTTTTTTTTGAGACAGGGTCAGGCTAAGTCACTAGGTTGCCCAGACAGGGCTCAAACTTGTGATCCTTCTGCCTCGGCCTCCAGGGGGCTGGCTCTGCGCCACCGTGCAAAATCGTCTACTGAGAGGCTAGAACGTGCAGCAGGCCACCTGCTGAGTGGTCCGCACCCACTGGGCCTCATCAGTTCTCCTCGGCCGGCTTTGTCGTTCTGTTACAAACAGAGAAACTGAGGCTCGGATGCGGAGGAAGGCCCCTGCTCAGGGAGCGAGACTGGTCCAAGGTAGGGGTGGACTCGACCCCGGGGTCCCGGACGGCTGGGGGAGGGTGCGGGGCCATTCCCACGCGCCTCTGCAGGGTCCCCCCGGGTCTGCGCGAAGGGGCTGCCCTGCCCCAGGCCGCGCACCCTCACTGTCCCCCCAGCCTCACCTTGCCCTTGATGTCTAGGATGAACACGGCCGAGGCGGACATGGTGGCGCCGGGGACCTGGCGGGTGGAGGGCCGGCGGGAGGGGCGGCTTCCTCCTTCCTGCGGAAGCGCCTGCGCCCAGGTGAGCGCCCAGGTGAGCAAGGCGGGAAGGGGAGGCGCCAGGTGTGCGGCGGAAGTCGGAGCCAGGCCCGAGGGCGTCGGGCACCTCGCTCTTCCCGGACCGGGTGGGGAGCAGCAGAGACTCTCAGCCGTGGCTATTGGTCCGTCCATCCATCCACTTATCCACTATCCACTCACCCATCTTTTTTTGTTTTGTTTCTTTTGGTCTCGCTGTGTAGCCCAGGTTGGACTCGAACTCCTGGTGATCCCCCGCCTCAGCCTCCTCAGTGCTGGGATTATAGGTGTGAGCCACCACAACAAATGTTATCACTGGTAATGTTACTTGCATTCATTCATTCTGAAACACTGGGCTGGGATTAAAGCTCAGTGGTAGTGACATAGCCAGAGACCAAGTAGGGACAAAGGACAAACTCCTGGTGCCTAATCCCCTTGATGTGTGTTTTGTTCTGAGGCAGCCAGGAGCCTCAGAGTGGTTTTTGCTTAAAACTGTGACTTTTCCCTTGGGGCTACAAAAGCCCACTAGGGGCTCAAGAGCCTATAACCTGAGTAATCGGGAGTCTGAGGCTGGAGGATTGTGCATTTAGGCCAGCCTGGGCAATTTACTGAGATCCTGTCTCAGAATAGTGATGATGGTGATGATGATGATGATAATGATGGCGGCTGGGGTATAGCTTGATGACAGAGGACTTGCCTAGCATGGGAGAGGTCTGGGCACCATCCCACTGAATATAAAAGCAAAACAGCTTCCCTATGTCCCATTAGTACCCAGTAGTTGTCCAATAAATATTTGTGAAATGACTAATATTTAATATAGTAATCCTAGTTGTAAAACCTTTTTTTTTCAGTACTGAGGCTGTAACCCAAAGCTTGCACCCTGAGCTACATCCCTAGCCCTTTTAATCTTTATTTTTTAGTTTTTGGAGACAAAGTCTTGCTGTGCAGCCCAGCCTGGCCTGGAACTCGCTGCGATCCTGGGATTAGAAGCATCTGGTGGGAAGCTGTTTTTTTATGGCGATGATTTATTCAGTGAGTGAATATTAACTACATATCCATGACACAGTGAATAATGACGTGGATAAAGTCACCACCGTGTTGCAAGATGCAGCATGAAAACCCCAGAACAGCTGGCGATGCATACCTGTCATCCCAGCACTCTGGAGGCTGAGGCAGGAGGATTGCAATTCAAGCCCTGAGGCAGGAAGATTTGCAATTTAGAGAGATCTTATCTCAAAATAAATAATAAAAATAAAAAGGGCTGGGGATGTAGCTCAGTGCAAAGGCTGGGTTCCATCTCCAGTACCACAAACAGAGCAGCCCCCATGATCCCTGAGGACTGGAGTGGGTGGGAGGAGTGTAACTGAGAGTCCTGGGAAAGTCACACCGGAAGTAGCGGTGATCTTCCCTTCCTCTCTCGGCTGTGTGGAGCCCTTCACTGTGTAGCGGGTGTCACAGAGTCTCTGGCTGGGAATTTCCACTGTGAGTTTATGAGCAGGGAGAATTCAAGGGGAAGCCCCTGAGCAGGCCCGGGTACAAAACTAGTGCTAGGGCCGGGGATTTAGCCCAGTGGTTCCTGCGCCTGCTTCGAAAGCACAAGGACCTGAGTTCAATCCCCAGTATCAAAAAAAAAAACCCCAAACAAAACCAGTGCTAGGTTTTTGTTGGTGTTTGATGTTTTATTTAATTAATTTATTTATTATTTATGAGGGTTCTGGGCAATTGAACCCATGGCCTTCTCACTGAGCTACATCCCCAGCTGTCTTTAATTTTTTTTTTTTTTTTTTGAGACAGGATCTCACCAAGTTACACAGGCTAGGCTCCAACTGGGGATCCTCCTGCCTCAGCCTTCCAGAGTCCTGGGATCAAACACCTGGCTGAATTTCTAGGATGTTAACTGCAGGGGAGTTGGGGAAAAAATGTGAACCTCAACCTAGGCCAGACACAGCAGGCTCTACTGGGGGGAAAGGGGCCTTGCAGCGCCTCCAGGGGAAGATACTGAGGTGTTCAGTATCCAGTTCCCTTCCCAGATCTAGCACTGACTTTTATGGGCTCCTGGGGTGGGGACCTGAGGGGTAGGAGAGAAGCAGTCGGTATCAGAGCAGCTCATGCCTCTCTCCACTAGAGGCCAATGTGGCCCATAACACAGCCCCTGTGCGCTGCTCTTAACAGCTTATCACCCAGCCCCTCTCCTTCATATCATCTTTTTTTTTGCGGTACCAGGGATCGAACCCAGGACCTTTCACTTGCAAGGCAGGTGAGGGGCCACTGAGCTAAATCCCGGGCCCTTCCTTCATATCATCTTACAGGGGCAGCAGCAGATGCACAGAGAGGTCAAGCCACTTGCTCAAGGCTACACAGCCAGAAGGTCAATGAACCAGAATTTGAGCTTGACTTCTGGAGTTCAAGAGCCTGGGCTGGGCTAGGGGTGTAGCTCAGTGCTAGAGCTCTTGCCTGGCGTGGGCTCCCGAATGTGATGCAACTATGACTTTTCTTTTTTGAGACGGGGTCTCACTATATAGCTCAGGGTGGCCTCAAACTCAAGGCAGTCCTCCTGCCTCAGCCACCCCAGTGCTGGGATGACAGGTGTGCACCACCACTCCCAGCAGAAGGTGGGGGAGCAGTTCTGGAAGCCCTCCTTCCTCCTTACAAGATGTGATTTAAAAAATACAGTGAATGCTGGTTTCCATCGAATGGAAAGGCAGTTTGTAAAAAATGAGGGTGACCTCATCCACCTTATTCACTGGATTTGGCACCATGCAACTTCTGGCTCTTTCCAAAGTCAAAATGACCATGAAAAGGAACATTTGGAATCCATGGAGGACATTAAGGCAGCCACAGCAGAACAGCTGAATTTCTCAATCACATCTTGAAAATCTCAGCCCTTTTCATCTTATTTTGAGACAAGGTTTCATTAAATTGGCCAGGCTGGTTTTGAACTTGTGTTCCTCCTGCCTCAGCCTCCAGGGCAGCTGGGATTCCAGGCTTACACCACTGGGATCACCTGTTATGCTCATTTGACAGAGAAACTGAGGCTTGGCTCAGAGAGGGTAGGAGATTTGCACAGAGTCATCTAGCCTGAAGTGGCAGGCCTGGGATTCAAACCCTGCCAAGCACAAGACTTAACACTCCCTCTGGCTCCAAGAGTGGGAGGAGGGATGACCAGGGGTACTGGGTATGGTGGTGCACACCTGTCAACCCAGCACTTGGGAGGCTGAGGCAGGAGGATCATCGTGAGTTCAAGGCCAGCCTGGGCTACATAGTGAGACTCTTTGTCTCAAAAAAAGAAAAGAAAGGCATGGCCAGGCCCTTGCCTCAGCCCACATTTCCCAGAACCTTCCAAGAATCCCTCTCTTGGGTCATGAAGCTGTTTTCTGACAGTAAATAGAACCCAAGGCCTGGGCCCAGCGCCCTGGAATCTGAAACTCAGGGCTTGTTTGGTTGAAAAATTCATGAGCCCAAACCCTACGTGGGGTCGGGGAACACAGAGCTCTGTGTTCTGCCTCTGCCCTGCCCGCCCCGCCTCAGCAGCGGTCACCCCTGTCCCTGGGGGCTGTGGCCCTTCCAGTTCCTCCTGAATGTCCACATCCTCCCTGCCCCTGGGGCCCAAGCCCATTTTGTCCCCACCCCACAGGAGGGCTTCTTTAGAACTAAGTACCCCGCCATGCCCACCGTGTCTCCTCATCGCCCTCCAGCGGCCGCACCCGGCACAGTCACGGCCCCCCTGACCGCAGCCCCCGGGTAGCACTTGCAGCCCTTGCCCCAGAGAGTCACTTTTCCAGTTTCAGTTCCTCTCTGTCTTTCTCTTTTGTCACTTGACCTCTTGCAGAACTCTCACCTCTTTTGCTTTTTTCTGTCTTCCCACCCTGTGTCTAGGGCAGGTCCCTCCTCCACTCTCTGGACCTAGTGCTCTCCTCCTCCAACTTTCTATTATTATTTGTTTGTTTGTTTGCTCTTTTTTTTTTTTTTTTTTGGTACCGGGGGATCGAACTGGGGTCCTTGCGCTTGCGCAGCAGGCAGCGAAACCACTGAGCTAAATCCCAGGCCCTGGAGTAGAGTTTTAACTGCCCAAGAAATACATGACTCCTTTACCATGGTATAGAGAGCACATTACAGATCAGAAAACAAACTCAGCATGGCAGCACACGCCTGTAATCCCAGCACTCAGAAGGCTGAGGCAGGAGGATTTCTGAGTTCGAGGCCAGCCTGGACTACACAGTGAGTTGAAGGACAGCCTGAACTGCATAAGGAGACCCTGTCTCAAAACCAACCAACCAACAAACAAATAAAACCCCACAAAAGCAAATAAACAATAAATAAATAAAACAGTCCTCTTTGCTGGGTGTGAAGGCCAGCATGCAATCCCAGGTACTCTGGGAGGCTGAGGCAGGAGGATGGAAAGTTCAAGGCCATCCCGTGCAATTTACAAGACTCTGTCAAAATAAAATTTTATAAAGGGGCTGGGGATGTAAGAAAGAAAAGAGAAACAAGGCATGTTGGTACAAGCCTGTAATCCAGCACTCTGGGAGGCTGAGGCAGGAGGATTGAGAGTTTGAGTTAGGCCTTAGTGACTTAGTGACAAAATTAAAAAACTAAAAATGGGTTGGAGACATAGCTCAGTGTGAAGGCCTTGGGTTTGATCCCCAGCATTGAAAGGGGAGGAGAGGAGAGGAAGGGGGAAAGAGAGAAAGGAAGGATAAAGAGAAAGGAGGGAAGGAAGAGAGGAAGGAAAAGAGCCCCCTTCGACTCCTCCCATCCCACAGCCTCAGCTCACAACCACAGGGCATTCAGTTGTTTGTTCTGTTTAGTTACAAGCAGCTGTGTCTGCACGTGCTATATCTCCCCGATTTTCAGTTCCTCTTACTGTCTCTTTTTCTCATACCACACGGGACTAAGGAACTAAATATAATTTGCAGCCAGACATGGTGCTGCACTCCTGTGATCCCAGCACTGAGGAGGCTGAGGCAGGAGGATCTCTGTGAGTTGTAGGCCAGCCTGAAGTACATAGTGAGACTCTGTCTCAAAAAAAAAAAAAAGACTAATAAATAACTCCCTCCCTGTACTCAACAATATAAGCTGGAAGCCCAGTGTGGTGGCACATACCTGTCATTCTTTTTTTTATTTTGGTACTGGGAATCGAACTTGGGACCTTGGGCTTGTGAGGCAGGCGACGGAACTACTGAGCTAAATCCCCCGCCCCACACCTGTCATTCTTGACACTGGAGGGCTGAGGCAGGGGGATCACAAGTTGGAGCCCAAGCTGGGCAATTTAAAAAGATCTTATTTCAAAATTAAAAACAAAGAAGGGCTGGGATTGTAGCTCAGAGTGGAGGCCCCATGTTTCATTGCCAGTATTTTAAAAAAGTGGGAACTGTAGCAGGCCATATCTGGGGCTGAGGATGTGTTTGCATTGTATTAGGACCAGAGCCCAGGCCAGCATAGTGGCTTATGCCTTTCATCCCAACGCTCGGCAGGTTGAGGGAGGAGGATCTCTATGAGTTTGAGGCCAACCTGGGCTACATAGAGAATTCAAGGCCAGCCTGGACTACGTAGCTGACCCTGTCTCAAAAAAACGAAACATGGGCTGGGGATTTAGCTCAGTGGTTCCAGTGCCTGCCTTGAAAGTGCAAGGTCCTGAGTTCAATCCCCGGTACCAAGCCCCCCCCCGCCAAAAACCAAAAAAACAAGATATAAATGAAACCCAGATTTCATGCACTCAAGTCCTTGTTCAGTCTCATTACTATGTGACTGGGTAACTTACTTCTCTTTGTCACTTTCTCCACAGGAAAGTAGTTGTAATGATTTAATATACAGCATTGAATACCTTGCATGAGACTGAGTAAGCTCTCTATAAACATACAGTCTTAGGATAACCTGCCAAGCCGCTGCCTTTTTTTTTTTTTTTGTGGTGGTGCTGGGGATGGAACCCAGGGCCTTACACCAGGTAGGCAGGCAAAGCTCTTCCTTGAACTTTTATTTATGTATTTATTTTCCGAAACTGGGGATCAAAATCAGGACCTTGCGCTTGCCAGCCAGGCACTGGCGCCACTGAGCTAAACCTCTGGCCCTCTTTTTTTGTACCGGGAATCAAACTCTGGTCCTTGGGCTTGGGAGTCAGATGGAGGAGCCACTGAGTTAAATCCCCGGCCCACCTCTGGCCCTCTTGAACTTTTTAAATGTAACATACACTGAGAAAGGGTAATAGTCAAGTTTTCACACTGATGCCACCTGTGTAACCACAATCTTTTTTTCTATACCTTGGAAACCACCACCCTCCTCGTCACTTCCGCCTCCTGAGACAAGCACTGCTCTCTGTGCTACTCCCATAGGTTGATTAGCTATGCCTGCACTGCAGTTTGTTTTAAACAGGGTCGCACTATTGTAGCCTAGGCTGGCCTCGAATGCATAGAGATCCTCCTGCCTCAGCCTTCTGTGTTCTGGGATGACAGGTGTGTGCCACCATGCCTGACTACACTTAGGTTTTTCTTTAATTTTTAAAATTTCTATTTTCAGCCAGGCATGGTATATAGTGGCATCTCAGTAAGGATTTTTTGGTTTTGGTACGGGGATCGAACTTGGGTCCTTCTGCTTTCAAGGCAGGTGCCAGAACCACTGAGCTAAATCCCTGGCCAAGGATTTATTTATTTATTGAGGCACTGGGGACTAAACCCTGGGCCTTCATGCTGAGCTCTATCCTGAGTCCTTTTTTATTTTTTGTGACAAGAACTCACTAAGTCCCTAAATTGCCCAAACTGGGCCCCAACTACCGATGCTCCTAACTCAGCCTCCCTAGTGCTGGGAATATAGATGTTGCCATCAGGCATAGCCTTCACTGAGGTTATAATTTGTATTACTTGACTAATTTCATTCTTCCAAGGTCTTTTTTTGTTTAGGTTTGTTCTATTAATACTGGTTTTCACTATGTTGCCCAGATAGCTCTAGAGACCCTCCTGCTTCAGCCTCCAGAGTAGCTCTGATTACAGGCATGCACTACTGCCCAGAGCAACTGGGTTCTTTTTATCCACTTTGTGCTGTTTGCCTCTTGTGAGTCCTCTTGTACCCACTTTCTGTCAATGGGCCTGTACATTTGCACCCATTTTCAACAGTAACGATGGGGCTGCAGGTAACATTGGGACATAAACGCCATGCACACTTGTTCACTGGCACAGTCTGCGCTCAGCATGTTTGATGACTACATGAATGAATGAAGGACAAGTCCATCAAACACCCCAAAATGTTCTCCTGAGAGCCCAGATTGGAAACAAAGGTAGCGGCTCCACCTCCGGACCAGGCCCCGCCCCTTTCTCAGCCTCGCTCCCCCCGCCAGCAAAGGTCCCATTGGAGGGAGCTCGTGGGGGCCGGTGAGGAGGGCGGGGCCGGGGCGGGGCGCTGCATCCCAGAGCCTCCCGCCCGCCCACCCGGGCTGGGGTCGCGCTGGCTGGGACTCCCCTCCTCGCCCGCTGCGGCCATGGAGGAAGATCGGAAGGAGGCAGCCTACGGTAGGGGCCGCCTACGGCCTGGGGCCGCCTTCCCTTGAGTTGGCGGGCGGGGAAGGACATCTGAGACCTGCAACACTGGCGCTGCAACTACGAAGGTCCCCTCCGCCCTGGGGCCTTTGCATCGCGGGCTGCACGCTCTGCTCGCTCGCGGCTCCACACCCATGGCTCCGAGTCCCCTCCCGGGAGCCTTAGCTCCCTTCTGTGGCTGGGCTGGGGCGCACGGCGCATGCTCCGCCAGGGAGGTCCTGTTATCTGGGCGACACCAATGGCACGCGGGGGAGGGGAGGCTCGCGTTCGCGGCTGGGTACTGGAGCAGGCCCCCGAGCTCTCCAGATCCTCGTTTCCCCTCCAGACCCCTTTGTCCACTTCCTCCTACCCACCTCTTTCGTCCCCTTTCCGTTCTCCCCATCCCCCGCCTGCGCCCTGTAGCCATTCTGGGCTTTTGGCTAGATGGGTAAACTGAGGCGAGGCTGGAGAGACGGAGTCCTGGGATTGGAGCTCACCGGGTCTGGCCTGGCATCTGGGAAGGGCGGAAATAAGGGCGCCTCCGGCGAGGAAGGAAGCCGGAAACCATTGAGAAACTTTCCTCAGCCTGTGTGAGGAGCTGGGGTGCCTGCTTGTTATTTTATGGGGTCCACCGCTGTAAACCCCTGAGGGCAGCCTCAGCCACAGGCCCCCGAGTTGGGCCCAGAATGGGGGCCCCTCCTCCTTGACACCCCTAGAGTGCAGCTGGACCCCCAGGGGACAAGTGTTGTATTGTGGGCCTCAGTGTTTCTTCCCAGTCTCTTATCTTTTGTCCCCAGGGCTCAATTTGGGCCAAGACCCAAGTGGCACCACCTCAAGGGTTAGGGGGTTCTGTCATAACCCGTGTGACCAGAACTTCCTGGAAACTGCTTGGGGAGGGAGGGGGTGCTGAAAATGGTAAAAGAAAACAAGGTGAGGCCTCCTGTCCCCTCAGGGACTGTGGCCTCAGGAGACTGCAGGGGAGCTGGGAGGCTGAGACAGGAGGATCACTGCAAGTTCAAGGCCAGCCTGGGCTGCTTAGGAAGACCTTGTCTCAAAAAAAAAAACCCAACAAAATGGGGGGAGGGGCTGCAGGGAGAAACAAATGGAGAGACTAGGACCCTGGCCAGCCCAGCCTAGAGGAGAACACCATGAGTGGGCTGATCCCCCCAGCACCGGAAGCTTCCTGCCCAGACCTCCAAAGTGTGCCCACCCCACCAGCCAGTTTTGACTCCAGCCTCAGACTCCATGTCTGCTCGGGCTCTGCACCTCTGGGGTTGTGGCTGGCTATCTCTGATGTGGGTGGACATGGCACACTGGGGTGCTGGCCAAGCACCTGAGGGATCTTTGGTCTCCATGAAGTCTGAGGGTGGAGGGCCGAGTGGACAATGATAGGGTTCACCCAGACTTAAATTTAGCCGAAGGATAGAGTGAAGAAAGCTCAGGCAGGCCCCGCCACACTCACTCGGGAGGCAGGACAGGAGACCTCTGTCCTGCAGGTCTGACAGCACACTCCTTCCAGCAGTCCTGTCTTGTTTGTTTGTGGAGCCAGGTCGGCTGGAACCTGGCCTCCCACATGCTAGGCGGGCGCTCACCGGGGAGCTGCAGCCCCAGCCCAGATCCATAAGTATTTATTGAGCCGTTTTGGGCAGAGCTCTAGACATTGAGAACCCAGCGGTGGGCAGGGCAGCAGGATCTCAGTCCGAAGGCAGTGGACAGAAAAGAAACATGTAATTGTAGGTTGTTTAAAGTTGTGAAGCAGGGAATAGGACACTGTGTGTGGCAGAATCGTCAGCATCTATTTTCGGGGACTGAGGGCTGGATGTGGAGCAGGCGGTGGGAAAATTGGTGGGTTGTGTGTTCTAGGCAGAAGGAACAGCAAACAGACCACACACTTGCTTAATTACTTCCCTCTCTGAGGCCCAGAGGAGCCTGAGATGAAAATGTCAACTGGGCTGGGCTTGGTGGCGCACGCCTGTGATTCCAGTATCTGGGAGGCTGAGGCAGGAGGATCCCTGGGAGTTCAAGGCAAGCTTGAATGACATAGCAAGACCTTGACTCAAAAAGCAAAACCAAACCGAAAAAAAAAAAAGGAAAAAAGAGACTACTAGCTTGTAGTGGGGTTCTGGGTTAGTTTTTGTTTCTTTTTTTGAGACAGTGTCTCACTGTGTAGGCCAGACTGGCCTTAAATTCTTTTTTTGTTTGTTTCTTGTTCTGTTTTTTTTTTTTTTTTTTTTGAGTCAGGGTCTCGCTGTATAGTTCAGACTGGCCTTGAACTCACAATGATCCTCCTGCCTCAGCCTCCTGAGTGCTGGAATTATAGGCAGGTTATCACCACACCAGGCTTGGGAAGCATTTTGCAAGGTGCCTGGGAAGCTCTTCATGCTTAGAAAGCCCCTGGGGCTGGTGACAACTGAGTATGTGGCTTTTCCATGAGCTAAGGAGACTTCCCTGTGAAGTCACAGTGTCAGGATGAACTGGGCAGGGCAGGAAGCTCCTCCTTTGCCAGAGCTCGTTATCTCTACAGGAAGTCTGCAGTTTGCAGGGAAGCCAGGAAGTGGCTCTGGCCCTGACAGATCTCAGCAACAGGCACCACCATCCTTTCCTGTCCACCCTGGCATGGCAGGAGCAACACATGGTTTCTAGAACCCAGAACAATAGATTCTAACTGGGGAGGACAAACTTGGAGGGAAATACTGGTGCTTGGTTAAGAAGCAGATTTCATCTGGGCACAGTGGCACTTGCCTATATCACAGCTATTCAGAAAGAGGAGGCAGGAGGATCACCGTTTGAGGCCAGCATGGGCAACTTAGCAGGACCTTGTCTTTTTTTGAGAGAGGGTTTCACTATGCGGTTCAGGCTGGCCTCGAACTCACTGTGTAGCCCAGGCTGGCCTCAAACTCACAGTGATCCTCCTGCCTCAGCCTCCAGAGTGTTGGGATTACAGGTGTGCACCACCACGCTGGGGACCCTGTCTTAAAATAAAAATAAAAAGGGCTGGAGGTGTAGCTCAGTGGTAGAGAGCTACCTAGGATGTGCAAGGCTCTGGGTTTGATCGTTAGTAGGAAAAATTAAAAAAAAAAAAAAAAGGCAGATTCTGCCAGGTGCCAAGGTGCATGCTTGTAATCCCATCTGCATGGCAAGCTGAGGCAGGAAAATCACAAATTTGAGATCACACTGGGCCATTTAGCAAGACATTGTTGCACAATAAATTAGAGCTCAAGAGGTAGCTGTGTGGTAAAGCACTTGCCTTGTATGCTTTGAGCCCTGGGTTCCATCCCCAGCACCACACATACAAACAAATAAAATGGAAAAAAATCTTATTTTATGCCATATGTCCATACAATGCTACTTTTCAAACTTAAAATGAATAATAAAAAATTGAAATAGATGATTTTCCAATCTTACATAATGAAATTAATATAATCTCTCTTTGGGGGCAGAGAGACTCAAACTAAAAATAACCCCCAAACCATAAAGACTTTAGCTCTCTGTGCCTAGGAGCCTTCTGCAGGCTCTGGGCCAGCTGTCCTCAGCCCAGAGCTAACCCAGACAAGAACTCCCTGTCCAGAGATTGCTCTGTGTATTTCTGTACTTCTTTCTGTTTTATGAGACAAGGTCTCACTATGGCCTTGAACTTGTAGCATTCCAGACAGCTGGGAATCACAGGCACGGGCCCCCACGCCTGGCTGAGCTTAGTTCTTGTGTTCTTCTTTCATGAATGTCAGTTCCACAGGGACAGCATCTTTGTTGTTGTTGTTGTTTTGTTTTTGAGACAGTTTCACTATGCAGTTCAGGCTGGCCTCAAACTCACTATGTAGCCTAGGGTGGCTTTGAACTCCTGGCGATCCTCCTGCCTCAGCCTCCTGAGTACTGGGATTATAGGCACATGCCACCATGCCTGGAAGCATCTTTGTTCTGTCCACTGCAGAGTCTCAGTCTAGAAAAGAACCTGGCACACAGTCTTTGCTCAAGGAGTGTTTGTTGAAGGAGGTTGTCAGCAAACTGGTTTATATGTTAAGCAATGTATAAACTTATCAAGAGAAAAGCATCAGATTGGAAAAAAAAATCACTCCTTTTACCTCTTTCCTGAGCTGTCCCTTCCTGTTCAAACCAATTTCCTTTTTCTCTCCTTCCACTGTCTATGGTACAGACCCAGCAGATTTGTTGTTGTTGTTTTTTGGGTTTCTTTTTTTTTTGTACTGGGGATCGAACTCGGGTCATTGCACTTGCGAGGCAGTGGAACCACTGAGCTAAATCCCTGGCCCTGTTGTTGTTTTTGAGATAGGGTCTCACTTTGTAGCCAGGCTGGCCTCAAATTCAAAGCGATCCTCCTACTTCAGCCTCCCAAGTGCTAGGATCACAGGCATGTGCCACCACACCCGACCACAGCAGATTTTTAAATCTGCTGGTGGCACATACCTGTAATCCCAACACTCTGGGAGGCTGAGGCAGGAGGATTGCAAGCTTGAGTCCAGCCTGGGCAATTTAGTGAGACCCCATCTCAAAATGTTTTAAAAAGGAGGAGTAGTTCAGTGCAAAAGCCCTGCATTCATTATCCAGTAACATAGAACAAGAAAAAAAATCTTTCTCCCCTAACCTCATCTTTTCCTTGGTGGTGGCAATGGAAGCCAGGGCCCACCTTGTGCTCAAGCTGAGCTATTTTGCAGTCTCCTTTCATCTTAGTCCTCTGTTCTCCCTGTTCTCTCCTTTGTTACTAAACAGGAGCACATAATTTAACATTGTTTCCTATCAGCTAGGCTGGACCTACTTCACCTTTTTACAAGGCTACGTAGTATTCCACTGTGGGACCAGTACCACTTTCCCCATTAAACCAGTCCAAGGAGCTTTAAAAAGATACAGACAGTCCAGGCCGGGGATTTAGCTCAGTGGTTCCGCCTGGTTCCATCACCTGCCTCGAAAGTGCAAGGACCCAAGTTCGATCCCTGGTACCAAAAAACAAACAAATAAACTAAAAGGTATAGACAGCCAGGCAGGGTGGCGCACATCTGTAATCCTAGCGCTCGAGAGGCTGAAGCAGGAGGATCACCATGAGTGTGAACCCAGTCTGGGGTACATAGGGAGTTCAAGGCCAGCCTTAACTACATAGGGAGACCCTGTCTCAAAAATCAAAACAAAAAAGATAAAATAGTTCCTAGAGAAAAACATCTCATTTGCTGCCTGGTCCGTACTTCCAAGCCTCCGCACTGGCTGCCATCTGAAGCTTCTGCAGTAGGGGCTGTCTGGGTAGCGGGATGCACTTTTCTCAAAGACTTCTGGGAAGGCCAGGGCAGGCTGGCTGCGAGGGCGGGGCCTCCCCCTGCAGCCCTTGGGGATGTGGCCGCCGTCCAGGAGCTGTGGGGGCTGGGTGGCATTTGAGGTCCTGGCAGAAGCTTCGTGCCTGGGCAGCCTGAGTAGGTGCCTTATCTCCCACGCCCACTGTCTGGGTGGGCCAGCTGCTGGGCCCTGCAGGACCAAGAGCCCGGCACCTCCCCAAACCACCTCCCCAAACCGGCTATTCTCACAGCCTAACCTTTCCTCCCCTTTTCCCACTACTGCCTCTCCCAGGGTCTTGGCCACTTTGCAGGCTTTTGTTTGTTTTTTGGGTTCTTTTGGTACTAGGGATGAAATTCTGGACCTTGTGCTTGTGAGGCAGGTGGTGGAACCACTGAGCTAAATCCCCAGCTCTTGGCTTGTTTTTTGAGACAGGGTCTGGCTATGTAGTCTAGGCTGGCCTTGAACTCACTTTTGTAGCCCAGGCTGGCCTCAAACTCTGGTGATCTTCCTTCCTCAGCTTCCTTGAGTGCTGGGCTCATGGGCGTACATCAACATCCCTGACCCAAAATCCCACCTCTAAACAAACACCAGAGTCCGTTAATAAGTTTCCTCCTCTCCATACCTCACAATGGAGATTGAACTCCATGCATTTTGGAGGGGAAAACCATATTCCCAGGGCAGAAGGATCGCTATGAGTTCAAGGCCAGCCTGGGCTACATGGCAAGACCCTGCCTCAAAAACAAAAGAAAAAGAAAAAAGAAAAAAAAGAAAAGAAAAGAAAGCAACCAAATGGGGGCTTGATAGGGTTCTTATCTGCAGCTTGCAAACTTTCATCTTGTTCTCCCTGCAGGGACTGGCTTAGGCTCAGTGATCAAAAACCATTAGTGTTGGTATCTGGAGCTCTCTAGCTCCTTCCCCACCCAGCCAAGGTTAATGAGACCTAATGGCACCACTGAACACAATAACAGTGTTCTCGCTTACATTTCCTGAGAGCCCATGGGGCCAGATGTGAAGCCAGCCTTCTGCTGGGCATTTGCTCTCTACATGTTTAGTTCTCTTTCACACAGGGGTAACTCGGGAGCCCCAGCAACCTCCAACGCCTGAGAGCCTGTGAGTCTCCCCATGCTCCCTCCTCCCTAGTTCAGCCCTGTCATGCTCCTGCTCCCCCCACACCCTCTATGGCTCCCACTTATCCCCCCACACACCTTGATTGGGAATGAAACTTTCGGTGACTTCGAAAGCTACTTCCCCTCCCCAACCCTTAGTTTCCTCTGCTGTCAAGTGGGCTGGGAGATCTCCTGTGTGAGGAAGAGGGTGTGCAAGGTTTTACCTGGGAGCTGTGAGTGCCCATTGGAGGCAGACATCCCAGCTAACACGTCCGCTTCCCGGTCTTGCTTATCCCTCATCTCCCCTCCCACTCCGTTTAAGTCTCACCTGCTCCCAGATAGGAGACTTACTTTCCTCATACTTGTAATAGTTTTTTGACTCTTTATATATTTGCATGATTAATCCATATGGAATTTGTTTTGCTATGTGCCAGGGTTACATCTATTTTCGTCCAAGAGCACATTAGTGCTAGTGATTGAGAGATTTATTCTTTCCCTGCCAACTGAGAAGATGTCATTAGTCATGTATTTCATTATTTCTTTTGGTGGGCATGAGGGTGCATACTTGTCATCCCAGCGCTCAGGAGGCTGAGGCAGGAGGATCCCCTTGAGTTCAAGGCCAGGCTGGGGTACATAGTGAGTTCACGGGCAACCTGGACCATGTAACAAAACCCTGTCTCAAAAAAAAAAAAAAGAGAGAGAGAAGAAAAGGGCATCCTTCCTTCTTTCCTTCTGTCTCTCCTTCCTTCCTCTCTTCCTTCTTTCATGCTGGGCAAGGAACCCAGGCCCTTACATGCACTAGGCAGACAATCTACTCCAGAGCCCCACTATTTGACAGTTTGGTGAGAGGCAGCCCAAGAGCACAGAGAACAGCCTGTGCCAAAGCCCTGGGGTGGGCCGGGGCTGGGGAGTCTGTGGGCAGCCAGGAACCCCAGAGGCTGAAAGGGAGAGAGGGCAGAGATGAGAGCACTGGGTGTGGGGCAGAGAGGAGTCGGGCTTTTCTTCCAAGCACGTGGGAGCCGTGGGGGGTCCCGAGGAGAGGAGGGATGTGACCTGACTCAGGTGGTCACAGGCCCCTCTGACTGTCCCACAGGAAGGGGGGAAGGGACAGGAAGCAGGGGCGGCCCGCAGGAGATCTGTCCCAGGCCTGAGGTAAAGGTGAAGCCTGAGGAGGTGGCGGTGAGGAAAGGCTGGTGGTGGCTGGGCTGGAGGCAGAGTGGAGGTGAGATAAAGAGGAATCTCAGCCGCCGGCAAGGCCCCGGCACACCTCAATTCCAGTGCTTTGGGAGGCTGAGGCGGGAAGGTTGCAAGTCGGGCGGGCAGAGCTTAGTACGATCTTGTCTCAAAATAAATATCTTCAGGCCGGGGATTTAGCTCAGTGGTTCTGCCCCCTGTCCCTCAAGCACAAGGACCTGAGTTCGATCCCCGGTACCAAAAAACAAAAACAAAACAAAAAAATAAAAATCTTCAGCACCACACACCAAAAAAATGGTGCGGCTGGGCATGAGGGACCTGATGTTCAGAGCTGTCATGGGGTGACTCCTGACCTAGGTGTCCCTTAGGATCCGTGTGGTTGGGGACAGAAGAGGCACATGGCTGGGAGCTGGCGTCTGTGGGAGCCCTGCTCACCTAAGGCCACAGCCGGTGCTCACACCTCACCTGTTCGCTGAAGCCCATGGTCGGGGGCCAATCAGGGCCTCCTCGGCCGGAGCATTTTCTTTAAGGACAAGCTGAGTTAGTGAGAGGCACTCCTGGGGGTTTAGCTTGGTTCGGTTTTGAGACAAGGGCTTGATGTATAGCCCAGGCTGGCCTTGAACTCATGATCCTCCTGCCTCAGCCTCCCAAGTGCTGGGATCACAGGTGTGCACCATCATACCCCATCCATGCCTGAATTTTGACGCTGGGTTTGTTTTATACTTTTTCCTGGGGGGGGGTGTCTTGAGACAGGTTTTCACTACCTTGCCTAGGTCAGCCTAGAACTCTGAATCCTCCTCCCTCAGCCTCCCACACTGGGATTACAGGCGGCCACCATTATCACCCTACTCTCCAGTTTTCAAGAAAGCCAAGCGATGCAGATAGTTAATATTATTATTTTAACTCTGCAAATGTTTTATCATTGCTAATTTTTTTTTTAATGCAGGGCTGAGATGTAGCTCAGTGGTAGCTTGATTGCCTAGCCTGTGCATGGCCTGGGTTCCATCCCAACATCCCCTCCCCCTCCAAAAAATTTGGAGGAAAACCATGAAGACCAAAGAACTGCTACTCTGGAGGCTGAGGCAGGAGGATTGCTTAAACCAAGGACTAAGCCAACATAGTGAGACCCCAGCTCAAAACAAAATAACAAAAGAACATCTCGCCTAGTGGTTCGGGAGTTTTTAGCTCCAGCACTTCATACAACTTGCCTGATCTCAGCTCTCTGAAGTTCCTCTGGGGGCTTAGTTTCCACGCCCGGCAGGGTCGGCCAGGCCTGCGGTGCAGCCTGGCTCCGATGGGGGCGGGCCAGGCTAAATCCGGCGGCGCTGAGTGGCGGGAGCAGCTGCGCCCCGCCCCACAGGCCGGTCTGACCGGTTCGGGCCGCGCCGCTGCTGGGACCGAGTCTCCCGGGAGTCGGAGTCCGGAGCCGGCCGACGGGGCGTCCGCAGGGATGGGGGGCGATCGGCCACATTACTATGGCAAGCACGGTAGGCTGAGCCCCTTCTGCACCCCGGGCTGGCCACTTCAGGGGACAGAGTGGGGGGAACTTGAGGAGGGGAGATCGGAATAGCAGGGCCTCCCTTTGATCCCCCAGACTCAGCCAGCATCCCTCACTCTAGTTTTTTTGTCGAGTATTATTATTATCATTAGTATTATTGTTGTTGTTGTTTTGGTACCAGGGATTGAACACGGGTCCTTGTGCTTGCGCAGCAGGCGGCAGAACCACTGAGCTAAATCCCCAGCGTCATTAGTATTATTAATTTGGGTTTTCTGGGCAGGGTCTCACTTTGTAGTTCAAGCCGGTTTGAACTCACTATGTACCCCAGGCTGGCATTGAACTCACGCCGATTCTCCTGCCTCAGTTGAGGCTGAGATTACAGGCGAGGGACCACTATGCCCAGCTTAATCCCAGTTCTTCCCTGGAGCTGCCTGTCAGTGTCTCCTAAATCCTCTCCCTGTACTCCTTCAAGTGCCTCCTTCCCCATTCCACCTCCAACCTTGCCGCCGGCACTCCTCACCCTTATTCCCTGGCCACCCTTCCCAGTCACCGACAAGGCCTCCCCCCTGTGTGGACAGACTTGGGTGTGGTGGGCCGGATTAGGGAAGCAGGCTCCTGGCACTAGGTAGGTCTCCTGCCACTGCCAGGGCTGACCCCTCCAAGGGCATGGGGAGAACTGATCTCCGGGCCCCTTCTGGGTCCAGCACTTTGACCCATCTAGTTTGAACCTGTTCACTTTCAGGAACCCCGCAGAAGTATGACCCCACCTTCAAGGGACCTATTTACAACAGGTAAGGTCCGGGATTCCTGGGGGAGGGGCTGCATCTCTGCCGGGAAGACCCAGCCCCCGTTTCTGCCTCCTCCTGGTCTTCTCCGTTGCCACAAACTGATGATGAATATTTGAGACTGGTTAGAAGGACTCATTTCTTTAATATAGAAAGCCTCCTTCCAAATCGGTGGGTGTTCGGTGGTGGGGTGGAACCCAGGGCCTCTTGCATGCTAGGGAAGTGCTCTGGTGAGCAGCTGCACCCCAGCCCCACAAAGAGATCTTGAAAAAAACAAAGTCTAAGGCCAGGGATTTTAGCTCAGTGGTTCTGGCGCCTGCCTCTCAAGCCCAAGGTCCAGAGTTCGATCCCTGGTACCAAAACAAAAAGAAAAGAAAAAAACAAAGGCTAAATCAGATCATATATGGCACAGGAGGTTTGTAAACACAGATTAAGGAAAGAGGCTCCATTCAGTTTAAAATGAGTCACAGAATGTCATCAAAAACAATAGCCAAGCCTGCCATCCCAGCACTCCGGGAGGCTGAGGCAGGAGCATTGCAAGTGGGAGCACAGCCTGGGTAATTTAATGACTTAGCAAGACCCTACCTTAAAGTAAAAAATTAAAAAAAGATGGGGATAGCTCAGCACAAAGGCCCAGGGTTTGATCCCCAGTACTGCAATTAAAAAAAAAAAAAGCAGATTGAATTCCCTGAATAGTATAGATTATAAGGAATTGACACATTTTGCTCTGAACTAATTGGCATGGTCTTTATTTATTTATTTTTTATTTTTTTTGCAGTGCTGGGATCAGACCCAGGAGCTCAACTAGGAAAGCACTCTACCACTGAGGTGCATCCTCTGCTCCTTTTATTTTTATTTTGAGACAGGCAGGATTTGAACTTGTGATCTTCCTGCCTCACCCTTCTGAGTGCTGTGGGCTTTTTTTCATACAGGTCCCGCTGTTGCCTGTTGGGACCTGGGTATTGTGTGCACAAGCGTGCTCCTCCGAGTATCAAGGGACACAGGCGCGGGTCCCTGCACATAGCTGTCAGGGCATTTTATGTGGGCTTTGGGGAGGGAATGTGGGCTCCTTTGCAGCAGAGCACGGGACACTTTTGTAATCCCAGTACTCTGGGAGGCTCAAACAGGAGAGTTGCAAATTCAGTCCCAGCCTGGGCAACTTAGTGACTTAGCCAGAACCTGTCTCAAAATTAAAAACAAACAAACCACTGTTCGGGAAAATGGGTGCACCGAACGCCTGGCTGTGAGCCCTGGCTGGGCAGACTGCAGGTCTCTGACGTCGCCCCATTTCCTCCCCAGGGGCTGCACAGACGTCATTTGCTGTGTCCTCTTCTTCCTGGCCATCGTGGGCTATGTGGCTGTGGGCCTTATCGGTGAGTAGGGGGACAGGGCCAGGCCTGAGGTGGGCGGGGACACTGCAGCTAGGGGTGAGGGTGGGGCTGCAGCTGCTGAGTGGCCCTGCGTCAGTGCCCCTGGTCCCTCCACAGCCTGGACCCACGGGGACCCTCGAAAAGTGATCTACCCCACTGACAGCCGAGGCGAGTTCTGTGGCCAGAAAGGCACCAAGAATGCGTGAGTCCGAGCTCCTGGGGCTGGCTGGCTGGGCTGGGCTGGGAGGGGAGCAGGAGCCTGCTCTGCTGGCCTCCAGCTGCCCCAGAGTTCCGAGACCCCGAAGACACCTTCATCCATGGGCTCCCAAGTCCCTTATAGAAAGGGTGCGTTTATTTATGCAGAACATAAAGACACATCCCCTGCTCTAGATCATCTTCTCCAGGTGACTTTTTTTTCTGAGACAGGGTCTCACTGTGTAGTTCAGGCTGGCCTTGAACTAACTTTTTGCCCAGGCTGGCCTGGAACTCACAGTGATCCTCCTGCCTCAGCCTCCTGAGTCCTGGGCTCACAGGTGTGTGCCACCATGCCTGGTTCTTACACTGTTTGGTGCAGTATTGGGCATTGAGCCCTGGGCCTTCACACTGAGCCACAGCCCCAGCCTTTTTTATTTTTTTATTTTGTGTTAAGTTCTTGCTAAATTGCCCGGGAGAGATCATGCCTCAGCTGTCTTTTATTTTATTTTATTTTATTTTTATTTTTTATTTTTTTGGCAGTGCTGGAGATTGAATTCAAGGCTTCAAGCTTGGCCCATCTACCTCTAAGCCACATTCTAATTTTCATGCTCCTTAAAATCTGTATCACTGAGGGACCGGGGATTTAGCTCAGTGGTGCCGCTGCCTGCCTTGAAAATGCAAGGCCCTGAGTTCGATTCCCGGTACCAAAAAAAAAAACACACCAAGAAAAACCTATATCATAAGACCCACTCCTAGCTCAGTGTGGTGGTACACACCTGTAGCCCTAGCACTCGGGAAGCTGAGGTAAGAGGAGTGCAAGTTTGAGGCCAGCCTGGGCTACATTGTGAGTTTCAGGCAAGGCTGGACTTCACAGTGAAACCCTATCTCAAAAAACAAAAAAGAAGCTGGGTGTGGTCTCATAGGCCTGTAATCCCAGCACTCAGGAGGCAGATGCAAGAGGATCACCATGAGTTCTGGGCCAGCATGAACTATGTAGCGAGACCCTGTCTCAGAAAAACAAACAAAAAATGAAAAAAAAAGCAGGGCACAATGGTGCAGGCCTATAATCTCAGCAGTCTGGGAGGCTGAGGCCAGAGAATTGCAAGTGCAAACTCAGGTCGGGCAACTTAGTGACAGCAAGTTCCTGACTAAAAAATAGTCTCCCCTTTTCAGGGAGTTGTTAGATGGTCTAGTGACTTAGTTACTTTTCTTTTATTACTGAGACAAAATACCGGACACCCAAAGTTAAAGGAGGAAAGATTTATTTAGCTCATAGTTTGCAGAGGTTTCAGTCCATAATCGGCTGGCTCCCCGGCAGGGTGGCATCACAGAGGAGAAACAGTCCATGGCTGGCAGAAGGTAGCAAAGCAACAAGGGACAGGGCCGGGGATTTAGCTCAGTGGCACTGCACCTGCCTCGCAAGCACAAAGCCCTGAGTTCAATCCCCGGTACCAAAACAAAAACAAAAAAAACAAGGGACGACCACAACTCTTTCTATCCTTTATATTTTATCCAGGCTACTCCGGGCAGGTAGCACTCACACCTTTAATCCTAGTGCCCTTGGTCCTACAGTCACACCATGCATCAGTTCCAATGTCGCACACTCTAGATCCAGCCACCTCTGAAAAGCCCCATGTATGAGTGCATGAGGCTTTGGTCCTTGTACAAATCCTAGAACAGAGTCTGGAGTGATGTAGCAGGGGCTGCCATTTTTGTTGTTGTTGTTGTTTCCATGATAATTTTTACATATGGTGGCTGAGCTGTCTCGACAGTTTCCGTTCTCCCTTCTCCAACCCCAGGAACAAACCCTTCCTGTTCTATTTCAACATTGTGAAGTGTGCCAGCCCCCTGGTCCTGCTGGAATTCCAATGCCCCACACCCCAGGTACCTCTTGTCCCTCCCCTCCCCTCCCCTGGAACGTAGGGTGAAACCGAGTCTGCGCCCCACCACCCCTCATCCCCATCCTCTGCCCTCCTAGATCTGCGTGGAGAAGTGTCCTGACCGCTACCTCACCCTCCTGAATGCCAGAAACACTCCAGAGTTTGCATACTACAAGCAGTTCTGTGTCCCTGACTTCCAGAGTGATAAAAAGGTGAGCAAGCAGAGTAGCCTGAGGCAGGGTGCTGCCTGGGGGGAATTAACTCCTCTTCTCTCTCTCTCTCTCTCTCCTTCTCTCCTCTCCCCCTCTCTTTTATTGTTTTTGGTTTGGCTTTTTGAGACTGAGTCTTGCTATATAGTCCAGTCTGGCCTCGAACTTGATGCATTCTCCTGCCTCAGCCTCCAGAGTGCTGGGATCACAGGTGTGCACCACCATGCCCAGCTTCTCTTTCTCTTTTAGCAGAGTGTGGCTGAGGTGCTTCGGGATGGCCAATGCCCTGCTGTCCTCATCCCCAGCAAACCCTGTGAGTCGGGGTTGCCTGAACTCAGTTGGGGCGGGCAGAGGGGGGCTGCTGGGGCTCAGGCTGACCCTCGGGCTCCCTGCTTCCACAGTGGCCCAGCGATGCTTCCCGGCCATCCACGCCCACAAGGGGGTCATCATGGTGGGCAATGCAACAACCTATGAGGACGGGCATGGCTCTCGGAAGAACATCACGGAGCTGGTGGAGGGCGCCAAGTGAGGCCTGAGGGGGCCTCGGCCAGGTGGGACAGGGCAGGGCCTAGGGCCCAGGGAGAGGCTGTGACCTAGGCCACCTCCTCCTATCCCAGGCAGGCGAACGGTATCCTGGAGGCCCGGCAGCTGGCCATGCGGATATTTGAAGACTACACCGTGTCCTGGTACTGGATTGTCATGTAGGTAGGGAAGGCGGGAGGCCCTGGACTCCCTCCCCAGCTGTCTAAGGAGAGGATCCGCTTATGCTCTGTTGATCCACAGAGGCCTGGTCATCGCCATGGCGCTTAGCCTCCTGTTCATCATCCTGCTCCGCTTCCTGGCCGGCATCATGGTCTGGGTTATGATCGTCATGGTGATCCTGGTGCTGGGCTACGGTGCGGCTCCCCCTCCTGGGCCCCTCCCGCCCCTGCCTCAGCTCTACAAAATGCTCTCCCTTCCACCTTTTCTTTGGAGATAGGGTCTTGCTATGTAGTTCAGGCTGGCCTTGAACTCACCATGTAGCCCAGGCTGGCCTCAAACTTGTGGCAGTCCTCCTGCCTCAGCCTCCCAGATGCTGGGATTATAAGTGTGCACCACCTCACCTGACATAAATGTAGCACTTGGTATCCTTCCACAACAGGCCCTACATCAGTATTTTATCAACACCAAAAGGCAATCCCACACAGGCTCTTTTTGAGATAGGGTCTCACTGTTTCCTAGGCTGGCTTTGAACTCGATCCTCCTGCCTTAGCCTCCTGAGTAGTCAGGGAGGTTCTTTAGCGAGTGGGTTGGAATGCATACTCTGGCACCTGAATCCCAGGGACCACATCCGTACTCTACCATTTACTAGCCAAGTGTCTGTACGCAAGTGAGTAAGCCTCACTGTGCCCTGATTTCATCGTGCATTTTATGGGGATAATTAGTATTCACCACTTGGGAGGCTTAATGGGAAGGAGATGGCGTGGGGAGAAAATCCGGGGAAGAGCTGTGTACCTCACACTACACAGTGGGAACCTGAGCCTTGCTTGTAAACCAGTGCTTTTCATATCCTGATTTTTCACTGAAACTTCCAGGGGGACAAATTCTTGGCCACCCAGTCTAAGGACAAAGGTATCAAAATGTTCATATTGGCCAGGTACAGTGGCACATTTTTATCATCAATTCCTGCACTCCAGGAGCCTGAGGCAGGTGGATTGCAAGTTTAAGACCAGCTTGGGCAACTTAGTGAGACCCTATCTCAAAATAAAAGGGGCTGGGGATATAGCTCACAACTCCCGGGATTCAGTCCCTAGTACCAAAAGAGGAAAACAAAAATGTGTCCCTTAATAATAATAATGGTTTTTAGGGGCCAGGATTTATCTCAGTGGTGCTGTCGCCTGCCTTGTAAGCACAAGGTCCCGAGTTCAATCCCCAGTACCAAAAAAAACCAACCCCACAAAATAATGGTTTTTAGTTAGGTGCTGGTATTTTATATTTATTTATTTATTTTAGAAGTACTGGAGACTAAATCTGGGTCCTTCACACTGAGTTCTATCTCTAGCCCTTTTTATTTTTATTTTGAGACAAGGTCTTGCTAAGTTGCTAAATTGTCCAGGCTTGGCTTGAACTAGTGATCTTCCTACCATGGCCTCCTGAATGCTGGGTGACAGGTGTGTGCCACCATGTCTAGCTCACAATTTTATTTTGCAAAGAGCTCAGGGGAGTACTGAAACTCCTTTGTGCTGTCCCATTTCATGTTCACACCCAAGCCACGTGCATTCATTTATTCATCAAACTTTTATTGAGTGCTTGTGTCCAGGGCAGCTTTCCAGGCGCTGGGCATATAGCAATGAACAAAACAGGATAAATGCTTGTTCTCTGGTAGCTTACGTTCCTAGGGGTGTGGGGGATTCATGTGAGAAACAAACCTGAAAAACTTCTAGAATTTGAGAATGAACAGCAAGTACAAAGGTCCTGTGGCAAGAGCACACACAGGGAGGCTCCCCCAGCCTCGGTCTTTGCTTCTGTTAAATGAGCATTAAGGAACCAGGCATGGTGGCCTGTGCTTGTAATCCCAGCACTCTGAGAAGCTGAGGCAGGCAGATCTCAAGTCCCACAAGGGGAATTTAGTGAGACTTTGTTTTTATTATTTATTTATTTATTTATTTTTATTTTTTTATTTTTGGTACCGGGGATTGAACTCTGGTCCTTGTGCTGGCAAGGCAGGCAGCAGAACCACTGAGCTAAATCCCTGGCCCGAACCCTTGTTTTTAAAAAAATAAGAGCTCAGTGTGAAGGTCCTGGGTTCAATCCTCCCAAAAACTGTGGGCAAGGATGGGGCAGATCAATGGACTGAGGCTGTGGCTATGTGCAGGGATATTTCACTGCTACATGGAGTATGCCCGGCTGCGTGGGGAGGCCGGCTCAGACATCTCGCTGGTGGACCTGGGCTTCCAGACTGACTTCCGGGTGTACCTCCACTTACGCCAGACCTGGATGGCTTTCAGTGAGTTGCAGCCCCTAGTCCTGCCTCCTCGCAGTCCTCAGAGGGGCTGGGCAGCTAAGCAGCTCAGTCTTGGTCCCTTGCAGTGATCATTCTGAGCATCCTGGAAGTCATTATCATCCTGCTGCTCATATTTCTCCGGAAGAGAATTCTCATCGCCATTGCACTCATCAAAGAAGCAAGCAGGTAGGGGTGGGGCACCACCAGACCACTGGGGCTGTCCTGTCCCTAGGGCTGTTCCGGTCCTGATGCCTGTCATTGCTGCTCCCCAGGGCTGTGGGATACGTCATGTGCTCCATGCTGTACCCGCTGGTCACTTTCTTCCTGCTGTGTCTCTGCATCGCATACTGGGCCAGCACTGCTGTGTATCTACCCAGCCCCGTTTGTGAGCCGGGAGGGAGGGGACCTGGTAGTGTAGTGGAAAGTCCCTGGGGTTCCCAATTCCAGACCCCAGATTCCTTAACAAGCTACTAGCTTCCTGTCTACTTCCAATGAAGCTGTCTATAAGATTTTGGATGATCCCTCCTGCTCATTTACCGGCAAAACCTGCAACCCTGAGGTGGGTGTTCCTGGGGTAGGGAGGCCAGGTGACTACTCAGCAAACATTTGGTGCCTCCTGTACTCGCTGAGCTGGGTGTGGGGGACATGGAGACTAAGGGACACCAAACCGAGACCTGGCACCCTTCTGGGGGAAGCCAGGAACTGGTCAACTTGGCCTGTCCCCCACTCTGGTACTTAACCCCCCACACACCTTTTTTGTGTGTGTGGTGCTGAAGATCAAAGCCAGGGGCATTTCACTGAGCTCACCCCCATCCCCCCCCCTTCTTTTTTTTTTTTTTTGCGGTACCGGAGATCGAACTCAGGACCTTGCGCTTGCCAGGCAGGCCCAGCACCACTGAGCTAAATCCCCGGCCCACCCCCATCCCTTTTAAAAATATTTTTTTGGGGGACAGGGTCTTGCTAAAATACTAAGTTGCCCAGGCTGGCCTCAAATTTGCACCTGCCTCAGCCTCTCAGAGTGCTGGGATTATAGGCGTGCACTGCCACGCCCAGCTCCTCTTTCCATTTTGTCTTAATTCCCTTTCCCTACATCCTTTTTTGACCCTTATGATGACCATTCTTATTTCTAGAACTCCCGGCTTGCTTACCACAGCCCTTGTCCTGAACTCCTAATTTCTTAACTTCACTCCAATCCCCAAGACCTCTGTTTTACCCCCTGGTCTCACCTGCTCCCTGATGATGATGCCTTGAGAGCTCGCTCTGAACTCCTAGTCGCTGTGTTTTGACTCATCTCTGTGCCCCTTCCCCAGACCTTCTTCAACTCCACTGAATCCCGCTCGTGCCCCAAAGCCAGCTGTCAGTTTGCCTTCTATGGTGGGGAGTCTGGCTACCACCGAGCACTGCTGGGGCTGCAGATCTTCAATGTCTTCATGTTCTTCTGGCTGGCCAACTTCGTGCTGGCACTGGGACAGGTCACGCTGGCTGGGGCCTTTGCCTCCTACTACTGGGCCCTGCGCAAGCCAGACGACATGCCCGCCTTCCCGCTCTTCTCTGCTTTTGGCCGAGCGCTCAGGTAGGCCAGGGTTGGGAACACAGTGGGATGGAGTTCTGGCCCAATCACTGACCACCCTTATGCCCGCAGGTACCACACAGGCTCCTTGGCCTTTGGCTCCCTCATCCTCGCCATTGTACAGATTATCCGAGTGATACTCGAGTATTTGGATCAGCGCCTAAAAGGTGTGGCCCATGCGGGGCTAGGATTGGCTTTCACAGAGGGGTGGGGCTAAATTACCAGCCAGGATTGGCTCTTGCTTGGGTGGTGGGTGGGGCTGAAGTTTTGGCTGGGGGTGTGGACTTGAAGGGCTTATGTGATTGGTTTTGGACAAGCAGCTGAGCTCTCTGTGGGGAGTTTCTAGAGGCCTGGTCCATCAGTGGCTTCTGCTATAAGGGCGTGGGTGACCTAATGCTGCTTTCTTTTTCTCAAAGGAAGGTCTATGGGGATTGGTTTACCTTGAGGGTGGGGCCCAGAAGGCCACAGATTGACTTGTGCTTAGGAGGCAGGGCTTAGGCGCAGTGTGTAGTTTGGGTTTTACCTTGCAGGCAGGGCTAAACGGCTTTCTGATTGGTTCTATTTAGGGGTGGGGCTGAAGACTCTGGAGTTGGTCTCTTTTCTCTATCTCCTTGAGTGGATGAGGCCTTTGAGTCCTGGACTGAAGAGTGTGTATAATGAGGAGTTGGGGGTCTCTGCCAAGCTGGGCCACTCTGCTCTCACCCTGACAACCTTTCCCTTCTCTTCCAGCTGCGGAAAACAAATTTGCCAAATTTCTCATGACCTGTCTCAAGTGTTGCTTCTGGTGCCTGGAGAAGTTCATAAAGTTCCTCAACAGGAATGCTTACATCATGGTGAGTGGGCCCTGGACGCTGAGCCAACCCAGCAGCTCCTGCTGAGGGTGCATGGAGCCCCCGGGCCCACCCAGCACCCAGCACCCAGCACCCAGCGGGCCTGACCCCTTCTCCCCTCCAGATCGCCATCTACGGCACCAACTTCTGCACCTCTGCCAGAAATGCTTTCTTCCTGCTCATGAGAAACATCATCAGGTCAGGGGCGACACCATCCTCTTCCAGCCTCCCTCCTTCCCTAGTCCCAAGTCCCCACTCACTCTCGTCCCTCATTGTTCCCTGCAGGGTTGCTGTCTTGGACAAAGTTACCGACTTCCTCTTCCTGCTGGGCAAACTCCTGATTGTGGGCAGTGTGGGTGAGTGTAGCCACCCAGGCTATTGGGAGTGACCTTCAAGCTTTCATCAGGCCTTGTGACTTCTGTGATGTCATCCTGTAGGACAGGGCGGAGACCCTTTTCCTATAGCCAGACACTCAACTCTCTGGGTTCCTTCCTCCTGCAGGAATCCTGGCTTTCTTCTTTTTCACCCATCGCATCAGAATCGTGCAAGACACAGCGCCACCTCTCAACTATTACTGGGTTCCTATACTGGTATGGACCTTTGGGTTCAGATCAGGGCCCAGGCAGGAAATTGGGACTTGGCTTCTCTTTTGACTTAGGATAGATGTGGATGAAGGTGAGAGGTGAGGGATTTTTATTCAGTCCACAAATACTGACTCAGTACCTGCCACACACCAGGTGCTAAGGTGAGAGGGTTCCTTCTCTTTGGGGGCCTTACAGTTTTTAGGTAAATGGACATTAATCGAGAATGATATGGGGCGGAGATTTAGCTCAGTGGTTTCACTGCCTGCTGCACAAGCATAAGGACTGGAGTTCGATCCCTGGTACCAAAAAAATTTTAAAAATTAAAAAAAGAATGATATTGAGGGCCAGGGATTTAGCTCAGTGGTTCTGCCGTCTGCCTCGCAAGCCAAGGACCTGAATTCGATCCCCAGTACCAAACAAAACAAAAAAACAATGATATTGATAAGCTCTGCATGGAATCCAAATTCTTTTGGAAGCTGAGGCAGGAGGATTGCAAGTTCCAGCCCAGCATGGGCAGCTTAGTGACTCAACAAGACCCTGTCTCAAAATAAAAAGGGCTGGGAATGTAGCTTAGTGAGAAGGCCCTGGGTCCAGTCCCCAGTACAGGGGAAAAAAATAGAGATAAGACCACGAAATGACAGCTGTGGAAGGGTGAGTGTCTATCCTGAAGATAGTACAATCAAAAAATAAATAAATAAAGATAGTACGATCCTCGGAGTCCAATGACCTAGATTTTTATCTCAGTTCCTCTACTTTCTAGTTCCCAGATGAGTAATTCTGGACAAGTTCTTTAATCTGTCTACTGGCCTCACTCAACTGATGCTTATCAGCAGCTCCCAAGGCCTGGGAGTCACCAGATTGCTAGGGATGTAGCAATAAATGTGGTGACACAGTCCAGTAAGGATATGGTCATGAAATCCATACAGTGCCCTCAACAGCAAGCCTGAGGTGGAGTGCACAGGGCCAAGAGAGCATAAAACAGGGTCTCAGGGTCATCAGCAACTTCCAGGAGCAGGTGATACCTGAGGACTTGGAGATAGAACTAAAAGCAGCAGAGTGATGGGGCATGAACTAGATTTCAGTGGGGGCAACAGCATATGCAAAGGCCCTGGGGTTGAAGGAAACAGCAAGTTATAGGAAAGATGGGTCCCTGCCAGCAGGAGAGTGACATGCCATCCTGGGGGAAGGGAATGGCTGGTGAGGGGCTGCTCTGGACAGGAACTGGGCCACAAACAAATTATGTCATGTCTCTGCCCAGACAGTTATTGTCGGCTCCTACCTAATCGCCCATGGTTTCTTCAGCGTCTATGGCATGTGTGTGGATACACTGTTCCTCTGCTTCTGTGAGTGACCCCTCCCTCACCCCAGGCTCGTGGGGCCCCGAGTCCCTTGTCCCCACTCAATCTAACATCTCCCTCCCCTGGGACCACACTGTCACCTGCCCAGCACCCCCATTCTCCAGGGCCTGGCTGTCTCCTGTCCTTGGCCCCAGCATGCCTTCTCAGCCTCCTCACTGCTTGGAGCTGCTGTGTCCTGGTCCCCTGGCCCTGCCTGCACCCGGGTCACTGTCCCTTGGGCCCTCAGCTTTGCAGTTTCTGGCTTTCCTGGGGTGGGGGGGACCTGTGGCTGCCACTAACTCTGATCTCTCCATATGTCCATTTTTGTTTTGTTTTCTCTTTTCTCTTCCTCTCCTCCATGCCTGCTGGCTTCCCTGTTCTTCCCCTGCCTCCCTTTCCTCCCTCTTTTTCCTGACTTCCCCCATTTCCCCCCTGCCGGTTCCTGGGGGGCCCAGGTGAGGATCTTGAGCGGAATGACGGCTCTCAGGAGCGACCCTACTTCATGTCGCCCGAGCTGAGAGACATCCTGTTAAAGGGGAGTGCGGAGGAGGGCAAGCGGGCGGAAGTCGAGGAGTAGAGAGTGAGGGAAACTGGTGTGTGGGCCATGCGTCCCCGGACATTGAGTGCATGCGGGGGTTTCCTTCCTTCGAGAGTGGGGATTCTTCGGCCGAGCTGAGCCCACTGCAGCCTGCCCTCTTTGGTCCTAGTGTGTGTTGCTTTCTAACTGTCCCGAGGCTTCTCGGTGGCCTTGATCCCCCCTGCCCCACCCCCCATCCTCAGTGGCCTTTGCCCATGGGCTCTGTCTCACACCACCTGCTCTGGGGCCTCTCTCCACAGTGGAGGATTTGGAGCGGAATGATGGCTCTGTTGAGAGGCCTTACTTCATGTCTTCCACCCTCAAGAAGCTCTTGAACAAGACCAACAAGAAGCAGGTGGAGTCCTAAAGCCAGGCGTGGTGGTTCGTGCCTGTAATCCCAGCACTTGGGAGGCTGAGGCAGGAGGATCTCTGGGATCTTTGTATAGCCAGCCTGGACTACATAGTGAGCCCTGTCTCAAAAAACAAACAAATGAAAAAGAAGCTGGTAGAGTCCTAAAGGCCCCCACTTCTCCCAGCCTCCCAAGCCAGATGCTTCCCAGCGGTGCTTGCCAGGCTGGAAGTCTGATCACTGCCTATCTGCCTCCTGCCTCTGATCCAGCCCCTACCGATTTCTGGGGGCCTGGAGGATGAGGGGTGTCACCTCTCTTAACTAAATCAAGGGGCACTCAGTTTTCCCAGAAGCCTCACAAGACTGGGCTGAAAAGTGTCAATCCAGCTCGGGACATGCCTGTAATCCTAGCACTGGGGAGGCTGAGGCAGGAGGATCTCTGCGAGTTCAAGGCCAGCCTGAACTACATAGAGAGACTCTTTGTCTCAAAAAACCAAAAAAGAAAGAAAAACCAGTCAGTCCAACCCTCTCTGGCCTGGATGGGGACAAATCTGTCAAACCTGTAGGATGGGAGGTGGCCGGGCCTCTGCTGGCTCCTTCGTGCTTCCTGTGTGGAAGATGGCCAGTGGAAAGGACGATGTTCACATATGAGGGAGCAGCCAGTCAGCCACCTTGAACTCTTTGCCTTCCAACGAGGACTGAGTCTGTCTGCCACTGGATGCATTTATTCTTTTTTAACCTGGACATGCATTAAAGGGTCTATTAGCTTTCATTCCTGTCTCCACAGCTGGATGGAGACGCCAGGCAGTGCCTTCATTTGTGGCTGGGGTAGGTGGGGTGGGGGTCTCCCAGCCAGAGAGGCTGAACTGGGGTGGGGGGAGCTGGGCCAGGCTGAAAATATTAATGGCCTTAGTGGGAAAGTGCAGGCCGGCCAGTTTCTGACTCTGCTTTCTTGGTAAGAGAGGAAAGAAAGTGACTGCCCAGGGGACATCTTCCGGGGCCTGGGAGGTTGGAAGGGTTCTGCCCAGATATTTCCCACCTTGGGGATCCCTTTGCCAAACTTGTTAAACTTAGGGGACAAAGTTGCTGGGTTCCCCTTCACCTGCCATTTCCCTATTCCAGCGGCCCCCCACCCCAGGCTTCATGCCTCCACCTTTCAGCTCCATCTGGGGTTCTGGTGAATTCCAGCCTGGGGTCCCCCATTTCCTGTGCCTGCAACCAGCCTGCCGTTGTCCCCATCTGGTCCCCATAGTCCTGTGCATATATAACTGCATTCCAACCACTAATAAAGTGCCTACCATATGGGTCCCTGCCTGGTGTGTTTATGAGGGACAGCGGGCAGCTGGTAGGGGGAACCCCAGCTTGCAAGGCTCTGGGATTTTCTGAGCTGGGGCCACTTTTCATAAGGAAGAGGGAGGGCCAGGAAGCCCACTGTCTGCTGGCCTGGATCTCAGCCTGGATTCCACCAGGCAGGCAGCTCAGGTTTCTCCTGAAGGCGCCTGGCTCACAAACGGCCCTTTTCAGTTCCTGCTCCCTGAGGCCCAGGAGGTGGGCACCGCCCACCCACCTCCCAGCCCTGTGTCCTGGACGCCTACCCAGTCTTTCCTCGGTGGCCTTCACCTGAGGCCCCACAGCCTTGGCCAGCAGCTCTGCATCCACAAGGGGGCCACCCCAGTATGGGCTCGCTGCTACCCCCTGGTGGCCACTCGTGTTGCCGCCCCCCCCAGGCCAGATGGCCTGGGATTGTTACCATGCAGACTGCTAAGCCTGCCCAGGTATTGGGTTCTAGCCACTTTTTCTTTGGCGGCGGGGTGGGGGGTGGGGTGGGTATGTTTGCCATTGTTGTTTCTATTTTTTGTTTTGATGCTGAGGGTGGAACCTAAGACCTTACACATGCTAAACATATGTTGTACTTTTTATTTTTGTTTTGTTATTGTTGTTGTTTTTGTTTTGTTTTGCTTGGTACCAGGGATCGAACTCAGGACCTTGCGGTTTCGAGGCAGGCACTGGAATCACTGAGCTAAATTCCCGGCCCAATTTTTGTTTTTTGAGACGGTCTCACTATGTAGTCCAGCCTGGCCTTCAACTTGCCAGGATCTTCCTGCCTCAGCCTCCCAGAGTAACTGGGATTTCAGGTCTGCAGCACTACGCCCAGCTTCCCATCCACTATATTTGAGTACAGTCTTCCCTTGGAATCTGTGTAAGATTAGTTCCAGGACCCCTCAGATACCAAACTGCATGCTGGAGTCCCATATTTAAACTTGTATTTGCATAAAATCTACATCCAGCCTTCCAGCAGACTCTTGATTATCTCTAGGTGACATAACTCTAGATACACTGTACATGGTATGAAAATAGTTTCTTTTAATTTAAAAAAAATGAGTACTGTTTTCAGTACCTAATGATTACATTCATTATAAGGAATTGGTACACGGACATAAACCTCTTAGTTTTTTTAATTTGGTACTGGGATTGAATCCAGGACCCTTGCACTTAGGTATATCCCAGCCCTCTTATTTTTCATTTCGAGACTTGAGTCCCTAACTTGCAATCCTCCTTCTTCAGCCTCCCAGAGTGCTGGGATTACAGGTGTGCACCACCATTCCTAGATCAACACATTTTAATTTTTTTTTTTTGGTACTGGGGATCGAACTCGGGTCCTTGTGCTTGTGAGGCAGGCGGCGGAACCACTGAGCTAAATCCCCAGCCCCTAATTCTTTTTTTGATACAGGGTCTCACTATGTAGTTAAGGTTGGCCTTGAACTCACTGTGTAGCTCAGGCTGGCCTCAAATGTACAGCGATCTTCCTGCCTCAGCCTCCCAAGTCCTGGGATTACAGGTGTGCACCACCACAACCAGCTTCAATACATCTTAATTCTTTGAAAAACTGTTCTTTGTGGGTTTTTTTGGTGTTTTTTTTTTGGTACTGGGGATCGAACTCTGGACCTTGTGATTGTGAGGCAGGCAGCGGAATCACTGAGCTAAATCCCTGGGCCACTGTTATACTGTTCTTGTTACCAGAGTTTTGGGAGTAAAAGCCCCAGCTCTGGGGCTGGGCCACCTGTCCTATATGTCCAAGGAGAGGAGTGGGGCAATGGAGGGACAGGAGCTTGGATCAGCATGGCCGTGCTGGGAAGGACACACTGATTCCAGAGCTGTCTTCTTGGGCTGACAGCAGCTTTGGGGTCTTACAGAGAAGGGGAACCAGGCAAGGGCTGGGGTGTGCGTAGATGGCAGCACAGATCACTGTGGTCCAGCAAAGGTCTGGCTGATGGCATCTCAGGATTGGTCACATGGTATGGGGAGGGGTCAGGTTTCCCTCAGATGACAGCACAGCCTTTGTTCCTGTGGGGAGGGGGTGACCTCACCAGGGGGAGGTCTGCCAGGCTCTGCTTTTCCTGGAACCCAAGGAGCCTGCAGGTCAATGACCGGAGTTTGGAGCCGGACCTTAAGAAATGAGCAGTGGGGCCGGGAATGGTAATGGATGCCTGTAATCCTGGCACTCTGGGAGGCTGAGGCAGGAGGATGGCAAGTTTGAGCCCACCGTGGGCAACTTAGAAATGTAAGGAGACCCTATCTTAAAATAAAAAATAAAGATACAGCTGGGGATGCAGCTCAGTGTGAAGGCCCTGGTTCCATCCCCAGGACCACACAATAAAAACTGGCACCTGGATGTCCTTGTAAGTACTGAAAATGACTTACTTCTCTTTCCTTGGTGTCCCCAGTCTTGAGCGAGATGAGATAGGATAGATCAATTTACCCCTGTGATTCCACACTCGGGAGGCTGAGGCAGAAGGACTGTGTTTGTTTGAGACCAGCCTGGGCTACAAATGCATGAGTTCCAGCACCTGAGGGCTGGGAGAGGACTAATTTGAAGAGACCCTAGGCTAGTGAGTTCGAGGCCAGCCCGATATGTAGTGACTCTGTCTCAAAAAAGAAAGGGTTCAGATTTTGGAAATAATGAGAAGATAGAACTGAGGTGATTAATTCCGCGGGGAACGTGAAAGCAGTGAGCCAAAGAGGGCTGGGGGTGGGGACACTGGAAGAAGGGCCCGGCAAAGGTGCGGTTCAGCACTCGTCCTAGAGGGGGCGCGCGCCGCCCTATCCGTCCCGAGTCCCAAGGCCGGGGAATTACACTTCTGCCTGGGATTGAGGGGTGGCTGTTCTGGCTAACATACACTCCCGTGCACTTCTTTTAGTTTTATTAGTACGTCTGCAGTACATAATGGCTACACGCAACGTGTGGGAGTTGGTACATGTACATAACACATCTCAATTTTTTTCATCCCATTTCCTTCTCTCCTTTGATTTTGCCCTCTCCCCTTTTTTTGAGACAGGGTCTGGCTCTGTAGCCCAGGCTGGCCTGGAACTCGCAGTGATCTGGCCTCAGCCTCCGGAGTGCTGGGATTACAGGTATGTGCCATTACACCCAGCTTCACGGAAGTGGTTTTGAAACCTGTAATTTTTCGATTCCGTTTGCTTGTTCCAACACGCTGGCTACTATAGTCATAATCCCACCCGCTCCTTTCTGTGTTTGGTCCCTTCTAAGGGAGTTGCCTTGGAGAA
The DNA here is from genome assembly GCF_053883595.1 of Heterocephalus glaber. NCBI lineage: Eukaryota > Metazoa > Chordata > Mammalia > Rodentia > Bathyergidae > Heterocephalus > Heterocephalus glaber. The sequence goes on along the minus strand of NW_028258457.1, from coordinate 8,317,704 downwards.
AACTCCCATATGAACGCAGGAGGGGAAACGAGGACGAATCCTGTTCTGCCACTTGGCGGTGCTGTGAGCTCGGGGAAGTTCTTTGGACGTTTCCTCTAGGGTCAAGCAGGCACCGTTGGTCTCTGCTTGGGCTTTCAGTAAAATGGTACAGATGAGGGCTGGGGATTTAGCGCAGTGGTTCCACCGCCTGCCTCGCAAGAGCAAGGACTTGAGTTCGATCCCCGGCACCAAAAAAAAGGTTACAGCTGATTTAGGCGCTTTTTTGGCTGGGGCTACTAGGGACTGAACCCAAGGCTTTTGTTTCCATCGAGCTACATCCCCCGCCCTCTCTCCCTCCCTCCTTGGGGTCTGAACCTAAGACGCTTGTACTGGGCCACATCCCCAGCCTTTTTGACACAGGCTTGCTATGTCACTACTTTGCCCACACTAGGCTTGAACGTGCCACCATTCTGCCTCAGCCTCCTGGAGCTTTGGGATTACAGGCATGCACCACCAACCAAGCCCCACTTTACAATTCATTACTGCCACATGGACCTTGAACCATCTCTACTTAATTCTATTTGGATACATGACTCGACCATTTTACCCAACTTAGGACCTTGTGCTTTCAAGGTAGGCTTGGTGCCACTAAGATAAATCCCCAGCTAAACTATTGTTTTTGAGACAGGGTCTCGCTATGAAGTTCAGGCTGGCCTCAAACTGGCATTGATCTTCCTGCCTCAGCCTCCCTATAGCTGAGATTACAGGCGTGCATCACCATGATCCCTTTTTACACTGGAGTTGTTTTAAACTGATTTGTTTGGTTTTGGCCTTTAATGTTGGATACTTTCTTCACATAGACACATTTTGAACTTGAACTTCTGCCAAGGAATCCTGGGAACTTCTGAAGAACAGCCTGGCATCCCTCTGCCTGCTTAGCAAGCAGGCCTGCTGAGGTCTAGTTGGACCCTGGCAAAGAACAGGGTTAGTGTAAGGACACTGGGAGCTTCACAAGCTTCCAGGGAGGATTCAACCACACCACGGTTGCTGGTTTTGTTGGGGTGTTTTTCGCCACAGGGTCTTGCTATACTACTCAGATTGGTCTTGAAGAGCCGAAATCCTCTCGCTTCCGCCTCCCAATAGCTGGGATTACAAGTGTGAGCGCCCATACCCGGGTCCACAACGTGCTTTTAAGAAGGTCCCATCACTGGGGAGGCTGAGGTAGAAAGATCGCTCCAAGTTCGAGGCGAGCCTCGGTTACACAGTTCAAGGCCAGTGTAACCACACAGCTAAAACCTGACCCACAATGAAAAGGGCACTCTCGAGCTAGACGTGGTGGCGTACGCAATAAGGAGGCTGAGTCAGGAGGATTGCCCCGAATTCAAGGGCAGCCTGAATTACATAGTAAGAGCTTAACTCAAAACACTGAAAGAACAACAGAAAAAGCTGCAGGCCACTGGTCCTTTACTTAGGAGCCGAGCAGCTTGGAGTCCCAGTTCGCCCCTCCCCAAGCTGGCGGGGAGTCCTATACAGTCTTTTCGGGTCTGAGCATTAGTTTTTCCAGCTGTCAAAAAGCGGGGCGGTAGAGGGGCCGCTGGAGGATCATGAACACTCGCCTGCAGCCTTTGGAGGCTCCGGGAGTGTTACTGGCAGGCCCTGCACCCAGCAAGGTTCTCGGGGCTGAAGAACTGGAGCGCTCATCAGCGTGGGGTCGGAGTGGAGCTCCAGCAAGGAGCCCGGCCCCGCCTCTCCGCCTCTAGCAGAAGACGAGAGAACTGCGGCGATCCCTCTCCGTTGGAGACTGAAGCCCCGAGGGCCCGCTATTCCCGAATTGAGGAACACACGTGCCAGACTCTAGGAACCGTTTCCGCCAACGTACTCAAGGCGACGGGAATAAGATGGCAGCCGCGCAGGCGTACAAATGCGCACCCGTCACAAGGGCCGCCCCTCGGCGTGCCTCACGTGGTAAAGGCTGCTCAAAACCGCCATTGAAAAAAAAAAAAAAAAATGAAAGGCTTTTTGATCACGTGATATAGACCAACTAATAGGAAGAAAATAAGGGGTAAAAGCCTTCGTCACGTGGCGAAGTAGGACGGCGCATTCGACACTGTCACATGACTAAGCGACAGCATCCGAAGGAAAAGACTGGTACTGGGGCCACGTGACCAGTCACGCAGCGCCTACGCTCTCATCACGTGTGAACACGCCCACTTCCAGCTCTTCGCCCCGCCCCCTCACTCGGGTTGGGTCTGCGTCGTGCGGCTACGCGACGATAAGGAGGCGGGGCTCCGATCGGTCACGTGGTCCCGCACCTCCCCGGCGCGCGCCCGCCCGCCAGCCCGCTCGCCCCCGTCTCCTCCTCCTCTTCTCGCCATTGCAGTTGGACTCAGCTGCCCGGCGCACACCGCGTGGCTTTTGGGGGGAGACCCCGGTGGGCTGTGGCAGGAGGGAGGAGGCAGCGGCAGCTGCTGTCGGGGAAGGGGACGCCGAGAAGGTAAGCGTCAATGTGGCTGCGCTCCGGCCCGCTCCTGCCTCTGCCCCTCCCCCCGTCCGTTTTCCCTCTCAGCGCGGTCCCGGCTGAGCGTTGGCGGTGACAAGGTTGGTGACGCTCCGCAGCCCAGTCCTGCACCCGTTCCCCTCGCTCTGGCGCCCGGTTGCTTCTTCCTGGCCCGCGTCGCTCCCGCGCTCGGCCGTTACTCTCCCCCATTGTGCGGAGGAAACAAGATGGCGGCGGCGAGGGCCCGGTGCGCGCGCAGCCGCCCCCCCCCCACGCGTGGCCCCTCAGCCTGCGGGGTGCGTGCGCACCGGACCCCGGGCCGCCGCCTCCCGCGGGCCAGGCTTTGTCTGTTGCTTTGCCTCGCGCACGCGCGCACGTGCCTGGCGCACACACCCCCCTCGGGCTCCGATCATCCTGCCAGGCTTGGCTGGACCGACCCCCTCTTCCTCTTTGTCTCGGTCCCTCCCCGTTGCCCGGAAGGTCCCAGGTTCCTAAGGCGGGAAACCTCCGCTTGCTTTTGTCTTCAACCGGGCACGGAGAGACTGAATCCCCCTCCCTGGAAACTCCTTCTCTAGGCGGATTACAGAGGAAGTCTTTGTGGGTTCGTTGGGTTCCCAAATCTAGGGTCCGTAGGCCTCCCCCAGATCAGGCTCCAAACTTGGGTCAGTTTACTTTGCCTTTTGTTTAGATCAGTTGATTTTCATTGACACTGAGTGTTTTCCAGGTTTCTTAGGATTTGCATCTTCTTCCCAAAGTGTGATGTGACTCGGTGTTTGGGGGCTCTGTAATCTGCAAGATGGGGACCAAAACGTGGGTGCTTAAAGCCTTTTCCTACCTTTCTCTTCAAGTTGAGTGATGGAGATTTTTGAAGGTACTCGTGAGGTTGTGCCTAGGGTTAATTCTCCACCTGTTTGGATAAATTATTTGGGATGTACGATAATCTGCATGTTCTTGCACTGATGATTTCCAAACTTGGGGAGTGTAAGCTATCTCCTCCCAATGTTTCCAGAATTGCAGCAAGTTGCTGCTTGGGGATCAGAGTGGTCTGCTAGGCAGGATCAGTTTCTGAATATATCTTTCTGGTGGTTCAAGATACTACCCTTTTAAAACGAGTGGTGTGATGGAAAATTTGGGCTCCACTGGAAAATGAGAGTTGCTCTCAGCAGTTAGGGTTCAGATACAGGACTGCGTGTTCTCTTTTCCCCAGGTGTTTATGATTGGGAAGCTCCTTGGTTTACTCACAGTCCCACTACTGTGCGTTCTGTGTGATGCTTTGTGCTTGGTCTCCAGGGTTGTAGCTGCAGCAGGGACTCAGACAGGGAGTGACGTGTGGGGACCAGAGACTCATTCACGACGGGGACATGAAAAGGGATGCTGGCAGGTACTGCTGTCCTGCCAGTGTTGTCTTACGGCCTGTGGATAGCTCCCAGACCCTGGCATTTGAATGAATGGAGGCTGTACAGGCCCTAGCACTCTGTAGTTCAGATTACAGGCTGGTATTTACTACCAGGCTTGGCCTTGACTGCACTAGGCACTGAAGTGTCAGTCTTCCTATTTTCTGGGAGCTTGGGTTAGCCTGAGAATCACCCCTTTTTTGGAGCTGAGAGGTGCCAAATTTGCATTTTTTGTTTCTCCTGATAGAACTTGTCTAGTATAGCAAAAAATTACGTTAGCTACTAGTACTTTTAGAGTTTTGGAGGCTCATTTTGAGAGTGCACAGTTATTGGAGAAATTTGGGGCCCTTCAGGGAGGCGAGTGGGCTTCAGATTTTTGCTGCAGCATTTGCCAGTTTTAGGTGAAACAAGTAGCTTACATCTGTTATAAGAGTAAGTTGGTGCTAAAATGGTACTGAGAGAAGACAGATGTGTATTGGGGAAGCCAGTGCATGAAGTAAATTTTTTGTTTTTGTTTTTTTGAGATGGAGTCTTGCTTTGGTAGCCCTGATGGCCTCGAACTTGGGGTGAGCCTCCTGCTTCAGCCTCCTGAGTGCTGGGATTTAAAATTGTTAATGATAGGGCCAGGGATTTAGCTCAGTGGTGCCGTGCCTGCGCAAGGTCCTGAGTTCGACCCCCGGTACCAAAAAATAAAATAAAATTGTTAATGATAGTTATGATCTGCTAAGTCCTTGATAGCATGTTGCAGGTGATCCCGTTACAAATACTAAAGAGCAGGGCTGGGGATTTAGCTCAGTGGTTCCGCTGCCTGCCTCGCAAGCGCAAGGACCCGAGTTCAATCCCCGGTACCAAAAAAAAACAAAAACAAAAAACTAAAGAGCAAGACACTGTAACTGCTGTTTTATAGATATCTTCTGAAAGTGATGTCCAGTTGAAATTCATTTTTCTTGCTTCTTCTTAAATGTCCATTTACTAAAGATACCGAAAATGTAACTTTTTTGTTTGTTTCCTTCAAATTTTCTTTGTGGGGATTGAACCCAAGACTTTGTGAACCTTGGGCAAGCTCTGCCACTGAACTGTGCTCTGTGCCCCCTAAAATGTACCTAGTATTAAATCAACTTGTTTAGAAGCCAAAGGCCATTTTCCTGGAGGCCATATTTGATCACCAAAGATCGTTTAGTTACAAAATTGAATGTGTGTGTCCTTTTATTAAACTGTGTACATTTGTTCCAGTTTATTTTTACAATTTTAGGTGATCAGTGAGAAGTGGTTCTACTGGCAATTTGAAGTCTCTGATAGTTTTTCTTGAACATGCCAAAGATCTCTCTTGAATTTCATAAGGATTGTGATTCAGACTAGGGTAAAGTCTTGTGTGGGGATTCATCAATCTTTCAGGTCACTTGCTTTTTTTCCTTGAACTAATTTCTTTGAGTCTCTCGTTTTAAAGAATAAAACCAGAAATTAACTGAGTAATTTGGTACTTTTTATTTTTTTTGAGACAAGATCTTGCTGTACAGTTCAGGGTGGCCCTCCTGCCTCAGCCTCTCGAGTGCTGGGAGGCATGGGCCGCCACACTCAGCCTTGCTGGGTAATTAAAAAAAAAAAGCTAGCTGAGTGCTCAGACCCAAGATTCCTCCTCTCTTAGGAGGCTAAGGCAGGAGGGTTGAAAGGTCAAGCTCAGTCTAGGCAATTTATTTTTTTATTATCATTATTATTATTATTATTATTATTTTTTGGTACTGGGGATCGAACTTGGGTCCTTGGCTTGCGAGGCAGGCGGTGGAACCACTGAGCTAAATCCCCAGCCCCGATTATCATTATTATTATTAGTATTGGTACCGGGGATTGAACTCGGGTCCTTGCGCTTGCACAGTAGGCGGCGAAACCACTAAGCTAAATCCCCATCCAGTCTAGGCAGTTTAGTGATCTAGCATGACACTGTCTCAAAAATGGCCCAGGATATTAGCTGTAGCTTAGTGTAAAGGTCCTTGGTTCAATCGCTGGTACTGTTGTCATCCCCCCACCCCCAAACAAAAAGGAAAGAAAAAAGCCACATATGGTGATGCACACCTGTCATTCCAGCAGTTGGGAGGCTAAGGCAGGAGGATGGCTGTAAGTTCATGGCCAGCCTGGGCTACATAGTGAATTCAAGGACAGCCTGAACTGTACAGCAAGTCCCTGTCTCAAAAAGGAAAAAAAAGCATTTAATTGTTCACTTAGGTATTTTGCAGGTAAATCATAGCCACACATTCACAATTTAAAAAGTCTAAGCCACACATCTCAAAGTCCTAGCTATTTGGGAGGCTAAGGTAGGATCATTTAAGCCCAGGTTTTCAGTGCCAGCCTGGGTGACATAGACCCTATCTAAATAGGTCTAAACGTGACCAATGCAGAAATAAATTCCTGGGCCCCAGGGGTCCTAAGCTTTTACTACACACTTTGTGCCATAAGCGAGCCACAGAGCATCCTTAAAGGAGGGATGAGAGGTGGCCAGGACACAAGGTGCCCTGTGGGTGTCTGGGTGAGTGCTCACCACGGCCTGTGAAAAATTAGGTGTGCAATCTTGGGAGAGGAGAAGGGTGAGTCGTTTGGGGTGAAATTGCTTGTCTTCTTTAATTGTTTTAAAAGAATTTATTAATATATTGCAGTACTGGAGATTAAGCCTAGGGCATCATTCCTGGTAAGCAAATGCTCTACCATTGAGCTGTATCCACAACTAAGCCTTTTTTTTGGTACTGAGGATCGAACCTGGGTCCTTGCCCTTGCAAGGAAGGTGGCAAAGCCACTGAGCTAAATTCCCGGCCCTTAAAAGTCTGTTTTTTAAAATCCAAGCTTTTTTTTTTGGTACTGGGGATCAACTTGGGACCCTGCATCTGCGAGGCAGGTGCTGGAACCACTGAGGTGAATCCCCAGCCCATATAATCCAAGCTTTTAACTGCAGAAGGAGTACAAGTTCAAGGTCAGCCTGAACTGAGACCCTGTGTCAGACAAACAGCAAAGAGCCTGGCATGGTGTCAAGGATCGAAATTTCAAGTCCAGCTTGGGTGGCTTAGCAATTTAGCAAGACCCTGTCTTAAAATGCTGGGATGTAGCTCAGTGTGAAGACCCTGGGTTCAGTTCCCAGCATGAAACAAAAACAGCTTTTGAAAACTACACTGGCAACCTGGGTTGGAGTGTAGCTCAGGGATAGATCACTTAAGGAGCAGGTGCAAGATCTACAGGACCACAAAAAATAAACTGGTGACTGCTGTGTGGCCCGGCAGTTGCACTCTTCATTGAGTCTCATTTCTTAAGGAAAGGGAAGATGTTCTGTTGAAAACCTATGCACAGTCGTTTAACAAACTATTTGAGCCAAGAGCTGGAAACAAAGCACTGCCCATCAGACAGTGAATGGTCAAAAGTGTAGCACACAAAAAAAGTGTAGCACATTATTCTACAGAATTCAACTTAGTGACAAAGAGAAGCCATCTCTTGATGCACAGGAAAAGTGGGTGGATGAAATTTCCCTATAGTTCAGCTGAGTGAGACAAACGAAAAGGCTGTATACTCTATAATCCCATTTCTGTGACTTTTTGGTGTTTCGAAGCAGGGTCTTGCTGAGTTGCCCAGGCTAGCCTGGAACTCATGATCCTCTTGTCTCTGAGTGCTGATATTAATGACCTGTGTCACCAAACGTAGCTTGGGTTTTTTGGGGGGTTTCCCCCTGTGCTGGGGATTGGACCCCAAGTGCCCTGTGCATGCTAATCTCGCACTCTACTTCTGAGCTGAACCCTCAGCTCGTTAGAACATTCTTGAGAGGACAGAATGTAGAAATGGTGACTGGGTTAGTGGCTGCCAGGTTTAGGGAAGGTAATTATGGCCCTACAAGAGCAGCTGATGGATCCTTGCGCTCTGACTGTGCTCTGTCCTTTGACCATATCAGTACCATGTTCTATAGTTTTATAAGATGTTACTTTTTGGGGAAAAAGAATAGAGTGGGTTTCTATTGTTTCTTGTGTTTGTGAAGCTACAGTTATTTCAGAGCAAAAGAACTCAGCGCTGTAGCAGGCCCCTGTAATCCTAGCTAATCCCAGCTACTGCAGAGACTGAGATGTGTTGATCACTTTAGCCCTGGAGTTGGGACCAGTTAGGGCAGCATAGTGAGACCACTTAATTTTTACTTGGCTATTTATTTTGGTACTAGAAATTGAACCCAGGATCTTGCACTAAGCCATAGTCCTTGCTTGCTTGCTTATTTATTTGATTGTGGTTTTTTTGAGACAGGGTCTCACTATGTAGTTCAGGCTGACCCTGAATTCACTGTGTAGGCGGGCTGGCCTCAAACTCATGGCAATCCTCCTACCTTGGCTATTTTTTATTTTAAAATGATCTATGTTGCTCAGGCAGACCTGGAACTTGCAGTCCTCCTTCCTCAACCTCTTCAGTAGCTGGAATTACAGGCATCTGCCAACTCACCCAGCTAAGACCCTGTTTCTTTAAAAAAAGGCGGGGCTGGGGGAGGTCTGAGGATGCAGCTCAGTGATGAGTACTTTCCCAGCATGCTCCAGGTGAAAAAATAAAAGATACCCTTACTAAAATAATTCAGGTCTTTGTTAATAACATTTTTCAAGAGATGATATTTCTGTATTTCCTTAATGAGGAGGGAAATGTACTTTAAGGAGAGGTAAACACATTAAATTGCACATGAAATTATGAAGAAAATAATCCAAGGAGTTATCATGGAGTAGTTTGGGAGGGTTGCCTCTGCCTCAAGCCAGGTGTGTGAAGCTTGCTTCCTCAGCCTTGGCTCCCTGGAGAGCACACTGGACAGAGATTTGCTAATTTTCATTTAAAGTTATGGTACGCATTTTTCTGTGATACTGTGTTTTCTCACATGCAGATTTAAAAGCTTGTTGGGGCCTGGGGATCTTGCTCAGTGGTTTCACTGCCTGCCTCGCAAGTGGAAGGACCCGAGTTCTATCCCCGGTACCAAAAAAAAATGAAAGAAAGTAAAAGCTTGTTGGGTCATACAATAGCAGTTAGGTTGATCCTTCTACTACGTTGTATTTTTAGTACTACCATTCATGAAGTATTTTCCATATGGTCACTTTTGTTTTTATTTTGGCAGTGCTAGAGATTCAGTTTAGGGCTTTGTATATGCTAGGCAGGCATCCTACCACTGAGCAACATCCCCAGCGCTGCCTTTTTCTTTTTTGGTACCGGGGATCGAACTCAGGACCTTGGGCTTGCGAGGCAGGCAGCAGAATCACTGAGCTAAATACCCAGCCCCTTTTATTTTTATTTTGAGACAAAGTCTCACCAAACTGCCCAAGCTGCCCTCAAATTTGTGATCTTCTTGCCTCAACCTCCAGAGCAGCTGGAATTATAGGGGTGTGCCACCATGCCCTCCAGAAAAAATATTTCAGCATCAAACATAGCAGAAGAAAATAAACTTGAGGGAGATAGTCCTATAAAATAAAAAATTTTTAAATCTTTTTCCGAACTTTGACTTCTCTCTGCAGACTAGTGGGAACATTGTTGCAGATGTAGTGGGGAGACCATTGAGCTGGACTTCAGATTTGTGTTGAGTTTTTATTTTTGTTTTTGGTACCAGGAATGGAACTCAGGACCTAGTGAGGCAGGCATGGTGCCACTGAGCTAAATCCCCGGCCTGTGTTGAGATTTTAAATTTTCCAGAGTGGCATCAGTAACCAGGTTGGCATCAGTTTGGCTGGATCTGTTTTGCTATTCTCCATCTGTCCTTGCCGATATGAATCTAAACAGTCACTTAGGAGTAGCATGTGTCCCTCTTTGCCCTCGCAGCTCAGGATGGAGCAGCTCCAGCTCTCAGGAAACCCAGTGCTGGCTTAAATCTATGTAAGTGCTAAAATCTAATTGGGTCTCCACCTTGCCGTCCGGTTTAGGACTGTTCTCTCAAGGTGCCGGGAAGGCTTTAAGATCTGTTAGACATGGGACAGACAGGTGGGGCTGTGCTTGGTTCATTTTCAAACATTTGCCAATCTACGCCGGCTAATGTGGGATGCTTTTTTCCAGCAGCAAGTGCTGTGAGTCTCATTGTAATTCAGGAGAGGTCAGATAGATGTCCATTGCCCCACAGGCATACGTTTTTGTGGTTTTAAACCTCTAAGTCTGCATGCTGTGGGTGGGCTGATTTCAAGAACAAAAAGAAACCCAATCTCTGCGTGTTAGAACATCCCAGCCCACGTGGAAATCAAGTTTAAAATCCATATGCTTCACTTACCCCTCCTTCCTGCCACTTCAGAGAGGCTGCTCTCACTGGTGCCCAGGTTTGAGTCATAACCATGATTACAGGAACAGTGTTTGCATACTGTTAGGTTGGTGGAGAACAGCGGAACCTTGCCTGTAAGGTGGCTTCGGTGGCCTTCTTGCCAGCATTGCTACTCCCTAAAAATCTCTTAGAAAGGAAGTTTCTACTCACTGAGGGGACTCTCGGGTGAGTTCATGAGATGGAGTCCCTAGTATTCAAGGCCAGCGGAGCTGAATTGGGTGACAGATCTGTGCTCTCATGGAGGACAACTGAGGCTAGTTTTGTTGCTCTGCAAAGGAAGAACAGTTCCGGTTTTTAAACATTGGTTTTTAGTCTTCCAGAATCTGGAGGCATTGCCATCATGGCCTGGTCTAGAGGAGACCTTGGGGATGAAAGGGCCACAGGCAGGTGGGGTGTGATGGCCCAAGCCAACCAGTCAGAGCCCCGTGGGTCAGCTCTAGGTCCCCTGCTGGGCCTGTGTGCTGGAGCCTAGGATGGAGTAAGGCTGCAGCTGGTGCCCAGGCACTCACAGACCTCACTTTCAGTGGTGCGGGCAGCAGACACGAACCAGGGACAGGATTATTGTATGAAGACAGTTGTCCTGGTATGTGCTGTCCTGGAGTGACTTAGGGTGGGAGGATTGTTGACCTGGTGAATACTATCTTATTCCCATGGGTGGAAAGATGGCTTCCCTTGGTGTGTCAGATGGAATTTAGAGGTCTTTAACAATTTTCAGAGTAGAGCGTACTAAGTTCTGTTATCTTTACAAACTCATGGGTTTATATTATGAAAATATTCAGAAATATCACATCAGTTTACAGTAAGCACCTGCCTGGACACACAATCTAGGTTATGCCATTGGCATTTGGTGCCGTTCATCTCTCAGTCAATTTAGATACCATTTGCTCTTAAAGACAGGGTCTCTCCATGTAGCCCAGGCTGCCCTCAAACTCTTTGATTGTACTGCCTCTGCTTTCCAAGTTACAAATGTGTGCGACCACACCTGGCAGTCACTTTAATTTTTTTTTTTTCAGTCACTTTAATTTTTGTGATGCATTTGAAGTTAAGTAGCTGAAAGTTAGTCTTCCTCTGCATGTTAAGTAAAGTTCAGTATTTATTTAGTTTTTTCTTTTGAAATAAAGCACAGAGTGTAAGTGTGCTTATCAGGGAATTTTGACTGCTATATGTACTCAAGCCCCGTGACCTAAAAACCCAAGGTGAGGGCCAGGGATTTAGCTCAGTGGTTCCTCCGTCTGCTCCACAAGTGCAAGGACCTAAGTTCAATCCCGAGTAACAACAACAACAAAAAAACCCAAGGTGAGCCTGCCCTTCCCAGATGAGCCCTGCCACCATCTCCATTGGAATTGGAATCCACCATTTGGAATTTTTCCAACATTCATTGGTTTCGACATCCTAGACCTTCATTATAGGCAGAAGCACTACTCCTTCTGGATCTTAGTTGTCCTACACAGAGGCAGTGGAGCCCTTGCTTTAGGTGGCACTTCTACCTTCTCTGGGAGCTTGCACTCGACCACATCCAGCATTTCTGTGCCTTCTGACACTGCAGCGTGGCCCTGGCCCACCTGGTACATTTCCTGTGCCAGGCACCAGTCAACCCCTTCTTCAGGAAGCTCATTTTAGACATTTGGTCATAAGGCCCTTTAATAAGAAGGTCTTTGCACCCTGGAGCCTTGTTGTAGAGGCTGTGTGTCTGGTCTTTGTAGTGGAGGCAGGCATTGAGACTGGAGTGTGAAGTTTGCTGGACTTGGTGGGAGGGATGGAGCTTCTCTTTTTTGCCCAGAGAACAGGGACCAGTCTGCCTTGTCTGTCACTGTCCTAGCCTCTGGCCCAGTGCCTGGCATGGGATATATGTATTTGCTAAATTCTTGAATGAATGAATGAATGGCAGCCATCATGCCAGATTGATGAGACTGCAGGATAGAAGGACTTGAAGTGTCCATCCACTACAACTGACTCCTTACCATGTACCTCAGACAAGGTTCCATGTACCTTGTCATAAAACAGGATGTGGTTATTTTTTTTAGTTTACCTGCCATGGCTGTTGGTAAGTGTATAACCTTACTGTGCATTAAAAACGAAATTGTCAAGTTGGGCGCAGTGTCACAAGCAAGCCCCTGGGCAACTTAGCAAAACTCTGTCTCAAACTAAAGTTAAAAAAAATGGGTTGAGGATGTAGCTTGATAGTGGAGTATCTGGAGTTCAGCCCCCCCATATTCCAGAAAACTGTCGTGGAAACTGGTCATGGGGCATGCATCTGTAATCCCAGCACTCAGGAGGCTGAGGCAAGAGGATCACCATGAGTTCTAGGCCAGCCTGGGCTACATAGTGAGTTCAGCCTGAACTACACAGTGAACAGAAAAGCTGTCGTGGAACTTTTCAGACATGTACAAATAGATTTCAATGTATTCGTCTCCCAGCTTCAACAACTGTTAGTGTTTTGGATTCTTATTTCATCCTTCTACCCCACCCCCATCCCCAGAATATTTTAGAGCAAATACCAGGCTTGTAGTTTCGGCCAGAACGTATCTTAAGTTTGCATCAGACACAACCACCACATCATTTATGTCTACCTGGACAGTAGCTCCTTAATTAGGGTACAGGTGAGGATGCACATTGCTCATTAGCCTCTAGAAGCCTTTTGGTACCATTTTGAGGGTTCTGAAATTTGTGTGGCATGCTTTAGGTAGATTAGGTCATTTAATTTGCACAGTCCTTTGGCAGAGGGTAGAGGGCTGTTTCCATTTTGCAGGTGTAGGAAGGAAAGTCCATGGAAACTGTTGAAGACCACACAGCTTGTGGCTGAGCATGCACTAGGTGACTATGCTGGTGGTGGCTCAGCTCTCCAAGGTTACATCTGCCTGGTAACTTTTTAGAAAGTTACTGGGTTTTTTTCCACAGAAGCCTTTTTGGGCCCTGTCTCAAGGCACTGAGCTCCTGCCTCTCTTTTTCTTTTTTTGTTTCTTTTTTATTTTTGGGTATCAGGGATCGAACTTAGGACCTTGTGCTTGCAAGGCAGGCATGGTGTCACTGAGCTCATCCCTGGCTCTTGCCTCTCTTTTCTTTCTCCAGGCACCAAGGGGTTTTTTTTGGTGGTCTTGTTTTTATTCTGTTTTTGCAGTTTTTATTCTTTTTTTTGAACACAGGTCCCTTACACTGAGCTACATCCTCAGTCAGCACTTGACTTATTTACTTGTAAGAGTTGAGATAAGGGGCCGGGGATTTAGCTCAGTGGCACCCCACCTGCCTTGAAAGTGCAAGGTCCTGAGTTCAATCCCCAGTACCAAAAAAAAGGAGTTGAGACAGGTTCTAAGTTTTTGCAGGTGAGACTGGAATTTGTGATCCTCCTGCCTCAGCCTCCTAAGTGCTCGGATTACAAATGTGCATCATTGTGCCCTGCTCAAACACCAAAATTTTCAGGAACATTTCTGCCTATAGCATTTTTGGGACATTTGTTGATATTTTTTGTTTTGTTTTAACCTTTCCAACATTCCTGTTGTCTTGAACCGCTGGTGGTACATGCATGACTGTCCCCGTGGGAGGCTTGAGTGGACTTGTCCCATGCTTGTACCACCAGTGGTTCAGAGCTGCCTGACAGTGAGACATATGAATTACAGCCCCGTTGTGAATGTGTTAAGCCTTTAAAGATGAAATCAACCAGGTGAAGCTGCTAGGGGATATTTCCCAACACTTTTCAAATCTTAAATTTTTTTCTTCTTTGGCCAGGCATGGTGACACATGCCTGTAACCCCAGCACGTGGGAGGCTGAGGCAGAAGGATCACTGCAAGTTCGAAGCCAGCCTGGATTACACAGTGAGTTCAAGGCCAGCCTGAACTTCATAGCAAGACGCTGTCCTCCCCCACCCCCAAATTAATCCTCTTTGGAGTGGAATGGATTCTTCAGTCTTGACAGGATTATTCCCAAATTGCAAAAATTCTCCATATTTTTCTCTCCTTGTGAATCTTGGCTGCCACAGTCAGAAAGTGCAAGGACATTGATAGTTTTTTCTTACATCTGTAGTGGAAACCTTAGCAGCAGAGAGTAACTGCCCCAGGTCTGTCAAATGCATAATTTTTGATGGTTTTTAAATTTGTTTATTTTTGGGGGGTGGGGGAGACAAGTTTTGCTCTGTAGTTCAGGCTGGCCTTGAACTCACTAGCCCGGGCTGGCCTCAAACTCATGATGATGGTCCTGCCTCAGCCTCCTGAGTGCTGGGATGACAGGCATGTGCCACCACACCTGGGGTTTTTTGTTGTTGTTGTTCTGTTTTGTTTTTTGGTGCTGAGGATTGGATTTAGTGCCTAATACATAATACTAAGTACTGTATGGTTTTAAATGCAAGCTATACTTGTCATTCTGTTTTATATTTACAGAAATTGGTAGGCTACCCAGACATGGTGTAAGTCCAGTATTTGTGAGACTGAGGCAGGAGAATGGCAAGTTTCAGGCCAGTCTGTGCTTTGCAGTAAGACCCTGTTTAAAAAACAAACCAAAAAAATAGGGCTGTTGATTTAGCTCAGTGGTTCCGCTGCCTGCCTTGCAAGTGCAAGGTCCTGAGTTCGATCCCTGGTACCCAAAAAAACAGGGAAAAAAGGAGAAAAGGAAGAAGAAAGTAAAAACCAGCTGAGTGTGGTCATGAAGTCAGAGGTGGCATCTAGAAAGCACTGTTTCCATTTTAATAGAATTTATAATTAGGGCTGTTCAGTGCCTCGTGTATCCTGCTGTGTCGACTGGCCCCTTGGTAAGGATGCTAAAATGAACCTGTGTATAAAATACTTGGAACTAAAAAGATTTTCTGGTCTTGTAGATAGTTGAAGTATTGGTAACAACAAGGAAATCTGTCACAGTTTGAAAAGCTAAGCAAAAGTTTGATTTCCAGACACTACAGAGAAAAGTGAAAATGGTAAGTTGTTTTCTTTGATCACAGATAACTATTTCTTCATTAACGTACAAAGATGTTTATAGCAGTTCCCCAAAGCATTTGATTCTGTGATCATTTTCTATTGGAGTTTGTGAATTATAAAGTAATGTGTATCTTAGTAATTGGAATGCAGTAGTCCCTCCTTATCCGTGTTTTCGCTTCCCGCGGTTTCAGTTACTTGCGGTCCACCGCAGTCTGGAAATATTAAGTGGAAATTCCAGAAATAAGCAATTGATAAATTGTAAATTGCGCCCGATCCCCATGCCTGCGTCATTCACCTCACTTCATCTCATCACGTAGGCATTGTACCATCACCACTTCACCACGAGAGGAAGAAGGGTGAGTACCTGCACTAAGATATTTTGAGAGACCACATCCACGTGGACTTTATTCAGACACTGTTATAATTGCTTTGTTACTAGTAATTCTTAACTTCATACTTGCCTCATTTAGATTAAACTACATACATGTGTATGTTGATGAAAGGCATAGTAGATTCTGGGTTCAGCACTGTCTGCGGTTTCAGGCATCCGCTGGGGTCTTGGAGTGTATCCCTGCGCATAAGGGGGGACTACTGTGGTGTAGCGATAGCTGAGATGCCCCGTCCCTCACCTGCCTGGAGGAAAGAACAGTTGGCTTGTCTAGTTTCTCAGCCCTTCCTTCAGTTGTGTTCATGTAGTCTTACTTCACATGAAGGATAGAGAGAATAATTTAATTTGGGCTGAGCATCCTAAGTAATGAGGAGTGGGTTGCCTGGTGTCTTGGCCTCATTTTTAGCTTAGTTTTCACGTTTCCAGCGTCCAATGCGGATTTTTGTGAATGATGATCGCCACGTGATGGCAAAGCATTCTTCGGTGTATCCAACACAAGAGGAACTGGAGGCAGTGCAGAACATGGTATCCCACACCGAGAGGGCTCTCAAAGCTGTGTCTGACTGGATCGACGAGCAAGAAAAAGGCAACAGCGAGCAGGCCGAGTCTGACAACATGGATGTGCCCGCGGATGATGAGAGCAAAGAAGGGGCCGGGTAGGTTCGCAGCATTATGCTCAGCATCAGTTTCCTAAGAAGCGCCGCCTAGCTGGCTTCTGGGTACACCAACTCCCTACTGAGCCAGCCTGTGTGTGTCCTGCAGGGAACAGAAGGCAGAACACATGACCAGGACCCTGCGGGGCGTGATGCGGGTTGGCCTGGTGGCAAAGGGCCTTCTGCTGAAGGGGGACTTGGATCTAGAGCTGGTGCTGCTATGTAAGGAGAAGCCCACAACTGCCCTCCTGGACAAGGTGGCTGACAACCTGGCCATCCAGCTTGCTGTGAGTGGACTGGGCAGTGGTGGGGATGGGAGTGGGGGAGAGAAATTGTGGAGGACGTGAGGCAGAGGAAGAAGGGACCAGCGTGTGTCTGTGTACCAAGAAGCAGGCTCCCCCTTGAATCTGCTGTGGGGATACCTTTCAATAAGCGATAAGCAAGCGCTCGCTTCGGCAGCATACACTAAAACTGGAACGGTACAGAGAAGATTAGCATGGCCCCTGAGCAAGGAGGACACGCAGATTTGTTCATTGTTTTGTTGTTGTTATTGTGGGGATTGAACTTGGGACCTTGTGTTTGTGAGGCAGGTGGCGGAACCACTGAGCTAAATCTCCTGCCCAGCCGTTCGTATTTTTGCCTCCTCTTTTTCCTAATCTTGACTGGCAGGAAAACTGAGGCTCTGATTTAAAAAAAAAAATGATGTGATACCGTAAACCCACTGATGGTCTGGGGAAGTCACCCAGACATATCAACAGCTGTGAGGACCCCATGCCTGCCATGTAGCAGGCCACACAAGACCAAGGACAGTTGAGTTGGGAATGTTAGTCTGGATCCTAAAGATGAATGGATGGTGTGAGAATTAACTCTTCCTCCTGTGCCAGACCCAGATATACATAGAACTCTTGCTTCTTCCCTCCCTCCCTGGGATTGAACCCAGGGCTTTCACACTGAGCTATGTTTGCAGCTCCCAGTTTTTTTTGTTTTGTTTTTTAGTTTGAGACGGGTCTCACTGAGTTGCTTGGGCTGATCTCAAACTTGGGATCCTCTTTCTTCAGCCTCCCAAGAGTGGTGGGATTACAGGCATGTGCCAGCACACCCAGCTCACACCATTTTCTCAAAAACCCAGTTACTTGTTCCATTATAAAAGTACTGTGTAATGGACTGTGACATTTATGGAGCACTTAACTGGTGGAGGCCCAGCCCTCCCCTGAGTATGCAGGCAGGAGGCCTGAGGCCTGGAGCTAGACAGCTGAACAGTTGGTTCCAGCCTTTGGCTGAGAGGCCAGAAGGAGTGGTAGGGCCTAACTGCACCACTGATGTGTGCTGTGCCATTGCAGATTGATCACTGGGCTTAGCTACAAAAGAGGAAATTTAAAATGATCTTAGGCCAGAGATTTAGCTCAGTGGTTCTGCCGCCTGCCTCCCAAGCACAAGGTCCCGAGTTTGATGCCTGGTACCAAAAACAAAACAAAACAAAACAAAAAAACCGCTTCCCTGTCTTTACAGGGAATGGGGAAAAAATAAGAACCAAGATACATCATGTACAGGTACAAGTACCCAATGATAAATGTAAAGTATTGTATACCTAAAATGTACCAATAAAAGAATTTAAGAGAAAAATAAAATAAAATGATCTTAAATCTTGTTCCATTGAAAAGAAAAATGTTCTCATATAAACATGTATCCTGTCATATGGGGCTGAGCATTTGTGGTTCAGGACAGAGAGCCATGCAGTATGTTAGACACTACTAAGCAACTGAAGATGATGACCTAAAATGTCTTTTAGTAGTGACTTTCAAATTTTATCCTTATCTATAAAAAGAGTCTCAAGTGCAGCAAATCGATGTAAATACTTGAAGAGTCATTCCTTTTTTTTCTTCAGCACGGGATCAAATCCAGTGCCTCTCACATGCTAATCACAAGCAGCACCACTGAGCTACACCCCCAGCCTAGGAATCATTCCATAAACATGGAAGGAGTGGGCAGGGGCTGAGGTGTTG
This sequence comes from Heterocephalus glaber, assembly GCF_053883595.1. NCBI lineage: Eukaryota > Metazoa > Chordata > Mammalia > Rodentia > Bathyergidae > Heterocephalus > Heterocephalus glaber. The sequence goes on along the minus strand of NW_028258457.1, from coordinate 8,299,599 downwards.
CTCTTCGGTTGGGAGTGTGCTGGACATGGGCTTAGCAAATGCTGAGGGCCGGGGTTCCATTTCTAATTTTAAAAAACAACGGGAAAAGCAGGGCAAAGTGTGTCATCCCAAAAAGCTGAGGCATGAGCCGAGCATGGTGGTGCATGTTTGTGATTCCAGCACCTGGAGGCTGAGGCAGGAGGGTCTCTGTAAATTTGAGGTCAGTCTAGGCTACATGGTGAATTGAAGGCCAGCCTGAACTGCATAGTGCGACCCTGTTTCAAAACCAACACAACAAGAAAGCTGAGGCAGAAGGACTGCAGATTTCTACTTGTTCTGGGCAGTTTAGTGAGACTTAGTCTAGATAGGTAAGAGATGAGATGGATGGATAGACAGGCAGGAAGGCTAGAGATGTGGCTTCCGGGTGCCATTCCTAGTACCACAGAATGAAAAAGAAATCACTTCAGTGGTTCTTGACAGCCTCCTCCCCATACACACATGTGGCATGTCTGCACACAAGGGGAGGTTGGACTGCTCCCCGCACCTAGGGGTTACAGGTGGGGTGCTGTTCACATTCTGTAGTGCACAGAGCAGCCCCTGAACCAAGAAAGTTGATTGTGTTGGTGTTGAAAAAAATCCTAATTTAGGGCTGGGGACTTAGCTCAGTGGCACTGTGCCTGCCTGGCAAGGACAAGGTCTGTCCTGAGTTCAATCGCTGGTACCAAAAAAATAAAAAAATCCTAATTTACCCAGGTGTGGTGGCGCATGCCTGTCATCCCAGCACTTAGGAGGTTGAGGCAGGAGGATCTCTGCAAGTTGGAGACCAACCTGGCCTATATAGTGAGTTCAAGGGCAGCCTGAACTACATAGCGAGACTCTGTCTCAAAAAACTAAAAAAAGAAAAATTCTAATTTTTATTTTCAGTGTTTGTTCTCTAGTACGTGATGATCATAGTACTGTTTCTTTTAAAAAAATAATAAAAGCTTGAGTTTGCTGCCAAAGTAGCACAAGGAAAAACAAAGTCACACATGTGAGCCTCTTTGCAGATTTGCAGCAGTAAACACCTTTCTGTGCATCGTAGGACACAAAGTATTTCCCTGTGGGTGTCTGGGACTATGTGCTTCCATGTGCTGTCTTCCGCTCAGTGCCCACTTGTAGTGCCCCGCACAGTCTGGTGGTGTGGGCATGTTGAGTCCATTGTACAAATCATCAGCCTCAGTCTTGATTGGACTGATTTATCCAAAGTTACTGTTTTTTTTTTTTTTTTTTTTTGGTACTAGGAATCGAACTCAGAATCTTGTGCTTGCGAGATCCAAAGTTACTATTAAGTGATAAAGGGAGGAATCACATGCTGGTTACCTTGTTGATTCTAAACAGTTTCTGTTTGATGAAGATGTTACTGTGTTGCTCTGCCTGGCCTCAAACTTCTGGACTGAAGCAATCCTCTTGATTCAGCCTTTCAGGTAGCTGGGGCTACTGCCTCTGAACCTGGCTTGAGTTGCAGGGTTTTTTTTTTTGTGGGGGGTGGTTTGGTCCTGGGGATTGAACTCGGGACCTTGTGCTTGAAAGGCAGGCAGTGCAACCACTGAGCTAAATCCTCAGCCCCATTTTTTTTTTAAAAGAAAAACAAAAAAAAACAGGGTCTCTAGGGCTGAGGATTTAGCTCAGTGGTGCTACCGCCTGCCTTGCAAGCACAATGTCCTGAGTTTGATCCCCATACTGAAATAAATAAATAAAAATTTAAAAAATAAAAACAAGGTCTCGCTGCACAGTTGAGGCTGGTTTTACACTCACTATGTAGCCCAGGCTGGCCTCGAACTTGAAGCAATCCTCCTGCATCAGCTTCCTGTGTGCTCAGTTGACAGGTGTGTGCCAGCATGCCCAGCTTCAGGCTCCCTTTTTTTTTTTGTATTTCAAACAAGGTCTCACTAAGTCACTAAGCTGCCCGAGCTGCACTCAAACTTGGAATCCTCCTGCCTCAGCCTCCTAGCTTACTCAAATAACTGTGTACCACTGTGCTGAGGAAGTGTTTTGAAGTTCGGTTTTCTTTTTCAGGCTGTAACAGAAGACAAGTACGAAATACTCCAGTCTGTGGATGATGCTGCAATTGTGATAAAAAATACAAAAGAGCCCCCGCTGTCTCTGACCATTCACCTAACATCCCCCGTTGTCAGAGAAGAGATGGAGAAGGTGCTAGCTGGAGGTAGGAGGCCGAGACAGGCCTGCAGGACTTTGAAACCAGGTGTTCCTTCTCTGTAAATGTGCTGTTCAGTTTTGGATTGCTTTGTGTAGGTGGCACAGGTGTAGATGTGTCCAACTTCACTATGTGAGAATGTCTCCCAGTGACCTTGAGCATTTGGGAGTTTGACCAAATGGCATTAAAAGTTTGAGTAGCACTTTCCGTGTGGGGAGTCGCACCATTTTGTTGTTCTGAATTCTAGAATAATCTCAAATGTAAGTGGTAAAACTTGTTTCCCTCAAGCCATTTTGATGATAGCCACATAGCTCTGCAGGAGTGTCGCGTTAGAGGCCAGTCTGCGTTGCAGCAGTGCCAAGGTGTCTCGATTTGTCCTCTGCCTCTGGCACTTTCGTATCCCGGCTGTCTAAGATGCCAAGGCCTGGTGCAGTGTTGGATGGCGTTTTCATCTGGTGTGTGCTTTTCCACCCGACTTGAATGCTAATGCTATGTCCACAGTTCATCTGCCCTGGCCCAATCACATCCCTGCCGGGCAGACGACTGAACAAGACACACTTGGCCCTGCTGCAGCACACACTGACAAGGTGCCCTGTACTGTTGCCAGTCACCTCTGGCTTTTCTGATACCGACGACCGAAGCTCTTCTAGTGTATCCACTTAGGGACGCTGGACCTTTGACCAACAGGACTCTCTCTGTCACGGGCTGGGGCTAGGGCAGTCCCACCTAGTGGGCGGAGGTGGTCCCCTTGCCGCAGATGCCTTGGGATGGCTGTTGTGGGAAGCAGAGAGGGAGTTCATTTCCACTCCCCCCACCTCTTTGTCTTGTTTTGTTTTTGCTATTGAAAATTCTGGACCAGCTCTTATATGGGGAGAAAGCAAGGGAATAGTCTTGTTAGAAGATAGGATCTGCCTATCTTTCCCCTTCCCCGTGGATTATTCCTTTTAGAATTACTTCCCATTTTTGATTTTGCTTTTTGGTTTTTTTGGAGGAGGCCTCCAATTTTTTCCAATTTCCTCTCAGGGCAGAGTTCATTGCATTCTAGCTTCTCCTTCCCTGCTCAAGGGTGGAGATGAATTCAGATTCTGGGAAACTCAGCTGCCCGTTAGGAAGCTGCCACATCCCCTTTCCACCTGACAGAAACCCCTTGGTCAAACTGTGCCTTGTCTTCTTATTCCATCCATGAATAGAAACGCTATCAGTCAACGACCCCCCGGACGTTCTGGACAGGCAGAAATGCCTTGCTGCCTTGGCGTCCCTCCGACACGCCAAGTGGTTCCAGGTTTGCATTTTGTTCTTCTCTTTGTCTTTCGGTAGCGAATTCCTAAGTTTAACTTGGCTAACTGATCATTAAGGTTCTGTACCGTTGATGAGAGCTGTGCTGATCTTAGCACCTGCCGCTGTGCAGCTGCTAATGGAGTGCACCCAAAACAATTTGAAACCTCAAGGAGGCTTGTGCCAGTCCAGTGCAGGTGGGCTGCTGCTGCTTTGTGTTAAGAGTAACAGCTTCAGTACACACAATTAAGTCATTTGTGGCTGCACGCTTGGTGGCAACATACACTTAGCGTTTACACTTGGCAAAGCAGCACCATGACTTTGTGTCATTCATGTTTGGTTTGTGTCTGTGGAGCTGCCTTCGTGAAAAGTACCTGTGCTTTCTTCCTCTAGGCCAGGGCCAACGGGCTGAAGTCCTGTGTCATTGTTATCCGGGTCCTGAGGGACCTGTGTACCCGTGTGCCCACCTGGGGTCCCCTCAGAGGATGGGTAAGGCACCTTGCGGACAGCTGGGGCAGCGGGGTTGTGTGTGCAGGGGTCTCCTCCACACCGTATGGGCAGGCTGGGCCCTTTGAGCTGTGGCTGTCCCATACCGCGGGGACTGCTTGTTTGCCAGTTGCTGCAGCCCTTGCTCTGGTGGGATAAGAGTGAGACAAGGACACCGTGGGGAGGATGATGTGACCCACTGAGGAAATGTGGGCAGATGCTCTTGTACAGTCAGCAAGCTAGGGCTTGGCCGGTTCTCAACAATTTCCTGTCTCCTTACTGTCCACATTTAAGATCAGTTTGGTATCCTTAAATGTTTCATTTGAAATAGAAGTACCTACCTCATCTATATCCTCAGCATGGCCTCTTGGCCCACACAGCCTCAAAGATTTCGTGTCTGGTTCTCTGAAGAAAAACCTGTTCAAACTTATCTGTAGCTACTGGTAGAGAACTTGCCTTGCCTGTGTGCGGCCCTGGCCTCAATCCCCAAGAGCACGGCAAAAGGGAGAAGTGGCCTCCTCATGCCCCAGATGTCACCTTCAGCTTTGATGTTACTACAAGGCCGTGATTCCTGTGCCCTACCCCTCTCCCCCAGTGACAGCACCTTACCACATGGGCCATCCTCCTGCCACAGCCAGTCACTCACTATCTGTCTTGCCTTCCAGCCCCTGGAGCTCCTGTGTGAGAAGTCCATCGGCACAGCCAACAGGCCGATGGGCGCTGGCGAGGCCCTGCGGAGAGTGCTGGAGTGCCTGGCGTCCGGCATCGTGATGCCAGGTTGGGGCCTTGTGCTTTGCCAGTGGCAGGGAAACAGGGAAAGGACAGGGATCAGGCCCATGGCCCCCTCCTCGCTGGTCCACTGACTGGGTTAGGGCAGCAGCAGCTCCGTATCCCCTAGGGCGAAGCATGTGACTACCCTCTTGCACCATCATATCCAGCCCTGTGCCGGGTCCCCAGCCGAGATTCGGAGGGCGGATCCGGCTGCAGTGGTGACCCACTCCCACGTGACTTTCTTGCTCTGAGACACAAGTGGATTATTTCTGTCAAGGGCTGGACGCTGAGTGGGTCACCGAGCTCGGCGTGTTTTCCAGAGCTGGGTGTGGATGGGGCGCGGGGGGTAATGCACCTGGTTCCCTCAGCCAGCACAACTCTACTGAGATGCTAAAGATAATCCTCTGCATATCTTCCTTGTTTCCTGCCTTCAGATGGTTCTGGCATTTATGACCCTTGTGAAAAAGAAGCCACTGATGCTATTGGGCATCTAGACAGACAGCAACGGGAAGATATCACACAGAGTGCGCAGGTATAGTCGTCGCCATTGCCAACGTGAGCCCGTACCCAGTCTGCACTCACTGGCTCCAGTCCCATGACTGGGTATTCTCAGGGCAGCCCCTGGATCATAGGCTCAGGTCGGGGACTGAAGGCGAAGGCACGGTGTGATACAAGGCGTCCCAATCTGGGCTTCTTTCCCCTGGTGCCATGTGTGGTTGTCGTCTGGCCCTCGCTTGCCCAAGTGCCACATTCGCACACCAAGAGCAGCAGGGCAACTTTTGCTGTGCAGCCTGCTCTGGGGGTCCTTCCCCGCAGGCCACCACCTGGCTCCATGTGGCAACCAGTCCCCAGGTTGGGGCCTCCTGTATACCTCTCGAGGGGGGTGATCACAGGCTGGCCCTCCCCCACAGCAAGGCTGGGCCCGAGCGCTCAGGCCCTGCCCTAGCTGTTGGGGGACCCCTTGCTGATGTAGGGGAAACCATTAGCAGCTCCCCAGCTCCTGCCCTGAACCAGAAGGCATTAGTGAGCGCACATACTGTGGCCATGGGTGCAGGCAACCGAGTCAGACTCCCTTTTCCCCTTCTCCAGCATGCACTGCGGCTCGCTGCCTTTGGCCAGCTCCACAAAGTCCTGGGCATGGACCCCCTGCCTTCCAAGATGCCCAAGAAACCAAAGAACGAGAATCCAGTGGACTACATCGGTAAGTGCCCAGGCACTGGGCAGCTGGGCTCTGCAGTGTGGACAGCTGCATGTCTCAGTCATGTCCACCTGGTCTCCTTTCAGTTCAAATCCCTCCCAGCACCACCTATGCCATTACCCCCATGAAACGCCCAATGGAGGAGGACGGTGAAGAAAAGTCCCCCAGCAAGAAGAAGAAGAAGATTCAAAAGAAAGGTAATACGCCTTGCTAGCAGTGCTGCTCTTGATCTCATCTGCTCCAGTAAAGCCTTGCCCTAAGTGGTGATCACAAGGCCTGGTTGTGCTTTTTCTCCAGTACAAATATTCAAGTCCTGCTGGGCATGGTGGGGCATCCTGTAATCTTAGCACTCAGGAGCCTGAGGCAGCAGTAGGATGGCCTTGATTTCAGGGTCAGCCTGGGCTACACAGTGTGAGCCTGTCTCAAAAAACTTAAAAAAAAAAAAAAATTCAAACTTAAAAGTGAGTACAGGGGCCAAGGCACTGCGCCTGCCTTTCAAGCACAAGGCCTTGAGTTCTATCCCTGGTACCAAAAAAAAGAAAAAAAGTGAGTACATAGATGTGGGCATGGAACAGCAGGGGAGATGTGTATACCACCTGCATCAGACAGCAGAGTCACAGCGTTGCTCGGGCTGTGGGTGGCCAAGGCCTGTGGAACCTCAGCCCAAGCCATCTTGGTGCTCTCTTCTCAGAGGAGAAGGCTGAGCCTCCCCAGGCCATGAATGCACTGATGCGTTTGAACCAGCTGAAGCCGGGGCTGCAGTATAAGCTGGTCTCCCAGACAGGCCCTGTGCACGCCCCCATCTTCACCATGTCTGTGGAAGTGGATGGCAGCTCATTTGAGGCCTCAGGGCCCTCCAAGAAGACCGCCAAGCTGCACGTGGCTGTTAAGGTGAGTGCAGCCTGGATGCTGGCTTCCTGGTGGCAAAACCACTTGTTGAGCACCTTCAACCCTGAGGACAGCGTGCATCTCTGGGAGGGTGCAAAGCACTGGAATGGTTAGGTTTTCAAGCATTTCCAGGTCATACAGGGCAGAGAAAGAGTTGAGGGTTCTTAAGTGTGGCTGCTGCCCAGTGCTTTCTGGGGAACTAAAAGAAGACATCCAGCCACGTGGCTGAGCTTCCCCCTCCATGCATCCAGTCCAGGGTACCCAGATGGCCCTGCATGGCTGAGCCATGCCGCGCCCTTCCTCATGGCCTTCCTGTGTCTGTGGCCCTACAGGTGTTACAGGACATGGGCTTGCCGACAGGTGCTGAAGGCAGGGATTCCAGCAAGGGGGAGGACTCTGCTGAGGAAACGGAGGCAAAGCCTGCTGTGGCGGTCCCGCCCCCCGTGGTAGAAGCTGTGTCGACCCCCAGCGCCACCTTCTCCTCGGATGCCACCACTGAGGTGAGCGCATGGTGGGCACTGGAAGTGAGCACCGCGCCAGGCACCTAGCCTCGGGTCCTTCCTCTGTGTTCCTGCGAGCCAGAGAGAAGTGCAGGGGGAGGTGGCCACTGCTCACAGTGGTGCAGGCTCCCAAGGGAGCTGGCAGGGACACAGGCAGGACTGGCAGGAGCCTGGAGTTGTGGCTGAAGCCCTGTCTGAAAGCCTGTAGCTGAGTTTGTTGCTTTTCTTTTGTGCTTTCCCTGAGAACGTAAAACAGCAGGGGCCGATCCTGACTAAGCATGGCAAGAACCCGGTTATGGAACTGAATGAGAAGAGGCGAGGCCTCAAGTACGAGCTCATCTCTGAGACCGGAGGCAGCCATGACAAGCGCTTCGTCATGGAGGTGAGCCTCTTGGCTGGAGAGGTACCAGGGTGGGGTTTTTCTCCCTGGGGGCACCGTGTCAGTGCCACACCCTTCTATTCCATCCAGGTCGAGGTTGACGGACAGAAGTTCCAAGGTGCTGGTTCAAACAAGAAAGTAGCAAAGGCATATGCTGCTCTTGCTGCACTTGAAAAGCTTTTCCCTGATGCCCCTCTTGCCCTCGATGCCAACAAAAAGAAGAGAGCACCAGTTCCTGTCCGAGGCGGACCAAAATTTGCTGCCAAGGTGAGCACTGGACCCTGACCTCAACCTTTCATTCCTCGGTGTGGTGGGACTTATTGGGGGGGTGCCCTGCAAGGGTGGACTGACCCTGCTGTCTGCTTTGCTCTCTCCTCAGCCCCACAACCCGGGCTTCGGGATGGGCGGCCCCATGCACAATGAGGCGCCCCCGCCCCCCAACCTCCGAGGGCGGGGGCGAGGTGGCAGCATCCGAGGGCGAGGCCGGGGCCGAGGATTTGGGGGCGCCAACCACGGAGGCTACATGAATTCTGGTGAGAGCCATCTCTCTATTATGTGGGACCCCAGAAAGGGCAGGGCTGGGCCAGGCTACATCTTACCCAGTAACCTGCCTGCTCTCTTCCAGGCGCCGGGTACGGAAGTTATGGGTACGGCGGCAGCTCTGCGACTGCAGGCTATAGTAAGTTGTATTTCTCTGTCTCCACGTGGGCGGAAGCAGCAGCTGGTGGGGGCCTGAGTTAGAGCAGGGCGCACGGCCTCCCTGAGGCTAAGGCGCTGCCCGCACCTTTTTGCAGTGATTAGGCCAGAAGGCCCTCGAGGCCTGTCCCACAGGCGTCCTGGACTCTCAGTGCGGACACACCCACTGTGTGCCTTCCAAGTCCTTAGAAGCCAGAATTTACATTTCTCTGCTTTGAGCGGTGTGGAGCAGCAATCTCACGAATGCGCCTTTCCTGCCAGTGCACCGCTCTTGTCTTGAGAAGGAGCCTTCATTGGGGGCCACAGGAGCAGAGAAATCTAAAACATGAATTTCAAATGTGGCGCTCTGTGCCCTTTTTCAAAAGAATTCTAATTTCTTCTCTCTGCTCTGTCTCCCCCTTTTGTAGGTGACTTTTTCACAGACTGCTACGGCTATCATGATTTTGGGTCTTCCTAGAGCGTCTAAAAGTATTGCACACAAAATCAACTTTTTACTCCAATTTCCTCCAACTCCAAAACCCAAAGTGTCCGTGCTGTGTCCCTGTGCTTCACTGGGTTTCTCAACCGTGGCTTTCCACCGCAGCTTGTCTGAAACTCTTAGCCTGCAGAATTTAAGACAATGGCAGTTTTTATCGTGATTTGCCTTTGAACTTGGGTCATATTGAAGTTCACACTAAGTGGAAAACAATTTTCTCAGAGAATGTATTTTTGTGCAGACTTGCACAGAATTCTAGAGCCAGCGTTGTTCAGCATCAAGGCAAAAGCCCACCTTTGCTTTTTATGGAAAGCATTACTTTATTTAAAGAGACAGTTAATGACGCATTTTAATCTACCTTTGTCTTAATTTACAGCAGGTTTTGTATGAATTTTTAACCTTTTAACAAACTCCCAAATCTGGTTGATGCCTTTGACAGTGATGAAAATTTCACCACATCTGAATCCAGAGCAACTGACTTTCTTTTTAATTAAACGAGCATGTAAAATGTTGGGAATGGGGGGAATTTGTACACTGCGCTGAGATATCTCCTCCCGCCTTTGTAATACTCTGGTGGGTTCTTGTTTGGGATGCGGTATTTTGTGGCTGGTTTAGCTAGAGAGTGAACTCTCAAAGGTATCAAAACTGTGCTTCCATTACCTGTGTGAGAAACAGACAGGCTTTAAAGGGTAGAAAACAAGAAATTTTGCAAGTCAGGATCACAGCTGCAAGTGCATGGAATCTGGATTTTTTTAAGTGGGGCTTTAAAAATACTCAAGTAGAAAGAGCCTGGCCCACCCTCAGGTTTGAGAGAGAAGAGGTGGCGTGGGCTTTGGCAGGCAGGGCCAGGCTGCTGAGCTCAGGCCACAGGCTCCAGCGGCCTTGATGCCTCTCCTCGCTTGCCTGCAAGGGCACCAGACCTGGTGGCTCCTCGCTGAGCCCGTCTGTTTGCAGGGCCCTTGGATGCTGGGGTTCAGCTTCTGCTCAGCACTCATTTTCACAGCAAAGCCTGCAACTGTGTTGACTTGCAAGATTTTGTGTTTATTCAGGCAAAAACTGGTCAAAAAACGGTTACTGTATGATTTGTTCCCCAAGGTTTGAAACATTCAGTGAAACTTCTTAAAACTGATTGCATGATGTATTTTTTTTTTAGAAAGTTATTGTTTGAGAATAATGTCTTTTTATACCAGGAAATAGTTATCCTGAATGACGTTGAAAACTTCTCCTCCTCTTTATTTTTTTTTAATCAATACATGTTAAAGTAACAAGCCCGCCGTACTTGCGTCTTCATTCATTCCTGGCTTCAGGCGGGGCAGATGGGGCGCTCAGTGCAGGACACTGGGGAAGGGCTAGGGGTGGGGTTCTCAGGGAGGGGTCCACAGGGTCTGCACTGAGCCTCGCATGTTTGCTTCCCTGCATCTCAGTGTTGTGGCTTGGGGGGGTCGCTGCCTGAAGAAAACAGACGCCTGATTGCAGACCAGTCCTGCGGACGAGTGCCTGTGCCCTTAACACCTGACACACCAGCATGAGGGACTGTGCCGTCTCCGGGGATGGGAGGCATGTGGGGCTCCCCAGTCACCCCACCCAGAAGCCTTTGGGCCCTTGGTGCTCTGTCTGGGAAGCGAGCACAGGCTGTCATCCTGCCCACCCTGGGCTCCGAGGGGCAGGTCCTCTCCTGACCATGGGCCCAGCCCCACCTGCTGTGGGAGCCCGGGCGCTCCATGCCGGGTGCCGCAGACTGGCTGGACTGGTGGGCTGTTCACAGCCTGCCTTCAGCCTAGCCTGCCCTCCTGACTCTGTAGGGTGTCCTGTTGTTCCACTGGGAACTCTGGTGGGACGGAGTGTTGACAAACCTAGCGACCGGAAGCTGTGCCCTCGGTGTAGCATTCTGGGCCTCAGGACCAGCTCGTCTGTCCTGTAGCTCAGGCTGGCCTGTGCTCCACAGCTGCTGTGCTGGGGACGAGAAAGGGCTTAGGTGCCCAGCTCTGCCCTGCCTGAGCCGTGGGTTTCTGCACAGGCAGACAGGGAGCCTCCCCCATCATTGGTCTGAGTCTTGCCTTGCTCTTCAGGAATGAGGTCGGACCCCTTGGGCGGCCTTCAGGAATGCTGCAGGGCTCTAGGGCTGCACCACAGGGGATCTGGCATGGACCAAGCCTGTGCCTGTCCAGCCCATTTCCAGCACAGAGGGAGGAGGTGGGGGTGGCTTGCTGCTTCTCAGGGGCTTTGCTTTCCTGTCACCGTTGGGGACATCTGGGTAGCCGTCAGTCCTGAATGTCATCCGCACTCGGAGCCCATCTCATTGTAATGTTGACATCTGCTGCAAAAGCTGCTGTCGCGCCACTGCTTGGCAAAGATCCCTTGTTGTCATCAGCTGATGGGTGAGTGGAGCTGAAGGCTGGGCCGGCCCGAGCCGGGTGGCCTTCTCCAGCAGAGCCCGCTCTCCTCCTGTCCCCCACTGCCTCTGGCAGCGGGCTTGCAGGTCAGCCTTCAGGGCCCACGGCTGCCACCCTCCTTCCCCACCCCCTTCCCCTTCCTCGTCCTCCGCCTGACCCGCTGCCTCCCTGTCTAGGTCAGTTCTACAGCAACGGAGGGCATTCTGGGAATGCTGGTGGTGGCGGCGGCGGGGGCGGTGGTGGCTCTTCCGGCTATGGCTCCTACTACCAAGGGGACAACTACAACTCACCGGTACCCCCAAAACACACTGGGAAGAAGCCGCCACATGGGGCCCAGCAGAAGCCATCTTACGGCTCAGGCTACCAGTCCCACCAGGGTCAGCAGCAGTCCTACAACCAGAGCCAGTACGGCAACTATGGCCCACCACAGGGCAAGCAGAAGGGCTACAACCACGGGCAAGGCAACTACTCCTACTCAAACTCGTACAGCTCGCCGGGAGGCGGGGGCGGCTCAGACTACAGCTACGAGAGCAAATTCAGTGAGTTGGCCTCTGGCGCCTAGGCCTCTGGCATGGGGCCTAGAAGAGGACTGGCTGTGTGGCTGTGGGTGGCATTGGGAGGATCCAGAGCCAGGACCCCAGTCCAGGTCTTTGGCAAACTCCTTTCCCTCGGCTTCTGCATAGATGGCTGTAGCTGTGGCCTCAGTCCTGTCCTGACGTTCTGGCTGGGCCTGGCTGGAGACTAGACTACGAGGCACCTTCCTGGGACTGCCCTAGAGGCAGTGCGGCCTCCAGCCCCTGGAAAGAGCCAAACCCTTGTCTCTGCCCTGTGCCCCCAGGCTGCACAGGCCTTGGCTGCGCTGGGGCCTTGCTGGCAGCGCAGCGTAGGTGTGTTCTCATGAAGGAAGAGCAAGCTCAGTAAGGCTGGGGATTTGAAGGAGGCTGTGCTGTGTCATGCCTGAGTAGGCCAGGAAGCACTGTGCCTGGTGACAGTGGGACGCTGTCATAGCTCTCGAGAGACCCTGAAGAGGACCTGAAACTCTTAGCCCGTAGAATTTAGGACAGTGGCAGTTTTTATTGTGATTTGCCTTTGAACTTGGTCATATTGACATTCACACTTGAGTTGGAGGGGAAGGTAGTGGCGGTGTGTGAGAGAGCTGAGTGTCCCAGCTTGGTGACCAGCCTGACCTAGAGCAGGTTGACCTTGCATGGCTCTGGGTTGCCCCTGGCACCACTTTCTGGGGCTGATATGTGCCAAGTTTAAGCAGACAGCCATCTGTAGAGTCGGGCTGGGCCGCGTCCAGGGGCGCCCTTGCAGGCCCCCTAATCACACTGTCTTCTCTCCCCCAGACTACAGTGGTAGTGGAGGCCGAAGCGGTGGGAACAGCTACGGCTCAGGCGGGTCATCCTACAACCCAGGGTCCCACGGGGGCTACGGCGGAGGTTCTGGGGGCGGCTCCTCATACCAAGGCAAACAAGGTGGGCCTGGGCAGCACGTGGCACAGCCGGGGGGCCCAGAGGTGCTGTGATGGGGACGTCACGTGGCAGGAGCAGAGCACCATGTGGTGGGGTCACAGTGACAGATCCCTGTGCAAACCAGGTCTGGGGCCATACCAGCTCTTGGGCTTTTCGTTTACAGAAACCAGAGACCAGAAGTTGCCAGACTCAAAAGTGTTGGCTCCTTCAGGTGCCAGTGACAATGAGGGCCATACTGAGTTGTGATGTCGGGTGCAAACTGATGCAGTAGCACGCTCAGGGATCCTGCTTCTGTGACTGGGCAGGTCACCACTTCTGTCACCATCCCAGAAGTCAGGATCGTTCCTCATGTCTCAGGCTGTTGGTGACAGCCAGACCTGAGGACAAGCAGGGGACTTGGCAGAGCGAATCAGAAGCCTGTGGGGCTGCCCTCCTGGGGAGCCATGGTGGCAGGTGGGCCCCCTTCCCCTCCTCTAACCCACCTCTCTCTCGTAGGAGGCTACTCTTCACAGTCGAACTACAACTCCCCGGGCTCTGGCCAGAACTACAGCGGCCCTCCCGGCTCCTACCAGTCCTCACAGGGTGGGTATAGCAGGAACGCAGACCACAGCATGAACTACCAGTACAGATAAAGCCCTGCGTGGGCTGTGGCCTCCGCCTCCTGCACTTCCGCCCGCCCGCCAGAAGATTCAGTTCGACACATCACAGTTACCACGTCAGCCAGCCGGCCCTCCAGGCGCCCCACCCGTCCACGTTGCTGTGTTGTGAGGTGCAGCGGCCCCGGGCCGTGCTGTGACCCCTGTTTAGCCGTGTTTGGGACTCCGTGTCTTCAATGGTTTGTTAGTTGCCATTACAGCCTCGTCTGGGTAGAGTTTGAGTTCTTTACCGTTCAGTATCCCTCTGTCTATTTACACTTGGTGTTAACGTTGACTCGTTTGTCTTGAAATAGTCATGGAAGGGATACGTCATCTGTTAATGCTTTTGTGAAGTGAGTTAAATGAGCTTTCTGTATTTTAATGCTTTAGTGTTTCAGTTTTATAAGTGAAGATTTTATTTTAAAAACCAGTGGGAAAGAGTGGGGATTTTTGTACGTCTGGGTCATTCAGGCAGTATATCTGAGTTCAGCTGAATGTAGACAAATAAAGAAAAAGTAAAGTGCGTGCGCCTCAGGCCTGCGTGTCTGACCTTCCAGCCGGGCTGTTCCTGCCCTCAGAAAGTGAGGTGAGGATGGCAGAATGGCCCCTGGTCACCAGAGAGGGGCTACCTCCCGACATCTTTTCCTGCCAGGGCGGCTCCACCTAGGCATCTTGGCACCAGCTCCTAGGGGTGTCAGGGAGGTCCGAAGTGGCCCTCACTGGCCTTTGGGGTGGGATCCAAAACTGCAGCTCCACCTCATTTCGCCTCCAGGAGTTCTGGTGTCATTTGTCATTTGTAGTGTAATCTCACATTGTGAGATTGTGAGCCACTGCTCTGGTGGCAGGCCTAGCTCACTTGGAATAGTGCAGAGGAGAGCCTGGTGATGTAAGCCCAGACCTGGTCCAGCTGTGCAGGGAGGGCTGGCAGCGCTGTCGCCCGCAGGACACCACAGCCCGAGCCTCGAAGAGCCTCAGGTGGAGAGGTTGGGCTCTTTCCATCTCCGGGTACCTGGACTGAGTAGCAGACTTCCTGGAGCTGAGATTCCACCTCCCGGGGCAGCGCTGCAGTGTTGGGGACCAGAGCGTGCTCCTGGCTTCTGAAGGGTAGAGGCCCAGGCGGCTGCCCGATGTGCAGCATGAAGAACAGCGCCTCACTGCAGGAACTTTGTGGCAAAGCGTGGAGGAAACAGCTGAACCTTGGGCTGCACTGGCCTAGCCCAGCGAAAGGAGCAGTGGTGGCGGCATCACTCTGCTGGCATCTGTCTGGGAAGAGCCTGTGTGTCCTTGGCGCACACTGCCCCAGCTACCCCAACCTCCGAGACCTGGGCAGCTGCTGCTCTGCACCCTAGGCGCTCTTGGCCTCCCCACTGTGGTGACCTTGTGTGTCGGGAGAGGCAGGGACCGTGTACGAAGAACTCCTCTGCTACCACGGGGCAGGTGAAGACGCCTTGCTGAGGGAAGAGCTTGCACTGAAGCTCCGGAGGATGATGCGCTCCGCTACTGGGGAGAGGTGGGAAGAAGAGGTGGCCTACAGTGACGACGTTTGGGTGGCCGGTGGGTGCCACAGGACCCCCTCCAAGGCACAGTCATGGAGGGATGGGTCCCAACTCTGATTTTGATGAACTGAATTTTTTTTTTTTGATGATGATGATGATCTGCAATTTCATGAGTCTGTGATGAATTGTGATGAGTCTGGTCCACCTGTGGATACTTGGAGGGCCAGGACAAGAAGAGACTGGTACTGTGTTGGAAGCAAGAGGACACCAGAGTGGGTAGCCTGTGTCACTCGTGCACAGGGAAGAATGAGAAATGTCTACATGACTCCCTGGCCAAGCGCTGCCCAGCAGCTGTCGTCCGCACCAGCTTTCCCTTAAAACAGCATTCCTGAGTCACCCTCACGTTCAACCAACTGCAGCCCCAACCTGAGGGCTCCCACCCACCCGGTCTTCCAGGCATCGAAGAGCTGGGGAGTATGGCATCCTTGGCATCCTGAGCTGGTTTGGGGACCTCACTGGTGCTGAGGGTCCTGCATTGTCCCAGCCCTCTGGACCTGCCAGGCCAGCAAGCTGGGGAGCTTTTCTGCCTCTACCAGGAGCAGCTGGCAAGAGTGGGTTTGCAGTGGAGGCTCCTTGGCCAAGGTCAGGGTGGTTTAGGTAGATGGTGTCCTGTGCCTGGAGTCACCGCAGAGGCCCCAGGAGGGGCCTGGGAAGAGCTCCAGGGTGGGGCTGCACTCACCACAGAAGGCACAGGATGGATGCCTGGGAGCAGAGGAGGGGGAGAGAAGACCAGCGGTCTCTAGCTGAGGTGATGTTAGGGACGGGGAGCAAATGATGTGTATGTGACATGACAGAGGGCACAGGGTTTCCAACTCCCTGGTTAAGCAGTGCCCGTGGGACCCTGATGGACTTCCGGGCCAGGGGTCCCGGACCCGACCTGGGAGTCCTCGCCCAGTGGCCTGATGAGCCTCTGCTGTGGCTGGGGAGTGGCATTTCCTCTACAGTGCTGACCCTTGTGCCACTGGCAGGACCTGGCCCTCAGAAGTCACCCGGGCCTGACTGCAGCCAGTGTCGGGCTCCACGTTCACTTGCACTTCACTTGCGCCTGAGACCTCTGGACACGGCAACAACGCAGCAGGCCTTAGGCTCAGATGCTTCCTCTAACCCATCCCATAATAAACACTTATGTGTGTGTCTCATTGAGTCACCGTGTGTGTATTCAGTGGCGCTTAGGTGTCTGGTCCTGTGCTGGGAATATAGCAGTAAACATGGTACCTGCTGGAAGAGGGGTGTCCCAGCATCCGTCCACCCGAGCGGGACAGGATGGTGGGGCGGGTGAGGGAAGGGTGTGCATGGCCCGGAGAACAGCTCGCTGGCAGGTGCACACAGGTTTCCAGGAGCTGTGGTGAGGTGGGTGAGGATTTCTTTTTTCCTGTGGTGCTGGGGATTGAGGATTCAGAGCTGGCCAGACCAGGGCTGCAGGGCAGAGGAGTGCGTGACCCAGGCGAGAAGGGAAGCGGGGTTGGCAATCCTGGAGTCCCCAGTCCAGTCACGCACAGGCAGACCTATATCCAAGCCGCGTTCGTGGAGACTTCCTCAGGTTCGGTCTCTAAACACCCCTCCAAACCTCTAGCTAGTCCCAAATCCCAAGGCCTCCTGGTGCGGTGCTCGCTGCCTCTTTCTGCCCAGTAAACAGCTAGCTCCCCAGGATGCACCGCCCTGCGGACTCAAGCCGACTTTGTCACTGACCGACCATTAAACTCATTGGGACACTTGAAGGTCCCGCCTGGTAAGGCGTATCCTGAGCGGAGAGCACGCAATTCCTAGCAGGGTTCTCCCGCAAGCCACGCCTCCCACACGGCAAGCCCCCGGGTGCGCAGAGGGCGCTTGTAATAGGACGTTTCTGCAGGCTCCACCCTCAGACTTTCGCGTCCTGGGTCTCCAAGTAACGTATGTGGCGCTGTCCGTTGTCCTGAACCCGTGCTTTCCTCGCCCCTTCCAAGTACAGGCTCAGGGCGCCCCCAGCTCTCGCATCTGAATCACACTAACTCGGATGATGCCACTGAGCCTCTGATTCGCCCTCTCCACCGTTTCATTTACCTCTCGGTGACAGATAGAGCTCATTTCCCTCCTCCCTCTAAAAACTGTCCATCCTCCCATAAGCGAAACAGCCCCGCGGATGCAGGGACCTCGAGGCCCTCCTGACCTCTCGTGTTCACCGCTCACCTCTATGCGGTCATCTCTTTCCTCTAGCCTCAACCCCTCCAGCCACACTGCCCTCCTCGTTGCACTGCATTCTGCTTAACAGACATCTCGCAATGCCTCCTCCCTGGTCTACCTGCCGCCGTCTGTCTCTTTTACTCCTCGAGGGCATGGCTTTTGTTTGTTCATTCAGGGGGCATTCATGTTTGTTCACTGTATGTTCCTAAGCGTGTTTGGCTTTTTTGTTTTTTTGTGTGTGTGTTTTTTTTTTTGAGACAGTCACCCTATGTACCCCAGGCTGGTCTCCAACTTGTGATCCTCCTGCCTCAGCCTCTCAGGTGTTGGAATTACAGCTGTACACAAGTATCCCCAGAAACCTGTGCAAATTCACGATGATTCTCAGCCTCATTTTTTTTTCAGCACTGGAGATTGAATCATAACTTTGGGAGACAGGGTCTCTATGAAACCCAGGATCGCCTCAGACTCTTGATCCTGCTAGTATTGCAGATGTGTACCCCCACAGCAGTTAATCAGCAAAAGTGTAGTGGCCACGTGCCTGGTATATAATAGAGAACCAATCAACTGTAACTGTTACCATTCTTCCTATTACAGTTAATGGTTATGAGATTATTTACATAAAGTGTGATTAGTAGAGGTCAATGAAATATATATAAGCAGAAAAAAGTTATCAAAAAGATGTTAAGGACTGGGGTGACACTCAGGGTCTGGTAGATGGTTAGCATGTAAGATACTATGGGTTCCATCCAGTAGTAAGATACATATTGCAGTGGAGGGTTGTACCCCATGCATCAGGCATGCTGTGCAAGTGCTCTACCACTGAGCCACACTCCCACCCCCACAAAACGTTATTTATAAGAAAGTGTTGAGAATATCATGTACACACAGTTAAGTGTTTCTTTTTTAAAATTTTTTCAAGTGTTTCTTATAGACATGATGGGATTAGAAAACACAATAATAGGTCAAGTGTGGTGCAACATGTATGTAATTCCTACACTCCAGGAAGCTGAGGCAGGAGGATGACAACTTCAAGTCCAGCCTGGGTAACTTAGTGACTCAGCCAGAACTTGACTCAAAAGAAAAAAAAAAAAAGCTGCGGATGTAGCTCACCTCAGTGCAAAGGCCCTGGATTCAGTCCCCAGTGTTGATAAATAAATAAATAAATAAATAAATAAATAGTTTTTGGAAGCAGACCTGCTAGAATTGGCCAACAAATCAGATATAGAAGGTGAGAGACATTCTCAGTGAAGGAAAATACATTGACAATTAGAACACTTTGACCTACTCAGCTTCAAGATTTTATGTTGTTTTTATATGCAGTTGTTTCAGGATAGAAGCTGGTTTTATTGCCAGGTTCTTCTTAAAACTTTTTTTTTTTTTTTGTACTGGGGATTAAACTCAGGACCTTGTGCTTTCAAGGCAGGTTTGGCGCCACTGAGCTAAATCCCCGGCCCCAAGAGGCTTTTAAAAAAAAGCATATCTGGAGTTGTGGGTGTTGCTCAGTGCAAGGTAAAGCACTGGTCAAGCATGGGGGAAATGCTGGGTTAGATCCCCAGCACCGGCAACAAAATAAAAAGTATCAGTTCTCTACGTGATATGACCTAAAGCAGTGTTTTGGTTTTGGTTTGTTTTGAGACAGGGTCTTGCTTTGTAGCTTAGGCCGACCTTCAACTCACTATGTAGCCCAAGCTCACCTCAAACTCATGGTGATCCTCTTGGCCCAGCCTCCTGAGTTTTGGGATTACAGGTAGGCACCACCACACCAGGCATTGGGGTTTTCTTAAGACTGGATAGAAATGTAAGGTGTTGTGGTGCACCCCTGTAATACCAGCTTTTGGGAGGCTGAGGCAAGAGGATCGCTGCGACTTCGAGGCCAGCCTGGACTTCTTAGTGAGTTCAAGGGAGAGAGATGTCAGAATTTTCTATAGTTAAAAATACTGGGGAATGGGTTGGGATGTAGCTCTGTGCTAGTTTGCCTAACATGCATGAGGCCCTGGGTTCAATCCTCAGCACCAGACACACATACAAATATAATAATTTTAAAAATACTGGGGGGCCAGGGATTTAGCTCAGTGGCACTGCGCCTGCCTCACAATTGCAAGGTCCTGAGTTCGATCCCTGGTACCAAAATTAAATAAATAAATAAATGAAAAATAAAAATATTGAGGAAGCCATACATGGGGAATCCAGAGGAGGAATATTTCAGAGAAAGACCACAGTAAATTGCAAAGGCTTGTGATCAATCTCCTGGCGGGATATTTTGGAGGCGTTTCCTCAGCGATTGTTCCAGCACCCTGAGAACCTGGCAGCATTAGCCGTTTTTATGTAATGTTTGAATTGAAGGTTCCAGGGAGCTAGTAGTCCTGCCCACAGCAGCCCAGTTTAGGACAGCTTTCATCTCAATGCAAGTGTTTTGGGGCAATGGCGCTCTCTGCTGGCCATGATCAGGTCCATTTCTAATAATATCGATTATATTTTATGTATTATTATTAATGGAACACACCTAGAGTTCGATAATCCGTGACTCAGCCTGCCTCAGTCCCACGCAGCATGCAGGCAGGTCCAGTGGGGATTTATGTATAGGTGTACACTGAATGAATGAACTCATAAATGCAGACAGGCTCTGGGGCTCAGCCTTCCCTGTATACCTGGACTCCTTTCTTTCACAGAATAAACTAATGATTATTGATCATTTGCTATGTGCTATAGGTTCTGCTCTAAGCTCTTGGGAAGGGACAACGGATGAACAAGATAAGACAAAATCCTTTATCAGGCCCTGTGTAAACCTATGTAGTACCGGCGCTCTTCTCATTAAATCTGTACAGCTCTCTGTAATCTCTGTAAATCTGTCCTTATGTAGGGATGCTATAATTTCCAGCACTTTAGGCAGTAGAAAATTATGGTTCAGTGAGCCTTTCAATTGTAGATCGAAAAGTAGCGCCGATGAAATTTGTAGGTAGCGTTTGCTGTGGAAGAACTGGTCGCCTCGCTCGGATCAGTACGTAAGCGTAGGTTGCCATGGTTCCCAGACGCTCTCCGGGGCTTCGACCCGCCCCTTTTGTCATGTGACCACAAACAACATGGCGCCGCCCACGGCGTTCCGTGTTTCACGTGGTTCCAGGAAGCAAGATGGCGGCAGGGGCTGCTGTGCCGACTTCTCTGGAGTCCGCCCCGCGGATCATGCGGCTGGTCGCCGAGTGCAGTCGCTCCAGGGCCCGCGCGGGCGAACTGCGGCTGCCGCATGGACCGGTGGCCACTCCCGTGTTCATGCCAGTGGGCACGCAGGCCACCATGAAGGGGATCACAACCGAGCAGCTGGACGCCCTGGGCTGCCGCATCTGTTTGGGAAACACCTACCACCTGGGGCTTAGGCCGGTGGGTGGGCCTTGGCCTGGGAGGGCGGCGGAGTATGACATAGGGGATCCCTGGGCTTTGACTCTGAAAGTTTAAGAAGAGAGAGGGGCGTGGAGCACCCCGGGACGCCCTGGCCTTAGGCTAGGCGCTGTGCAGTTGCCCGGATTGAAGCCAGCCAGCTCCGTCCCCAGCACGAGATCCCAGAGTCCCGCTCACCAGAGACCACTTTCCTGCCCCAAACCAGGGCCCTGAGCTGATCCAGAAAGCCAACGGTCTCCATGGCTTCATGAACTGGCCTCACAACCTGCTGACGGTGAGTGGTGTGCGATCGGGAATCCAAAGTGGTTACAGTCTGCAATCCCAGCATTCAGGAGGCTGAGGCAGCAGTGTCTCCGCTACTTTGAGGGCAGGATGGGTCACATAATGAGTTCAAGGCCAGCCTGAACTACATAGCGAGATCTTGTCTCAAAAAAATAAAAAATAGGGGCCGGGGATTTAGCTCAGTGGTTCCGCCTCCTGCCTCGCAAGCGGAAAGTCCCAAGTTCGATCCCTGGTACCAAAAAAAATTTAAAAAAACAAAAACAAAAACAAAAAAAACAAACCCTAGTGGCGCTTTTCTGGGGTGAAGAGCCCAGCATCCTCATTGCATGACAGCCTTGTGGGGTTTCTCCCAGGACAGTGGCGGCTTCCAGATGGTGTCCCTGGTGGCTCTGTCTGAGGTGACGGAGGAGGGTGTCCGATTCCGGTCCCCTTACGATGGTGAAGAGACCCTTCTGAGCCCGGAGAGGTCCGTGGAGATCCAGAACTCCCTGGGTGAGCGGATAGGAAAACACCTCCTTCCTTCCCCTAGGGTGCAGGCCCCTCCTTCCTTCCCCTAGGGTGCAGGCCGAAGGGCCCTGCACCCTAGGGACCACAGGTTTCAGGGAAATGAATCAATGTGGTTAAATCTATTAGCACAGTGCCTGATATATCGTAGCTCGCCCCTTCCTTCCTTCCTTCCTTCCTTCCTTCCTTCCTTCCTTCCTTCCTTCCTTCCTTCTTTCCTTCCTTCTTTTTGGTACTACAAAGTGAACCCTGAACAAAGATACATTTTGCATACATTTTTGTATAAAAATGTGTTCAGTAAACAATGCCCTTCTCATTCTTGTCCCCCATGCATCTAGTTCACTGTTAGGTCAGCCTTTACTGGGTTTTTTTTCCTTTTTTTGTTTTTAGAGACAGGATCTCAGCTCTATAGCCCAGGCTGCCCTTGAACTCTCTTGATCCTCCTGCCTTGGTACCCCAAATACTGGAATTACAGGTGTGCACCACCACACCTGGCACATTCTGAGATTTTCTTCTGTGTAACAGAACAAGATTTATATTGACTTTGTATGGGTGTGTGTTTGTGTGTGTGTGTGTGTGTGTGAGAGAGAGAGAGAGACACACACACACACACACACACATACCAGGGTCTGAACCCAGGGGCTTTTCACAGGCCTTAATTTTTAAAATTTTGAGAGACCCTGAATAGTTCACTAAATTGCCCAGTGTGTTAGTCACTTTCCCATCACACTGGGACAAAATACCTGACACCCACACTTAGAGTATGAGAGATTTGTTTTGGCTTATAGTTTCTGTGGGTTCAGTTTATGTTTTGTTGGCTCCAAGGCAGAAACAGCAAGGCATAGGAGTGTAGAAGAGGACAGCTGTTGAACCCAGGGCAGCTGGGTAGCAGAGAGACAAGGGAGGAGCCAGGGAGAAGGTCAGGCCCTTGTGATCCTCCTCTTCAGACCAGGTTACATCCCCTAACAACACTTTCAGCTTTGAACGCATCATTTTTTTGGTACTGGGGATCGAACTTAGGTCCTTGCGCTTGCAAGGCAGGCACCGAAACCACTGAGCTAAATCCCTGAACTCATTTTTTGAGACAGGGTCTCACCATGTAGTTCAGGCTGGTCTTGAACTTGCAATAATTGACCTGCATCAGCCTCCTGAGGGATGGGATTACAGACACAGGCCCCTGCGCCTAGTTTAGATGCCCATTTTTAAAAGCTCTCTCTGAATCCCAGAGTTTGGGAGACAGAGATAGGAAGATTGAGAGTTCGAGGCCAGCCAGGGATTGAACTCAGTGGTGCCGTACCTGCCTTGCAAGCAGCAGGTCCTGAGTTTGATCCCTGGTACTGAAAAAAAAAAGAGTTCAAGGCCAGCCTGAGCTAAGTTCATGGCTAAACTGGACTACATAGTGAGACTCTGTTTAAAAAACTCTC
This sequence comes from Heterocephalus glaber, assembly GCF_053883595.1. Lineage (NCBI taxonomy): Eukaryota > Metazoa > Chordata > Mammalia > Rodentia > Bathyergidae > Heterocephalus > Heterocephalus glaber. The sequence continues at coordinate 8,276,936 of NW_028258457.1, read as the reverse complement.
AGGCTGCTTCCTAAGTAGATTGGGACAGCTCTATGGGGGTCAGCAATGCCTGTGAGGTACCTGGGGCCATCTTGACCCCCCCCCCCCCAGAGGTGGATATCCTCCCGGTGATGGTACCCTGTCTTGCTGTCAGGCTCAGACATCATCATGCAGCTGGATGACGTGGTCAGCAGCACTGTGACTGGCCCGCGTGTGGAAGAGGCCATGCACAGGTGGGCAGAAGTGGGGAGGGCATTGGGTCCCGCAGGCTTGTCCTCCTCCCCTAGGGGCTGGTGACCAAGGCCCCATTGCAGGTCCGTCCGCTGGCTGGACAGGTGCATTGCAGCCCATCGGCAGCCCGACAAGCAGAACCTCTTCGCCATCATCCAGGGCGGGCTAGATGCGGACCTCCGGGCCACTTGCCTTGAAGGTAAATCCGAGGGCAGAACCAGGGCTTGTTTCTCATTGGGGGCCAGGAGTGAGATGCTGATTGGGCAGTGGTTGTTAAAGGGTAAAGCATGGAATGGGAATAATCTTGATAGCTTATGCCATTTGGGTGTTGTGCCTTAGTTTTCTTCTTCCTCCTGCTCTTCTTCCTTTCCCTCCTCTTCCCCTTTCTTTTTTTTTGGGTGGTAATGACAACGTGGCAGTGGAACCCAGGGCTGTTGTACTAAGCTACATCCAAGCCCTATTTAAAATTCTATTTTGCCCTAAGCTACATCCCCACTCCCTTTTAAATTTATACTGCTGAATTGTTGAGTTGCTCAGGCTGGGGTTGAATTTGAGATCCTCCTGCCTCAGCTTTCTGAATGCTGGGATTACAAGTGTGTGTCACCATGCCCGGCTCTCATGTACTTTAATGACCATTGTCTTGCAAGCAGGAAGCAGAATGGTTATAAGGATGGTTTTGCATATCATCAAGTCAGGAGTTCCTAAGTCACATCACACTATGGTAAGGTGGGACCATCTGTGACCTAGAGATGACCAAGAGGGATGTGCCAGGCTTCGCCATCGGTGGCCTGAGCGGTGGTGAGAGCAAGGTGCAGTTCTGGAAGATGGTGGCGCTCAGCACGTCTAAGCTGCCGAAGGACAAGCCCCGCTACCTGATGGGGGTCGGGTATGTTGAGGGAAGAAGACCCTGCTTATGGGGAGCAGATTTCTGGGCACCCCTTACCCTGCATGGGGGTGTGTATGGGGGGCAAGGACACAGCCTTGCTGTAGGGGAACCGAGGAGGACACGGCTGTCTCAAGGTTGCCAGGGAGGGCACCTAGGAAGCCCACCCCAGAGCTTCAGCCTCTCTGCTGCCCTCCCCCACACCTGTACCCCCAGCTATGCCACTGATCTGGTGGTCTGCGTGGCTCTTGGATGCGACATGTTCGACTGTGTGTACCCCACACGAACTGCGGTGAGGGCCTGGGCAGTGGACCAGGGGAGGGGGGGGACAGGGAGCCCAAAGATCCGGATGACCCTCTCTCCCCTTCCCTTTCCCACCCCCAGCGTTTTGGCTCTGCCCTGGTGCCTACTGGGCAGCTGCAGTTGAAGAAAAAGCAGTATGAGAAGGACTTTGGCCCCATAGACCCAGAGTGCTCCTGCCCCACTTGCAAGAGGTAGGTGATAAGGTATGCACAGCTAATCCCAGCACTCAGGAGGCTGAGGCAGGAGGACCTTTGAAAGTTTGAGGCCAGCCTGGGCTACATAGTGAGTGCAAGGCCAGCCTGGACTACTTAGCCAGACCCTATCTCAAAAAACAAAATGAAAAGGTGATGAAGTTGGGTGCTGAGGGGGCCGGGCTGGTCCTTGCTCACCAGCCACCTCCTGACCCACAGGCACAGCAGGGCCTTCCTGCACACCCTGCTGCACAGCGACAACACGGCCGCCTTGCACCACCTCACTGTGCATAACATTGCCTACCAGGTGGGCAGGTACAGGTCGGGGGGGAGGTCCCCGGCGCCTGGCACCAATGCTGACCTTGGGCCCCTGCAGCTGCAGCTGATGAGCGCCATCCGAGCCAGCATCGTGGAGAAGCGCTTCCCTGACTTCGTGTGCAGCTTCATGAACACCATGTATGGGGACCAGACCCTCTGTCCCCCTTGGGCCACCGAAGCCCTGGCCTCTGTGGGCATCACACTGAGCTGAGTGGGCTGCTGGAGGGAGCTTGGGGTGGAAGATACTGAAGGATCTTTTTAAAGGTCTTTTAAAAAAATATTCTAACTTAGCATGTGTTGTCTGAGTCTTCTTGGGGAGGTGGCCTGTGTGGGCTCCTTAGCGATCTGAGCATCACTGTGGTTGGATGTGGCCCTTCCTGTTGATAATAAGAAGTAACGGAGTCACTCTGGGAGGCTGAGGCAGGAGAGTTGCAAGTTCGAGCTCAGGCTGGACAACTTAGTTACATAGAACCTATCTCAAAACAGAAAATTTTTTAAAAGGCTATAGAGATGTAGATCGATGTGAAGGTTCTGGGTTTTATCCCCGGTTTTGATGAAAGAAAGAAAAGGAAAAAAAAAAGAGAAGTAATCATCATAGCACCTTGTAACTGGAAGCCACCTGTCACAGCCCAGCGTGTAGAACATGGTCTCAGAGTGGGTGCTTTTTCCTCCACCACCCTGGAGTGAGCACTTGTGTCCTCCCCTGCAGACAGCTGAAGAAACAGGTCTAATTAGCGGAAGTAGCTTGCTTAAGGTCACCGCCGGAGAGTGGCAGCTTGTCTTTGGTGTTCTTGTTCTTAGCCTGGATTCTTCAGACATGTGGCCTCCTCTGCTCTCAGTAAATGCAGTCACCAGGTGCCATGTGGCTTGTGGTCACACTGGGACTACTTTTGGGGGGCGTGCTTTAAATAAAGTTCAGGCTGGCCTCAAACTCATAGCGATCCTCCTGCCTCAGCCTCCCGAGTACTGGGATAACAGGTGTGGGTCACCATGCCCGGCTAATTTTTTTTTTTTTTTTTTGATACTGGGGATCAAACTTGGGACCTTGCTGCTTGTGAGGCAGGCGCTGGAACCACTGAGCTAAATCCCCGGCCCCTTCGCCCAGCTAATTCTTGTAACATAAGGATGTGTGCATAGCATTGTGTTCATTTCAAGACACACCTCAGGTTCAGAAGTGTGAAGTCACTTGGTCCTCTCAAATGTCAGGCTGTTCAAGCTCCTGTAACAAAATACCATGAAACGATGAGAGTGCGCCCTCAAGTTCAGCTATCTTTTTGCTGCCTTCTTCTTCGGTATGAGGGGAAGGGCAGCTACCTGGGGTCTCTTATGAGGACACTGCTTCCCTTTATGAAGGCTGTGCCCTCTTGCTGTAATCACTCCCTCCAAACCCCATTACATCGAGGGAGGGGGGTTAGCTTTCAACATAGGAATCATCAGGGATCAGATATTTTCAGACCATAATACCCAATAAACAGGCCCAGATCCAAGTACACTCAATGTGAACCATTACAGAGCTGGTGTCCCTAAAAATTAAGGCTTTATTTTTTTGATCCTGGGGATTGAATCCAAGACCATCACATTGAGTTACATGCTCAGTCCTTTTTAAATTTTTTTTTTTTTCAAAGATCTCATTAATTCACCAAATTTTGCAGGGTGGGCTCACATTTGTGATCATCCTCCCTCAGCTTCCCAGAGTGCTAGGAATTACAGGCGTGGACCCATCTAGCAAAACTAAGACGTTTGAAATTGAAGAAATAATACCTGTTGGAAGCACAACTCAAATAGCAGAAAAAGTGTAAATACTCATACGAATTTGTCTATTCTTCCAGAAATTTTCCATGTGTACACAGTTTTTCACGAATGTCTCCGGCCTGAACTGCATTAGTTCTGCTCCTCACCCTGCTCCCTGCTCCCTATCAATTCATTTCTGCTCAAGAGTTCCAGATTCCAGAACCTCCAAGGTCTGCAAAACAACGTGTTTTTACATTAGGAATCTGATCCGTTGATTTTCACTGGTTACTGAAAAAGATCCGTGCTGTGCAGGCAAACAATGCAGGAGCTTTAGCCTCATCAATTCCATACACAAGCCTATGGCGCGCCTCATTGGCCAGGGGTGACTTTAGGGCTCTTCCGAGGAAGCAGTAGTGTTGCCTGACTGAAGTCGCTTTGGGATCCTGCTCCCACCTCCGGCTTGTAGAACTGGAGCCAAGATGCATTCTGGAACCTGTAGTTTTCTCTAGAGGCCGAAAACTCAGAATTGACAATCATTGAGTTCTACCACGAGGTGTCGCCCTTCGGCGAGTACGATGGATCTTATCCTCTACCTCAGTAGACTGTAAAACAACAATCAGTAATGAAAACGGGCATGTTTACGGATTGACAAGTACAACTCTCAATCAGAGTCAAAGTTCGGATGTTAGAGCCCACCCTCTTTTGTCTTACTGGCTGGAGGCACGAAGTGATATTTATATAGGCCAATGGGAAATATTTAGGGAACTAGGTAGTGGCAAGTGACAAGCCCGTGTTGAGAGCTCGATCCTTAATCTGATTGGTCAGTTTTTTTGATCGGCGTGGATTTCGACCAGTAAGGGTGGCTCTTCCTGTTGGGTGGAGCCAATGTGTCTCTTCCCGAAACACCGCCTCCCGGCCTTGACAACTCACTTTTCCACTGCTATTGGCTGTTGCATAACAGTGATAGTTCTTCTACCCAATGAGCTCCCAGAGCTTTCCGCAGGGGGAAGGCATACTGAGCCATAGGCCCGTACTTCCCTTTCATTGGCTTACGTGTAGGAGCGGCAGCGTGACCGACCAATTAGTGTCAACAGGAGGCGTTTGGGTGCATCCCCGCCCGGGGCGGGAGGTCGCTCGGGTCGGGTGTCGCCTGAGAACCGGATGAGGCGGCGACTGTGAGGCCGAGCCGGGAGCGGGTGTCGGAGCGGGTGTCGCGTCGAAGCCCGGGCCGGAGGGGAGCAACGGCCACAGACACTGCGGGCCCGGGTCGTTGAGGGTCGAGGGCGGGCGGGGAGCGCTGGGCGCTCCGGCCGGGCCTGCCGGCGCCATGGGCAACCGCGGGATGGAAGAGCTGATTCCGCTGGTCAACAAGCTGCAGGACGCCTTCAGCTCCATCGGCCAGAGCTGCCACCTGGACCTGCCGCAGATCGCCGTGGTGGGCGGCCAGAGCGCCGGCAAGAGCTCGGTGCTCGAGAATTTCGTGGGCCGGTGAGCAAGCGCGGCAGGACTCCGGGCGGGCGGCGGCCTAGGGCGCGGAGGGCTGCCCGGGAATGGCGCACCCTGCGCCGCCGGCGTAACTGCGGCGCCTGCGTGCCCGCGATCGGGACGGGACGGGACGGAACGAGGACGGAGAGGCGGGTCCTGTCGCACTCCCTGCGCGGAAGGTTCCCTGCAGGGGCTGGGGCGCAGACCCAGGCCCCGGGACGGGAGTCGCATAGGCTGAGCAGCTTGGGACCGGAGATGCTGAGGAACCCCGCTGTGTATCCGGTCTCGGGTTGCGTGGGGGAACTCTCCCATCTGGTTGCCTGAGGGTCAGGCATATATCGCCCTGTGCCTGTGTCTGTCTGTCCGTCCATCACTGGCGGAACCTGCCATCTAGATTATCTGTTTGAGCGACCCCTGTGGAGTGGCTGGCGGTTCCTATATCTGGAGCAGCCCACCGCGTCTGGTTGGCCGTCTGGCCTCGTCACCACCACCCTTTGGCTGTCTATCTGTCCCAACCCACTCCACAGGCAGCCCCCTTGCTGTCTGGCTTGCTGTCCAGGGTGACCTCTGCTGTCCCGCCACCCATCTGTGCCCCTCACGGACCAACATTTAACCAGTCCCTGGCTCTGGCTGTCCTCACTGGCCTCTGCCAAGTGACTGCTTGGGCTCTAGCGATCTCTGGTTCTCCTAAGCTGACTTCAGCTTCTTCCCTACCGCAATTTGGCTCTTTCTTCAAAGTGAATCCTCCTGTCTGCCCTGTGTCAGCTCATCACTACCTCAGCAGCTCCGGACTATTTGCCCCAATCCCTCTGGCAGAGGATGACAGGAGGGAGGAGAGAGGGACCTGAAGGACGAAGTTTGCACTCGGTTCCCTGGTTCCCTCTGGAATGAAGTAGCACCCTGCTGGGAACTTTGGCCAGGATTTTTCTCACATCAGGAGTCTGGCCCCCAGCTAGAGCTTCCAACGTGGCCACCCTTCTTGGAGCCTGGGAACGGACGTCTTGCTTGATAGGGCTCAGAGTCAAGAGCTGGGCTGGAGCCTTCCTGGGCATCTAAACCAAGAACCCCACTGTCTCGTGGGCAAGTTCTAGGATTCAGGAAGTGAATGAGTGAGAACCGCTGCCACCAAGGGACATTGATTCACCTCTCCCCTCCCCCTCACTTCTTGCCTTGGCAGCTCCCACAGGGGTGGCCACTTCTCCATTCCAGGAAGTCCTCAGTCTGGAATGGTGTGTCCACATCTGATAATATCCTCACTGCTGTCCAGAGTCATCATTATTGTTATTGTTGTGCTTAGCATTGTTATTATTGTTAACAGTTGTAAGGGGAATTGTTCATCCAGCTGGCTCAGGCCCCACTCTGTGGGTTCGTGTCCTTGGTGTGTGTGTGTGTGTGTGTGTGGCTTTTTGAGACAAGGTTTTGCTATGTATTCCAGGCTGGCTTTGCACTCACTCTGTAGGCCAGGTTGGCCTTGAACTCTTGGGGATCCTCCTGCTTCAGCCTTCCAAGTACTGGATGGTAGGACAGGATGAGCTGCTTGGATTCCTTGTCTTGCATCCCACAGTGAGTGAGTGGGGTGGAAGTTCTGTTGTCCTCTGGCACCTTAGAGATGGGGGGGGCTCATAGAGGACTTGTCACCCACCCAGCCCTAGTTCTGCCCTCCTGGAGGCCTGGAATTTCCTCCTTTGCTTCCTTGTCTCCAGCAAGTAGCTGTCTTTCTTTTGTGGCTGAAAGGTGTGGGTCTGGGGCCAGACTGGAGGCCCCTCTGCATGGCCGTCTTTCTTCCTGTCTAGGCTTCTGGCGTTTCATTTAAACAGCTCACCCACAGAGCTGTTTAATTTACTTTGTGATCTTGCACAGGTTGTTTGACCATTCTGAGCCTGTTTTCCTTCCTAAAAACTGAATGACGGTCTGTCACTAAGAATGTTGGAAGGATGCTGTGAGACAGCACATTGAAAATGCTTGCTGTAGCCTGGTGGGGTGGCATGCACCCATAGTCCCACCTACTTGGGAGGCTGAAGCAGGAGGATCGCTTGAGCCTGGGAGTTTGACTCAGCCTGGGCAACACAATGAGACCCTGTCTCTTAAAAAAAAACAAATGCTACTTAGCACAGTGCACACACTAGGTCTCGAGTTGAGGCCATTATTCACCCCGCTGGTTTCTTTCATGTCGGGGGCAAACACAAACTAGAATTAAAATGCTCTCCAGCTGTGCATCAGACTTCATTTAAAGCTTACCAGGGTGGCACTGGGATGATCCCCAGGCCTCACCTTGCCTCCATCCCCTGCACCCTCCGTTTGTACACCTGCTGCAGGCCAGAGATACTAATCTGGCACCTGAGGTGCCTCCTCCCAGAATCCTGTAATGCAGAAATGGTCATTAAGGTCATCAGTTCATCCAGGAAGCCAAAGTTGTAGGAAAATTTTATTTCTTTGTGGAACTAAAGATGAAACGCAGGGCCTTGCACATGCTAGAAGTCAGGCACTCTACCACTGAGCTACATCCCCAGCCTTTTTTATTTCCTTTTGAGAAAGAGTTTTGCTCATTTTCCCAGACTGGACTTGAACTCGTAATCCGTCTGCCTCAGCCTCTTGAATTTTTTTTTTTTTTTTTTTTTTGAGACGGGCGTCTCACTATGCAGTTCAGGCTGGCCTTGAACTCACTAAGTAGCCCAGGCTGGCCTTGAGCTCAGCTTCCTCAGCTAGGAACCAGGATTGTTACTAACCTACATGAGCCTATTTCACTCCCTAGGGAGGATGAATTCACTTGGTGCCTATTGCTATGCATTTGTGACATCTTACACAAGGGACTTAATCCCCATTTTCTGAAGTGGGAGTTACAATAATTACACCCTTTTTATGGTTGAGTGGGGATTAAATGAGGCAATTTAGATTGGCTGGGACTTTCTTGGAGAAAGTGCTAAAGCGTTAGGAATTGCTCACTGAGAGTGGTTTTTAGCCCTTGGCAGCACTATTTGACTGTGCCTGGGCTTGAGGCCCTGAGGAAGATATTCAGACCCCCAGCCTTCCAGCAGGGAGCAGATAAAGGAGAAACATGGTAGAAGGTGATAACAGTTATGGAATAAAAGGATAAAGGAGAGATCATAGCGTGAGGGGATCACACTTTAAACCGAGGAGTCAGGTCACATTTGAGTTTGAGTAGAGCCTTGAAGGAGATGAGGAAGGAACCAAGGGAGACTCGGAACAGCATCTCAGGCTGTGGGAGCAGCCAGTGCAAAGGCCCTGGGGTGAAGCCGGTGCTGGAGAGCAAAGGGGCACAGTGAGAGAGGAGTTGAGTGGGGCATAGGGCAGGCCACCCAGGGCTTCAGGGGCAGGGACAGATTAGAGGTGGAGGGTGAGTGGCTGGGGGGAATGTTCTCTCTGGACCTGCTCCTAGGCAGACCAGGGCTTTTCTCCTCCGATTATTCCAGTCAGCAGATTCTGTAAGCACAGAGCGGTGCTCTGCAGCCCAGGCTGGCCTTGAACAGCAGCCTCCTGCCTCAGCCTCCCCAGTGCTGGGATCACAGACATGTACACTGCCACGCCTGGCACTTCTTTTTCTTTTTGGCCATACTAGGGATTAACTTGGGGCCTTTGCACCAAGCTCATCCCCTGCCCTTTTTTTAGTTGGAGACACGGTCTCCCCACTTTGCCAAGTTTGGGTTCAAACTTGTGATCCTCCTGAGTGCTGGGATTACAGGTGTGCACCACCACACCTAGCCCCTAAATTGCATCTTGAAAATGGTATGCAAGGGCCTGCCCTGGTGGTCTCTAGGACCTGGGCCAGGCCCGGGGTGGGGGTGGGGTGTCCAGAGGCATCTGGAGGAACACACTGTCCTGAGGCTGCCACGTACCAAATGAGTGATCTCACTCATGTGAGCCTCAGTTTCCTCATCTGGACAGTGGGACTATGATGCTTTCTGTGTCCTGGGAATGGGGTGAGACTCAAATAAGCTGAACCTATGACACATGAGACAGTGGCCTTTGATGCTCTTGGTGGTTAGCACTGTTTGCCTTTAACCTGGATCAGGACTCTGCTGATCAGTGTTAGTTTTTTTTTTTCCTTAAAGAAATGGAACTCACGATTACATTGTTAATATCAGTAGCACCTCATTTTATCACATATTCCATTTGAGTGCCCATCTGTACAGGCAGTGTTCTGACCAGGGATACAGCTGGTTCCAGGACGCACGTAACCCACGCAGGATGTGCTCACATACCACGCACGCATGCACACATGTACAGGCACACATCCTATTCCCCAGTTCCTTTGATGCCAGCTGGAGGTGTTCTTGGTTCCATTCTAAGCGGGATATCCTGGCTGTAAACAAATACTTGGATGTCAGAGTTATTTCCACCAGTTTCACATATGGTGGTGGGAAATTGGAGCAGAAATCCCCAACACTAGAAGATTTGGGCAAACAGTGCATCCAGACAGCTGACTGTGAAATGTGTAGAGACCAAGAAGGAGCCTGAACATTTAATGACCCAGAAAGCTGCATAAGATCCATTAGAACCAGACTGAAGGGGAGGGTGTCCCATCTTGTTCAAAACAGTTGTATTTGCACCTGGCATGGTGGTGCCCACCTGTAATCCCAGCACTGGGGAGGCTGAGGTAGGAGGATCCCCACAAGTTTGAGCTCAGCCCGGGTACAAGGCTAGCCTGGAATAAATAGCAAGACCCTGTCTCAAAAAACCGAAGTAGGGCTGGGGATTCAGCTCAGTGGTTCCACCCCCTGCCTCGCAAGCGCAAGGTCCCGAGTTCAATCCCCAGTACCAAAAACAAAACAAAACCAAAACCAAACCAAACCAGTTGTATTTTTGAAATCAGAAGCCCAGAAAAATGTGTACCACCCTAACTCCCCACATGGGTCATGTCCCGTGTAGTGTTTGGTTTGCTTACTTGCTCACTTTGTGTATAACTAGGATGACAAATAGCAGCTCTGGGCTATTTTTTTTTTTTCCAGAGCTATTTGCCCAGGGCTCGATGGCCCTCACTGGGTATGTGACCTTAAGTCCCCTGGGCCATTCCTGAGTGAAGTCAGAGGATAGCTGTAGATTCAGTTTGCAGAGCTGGCCAGGAGAAAGGGGCTGGTCGCAGGGTGGAACCCCGTCCCCTGCCCACATTCACACTGGCTCCAAGCAGCAGCCGTTGCCAGGCTGTCACCCTTTTTGAATGAAAATGCTGAAATTATAGGCTCCTCAGCTGCTGAGAAAAATGGGAGCATCCGCTGAACCCTAATTTACTGGGGTAGAGCCAACGGCATGCTGTAATTAGGCCCTTATTGTGTCAGAGCGTTGGAAAAATGCAGGCAATAATGAGATATTTATAGGGCATCAGCTACAATCTGAATAAAAGAAAAAAATGCCATGCTTCCTGACCAAGATGTTGCTTGGAGAGAAGACTCTCATTTCCGGTGTGTTTTGCGTTTCAGTTACCATTGGCAGGCAGGTTGCTGCTGGCGGGGGGTTCCCCCCAGTGACCCCCTCAGCTTGAACCAGGGGCCGCATGGCCATTTGGTTCCATCTGCTGCTGCATGGTTATGACGTGCTGGCTGACATTTGTGGAGAAGGACTCTGTGTCATATTAAGGGGTGTTTTTTGGGCTTGGTTTTTGAGGCAGGGTCTTGCTGTGTAGCCCAGGCTGGCCTAGAACTCTCAGGTGGTCCTCCTGCCTCAGCCTCCCTAGTGCTGGGATTATAGGCATGTGCAACCGTGCGTGGCTTTGTTATATGTAAAATATGATTCTGGGGCAGTGGCTGCTCTTAGCAGGTTACAGGTGGGGAAACTGAGGCCAGAGAGTGGTCCGGCCTGAAGTCACACACGAGCTGGAGCACCATCTGGGGTCTGCTGTCGGGGACAGAGGGGGTGGAGAGTGTAGGGCTTCCTCTTGAATAAGGACTAAGCGCTGGGCATGGCCCTTCAGGGACAGGCCTGATGTCACACATGGAGCAGTTCTAGGCTCTTGGGGCTCAGCAGGTTGCCGGCTGCATGTCTACCTGGTGTGCTGTGGGTGGTACCTGTGCCGGGCCAGGTGCTGGGGACCCCAAGGGCACTGAGATAGGGAAGTAAAGAGTGACGACAGGCTTGGGGAAGTGGCTGGTGTGGCTGTGTCAGAAGGGTTCCTGCTGGTCAAAGCGGGCGGAGTAGGGGGGATTCCACCTGGAGCAGAGGGAACAGCTGGCCCCAGGGACCTGCTCAGACCCAGCCTGCTGCAGATTAGCATGAACCAGTGGTCACAAGAGGGTCGGGACACTTCCCTCCAGATGCCTACTTGCCTGGAACTAAATTCTGCAAGTGGAACGTGAGGCCAGTGTTCTCGGGAAAAGTGAAACCCTCACAGCTGAGGAAGCCACACTGCCCGTCCCCTCCAGCTTCCTGTTCGAGTGCCGTTGTCAGCCTGGCGTCTAACCTGCTGGACCCCTCTTGGGCAGGGACTGACCGTGTGGGAACAGGTGGCACTGCTGTGGGTTGTTTTTGTTGGTGTGTTGTCTTCCTGGACTGGGGTTACCCTGTCTATGTCATTCAACATCTAGTGTTCCAACCACACAGCGGTCCTTAGAGGCCTTTCTAGGGGGGTGTCCAGGGCGTCTTCAGTGCCCCTGAGGGGTAAGAGTGGGGGCGGGGAGGGCAGCATCTGGGAGCCCCCTCCTCATGCGCTGCCATCCCCACGGGGCCATGGTACAAGGGGCCTCAAACACTTTGGGTTTGGCCTTGACTGCATTTCCCAGGGAGGGAATCAAGGCCCAAAGCTGGTCCTCGACACTGGGGTGTGTGTGGAGGGACTTGAACCTGAACCTTGCGGCTGTGCTCCAGGGCCTGTACTTCACCCTGGCTTCAGCGTGAGTCATCTATCTGGCTGTCCTCTCAGGTCCTAGGGACGGGACATCTGGAAGGTCATAGTCTCCACATCTCCGTCCTTATCCATTTCTTACAAGTATTTGTTCATCTGTGGTAAAGAATGGCGCCACCACAGCGAGGGACAGAGGCAACCACTGGAATGGAAGAAGGGGCTGGCACAGTGAGAGAGGCTCAAATGCTCCCTGACCTGCAGTGAGGGGCGGCCGGAAGTGCGTGGGAGATGCTGGAGTGGGAAAGGCAAGTCAGGGAGTGCTTCTTGGTGGAGGCAACAGGCAAATTGTTGTACCTTTGTGCCCCTCCTGCCTGGCTCTGGGCCCTAGCTTGTGGCTCACACCCTGGTTCCTAGGGTGCTTTCTTTTCTTTTTCAAGGCCGCATAGTGCTCCATGGTCCACAGGCCCCTTCACCTATGCCCCAGCCTCCTGTGATGGACATTGAGGCTGCTTCCAGTCGTGTGTTCTCAGGACTTCAGGTGCACTTTGGCGTGGAGAACCTCATAGAGTGGGGGAGGGAAGGAAACAGAAGGGCGGGCGGAAGCAGTGGCTGTGTGGCCCTGAGCTTGGCCATAGCGGCAGCATCACTGCCAGGGTTGGGTGAGTAGGTTTGGATTAGGTCAGGGTCCTCCCATCATGCGCCATCCCTGCCTTGCTCAGAGCAAAGCCAAGCCCTTCCTTGGCACACTGGGCCTGTCACCTTGCTGTCACCTCCTCTGTTCTCCCCTGCACCTGCGTGACCTCCTGGCTGCCTGGGCCTTTGGCTCTTCCACCCTGCACACCTCCTGTGTCGAGGTCCCTCTCTCCCTGCCCTCCCTGCCCTCCCTAGGCCCCTATGCAGATCTGGCTGAGCTGCTGTCCCCGAGCCCTGGCCACATGGATCCCATGCCTCTCCCAAGCTGGTGCCTCGGTGAATGTTCTTGGGGCTGTTTAGCCCCATAAATCCTTGATGTGTTGTTTTGTCCTCCTGCCCCTGGGAACCCCTGGAATGCCAGCTCCTCCAGGGCAGCGCTTACTGCAAGGAGCTCATGTTCCTGCTGAATGAATGTACATAGAAACCAGAGTTGAGTGTGGTCACGCGCACCTGAGTGTGGACTCGGGAGGCTGAGGGAGAGGATGGCAAGTTCCAAGGCTCACCGGGGCTCCATGGTGAGACCCTGCCTCAAAAATTAAAAAGCCCAGAATTGAATTTCAGCAGATTTATTGAGCAGGAGCCAGGCAACAGCCCTGAGACTTACCTTCTAGGGCTCACCACCTGCCTGTGGCATTCAGGGCCCCAGAACCAAGGGCATCTTCCTCCTGGGCAGGGCTAAGCCTTGTCCCTCTTGGTACAAAGAGAGTCTCAGTAGGGCTGAGAGAAAATAATAATGGGCCAAGGCTGAGCAGGGTCCCCGGGCTGGGCTGACTGGGGTCCCGTTCGGCTGGCGCTGGCTGTGCCCTCCCTAGGGACCATGTGGCTATGGGAGGTGTGGGCACCGGAGCTCCCTTTGTGTCAGCCAGGCTCTAACTGAGCACATGGGTTGAGGACAGGAACCCACAGGGTGGACACCCCCACCCTGATAAGGAGGACATGCCCTGGAGACCCTGCCTGCCCCGTGACACACTGCCCAGCAATAAGAGGCTTTCAGAGCTGCCAGGCTGGCAGGGAAGCAGAGAGGGCAGGAACAGGCCCAGCTGGGTGACACTCGCCTGCCAAGTGATATGTCCTGGCACGGCCAGGCCAGCCCTGACAGAGCCCTGAGGGGGACCCGGCACACAGAAACCAGAGCTGAGTGTGCTCCTGGGGCTGTCTGCCCTGTCCTGCCCGTGGGGCTCCTGCCCTCCGTGCACATAGACAGGGTCCTGTTAGAGGGTGGCAGCTTCCTGGCCTAGGGACGGTGCCTTTGAAATTGTAGTAGCACCATGCAGTTCCAGAGAGCCATAAATTCAGATGAGGGAGCTGGGCCTGGTGGTGCACACCTGTAACCCCAGCACTCTGGGAGTCTGAGGCAGGAGAATTGCAAATCCAGTCCTGACTGGGCAATTTGACAACTTAGCCAGATCCTGTCTCAAAATGTAACAAAAAATTAAAATGGCCTGGGGAGGTAGCTCAATACACATCCTTGATACCATTTAAAAAAAAAAAAAAGGCCGGGGGACCGTGACCAGATAGCATGTGCTGCTGCCCAGCCTGAGGTGTCTTCCTGTGGTCCAAGGTGCACAGCTGGGCAGAAGCCAGCCAGACGGAAGGCCAGCTTCAGTGGCCTTGGCCTCTGTGGCATTACCCGGTGGCCCTGCCCAGCCCAGGCCACCAAGGAGTTCACGGCAGGCTGCTTTCTGCGGTGAGGAGGCTCTGGGAATTTGCCCCCAGTGCTGGACAAAAACCAATGTGTTAGCTTAAGTTTTTAAATGGAATTATTTGACACCTTATGGTAAAAATAAAGCAGGGCTGGGAATGTAGCTTAGCAGGCGCTGTGCCTGCCCTGCCTGGCAAGCTCAAGGTCCTGAGTTTGATTTCCAGTACTAGGAAAAAAAATAGCAAAAGCCTCATCCCATGAGCTCACAGAGTGAGGAGGAGACTTCTATTGTTTTCTGCGTGGGAACCACCTTTATCAGTGTGTGATGCTGGCAAGATATTTTTCCTATACTGTATTTCTTTTTCTTTATTTTTTGCTTTTTTAAGACAAAGTCTTGCTGTGCAGTTCGGGCTGGCCTTGAACTCACTATGTAGCCCAGGCTGGCCTCAAACTCATGGCGATCCTCCTGCCTCAGCCTCTGAGTACTGGGATTACAGGTGTGCACCACCACACCCGGCGAAGATTTTTATATCTGTGTTCATCAAGGACATTGGCCTGTAGCTTTCTTTTTTATTGTGTTGGAATCACTAGGTTTGCAGAAAATAAATAAGGCTTAAAGTCATGGAAGAGCCGCAAAGGTAACTGGGAGCTTCCTACAGCCCTGACTCAGCTTCCCGCCCTCGTAGGATTCTCTTGACTAAGAATAGCAGGACCTTGGTTTGTTGTCCTTAAAGCGGGACTTCCTTCAGGTTCTATTAGCTTTTCCCGACTGTCCCCTTCCCGTCTGAGGGTCCTGCGTGGCATTTAGTGGTCACCTCTCTGTGGTTTCCCCTGTTCTGTGATGCTCCTTCCCTTTGTCTCTCAGGACTCCAGCGTTTTGTAGACTGTCCCTCACTGATTATATGATATTTTCTCAAAACTGGCTGGGGTTGCTAATTTCAGGGGAACATGCAACAATCAGTGAGGCCCCTTCCAATCCTATGGGGTCCATGTCAACAGGACGTGTTGCAGTAAGGGTGACCTTGATCTCTTGGTGATGGTGTCATCTGGCTAGATTCCCCACTGGCAAGTGATTCTTTGGTTTTTTCAAGACATAGTCCTGTTATGTGGCTCATGCTGGCCTCGAACTTGTAGCGATCCTCCTGGTTCAGCCTCCCCAGTGCTGGGATTACAGCCGTGCACTAAGACATGGAGCAGGATTCTATGTATAGAAAAGGCCATCCTTTCTTCCTGGAGTTGCCTTTGTCAGGAGTTGGCCAGATTTGCGCGGGTCCTTTCTGGATACTGGTTTTTTGGTTTTTTTTGTTGTTGTTACAGTACCAGTGATCGAACTTGGGACCTTGTGCTTGCAAGGCAGGCGCCGGAACCACTGAGCTAAACCCCTGGCCCCTTTCTGGACTCGCTTAAACCCTCACCCGTGGATTTGTCCCATTGCCAACGCCACATTTAGTTAGTACTGTAGCTTTCTGCTCAGTCTTGAAAGCAGGCCACTGTGAGTTCCTTTTGTTCCTTTCTGAAATTATTTTGGCTAGTCTAGGCCCTTTAAATATATGTTTTACAATCAGCTTGCTGATTTCTACAAAGAAGAAAACAGTGTCTTTGCACAATTAGTACAGGGAGAGCCTCATTAGTTTTCTGATTTGTTTTTGTGGTGTGTGGGGTTGAACCCATGCTAGGCAGGCACTCTACCACTATGCTATTTTCTCAGCTTTTGTATTTTATTTTAAGACAGGGTCTTGCTCTGTTGGCCAGGCTGGCCTTGAACTTGTGATCCTCCTGCCTCAGCCTCCTGAGTGGCTGGGATTATAAGTGTGTGCCACTGCAGGGGGGATTTTAAGTTTCATAATAACATATTGTCTCCTCCACCATCACCGTCCCCCTGCCACAGGGCTGTCTTCATCCCCTTCTTGTATCATCTGACCTTTGACACCCCCCCCAAGAGCCAGTTCTCCATGTATGGGCTGAGGGAGCACTGAGGACCCATGGGGATCTGTGCCAGGACCCCCGCTGCCACTGCAGCCCTCAGGCGCTCAAGTCCCCGATATAATATGAGTGGTATTTGTTTAGAACCTTTGTAGACCCTCCCGGATACTGTTTGTTTTGAGACCAAGTCTCACTATGTAGCCCAGGGTGGCCTTTAACTAATGGTGATCCTCCTGCCTCAGTCTCTCCAGTGCTGGGATGACAGGCGTGCACCACTATGCCTGGCTTTCAGATATTTTTCATCTATAGTTGGTTGAATCTGAAGGTACAGAATCTCTGGATACAGAGCCTCATCTGACCGCCCTTTCCCTGTTAAGAACTCTCCAAGGACCCAGCTTCCTCTGACAAAAGCTGAGACCAGCCAGCAGCCCCCAAGGCGCTGATGATCTCCTGCCACCCCCCCACCCCACCCCACCCCACCCCCACCACCTTCCTGCTTCTTGGTGTGTGGGGGGATTGAACTCAGGTCCTTGCCCTTGGTAGGCAGGCGGTGGCACCACTGAGCTAAATCCTCCCCCTCTTCTTTTTTCTTTTTGCATTACTAGGATAGAGCCCAGGGCCTCAGCCCTTTCAGGCCCCGCCCCCACCTCAGGGCCTTTGCACATGCTATTTCCTGTTCCTGGACCCTTCTTCCCCTCAGCCCTGTGGTTCATTTAGTCGGTTCCATCAGGCCTCTGTTAAGTGTCTCCTCACTAAGAGGCTCCCCGGGCCAGTCTGCTGTAATGTCCTCTCCCTGCCACTTTGTCCTGCCGGCGCCTCTCTGATTTATTTTGGAAGCACTTATCACTCCCTGTGTTTGTTCTGCCTGTTTCCTCCTGCGTTGTCATCTCTACCCACTGGCAGGGAGTACCGGATGGTGATGGTGCGGCCTCTTCCTGGGTGTGCCCGCACTCTCATGTGCCCAGCTGTCGCAGGTGATAGGGAACCCCTCCCTCTCCCTCCTGCAACTTTATGATCCGCCTCCACCTCCATTGCTAAGGAGCTCACTCAGCAAAGGTGGCGGGGCCTGCTCCATGCCAGGCCCTGACCCAGGCCCTCACCCGCGGGTAGGACAGGCACATGGTCACACAACTCACTGCAGAAGCGGCAGCTCAGGGGGAGGACCACTGGGAGGGCCGCTGTGGGGTGTGTGTGTGTGGCTGTGGTCAGCACAGGGTCTTCTTAGAGGGCTAGTGGTTGGCTGGGGTCTCTACCAGCAGGCTGGCCCTGTGCCCTTCCTGGGGAGCCCCTGTGCTTGCTGTTTCCCTTTCTCTTAAATGTTTTTGTTGAACTATAAGTTGCCCTTTCTCTTGGTCTCTCTGTTTTTTTCTTTTGGTACTGGGGATCGAACTCAGGACCTTGCGCTTTCGAGGCAGGTGGTGGCACCACTGAGCTACATTCCCAGCCCTCTCTGCTTTGTTTTATCCATCAGGGTGTTGAGGGCCACAGGCACATCAGCCGAGTTCCCAAGACAAGCTGCTGACTGAGCTGGGCCCCCGTGCATGCTGGGCAAGTGGTCTCCCACTGAGCTCTGCCCCCACCCCAACATTATCTTTTTAACCTGTACTTTTCAAACCAGGCCTGGTGCCGCACACCTGTCATCCCAGCACTCTGGGAGGCTGAGGGAGGAGGATTGTATGTTTGAGGCCGGCTGGGCAACTTGGTGAGACCCTGAAAGTAAGAAGAGTGGGGATGTAGCTCAGTGGTAGAGTGCTCGCCTAGCTGGGGATTGAGTCTGTGTTGAGTCCTGCAGAGGAAGAGGGAGAGGAATGCAGTATATTCACAGTTATGCAATCGCCCACCATCTAATTGCAGCGGATTTTAATCTCCCCAAACCTCATCCCCGTTAAGCAGCCCCCCCCCCCGCCCCCTGCTTTTGGTGACCACTAATTCCCACTGTCTCTGTGAGCCGACCTGCTGTGGGATGGCACAGTGTGTGGCTCTGGTATGCGGCTTCCTGGCTCACTGAGTTCTCAGGACTGCAGTAAGCACCTGTGCTTCATTCTTTTTTGCAAGACCTGGGATTGAACCTCAGCAATGCCAGGAAAAAACTCCATCCCCAGCTCATGATAGATTTTTTTCTTTTTGCAGTGTTGGGGTGGAATCCAGGGCCTCCTACATGCTGGGCAAACAGTCATTGTGAGCCCCACCCCAGCCCTTCATTCCCCTTTATGCCCTGATATTGCCTTGGGTCCCTGTGACTCAGTTTGTTTATCTGTTCATCTGCTAATGGGCATTTCCTTTCCGCCCTTTGACTTAGTAATAATACTGCTGTGAATCCTCACGTGTGAGTCCTTGGGTGGATCCATATATCCATTTCTCTTGGGTATAAACAAACCTAGCAGTGGCATTGCCGCTGGGTTATGTGGTAACCCTTAACAATTATTTAATATTTTAAGAAACTTCCAGACTCTTCCTGTGTGGCTGCACCGTCTTAGGTTCTCACAGCAGTGTTTGAGGGCCCCAATTTCCCCATGTCCTCTCCAATACTTGTTAGTATTTGTCTTTTTTGGTTTAGCCTCGCAGTGGGTGTGAAGTGCGTTTATCTCATTGTGGATTCTTTGCATCTCCTTAAAGAATAATGATGACCTTTCATGTGCTTCATGGCTATTTGTGTATCTTTGTTGTAGAAAGTCTGTTCAGATCTTCTGCCCCTTTAAAACTGGGGGTATTTGTCTTTATTGTTCATTTGTAAGCCTCCTCCCATACTAGGAATTGATCCCAGAGCTTTTACACTGAGCTACATCCCCAGCCCTTTGGATTTTTTTCTTTTGTAACAGTTCTCTTAAGTGTCAAGGCAGGACTCAAACTTGTGATCCTCCTGCCTCAGCCTCCCAAGTGGTTGTAATGATTCTTTATATAGTCCTGATACCAGTCTCTCCTGAAACATAATTTGCAAATATTTTCTCCCCTTCCATGGATTGTCATTTTCTTTTCCCCTCCCCCTTCCCTCCCTCCCTCCCTCCCTCCCTCCCTCCCTCCCTCCCTCCCTCCCTCCCTCCCTTTTCTTTTCCTTTTTCTTTTTTTGTGGTACTAGAGATTGAACCCAGGGCCTTGTGTGTGTAAGGGAGGTGCTGTACCACTGAGCCCCATCTTTCTCTTTTCTTTTCTGTTTTGGTTGGTTTTTTTGGTACCAGGGATCAAACTCGGGACCTTGCATTTTCGAGGCAGGCGCCAGAACCACTGAGCTAAATCCCCGGCCCATTTATTGTCTCTCATTTACCCTACTTGAGTATGAGGAATACGAACAACACCATGAATCAAAGGATCTAGTAGGTGTGTATGATATGCTCCACCAAACAACAATAATAGTTCATTGTGCTGATTTGTGGGGTTTTTTGCTTTTTTTGTTTTGGTATTTTGAGACCGGTTCTTGCTATATAGTCCAGGCTGGCCTTGAACTCACCATGTAGCCCAGGCTGGTCTCAAACTCCCAGTGATCCTCCTGCCTCAGCCTCCCAAGTGCTGGGATTGTGGGTATCACCATGCCTAGTTCTCTATTATTCTTCTATTCTGTATTTTATTTATTGTTTCTCTAATCTTTAAAATTTCCTTCATCTGTGTACTTGAGGTTTGGTTTGGTCTTCTTTTCTACATTCTTGAAGTTGAAGGTTAATTTATTGCTTTGAAGTCTTTCTTCTTTCATTTATTTATCTAGGTGGTGGTGTGCTGAGGATCAAACCCAGAATGTTGTGCATGCTAAATGTGCTTTCTGTCACTGAGCTCCATCCCTACTCCCCTCTTTTGGGGGGGGGTTACGGGGGGGGGATCGAATTCAGGACCTTGTGCTTGCGAGGCAGGCGGCAGAACCACTGAGCTAAATCCCCGGCCCTCTCTCTACTCCCCTCTTTTTTAATATAGGCACTAACATCTATACATTTCTCTCTAAGCACTGCCTTAGATACAACTGATAAGCTTTGATATATTGTGGGGTTTTTTGTTTTTTTGATTTTTATTTTGGTACTGGGGATCAAACTCAGGACCTTGCGCTTGCCAGGCAGGTGCGGAGACACTGAACTAAATCCCCGGCATGATATGTTGTGTTTTTATTTTTGTTTACCTCACAGGATTTCCTTACCCCTTATAATTGCTTCTTTGATTCAGTGGTTATTTAGCATTGTGTTAATTTTTTTTTTTTTCTTTTTTGGTACCGGGGATTGAACTTGGGTCCTCGTGCTTGCAAGGCAGGCAGCGGAACCACTGAGCTAAATCCCCGGCCCCCTATTTTTTTTTTTTGAGACAGGGTTTCACTATGTAGTCCAGGGTAACCTTGAACTCCTGGTGATCCTCCTGCCTCAGCCTCCAGGTGCTGGGATTAAAGATGTGCACCACCATGCCCAGCTTTCCATTCCATTATTGTTACACAACATACTTTGTTTGACTAGAGCGCTTTTATATTTATTGAGTCTTGGTTTATGGTGTGGCCTCAAATATCTGTGGTCCATCACGGGCGTGTTCCCTATGCAATGATAACAGTGTGTGCTTTACTGCTCTTGGGTAGCGTGGATTGTACAGGACTCTTAGGACGTGTTGGTTTATGGTGTTGCTCATATTTCCTATTTCCTTATTGACCATTCTTTTAGTTGTTCCATCCGTTGTTGAAATTGGGGTGTTGGTGTCACCAGCTATTCTGTTGAATGACTTTTATTTCCCTTACCCAGTTCTTTTTGTTTGTTTCTTTGTAAGAGGGAAAAATCATTGTATGATGAGCAGTAAATCTGGAACTCAAGCTCAAACACCCGTGAGTCCTTGGGGCAGGCTGAGTGATGTTCAGGTGCTGACAGATCTTGTGATGTCTTACTTTGCCCAGCTCTTTTTTTATGGCTGTTTATTGTTCCTTTGCCCCACAGTTTGCCCTAAGTCTAGCCACTCCTACATGAACTCTGAGGTTGGTTACACTTTTTTGGGGGGGGGCTTGCTGACGGTGGAAGCCAGGGGCTCACATATGGTCAGGGTCTTTGAACACCCCTTGTGGGTGAGCACAATGCAGCTCCTGTGTGTGATGTGTACCCGGAGACACTGGACACTGGCCTGGCTGCTTGGAACATGACTCTGAGCAGAGCAAAGAGCCTTGTCGTCAGGGAGTCCGAAAGGAGAAGAAAGATCCTGCAGGAAGAGGGGACAGAGCCTGGCCCCGGGGAGTCACGGAGCCGGGGCGGTGTGTTCCCAGGCAAGGGCTCAGTCAGGGGGATCAGCCCTGAGAGAAGTCTCCTGACCCTAGGGAGCCATGGCAACAAGGGAGCAGGAAAGGGCCGGATGACAGCGACCGGGCCCCAGCAGGTTGGATGGTTTAAGCGCATGCGCATGCGGTGTGATCCAACGTGCATTTGGGAGGGCTCTGGGCGGGGCTGAGAACAGGGCGGGGCGGGGGGGGGGGGGGATATGGTCCCCAGGCGGGCCTTCTGTCACTGCACTGTCTGCTCTTCTGCTTGAATGCAGGAGGCTGGAGGGAGGATGGCCTGGAATGCTCCAGGTGCCTCGGGCTGCATCTCTCTCTCTTTTCTTTTTTCATATGAAGTCTTTTATTAAAACTGAGTATAACATATTTAAAATGTCATGTTCCACAATCACATATTTAAGAAAAGGGCTGCATCTCTTATCCTGCAAGTCCCCGGCAGGTGGACTGCTGGGCCTTGAAGACGGGGACCGTGGGGAGCACGCGGTGGCTGCAGAGATGCGCCGAGCCATCCCTTTGCCTGGCTCCTGCGCCCTGGCCTGGTTCTTGCCACAGCCCCTTTGTGGGAGAGGACACCTGGCCCAGGACCTGAGAGGTTGTGCCACCAGGGCAACCCGCCTGCACTCGGCAGGCTGCCTGTGGGACTCCGGCCATCCAGGAGGCTGGAGCAGTTAGGGCGAAGTCGGCAGGACTCCAAAGGGGACAGAGCTGGGAGCCCGGGTTCCCCAAATTCCAGTAGTTTTCCTTGTCCACCTGGAAAACAGTGCTTGGTCAGCTACATGCTTTGAGCTTCTCAGTGTAGCTGCCCATCTTCATGTTTATTTGACTGTTGTAAATGTTATCACCTAAGCTATAAAGGATTGAAATTCACACCACACTGGAGACTATAAACCAGAGACTTTTCCATTCCCAGCCACCGACGACCCACAGCAGGTCTGCTGTCCCACACAGGCAGGAAACACAGACATACACCACCCCAAGACGACCCCAGACGCCAAGATGCAGACACAGAAGCTCATCCACTCTGCTTTCAGCCTGCCTGGCATTCCAGACCCAGAGTTGTCTTGGCCAGGTCCCCGCTGGTGGGCATTATGTCTGTAATGATTCTCCCTCTGAAAGCGCTGCTGCAGGTGGTCGGCTGTCCCCACAAACCATGCAGGCAGTGGGTCTGTTGTTGTGGGGCATCTGCCCGGAGCCTGGGTGATTAAATGTCAGATATGTACATAAAGCAGAAAGGTACCCAGCTAGTGAATGGTTTGGAGAACAAAAACAGTTCCATGGGAGAGGGTAGGGATCGGCAGGGACAGCCAGCATCTCTAAGGAGGTGGCATCTCAGTCCCGAGGCATCACAGGGAGCTGGGCTTCCCAGAACCTTGGTGCTCATTAGCTTGTGCAAAGGCCCTGGGGCAGGATGTGTTTGACCTGTCTGCTGTGCCACATTCACTGATGCAGCTGGAGAGGGTGAGCAAGGAGGACATGAGGGCTGGGGGGATGGAGGTGACAGGGCTTCAGAGGCCTTGGGGAGCACTTGGGGGTCCTCAGAAGTTTTTTCATCAGAAGCTGAAAAATCCAATCAAGTTATATTGCATTTTACTTTGATTGTACAGAGCAGATGCTCTCATCATGGTAAGAGCTTTGCAGTCTTTTAACTCTCCGCTGAGCAGGTGGCATCATCTGTGTGTAAGCGGTGAGGAAACTGAGCCACACACAAGAGGTGGCCTGACTGACTGCCTGGATTGTCCAGAAAGGACATGGCAGAGCCTGGATTCCAGCCAGGGTAGGGGAGCCCAGGGCTGAGAACACACATTGCTGTAGGCCACTTCCTGCTTTGACTGGAGCAGGTGACACTGAGCACTGTTCCAGGGGTGGGGCTCACCGGAAAGCTGCAGGATTCCTGAGCTGGGAGGGGCCACAGGGCTTGGGATGTGGGGAGCAGCAGGGGGCTTGTGAGGCCCAGCAGGCCCTGCCACAGCCTCCTCACTGAGCCTCAGTCTCCTTGCTGTCAAGGGGCAGTCGGGTCTTTGGCCCTGTCCCACCCCTGCTGCTCACCTGCCTCCTGCCTGCCTCCAGGCTGGGTGCCTAGAAGAGAGCCAGAATTTTTTTTTTTTTTTTTTTGGTTCCGGGGATCAAATTTAGGACCGGGATCAAATTTAGGACCGTGCACTTTCGAGGCAGCCACAGTACCACTGAGCTTAATCCCCGGCCCTTCTGTTTGTGTTTTTGAGGCAGGATATCTTTAGGTAGCCCAGGCCAGCCCCAGACTTACCACAGTCCCCCTGCCTCAGCCTCCCAAATGCTGGGATTACAGGTGTGTGCCACCACACCTGGCTGGAACTAGACACCCCCCCACCCCCCCCCACCCCCACCCCAGAGCTGTTAGTGGAGTGAATGGCTGGGGTGGGGACAGGTTCAGCTGGGAGTTGCCCGCTTGCTCTGTGAGTAGAAAGGAGGTTGCCAGCCAAGGGAGTGGGCTGTGCAAAGGTCCTGGGGTGGGCTGTGCCCAGTGTGATTGGGAAAGTGGGGGAGCCTGTGTGGGTAGAGTGGGCAAGTGGGGGGAGTGGGAGGAGGGGCAAAGGCAGGGGTGAGGCCTGGGGGCCATGGGGAGGATTTGGCCATTCCCCTCATCACCTCTGGGAGGTCTGAACAAAGAAGGGGCCGCTCTGGCTCTGTGTCCACAGCATCTTGTGGCTGCTGTGAGGGGTGACAGCGTGGAGGGCAGGGCAGGTCCAGGAGATGATGACGGGACCACCAATGGCCTTGGATATCAATGGCACTGGAGACACAGAGCCAGTGGGGTCACTGCTGGATGGGGTGCAGTGAGGGGCAGCAGGAGTCCAGGTCTGTGCCAAGGGTGAAGCCTGGGTGGTGAGAGCTCACAGCGGATGCCGGGGGTCAGCCTGGTAGGGGTGCCTGTGCAGTCCGGAGGGTGCCTGTGTACTGGGCGTGGGGCTCTGTAGTCCGCAAAGGAGCCCTCAGGTGCATCGGACTCCGGCTGTGCTTCATCCGGGTCTCATCCACACACCTGCCAGCCAGGTTCTGTCCTTCCTCATTGGGTGCTTCTGGAGCCTCAGGCTGCCCTCTGTGAAGTGGAGGTGTGGGTGGCCAGCGCTCAGTGTGCTTCCTGCAGGGCCCTGAAGTGGGGGCCCCATGGTACATGCATCTTCCCTGCCCCTCAGGCCCAGAGAACCCCGTGTGACCTGCCCTGTGGGGATGGGAGATGGGAGGCCAGGCGCCCCAGTGACAGGTGACCCCAGCTTCCGCTGACTCCTCCCCATGGCAGATCTGTTTGGCTTCCCTCCCCTGGGAAGGCCTGTGGCTTCAGCCTCCATTCTTCCTGCATGTGGCTGTCCCCACCCTCACAGGGGGCTCAAAGTCAGAGGGCTCCTGGGGGCCTTGGGCACCAGCAAAAGATGATAAATAAACAGTCTGGCCTGAGCTGCCCCTGTGGCCCTCACCCTTTCCTCCCTGTCCAGCTTCCAGCACCTTCTGGAGATGGCCCATCTTGGACGCCTAGGACAGCTTGTGGGCGGGGAGTGAGCTGCAGCAGGCCCTGAGCCAGCTGGGTGATGGAGACACCCTTCTGTCCCCCACATGGCCACTCCAGTGCCCAGAGAGAGGTGGTGACCTGCCCGGGGCCACATAGCCCCAAGGAAAGAGCTGAGCCGGGCCCATTCCTGGTGTCTCATGAGTGCCGGCTGCCTCCTGGGCTCTGATCTCCGTCGTCCAGGTCTGGTAGGGGTCCTGGGCTGGCCCAGCCCTGACCTCTGTCTCATGCTGTGTTGGCAGGGTTGGGAGAGAGGGACGGGCACCAGCCACGGCCTCTTGACCTTGCTGAGGTGGGCAGGGCCTGTGGGAGGGGTTTCCTGGCTGAAGGAACAGCACCTACAAAGGCTGGGAGGCCAGTGCGCCAGGGGTGCAGGGGACAGGCCACCCTGGAATGGGGCAGGACTGGCCTGGGCCTCTGCAGGAGAGAGGCTCCGTCTGTGTTTAGACAGATGATAGGGAAGGGAGGGAGGGTGGACTAAAGTGTACAAGGATTGACACTTAGTTGAGCATCTACTGTGTGCCAGCACCTGTTCAAGGCCTGGGAATGGTGGGGACATAATGCTTGCATAAGCACCTGACAAGCAGCTAAGTGACAAGATAGCTCGTTAGTGTGTGGAGAGCAGAGAGGCTCAGGGGAGCCCTGCCGAAGTCACCCAGCACTGAGGTGGCTATGAGAGCTGGAGCGCCAGACAGCAGGGTTCATGAGCTGCAGCCGAGATGGAGCTGGGTAGCTTCCAGGGACCAGGAGGGGCTTGGTGACCTGGGAGTGTGATTCAGGTCAGGGAAGGGGAAGGCGTTCCTAATGTCCCCAGGACGCTTTGGGGCCAGGCCTCTCCCCATTGACCCCCTGGGAGGTCTCTGGGAGCTATTTCCGAGGCTGCCCCATAGGCTGGGTGTCCGGGAGCTTCAGGAAGTGCCATTGCACAAGTTTCTGGCTCCTGCTGCTCCCGACCTGCCATGCGACCTGCCTGCCACCGAGGCCTTGGCTCCAGCAAGCCAGCCTCTGCAGGGCCAGGCCTCCCTTGGGCATCATGCCCGCTCATGTTCTTCTGAGGCTCTGATTGTCCCTTGTCTGGGCTGCATGCTGGTGGTGTCTAGGGCGTCACCATTGTCCTCACTGTGCCTGGCGCCTCAGACGCACCCAAAGCACAGTCAGAGAGCAGCGTATGCAAAGCTGACACTACAGCCTTAGAGGGAGGCCTTGTGGCTTCCTCGTCCTGCCGGCCAGGCTGGGGCCCTGAGGCATCATCTGTGCAGTGCTGTGACCTGCTGCAGGTGTCACGCTCTGTGGCTCAGTTGCTCCTGTGAGACGGATCTAGCAGACCCATCTCTCTGATCTGGTCACAGATAATGTAATTCCACGGATGGTGCTTAGCTCCTTGCTTGATGTACAGCGAGTGCTCAAGGCTGGCAGCCTTTTTATGTTATTGTTTTTGGGGGAATTGAGACAGGATCTTGCTGTGTCCTTTAGTTTGGCCTCAGACTTGCAGCAGTCCTCCTGCCTCAGCTTCCTGAGTGTTGGGATTACAGGCCTGGGCCATCACACCTGGCAGCTTCTCTTATTTTAAAGCTGAATTTTTTGGAATCAGTAATCTGTGCATAATCCATGCACATGAAGCACAGTTCAGAAATGTCCAAGAACATTCAAGGCCTCCCTACCCCAGGCCCCAGCTCCCTGGCACTATTGTGTCCCATTTTTTATTTCTTTAGGGGCAAAACACAGACATTCTTCTGCACCTTTCCCCCTCCTCTGTTGGTTCACCCAAGAGGAAGTTCCCTGTCAGGAGATAAAAGGCTCTTTCTTCCTACTGACGGGCTGTAATTATTTAACTAGTCCCCTCCCCTGTTTCTGAGCTTTAAAGTTCTTTAGATCTGAGCTTTTCTTCTAATTGTAAGGACTCTTCGAGGCACGTTTGTATTGTTGTTTTTAATCTTTTTTTTTGGTACCAGGGATGGAACTCTGGACCTTGGCGCTTTCAAGGGAGGCCTTGGAACCACTGAGCTAAATCCCTGGCCTTGTTTTTTTTTTTTTGGTACCAGGGATTGAACTCGGGACCTTGCGCTTGCAAGGCAGGCGCCAGAACCACTGAGCTAAATCCCCAGCCCTTGTTGTTTTTAATCTTGAGACAAAGTTTTGTTAGCAGAGTTGCCCCAGCTGGACTCAAATTTGTGATCCTTCCACCTCAGCCTCCCAAGTAGCTGGGATTATGGGCATGTGCCACTGTGCCAGGCTCAGAGAGCTTTTTTTTTTTTTTTTTTTTGGCACCGGGGGTGTGGGGATGTGTCGGAACCACTGAGCTAAATCCCCGGCCCGAGAGCACATTTTAATGGCATAGTCACTCTGTGCTTTTGTGTCTTTATCTTCATGAGCATCCCCTCCTATACTTACTTGTTTTCATGACCTTTTTCTTTGCTTTTCTCCAAAGTGCTCTACCCAGAGTCACAACTGTGTCTTTTCTTTTTTAGTAGTGGGGTTTGAACCTAGGGCCTCGCACAGGTAAGCACATAATCCCCCCCCACCTTCTGCTGATTTTTACTTAAGCCCTGTAAATCGTAAATGGCACAGATCTTAAGCGAACAGCTTGATGTTTTACAAACGCATGCATCCTGAGATGCCCCCCGGCAGAAAGCTCCCCCTGCCCCCTCCAGTCAGTTCCCCCAAAGGAAGCCACTGCTCTGATTCCTGTCGCCAGAGACCAGTTCTGCCTGTTCAAGTCCAAGGCCGCCCTGTGACTCAGCCAGAGGAACGAGGACAGATGTCGCAGTGGGAGTCTCCAGAGTGCTTAGGGACGTCCCCAATCCGGGCAGTCCCCCACCATCTCCATCTCCTGGTGAGAAGCTGCACAGACCAGGCTCCATCTGTATCACTGAGCACGCAACATCCGGATAACAGAACACGGCTCAGGAAAGCCAAGGACCGAGTCCAGATGCACCCACAGGGCAGGCCCAGCACCGGGCGGATGTTGGCGATCCAAGCACAGCTGCTCCTGTATCTTTGGTTTTTTTGAGACATAGCCTTGCTATGTAGTCCAGACTGGGCTCAGACTATCAGTGATCCTCCTGTCCTCACCTCTCAGGGCCCTGCCTGTGAGCCTGGTGTCACCGCCTCCACCGCAGGGGAGCCGATGTTGGTGCCTTGACCGTGTGGCCTGCATCTTCGGTTCCCCTTTTGAGGCCCCTCCCTGGCCAGCCCAGTTGGAGCCCTCACAGCCCTGAGCATCTGGCCTTGGCCTTGGCCCTGGCACGGACTCGCTTCCCGCCTCACCCTCCTCACTGGCCCGCTCACAGCATTGGCACTCAGGTGGCGTGCCGTGACATGCTCAGCGAGGGGCAGACAGGACCCTCGGGCTCTCTGTCATCCTCCGGGATGGGGCACAGTGACGTGGAGCCTGTGGGGTATTCTGACTTGACGTTGCCACCCAGGGCTGTAGGTAACAGAATACAGAGACAAAAGCCATGGCCTCTGCAGGGGTGACACTGGTCTGGGGGCCGGCCATCTCCCTGCTGTCCCACCTCCTCCTGCCCTTGTCGGTCCTTCTCTCCAACCTGTCCCCAAGTCACGACTTCCTAGTCTGCCCTAGGGTCCACTTCCCTCCGTGTCCTGCTCCCACTTGTCTTTCGTCTCCCCCCCTCCCCCCACCGTAACCACGCTTGCTTCTGTTATAAGCGGGCCAGGTGGCCAGCTGGGGGTCGCTGGGGGCAGCCCTGTGACTTCACCACCTGGCCCTGCTGCCTGTGGAGATCCCAGGTGGGTGCGGGCCCATGTCTTGTGGTCACCGCTGTGTCCCCATGCCCCATGTGCTGTCTCCACCTGCCACCCACATGCTACACACGGCTGTGTGTTCCAGTGGTTCTAACCCCAGCCCAGGCTGAGCACCGAGCGCTCCCCTGGGACCCTCCAGGGGCTCCCGACATGGGGAATTCGCCCCTCTCCCTCGCTGGGCAAGATAGCAGTGGCAGTTTGCTTTGCATTTGGCTAGTGACATCCTTTGCTGACTGGCTGTATACGGACACACTTGCTCGGTATCAGTTGTTCCATGCTCAGCCCGGTCTCACTGTGCTGCCCAGGCTGTTCTGGAGCTCTTGGGCTCAAGCGTTCCTCCTGCCTCAGCCTCCCAAGTGCTGGCATTACAGGAGTGGGCCACTATGACCTGCTGCTTCAGTGAACCCTAAACATGCGGATCCTGAGTGACCCCAGGGACTCTTGTTTTCCTTTCTCAGTGGTAGAGGGTGGCTGATGGGCTCGTCATGCTGCTGCGGTCCAGGTGTATTCAGAAATAGCCGGTGCTGGCTGCTTTTGTCTTCCAGGATGGCTGTGTATTTCCACGGTGAAGCACATGGGGTCACTTACAACACCTACCACAGTGCACTTGCTCTGACTTTTAGTAAATTTACAGTAAACGTCGGTAAACATCGTCATGGTACACTTTTAGACCATTCACATCATCCCCGGAAGGCCCTCTCCCTCCCTTTGCAGTCAGTTCCTGTTCCCACTCCCAGGCAACCACTGAATGGCCTTCTGCTTCCATAGATTTATCTTTTCTGGACATATTTGTCATCTTCTCTCCTTTTATTTTGCCTTTATGTCATACATGTATGACAGTTATTTAAAACAGGTAGGAAATGTATTGAGATGTCTCTTGTTCTTCTTTTTTTTTTTTTTTGGTACCAGGGATCAAGCTCGTGTCCTTGCGCTTGCGAGGCAGGCGGCAGAACCAGTGAGCTAAATCCCCGCCCCTCTCTTGTTCTTCTTTGGTACTGGAGGTGGAACCCAGGGCTTTTGCACTGAGGTATATCCTCAACCCTTTTTAATGTTTTATTTTATTTTATTTTATTTTTTTGGTACCGGGAATCGAACTCGGGTCCTTGTGCTTGCACAGCAGGCGGCAAAACCACTGAGCTAAATCCCTGGCCCTTTTAATATTTTATTTTAAGACAAAGTCTTGCTAAGTTGGCCAGGCTGGGTTGGAACTTTTGATCTTCTTGCCTTAGGCCCCTAAATCTTGGGATTTCATTTATCTTGCATTCTTACTGCTGGGTTTTTTGTTTTTGTTTTTTTTGTGGGGTTTTTTTGGTACTGGGGATCAAACTCGAGTCCTTGCACTTGTGGGGCAGGTGGCGGAACCACTGAGCTAAATCCCCGGCTCCACTTACTTTGTATTCTTTTTGGTACCAGGAATCAAACTCAGAGCCTCATGTTTGCCAGACAGGCACTGTAGCACTGAGCTACATCCCTGGCCGTTAAATGCTGGGATTTCAGAAGTATGCCACCACACCCAGCTTGATCTCTTTCTCACATGAACATAGCCTAGAAATTTGTCCCTGTAGCCCCCATGCTTCCCCACCCCTGGGGCCTTAGGACCCTCCAGGTCCTGGGGGCTCCCCAGGGCCTAGCTGGAGCTGGTGTTTTTGCTGAGGTTTGCAAGACACAGTTGCTCCACCCCGTGTGGTCACACTTCCTGCTCCTCCAGCCAGACACATGAGTAACTTTTGTCCCTTTCTCCCCTCACAGGGACTTCCTTCCCCGAGGTTCAGGAATTGTCACCAGGCGGCCTCTCATTCTGCAGCTCATCTTCTCAAAAACAGGTATGGTGTGGCGGCCAGCAGCCTCCGTAGGAAGTGAAAGTGGACCTGGTGCCCAGGAGGAGCCAGGCCTCAGGGCAGAATCTGGGGTCCAGGGCTGTGTCATTTGGGTTTGAACTCACATGTCCCACATGTGCAAAAAAGGGTGAAAAATACGCTTCCACCCCCAGTGTCCTCAGCTGTGACCAGGCTGCCAGGTGCCACTGTTGCTTTCTAAATTACAGATGTCCCATTTTTGCTGAACCCTTTTGAAATCAGCAGCATATATCAGCCCAAAATGCTTCGGTGCACGGCTCTGTGCAGAGATGAGGCCCATGGAGAGGAGTCCTGACTGCGTGTTGTTGGAGGCCCAGTCCACCCTCATGTCTTAGCAGTTGTCTCCAAATAGCTTCTGCAGCTGGTTTTACAGATGGGCGGACCAAAGCTCAGCCAGATTACTGCAGGTCCTAAGATCTCCTCAGCTGCAAGCATGACCCTCCTGACCCTTGGGTCAAGGGGATCCTCACCCAGGCCATCCACCCTGAGACTTAGCTGTTGACTGTTCAGGCTCACCTTTGTCTTCTGACTGGGCCCAGCCCAAGTATGTGGGGTGTGGCTCCAGTGAGAACACCGGATTGGCTCAGAACCTCCTTTTCGGGAATGCTGCCATGTGATAGGCCACAGGCTGGCCAATGGGCTGGCTTCTTTGAATCCGGCATCCAGTCAGCTGTGGCAGAGCAACAGGTTTCAGATGTTAACCCTGATGTGTGTAGTCAGTTGGTCCACATTGGATTCTTGTTTCCCATTCAGCAATCGAGGGTGCAGGGGTGACCACCTGCATTTTTTAGTGAAATGTTGCTACAGCTGCTTGCCCTCCACCTGGTGGGGAGAGGGGACCCCCCCCCCCCAAAGCTGTGTTTCCTGCCTTCCCAGTGGAGGTATCCGGGCCAGGCACACACCAGGCCTTTGCTAGTGTCACTGCCCGAATGGCTATGGTTTTATATTTTTCAGCTCATTCAGGGTCCATCTGTTGGAGAACAGATGGGCTGGCTTTCTGCATTGGAAGATTGCTGCCTGTTGCCATGGTGGAGGCTGGGAGGGTTCCCCTGTCACCCACACAGAGCCATCACCCAGCCATAGCCCACTGAGCACTTAAGTGTGTCACAGTCTGGTCCAAGGACTGGGTTGTGCCACACCACCTGGCCCTGGCTGGTGAGGAGCAAGCGTAGTTGGTAGCGGGGTGGGAGGGCAGGCAGCCTTGGAGCTGAAGCTGAGGGTGCACTGGGCTCTGCAGTGGGTGAGGGAGCTCTCAGGGTGGGGTAGGCACGGAGACTGAGTGGTTGATGTCCAGAGGGGCTAATGGAGGAACAGAAATTGAGACCAGGTAGGGACTGTGAGCCCATGAAGGCATAGGGTCTGCTGGTGAGCGGGCTGAGGCTTCCAGATGCCTTGCCTGAATCCACAGTGTCTTAAAGTGTGACCTGAAGCCAGCCCTTGGGGAATGTGGGTGCACACCAAGGTGTGGCTGCTAATAGACAGGGAGGACAGAGCAGGTGCTGGGAGTGGTGGCGCCACCAGGGATGGGGTGGGGGAGACATCGGAGGAGATGGAGGCAGCTGCACGCTGCTGGGCTGGGTGGGTTTGTCTCCTGTGGTAGTGACCTGTCCCTTCTCCAGGGAGGCAGCATGGGTGCTCCAGCATGGTGTCCACCCCAGCCTTGGCCTGGAGTCGCTGTGGACAGGCTGAGAAAGGCCAGTACCCTGGGTTCTGGATCTGCCCTCCTGCCCTGGGCCATGGAAAGCACCTAAGGCTGGGAGGGGAGCCTGGTGGCTGGGCAGAGCCGGAGGTGGAGGCCAGGGCCAGGCTGGTTTAGTACAGGATTCAGGTCACCTGGAAGGCCCTGGAGTGTGGAGGGGGAGGGGCCGGGAGAGGTGTGGCAGGGTGACAGGTGACGTGGAGAGGGGCCTGGGCTAGGAGGCAGGACGTTACTGAGGGGAGGGGAAGGCGGGGATGTGCTGGCCCTAGGGGCCATGGGGGCTGTGACACTCTTAAAGCCTGGAAGCTCTTTGAATTGGCTCTGGGGCCAACTTGTTACCACTCCTTGGCCAGGGCTCTGGCAGGCAGCTCTCCTTTGTGTACCTCAGTTTTCTCGTCTGTAGATGGGGGTGGTCGTGTGCTCCTTCGAGTCCTTGGTGCCCTGTGTGGCTGTGAGACACACACACACACACACACACACACACACACACACACACACACACACACACACACACACGAACGCATGCAGTTCCAGGGCTTCCCAGCTCCCTGCTCAGACTGATCTAGTGAACCATGACTTATAACCAGCACTGATTAAAAATTACCCGAGACTGAAGCCACCAGGAAGCTCCATGGCCTGCAGGTGAACCCTGCCTTCTTTGGGAGTCACCCTTGAGCCTAGTAATCCCTGGGTGCTGGAGACTCTTCCTGTGTGACATGAGTGACAGGGCCTGCCGAGCCCCCCATTCCTGCCTTGACCTTGACCTTGACCTTGGTCTGCACTCGCAGGAGACTCAAGAGCTGTCAGATTTGGCTAGCAGGCTTCCTATCTGCCTCAGAAGGCTCCACCCCAGGGCTCTGTGGGCTCCCTCTTGACCCTCCGGCGCTCCTCTTCCCACCTCCAGGCCTTCAGTCTCAGTGCTGTCCCTGCCTGGAACACCCTGCCTGCCCCGTCCTTCCTCCCTGTCCTGTCCTGTGCTGTCCTGGTGTATTTGCCATGGTCTCTCCCCACTGGGATGGCAGCGCACAGGGCAGGAGTGCTGGTCCACTCTGCTGCTGTCACCTGGTGCCCAACCTGGGGCCTGGCCCCCATTGGTGCCCCAGCAGCACAACCTGTGTGTGGAAAGTGGGTAGGGTTAAGCCCCATGTGGCAGCACAGACTTGTAGTCCCAGCTGCCCTGAAGGCTGAGGCAAAAGGATTGCTTGAGCCTGGGACGTCAGGACCAGCCTGGGCAACATACCAAGACCTCCTGTCTCAGAAAAAAAAGAAAAAATCAGCAGGTGGAGTTATCAGCACTTTATCCAGCATCTTCTCCCAGGGAGCCCTGCTGGGGAAGGCTCTTCCTAGAAACCTGACAGCTCCATCTTCAGGGGTTGGGTTAAAGCCTTGGATCCCCCTGGGTGCCCCTAGTCATTTCCCTGCCTTCTGGGCTCTCTTGAGACAAGACAGCCTGGAGCCAGCCTCCAGGAAGTCTGGGTGCTTGCTGGTCCCCATACCAGCAGCAGACATCGTCACCTTTCCCGAGGCAGTGGGGCCAGCCAGGATGTGGTCACTGCTTGTCCCAGGTCAGAGGCAGCTCGAGAGCCAAACAGGAAGGGGAAGTGGCCTTCATGCTGTCACCTCGGGCTAACAGCCCTGAGAAGTCCCAGGAGAATAGCTCCTTATTGAGTGTCGGGTCTCAGGGTCCCTCAAGCATGTCTGGGCTCCAGGTCGTTCGAGACTGGGCGTGGCTGTCGCGGTGCTGGATTGGGGCCTGAAGAGCCAGCCTGGCAAGTGTTGCCCTTTGCCAGGTTGGGAGCAGGGAAGACGGCAGGCACCAGGGCAGGGCCTCTGTGCGTAACGAGCTGAGACCCTGGTGCCCTGCCAGTCTCACTCTGAACCTGCCGTGGGCTTCACCGAGAAACCAGCATTACAGAGAAACTGAGGCAGTAAGTGATGGGCTAGAAGCCCGAGCTGTTTGTGGCTCAGCTCTTGGGCTATGCATGCCAGTGCACTCCTACCTCTCTTGTTTCTTGAGACAGAGTCTCACTATGCTGTCCAGACTGGGGGTCCTCCTGTCTCAGTCTCCTGCTAATAGGATTACAGGCATGTACCACCATGCCAGGCCCCACTTGTCTCTCTCTGTTTCCCCATCACTTTCCAAAATCCTGTTCTGGGTGCCTGACCCACCCTCCCTGAGCCTGTGGGCCTGCACTGAAGGTAGATGTTTGTTTGTTTTTTCTAGCAACAGGTTTCCCAGTGGAAACTTGACTTTTTGCAACTTCCGGGAAAGGCCACTAGGCACATGCCCTAGGGTCCTTGTGGGACTGGGACCTCTTCAGGCCCTGCTTCCTTGTGCCCTGGGCTACCTGGCCTGGGGAAGGTGGGGAGTGGCCATGTTAGAGCAGTGGGACCCACTGGGGGTCTCAGGCATCTTGTCCTCTCAGGGCTGGAAATTCCCGGCCAGGACTGAGACTCCTTTGTAATAAATAGGCTATTCTGTGTGCATTTGTTAAACAGCTACTGTGTGCCACCCACTGGGAGAACAATCATCCAGATCTGGCCCTTGTTCCCACTCCCGCTTCCACATGGGCCTAGAGGGAGGCAGAAGTGCTTCCTGGAAAGCACCCCTTTATCATAAACACTGAACCCCAAGTGAAGGGGCTGTCGAGGAGCCCAAGGGTTGGCAGTGCAGCTGCTGGACCAGGGCCTGGGGTCCCCCTTTCTGCCCTGGCTGCCCCAGAAGGAACGCACCCAGCTTGGTGTGCAGGTCTGCACTGGGAGTGCTGGTCAGCACTGGCCCAGGACCAGGAGAACTGGCTTTGTTACCTGGAAACTCTGTGGCCAGGGAGGGAGGGGTACAATGGCCAGTGGGGACCGGGACGGGCAGGGCTGGCAGTGGCACAGTGGCTTGATATTGGCTCATAGCCACTGATGGATTCTTTGAGCTGGTGACTCTTTAACCCAATCAGTAGGGGCATCAGAGCAGGGACCAGGAGGGGACCAACGGAACCTGCAGGAGGTCGTGTGTGCAGGCCGACTTACCAGGGTGCCTTGCCCTGTCTGGGCTCCCTCCGTGTCTGTTGGGAGGATGGTAGAGCCCCTGGCAGCTGCCAGTTTCTCATGCAGATGTAGATTCCTCGTGTTCCCATGAAGGCTCCTTGGATGCCCATTTCCCACATTAGGAGCTGAGACCGAGTGGGGCCTCACTGCAGACCGAGCTGATAACTTCGGTCTTCATGGGCCTCTGCGGGGCTGTGGTGGGCAGCGTGCCCTGGCTGAAACCGGGATGGGGCCCAAGCTGCAGGACTCAGGGAAGGCTGCCCAGGAGAGACAGCAGGAGGAGAGAGTGAGGGCAAAGAGGACCAGACCTCTCAGACCCCTAGGGCTAGAGGCCAGCAGGGCAAGGCTACATCCTGGGCCCAGCGGCTGGCTGCACTGCTTCCCTCAGGGCAAACTCCAGGGCCTGGAGCCGGAAGAGAGCTGAGATTCTGTGGGGGTTGGAGGTCCATTTTTAGTAGCAGCTGCAGGAAGAGCAGCTGAGTATTTCCTCTTGTCCCATGAAGGCCCGAGTATGACTGTCCTTGGGAACTAGGTAGCTGACAGCAGGGTGGGGTGGGGAGGGGACCCTGGAGCTTCCCGCAGTGTCCTCATGGCCCCCACTTGGTGGCCAGGGCCCCAGTGGGGTACCAATTTGAGGCCCTCAAGTCCCCTGGCCCTGAAGCAGAAAGGCACAGAGGCAAGGACCCTTTCGAGGACCTGGCTTGAGAGCCACAACCCCACCAGCTTGTCAGAGTTCTGAGGCCCAGCTCCGCCCTGAGTTTGGGCCCAGCCACTTTCCCAACCTGCCTGAGTTGGGGCTGGGCATGGGACAGGGTCGGCACCATCCCCCCCATAGAGATTTCCCACTGCCCTGGCTCTGCGATTTCCTGGGAGGCCCCAGCTGGTGGCTGTGCTGTTTGTGTGGCCGAGTCTCCTCCCGGTGGATGCCCAGTGGTCTGTCTCCCCACAGAACACACACCTGCCAGCAGGCTGCACTGTCTTTTGATCTCTGCCCTGGGCAAGTCTCTGGCCTCTGCCACTGTGACTTGCTTCCCCCCTCTTTCTCTCCTTCCTTTTTTATTTCTTTTCTTTTTCTGTTCTGGGGCTTTGCACTAAGCTACAGCCCCAGCCCTTATTTATTTATTTTTTGTCTTAAGTTTTTCTTTTTCTTTTCTTTTTTTTTGGTACCTGGGATTGAACTCGGGACCTTGCGCTTGCGAGGCAGGCGCCAGAACCACTGAGCTACATCCCCGGCCCTCTTTAAATTTTTATTATGAGACAGGGTCTCACTAAGTTGCCCATGCTGGGGTCAAACTCACGATCCTCCTGCCTCAGCCTCCCAGAGTGCTGAGATTACAGCCCTGAGATACCCCACCTGGCTCCCCTTTCTTTTTAGCATCACTGTAGGACCTGTGATCGCTGAGCTATGAGGGTGCTCCCTTCCCAACATTTTACTAGGAAAGTTCAAACATTTGGACAGTTGGGGAACTGCTCAGTGGACACTGGCCTGCTCAGCATCCACACTGCAAGGTGAACAAGTCCGTTTCCTTTGTCTCATCTCTGTGCTTTGGGACTCGGTAACAGGACCCTCGCTGCCTTGTCAGTCACTTATCTGTTCCCCTTCCTGTTGGTCTCAGCCCAGCTTTCAGACAGCCCTGAGCCTCATCTGCTTGAGGTCCTCCCCAGAAAGTGTGTGAGGGGCCTCTGTCCAGGTTGGGTTCCCTTAAACAGTCAGGAGGTGAAGAAGGGACATCAAGATGGACCTTGATGAGGCCACTAGAGGTGCCTGTGCCCCAAAGCTTGTGGGCATCTTGGGGAAGAACATAAGCCCATGAACACCCCTGTGATCTGCAGTGACGACCCAGGACTCAGACGCCTCTCAGAACCGAAGCAGAGTCATTGTCACACACCTTCCTCCCCTCTGGGTGATACAGCCTGGCATTTCCTCATCAGGTCTGTGAGTGAGCAAGAAGAACAGGGTTGGGGGTGTGCAGTCCAGTGGTTAGGACATGCAGGGCCCTGGGTTCCGACCCCAGCCCACTCTGCACTTAAAAAAAAAGAGAAAGAAAAGAATAAGCACTGGTCACACCCACCTGCTATGTTTTTTCTGACTCATAGTCATGACAATAGTTTGTAGAATTCTCCTCCACAGGCTGCATCTTTGCCAGTATAGGTTGAGCATCCCTGATCGGAACATTCACAATGTGAAATGTTCCTCTTGAGTGCCAATGTGATATCACCCCTGAGAATTTCCATATCTGGGTCCTTGTGGCTGTGTCACTGTTCAAACACCGGGAGACAAAAAACATTGTGTAAAACTGCCTTTAGGCAATATGGGTAACTAAGTGTGAATTTTGAATTTAGACTTGGGTCACTTGCCCATGATAGCTCACTGTGTATATGGAAATATTTCAAAATCTGAAAAAGTCCAAAAGTTGCAACATTTCTGGTCCCAGCTATTTTGCATAAAGGATACTTCACTTATTTCCCTTTTGGAATCTCCAGGGTACAGAAGGGGGCTGTGTTAGCCAGCTTTTTCTTGCTAGGATAAAAAAGTAGGTGACATACACAGCTTGAAGAAGTGGTATACATTCGCTCACGGTTTCAGAGGTTCAGGCCATGGTTAGCTGGCTCCAAGGCAGGAACAGCACGGCAGAGGGGCACTGAGGAGGAAAGGTGCACAGCCATGACAGCCAGGAAGCAGAGAGTAGGAAGAGGCAGAGCAGGAGGAAAGGTCTGAGGATAAGAACACCATGACCAGGGGCCATGGATTTAGCTCAGTGATTCCACTGCCTGCTTTGCAAGCGCAAGGTCCGGAGTTCGATCCCCAGTACCAAAAAAAAAAACCAAAGCACCATGACCAGGTCACAGCTCCAGTGACCCACTTCTGCCAAGCAGGCCCCAGGCCCTGTCAGCACAGCACTACCATGATCCAGTCACCTCCCAAAAGCACCACCTCTGAACACATGAGCCTTTTGGAGGACACAATACTTGTCACAAGAGTGACTCTCTTGCCTTCTAGATTCCTAAAGAAAGACTGTGGCTGCTTCTTTTCTTTCTTTTCCTGACAAAATGCTTGTTCTAGAAAGCAGACTGTTTCCCACTCCTGACAAGACTGTTTCTCCTCATTTTATTTTATTTTTTTTTTAATTTTTTTTTTTTTGCGGTGCTGGGATCGAACTGGGGTCCTTGCACTTGCGCAGCAGGCGGCGAAACCACTGAGCTAAATCCCCGCCCCATGTTTCTCCTCATTTTAAACATCTTCCCTTGATTTACAGAATATGCCGAGTTTCTGCACTGCAAGTCCAAAAAGTTTACAGACTTTGATGAAGTCCGGCAGGAGATCGAAGCGGAGACAGACCGAGTCACGGGGACCAACAAAGGCATCTCCCCAGTGCCCATCAACCTGCGGGTCTACTCGCCACATGGTAGGTAGCCTTCGGAGGCAGGAGTAGGGGAGAGGCAAGTTGGCTGCCCAGGGGCTTCCCGCTCACAGAGCATGCGCATTATCCTCCTCTGGGCACAGGCACAGAACTCTACAAAAAACAGCCCTTGCCAGCATGGCTGACCAGCGACTGGGGCAAGTGGCTCGTGTGTGGCCCTGTGAAAAAGGGCAGCGCTGGACTGTGGGTGCAGCTTAGAAAAAAGGACAGCACCTTCGTGTGAAACACTAGGTCTTCCGGTCCAGAGCCAGATGCCATAGCGCACACCTGGAAACCCAGCCACCTGGGAGGCTGCACCAGGAGGGTCACAAGTTCAAGGCCAGCCTAGGAGTTAGCAAGACCCTGTCACAAAGTAAGAAATGATGACACCACGCATGGTGATTACAATCCTGTAATCCCAGCACTTTGGGAGGCTGAGGCAGGAGGATCACAAATGGGAATGCAACCTAGGAAACTTACTTAGTGAGAGCCTGTCTTTAAATTAAAAATTTTAAAAAGGGTTGAGGATGTAGTTCAGTATGAAGACCTTGGGTTCCATGTCCATTGCAAAAAAAAAAAAAGGAAAGAGAAGGGATGGAAGATAGTAAGCAAGCAGGCAGCTGGGCTGTAACTCAGTGGTAGAGTGCTTGCCTAGCATGTATGACCCTGGGTTCCATCCTGAGCACCACCAAAAAGAAAAACGAGCCAGAAACCAGACTTTTCTGCAAAAGGTCTCAACTTTAAAACTGCATTCTAACAGCAGCCTGCGGGTATCTATAGCCTCTAATCCAGAGGCCCGGCTTGCTACCTCAGATTGTGGGGGGCTTTTTTGTTTGTTTGAGACAAGGCCTCTCTATGTAGCCCAGGCAGTCTCATGCTTGTGGCCATCCTCCTGCCTCAGCCTCCCAAGTGCTGGGATTACAGGCATGCACCTCTGTGCCCTGCAGTATGCATGTATGTATCATATATGTGTACATCACCACTGTTAGTAAAATTGTGGCATACCACAGAAACCATTTATTCCTCCTTTTGTGTATGTGTGACTGTCTCAGAGTAGTAGTTTTTTGTTTTTTTGAGACAGGGTCTCTCTATGTAGCCCCGGTTGGCCTTGAGTTCATGGCAATCCTCCTGCCTCAGCATCCTAAGTGCTAGGATTACAGGCATGCCTGGATTCAGAGTATATTTCTTGTCAAAGCACCATCATTTTGCTTCTAATGCTTCCTTGGCATTGGCCGAATGGATGGATGGATGGGCTAGAATTTAGCCATTTGTAAAATACAGGGTCTGTGACACTGGAATAGAGAAGGTGCAGGGTGTTTCTGACTGGGATCCTAGCAGAGGGGTTACTGGAGCAAAGGGGTTGAGGATGTGGCCTGGTGGTAGAGCACTCACCTAGCATGTGTGAGGTGCTGGCTTCAGTGGTGCACACCTGTCATCCTAGCACCCTGGGAAGCTGAGGCAGGAGGATTGCAAGTTCTAGTCCCACCTGGGCAACATAGCGGCACCCTGATTCAAAAAATAAAAAAGGGCGGAAGATGTAACTGAGTAGTAGAGTGCCCCTGAATTTGACCTCCAAAAGGGCTGGGAATTTAGCTCAGTGACACTGCCTCTGCTTCAGAAGTGCAGGATCCTGAGTTTGATCCCTGGTACCAAAAATAAAAACCAAAACAACAACAACGAAATTTGACCTCCAATCCCACAATAAAGGAACAAAGGAAGGGAAAAGAAAGGCAAAAGGTGTGGCCCAGCAAGGACTCGAGGCAGCATCTTGGATCTTCCCAGGATGGGTGGGGTCTCCGTGGGGCTCTAACCACCTTCCCTCTGATTCCCCTCAGTGCTGAACTTGACCCTCATTGACCTCCCGGGCATCACCAAGGTGCCCGTGGGGGACCAGCCCCCAGACATCGAGTACCAGATCAAGGACATGATCCTGCAGTTCATCAGCCGGGAGAGCAGCCTGATCCTGGCTGTGACGCCCGCCAACATGGACTTGGCCAACTCCGACGCCCTCAAGCTGGCCAAGGAGGTCGACCCCCAAGGTAACCAGCGGGACCTGGGCACTGGCCTGCTCTCTCTGGCCCTGCTTTCTCCTGAGGAGCAGGGAATCCTCGGGAAGGCCACTTGGGGCAGTTGGCCACCCCTCCTCAGGCAGTGGTGCCCCCTGTGCCAGCACAGAGGAGGGGACCAGTGTGCAGTGTCAGGCAGCTGTCTGCCACTGTGACAAATGCCTGGGGTCATCAACTGATAAAAAGGTTGATTTAGCCTCAGCTTTAGAGGGCCCAGGCCAGAGATGGCAAACCTTTTAGAGCTTTCATTGATACAAACAGCCTGCTGCACCATGCGCGTGCCATAGTTTCGCCACCACTAGTCTAGGCCATGGTTGTAGGCCTGAAACTGTTTGAAAATGATCAAGAAAAACAAGCAGGCAGGCCTCTTGTCCCCTCAGGGACTCTGCCCTCAGGAGGCTGTAGGGCAACCAGGCATGGTAGCATAAGCCTGTAAGCCTAGCACTCTGTAATCTCAGCACTTGGGAGGCTGAGGCAGGAGGATCTCTACAAATTTGAGGCTAGCCTGAACTACATAGCAAGACCCTTTCTCAAAAAAATAAGACTTGCAAGTGCAAGGTCCTGAGTTTGATCCCCAGTATCAAAAATTAAAAATAAATAAATAAAAAAGACCCAGCTATAACCTTAGCTCTTGAAGGGCACAGGCATGAGTTGTGATGCCCCCCTGAAAGTTGCTCATCCTGCCCGACAAGTAGTCACCCTGGGTCACAATGGGAACAGCAGTCCCAGCTGCAGGCCGCCACGAGGGCCGGCCCGTGATCTCCACATGGTGATCTCCACACGCTGCTCAGCGGCCTGACTGACAGTGCAGGAGAGGGATAGGTTAGCAAGCCAGCCAGGCGGTAGGGCAGAGGTGGGCAGAGGTGGGCAGAGGTGGCCACAGCGGCCGTGACCAGGCATACCAGAGTCTGCCTTCTCAGGTGGCCACTTAGGACCGAGTTAAGTGCTCACTGCACGCCAGGCTGGATCTGGGCTTTGGAGGTCCAGCAGGGCACACGAGCAACAGGCTGAGGCTGACGCTCAAGAAAGGGAGATAATAATAAATAGCACGAGAGGTCCGCCCAGGGGCGCCAGTGAGAAGGCGGGGCCTTGCAGTTGCAAGGCAGGAGCTGGAACCACTGAGCTAAATCCCCGGCCCCCCCCCCCCCCCCGCAATCCCTTTTTTATTTTGAGACAGGGTTCCCCAGGCTGGGCTAGAACTGGTGATCCTCCTGCCTCAGCCTCCCAGAGTGGTAGAATTACAGGCATGTGGCACCATGCCCATCTTTTGTTATGTTTGTTTGTTTGTTTGTTTGGTACCGAGGATGGAACTCAGGACCTTGCACTTGCTTGCGCAGCAGGCGGCAAAACCACTGAGCTAAATCCCCGGCCCTGTTTGATTGCTTTTTGAGACAGGGTCTCACTGTATATTCTAGGCTGGCCTTGAACTCACTGTGTAGCCCAGGCTGGCCTCCCAACTCTCAGCAATCCTCCTGCCTCAGCCTCCAGAGTGCTGGGATTACAGGTGTGCACCACCACGCCCATTTTAAATTTTCATTTTTTAAAGATCTTACTTTTCTGTTGCATGTACGTATGCACTCCTCCCTGTTTGATGCCATTGTGACCGTGAGTGTCACTTGGTGTTGGGCCCTTAGTGACTTACCCAGGGCTTTGTTCTGGACACTTGGCTCTTTCAGGCCTCGTGAACCTGCTCTTAAGATCCCTTGGAGTCGACGCCCCAGGCCCCTCCTCAGCTACCTCCCTTCATCGTGATGCCCTCGCCCCTTCTGCCAGCCACCAGTGTGGTGGCTCTTTATGCCTGTGGCCCCCTTGCCCTCTCCAGTGCCAGCCCATGCTCTCCCCGTGGAATGGGAACAGGTGGGGTCCTGCAAGGCCCAGGTGTTACCCCCTTGGTGCCCAAACTGGCATGCCCTGTGTCCCCTCACATGTGACATCCTGTGCTCAGATTGATCCGCCAGTGCCAGGCTCAGCCATAAGGACGTCCTGGGTCCTGGGGACAGGAGGGATTCCAGGGTCCTGTCTGTCTTCATGGGTCCCTTGGGAAACAGGGTCCAGGCAGGAGACATGGTGGCTTTCCCGATCTACACAGCCTGGCAGGGGCAGGGGCAAGGCCAGGGTGCGTTGAGCCTGGGCAGCCACCCTCACGACAGCCCCCCTCATGACACCGCGGTCTCCGCTCTTTCAGGCCTGCGGACCATCGGCGTCATCACCAAGCTCGACCTGATGGACGAGGGCACCGATGCCAGGGACGTCCTGGAGAACAAGCTGCTGCCCTTGCGGAGAGGTGGGGCCCGGCAGGGGCCGGGGCCGGGAGGACAGTGGGCACTGTGCCTTTATTGTTTGTGTGTTAGGGACGCAAGTGATCTACCACTGACACGCACAGCAGCCCCCTTGTATTAGTTTTTTTTACTTCTTTCTATTTTGAACATTTCCAGACACTCCAGAAATAGAGAGGAAGGTTGCCAAGGAGCCTTTGTGGGCGTGGGGTCCGGCCTCTGGTTGCCACACGTAGCTAATACCAGATCCCCAAATATCCTCATCAACTACTGTTATTTTCTTCCTGATGATTTTATTACTGCTACTACTACTACTACTACTACTACTACTACTATTGCTATTATTTGCAATACTAAGGATGGAACGAACCCCTTCACACTGAGCTACATCCATAGCCCTTTTTATATTTTTAGACAGGGTCTCCCTAAGTTGCTGAGTTAACCTAGGCTGGGCTAAAACTTGCAATACTCCTGCCTCAGGCTCCCAGAGTGCTGGTGTGATAGGTGTACAGTACCACACCTGGCTAGTTACTTTTTTTATTTTGAACGCGAGAACAGTAAAAGTTTATTAAGTGTGTTATGTACCAGATAGTGTTTTAAGCTTAGTGTTTAAGAACCCATTTAATCAGCAATGCTACAAAGGGGCTCTGTTTTCCTGCCTATTATATAGAGGAAGAAACTGAGGCACAGAGAGAGTGGATCTACTCCCAGAGCTAGGGAGCAGCCAGACTTGATTCTGAGCCCCAGAGCTCCAGCACTGTGCCACCTCGTGACTCACTTGCATGTTTCCGGGCATTTCCACATGGCAGGGAACTAGTCCTCCAGAAGATTCTAGAAGGTTCTGGCAACTTCCTCACAGGGGCCCAAAGGCTGTCACAGTCCTTGTCTGTTGGGTGCCAGGGCTGAGAGCCACCTAGGTCTTT
Source organism: Heterocephalus glaber (assembly GCF_053883595.1). NCBI lineage: Eukaryota > Metazoa > Chordata > Mammalia > Rodentia > Bathyergidae > Heterocephalus > Heterocephalus glaber. The sequence goes on along the minus strand of NW_028258457.1, from coordinate 8,232,977 downwards.
GTCCAGACCTCTCCTTCCCCAGGGTTCACCCTCTGTTGTGTCACCTGCCTGTCTCTGTGGCTGTCCGTGTCACCTTGACTTTTTCCTTTGCTTGTGACACTTGCTGCCTGGGTGCCTGGAATAGGTCTGGGGCAAACTTCAGGCCTGGGTTGTCACCTTCCCCACCTGCAGCATCACTGAGACCTGGAGTAGTGTGGTGGCCTCCATGAGAAGGGAAGGAGCTCAGGGTGGTGCAGATAGGGGTGGGGAGGGGCACTGTGGCCCATGGAGGCTGGGCCTGAAGAGGAAGCTGGCCCTCCTCAACCCATGCTCTCCACAGCCACTTGGCCCAGCTCCACCAAGCCCCTTGGGGCTCCCCCTGAGCCTGGGGGCTCTCGGCATCTGGGGTCCCCGGCAGGGCTTGAGAGCGCATGGCACAGGCCTCCTCTGCCTCTTGCCTCCTGACATCCTCATCCAACAGTCCTGGCTCTTCTGGCACTTTTGTGTGAGTATTTGTGAGTGTGTGTGTGTGTGTGTGTGTGTGTGGCACTAGGATGGAACAATGAGCTATAGCCTCAGCCCTTTTTTTCTTTTTAGATAAGATCTTGCTAAGTTATGAAGTCACCCAGCCAGGATTTGAACTTGAAGTCCTCCTGCCTCAGCCTCCCGAGTAGCTGGGATTAAAGCAGGGTCATCATACCTGGCCTTATTATTCATTTATTTCTGTGGTGTTGGGTATGGAACCCAGGTCCTCATGCCTCCTGGGCCAGCACTCACCACTGAGCTGCACCCAAGCCCCTATACCTGTTTCTGACTTTCTCTTCCATGTCACTTCCTTCTGTCTCCCCTCATGGCCTCCATGTGCTCTCTTCCGCACCTGACCTCGCTTTGCCCAGCTGCCTTCTCCGCATTTGCGTTGCCGCCTGTGGTGCTGCCTTGTGGCCCAGCTCCTGGCCAGGTCCAACAGGGACAGGCCTGGCCTTCCTGCCATGGCCCCCGCCCTGACTCTCTCTCTCCCTGCAGGCTATATCGGCGTGGTGAACCGCAGTCAGAAGGACATTGAGGGGAAGAAGGACATCCGTGCGGCGCTGGCGGCCGAGAGGAAGTTCTTCCTCTCCCACCCTGCGTACCGGCACATGGCCGACCGCATGGGCACCCCACATTTGCAGAAGACCCTGAATCAGGTACGGCAAAGACCTGGGGCTGCCGTGTGCGGTGGAGCAGGCTGGTCACTGCACAACAGCTTTCATCCACATTGGGCTGTCCTCAGTCTTGAGCATCAATTGTGTTACCAAAATGGGTTCAATCTATTTTCACTACTCCCATAAGTGCATTTAAAGATGTGTGGGGGTGCATGCCTATAATCCTAGCCCTTGGGAGGCTGAGGCAGGAGAATCACCAAGAGTTTGAGGTCAGCCTGTGCTCCATAGTGAGTTCAAGGGCAGGCTGGAGTACATAATGAGACCCTGTCTCAAAAAATTTAAAAAGTGCATTTAATTCCAAGACTGGTGAAGAGTGCGTCTTCAGTATGTTGGTACTGTGACTATTTTTAGTATTGCTATTTTTATTACTATGATTTTAATTTCAGTTGTAATTATTCAGTTATATGCCCAGAAGTTTGCAGATGGCCCCTGGGATTGGTGGCCTTGGTTAAAGGTCACCTAGGCTGAACCAAGGCTGGGTGGCCAACAGCTAAGTGGGGGCCGGGGATTTAGCTCAGTGGTGCCACCGCCTGCCTCGAAAGCACAAGGTCCTGAGTTCTATCCCTGGTAGCAAGTAAGTAAATAAATAAATAAAAATAGCTAAGTGGGAGGCCTCTGTGGTTGACCCTGGAGGGTCCTACCCCGGTCCAGGCTCTGAGTTGGTGGCCCTGGCCCACTGTTCAAGACCCTGTCCTCCTGCCCATCGCTAGGAGCCTTGCATCCTAGGCCTAGAATGGCAGAGAGCTCCCTGATGTCCTATCCCGCTTCCTGTAGTACATGCTGGGGGAGTCGTAAGTAGGGGTGCCTGGTGGGGGCATGCCCTATCTCCCACAAACCCCTCTCATTACCAGCCTGCCCCAGCCTGAGTTCCTTTCTGTCCACAAAAGCAGGAAGGACTTTGAGAAGTTCCCCTTCTTCTTTATCAAAAGGGACACAGTCCCGATCCCCACCCCTCTTGCTTGTTTTGCACAGAGGGATCTCAGGGAGCCCCATCCATGGGGAGCCTTCCTCACCCTCGCTGGGAGCCCCTGGCCCTGTCCCAAGCTCCCAGTCAATGTAGGGCCTTGGGTGATAACATCACGCAGGTGTGCGGGTTCCCGTGGGCCAGGCCCTGGTGTGGGATTGTGCAGTGTCATGTAGTGGCTGGCGCCCAGCCTGGCCTTCGTCACCTCCCCGCTTTGCCCAGCCAGGGTTGTTCCCCACCTGATGTCTCCCCGGCTATGCTCTGGCGGCTGCCAGGATGGGGGCCTCAGAGTGGACACATGAAAGTCCTTCCTTCCTTCCCTGATGCCCAAACTGGGTGACAGTGGCACGGCGAGAGCAGGAAGCCTGGATTCTGATTGGGGAGACAGGCGGGAAACCAAGCCTGGATAAATAAGCGGGGAGCAGGTGTGAGCTGGGTGGGGAGTTGCTGCGGGGAAGAGGGAAGTGAGAGGGACCCCAGCGTCCCCTGGGTGGGGCTCTGAAGGACCGGAAGCCCGCAGGCGCTAGGGGAGGAAGGCAAGAAGGGAAGGAGCCCCTTGGAGGCCGTGAGCCCTGCTAGAAAGGCAGTCAGAAAACATCATCTGGCCCCAAACAAATGCATGTCCTCTTTCCTCCCTCTCCAGATGGGTGTGCTGTCCCTTCCCCAGAGGTGGCCTTTGTCACCTTTTTCTAGGCTTCCTTCTTGAGACACTGGAGAAGTGGATGCCTCTGTGTACTGTACAGCCCCCTTCCCTCCCCACCTTCCCCTCCCCTTCTGTCCTCTTCCTGTCCCTCTTTTCTTTTCTTTCTCTTCCTTCCCTCCCTCTCTCCTTTTCCTTTCTTTCCCCTTTCGTTCCCACTCCTACTGTTTCCCTCCTTCCATCTCTTTTTATTCTCCTTCTGTTCTTCCTCTTCCTTCCCTGCTCCTCCTCCTCCTTCCCTTCTCCCTTCTTTCTTGCCTTCCCTCCCCTTCCTTCCCTTTTCTCCCCTGCCCTGGACAGAGATAACTTCCCACTGCTTCCTGTCTGCACACTCAGGCTCATCTCATCCCTGCAAGCAGTGCTGGCTCCCTGTGCCCACAGGGAGCAGGAGACTCCTGCTTTTCCAGTAGGCTGAGACCCTGGGGTGCTGCTCACAGTGGAGCACAGGCTTTGAGTGCACCAGGCCCTGGGTTCCATCCTCAGCCTCATGAAAAAATAATAAAATCAAAGTAGAAGCATAGAGCAGAAGGGACTGCAGGAAGCCTGCTCCTCCCAGCCAGTGGAGAGCAGCACCCTCTTTGCCTCTCCAGAGTCTGTCTTCCCTGCAGATGCAAACCTGGCCACTCAGACAAAGCGCTCCCCATTCTCCCTTCCCCACTGCCCAGGGAGCTCTTGCTGTCTCCGTGCCAGCCTAGTGCTTTGCCCCAGTGACCCATCACCAGTCTGCCGGCCAGTACACTGCCTGAGTCAGGTCTTTCAGGTCCCCACACAGACCTCGCTACCTCGTCCTTGCAAACAGCTGCTGGGGACAGTTTGCACACCTCCCTGCCTGCCCGCACCTGCAGGGGACCCTGTGAGCCTCTCTCCACAGTGCCTTGCTCCTTGGGACCCCGGGCCTGCCACCTCTCCTTGCCCTGCTGTAAGAGTGCCCATGTGTGTGCAGGGCCCTTCTGTCACTGTCGCTCCGGGCTGTGGAGTGAGCAGGGCTCAGGGTGGCCTCAGCCTCCTGCCCGTGCTGCCCTGTCTCACCTCCCATCTGTCCCCACAGCAACTGACCAACCACATCCGGGAGTCATTGCCCAACCTGCGCAGCAAGCTGCAGAGCCAGCTGCTGTCCCTGGAGAAGGAGGTGGAGGAGTACAAGAACTTCCGGCCCGACGACCCCACGCGCAAAACCAAAGCCCTGCTGCAGTATGTGTGGCCCTGTCATCTGCCAGCCTCGGGGTTCCCGCGCGGGTCCTCATCCCACCTGTGCCGAGCACCAGGGTTGTCACAGTGAACAGGACAGGTGTCTGTCCCTGTCCCCAGGATGCTCAGGAAGAGGGGAAGGGGGACAACAAGACAGAAAATACAGGAATATGTATAGTGAAAATTCAGGGTTGGTGGTGCACACCTATAATCCCAGCCACTTGGGAGGCTGAGGCAGAAGGATCAAAAGTTCAAGGTGAGCTTGAACAACTTAGTGAGACCCTGCCAGAGCAGGCTGGGAGGACAGGAGCCTCCAGAAGACCTCGAGTTGCAGGCAGGAGCTGCCGGGTTTTTTTCTTTTTTTTTTTTCTTTTTTTGGTGCCGGGGATTGGACTCAGAACCATTGAGCTAAATCCCCAGCCCCTGAGAGCTGCCTTTTGACCCCACTTTCCAGCACATTAAGTTGAGCTGGGGGCAGTTTGCACACCTGCGACATCACAGGGTCACCCACAGACTCCGAGCAGTAATTGCCGCCTCAGATGAGGCCAGTCATCTCAAAAAAATAAAAATAAAAATGACAGAAGGAAAGGAAGCCGCAGCCCGTTCAGAGCCTGACTCTGGGGCTGGGTAGATACCTCTGCCTTGACCCTCATGCTCTCTTCTTCCTCCCAGGATGGTCCAGCAATTTGGGGTAGACTTTGAGAAGAGGATTGAGGGCTCTGGAGACCAAGTGGACACGCTGGAGCTCTCGGGGGGCGCCCGTATCAACCGCATCTTCCACGAGCGCTTTCCCTTCGAGCTGGTGAAGGTAGCCACTGTCTCTGGTCAGGCGCCTCCTGCTTGGCCGGGACTTTGTTGTTTTTTCAATACTAGGGATTGAACCCAGGGCCTCTGAACTGAGCTCCATCTCCAGCCCATTTGTTGATTGATTGATTGAGAAGGTCTTGTGAACTTGCCTGGGCTGAGTTCAAATTCACAATCCTCCTGCCTCAGCCTACAAGAGAGCTGGGGTTACAGGTCTTTGCCTGGGTATCCTGGGGTTTTCTGCCCAGAGAGCGAAGCTCAGAGGCTCTGGGTGAAACTGTGAAAATTATGTTTTCTTCCTCTGGCAAAACCTATGTTCTTTGCAAAATGTCATCAGCCCTGCAAATCCACAAGTTTTGCATCCATGAATTCAACCAACTGCAGATCAGAAATAATGAGAAAAGAAAAATATGTGCCATGTCGAACAGTCCTTTCTTGTAATTTTCCCCTAAACAGTACAGTGTGACAACTGTCCCTGTAGCGTTACACTGTATTAGGTATTCTCAGTCAACTAAAGGAGGGGCCGGGGATTTAGCTCAGTGGTGCCACGGCCTGTCTCATAAGCGCAAGGTCCTGAGTTCGATCCCCAGTACCAAAAAAAAAAAGAAAATAGAGGTACAGTTAGCTAGGGATGAGGGTGCATACCTAGAAGCCCAGCGCCCTGGAAGGCTGAGGCAGGAGGGTCACAGGTTCTAGCCCAGCCTGAGCAGCTTAGCAGTGTAATGAGAGCCTGTCTCAGAACAAAAAGAAGAAAGGGCTGGGGATATAGCTCAGTGTGAAGGCCCTGGATTCAATTCCCAGTACTGCCAAAAAGAAAAGAAAATGGAGGTAAACTCACACAGGAAAGCATCCTTGGTGTGTTGGTGGCGCCGTGTATAGATGATATAATAACTTCATTCTGTAAGAAGGGCAATAATTCACACACTCTCTGGTATGAAATTGTACCTGTGTGTAGTGTATCTGTAGATAGCTCTGCCATGATGCTTGTGGAAATGTCAGCTCTGGAACTTTCTGTTTTCTTTTTTCTTTTCCTTCTTTCTTCCTTCCTTGTTTGAGAAATGGTATCATTGTGAGGTCCAGGCAAGTCTTAATCTTGTGATCTTCCTGCCTCACCCTCAGGTAGCCGGCATTATAGGTGTACATGACCACACCCAGCTCGCTCCCTCTCTCTCCCTCTGTCTCTGTCTCTGTCTCTGTCTCTGTCTCTCTCTCTCTCATTAACTTCTCATGATGAATCTCATGATCAGAACTCACAGGTGATGGCGTAGGTGCATTGTCAACAGGCCCTTGATCCATACAGGCAACGCATGCTAGTTTCACAGCTTCTTTGCTGAAACTGGTGGTTTTACCTTTTTCTTCTTGGTTTTGACCTGGTAAATACTCTGCCCCATGAATTCAAGCGCACATAGGCTGTAGCCTCCCCGCATGCCCCCTCGAATGTGTCTGCCTCATCTCTTTTTTTTTTTTTGGTACGGGGGATCGAACTCAGGAACTTGTGCTTGTGAGGCAGGCACCAGAACCACTGAGCTAAATTCCCAGCCCTATGCCTCATCTCTTCTCAGATGGAGTTTGATGAGAAGGACTTAAGACGGGAGATCAGCTATGCCATTAAGAACATCCATGGAGTCAGGCAAGTTCCCCTGGGGGAGTCACCATTTGGGGTCCCCTACCTGCACAGGGCCACCCTCCAGCCAGCCTGCCCCTACTCTGAGCTCCCCGACTGGGAGGTGTTGAAGTTTTCCCATAGCTAGAAGCCTCCCCTTGGGATCTCCAAGGGCATTGAGGACAGGCGTGTTGTGGTCCCTTGTGGCTGTGTCACAGGCCACAGGAAGTCCCTGGGCCCCAGGTAAACCCAGCTCACCAGGAAAACTGAACTTGCTGCAGATCTGCTGCGGGTGGGAGGGGGCAGAGCTGAGTCAGGTTTGTCCCCAGATCAGGTCCCCTCCTTATTCCGACAAAGGAAGTCACTCCAGTCATGCAGTCTTCATCTCCACAAGGTCCTCTGGTGGACTCAGGCCCCCGCCCCTGAGAAAAGCTGGTGTCTGGAAAATGGCTGACCTACTGTGTTTCTTTCTGACTTATCTTCCTTGCCCCTGGGTCGGGGCGGTTTTAGGACTGGGCTTTTCACCCCGGACTTGGCGTTCGAGGCCATTGTGAAAAAGCAGGTGGTGAAGCTGAAAGAGCCCTGTCTGAAATGTGTGGACCTGGTTATCCAGGAGCTAATCAATACAGTTAGGCAGTGTACCAGTAAGGTATCAGACCCTTGGCAGTGCCTCCTGGCCTTGTGGAATCGGGGGGAAGAGGGTTTGGTGTCAGGCCCCCAGGGCCGCCCAGCATCCAGGCTACCTCAATGTCCAAGATTGTGGCCTCTTTTCAGAGCTGGGGACAGAAGCAAGTGAGCCTGCACCACCCCCTGGGGATGCTGGGCCTCTGGAACTGGCCAGCCAGGTGCACGGCCGCCCTGGGACCCCGACACCAGGCCTAGCATGTGTTTGGTGGAATCGGGCTGTCGCTTTGCTGACTTATGGGAAGCAGAGAGGGAGCCTGCGTCCGCTGCTGGAGGCCAAGCCCCCAAAGCTCCCTGGCTGTCACCCCTTCTTGACAAATGCCTGGTGTCCTCGGGCTTCCCTGGAGGCAGCCACTTTTCTGTCCCCACGGCACTGGGAAAGGCTGGAATGCCAGCAGCATAATGAGTGGCCCTCAGTGGCCCTGCCAAGTCCCCTGCACCCCATGCTGCCATCCTCCCTGCCCCAGCCGGCCCATCCTCCATCCGCCTGGTGACAAGTGCCTGTGTGCCACCATTCCCAGGCGACTGCCTCTACCCTGGCGGGATGTGCCAGGCTCCTCCACCAGGTCCTGTTTCCCAGGGCAGTGAGCTTGGCCAAGCAGCGGAAGTGCTTCCAGTTGGGCGTCTGTGCTTGCGCGACCGTGGCGTCCCTGGTGCTCTGAGTTGGCAGGCAGTTTCTGCTCGAGACTTCTGACCTTGTCTGGCCAAGCCCCCATTTGCTGCTTAAGCTTCTTCGATTGGAAAAGGGAGGGGAACAGACCAACCCAGATAGCTTGCCTGTCATCACCCTGGAGCCCATTGTCACGGATGTGACCAATCAAGACCTTAGCTGTCCAGAGGAAGACAGCGTCCCATAGCACATCTCTGACGAACCCCAGACGCAGCCCTGCCACTCCCGGCCTCCGATCCGAAGCAGCTTCGGGGGCAAATGTGGGCTCAGGCTCCTCTGCGCATGGACTAACCAGCTGATTCTCATTTCTTCTCTCTCTGTCTCCTGTCCCGGGTGTGTGGCCTGCACTGTCCCTGGGTATCTTCCTACCTCGTCCCACCCTCCGCATGACCCAGGACGGGGCTCTTCACCCCGGACATGGCCTTTGAAGCCATTGTGAAAAAACAGATTGTAAAACTCAAAGAGCCAAGCCTCAAGTGTGTTGACCTCGTGGTCTCAGAGCTGGCCACGGTCATTAAAAAGTGTGCCGAGAAGGTAACAGGTTTGGTTCCCATCGTCTCTGCATTTGTCTCCCCATCTGCACCCCTCCATTTGTGAGTCTGAACCCAAGCATCTGGAAGATTTTGCCTCGGGGAGCACCCCCTTCTGTGGACCTCAACATCTCAGCTTTGCATCAACAAAGACGGAACAGGGTGGGGGTTCATGTCACCCATGCGTCCCCACCTTTGTAGTTTTGGGTACCGCTGGAGACAGAAAGTCTTTAACATTGCCAGATGCATTGCATGTATGAAGCATTGTGGGTCCCTTTTTGTTTTTTGGTACCAGGGATCAAACTCTGGGACCTTGCGCTTGCAAGGCAGGCAGTAGTAGAACCACTGAGCTAAATCCCTGGCCCTAAGGATCCCTTATTTTTATATGTATTTATTTTCTGAAACTGGGGATTGAACCCATGGCCTTTGCACTGAGCTACATCCCCAGCCATTTTTTATTTTTTGAGACACAATCTTGCTTAGTTACTAAGTTGGCCAGGCTGGACTTGAACTTGTGATCCTCCTGCCTCAGGCTCCCAGAGTGCTAGGATTACAGGTGTGCCCCACCACACCTGGTCTGCTGGGTCCCTTAGAGAAAAGCAATTTCCCCGCTGTCACCAAGCAGTGAAACACATCAACACGTGGACCTGTGTTGTTGAGGTTTTGATGAACAACTTAACCATCCAGTTCATTTTCCCCCACTGTGGGCTGAACTCAGACTGCAGATGATGTGACTCCCCCACGAGTGCTTGGGCTCAGTCACCGCTGCATGTCAGAGTGGGGAGGTGGGGGCTGTCGGCCAAAGATGCTGCTGTTGGGAGTGGTTTCCAGCAAGGGGGTTCCCCCGAGGCCAATGATGCAGATGCTACCCTGGCGTCCTGGAGCAGGTGCTACACACTCCAAGCTTGGTGGGGGGCCTTGGGGGTCCCGCCTTCACCCAGCTCGGGGTGGGAGGGGGCTGCGGGACCCTCGTGTGGCAGACGCCGTACACTTGCTTCCTCTGCCATTCTCCACCCTTTGGTTGCTGGCTTGCAAAGCCACCCTTTGCATGTGTGTGTGGGCACCTTCTCCGCTCCATCCTCACCACCCTGTTCTTGTCTCCTGGCCAAGTGGCTGTGACACAGGAGCAGAGTTGGATTGGGGGCCCCTCATGTCTGTCCCCCTACATTTTCCATTCATGTGGTTTACATGGCTCCCAACAACGCTTCTCCTCTTCTTGTTCCCCAGCTCTGCTCCTACCCCCGGTTGCGAGAGGAGACAGAGCGAATCGTCACCACATACATCCGGGAGCGAGAGGGGAGGACCAAGGACCAGGTATTGGCTCCTTATCTTCTTTGTTGTTTGTTTTGTTGTTTTGTTTTGTTTTTGTTATTTTTGAGACAGAGTCTCACTATGTAGTTCAGGCCGGCCTTGAACTCACTATGGAGCCCAGGCAGTCCTCCTTCCTCAGCTTCCCAAGCGCTGGGATTACAGACATGGGTCATTACACTGGGCCAGCCCATTTTCTTCTTTCACAGATATAATTTATGTGCTATCAAGTTTTAATGAGTTTTGTTTATTTTATGGTGCTGGGGATTGAACCCAAGGCCTTCCCGCTGAGCTCCATCCTCAGCCCTTTTTATTTTTTATTTGGAGTCAAGGTCTCATTAAGTTGCTTATTTGCCCAGGCTGTGCTTCAATTTGAGACCCTCCTGTCTAAGCCTTCCAGAGAGCTGCGATTATGGGTGTGCACCGCCACAGCTGGCTCTGTTCTGTAAACTTTGACAGATCCATACAGCATTGTGACTCTCAAATTCATCATGATTCATTGTGGTGGACTGGAGGTGCGGGTCAGTGGTAGAGTGCTTGCCTAGCATGCACACAGTCCCTGCTGCCCTAGTGCCAGGATTGATCAAGCGCCGTGGGGTAACAAGACTGAGGCCTCTAAGATCCAGCCTCGGGGGGGCTCCTTCTGACACTTTCCAGTCAGCCTGAAAGTTTCCTGCTTGGCCCCGTTTCAGCATGGAGTACACAGGGGCACAGGTGACTGGCCCGGGGCCAATGGGGGCCTAGTTGGGGGCACCAGAGTTGCTGCCCTTCAGTCCAGCCTGTTCTTAATGGGCACTGGGCCAAAGAGCTGTCTGAGCCGTGGTTTTCACTGACGAGCCTTGCCCTGGGCCAACGGCTGAGGAGAGGCCGGCAGGGTTTGAGCAATGAGCGCATGTGCAGGGCTGGCCAGTGCCCCAGGCTGCACCTGTCCTGGCTGCACGTGGGGTGTGGAGGCCTCCATCTTCAAGAGTTGCATTTTCATACTCTCGTGTTGCCAGATTACTATGGCGCTTTTTGCTGGGTTTTTTTTTTAACATTTTATTCCCACTTTAAAACGAGGAGAAAGGTTGCAAAAATAATAGAACACCTGTTGGTTTGTTTGTTTTGTTTTGAGACAGGGTCTCTCTCTATGTAGTTCAGCTTGGCCTTGAATTCACTATGTAGCCCAGCCTGGCCTCAAACTCATAGCAATCCTCACGCCTCTGCCTCTCAATTGCTGGAATTTCAGGTGTGCATCACCATGCCCAGCTACTTGTGTATTCTTTATTTAGAATCAACTATTGTTACCCTTTTGCCCTTCTGCTTTTTCACTTGTTCTATGTATGTGTGTATGTGTTTTACAGCGTGGTATGTACATTAAACATGTGCATGTATATGCGAGAGAGAAAGAGAGAGAGAGAGAGAGCTCTTCAGTTTCAAGGTGGCACTACTAACGTGCCAGGATCTTGTCTGAAGTCTTTGCACACTAAATGAGGTACCCTGGTTCGGGGTGTCATTCAGTGGTAGGGCACTTGACTATCATGTACAAGACACCGGGTTCTATCCTCAGTACGGTGCAAAAGAAAAAGAAGGGGACAAAACAATGAAAAGCTGTGGCAGGCCAAATAATGTGCCCCAAAAGACATCTGTTTTAAAATTTGCAGACTTTGGAAGTTGTCAGTTTATGTGGCAGGAAAGGAGACAGGCAATTATTCTGGATCTCATTCCACAGCTTGGGAGCATGAGGTCCAAGGTCACAAAGCCCGTTGGAGGCTGACCCTCCGAGACTCCAGCCCCAGTAGAGACTCCCTGTGCTGGAGACTCCCTGGGAGCCAGAGCCGGAGCTGGAGCTGGGCTCCGGCCTGGGAGCCCTGCTGGCTCTGCGCCCCCTGCTGCCAAGTGTGGGAAGCATCTGCCTGCTGCCCCTCCTTGCTCCCCTGGATTCTGTCTTCATAGTGACTTCCTCTTTCCCCAGATTCTTCTTCTGATCGACATCGAGCAGTCCTACATCAACACAAACCACGAAGATTTCATTGGATTTGCCAAGTATGTACTTTTGGGGACTGTGCGGGGTGGGGCAGCAGCAGTTCCCACCCTCAGTGTCAGACCCGGAGATGGTGGAGTTCAGGTTCACTCAGAGGGCAGGAGCCAGAGGGTCCCCCACTCAAGGGTCCCTGGGTGAAGGACAAAGCCATCTGAGAATACCGGATCCCTTCCAGGCTGATTGTGGCCCCTCCTGGTGTCCTCACCCAGCTCAGGGTGAGCTGAAGGAAGAAGGGTCAGCTCTGTGGTTACACTCTGGTGCTGAACTTCTCCCTCTGCCACAGGACTCCCCAGAGGCTTTCATGCACCAGGGTGCAGCTTGTCTCAGACTCAGGCTACTCTTAGGGATGGGCACTCAGGTCTATCTGGCTTCCACAGCACCCGGCTGGGAGTGGGCTCTGGTTTAGGAAGAATGTAGATGCAAATCTTGGGTGTCATCCCTGATTCTGTCATTCCTGGGCCCTGCAGCAAGCCTGAGAATCACTGGGACCATTCTGGTGGCCTTAGCAGGTCTTCCTGCCCACGGCTCCTAGAACATCTGACCCCTTCAGCCAGCTTCTTTGTACCCACTTAGTGGAAGCTGCAGACCTCCTCCTGGGCATGGAGAGTAGTGGAGCAGCTGTTTTCTGGGCATGTGCAGTGCTGGAGTAACCAGCCAGACCTGGCCAGGTCCCCACCCCCGGCCAGGTCCCCACCCCCAGAGGAAGCCCAGACCTGCACCCAGCCAGTCAGGACGCAGTATGCTCACAGCCATGGTCGGGGTGTGTGTGTGTGGGGGGGTGGGATCCAGGGGTGACCTTGGCATCCTTGAGGAGGGCCATGGAGCTGGGGTCAGAGCTGTGCAGTGCTCTGGGTTGAACATTATCCATGCACTGAGTAGGGCTGATGGAGCATCTGTTCTGTGCTGGGCACATGTTAGATGAATGGAATGAATGAATGAATGGGCACGACATCCAAGCTCCGCCCCAGGGCCCTGGCGCTGGGTGTGCATGGGCAGACAGTGCTGGCCCCCTCTTTGTTTCACTGCTGTTTTCCTCACCGTGATGTCTCTGCTTCTCGCACTTCATCCACAGTTCCTTCTCACAATCTCTCCTGTTTTTCCTTTGACCACTCCACTCTTTCCTCTGGATTCCGGGGCCTTCCCACTCACCCCAGCTGTTACTATACTGAGCAGCTGGTCACCGGGTGGGTATTGCCTGCTGTGTGCCTTTGCCCTGGTGTGTGAATGGGGGCGCCCTGGCCGGGTGGCCCCAAGCCCCAGGGGTGATGTCCCAGGGGCCCACTGAAGAGCGTCAGAGCACTTGCTCAGAGCTGGGGCCGTGGCTGGGCCTTTGGACGGGACAGTGCAAAAGTACCCCTTGCCCCTTGCTCAGGGCTGGGGATGTGGGAAGGAAGGCCTAGAGGGCAGTAAGAGGTGATAGCATGGCCCTGCTGGAGGCCTGCAGGCTGCGTGGAGGGGCCAGGAGCCTGTGGGGAGTATCAGATGTGGGACTTGCCCTCGCTTGGTAAGTGTTGGCTTTGCAGATCCTCCCTCCTTCAGACACTGTTGGTCGAACTTCTCCCTGTGCTTCAAGGTTCTGGGCTTTACTCTGCCCTGTGTGCACTGCAAACAGCCAGAGCAAAAGCCCTAAAACAATCTCTTGGAATGTTAGGGGAAATACTGCATACAATTTAGCCCTCATTTTCTGTTTTTCTTCAGTAGAGAGGATTGAAGCCAGAGCCTTTGCACTGAACTACATCCCCAGCCCTCTAAAAAAAAATTTTTTTAAAAAAAATTTTGAAACTCATTAATTTGCCCCAGCTAGACTCAAACTTGTGATTCTCCTGCCTCAGCCTCCCAGAGTGCTAGGATTACAGGCGTGTGCTACCACACCTGCTCTGCCTCCATTCTTAATTTTCCTACCGTCTGGACAAAAGCCTATTCCTGTCTGTCTCTCTCTCTCTCTTTCTTCCTTATCCAACAGTCAACTTGAACTTTTAAGGCAAAACCCCTAGCAGCAGTCAACTGGTTTGCTGTTTAATGTTGTTCTCAAATTTCCAGCTAAAGCAAAAAGAAAATAAGATGGATAAGTAATAGGAGATGGAAACTGTTCACAGGTGTTGATGTGTTATTGGGGTAGAAAATCTATTAGAATCAATAAGGGGCGGAGGGCTGGGGATTTAGCTCAGTGGTTCTGGCACCTGCTTTCAAGCGCAAGGTCCCAAGTTCAATCTCCGGTACCAAAAAAAAAAGGGGAGGGGTGGAGTGGGAGCCCCTGAAAACATGGTAGCCTTTGTCTGTACCTAAATTAGCTGGGTGGGAAATAAGTGGGTAAAGGAGGAAAGAGATCTGGGACTGTAGACAAAATAAGGAACCTTGTTGAAACACACCCTGTTGGCCTTGGATGTCCTCCAACTTGGGTCAGGAGCCCAAGATGAGTGACGTTTTCACAGCCAGTAGCTGTCCCAATGTCTGGTCTCCAGGGCTGGATGGCCTTCTGGTTAGAGCAACCTGTGACCTGGTGTTGGGGTCAGGGATGTGAAGAGAGAGCAGGAAGAAGCCTCAAGTATCTGAGCCCCACTAGCCTGCTGTGGTTCCCCCTGCAGCCACCTCCTGGCCCCTCATGGGCTCTTCTGCACGTTCCAGGGTGCACTGTACTTAGGAAGGAGCAGGCACTTCCAGGATGGCGGAGACCAGGGCCTAGAAACCTCGGCTTAAAGAGACACCTTTTCTTGTTCTGTATACCCAAGCTCTTTCAGGCAGCGATTTGTACACAAGGGGCATCTCTGTGCCTGCAGCTGCTCAGTGGGCCCCCAGGGAACAAACCCCCATCTGGGCCACCAGGGCGTCTTGCTCCCCATCCCTCCTGCATCGCGCCCACATGCGCCCTCTCTGTGCTTTGGTTGCAGCGCCCAGCAGAGGAGCACGCAGCTGAATAAGAAGAGAGCCATCCCCAACCAGGTAGCTCACCCGGCTCTGGCCACCACTACTCCCAGGGGTGGGAGGGCACACCAGTGTGACCGTTTAGCACGTGGGATGCCCTGCCAGGAGCTGACCCCATGGCACCAGGCCACCTGCTCTGTCAGCCTCAAGGGTCTGAGTGCTGAAACTTTGGCAGGGCCTGGAGGTAAATGTCACACTCCAGAAAGCCTTGTGGACATCAAAGGCCAAGGTCAGGTTCTGGCCCTCAATGCAGGGGCAATATAGCAGTCACCTCAAGTGTCTGCAAGCAAAGGGGGTTTCCTGGCTCCTGCCCCAAGGACAGAAGGCCTGTAGATGGGAGCCATAGAAGGTGCATTACCACCAGCAGCTCAGGGAAGTCTGGGGTGTTTTGATCTCCATGCCCTGAACCTTGAGATCATGCCCCAGATAGAGGCCTTGTGAAATAAGATCAGCTTTATAAGAAGTTTCTGCCACCTTCTCCCCATTCTCCACATCAGGCTGGGCCAGGGCGGGGGCAGGGGCTCTGCTATTTATCTTGCACGATTGTAGAGCCTGATTGAAAAACAAAAAAGTAACCACTGCATGATTTGTTTTGTTTTTTGTTTTGCGCTTGCGTAGGTAATATGTATATTGTTGCTTTTTCATTTTGGGAGACAATAATGAATTAAATAATTAACACCATGGATATAATTAATAGCATGTCATTTTTTTTCTTTTGCTGTTTTTTTCCCCTGCTCATTTCTTCTCCCATTACTCTGCTTTTTCCTGCTTTTTCTTCGTCTCCTCATGTCCCTTCGTCTCTTCCTCCACTCGCTCTTCCTTGATTTGCCCACAATCCTAACTTTGCATTCTCAAAGGGGGAGATCTTGGTAAGTACCTGCTTAGTGCAGTATGAACATTAGAGAATCTTGTAGTGGTGGAGACTCTGCCTGCCTCATAACACCCCCCCCCCCAAATAACAACAAACTAAAACTCAAGCTAACCTGGAATCCCCATATTGTGGCTGTCACTGGACTTGGTGTTTCCTGGGTGTCTGCTGTCCTCACACAAACACTAACCTGACTGCTGCCTTTGTTGGGAGCTCAACCCCTCTAGCTAATTCCTGCCAGACTATCTGGTGTTCCATAGGTCAGGGATGGCAAATACCACACCTGCCTCCTCTCTCTTCCCTGCCTGTGGATGTGGATGATTTTGTTCAAGCCCTGCAGGAATTCATTTTTGCTGCTGCTGCTTCCTCAGGGCAGAAATCACTCACTGATCAGAGCAGGTGTCCTCCTGCAGAAACTCCTTCCTATGCCCATGGCAGACATAACTAATTGATCGAGCACTGTTCTCCTTGTTCCATCTCTCCCTTGCATGCCCATGGCAGGCATAGCTAACCAAACCTGGCATTCTTCCTTAATAGGCATGCCACCTGTCCCTCTTGTGTGGCTGATGTGACTAACTAAGATACTTTTTATTTTTCTACATGGTGTCCTTCCCTGTATCCATGGCAGGCCTGACTAATCAATCCAGGGACCTTTCCCCTGGATGCTAGCCTTCTGTTTCCAAGGATACTATGACAATTGATAAGGCCTTTCTGTTCCACTTTGCCTTTGCCTGGGACAGACATCACTAATTTGACCCTAGCGCTCTTTCCTGGCACTCTCAAAATTCTCACCACAGTGGGCCCAGGCATCTGCTACCCCCAAGGTGAATTGTATTTGCCATCCCTGGTGTAGGTAATGCCTGCTCCTTCTGCAGGGAGCCCTAGGCTGGGCCCAAAGAGTGGTGACAGGGTGCAAACTTTGTCTGGAAGGGAGTAGAGGCTGCTCCTGCAGCAAACAGCCTGTTTCGAGCCATCCCCTGCAGGCCGAAGGATGCTTTCCCACTACCAGCCGTTGAGGTCTGGGTAGGGCCCCCTGCTGCCCCCTGCAGAGATCTTTCTTCAGCTGAGGCAGTTTCGTGCCAGCTTGGGTACCCCTAGATCCTGATGCAGATAGAGCCAAAGTGCAAAGCCTGGCCACCTGGCAGGGGAGGCAGGAGGAATAGATCGGCCTTCAGCCTATGGTTCCCTCTTTGATTGTGCCTCTGTGTCTCCTTCCCCGCAAAGTCCCCATGTCCTTGAACAGTCTCCTCTCCCACACAGGCCAGGCCAGGTGCCTGCTTCCTCCCCCACCCCCCAGAGGTTTTGTCACCCCGGCCACATTGCCGTGAGTGTGGCCCGAGCGCCATCCCTGCCCGGGACCCTCACCCAGGGAGGAGGCAGGCCTGGCCTCCCCGTGGACTCAGCCGCGCTGCTTCTCGCATGCTGTCCGTGCCGCCCCAGGCAGCCCCCTCCTGTGTGTGCCTGCATGCCTTCCCTGGGTCCCTGCCTCGGGAGCCCCTCTCCCTCTCCTATCTCTCCTGTCCCTCCCTCACCTCCTTCTGAGCCCCTAGAAGGGGATGTGTCTCTTGGGCACTAACTAGCCTGCCCCCAGGGAGGCATTGTCCCCACTGTCTAGGTGGCTGGAAGGAAAGGGTGCTTTGGGGGGTCTCTGCCAGGCTGACCAGCACCCCTGCTCTGGGGCTTGGGGATGCTATTCCTGGAGCGGCTTCAAGCAGTGCCCCTGCCCCTAGCCATGGTGGTCCTGGCCACTGGGGCATGGTCAAGCACAACTACATCTGGGAGTATAGAGCCCCCAGATGTGGGGGAGCACCAACCCCCTGGGCCCCTATTTTCCCTCTTCCTAGGTGTCATTCAGTAACTGTACCCAGATCCATGAAGCTCTTACTCTGTGCCACACTGGAACTAAGACCCGTGGTGGACAGAGTAGAATGTGGCCATGGAGACCCACATGGCCCGGGGCTTCTGGGGCCAGAAGCAGGGGTTCCTCCCCTGGGTCCCTCACAAGTCGATCTCACCTCAGTATGGAAGCCAGCAGTGCCAATGGCGTCACCAGCCATCCTGGTTCACCTGGAGTTCAAGGGGGTTCCCAGAACATGGGCCTTTGCTGCTAACACCAGCGTGCCCTGGGAAAAAGCCAGGCTGAGTGGGTCACCTTGTCCCCAGGGAGGACACCATGCCCTGGCCGGTAGTCAAGAGCCAGTGGTTGCTGTCCGCTGGAGGCAGCTGCAGGATTCCTGAGCCCATTTGTCATCCAGGACTTGGCCCAAGTGAGGGATTCTAGCTGGCAACTTATGCTGTCCCCCGCCTTGGCAAGTACTTTGGTGTGGTCCTTGGGCCTTTGGTGGCGGCCTCTGCCTTTATGGCCTTCTGGGGCTGGGAGCCCACAGGCAGTCACTGGGGAGGGCAGGGCCGTGGCTGGTGGCTTGGTTGCGATCTGACAGCCCCGGGGCAAGGGAAGAGGTCATGAAAGCTGCCCACCAGTGAGTCGCCTGGGCCAGGCTGACCCTGAGAAGTCCCACCCAGATGACCAACCTCAGCCTTTCCTAGCCGGCTGAGGCCACACACAGCCCACCCTCCGAACTTGGCCTGCCTGCTCCTTCACGCGCTGGCCACTGCCTGCAAGTCCCCAGTCCCAGGGGTGAAGGGCTATGGTCCACTCATGCCTCTGTGTCCTAGGGGCCATGGGAGCATGAGAACATGGTCCCCCAGGCTACCTGCATGTAGCTGTCAGCTGAGTCCCTGTGCAGGCCTGGCTTCTGCCTCCACTCAGGTGACAGCCACAGCCCAACAAGCCCCACCACAGGGCCTCCCAGCCCAGGCTCCTGAGGTAGAATTTAGAGAAAAGTGCAGTGGCCAAGCCAAAACCAGGCAGGAGCACAATCCTCGCCCCTAATGGCCCTCTAGAGACCCCAGGGAGGTACTTCTTCATTCCCAGCTCTCAAGGTAGAAATGTCCCCCGACCTGGTGACCTAGACACAGATGCACTCACAGCATGGGTGACAGTGCGGGCTGTGCATGTGGAGCCTTTGCTGGCGGCACCCTGAAAGGAGAGTGAGGAACTATCCCGCAGTGTGGGCGGCTCCTCCATCCAGGGACAGTGGCCTAGAGGTGCGGGCTGAGGACTCCTTGGGGTACCTTGTCCACCCAAAGAAGGGCAGTTCCTCAGGTGTCGTATCCTAGTGCCGTGGGTCCTGGGCCAAGGACGCGCTGTCTGTCTGCTATCTGTCGAGCACCTTGCCATCTCCAGCTGGGAGCGCTTGGGGCTGGAGGTTTCTGTGTGCTGTGGGGCGAGGGTGCTGGCTGAGGTGCTGGGGAAGGTGGTGTGGGCAGCAGGGCGAGGTGGGTGCCGGCGCCCCTACCCCTAAGTGGCGCACTCCCCCCCAGGTGATCCGAAGGGGCTGGCTGACCATCAACAACATCAGCCTCATGAAGGGCGGCTCCAAGGAATACTGGTTTGTGCTCACGGCCGAGTCGCTGTCCTGGTACAAGGATGAAGAGGTGAGTACCCAGCGTGGTGGAGCAGGAGTGGGTGGGCACCACTGTGCTGCCCCCAAGCCTGGCATGAGGACCCCAGCAGTCAGGGCCGAAGGGCTGGGCCCTCAAGGTGGCCCGGAGTCAGGCTTGGTGGCCAGGCAGTGCTCAGATGGAGGAGATGGGAGGGCTGGGGCCAACACAGATTGGATGTGGACCCTTAGCCTCCCTCCAGAGCCACATGAGGGGTCGGGGACTTGGGTACACAGCCAGGTCACTGGGTACGTTGGTTTGGTTGCCTTGGCTTGGCCAGGCCCTGAGCCTGTCTGGCCTCAGTTTTCTTATCTGTGAAGAAGTGGAACAGTCCCTGCACCCATTGTAGTGCGTAGCACGGGAGTCTGGAAGTCTGCACATCCCTGCCATGGAGAGGAGATGGGGAGGCCTCAGGCAGTGAAAGCCACGGCACCTGTGGTGTCTCTGGGGGTGTGGGGGGTTCATTCATACAGCCTGAGGACTGCACTCTCCACAAACTTGTGGGTGGGGTGTGTGGCCTTGTGCAGCCCTCGCCTGCCCGGTGCGCGTTGTGTCCAGGCAGCTCAGCCAGACACTGCTGCCTGGCCACTTGTCCTCAGCGCTGACCCACCCCCTCCTGGTGGGCCCATTTCTGCATGTATGTATGTATTTGGGGTAGGCTCTTTTTGTTCTGTTTTGGTTTTTTGAGAGGGTCTTACTATGTAGCCCAGGCTGGCCTCAAACTCAAGAGGATCCTCCTGCCTAAGCCTCCTAAGTGCTGGGATTTCAGGCATACACCACAATACCCAGCTGTAGAACTCTGGTAATTGCTACATGGCTTTGAAGTCCATGCCCTCATGTCCCCACCCAAGGTCTCTAGCAGCCCCGGGGAGGGAAAGAACAGCCAGACCAGGTAAACCCAGGCTTCACTGGTCTCCTCTGGACAGAATCTGATCACACAGCCACTGAGTGTGGGGACAAAGCACCCAGCTAGTAAATCTAGCACTAAGAAAGTGGGCCAGGTGGGCATGGTGGTGCACACCTGTCATCCCAGCACTCAGAAGGCTGAGACAGGAGGGTCAAACGTTCCAGCCCTGCCTGGACTTAGCAAGATCCTGTCTCAAAATTCTTAAAAATGGGCTGGGATGTATCTCAGAGTGAATCCTCAAAGGAAAAAAAGAAAGGAAGGAAGGAAGGAAGGAAGGAAGGAAGGAAGGAAGGAAGAGAGAGAGAGAGAGAGAGAGAGAGAGAGAGAGAGAAAGAAAGAAAGAAAGAAAGAAAGTGGTTTCTGAGCATGAGAACTAGGGCCTGAGGTCTGGGGTTTCGTCGGGATCTCCAGGAAGGCACAGTGGCTGACTTGGCCCAGGCCTGTGGTGGTGAGGCCGGGCTTCACTGGTGACCTCCATAGCCATGCCGGGCTCTCCTGCTGGCAGGGATGCCGAGGTGCTCCTGAGCCCGCAGGCCAGGCCCAGCCTGTGTTCTCCCTGGAGGGGCAGGGAGGGGGCGCTGGAGTATTGTCACTGCCCTGTAGCCAGCTGGCCTCAGCGAGTAGGGGGGTGTTTACAAGGTCCCGTGCCAGGCATGCGAGCCAGGAGAAGCCACTGTCCCCCTTCCTCAGCAAATCCTGGGGCCCCCTTGGGTTGGCACTGCTGTCCCCTCATTTGCTAGGTGGGGACACTGAGGCCTTGGGCAGTGACCTGGAGCGCTCCGCCTGTACTGTTCCCCGAAGTCCAGATGTCACGCCAAGGGCAGGGTTGGGGTGAAATGGGGTCATCTTGCTCCTCCCTGTCCGGTCCCTGGAGCCTTTGAAGCCAGGCAGCCTCAGGGACCTTGTCAGGGTCTGTTTTGAGCCAAGGTGTCAGGGTCTGTTTTGAGCCAAGGTGTCAGGGTCAGCAGAGCTGCCACAAGAATTTCTGGGTTCCTGCAGCACCCCAGGCCCAGCGAGCCTGCGGGGTGCAGCAGAGGAAAGCAGTGCAATGTGGACCAGTCTCCTTGTCACGGCTGCTAAAGAAGCACAGGGACACAATCGTGGCTGCAAGTGGCTGGGGTGAGAGCTTGGGGTGGCCCTGTGGCCACTGGTCCCCTCTTCCCACCCTTACAGTCAGACCAGGGCTGCTCCAGGCATCTTGTCCAGGGGCACAATGGGCAGGGGCACCAAGAATGGACAGGCCCTGGGTCCCATCCCAAAGAGCTGAGGGTGGCGTCCTGCGTGCCTGCAGCTGGGGGGCAGGGGGTTCTGGGGTCCCAAGGACAAGAGCACCAAGCATTGCATGGTGTGTTATGGACCGGCCGCTGGGCCTAGGCCTGGCATGCGTGGCAGGGCAGCGTCTCTGGTCTGCTCTTTGTTGCCCCCGGAAGGCCCCGAGCCCCTGTGGGCCCCAGACAAGCAGGGGCAGCGCTGGAGGAGGGCCGGAGGCCAGCCATAGTGAGAACCAGGCGGGCCCTGGAAGGGGCCCTGTGTGCCCCAGACAAAGCAGGCAAGGTCCCGGAGGGGCCGGGGGGATGTCCTCTGTGGGTCCCCAGCCCCCACCCCAGGTTGGGATCCCAGCAGGCGGGGACCCGCAGCATCACACATGTGGTGGGCGCCTCAGAGAAGCCACAGCGAGAGACAAGAAGTTGGGATCTCTTTATTTCAGAAATAAACAAGGGGACGTTCATGTCGAGGGGTGGGAACAGGGAACCCTTTGGCCCGAGACTCCAGCCCAAGATCCCTCTAGCCTTTGCCCAGTGCCGCCTCCCACCCAGGCTTGTCTTGTCCACTCCGGAATCTCTTGTGGCATGGATGGTGGCGCTTACCTCCACGCCTGCCTTCCTGTGGGGAGCCGGCGGGGGCCCTCCCGACGCCGCTCGCCCGAGCCCAGCCTAACCAATGTGCAGACTACTGTACACCTGCAGAGCTTCCTGAACAGGTAGTCTGAACACTGGGGCGGCGGGGCCGGTGTCTGTCCCTGGGCCCCCGGCCGCCCACCAGCGCGCACTCCGAAGTCCTCCGCTCTGACGTGGCCAGGCTGCAGCAGCCTCACGGCTGGAGAAGACTGAGGGGAGGGAGCAGGGAGGCCGGCAGGAGGAGGCTTGGGTCTCTGGCCTCTGTGTGCAGGGGGAGGGCCGCGTGCACACCATGTCTGCATGTGCCCAGTACGCATGTGCGTGTGTGCGTGCCGGCAGCTGCAAGAAAGCAGCTGCCGCGTCCAGGAGGAATCACATTATAAACACTTCCAGATGTGGATGGCCCATGACTCAGTTACTTGGCCCCATCGGCAGCTGACCCGCGGCTTCCTGCCTCATGACACACGTGGGTGGGGACCTGGAGGCCCTTCCGGAAACTTCTGGGCAGGGCACAGACAGACCCAGCTTGGACCCCACATTCGCTCCCCAGCCCTGCCTGCCACCACCGCGACAGTCTTTCCTTTCCCCGCCCTCCCCAGGGCACCCAGTCTGCAGTCTGGGGTGGGCTGCATACCTCTGCCCTATGTCCTTGCTGCCCAGGACATGGCTGGGTGACCCTGGGGCTTCACTGGCATATATGGGGGCACTGAGCTTAGTGCTTTGCCACTTTGCCAGCCATGCACTTGTGTGCCAGCCTGTGCTTCTATTCTGCCTCCCTTCCCCCATTTTTTTTTGTTTTTTTAACATGGTACTGGGGATTGAACCCAGGGCCTTCACACAGGGCTACATCTCCAGGTGTTTTTTTTATTTTTAGTTTGAGACAGTGTCTTACTAAGTTGCTACATTGCCCGGGTTGGGCTCAAACTTAGTAACCTTCCTGCCTCAGCCTCACAGAGTGCTGGGATGACAGGTGTGTACTGGCCCCCTTGCTGAGGGGCCCCTCGACGTCCCCCCCCCATCGCAGTGGCTGCTCTTCTGTCAGAGGTGGCGGCCAGGCGAGGCTTCATTCTGAGGCCTTCAGCAGTACAGAGACAGCCACCTGAGAAGCCTCCAGAGACCACAGCCTGGCTGTGGCGGTTCCGTGCTGCATCACATCACGCTGTGTGTCCCTGGCAACTGGTTGCTGTCTCTGAGCAGTGTTGTCTTCAGCAGGTTGAAGGGGAAATTTCTACAAGCAGCTGCTGTGGGTCACCTGGGTGTGTCAGCTGGGGACTCTGGCTCTGCAGCCTGGTTTCCCAGTGTAGAAAACCAGCTCTTGGGCAGGGGTGTGGCTCGAGCAGAGTGATTGCCTGGCATACATGGGCCCATGGATTTTATCCCCAGCACTGTAAAAACAAACTACAACCCTTAAAAATGTGCATTTTCAAGCCGGGGATTTACCTCAGTGGTCCCACCGCCTGCCTCGAAAGCACAAGGTCCAGAGTTTGATCCTGGTACAAAAAAATTTTTAACAAAGTGCATTTTCCAGGCATGAGGAGACAGGCCTTAATTCCTGCTGCTAGGGAGGCTAAGTCAGGAGGATCAAAAGTTAGATCCAGGGCAATTTAGCAAGACCCTGTTTCACAAAATTAAGAGCAAGAAACCAAGTACAGTGGCACAGGCCTGTCATCTCACCACTCAGGAGACTGACTGAGGCAGCAGGATTGCTGCAAGTTCAAGGCCAGCCTGTAGGAAGACCTAAGTAGGAAGACCCTGTCTCAAAAAACCAAAAAAAAAGACAACAATAAAAAAAATTTTGTTTTAATACAAGAAAAAAGAAAACCTTCGTGCCATACCCACATACATATATTGGGGACCAGGCATAATGCTCCAGAAGGGGGCCAGCCCCCTTGGTGGCCACAGTAGCTGAGCCAGTGGTGACAGGGCCTGAGCCACCCCCGCTCTGTGACTGCAGGCCCAGGTCTCTGCCCCCTGGTCTCTCTGTGCCTCAGTCTGTAAGGGGCGGAGCAAAGCTGACTGATCCCAGCATCCACAGTGAGTAAAACGGATGGGTGCCCCTGTCCTCCAGGAAGTGCTGCCAAGTGAGCCCAGGGGACAGGTAGAGCCAGACCCCTAGATTGGGGGTTGGGCTCACCCCAGGACCCCCTCTGCACAATGTCCTGATACAGACAGGGAGCTGGCCATGTGGTGTTGGGCAGGGCACCCTGGGCAGAAGCCCTGGGCATGCAGAGGTCCTGGGTATGCAGAGGTCCTGGGTAGGAGCCACCTGGAATGTTGAGGCAGCAAGGGGGAAGCAGTGGCAGATAAACTAACTATGCAAAGACCCCGGTACCAGAAGCACCAGGGATTGGCAAGGCCCTCCCTGAGGCACCCTGCCGCACAGTGCTGCGTGTTGCTGGCCAGAAAGCCCCAGGTGACCATGTCCCTTTGGCCCACAGGAGAAAGAGAAGAAGTACATGCTGCCCCTGGACAACCTCAAGATCCGGGACGTCGAGAAGGGCTTCATGTCCAACAAGCATGTGTTCGCTATCTTCAATACAGAGCAGAGGTGGGGGCCCATTGCTTGTGGTCCTCCCTCATTTGCAGCTCTCAATAGCTTGCACTGAGCACTCACTATTGGGGGTCTCTGCCCTAGGGTTTCATGTTCTAGAAAGGGAATTGAAGCCAGGCACAGTAGCACATGCCTGTCATCCCAGTCCTCTGGCAGGCTGAGGCAGGAGGATCACCAGTTCCACCTAGCCTGGGCAGTTCAGTGGCTCAGTGAGACCCTGTCTCAAAACAAAAAAGGTTAGGGATAGATCTCAGTGTGAAGCTCCAGGGTTCAGTCTCCAGTCCTGGCAGAAGAAAAACAAAAAAAAGTTGGTGAGAAACATTAAAACGCAGTGGGCAAGGGGGGTGCGGAGGTCTGAGTGAGGTGAAGCCATGGAGGGTTCCCATTGGAGAGGCTCCCTGCTCGGGCAGTCACGTGCGCCCTCTGGTGGCTGAGGAGGGAACAGACTGGCCCAAGCAGGGCACCAGGGAGGGGGCTGCTCTAGATGGAAGTGGGGCCAAGGACACTGGGGGAGGGTCCCCATGCAGAGTCCAGGAATGAGCCCAGGGAGGGATCCTACAGGCCTGGGGCGTGGGGGCAGCTCTGGTCCAGTGCTTGCTGAGCATGCACCAGGCCCCCTTGTTTGATCCACAGCACAAGGAGGGAAGAAAGAAGGGACCCAAAGTCTTCTTATGGTTTCTAAGCCTGGAACCCTGCTGAGGAAGCTGTCCCACCTCCCTGAGTCCTGTGCTTCCCTA
Source organism: Heterocephalus glaber (assembly GCF_053883595.1). NCBI lineage: Eukaryota > Metazoa > Chordata > Mammalia > Rodentia > Bathyergidae > Heterocephalus > Heterocephalus glaber. Next base: position 8,207,935 of record NW_028258457.1, on the reverse strand, counting down.
CGCAGGAGGCTGATGAAATTGCCAATGTATCTCAGAAGTGGAATCAGGAGGGCCAGGGATTTAGCTCAGTGGTTTCGCTGCCTGTTGTGCACGCGCAAGGACCCGAGTTTGATCCCCGGTACCCCCCCCCCCCAAAAAAAGAAGTGAGATCAGGAAACCCAGAAAAATAGTAGAGGGAACAAGTAAAACATTTTCTTGTTTTGTTACATAAATCAAGTCTAAACTTTCCCATCAAGGCAAGGGGGCAGCTTCCCCAGCCCCCTCTCTTGTTCCTCAGCCTTCCTCAACACATGGGTTCTGCCTCTTGGTCCAAGAGAGCTGCCCAAACTCCAGCCATCTTGATGACTTCTCAGGCAGCAAAAAAAAAAGAGGAGAAAGAGCAACCCGGGTCTCATTTGGAGACTTTGAGGGCAACTTGACTGGCTTGGCCCCACCGGGGTGTAGGACAGGCTAGTGAGCAAGGCATGTGCCACGGACCCTGCCTACAGAACACTGTCCCCAAACACTGGGTCTATCCTATCTTGCTTCCAGCCTTGGCCCACTTCATCTTAGTGCTATCCTCTGACCAACATGAGCCTGACACTTCCCAAGTCACCTCTAGGAATCAGGCCACCATCTAGAACCCTGATTTGCAGTGGAGTAGTCACTGGCTACATGCAGCTATTTTCATGTGAATTAATTAAAATAAAATAAAATTTAAAATTCACTTTCTTAGCTGGGTCCAGTGGCGCACGCCTGTCATCCCAGCACTCTGGGAAGCTGAGGGAGGAGGGTTGCAAGTTTGAGCCCAACCTGGGCAACCTAGCAAGACGCTGTCTCAAAATTTAAATAAATAGGGCTAGGGATGTAACAGTGCAAAAGCCCTGGGTTTAATCCCCAGTGCTGGAAAATAAAAAGACATTTTACCAAAGCTTCCTGTGGCTGCCACATAGGACTGTGCAGATGACAGAAATTTCGGCTGGCAGGAAGTTCTAGTGGTCGTTGCCTCTCTAAGCTCCCTGCAGACCCCTCGCTGGGAGCCCCCCTCCAGAGCAGGGGTCATGAGACATGCATCTGGGGTTCCCAGGAGAACCTGAAGAGGATGGGACAGGAATTTTCCAGGGAAGGAGTCACCAGAGCCAAAGAAAACAGCCATGGGTGCTCCTACAACAGACCTTGCCCTGACCTTCACCACATGTGGTTTGTTTTGTTTTGTTTTTTGCAGTACTGGGGATTGAACTCAGGATCTTGCACTTGCAGGGCAGCCACGGTGCCAGTGAACTAACCCTCTGGCCCTGTTTTGGTTTTTTGAGACAGGGTCTCAGCCTTTGTACCCCAGGCTAGCGTCAAACTCGTGGCCATCCTCCTGCCTTAGCCTCCCAAGTGCTGGGATTACAGGCATGTGCCACCGCACCTGGCTTGCATTACTAATTTATGGGCAGTAGGTGCTGCATCTCAGCGACCGCTTAGCATAACGGGCCGTGTGGGCGCCATCCTGGAACCTGGGTTAGTGTCGAGTCCCTGGTCATGCAATGAGAGCCCTGGGTGGTCAGCCAGGCCTCTGATCGGGCCGCAGAGCAGCCCCTCCCTCCCGCCCCAGGAACGTCTACAAGGACCTGCGGCAGATCGAGCTGGCCTGTGACTCCCAGGAGGACGTGGACAGCTGGAAAGCGTCATTCCTGCGCGCCGGCGTCTACCCTGAGAAGGACCAGGTGCGGAGCCGCCCTGCTGGGTGCAGTGCCCTGCAGCCCACACTGTCCCCATCTAGGCCAGGAAGGACAGGGTCAGCGCTGGGGACGCTTTGCCAGGGTCGACTCTGCATGCAGAGCAGACAGGTGGTTGTCATCAGAGTCCAGAAAGTCCCCTGGCAGGGGCCACACAGGGACGTGTGTGGATGGGGTCCCGGCTGAGGGGATATGAGGGCTCTTCGCCCCCATGGGACAGGATCCCCCCAGCTGCATCCTGGGTCACCCAAGTCTGGGAGGCTCTGGCCAGGGCAGAGGAAGCTGTTGACAGAGACAGACACTCACCACCGTCACTGCGGGCCGTGTCCCCCTCATCCTTTCCACTCTATACTGCAGGCGGAGAACGAGGACGTGGGGCAGGACACCTTCTCCATGGACCCACAGCTGGAGCGGCAGGTGGAGACCATCCGCAACCTGGTGGACTCATACGTGGCCATCATTAACAAGTCCATCCGCGACCTCATGCCAAAGACCATCATGCACCTCATGATCAACAACGTGAGTGTCCACTTCAGCCCAGATGGCCCCAGGGCCCGGGAGGCAGTCAGAGGCTCTCGTCCCCTTGCGTCGGGTAACTGGAATCAACACCACAGGTGGACTTCCTCTAAGTTTTTATTCCTGCCTCAGAAAACCCTAGGAGAGCTGGGCATGGGGGTGCACACCTCTTATCCCGGCACTCTGGGAGGCTGAGACAGGAAGATGGCAAATGTCAGCCCAGCCTGGTCAACTTAGTGACTTAGCCCGACCCTGTCTCAAAATAAAAAATACAAAAAGGGAGATGGAGCTCCATGGTGGAGCATCCCAGATTCAAGTTAGTCCCCAGTACCAGAAGTAATATACAAGCAGAAAAGCGGGTTAGAGGACGGCATAGGAGAAAGATGGCCAAAGGAAGGGAAGATACTAGGAATGCGCTTTCTTAGACACTTGTGGGTCTGGGGCCTGGCTGGGGCCAGCATCCTGCCCCACCCAGCACCGCACACCACGCATCCTGTGAGAAGGCAGGAGTGTTTGGTGGCAGCTCAGGGGGACCCAGGAGGTGACTGAGTGTGCTCAAGACCTGCACTCCATCTGGCGGAGACAGAGTTCCCCGAGCCAGCCTCACCATGGTCGGGGGCAGCAGGCCCTGAGGTGCTGGCTGACCTGCCGCCCATGTCCCCAGACCAAGGCCTTCATCCACCATGAGCTGCTGGCCTACCTGTACTCGTCGGCTGACCAGAGCAGCCTCATGGAGGAGTCGGCTGACCAGGCACAGCGGCGGGATGACATGCTGCGCATGTATCACGCGCTCAAGGAGGCGCTCACCATCATCGGTGACATCAGCACCAGCACTGTGTCCACGCCCGTGCCCCCGCCTGTCGACGACACCTGGCTACAGACCACTGCCAGCCACAGGTGTGGGAGGCTCCCCCAGGGGCCCTGGTGAAGGTGCTGCTCCCAGGGAGCCCAGGGGACAGATGGGCTCTGGGTGCCAGTCAAAGGCAGTGCCAGCTACATGGCTCATCTTCCTGGGCACAGAAGGGCAGGTGGGGAGGCAGTGGCCCCTGACCAGCCACACCTATTGAGCTGTCCCTACTGGCATGGTGACAGGGAGTCCCAGGCTGGACTCCTAACAGTGACAGGCAGGTGGCAGCTGGGCCAGAGGGTTGGCTGGGGAATCTTGGGGTGGTGGTCCTGCTGCAGCCCCAGGATGCCCTGGAGTCCGTTAGGCAGGGGTGAGCTGGGTTCTGGAAGGGTCTGGAGCCCTGGCCCAGCAGGAGGCCCCGGTGCGCTTGTTAGGGGAGTGTCAGCCAGGGAAACCGGAAGGGGGAGGGCTCGGGTTGGAGCTGGGGAACCGCGCTTACAGCCCCCCCTCCTGCCTCCACAGCCCCACCCCACAGCGTCGACCTCTGTCCAGTGTGCACCCGCCTGGCCGGCCACCAGCAGTGCGGGGCCCCACTCCTGGGCCCCCCCTGATTCCCATGCCCGTGGGGGCTGCAGCCTCCTTCTCGGCGCCCCCCATCCCGTCCCGGCCTGGACCCCAAGTGTTTGCCAACAATGACCCCTTCTCAGCCCCGCCGCAGATCCCATCTCGGCCAGTGCGGGTACCTCCTGGCATCCCCCCAGGAGTCCCCAGGTAAGGTCACACCCAACTCCTGCACCCTGGGTTGGCTTCTCCAGCCCGCCCTCCCCTCCCAGCATGCTCCCACGGAGCAGGCAGCAAGGAGGCATGCTCACCCCTTTAGCCGCTGGGGAAAGTGACTCCAGAAGGCCCCAGGTTGTCCCCTGGGCTGTGTACCGCTTGGGACCCTGGCGCTGGAGCCCCTCACCAGCACGTTCTGTCTGCTTGCCATGGACGCGAGGACTCCCTGCCCGCCTGAGGCCCAGAGAGGGACAGGGACTTGCTGGGTCGCACAGGGCACGGTTTCAGGGACACAGGCAGTCGCATGGCTCAGCAGCCTCCCTCCGGGTGCCCAGCCACACCCAGGAGCACCCTGAGGTGGGGGCCTCACGCAGCCTTTCCTTCTGGCCTCACTGCGCTTCCCTCGCCTTTTATTCTCTTTGCAGCAGAAGACCCCCTGCCGCGCCCAGCCGGCCCACCATTATCCGGCCCACCGAGCCCTCGCTGCTCGACTAGGCTGCTCGCTCTCGGGGAGGGGCAGGCTCTCAGGGCCCTCGTTCACCCGGGTGCAGGAGCTCCAGAAGCCTGGGTCCCCCTTGTCGCCCCAGCCCTCGTGCAGGGACTGGGCTCCCGGGGCAGCCCTGCCCCTCCCCAGCCCCACTGGACACCACACTGTGCGAAGGGCCAAAGGCCCGGGCAGGGGTGCTGGGGCATTGCACTTTGAGGGTGGGGTCTCGGGGTGCCAGCTGCACTCTGGGTGCCATCTTGAAGCAGGGGTCCAGGCCAGCTTGGGGTTTCTCCGGCTGGGGCAACTCACATAGAACGGGCCATCTGGAAGGTGGGGAGCCAGGGCATCTGTGTCCCCAGGCCTTATTGAGGCTCTCATGGGGTCCTCCACCCGGCCCACATTGTACATATTCCTTCCTCGGCCACATTAACCACACAGCCAGAGTCTGGCCTGCCTCGGCCACCAGAGGTGCCTTTGCCGAGCCTGGAGTCTCCGCCAGGCCAGCCTCACTCCCTCCTCTGCCCACCTCCTGGGCCCCCCCGTTAAGAGTTGAGGGTTTTGGGGGGGCCTGGGTGCCCCTCTCTGAGCAGACCTCTCGCTCACTCCCAGCTCGGTTTGACCACTGTAAGTGCCTGCGCTCTGTACCCTATTAATAAACTAAATAAAGGGAAGAACCTTCTGTGGCTGCTGTACGGCCCTGTGTCCATGTCCACACTGAAGCTCCCACTGGGGCCCCTCACCCCACTCACAGGGGCTCTGCTTGGGGATGGTCCTGGCTTCCAGGGACACCACCCCCCACCACGCACACAGCTCCAAGCGACAGCACTGATCTGGAGCAGGATCCCACCCGCTCCCCCAGACCATGCTGCGGCCAGGTCCATGTCCCTTCTCTCTCCTGCCCTGTTGGAGGTCCTAGGCCTTGTGGCCCAGCCAGGGACACAGTTGAAACTTTGCTTTCTGATTTTTCTCTTGTGCCAGGCGACCACCTCCATCGGCTCCTGCCCGACCTTTCTTCTGAACTTCGTGAAGACCCCTCCCTCCCACCCTCCTGGCTGTCCCCGTCATGGGGACAGGTCTGTCCTGGCTGGTGTCCCTAAGCCCCAATCACCAGGCTCTGGGGGTTTCTGACCATAATTTATTGACCCCAGGACCCAGGACCAACTGGCCTTTTGTTCGTTGAGGCTCTGCCTGAAGGCTGTGGCCAGGCCACCCCTTGGCCCTGTTGGGGCCCCTGTAGGAAGGGAGGATGGGCAGTCCTGCAGGTACCTCCTGCAGTTGTCACCAGACCTCCTGCCCAGCCAGCCCCGCAAGAGGCCAGGACCCCTTCCCATCAAATAAAGTTCCCCTCCTGGCAAGAACGCTGCAGCTGTCACCTCGGCGCAGGAGAGAAACAGGGACAGGGCGCGTCAAGCAGCAGGCGCCCCTCCTGCTACACCTGGCATCGAGAGCCCAGGTGGGGAAGGGAGGGAATGAGTCACTTCCTGGCCCGCTCTGCGGCCAGGTGTGGTGGCATGCACTTGTCATCCCAGCACTCTGGGGGGTGAGGCAGGAGGATCACAAGTTCAAACCCAGTCTGGGCAACTTAGCAAGACCCTGTTTCAAGAAACAGAAAATGGCTAAGGATGTAGCTCAGTGCAAAGACCCTGGGTTCAGTCCCCGGAAGTGGAAAAAGAACAGCTTAGGCACATGTACATGGGGTGCCAGGAAACAAGGGCTGCACTCCAGCACTGCAGCAGCACCATGCACAATTTCCACCCCTCGTGGTAGGCCCAGGCCTGCAAACCAGGGGCGCTCTCTGCTCAGCCCAGAGAGGGTACAGCAGCCTTCCCTCCCCAAGGAAAGGAAGTTAGGGAGGGTCTACCCCCCCCCCCAGTCCTGAAGGCCTGCCGCCCTCCCTTTTCAGTTCATCCTTCCAGGCAGGGCTACGTGGGCATGGGGTGCTTGTCCTGGAAGAAGCGCTTGAGTGTGCAGACCTGCAGCACGGCCACCAGCAGCAGCACGGCCACGTTGACAGCGGACCAAAAGTTGACCCGCTCCAGGTTGCCCTCCTGCAGGTTGCGGTCACGTGCCTCCAGGGCTCGCAGCAGTGTGAGCACCTGGATGCTGCGCTCCAGCCGGGTCCTCATGGTCTCAATGGATTCCTGCAGGTGGAAGGAGGGGCGGGGAGAGCTGAGAACACAGAAACTCAATCCTCACTGCTGCCCACTGGCAGTGTGACCTCGAGCAAGTTAATGAACCTCTCTGGGCCTCAGTTTGCTCTTCTGTGAGCCTCAGCACAACTGTAAAAATGAAATGCTAGGGCTGCAGGGTAGCTCAGTGGTAGAGGAGGTGCCGGGCACATGCGAGGCTCTGGGTTCAGTCCCCAGGACCCCCAACAGAAAGGCTAAATGATCAGAACAGATTTACTACTGGATAATAGAATAGCTGCTGAGACCACACTACATAGGTTGCAATACCAGCTCTGCCAGTTGCTAGCTGTGTGGCCTTGGGTGAGTTACTTTGCAATCCTGTGCCTCAGTTTCTCCACCTGTAAAAGGAAAACACTTGGAGCACAGGACCAACTGCAGGAGTAGTAATGGAGGTTGGTGATCCATGAGTTATGATATAAGGCAGATAAGAGTTGGCAGGGTGTGGTGAGCACAGCTGTCATCCCAGCACGCTGGGAGGCTGAGGCAGTTGGATTCCAAGTTCAAGCCCAGCCTGGGCAACTTAGCAACATAGTGAGACCCTGTCTCAAAAACAACAGGGTTGGGCTGGGGATTTAGCTCAGTGGTTTAGCCGCGCAAGGACCCGAGTTCGATTCCTGGTACCAAAAAACCAACAACAGGGTTTAGACCTAGAAATGAACTTAACTGAGGCACTATATAAAGTTGAGGACACCGCTATATGGAAGGGCTGGATAGGGCCAAGGTGGAGATCCCAGTCAAAGAGGAAGAGTCTCAGTACCCTGTTGCCAGTGCTTTGATCCAGGAGAGTGGCCCAGCCCAGCCCAGCGCACCTTGATGTCCTCCATTTTGACATCCAGCATCTCCTCAGGTTCCACAGCCTCTGCCCAGCCCTCCACCTCCTCATCATCTTGGAGGCTGTCAAAGATGAGCTCGAAGAACACCAGCTTCTCGGAGATGGTGCTGAAGGAGTTGTCAAAGCACAGCCTGTAGTCGCCGGCCTCTGTAGGCTCCACCCTGTTCAGAGACCCAGACATACAGACTTGACCCTGGCGACCAGCACATCTCTGGGGTAGCTTGGGCAGTAACCCGAGGCCACCAGGGAGGGGCAGGGCTGTAACCGAACCGGGGCAGGCTGCTAGACTGAACTCACGTGTGCACCCCATCCGCCTTGCGGGCCTCACTGACCAACAGCACACCCTGAGGGCTCTCCAGTGTGAAATCCACGTCCAGCCCGGCACCTCCTATCACCTGGGGACAGGTAAGAATGGGTGCAGAGGGCCGGGGATTTAGCTCGGTGGTACGGCTGCCTCGTAAGTTCAAGGACCCGAGTTCGATCCCCGGTACAAAAGAAAAAGAAAAAGAAAAGAATGGGTGGAGAGACACAGCTGAGCCAGGGTGCCTGCCCGAGGAGTCCCAGGCTGAACCAAATGGCACAGACCCACATAGCCTGTGGAGGGCCATTCTGAGCACTGATACCTAGACATATCACTGGGTCGCGCTCCCAGCTGTGCCCCACTGGCCGGGACCCTCGCCCTGCCTTGGCCCTCATGGATAGGGCTGGATCTTTCATTGGCCACGCCTCCTTCGAAGTCCTTGGACGGGCGTTTACCTGGTCACTCTCCTTTACTTGACACCGCCCCAAAAGGGACTCCAGGGCGGTGCTTTTCCTTTAACCCAACCTCTGAGAACTCCTGCGGGCCACGACCCCCTTTTAACCTACGATTCTGCCCACACCCAACAAGAGAGTTCCGCTCTCTGGCTCCTTTTACTTCCAATGACCCCGCCCCCTCATGCTGTGCCACTCCAGCCCCGCCTTTACTATGCCCAGCCCTTCCGCGCCCACTAGTCCTGCCCTGTCCATCTGGCCCCTAGCCCCGCCCCCACGCTCACGCAATGGCTCCTCCCACGTCGCCGCTTTACTGCACGCCTCGCTCCCTCCCCCTTGGCCCTCGCTAGCTCAGCGGCCCAGGACCCTCTACCTGGTACTCGGCCTCGAGGCTTGCGTTGGCAGGCGCGGACTGGTAGAAACATTGCTTCCTCCCCGCGGGCAACAGAAACGTGAACTCGCCGTCCTGGATCGGAGGGGGCCCTCCCCCTCCTACCTCTGCTGGCGGCAACAGTACCCATAGGGCCAGGGCTAGGGCCATGCGGGCCGCCATCGTCCGGGTCACTCTATGGTCTGCTAACAAGCTGCGGCTCCTTTAAGGACTAGTCCTGCCCCCCTCAGCTATTTTACGAAGCTCATTGGCTGGCGCTGCAGTACGTTGTCTGAAAGCGGTGGAGCGAAGAGTGAAGGAATCCCTGAGAGGCAAGCTGCCCGAGTTGGTGCCTACAGCGCCTAAAGCGCTCTGCGTACTTTTTCCTGAAGTGCCTCCAGCTCTAACCTCAGTCTTTGGTGGTGCTAGTAAATATCAAAAATAAGTGCCATAGGCTGGGGATTTAGCTCAGTGTTTCCGGCGCCTGGCTCGCAAGCTCAAGGTCCCGAGTTCGATCCCCGGTACCAAAAAAAAAAAAAAAAGTGCCATAAAGGCGCATCTTGTTCAGGCAAAAGTTAAGACAACTACGGTGGAAGTGTCTGGGTCCTTCTAAGGGGCTTCCATGCGGTTTTCCCAGAGTACACGGCGCGCAACAGCACTTTGGGGAACATTTTGGGTGGAGCCGGCCAGCAGTGAGGCTGGGCGTGGCCCTGCACAAGACCCTAGGGCTCGAGTATAAAAAGGCTCAGCTGGGCGGGGTGGAGACACCTAATACTGAGGCTCAGGTTTTCCCTGTGGTTGTTGGTTGGGACTCCCCTTCTAGAACTCGAAGCCCGTCCTGTCATTCTTTTTGCGCCTTAGAACATCACTCTTAGTAGTTTTGACGTCTGTAAGTTGGAAGCAGTGGAACACCCACCCTATATAGGGAGTTTGTGAGAATTGGGTGAGATGAGATTTGTCCTATAGTAAGTACTTGGCTACCCTGGTGTAGAGTTGAGAGGAGAGCCGGCTGTGGTGGCACACGCCTGTATTCCCAGTACTCAGGAGGCTGAGGCAGGAGGATCGCCATGAATTTGAGGCCAGTCTGGGCTACATAGTGAGTTCAGGGCCAGCCTTAACTACAAAGGGAGACCCTGCCTCAAAAAACAAAATAAAAAGAACGGGGATTTAGCTCAGTGGTTCCACCGCCTGCCTTGCAAGTGCAAGGTCCCGAGTTCGATCTCCAGTACCAAAAAAAAAAAAAAAGAAGAAGAAAGAAAAAGAATTAAAGGAATGTGGAACCATCCCCCTGCTGAGTTTCAGTTTCCTCATCCACAAAATGGAACTAATACTCCTAGTCCATTGCCAGGTAAGGTGGCACTGCCTGTAACCCATCCTACCTCTAGGGAGGCTGAGGCAGAAGGGTTGTTGTGAGCTCAAGGCCTGGACTACATAGGGAGATCCTGTCTCAAAAACAGTACTCCTAGTCCAACGTGCTGTTGTGAGGACTGGGATAATGCTTGAATGATTATTGCGTATCACAGTATTTCATATATCATAGGCCAGTAAATGATAATCTCTTACTTGGTACTTGGCTTATTGCCTGTTGTTGAGCAGCCTGTCACTTAGCGTCTGCCTCAGTCTGGCTCCAAGGATCAGGAGGCCGTCTCCCTCTGGGAAGCAGACAGATAAACAAAGAAGTAATTAGTTAAATGGATTCTGGTCCCGTCTATACATAAGAAAAAATATTTAGATGGAAAACTCTAGGCTTCAAAGATAGACCGAAAGGTTGGCAGCTGGTGACAATTACTCTTCAATCGCAGCCGGTGGCTGTCAGTTCTTCCCTGCATCTGCAGAACTTGGGGAAGTAACACCACTTTGTAACGTTAAAGTTTATACATAGACTGAATGTTCCTTTTTGCCCCGTTTTTCTTTCACTTACATACACTGCTTGGCTCTTTTGTAGTAGTAGCAGAGAATAGGTTATTTCTTTTTGTTTTTAATGGATGTTTTAAAATGTGGTACAGTTCCCACTACTTAAGGTTAACTACTTTAATGAGACCTATTCCATGGCCTTTAGTAGATTGACAGTGTTGTATGGCCTCCACTTTGAGGTAGCTCCTAAGCATTTTCACCAGTCCCCAAAGAATCCCTGTGCCTTCTAAGCAAGTGGTTCTCAATTGTCCATAACCTTAGCTCCTGGTAATCACCAGTTTGCTTTCTGCTCCTATGGATCTAATCACTGTAGATACAGTATTTCCTAGAAATTGAATCAGACAATCTGTGACCATTTATGTGGACTCTTTCAATTAGCATGTTTCCCAATTTCAGCCCTCTGCAGTATCAGTATTTAATTGGTTGAGCAGTATTCCATTGCATACATATACCACAATTTTTTAAACTATATATACTTTGGGGTTTTTTGTTTGTTTTGCTTTTGTTTTTCTTCTTCTTTTTTTTTTCATTACCAGGGATCAAACTCAGGACCTTATGCTTGCCAGGCAGGCATAACATCACTGAGCTACATCCCCAGCCATGTTTTGCTTTGGTTTTTGTTTTGTTTTTGAGACAGGATCTCACTATATAGCCCAGGCTGGCCTTGAACTCACAATTATCCTCCTGCCTCAGCCTCCCAAGTCCTGGGATGACGGGCTTAAAGTAGATTTTTATTAATGCCTTTTTAAAAGGACAGGGTCTCAGGCTGGGATTTAGCTCAGTGGCGCCGTGCCTGCCTCGAAAGGGCAAGGTCCTGAGTTCGATCACTGGTACAAAAAATAAATAAATAAATAAACGCCACTTGGTGGTCCTTTAAAAAGACAGGGTCTCCCTATTATTTTATACTTGCCAGTGCCTTTTTTTTTTGGTACCAGGAATCGAACTTGGGTCCTTGCACTTGCAAGGCAGGCAGCAGAACCACTGAGCTAAATCCCCAGCCCACTAGTGCCTTTTAATTTTATAAAATAGTAGGTTTCAGTGTGGTATTTTCGCACTTACATATAACTGAATTTGCTCATACCTGTTCTCCCATTACACTCCCACAAGCTCCCCCTTGTTCCCTGACTTTGATGAGTCTCCCTTTCCTCTTACCTTTGTTATATACCACATATTAGGGAAAACATGTGATACTTACCTTTCCTAAATCTGGCTTATTTCTCTTAACATAATGGTCTCCGGTTCCATCTATTTTTGTACAAATGAAATAACTATTCTTCTTTATCGTTGAACAATACTGCATTGTAGACCACATTTTTTTTTTTTTGGTACCAGGGATCAAACTTGGGAACCTGCGCTTGCGAGGCAGGCACCAGAACCACTGAGCTAAATCCCCGGCCCAAGATATAACGACCACATTTTTTTTAATCCCATCATCCATGGACGGACACCTAGGCTGACTCCATATCTTGGCTACTGTGAATTTTCCTGCAGTAAACATGGGCACACATGCATCCCCTCTAGTATGCTGACTTTAATTTCTTCAGGTATGCTGGGCATGGTGCCACACACCTCTAATACCAGCACTTGGGAGGCTGAGGCAGGAGGATTTCTGCAAGTATGAGGTCAGCCTAGGCTACACAATGAGGCCCTGTCTCAAAAAAAAAAAAAAATTACTGGCCTGGGGATTTAGCTCAATGGCACTGCTCCTGCCTCACAAGTGCAAGGTCCTCAGTTCGATCCCTGGTACCAAAAAAAAAAATTTCCTTCAGGTATGTACCAAGAAGTGGGTCATAGGGTCGTTCTATTTTTAGTTTTTTGAGGAAGCTTTGTTCTGATTTTTTAGATCATTTTTTTGAGGGGGTACTGGGAATTGAACTCAGGATCTTGTGCCTGCAAGGCAGGTGCAGTGTCACTGAGCTAAATCCCCAGCCCCTCATTCTGATTTTTATGGTGACTGTATTAATTTATATTTCCACCAATCACATATAAGAATTCCTTTTCCCCCACATCCTCACCAGCATTTGTTGTTTTCCGTACTTGATGACAACCATTCAGACTGGGGTGAGATGGAGTCTTAATCCAGCTTTGCTTTGCATTTCTCCAATGGCTAAAGATGTGGAACAGTTTTTTTTTTATATACTTAGAGGCTATTTGTACTTCCCTCTTTTGAGTAGTGTCTGTACAATTCATTGGCCCATTTAGAGATTGAGCTATTTGGTTTTTTGGTATTAAATGGTTTGTTTTCTGTTTGTTTAGTTTTTTTGCAGTACTGAGGATTAAACCTAGGGCCTTCATGGGCAGACTTTTATCATCATCATCATCATCATCATCATCATCATCATCATCATCATCATCATCTTTTAAAATTTGTTTTTAGGATTTTTTGAGACAGGATCTCACTATGTAATTTAGGCTGGCTTTGAACTCACTGTGTAGCTCTTGCTGACCTTGAACTCAAAGAGATCCTCCTGCCTCAGCCTTGCAAGTGCTGACATAACAGGTATGAGCCACCACACTCAGCCATTATTATTATTATTACTTATTTCTTTTGAGACAAGATCTAAATCACTAAATTGGCTCATCTAGGCTCAAACTTTCAATCTGCCTGCCTCAGCCTCTCAGAGTGGGATTTCAGCCATGTGCTACCACCCCAGGCTGGTGTTAAGTTCTTTGGGTTCTTTACATATTCCAGATGGTAACCCTCTGTCAGAAGAGTAGGTGGCAGAGGTTTTCTCCCATTCAGGCAACTGTTTCTTCACTCTGTTGGTTATTTCCTTTGCTGCACAGAAACTTTAATTTGATGTGGTCTCAGTTGTTGTGTCTTACTATTATTTCCTGTGCTATTCAAGTCCTTCCTATTCAGGAAGTCTTTGCCTATGCCAGTGGCTTCAAGTGTTTCCTGTATGTTTTCTTCCAGCCATTTCAAAGCTTCAGGTCTTTGATCTATTCTGAATTCCATTTGTTATCAGATGAGAGAGAGGCACCAGTTTGGTTCCTCTACAGATGGGTTCGCGTCTTCCCAGCACCATTGGTGAAGTGGCTCTTTTCTCCAACATCCATATTTGGCTACATTGTTCAGAATCAGATGGCTACAGTAGTGTGAGTTTCTTTCTGCATCCGCTACTCTGTGCCATGGGTCTATACATCTTATTCCTTTGCTCATACCATGCCATTTTTGTTACTCTGGGTTTGTAGTATAATTGGAAATCAGGTATTGTGGTGCCTTCTTTTTTATTTTTGTTTAGGATTGCTTTGGCTGTTCTGGGACTTTTGTGTTTCTGAATGAATTTTAGATTGTTTTTTCTAGTTTTCTCTTTTCCTTTTTTTTTTTTTTTCTTTTAAGACAAGGTCTTGCCATAGCTATATAGTTCAGGCTGGCCTTGAACTCACTGTGTAGCCCACAGTGGATCACAAACTTGAGCCCAACCCGGACAACTAAGTGAGACTATGTCTCAAAAATAAAAATAAAGGGCCAAGGATTTAGCTCAGTGGTTCCGCCACCTGCCTCGCAAGCGCAAGGACCCAAGTTCGATCCGCGGTACCAAAAAAAATTAATAATAAAATAAAAATGGGCTGGGGATTTAGCTCAGTGGTTTCACCGCCTGCTGTGCAAGCACAAGGACCCGAGTTCGATCCCCAGTACCAATAAATAAATTTGGGGGGGGGTACCGGGGATCGAACTCGTGTCCTTGCGCTTGCTTAGCAAGGGGCGAAACCACTGAGCTAAATCCCCAGCCTCCACCAATAAATAAATAAATTAATTAATTAAAATAAAAATAAAAAGCACTGTGGCTGTGGCTCAGTGCAAAGGCCCTAGGTTTAATCCCCAGTACCACCACCAAAAAAAAAATGCTCACAGGATGAAGCCTTTCCCCAGACCCAGGGCCCATCCTGCATGTTCTTCCCTATGCCTGCAGTGCCTCCGCCTCTCCTTCTCCGGCTCCTGGTGTCACCTCCTCCTAGATGCCCTCCTTGAACCCTTGGCACTAAGAGCCCCCACGGTGATAATGCGACCATAATGCTTTACCACTCGCCTGGCCATGCTCTTGTGTGATGCACTGAACAGGCGGCAGCATCTGTGTCCCCAGCACAATGTGGGCTCTCGGTGCACTTGGTAGACAGTTGGTGGAATAAATAAATCAGAAAATCCTCTCTGTCTGTCTCTCTTTGTCTGTCTCTCTCTTCCTTTGGGGGGGTTTTTGTTGTTGTTTTGTTTTGTTTTTAGGGGGATTGACCCCAAGGTCTTCACACCAAACTACATCCCCAGTTCCTTTTTTATTTTTTATTTTAAGGCAGAGTCTCACTAAATTGCCCAGACTGGGTTTGAACTTGCAGTCCTCCTGCCTCAGCCTCCAAGAGTTCTGGGGGTATGGGCCTGCACCACCACACCCTGCTCAAAACAAGAACCTCGCTTAACTGCATCTCCTGTACACCCTGCCTAGACAAAAATGAACTGAGTGGATGGTTGTGGGCTCTCAGGTCAGACAGTGGAGAAATACTTGTGTGTGTGGTGCATACTTGGTAGGGACTGGGAACACTGCAGGTGACGTCACAGAACCCAGCCCTGCACTCCTGGAAGAAGAGGGAGTTTTGTTTTTGAAGAGAGCTTTTTAAAAGAAATGAAAGATGAATTCAGTAAATTTAAGAATATTCTAGCTGGGTGTGGTGGTGCACGCCTGTAATCCCAGCACTCTGGAGGCTGAGGCAGGAGAATTGTAGCGAGTTGGAGGCCAGTCTGGGCTACATAATGAGTTCAAGGCCAGCCTGAACTGCATAGCGAGAGCTTTCCTCAAAAAAAAAAAAAGAAAGATAGTTTCAAAAGACTGAAATAATGAGTATATTCTTTGACATAGGAATTAAAAATCACTAACAATAAAGCTATCAAAAAGCCTAAACCTAAAAAAAAAAAAAAAAACCCAAACCTAAAACAGTGGCTCACACTCATAATCCCAGCACTCTGATGCTGAGTCAGGAAGATCACAAATTTGAGCCCAACCTGGGCAACTTGGTGACTTAGTGAGACCCTGTCTCTCAAATAAAAAATGGGCCTGGGCTATAGCTCAATGTGAAGGCCCTGGGTTCAATCCCCAGTGCCCAGAAAAAAACAACAACAACAGAAGTCCAGATATTTAAGAAGCCACATATTCCTAAACAGTCTCTGAGTCATAGAAAAATTTAAAAAAAAATATGCCTATGTCTAACAATGACACAGGAGCACAATATCAAAAAATGTGATTCAGTTAAAGCATTGCTTATAGGGCATATAGAGAGCTTTGAATGCTTATACTAGCTGGAATAGTTTAAGATAAGTGACCTAACCTTCCATCTGAAGAAGCTAGGATAGGCTACATAGTGAGTTCAAGGCCAGCCTGAACTACATAGTGAGACCCTGTCTCAAAAAACAAAAACAAAACAAATATTCAATCCCTGGTACCAAAAAAAAAAAAACAAAAACAAGCTGGGCATGGTGCCCTGAACTATAAAGAGAGACCCTGTCTCAAAAAAACAAAACAAAAGCCCCCCCAAAAGACAGGAAGCTAGGAAATGGAAAAACCAATTACACATCAGATAACTAAATGAACATAAAATAAAGGTTAGCCAAGTGTGGTGGGAAATACCTGTAATCCCAGCACTTGGGAGGCTGAGGCAGGAGGATCACCATGAGTTCGAAGCCAGCCTTGGCTACATAGTGAGACCCTGTCTCAAAATAAAAAATAAGAAAACCACTAGGGATGTAGGTTAGAGTAAAGGCCCTGGGTTCAATCCCCAGTACCACACACACACACACACACAAACACACACACAAATAATAATAATAATATTGATAAAATTCACTAACCCCTAGCAAGACTAATCACGAAGAAAGAAAAAACACAATTTACCACTGTGAGGAATGAAGTAATGGACGTCAGTTCAGATCCTATAGACATTGAAAGACTATTAAGGGAATATAAACAACACTGTATTAATTAATTCAACAAATTAGACAAAATAAGCAAATTTCTTTAAAAATATATACATGCGGGGCTGGGGATTTAGCTCAGTGGTTCTGCTGCCTGCCTCAAAAGCCCTAGGTTCTGAGTTTGATCCCCAATACCAAAAAAATATGTATACACATGCTAATTGCAATAACTAAAACCTTTAAGATTCTGGGAGAATTTAGCCAGGGGAGGAGTTCAGAGGAGTTTGGAAAGGTTTCCCAGAGGTGATATTTAAGCTGTGACCTAAAGGAGAAGTGGGATTTAACTGGGTTGATGGAACTGTGTCTCAGGCAGGCGGAAGAGCATGTCCAAAGGCCCTGAGGTTGGAACAAGCTTTGTCCAGAGGGAACAGTCCACTTGAGTGGTGCTTCTGTTGCTTGGTGGGCACAGACTACAGCCTTCTCAGTGCAAAGCCCCAGAGGGAACTGCTTGGCTTGAACAGAAACATTTACCCAGGTGAAAGCAAACCTACCCATAAGATAGAAGTGTGGAAGTTTCTGGGCTGTTTACTTGCAATTTACCCTGCAACCTATATGATTTCTTCAAATGTAGACCTGGTATTCCCTTTCTTCCCTGTAGCTGCCCATTGTGGGTACTCACAACCTCCTAAGCATTTTTCTTGAAGCAAAACATTTATTGGTACATTTTAGGTATACATAATGATATAATTCATCATAGGGAATTTGCATCTGTATATGATAGATCTTGCTTCTTCTTTTTTTCCCATTCCCCTCCCCTTCCTTCAACCCCTCTTCCCCTCCCCGTTATAAAAGCTTTGTTTCCATTTTATCCCTCCGTTCTCTTTTTTTTTGTAGTCCCTTCTTTTCTTTCCCCCTCCCCCTTCCTTGTTCCCCTTCTCATTTTAACATTTTCTTCCCATTTCCCAGTATCTATTATACATTTTGGGTTTTATTTACACTTTCTGTTTCTCAGACCAAAGAAACAAACATTTTTTTGAGATAGGGTTTTGCTAAGTTGCTAAGTTGCCCAGGCTTTGTTCAAATTTTGGATCCTCCTGCCTCAGCCTCCTAGAGTTCTGGGATCACAGGCATGGGCCACCATGCTGCTTTAGTTATTGGGTCTGACACCTGATTTCTTTGGCTCTCATGTCCACTACTCTTAGCCCCATTCAAAGTCAGATCTCTTCTGAGGTCACAGAGGCCAAGCCCTGGTCACCGTGCTCTGCCCTAGATTTGTTTTGGTTTTGGCACTGGTTGAACCATCATTTGCTAATCTGGCATGGGTTTTTCTTTTTCTTTCTTTTTTTTGAGACAGAGTCTCACTATGTAGTTCAGGCTGGCCTTAAACTCACCGTTTAGCCCAGGCTAGCTTGAAACTCAAACTCTCGATGAGCCTTCTGCCTCAGCCTCCCCAGTGTTGGGATGACAGCCAGGCACTTGGCCATGGGTTTCCTAGCCTGGTGTCACTGCCCATCTCCAGCACCAGGAATTTTCTTGGGTGGAGGGAAGGAGAAAACAAGCCCTCCCCATCTCATTCATCTTCCCTCCAAACTGCAAACCGCAGTGGTGCATTTAGGGAAGGGGTGGGGAGAGGATAGAGTCCCTCTGGGTGCCTGGTGTGAGTGCAATTTCCTGCCCCTGAAGAAACACTTGGTTCCAACGAGCCTGCTTCTCTTTTCCCCTCTCTGGCCTTACAGGAGGAGTTGGCCAGGAGCCCTGGACCCTTCTGGCCCTGGCCAGATCCCTGGCCTGAGGACGCAGAGGAGAGATGCCCTGGGCTGTCCTGCTCCTTGCAGCTGGTGAGTGTGACAAATGCCCAGCACCTCAGCCACTCCCCAGCCCCTGCCCACGCTGCTGCTCTGGGGGCAGAAGCCCAAGGTGGCAGCGGTCCCTTCCCAGGTAACGGAGGTCATAGAGCAGGGACAGATGGGCACAAGAGCCTTGGAAATGGCCCAGGCTCTTCTGCTCAGGCACTTCATGGTCCCCAAGTCAAACCTTCAGAACTGTCACCCCGCTGGGTCCCCCGCTGCCCTCACCCTGTGACTCAGCCCCAAGGCTCTGCAGGCTCCTGCACTGGGGACTTGTGGTGCAGAGGCTGGCCAGGGTCCACCTTGCCTGCCACACACTGGTCCCAGGGACACACTCCTGCAGGAAGCAGCTCAGCTCTCCCTGGCACAGGCTGGGGACAAGGGGCCCAGCTGCCTGCCTGCCTCCCCGGCTCTGTCTCATTTCTCCTGGATTTCTTTTCCCTTCCTCCTCCTCTTCCTCCTCCTCCTCCTTCTTCTTCTTCTTTTTTTTTGGTGGTACTAGAGATTGAACCCAGAGCACACTGAGCTGCATCCCCAAACCCAACCCTTTTTTATTTTTGAGACAGGGTTTGGCTAACTTGCTAAGTTACCCAGACTCTGTTCTAACTTGTGATCCTCCTGCCTCAGCTGCCAAGAATGCTGGTATTACAACCAAGCACTGGGGCCGGGGATTTAGCTCAGTGGTGCTGCTGCCTGCTTTGCAAGTGCAAGGTCCCGAATTCGATCCCCAGTACCAAAAACAAAAAACAAAAAACAACCAAGCACCATCCATACCCAGCTGAGACCTAGGTTTGCTCTCTAGCACCCTTCTTCTCCCTAAAGAAGGCACAGAGAGGGTCCTCTCCTTGCCCACACACCTCACTCCTGCAGTCTGACTGCACCACCTTGCTACTACTTTATTTTGTTTTCTTTTGTTTTTGGTACCGGGGATCCAACTCAGGACCTTGCACTTGCAAAGCAGGCAGCTGAACACTGAGCTAAATCTCCAGGCCTGCTGTACTTTTTTTTTCTGTCTGGCACTGAGGATTAACCTAGGACCTTGCCCTGAGGTACATCCCCAGTCATTTTATATTTTTTATTTTGTTCTCACTAAGTTGCCTAGGCCGGCTGGAACTCGCAGTCCTCCTGCTTCAGCCTCCCAGAGTGCTGGAATTCCAGCCATGTCCCGTGGTGCTCAGCTCAGCTCCTCTTCCTCTGCACCACAGGCTCGTTGGCCATCCCAGCACCATCCATCTTCCTGGTACCCCCCTATCCAAGCAGCCAGGAGGACCCCATCCACATCTCGTGCATGGCGCCCATGGCTTTCCTGGGGGCGAACTTCACGCTGTACCGAGGGGGACACGTGGTGCAACTGCTGCAGGCCCCCGAGGACCAGGCTGGGGTCACGTTCAATGTGAGTGCCAGCATGGGCAGCGAGGTTCCCGGTGGGCAGTTCCGCTGCCAGTACAGCGTGATGGGCGAGCACAGCCAACAGCAGCTGTCGGACCTCAGCCAGCCAGTGCAGGTCTCCTTCCCAGGTGAGTCCCCAGGGCTGCCTCCCTCCTCAGGGACAGCTTTCCAGGAAGACCAGGTCCATTCACCCACCTTTCTTTTGTAGATCCTCACAACCACCCCAGGAGATAAGGAAGCTCAGAGCTGGCTGTGGTGATGCAGGCTTGTAATCTCAGTGCTCTGGAAGGCTGAGGCAGGAGGATCACAAATTCCAGCCCAGCCTTGGCAACTTAGTAATTTATGAGCCTCTGTCTCAAAAAATACAAAGGGGGTGGGGATGGAGCTCAGTGAAAAGGGCCTGGGTTCAATACCCACTAATGAAAAGAGAGAGAGAGACAGAGAGAGAGAGAGAGAGAGGGAGAGAGAGAAACTGAGGCACAAAACCCACAAGGGCTTCCAGTCCCCCAGGTAATAAACAGCAGAGCCATTGGCCTCAGAGTCCAAGAATCAAATCACCCCACTAGACTGCACCATCCCCTCTTGGCTGCGTACAATTCTGGGCACCTACTATGCGCCAGGCCCTATCCTGGCACCGTGGGTTCAGAAGTGAGTGAGACAGACAGCATCCCTGCCTGCCTGCAGCTGCCGTCCCAGGGGTGGGGACAGATGATAAACAGGGGACCCAGCAAATATTCAGTCTGTCAGAGGCCAGAGGACGAAACTCAGCATGGTGGAGTGTGTCATTTTAAGTGAAAAGTAAGACGGACAGGGAAGTCCCCTCACTCTCTTTCTCTTTTCAGTACTTGGGGTTGAACCCAAGGCTTTCACACTGAGTTACATCCCCATCTCTCTATTTTTATTTTGAGTCAGAATCTTGGTTAATTACCAGGCTGTGCTCAAACTTGTGATCCTCCTGCCTCAGCCTCCCAGAGTGCTGGGATCACAGGCGTGCGTGACCACATCTGGATCAGGGATGATCCTCTCTGAGGAGGTGATATTGAAGCAAAAATCTGAATGAAGCTGAGCACAGCAGAACACACCTGTAGTCCCAGCTTCTTGGGAGGCTGAGGCAGGAGAATCACTTGAGCCCAGGAGTTCAGGAACATGAATTGAAGGTCAGCCTGGGCTACATAGCAAGACTTTGTTTCTCAAAAAACGGTCAGGGGAGCCTCTAGCCAGCTTCCATGTCACCCATAGCCAAGTGTACCTTGTGGCCAGGCCCAGCCCACTGGCCGCAGTGACACTGCGCCTCTATGTCCTTCTCAGCCTCCAGCTCCTGTCAAAGGCTCCCTTCTCCACCTTGGCCTTGCGGTCTCTGAGCAGGGAGGCGACCCAGCCCTGCCACACTGAATGAATGAACAAGGCCTGGCTTTGTCAGAACACCAGGCACTTTCCTTCCCTCCTGGCTGAGTGGCCCCCACTCGACTAGGATCAGAGGTCTGCTCCCCAGGCCCCCCAAAAGATGCCCTCTGTGTTCTGGGAGGAGAAAGTTGAGTCCTCCATGGAGAATTATGCCCATCATCAGCTCTGGGTACATTTCCTACCAGCACCGTAGTACTACTACACAGGGGAATAAACCTCTTTTCCCATTGCCCAGCCAAAGTTCCAGAGTCACTTTCCATTGGCTTTGCTTGGGTTACATGCCTGTGCCTGAACCAATCACATTGGCGAGGGGAGGGAATATGCTAATTCGCCAGATGCAAGGTTGCTAGGTGCCTAGGGTCAGCTACACTGGAGCCCAGGGTTGGGGGTCTGTGGACAGTGCTGGCTCCTCCCAGGTGACATTC
Organism: Heterocephalus glaber; assembly: GCF_053883595.1. NCBI lineage: Eukaryota > Metazoa > Chordata > Mammalia > Rodentia > Bathyergidae > Heterocephalus > Heterocephalus glaber. The sequence continues at coordinate 8,186,580 of NW_028258457.1, read as the reverse complement.
GCTTTTTGGGTTTCCCCTAGTGCCCACTTGGATCCTGGCGCTCTCCCTCAGCCTGGCCGGAGCGTTCCTCCTCCTTGCTGTGCTGGTGGTCTTTGCTGTGGTGGCCAGGAAAGGTAACAGCAGAGCGAACACTGGGAGCTCCCACACAGTCTTTAGCACAGAGGCGGTGGCCCAGTGGAGTTACTCCAGGATTTAGGAGGAAGAAGCTGGTCCAGAGTGAGGTGGTGGTGCTGGGCACCTAATATGCACCCATTCCTTCGTATCCGTGGGCATTTGTTCTAGGACACCTTGCAGATGCCCAAATCCACAGCTGGGCATGGTGGCGCACGCCTGTCATCCCAGCACTCAGGAAGCTGAGGCAGGAGGATCCCCTTGAGTTCAAGGCCAGCCTGGACTACATAGCGAGATCTTGTCTCAAAAAAATTTTTTTGTGTGTCCATACTAAACATGTATAAAGCTTTTTCCTCATCATTATTCACAATATAGCAGCTCTTTTTTTGGGTGGTACTGAGCATTGAACCCAGGACCTCTGCACCAAACTATATCCCCAGCCATTTTCTATTTTTTAGTTTTTTTTCTTTTTTTTCTTTTTTTTGGTACCGGGGCTTGAACTCGGGTCCAATTTTCTATTTTTTATTATGAGACAGGGTCTTAACCAAATTGGCCAGGCTGGGGTTAAACTGTGATCCTCCTGCCTCAACATTTTTTTGTTTCTTTGTTTGTTTGTTTTTGGTACCAGGGATCTAACTCCGGACTTTGCGCTTGCAAGGCAGTCACTGTGCCACTGAGCTAAATCCCCAGTCCTCAGCCATTTTTTATGTAAAGGATCTGAGCATGCCTGGATTTCAGTCTCTGGGAGGAATCCTTAAAGGAATCCCTTATAGATAGACACTGAGGGCAGCTGGATCCATTTGTAACTGTGATAAAATATACACAGCATGCATTCAGTGTCATGAAGTACATTCATGTTATTATGAAACCATCACACCATCTACCTAGAATTTTTTTCATTCTCCGTTGAAACTCGATCCACATTAAACAATAGCTCCTCATTTCCTCCACCCCAACGAAATGCATATTTAAAAAAAAAAGTTTCTATGCTTATTTTTGCTTAAAGTTTTTATCAAGTAACTAGAAAAAAAATGAAGCCAGGTGTGGCGTAACATGCCTGTAATCTTAGCTCTCTGGAGGCTGAGGCAGGAGGATTGCTGTGAGTTCAGGGCCAGTCTAGACTACATAGTGAGACCCTGTCCCAATCAATCAATCAAACAAACAAATAAGTAAGTAAATAAAAACATCAGGGCCAGGAGCAGTAATGCATGTCTGTAATCCCAGCTACTCAGGAGGCTGAGGCAGGAGGCTGAGGCAGCCTGGTGGGACCTAATGAGATGAGAGAGAAAGGAAAAAGAAACAAAATCATTTGTTTACAGTAGCTCTTATGTTGAGGGGGAGATGTATAAAGAGGGCTTTTAATTTCATGGGTGCAGAAGCTTGTTCCATGCACGCAGAACCAAAATCTAACAGATGCGTCTTTGTTTCCTGTTCCAGTTAAAGTCAAAAATTTACAGAAGAAACGGTGAGCCCTTCCCTGGGACACTCCGAGGGGTGGCTTGGGGACAGAAGGGCACTTCCTGGCGGGTGAGCGCCCTCTGGTGGAGGACCGGCGAACAGGAGCAAGTACCACTAAGCACCCACTGCGCGCTGGGCACTGTGCAGGGAGGGTCGCCCTGTCTCGCTCTTCCTTCCCACTTCCCCTTGCGCGAGCTGCTACGCTGTCATCGTAGTAACTCGGGATGTCTGGGTGGATTTCTGTGGGTTTCCCCGGCCCTGCACCAGGGTGGCCCTGGTTCCTGTCTCATAGTGTGGCTGCTCTACTAGTCAGGACCCTTGCGGGGAGGATCTAGGGTGGTCCAGCGTTGGGCCTGATTTGGGGTCCAGCCCTCGGATTCTGTCTCATGGGCAACCTTGCTTCTGCCCTCTCCGCAGAGAACGGGAATCGTGCTGGGCACAGGTTAACTACGCCAACACAGGTTTGTGACTCCTTGCTCCTGACCCCACCGGGGAGGGCATTCTGGGAAAATGCCACTGAAGTCAGGCGTGGTGATGTGCTTCTGTGATCTCAGCACTCTGGGAGGAGGCTGGGGCAGGAGGATGGAAAGTTCAAGCCCAGCCTGGGCAACTACTCAGAGAGTCGGCAAGATCCTGTCTCAAAAATAAAGAAGGGATGGGTTGGGGATTTAGCTCAGTGGTTCCACTCCCTGCCTCGAAAGCACAAGGTCCTGAGTTCTATCCCTGGTACCGGGGAAAAAAAAAAAAAAAAAAAAAAAAAAGGGATGGAAATGTACCTCAGTGTCAAGGCCCTGGATTCAATCCCAGTAGGAAAAACAAAAAAAAAAGATTAAGGAGCTTTGGCCTTTATTATTCACTATTTGGATGTGTTCTGGATGATTGTTACACAGAGGGTCAAAAAAACACCCTTAGGGCTGGGAATTTAGCTCAGTGGTTCTGCCACCTGCCTTGAAACGAAAGGATCTGAGTTTGATCCCTGGTACCAAAACCAAAACAAAACAAAACAAAAAAACACCCTTGAGGGCCGGGGATTTAGCTCAGTGGTTCTGCTGCCTGCCTTAAAAGCTCAAGGACCCAAGTTCAATTCCCGGTACCAAAAAAAAAAAACCTTCTTCCCAGCCAAGTGTGGTGGTGCATACCTGTAATCCTAGCATTTAGAGGCTGAGGCAGGAGGATTGCTTGCTGGAAGTTCAAGGCCAGCCTGAACTACACAGTAAGACCCTGTCTCAAAAAAAACCCCAAATCCAAAAAACCACCCACTTCCTGCTTCCCTGGGATCCCATTTTCCCTGTGTCCCAGAGTCTCGCCATGTATTCCAGGCTGGCCTCCAACTCATGGAGACCCTCTGCCTCAGCCTCCTGAGTGCTGGGATTAAAGGTGTGCATCACCACGCCTGGCTAGAAACCCAATTAAATGATCACCAGGTGATTGTGTATTTAATACTCACCTGCCTCCACTGCTGCATGGCCAGTTCTGGCGTGAGCTGGGTCAGGAGTGTCTGGCTTACTGGATGTCCCCAGTATGAATGGAGCCCACCTGCTTTCCAGAAGGTGGGATTCTGCTGACCTCCACATGGGGCTCGACAGCCAGGCTGTGCAGTTCGATATGAAAAGCTCCACAGTACAGAAACTGATTCTTTCATTCATTCATTCCTTCATTCACTCATTCATCTTTGGTGATCCTGGGGATTGAATACAAGGCCTTCTACATCCCCAGCCATTTATGTTTTTATTTTGAGACAGGGTCTTGCTAAGCTGCTAAATTGGCCACACTATGCTTGAATTTGCAATCCTCCTGCCTCAGCCTTCCAGAGTGCTGAATTGACAGGTGTGTGCCACCACACCTAGGTCCAGCACATTTATTGAGTGCTTGCTATGTGCTGAGATCTGGGAGGGCCCTTTGATGACCAAGATGGCTGTGGTCTCAGTCCACAAGCGGAGATGGCGAGGCATACAGTCCCCCGGGGTAGTTGTATTAAAAAGGAAGACCCTTGGGCCAGGCATTTAGCTCAGTGGTTTCACTGTCTGCTGCACAAGCGTAAGGACACGAGTTCGATCTCCAGTACCAAAAAAAAGAAGACCCTTGGAAGAGGAGCTGAGCAGTACCGGGTGTGGTGGCAAAACCTGTAATCCTAGCACTTAGGAGGCTGAGACAGGAAGATTGGCAGGAATTTGAGGCCTAAACTACATTTCAAGACTGTCTAAAAATAAAAAGGGGTGGGCATGGCTGGGTGAAGAGGGGGTGATCAAGCAAGTTGGGAAATCCATGTGGGCTCCTTCAGGAAAGCAGGAGTTGACAGGCACCTGTTTTTCCTGCGGAAAGAGGGAGAAGGCCTGGAGGGATGGGTCACCACCAGCTCAGCCTCATACCAGGCCTACAAATGGGCAGAGAGGATGCCGGGAGACAGGTCCCACGCCCTCACTGTGGGGCAGGGGGAAGCGGAGCCACCGTCCTGACCGAACTCTATCTGTTTCAGACATGTCCTTCGACAACTCCCTGTTTGCCATCTCCAAGGTGAGTGGCTGCTTTTCTCCGTTGCCGTGTCCTGCCGGGTCCTGGTGAGGCAGGGGGTTGCACCAGGCTGGGTCCCCTGCTGACTCCGGCTTCAGCAAAAAGCCCAGAGTCACGGAAATGGGTCTTGGCCCGGGCTGGGGATCAGGGTTGGCTCTAGAAATCCTAGGGGAATGAAGGGACAGGGCTGTCACTTGGGGAGGGGCAGCATGCTGTTGTTGTCATGTGAACTCAGCCTGCAGCCCTCAGAATGGTGACAGGATTCACAGTGACCTGGTGCCTCTCAGGTGCCCTTCATGGGAGCCTTTGATACTCTGATGGGCTCTAGCCCTCCTGGTATAAGGAGGGCTTGTTTTGTGTTCAGTTTCAAGGACTGCAGCTTAATGTCCCACTTGAGTTTCCACTTAGGAATAAGAGTGACAACCCCTTTCTTTCTTTCTTTGTTTTTTTTTGAGATAGGGTCTCACTATGTAACCCAGGCTGGCCTTGAACTCATGGGGATCTTCCTGCCTCAGCCTCCCAAGTGCTGGGATTTCAGGCGTCACCGCCATGCCCAGCTCCAAACTCCCATTAGAGAGGTGTCCCCTTCCCTGGGCACAGTGTAAGTGTGGGATAGGAGCCTGGGTCTGTCAGATGCTTCTGCACGGATGTAGTGTGTGACAGCCTTAGTATTTGCCCTTTTCATTCATATATATATATATAAACAAAATTAGAGGTGTCTGACCCATGAACCTCATGGACTAAGGAAGTGTGGTTAGCCAGCTTCTCTCTACAGAGGGGGTTCATCTGCGAGGTGCAGGTGGCTGCAGCGGTGACCTTAGATGTCAGTGGGACAGGACACGTGCATGCCATAGAACTTCGACTTTACCCAAGGGAGCCGTGGCCACTCACGAGTGCCCCTGGTGGCTCCCTGGGGACGGACAGGCTTCGGAGGGCGGAGCAGGTGCCTGAATGTGGAGGGGACCCCACTGCTCCAGGCGCACCCAGGGTGGGTGGCTTGTTCCTGGCTCCTGGTAAAAGCGGAAGTCACAGAAGCGGATGGAAGCAGATCAGGGTAGATCCAGTGGATAGGAAACGCAGGATTTCTTGGGGTTCCCTGAGCCCAAAGCAGAAGAGGGAATCCTAGGGAAGGGGCAGGCAGGGAAGGACAAGAGCCCAGACGCCAGGTAGTGTTAGAGCAGACGGAGAGTATGGCCTCAAGTTTCAGACTATGATGGGGTGGGGTAAAGACTCATTGAGCCCACATAGTGGCGCATGCCTATAATCCCAGCACACTGGGAGGCTGAGGCAGGAGGATCACTGAGTTGGAGCCCAGCCTGGACTACATAGCAAAACCCTGTCTCAAAAATGAAACAGGGGCCAGGGATTTAGCTCAGTGGTTCTGCCGCCTTCCTCCCAAGTGCAAGGAGCTGAGTTTGATCCCTGGTACCACCCCCCCCCCAAAAAAAAACCGCAAACAAAACCAAACCCATAATTCTCTTTCTTTCTAAGGCTGTGTAATATTCCATAGTGGATGGACCATGTCATTACTCTGTTCTTGTACTGATGGACATGTGTGTGTGTTACTTCCAACTTTTAGGTTTTGTGAACAGAGAACGCCGCTATAAATGTGGGTGTGCAAATGCGTTTCTGCTTTCAGTTTTAGGGTTCTAGGATTTGGAAAGTTGTGTGATCAGCTAAAATGATTAAAAAGAAGCTGACAGGTTTTTTACTGTTACATTGCCCTCCCCTGGGAGGCAACTTTGTAACATCCTAAGAGGTGGGGTGGACTATTTCCTTTTTTTCTTTTTCCTCCTTCTCCTTTTTTTTTTTTCAGTACTGGGGATGGAACTCAAGTCCTTGGGCTTTCAAGGCAGGAAGTGGAACCACTAAGCTAAATCTCTGTGCCCCTCCCCCCTTTTTAAAGCAGTGTCCAAGTTTATTTGAGACACTTTTGTTTTTTTTTTTTTTTTTTGGTACTGGGGATCGAACTTGGGACCTTGCGCTTTCGAGGCAGGCGGTGAAACCACTGAGCCAAATCCCCAGCCATCCTCCTCCTTCTTCCTTGCTGTGTGTGTGTGTGTGTGTGTGTGTGTGTGTGTGTGTGTGTGTTTTGTTTTTGGAGACAGGGTCTTGAAATGTAGTCCAGGCTGGCCTTGAACTCTCTTTGGAGCCAGGTTGACCTCGAACTTGTGGGCATCATCTTGCCTCAGCCTCCTGAGTGCTGGGATTATAGGTGTGAAATACCACCACACCTGGTTCAATCTATTTTACTTCTTTAAACCTTTTAACAATGCTAGGAGGTGAGTACTAGCATCTCTGAGTTTTCCCCGGAAACTGAGGCACTGAGGCACTGGACTGAGTTCACGTGGCCAGGAAGTAATGGGATTTGAACCCAGGTTCTGTGGCCCCTGCTCAGCAGAGAGAAAGGCAGGAGCAGGGTATTGAAGCTTGGGGTGTGGGGAGGAGGGAGTGATGTGAGACCTGATGGGCTGAGGGGCCCCAGAATACGAGGAAATCCTAGGTCCTAACCCTACGGTTTACCCACCTCTCTCTCTTTTCTTCCACAGGCAAAGAGGACGCCTTTGAAGGAAGACCCAGTGGCCACCCTGGATGCCTGCCCTGGCAGTGCTGGACCCCGGCAGAGGCCAACCTCCACGTCCTCCTCACCAGAGGCCCCTGAGTTCAGCACTTTCCGGGCCTGCCAGTGAGGTCGAGGACTGGGGAGCCCTCCGATCAGCTCACTGTCTCCCAAGCTGCCTGGAGGCTTTTGGGGGCTGAGGGCCTCCCCGTACTGGGAGGGGGTTGCTCCAGCTGCTGCTTTCTCAGGGAATCGAATGCAGGGCTTGAGGGGGACCAGGTGACTTTCCTCCCAAAAGCATGGGGGAAGGAATGAAGATGTCGGCCTGGGGTTGGACGGAAAGCAAGAAGCCCCTTTGTGGACCCTCAGCTTCTCAAGACCACCAGAGAGCCGGGTGTGGTGGTTCACACCTGGCATCCCAGTACTCGGGAGGCTGAGGCAGGGGGATCTCTGTAAGTTCAAGGCCAGCCTTCTGGTCCCCTCCTGGGCTTTAGTGGTCTACATTCCCTACCCCCTCCTCTCCTCCCTCAGGGTTCAGGGGTCTGCTGTGTCCCCCAACGCAGGGCCTAAGTTATTCTAACACGTGTTGTGCGCTCACTGTGGCCTGCCTGGTGTTGAATCCTTTAAGCCTAAGACTGTGAGGTCCACCTGCTGGGTGGTTGGGTGGGGTGAAATCGCCCGTTGGGGAGACCCCGAACCTCAGGAAGGTGGGGTGTGAAGGGCCAGTGGTACATGAGGTGTCTGGACTGTAGGAAGCTGCAGTGACTGGAGGGGGGTGTGGGGAAGGGGGTGTTTGCAGAGGAGGAAGACTGGTAACATTCAGGGAAGGGTAGAAGGGCAGCGGCTGCTCTGGTGGGTCCCCCAAAAGGGATAAGGGGGCACACCGTAACTGTAGGACTCAGTGGGAGAGTCTCATTGGGAGAGGGGGGTGTAACGGGGAAGGGGGCAGTGAGGGGAAGAAGGGGCAGTAGTAGGGGGCACCTGTGATGGGGAACTGAGAAGGAACCGCTGAATGGTTGGATGACTGGGTTCAGGCTCGGAACACCTTTCCTGGGGGAGGGGATGGGGTGAGGGTGGGGCTTGGACCGAGCCCTGGCCACGCCCACACCCCCGCCCACTCCCTGAGCTGGGCGCCTCACAAAGTCCCAATGGGAGGGGAGCAGGGGCACAGTGGGGGCGGGGCTTCGTCACGGCTGAGCTCCTCTTCGCGGCCCCTCGTAAAGCTAGGCGGGGAAAGGGGCGGAGTCCAGTTTAGGGGGCGTGTCCAAACTGTCCGGGTGTCAAATCCGTCCCTAGTATCCCCCGGCAAAGTGAGCCGGTCGTGCAGGGCGGGGCCCAGGTGTGTCCACGCAGCCTAGAACCGCCCCCTGACGCAAGCTCCGCCCCCAGCCTCCTAGACCTATGGAATCGCCTTACAAAGCGCGGCCCCTCCCGCGGCAGAGGCCTGGGGGCGGGGTATATGCCTCTTGGGGCGTGTCCAAGTCTCCGAGCACCGCCCCCTGGCGCACGCCCCGCCTCTGCTCCTTGAAGTGGCGCACCGCCTTAGGAAGCGCGGCCTTTCGCGCGCTGGTCTGGGGGTGGGGTCCGGGGCTGTTAGGGACGTGTCCGCGCGGCCAAGCACCGCCCCCTGACGCACGCTCCCGCTCGAGCCGTCCCTGCGCCGCGGAGCCACCTCACAAAGCGGCGACAGTTCGCTTAGGGCAGCTCGGGCCCCGCCTCCCCGACGCGGTCTCTCAGTCCCCGCGCCGAAAGCCGCCAGCAGGGTGCGCTGCACCACCGGGCCAGGCCAGGCCGCGGCGGCGGCGAAGCGGCGCGTGGCCGGCAGGCGGCGCTGCCCGTCTCGGCCTCGGCCTCGGCCTGCGCGGCGGCGGCGGCGGCGGCGGCGGCGGCGGCGGCGGCGGCGGCGGCGGCCTGGGCCCGGGCGCGGTGGCGGCGGCTGTGGGGCCTGGAGCTGGATCTAAGATGGCAGCGGCGGCGGCGGCGGCGGCGGCGGTGGGGCCGGGCACAGGGGGCGCGGGCGCGGCGGGCCCGGGCGTTGCGGGGCCCTGCGGGGTGGTGTCCGTGTTCCCGGGCACCCGCCTCCTCACCATCGGCGACGCGAACGGCGAGATCCAGCGGCACGCGGAGCAGCAGGCGCTGCGCCTCGAGGTGCGCGCCGGCCCGGACGCGGCGGGCATCGCCATGTACAGCAGTGAGTGCGGGGCCGGGCCGCGGGGCTGCGCACGAGGCCGGCGGCGGGGGAGGGGCGGGCCGGGCCGGGTGCGGGGTGCGGAGCGCCGGGTCCCGGGGACACAGGGAAGCGCGGGTGCGCGCGGTGGGCGGAGGGGCGCGCGCCCCGGGCAGTGCGGGGCCTGGGGTTGGGGAGGGGGCCGTGGACAGGAAGTGGGAGACCGAGCGGGGAACGGGGTGCCGAGGAAGCTGGGCAAGGGGACACTGGGGAGCGGGCGTGGCCGCCCGGGCTGGGTGTCTCTGGGCATCTAGGACGCCCCCACCCTCAGATAGTTGGAAAGTGGCTTCCAGCCTGGGGCGCTCGGGGGCCCCCGAGTGGGAAACTTGGAGAGCTGGTCACAGGGCTCCCCGCGAGGCGCCCGACGGGTCCCCGCTTCCAGTGGCCGGTGTAGAAGTCGGAGGTAGCAGGACAGCCACCTCCCGCACCGCCACGCGACTCGCGTCTCCTTTTTGGGGATGTGAGAAGCTGGTTATGTTCTCAGAAGCTGCTTTCGAACTGACATTTCGGTGGGAAGGGGAATAAAATCTCAAATGTGTCTGCCAAGTTCCGTTCCTTCTCCCTCCCTCTCTCCCGCCCCATTCCTTTTCTCTTGTTACTCTTTGCTGGTCTCTTCCCTGATTCTTCCTTCACGTTTTGCTATTCTGTTTCACTCGGTTTGGTCTCCTGGGGTTTCCTGTAGGAACGCTCTGGGGATCCACGGAGGAGACCTTTACTAGCTTTGGCCTTGTGGGAATTTTTTGCCACTTTGGGTACCCGTTGTCCACGAGGGGAAAGTGGGAACAGCAGGTTCACACGGGGTTCTCTCCAAGCCTTGACTTTGAAAACACAGGCTAAAGGAATGTGTCTGTTGCCCAGGTGAGACACCTTTGGGGGCTGGGGCAGAGCTGGTCTCCTCGGAGCAGATAAAGACAAGGAAGTACAGTGTCTCTTCCCCCAGGGAATCGCCTGGGTTTGGGGGAGCCCAGGACCCCATATCCTAAGCAGGCCCGTTCTTTTGGCCAACATTAAGAGCTCTTCTGGGGTTTTCCCTAGAAAGAGTTCCAGAAAAGTTGGTTTTCTTCTTAAACTTTAAGAAAACATTTTAAGAACATCTTTAAATTTATAGGATTGTTTGAAACAAAGTATAGTCTCCAAATACCTTACCTTCTGTTTCTCTGATTCTTAGTTGCAGAAGAGTTTTGACTTTTTTTTTTTTTTTTGGATTTTGAGACAGGGGCTCACTATGTAGTTTAGGCTGGCCTTGAACTCACTCTACCCCAGGCTGACCTCGAACTCATGGCAATCCTCCTGCAACAGTCTCCCAAGCTCTGGGATTACAGGCATGTGCCACATGCCTTGCCTGAGCTTTTACATTTAATGGTTTCTGTTTTGTTGGTACTCATGAAAGTGGGATGGGGGTTCAGCAGGGGTGAGCAACACTTGTCAGTCCCCTGTACCTCAAAAAGAAAAAAGCAAGAAAATGATAATCATGAGCTGGGCGTGGTGATGCATGCCTGTAATCCCAGCCCTCCAGGCTGAGGCAGGAAGATTGAGGCGTTCAAGTCCAGCCTGGGCTACGTAGTGAGTTCAAGGTCAGCCTAAAGTACATAGACCCTGTCTCAAAAAATTAAAAAAAAAAGGGCCAGAGATTTAGCTCAGTGGTTTCGCTGCCTGCTGTGTAAGCACAAGGACCCGAGTTCAATCCCTGGTACCAAAAAAAAAAAAAAAAGATAATTATGAATGTTACAGATTTATACACACAGGTCTTCTATGAGAGGTAGTTCATAAATGAAAGGAGTGTAAGGAGGAGCAAGTCCACACTTCTCAAATGGAAATCCTCAAACCTGGATAATATACTCCCAGGGAAGATTTTTCTTCCCCTTTATGCTTGAGTACCATTGGCATGGGGTTAAAACATGGGCTCTGAAGGTGGCCAGGGGTGGGTGTATTCATTTTCCCTGACTGCTCAACGTACTACCACAGCCTACAAGAGCAGGGATGTGTTCTCTCTTAGCTCGTTGCCAGAAGTCAAATCAAGGTGCTGGCTGGGTCCCCTCCTGAGTGAGAACCTAGGGGAGGCTCCTCCCTGGCCTCTTCCAGTCTCAGGTGGCTCCAGGTGCTCCTTGGCTTGTGGCAGCAACACTCCAGTCTCTGTGTCTGTCTTCATAACAGCCCCTCTGTGTTCTTGTCTCTTTTTTAGTACTGTACTGGAATTGAACCCAGAGCCTTTGCACTGAGGTAACTTACCAGCCCTTATCATATTTTGAGATGGGATTTCACTAAGTCCCTACATTGCTCAGGTTGGGCAAAAACTTGCAAACCTCCTGCCTCAGCCTCCCAGGGTTACAGGATTACAGGTTTGTCCAACACTCTTGGCTTTGTCAATTTTTTTTTAATGACATTGGGCTGTGGCTTAAGGGCCTACTCTAAGTGTAGGCTGTCATCATCCCAAAGTCTGTAACTTAATTACACTGCCAAAGACCATGTTTCTAAATAAGGTCACCTTCTCCTATTCCAAGGTTTAGGACTTCATGGGCATAATCATTCTTGGATCATGCTGTGTAGGATAGTCTTGTGCCCTGCCACTTTGCTAATTGTGGGATGTTGTGCCTCAGTTTCCTCATGGCTAGTATTGGGGAAATGTCACACTCCTTTGGGCACCTTGCTTGGTCAATGAATGAACATCTTTTGTGTGTGTGTGTGGTACTGGGGATAGAGCCCAGAGTTGTTTTTGTTTTTTTGGTACCAGGGATTGAACTTGGGACCTTGTGCTTGCAAGACAGGCACCAGAACCACTGAGCTAAATCCTGGGGCCCCCAGCCCTTTTTATTTTTTATTTGGTACCAGGGATTGAACTCAGGACCTTGTGCTTGTGAGACAGGCGCCAGAACCACTGAGCTAAATCCTCAGCCTTTATTTTTTATTTCGAGACATGGTTTTTCTAAGTTGCCTCAGCTGGGCTTATATTTGTGATACTCCTGCCTCAGCCTCCTTGGCAGTGGCACCTGCTCCCCTGACAGGCTGCAGATGCCCTCAGAGTGGGCTGGGCTGCTGCTCTGCCAGGATATAGCTGGAACAGGGTGGGAGGGCAGCAGAACTGTTCTCAAGTGTTCCCTGTGACTGCTGAATCCAGGGCCAGGGTGCGGGGCTGAGAGCTGGGTTGGTCCGCAGTCCCCTGGCAGAGTCCCCAGGAGAAGCTCGGGCCTTGCCCTGGATGAACTTCCTTTCTTGGCCCAGGCTTTGCCCACTTGGACCCTCTGAGCCTTGAGTGAAGGGGCATTAGCGCTCACTTGGTTGTCCGGAGGCCACCAGGCCGTGGGATTTACATCTGTATGTGCAGGCACGTGGTGGAGGCCAGGACACAGGCACACGCCAGAGCCCTCAGTGTGAGTCCTGGCCCAGAGGCCTTCATGAGTGCCTGGCACTGCTCAGCTGGGTGGCCTTGAACAGCCATTTTGTCTCCTGATTTCCTCATCTGTAGTGGCCTGCAGCCTCAGTTTCCCTGCTTTGGGAATCATGCCCCTAGGGCCCCAGAATGTGGGTGAAGTTGATAAGTTGTATGTGGTTGGGTGTCCCATGTGTAGCAGGTGTTGGATAGCTGCTCACTTCTGTGTGGTAGTTACTGACAGTGATGTAACTTGGGGTGCAGGGAAGAGCCAGCTATGCTGCAGTGTCCCTGTGCCCCCCACAACAGGAGAGCTACTCCTGGGCCCCTTCCTTGGGCTCTGCTCCCTCCAGTGGGAGCCCTGGCCTGGTCAGGATGCCTGGAGCTGTTACTCTCTGCAGCCCTCGGAGCCACTTGAAGTCACCCTGGCCTTCATCCACAGGCCTGGCCAAGTGGCAGGCAGCTCCTGGCCATTTCCCTGGGCAGAGGTGCAGGCCCTTTGGCGTGGGCGTCCAGGTCCAGGCCTCGCGGAAGCTTTGGCACGGCCTCTGCCGTTCCTGGACACAGGTGCCCTCCCTTAAAAGGCGGCAGCTCTTGGGAAAGCCTGATGGGTGGCTGGGACAAGACAAGCAGACTCTCAGTTCCTTGGCCTAGTGGCATCCTTTCTGGAGATGACTGTGTTGTTTTTCTTTCTTGGTCAGCATGAGTCAGTTTGACCTGGGCTCTGGACTCTCCCCGGCCCCTCGGCTAGGAAGAGACACAGCACACTGTTGCTACCACTGTGCTGCCAGGGCTGGATTTCAGTTTGTAGAGGGCACGCTATGGGGTGGAAGGCCTAGGAATGACCCTTCTTCGGAAGAAGGGGAAGAAATGGCCAGATGTGATGGCTCATTCCCGTAATCTGTAGCCTTGGAGTTCAGGAGTGCTGCACACACCTGTATGGTATGTGGTTTGGCAAAGGAAAGGTGGTCAGGATCCTGTGTGTCTGAATAACAGAGGCCCAAATTGATAGTGGCATGAACAAGATGGCATTTTTGTGCTCTCATGCTTAAGGAGGTTGGTAGTTGCCCAGGTCTCTAGGAGTCATGTGGAGGGTTTGGGGACTTCCAGGCTGCCCCCCAAAGAACACTCCTAAAATGAAGTGTCCTCTTTATGGTTCATCATGGCTGCTGGAGTCCACCCATCACGCCCTGACTTCCAGACAGCAGGAAAAGGAAAGATTAAAGGAGGAAGGGTGCAAAGGGCTTCCATCCCATTAGCAGGAATGTAGTTCTGCCACTGCTGATAGCCTCAAAGGAGAGTGGGAAATGTGACCTTCAGTTGGGCAGCCATGTGCTCAGCTAAATTCAGGGCTGCTTTTCCTGGGGGAAAGGAGAATGTACTGGCTGTAGTGGATGAGATATGGGTTTGGCCAGGACATTTGTGGGTTATGGAGAGGTGCTTAAGTGGGTGCGGGGTGGGACAGCCACCTGGTGTGGAGCACAGGGTCCCCTGGGCGACGCGCAGGACAGGAGCTAACTGGGAAGCAGGTCTTTTCCGTGCATCTCCCTTGTGGTCAGAATAGCACCCCTGTGTGCAGGGGAAGGGGATCAGAATGGGCTTTACTTTTGGAAAAATTATTCCTTGGTTTTTTGTTTGTTTTTTGGTTTGTTTTTTTGGTGCCGGGGATCGAACTCGGGTCCTTGCACTTGTGCAGCAGGTGACGAAACCACTGAGCTAAATCCCTGGCCATTCCTTGGTTTTTTGAGACAGCATCTCACTGTGTAGTCTGGGCTGGCCTCAAACTCGCAGTTATCCTCCTACCTCAGCCTCCCAAGTGCTAGGATTACAGGCCTGTGCCACCATGCCCGGCAGCTTCCAATATTTTCAGAAGCAGATTTCATGTCCAAATCTCACTTCGTGTTCCTGAAAAATTGGAATGGCTGATGACTCAAGACCTATCTGTGCTGCTCCCTTCAGCAGGGCAATGCTGTCCTCCTTTGGCTGGAGGTTCCTCCCTGATCACTTTAATGTCTCCTCAGTCGCACCAGTGTGTTTCACAGGAGAGTTTGGAGCCTAGGCCTTCATCAGATGTGAATAAAAGTCTTTTACCCCCTCCAGCCAGCCCCTCCTGGGCTGCTGAGTTAGAGACCAGCCCCGTCCACCAGCGGGGCCTTGCCGCTCATGCTGCCTGGGTCCTGTACCGCCCACCCCAGCTTCAGCTGCAATTTGGAAATCCAAAAGTTCTGAAAATGTAACTTATTTTTCCCTACTTATTTGACAGCAGCTTTGGCCAGAGTCAGCTGTGAGCTGCCATGTGCTGCTCGTCACAATCTCCATGTATCCAAGTTACTGTGACTAAGTCACACTTTTTGTTGCAAACCTGGGCGTAGTTACCAACTGGATATTATGTTATCAATTCCTTGTCACTTTTCTTTCTTTTCTCCCTCAGCACTAGGCATTGAGCCCAGCAACCGCCTCCCCCCTTTTTTTTTTACTTTTTATTTTGAGATGGTCTCACTATCCTACTAGGCTATTAAGTTGCCCAGGCTGGGCTTGGGCCCATGATCCTCCTGCCTCAGCCTCCCAGAGTGCTGGGACTATAGGTGTGCACCGTGCCTGGCTGCTTAGCACCTTTCTAAAGCCTGAAGTTTGTTGTCTAGAACACACTGGGCCCCCATGTTTTAAGTAAGGGACCTCTGAGCCTCTGCTGGGCTGTTGGGGACCTTAAGTGAGGCTGAGTGGGGAGTGGCCCGCCCTGCACAGTCCTGGGGATTCCTCAGACCAGCTGGCTTCAGCAGGAGGGGAGGCTCAGGAGACCCCTATGGCAGGAGTGGTTCCTGTCCAGTCGTCCCCCCCCCCCCCCACGCTTCTGGCTCAGCCCAAGAACTGGGAAGGTGGGGAAACAGCCACTTAGGGGACAGGGCTGAATGGAGACACAGGCCTGGCTGGCCCAGGCGCAGAGTTGAGGCTCAGAAGGGCTTCAGCAGCTTGAAGCTAGTACCCTCAATCTGTGGATGGACCCAGAGGGTCCTGTAAGCCCCTGAAAATTACATATAGAACTGGACATAGTGGTACATGCCTGTAATTCCAGCTCCTTGGGAGGCTGAGGCAGGAGGGTCATAAGTTTGAGGGCAGCCTGAGCAATTTAGTGAGATGCTGTGTCAAAAAAATAAAAATAAAAAGGGCTGACACTGTAGCTCAGTGGTAGAGAACCCTGGGTGGATATTAGGGTGCTAGGGATTGACCCCAGGGTCTTCACAAAGATTTGTGTATATATAATTTGTATTGGTGGGGATAGAACCCAGTGTCTTGTGCATTCTGGGCAAGCACTCTGTCACTGAGACACATCCGTGGCCCAAGAACCCTTGGAATTGCACACAGGTCTGCTCAGGTGGAAGGTCAGGCTATGGGTGACCTCAGAGGACTCTCCAAGCTGCACTTGCCCTCCCTCCTTCCCTGACTAGAAAGGGTTGGCAGGACACCTTCCTGGGTTGCAGCGTCCAGGCTGGCTCTGAACTGCTGTGTGGCCCAGGCTGGCCTCCCCGAGTGCTGGGATTACAGGTGTGCATCGCCACACCTGGTGAGAGAACGTTTTTAAGATGCTTTGCCCCACTTGTGGAGGGCTCAGGAGGCGGGGTCTGCAGAGAGAGTTGGAGGGGTCTTGCCCAGCCCTGTGCTTTCTTTCATTCACTCCTCCAGAACACGTCGTGTGTGGACTCGAAGTCTTTAGTGCAGGGGTTACCACTTGTCCAGCTTCATGCCATCAGCAGAAAGTCTCTGGGCATCTGCCTCTTGCAAACTGCCAGTCGGGCAGATATGTGGTGACACCGGAGGCCAACACTGTGTCTCCACTTGAGGGTCTGGGGCACAATGCACAGTGAAACCAATGATCATTTAACGCCACTTGTTCTCAAAGGCTATCATGCCTTGAAGCGGGCAGGGGAGGCCCAGGCTGCCCTGCTCAGGAGGGGCATTAAAGCCACCCAAGAAGAGCAGGTGAAGCAGGAGGCATCATGCCAAGTCCTGACTCCGCTGTTCAGCATTGTTCATGACTGCTCTGGCTGTGCCTCAGTTTCCTTGGCTGTAAAATGGGATATGGACAGCTCCTACCTTAGAGGAAGGAGTGCTGTGAGTGGGGCGCTAACAGAAGTCAGGTCCTTAAAATAGCACCTGGCGTGTGGCCCTGCGCCAGCAGGCACGAAGACTCTCTGGGAGTGAGCTCCTGGCCCAGCATGGGCAAGGGCGGCAGGGTTCATGGTGGCTTTTATTCTGCAAGTGACGGGAGGACGTGATGCCCAGCTGTGCCCCTCTGTCCTTTCCCAGGAACCCTCAGCGTATGCTTCCTCCTCTCCAAAGCTTCCTTGTCAGCGGGGAGGGTTGATGAGGGGCTGGCTGGTGGGGTGTCTTTGGTCAAGGGTGGACACCTGGGCTTGGACACAGCCCTGTGAGTCACACGCAGTGGGCTGGCCAGCCTGCTTGGCACTCCCTGGCTGGCTTCCCCTCACTCCCTCTCCTGAGCCATGCTGCCCTCTCTGGGCCAGAAGCTGTTGGAGCACTGGTTGAAAGCCCTTTCTGTGGGCTTGAGGTCACGATGTTGCCTAGGGACCCTGGTTCCTTTCTCTTCCTTTTCTTCCTGTAACACAGTGGGGGCTGAGGGTCACGAGTAACTCAGGTGATTGTGAAGGGAGTATCACTGGACTTCCAAGCCCACCATGTGGCCCGGAAAGAGCTGCCAGAGACCCTTCTTGTCCTTGGACACAGAGAGAAACCTCCTTCACCTTGTGGACCTGCTTCCCTTGTTGCCCTTTGGGGATCTGACTGGGAAGCTCCAGCATCCAGTGCCCCAGAAACTGGCAGGTCAAAGCCCTGAGATCTTTCTTTCTGCCACAGGAGCCAACAGTGTTCAGGGCTGGGTGCTGCTCAGTGGTGAGCACTGACCTAGTGTGCAGGAGGCCCTGGGTCCCACCGCTCACACCTGCAGGAAGGAGTTAAGAAGGAAACTCTGCTACCTGCGCTTTGGACACTGCAGGACTTTGGCTTTTCTTTTCTGCTCCCTCTTGTCCCAGGCTGAGGATGAGATTGAGTGCTTGGCACATGCCAAATGAGCACTGTAGCAGAACCACACCCCCGCAACCACTCAGACCTGCCATTGAGGAACCTGGAGGCCTTGAGGAACCTGGAGCCTGAGGCTCCGCCACCACCTTTGCTCCCCGCAGTGAAGGAGGTTAGGTCCAGTGACCTCCACATCTCCTCCTGTGCGGCTCTGCTTCTTATTTCATTGCTTTGAAGCAACACATGCATGCCTGGGCTTTAGGTGTCCTTTTTAAGGGAGTGGGGTACTGGTGATTGAACTCGGCCTTTGGACCGAGCTATGGGTCCAGCCTTTTTCTTGGTTTTAAAGTTCGAGATAGGGTAGCTCAGTTGTTAAGTTGTCCAGGCTGGCCTTGTAATCCTCCTGCCTCAGCCTCCCAGAGTACAACAATTATGAGCATGTGCCATTGTGCCTGGCTGCCTTAGCTAGATATCCTTAGGTTTGATGTGCCTGATAACTATGGGTGTCCATGTAACCCATGTACTGCCTCCCAAAGGCAGATAGATATAGAGCTTGTCTCTCACTCTCTGGGTAGTTTTGTTCATTTGGGTAACCCCTCCCTTCTCTGTGTTTCTGCAGCAGTTTATCCTCTGCTCCCAGGGGACATTCTTGAAAACAGGATTAGACTGGTTTTGGGCTCCGCCCCCCCCCTCGCTTTATTCCATGTTTTTGCCTGTCTCTAAAGAAATTCATTGCCCATATTTTGGCAAGAGTAGCTTGGGCTGTTTTTCTTTCTTTTCTTTTTTTTTTTTTTTTTGGTTCAGGGGATTGAACTCAGGACCTTGTGCTTTTGAGGCAGGCATGGTGCCACTGAGCTAAATCCTGGACCTTGGGCTGTTTTTCTTCAACATTGCTGGAAGGTCTTTTCTTCTGCTGATTGTGTTCCCAGAGATGGGGTTCATCATGACTGGATGTGTTATATGTACCAGAGTGTATTGGTTTTATGTGTGGAACCTGCTTGAGATGCTGGCGTCCATGAGACAGTGTGAGGCCCCTTAGCCCTCTCACAGGCTCAAGAGGGGCATTCTAGAGAATTTGCACATTCCCCAGCAGCTGCGGGACCCTGTGACCCAGGATGCAGCTTAGATTCCTGTCGTGTGCCCTCAGGTGAGAGGTGACAGCACCTTCCTCAGGTCCTACCTACAGTGAATGACCAGTGTACCTATGGTCCCTGCTCCAAAAGCTTTACATCTCTTCACACTCTGGTCTTCAGCATGTCCTCAAAGGTTGGCAAATCCCCAGGGGAGCCTCAGTAGACACAGCTCCCTGCTTGCTTTTATAAGTGAGGAAACTGAGGCACTGAAAAGTCAGTGGCAGGGTTGGCATGGGAACCCAGGTTTGGTGTTCCAGCCTCTGATTGCTCCTCAGGTCAAGGTCACACAAGTCGGGTTAGCGCCTGATGTGGAGGAGGTGCCGCCTGGGGCTTGTTCCCCTGCCCCCGCTGATCTTTGTCCTGTGTCACCGCACTGGCCAAGGCGGACTCTGGTCTTTCCTGCATCCTGCAGTTGCAGCATCAGGCAACTCGGCTTCCTCTGGCCTGTGCCACATCTGCAGTCACATCTGTGAGGCAGCCTGTGGCCCCCGGCAAGAGACAAACCTTCTAACTGAGAACATCCTGTTTTCTGAGCTGAGAGGCTGGCTCTGGATCTCTTGGGGACCCAGGGGCCTTTGCTGAAGCCATGTGGCCCCAGGACATCCTGTTTCTCCCCTGGGCCATTGGTCTAAACCCTTCTTCCAAGCTGGGCCTGGATAAGTGGGCCTCAGCCTCTGGCAGAGCCTCTCTCTGCATGCTGTGTCTGCCTAGACTGTCGCTGTCCTTGCTCATCCACCTGCCTCTTCTCACCAGGCCTCTTGGGAGCCACCCCTGGTTTTTGGTGGGGAGACCCCTGAGCAGCTTGGGCAACCCCAGGGACCGCCTGCTGCTCCCCAACATGCCTCCTTTTACCCTAGACTTCCAGGCTCTGACTGCTGAGGACCTCTGCGGGGAGCCCTGCAGCACCACCTCCTGTGGGGTCACAGGCTGTGGAGCCCCTCTGTGAGCCTCCCATGGTCAGATAGACTTTATTACCTCCCAGTAGGGGGAAGCCATGGGGTCTGTGTCATACCTTGTCCCAAGCATCTCGAGTGTGACCCCCACAGCCTTTTGAGCTAGACTCTTTTTTCCCTGGAGGCTGGGGTGCATTTTGGCTGTCCTTGGACCAGCTGCTGGGTCCCCAGGCTGAGAATGGGGCTCAGAGCAGCCTGTGGGGTGGTTGGGAGCCTTATTAGCCAAGGCCCTGCCCAGCAAATGCCTGAGAGGGCTGCCTGGTGTTCCATAAATCACAGCTTCAAAGTCTGCTGGAGAAGAAAGGCCCTGCCTGGGAGGAGCTGGGGGGGAGCTGGCGCTCAGGTTTTGTTGCCTTGCCCCCCTTTTCTCATAATTATCCACTAAGCAGGGCTGCCGAACCCAGGGGCACATCTGCCGTCCCTTTTGTGGCCTGCAAAGCCGGGCCTGGCAGCAGCTGATTAACATGGACAGGGAGACATTTGCATGTAATTGCCCCAAGTGTTCTTTTCAGAAAAGCCAAGCCCTTTCTTTGTCTTGTCCTGTTCTTGGGGTCTCCCTTCAGCACACCCCACAATTAAACTCTTGTTCTGGCCTGCTGGCTTGCGGGAAAACCTTCAGTGCTCTTGGGGACCAGCCCTTTGAAGTGAAGGGACCCCCTGACCCCCTTCTAGCCTCTGACCTAAAGCTCCTTGCCAGTCTGTGAGGTTTGAGTGTCCCCCCATCCCGTGCAGGAGCCTTTCTCCAGCCCACGGTCACCCTAGAGGCAGCCTGACCTTCACACCCTGCCACCGCGCCAGTCCCCTTCACTCAGCCCTGGTTGGGGGGGGGGTAGGGGCTGGCAACAGGATACCCTGGAGGAGGATGTCACTGCCCTGTCACGTGATGGTTTCAAGATTGCTTCCCACCTCCTGGAAGCCTAAATTCTTGGGGCCTCCTGAAGTAGACCTTTCTTTGACTCTGAGTTGCCCAGAAATTGCCATCCCTGAACCACTAAGTGGGCCTTTTGGGCTAGCACAGGTGGCTCTTTGTTATATTATCAACATATTAAAGGCTAATATGCCCAAATCCTGGGCTTTAAGAGAGCAGACACCGAGGAGAGAATAAAGAGCCCTCCCTAGAACTCCCTCTCTGGAGATAATCATACACTGGTGCAGGGGGTCACCTGAGGGACATTTTTAAGCTGTCACCTGTGAAGCTTAAAGTGAAGAATGAGGGTCTTGGGGTGTGCTCAGTGGTAGAACCCCCCACCTCCACCCCAACAGTCACAAAGGCCAATCCCAGGATTCCAGACCTTGTGTATGAAGCCTATTCTGTCAGCCATGCAGCAGATGGCCACTCCCTGCTTTGAGGATGGACCCCCCCAGGGGCTTCCAGGCCACCTGGGGACAGGGCCAGATGTCCAGTGTGGGCCCGCCACGGCCTTCTGTGCAGGGTTCTTTCTGGTTCTGCTCTCTACTCTCCCTTGGTCCAGGATGCCCTGGGGACATGGGGTTCCTGAGATTGGTTTGGTGCCAGCACCAGGCCTGCCGTGTGCTGTGGGCACTGGGTGTGTCCATCCTCATGATGACAGCCTGAGCCATGTGTCCTTTTTCTAGATAAAGCTGAGGCTTGGTGGGGGTGGGATGGGGTCCTTGCTTGTAGTTGGCTGGAACCCTTGCCGCACCCAGGTCTGAAAAGTCCAGAGCTGGGCTCTAGAGGCTTGACCTGGCCTTGGCCTTCCTGCCAGGGGAGAAGGGCTTTCCAGGTGAGGACTGCCTGCAGTGCAGGCCAGGAGCTGTGCTGCCTGCCCACACCCCACCTCCCTCCCACCCACGGGACAGCCTTGCTCTGGGAGGCACTGCCTGCCAGCCTGTGGGAGGCAGAGCTGGCCTCCCTCCTCCAGCTGGGTCTCTTCCCACTACCCTCCCCCACCAGCAGAGTCCAAAAAGATGGCCGAGGGTCCTGCACCAGGCCTGCCCTCTCCAGGAAGGGTTTATATGGCCAGTGTGGCCGCCAGGCCAACCCCACTGTGGCAACTGCTTTTTGTCTGGTTATCTTAAATGTGCCACAGCATAGGGTAGATACTCAGCCCACTCAGGAGGGTGTGACTGTGAAGTCATCCTGCTCTTCCTAGCACAATGCTGCAACCTTCCCTTCAGTTTTTCACGCACATGCATAAATCTCTCCTCTGTGCTTAAAGTTAATGCACATTCAAACAATGGGGAGGGGGGGAAGGTGCAGAAGGAAAGGACTCCCTTCCCAGAAGCAGCCTCTGAAGTCAGTATTGTTTCTAGACCAGTCCCTCCCCCATTGTCCTTGGGCCTCTCATTTTTGCCCCTGTGGTGCATGTGTAGTTCCTTCTTAGCCTCTGAGTGCTGGGATTACAGGTGTGCGCCACCATGCTTGGCTCCCTGTGATGCATGTGGCTTGCTCATTTTAACATGGCAGTGTCTGCAGATGGAAAGTGATTTTGGAGGCTGAGGCAGAAGGATCAACGTGAGTTCGAGGCCAGCCGGGCTACATAATGAGTTAAAGGTGAGCCTGAACAACATAGTGAAACCCTGTCTCAAAAAACGGGGGAGGGGGAGTTCACTGGTTACACTTTCATTCATTCATTCATTCATTCATTCATTTAGTGTGTGTTGAGTTTCCTGCTGGTTGGGCTTGTTTGTATCTTTACATATGCTGCCTAGTGGAGTCATATAGGATAAAGGTCACAAGTGGATTTTGGAGTCACTTTCCCTCAGAAGAGTTGCCTAGACTTGGTGCTGTGCTGAACCAGTGGTGGTGCCAGATCAGAGCCCTTGGGAGCTGGGGCTTCGGGCTCCTGGGTGCCTGAGGGAGGGGCTGGGATTCACCCAGAGGGCAGGGGTATAGGCCAGAGGAGTCCAGCGTGACCTCATGGTCCTCAAATACCCGGAGACAGGCAGGGTGACAGCAGCTGCTGCCGAGTTTCTCTGAGGACAGCATGGAGACCCAGCTTGGGTTACAGCAGAGGGAGGCCAGGCTGGGTTGGGAGCCCTGGGCTGGGATTCAGCTGACACTGATGACTGTAACAAGGCTGCACCATCCGTTATTAAGTCATTTTCTCGGACTCTTCACAGGGGTGGGGATTCACACGCCCATTTCACAGAGGGCTCCTGAGGCTGCACAAAGGCAGGTGTTGGGCAGTGATCGGGCTCTGCTGCTGCCTCCTCTGGCCTAGCCCAGTTCCAGGATTGTGCACTATGGCCACATGGATTGTCATGGTGCCCTTGGGGTGTGTCAAGATTGCCATTGCATAGGGCTGGGGATTTAGCTCAGTGGTTCTGGCACCTGCCTTGCAAGCGCAAGGTCCCGAGTTCGATCCCCAGTACCAAAAAAAAAAAAGATTTCCATTGCACACATGAGGAAACTGAGGCCCAGAGCCTGGCAGCTGGAGGCCCCAGACACCAAAGCTTGTCATTTCACCCCTTCCCCTCTTGGAAGTGACCACTTCCGTCTGCTGGCCACAGGACAGAGGATGGCTTCTGGTGCCCAGTGGTCTGGAGACAAGGTTGCTATGGGCAGTGGGGCCTGGCTTTCCTCCTGTCCAGAGCTTGGATCTCACCCCCAGCCGGCAGCATCAGCCTGTTTTCCTTCTCTCCAGCATTGAGTGCCAGCTCCCTTTGCCCTATCTTCTGGTGCACCGGAAGCTCTCTGCCTCCCACTGCTGGCTCTGAGCGTGGGAAGCAGGGCCTGGCCCTCGGGCTTACTGCTGGTTCCCTGTCCCAATGCTCAGCCTGAACTGGGCTGTGTCTGGGTGGGCTCAGGAAGGCAGCTGTGGCATGGAAGGGTCTTGTTCTCTTTTACCTGACTCCTCTCTCATTATGGAATGTTTTCCTCTGGAAGGTGAACAGTCGTGGTTTATTTGGAAGGAGGCAATTTTAATAAAAGACCTAACATTTAGACAAGTATACCTGTATCCCCTTCCCCCACAGGTCTGCCGAGATAAACAGCTTTAATTATTCCTCTGTTTGGTGGCCTTGGTAGCTTTCCTGATGGAGAGGCAGGGCAGTGCGGCGTGGTGTTTTTGTCCCCTCCCTCCCCCCAGCTAGTAGCTGCTTTTCCTTGCTCTGGTTTTGTGGAATTGGGGGTTCTGCAGGAGGAGAACGCTTCACTCAAGGGTCATCCTGCTTCCGCTGGTCCATGTCTGCCCATCCTGGGGCGCCGAGGACCCTCGATTGATCCACTGCTCTCCAGAAGCAAGGGGGAAGGAGGACTGGAACAGCAGGAGGCACTCCCCCCCACCTCCCAGCGGCGCAGGACCCAGGGCTAGGGCCAGGTCAGCACCAGACTTGAGCCCCTGCTCTTCTACACCCTACTGCCTCTTGTGGTCAGGGGAGAGGCTGAGCCTCTGCTGTCCTGGAGACTCCAAGCAAGTCAGGATCCATGAGTGCCACACAGGCCTGCATTTCACAGGATAACTGGTTGGGTGACCAAGCAAGGCAGGAGCTGCCACACATGCAAGCTTGTCTAGGAAGTTGTGGAGGGCCTCTGGGAGGAGGCGACAAGGGGCCAGGGAAAGAGTGGGGAGGGTGTTCCATCTAAGGCACCTCTGGCAGTGGAGGGTGAGATGTGGCGAAGGCCAGTGTGGTGCCACTGGAGATCCCGATGGGAGCCCCATATGGAGTTCTGAAAGGCTGGGGAACCATAGAGGGATGGGATTCTAGGGTTCTTTAAGTGCCTTTTGTGTTCGAGATGAAGGGTCTCACTGTGTGGCTCGATCTGGTCTTGAACTCCTGGACTTGAGCAGTCTTCCCCAATCCCTGAGTAGCAGGGACTGCAGGCATGGGTTAGTTGCTGTGCTCAGCAGCAGAGCGCTCAGCAGATGGCCTGTGACAGACACTGTGAGACCTGTTGGGTGGCCTGCAAGGCAACTGGGACTTGTCTGGCTACCCTGAGACAGGCCTCTCTGACGGTTGAAGCCCCTTGGGTGCTAGGTGGTGGGCACCAGGGTGTACCCTTCCTGGGTGCCAGTGAACAGGGCAGGCAGGGCTCCTGCTGTCCTCACCTGCTCTTTTCTTGGGTATTTTCAACCCCGGGACCAGAGAGCCCCCTGTGCCCCTGGACCCCATGGTTCTGCTTTGGTGGGGAGCAGCCTTCATCCTCTAAGGGTCACCTCTTCCAGGTCCTGGTCATCTCTGCCGAACTATATGTAGGCCTCCTCCTCTAGCCCTGTCTCCTTCTGCGCATTGGTCATGGCACGTGGGCCCTCCCAGTGCTGCCTGTGGCTGAGAAGCAGCCAGGGTCCTGAGCTGGAGTCCTCCAGGCCTACAAGCAGCCCCCAGGCAGACCAGCAGCTTACCCCATTCCTCCGCATGCTTTCCCACCTCCTCTCCAGGCTGGGTCAGGTGACCTCTGGGCTCCTCTAGTGCCCAGGAGCTTGTCTGCTACAGGGCAGGATTGAGTCATTGTAGCAGAGTGCATCCTGCCCACAAAGTGAAATACTTACTGTCTGGTCCTTTAGGGAGCGTGCTGGCCAAACCTTGCTCCAGGATGCACAGAGGGTCACAGGCCACATTGGTTAGGGCCAGGGACCCTGTCGCCAGTCACCTTGGCCTCTCTGGCTGTGACCTTGAGCAAGATCATTAAGCTCTCTGAGCAGACTGGTGAAGTGAGGGGCTAGAAAGCCCAGAACAGAGCCTGGCCCCTACAGAGGGTTGTCACTTATTCACTGAGTGGCACTCAGCCCCAGATCCCAGCCTTAGCTGGGTAAGAACAGGCCATAGCAGGGCTCATAGCTGGGGTTGGGTATCTGTGACGTGGGCAGATGGGGGACTTGCTTCTTGGGAGGTGAGACAGGCTCTCTCGGAAGTCGGGTGATTTCCTACCCATCAGGGACCGAGCTGAGTGCTGCTCACTCTGTGGAGCTGTCCCCTGGCCCCAGGCCGCAGTAGGACAGACTACATGGTGTGGCCCCTGGGCCGAGCTCACCCTGGGGCGGTGGCGCTGTTCATACTCCTCCGTGCAGGTTCCATTCCTCAGCTCCATGTTTGAGACCTGCCTTTGTAGAGAAGCTATCAGATAGGTCTGTTCGTAGCCACAGCCCACATGTTCCTTTTTCCTCCGGGAATGAAGTCCCAGCTCTAGCCCAACCTTCCCTGACTGTAATCCAGCACCGAGGCCTGGCCCACAGCCCCCTCTGGCTAAATCCTTGTCTTGTTCTTTCCTTCTCCAGGCCACATGACATAGCCCCCAAATGCTGGCACGGTTGGTGGAGCTCCCAACAGAGTGCCTCTCCAAGTGGGCCCTTGATGCCCTGTCCCTCACATAGCTCACAGAGCCATGGCTTAACAGAGAGGCAAAGGGAGGGGCCCTTGGAGGCCCCGGAGGTGACCAGGAGCTTCCTGAGCAAAAGGGCTGCGGCTGGCAAACTAGGCCCCAAGGCCCTAGGAGAGGAGCAGTGCCCAGGATGCCCAGGTGCTCCTGGGCCAGTGACCCGGCCAGAGTCTGAGTGTGCATTGTCCCCGGGCCCGTCATGCCAGGGGAGGGGAGGAAGTGTGCTGAGACCCAAGCCTGGCTCTCTGGGCTGGAGAATTGAGTGTGGCTATGGGTAAGTCTGGGGAGGGAGGGCAGGGACCCTGGCGACTGCCAGTGTGGGAGCTCCGTTGCATCTCCTGGAGGAAATTTTGTTGGTTTTCATTCTTCAGTGCTGAGGGTAGAGCCCAGGGGTTCAGGGTGCTAGGCAGTTGGTCAACATTTGAGCTGCAGCCCTAATCCCCAAAGGAGGATTTTGCAAATCAGGGAGGTGCAGCCTGTTTGGGTTTGTCAGATGCTTCCCTGGTGCTTGCTTCGTGCCAGGGACTGGCTGGAGGGTCCTGCTGTGACAGTCATAAAATGCTGGCTCCACAGCCTTGGCTGCTGTCACTGTGAAAAGACAGATCCTATCGCCCTGAGCCCAGATTTGAGCCCAGCCCCTGCTTCTGGCTGCAGCCAAGTGTCCCTAGGCCACAGGTGCTATAGTTGCCTGCCTGATGCCAGCTTCAGTGGGTGCTCAGGGCAGGCCGCCTCATAAACAGAGCCCTCCTAGGTGCTGGGGATTTAGCTTAGTGGTTCCAGTGCCTGCCTCACAAGCGCAAGGTCCTGAGTTTGATCTCTGGTACCCCCGCCCCCCAAAAATACCCAGAGGCCTCCTGGCTCTCCTTGCTGTTGCCTGGGCACAGCTGGCAGCATGGTTTTATCTCCTGCCCCAGGGTCCCTTCCTTACCCCCACTTACAGCTGGGTCTGAAACTCCTCCTCTTGGAGCCTGGAGGCGGGGGCTGGGAGCCTAGGGCAATGGCCCGCCCCACCCACCACCCTCCTCCTGCCTGCTGCCCTCTTGAGTTTGTGCAGGGGCCTTGCCCCCCATGGGGGTCTCAGACTGTGCATCCTGATGAGGGCTTGGGGAGTGCCTGTTGCCCTGGAGTCTGAACTTTGTTTCTTTCTTACGGTGTGCATGTGTGCGTTTGTGCATGTGTGGGACTGTTAGGGATGAAACTAGGGCCTTCATACCAAGGTACATTCCCCAGCCCTTTTCTATTTTTATTTTGAGACAGGGTCTAAGTCATTAAGTTGCCCAGGCTAAGCTCAAACATCCCATCATCCTGCCTCATTCTTGCAGAGTACCGGGCTCACAGGTATGCACCAGCACGCCTGGCTGAGAGCATTTTTCTTGCTCTGTTCAGGTAGAATTCCTATAACCCTAAAACAACACATTCTAAATGATACAGCTCAGTGGCATTTAGCATATTCCCAGCATTGTGTAACCAAAAATCGAGCATTTTTACCACCCCAAAAAGAAGTCCCACACCCATTAAGCACTGACTCCCATTCTCCATTGCAGTCCCTGGCAACTATACTCTGCCTTCTGTCTCTGAATTTACCTGTTCTGACTATTTCATATGAATGGAGCTACACATTTTGTGACCTTTGGTGTTTGCCTTCTTTGATCATGTTTCTGAGATTCACCCAGGTTGTTGCAGGTGTCATCAATGGTTAATAATAGTGTCTTTTAGCCAGGAGTAGTGCACACCTCCAATCCCAGCACTCTGGGAGGCTGAGGCAGGGGGGTCACAGGTTTGAGTCCAGGCTGAGCAACTTCGTGACTTAGCAAGACCCTGTCTTAAAGTATTTCTTAAAAAAGGCTCAGAGGCTGAGGATTTAGCTCAATGGTTCTGGCGCCTGCCTTGCAAGCGCAAGGTCCTGAATTCGATCCCCAGTACCAAAAAAAAAAGGGCTCAGATTTGATCTCCAGTACAAAATAATGTCTGTTTTATGGATATTCTATATTTTGTTTGTACATTCATCACTTGCTGGATACTGTCTCTACTTTTGATGACCTTGAATAGTAATACCATGATGATTTTTTGTTACTGTTTTGTTTTTTGAGACAGAGCCCCACCATGTAGCTCAGGCTGGCCTCGAACTCATGGCAGTCCTCCTATCTCTGCCTCCTGAGTGTTGGACTTTTTGAGAATAGCTGAAGTGTTTTCCATGGTGGCTGCATCGTTTTATTTTACATCCCACCAGTGGAGTATAAGGGTTCTAATTTCTCTGTATCTTTGGCAACCACTTGTTATTTATCCTTTTTTTTCTTTTTCTCTTGGCTTTAAATGAGAGTGGTCTTGGTAGGTATGAAGTGATATTCACATGGTCTTTATTTAAATTTCCTCAATGATTTATGATGTTGTGCATCTTTTTTTTTTTTTTTTGGTACCAGGGATAGAACTCGGGACCTTGCACTTTCGAGGCAGGCACCGGAACCACAGAGCTAAATCCCCGGCCCTGTTGTGCATCTTTATAAGCATTTGCTAGCCGTTTGTATATCTTCTTTGGAAATATGTCCGTTCAGGTCCTTTGTCCTTTTTTTTTTTGGTTTTTTGGGACAGGGTCTTGCGATATAGTCCAGGCTGGGCTTGAACTCATGGTGATCCTCCTACCTCAGACTCCAGAGTGCTGGAATTACAGGCCTGTGCCACCTCTCCCAGCTTGCCATGTTTTGTTTTTCTTTGTTTCAGTGCAAGGGATTGAACCCAGGATCTTCACACTGAACTACGTGTTTAGCCCTTTTTTATTTATTTATTTATTTATTTACTTAGTTTTTGAGACAAGGTCTTGCTATATAACATATAACTCAAGATGGTCCCAAACTCACTGTGTAGCCCAGCCTGGCCTCAAACTCACAGCAACACTCCTACCTCAGCCTCCTGAGTGCTGGGAATACAGGAGTGCACCACCACACCCAGCCTTGTTTTTTATTTTGAGACAGAGTCTTGCTAAGTTGTTTTTTTGCCCAGGCTGGGCTTGAATATGAAACTTCCTGCCTCAGCCTCCCAGAGTGCTGGGATTGTAGGCATAAACTACCACATTTGACTTCCTTTGCCCATTTTTGAATTGAATTGATTGTCTTTTTATTGTTGCCTTAAAACAATTTGTTTTTCTGTTTTCACACTATTGGAGTTTAAATAAACCCAGGCCCTCTCACGTGTTACCCCTCAGCTAGATTGCCAGCCCCCCCCCCCTTTTTTTAGACAGGCTCTTTCAAAGTTGTCCAGGCTGGCCTCAAACTTGCAATTCCCCTGCTTCTACCTCCTGAGTAGTAGGAATTACAGGTGTTAAAAGAGTTAAAAAGAGTTTCTGTATGCTCTGGATTCTGGGTCTTTATCAGATACATGATTTATGAGTGCTCTGTCCCATTCTGCAGGTTAACTATTTACTCTGAATAGTGTCTGTTTTGCAGTGCTGGGATGGAACCGGGGGTCTCCTTGTAGTAGGCAAGCCACCTACTCTTGACCTGTATCCCAAGACTCTAAAAGTTTAGTCTTTTTTTTTTTTGGTACTGGGGATCGAATTCAGGACCTTGTGCTTGCGAGGTCAGCTCCTTTCATTGAAGAGAATCTTCTTACCCCATTGAATGTTCTTGGCACCCATGGTGAAAATCAATTGACCATAAATGGAAGGATTTATTTCTGGACTCCAATCCTATTCCCCAGGTCTGTTCTTTTGCCAGTACTACACTGTTTGATTACCATTGTAGTGTGATTTGGAATTGAGAAGTGTGAATCCTCCATCTTTGTTGTCTTCCAAGGTATTTTGGCTACTCCATGATTGGAAACCTTTTTTTTAAAGTACTGTACTGGAGATTGAACCCAGGTCCTTCACTCTGAGCTACACCCCTAGCTCTTCTTTATTTTTCTTTCTTTCTTTCTTTCTTTATTGGGTACCATGGATCGAACTTGGGACCTTGCACTTGCGAAGCAGGGGTCTTTCTTTATTTTTAAAAGTTTGAGAGAGGGTCTTGCTAGGTTGCCAGCTTGGGCTCAAACCTTTGACCTCTTGGAAATGGTTTTCCTAATCACATTTGGACTCTCACGTCTCTCTCCACATTTCTTTCGTTGGTATTTGATGAGCCATTTAGAAGCAAGCTGCAGACATCGCCTGAATTCACTCTGAATGCTCTGTGTGTATCTTGTCAGAACAGGGCCTTCTAAAGACCAAATGACTGTACTGTCGCATGCCCAGTTCATGCATTTCCCTAGTTGTCCTTTACAGGTTTTTAAAGCCTTTTCTCATCAGGGCCCCATCCAGCATCCGCTTGGCATTTCTTGGCTGCTCTTCTTAGGTCTCCCCCCAACCCCACCCCCGGTTTAGCACCCTGCATTCCTCTTGTTCCTGATGTTGCTCTTCTGGGAAACCAGGCTGCTTGCCTTGCAGACGCCACAGTCTCCCACTATTGCTGTCCCCTTAGGATGGGACGGAGGGCAGCGTTTTTGTCAGGATTGCCACACAGGTGCCCTGGCTGTCCGACTGCAACATGGCAGGGGACCACTTCCATGTATGCATTTGTCCCATTCCTGGGACACTGTCTTGTCCTGTGGCTCGGGTGGGAACACTGCACTTGCTGAGTGGGTGACTGGTGTGCAGCAGCACTGGGCACAGGATCCGGGGCTTCCTGTGCACGTTGCCTTTGACTGAGCGTGTGTTGTAGCTGCTGTCTCCCTGCCTCACTGACAGCCCCGCTTGGCAGATGAGAAAACCAGGACTCAGAGGCTCAGTGAGACCCGCATCACACAGTAAGAAGTGTAGGGGACAGAAGCCTGGGTCGTATGGCTCCATGGACAAACACATGATCACTGCACACAGAAGTCAGAGAGATGGCTGGGAACCCCCATGTGACGTGAAAGGGTCTGGATGAGTGCCCCTCTCCCTCAGCTGGGCCCACTGTGCCTCTCCAGGCTTGGTGACGCCATGGCCCTGCTGTGGTTGCCATTGCTTGTTTGCATCTCCCTGTGGACAGACGCTGTGATCAGTCCTCCTTGCCCCTCATGTGGCTTGGGCAGACAGGGTCCTGGCTAGCAGGCTTCCTGGGCAGCTTTGTGACACTGTGGAAGATTCTGGGGTGCCCAGGGGACAGAGGGAGGGTGGTGGGACTCAGGCAGCTAGCAAGATGCCACTGCTCACACCACTTCTGTGTCGCAGATGAAGATGTGTGTGTGTTCAAGTGTTCTGTGTCCCGAGAGACGGAGTGCAGCCGCGTGGGCAAGCAGTCCTTCATCATCACGCTGGGCTGCAACAGCGTCCTCATCCAGTTCGCCACTCCCAATGGTATGTGTCTCCGCCCTGCGGCTGGGTGGGCTGGAGCTGGGAAGGGCAGCCACCTGGCAGTTGCCAGCTACTGCTGTCAAAACCATCATCCTGGTTTTTTTTTTTTTTCCTTTCTTTTTTTGAGACAAGGTCTCCCTATGTAGCCCAGGCTGGCCTCAAACTCGTAGCAATCCTCCTGCCGCAGCTTCCTCAGTGCTAGGATTATAGGCATATGCCACCCCACCCAGCTTAAACCTTTGTTCTGTTACCTCAGCAACATTGTGAGACTGTCAATAATAATATTATTATTATTATAGTCCCTGTAGAAACACAGTCCTGGTTAGAGTATATTGTTACTGCTTGGAACAAACCCTCTGCTGGCACAGGCTCCTTTGTGTCCTTTGGGCCTCAGCTCTTGTCCGCTCCCCCAAGAGGCCTTCCTGAGTGCCTGGCCCTGGCCCTGCCTCACAGCCTGTGGGGTGGGGTCCGGGCCCTGAGAGAAGTCACTGGAAAGCTCTCAGCAGCCCTACCTCGGAGGATGCTGGTGGGCACACAGGGTCCCTGAGGGGTGGCGTGTGGAGGTGGGGAAGACAGCTAGGGCAGGGGGCCAGGGAGAGGTGAGGAGAGCCTGGGGTTCGGTGGGGAGCTCATCTCAGGCCCAGCCGGCCTCCTGCCCCATGCCCTTTCTTTATCTATGTACATAAAGGGCAGTAGGTCTCTACTTTTATAAGCTAAACTGCTTTTTTCCCCATTACTGGAGATTTGAACCTGAGGATGCTCTACCACTGAGCTACATACACAGCTCTTTTTATTATTTATTTTGAGACATGGTCTCAGTCACCCAGGCTGACTTTAAACTTTACATACTCTTGTCTCAGCCTCCTGAAGACCTGGAATTATAGGCTTGCAGCACTGCATTTGCCAAGAAAAAAAATTAACCAACACTAATTTTATCTATTTTTAGGGTTAAATTTTATCATAGGTACATATATAAAAATATAGTCTAAATAGTGGTGGCAAACTTATGGCATGCGTGCTGCAGCAGGCTGTTTATATCGCGGAAAACTAAAAGGTTCACCATCTCTGCTGTATATGGTTTGGTAGTCTCTGCAGTTGGAGGCATCTGAGGAGCATCTTGGCATGTATTTGGCAAGGGCAAGAGGAGACTCTTATAATCTAGATTCATAGTTTAAAACAAAAGAGAAATAACTCCAGCAGTGGGCAGGAATGTAGTTTAGCAGTGAAGTACTTGCCTAGTGCATGCGTTCTAGGGCTGAGCTCAGGCCCCAGTCCTGTCAAAACGCAAAGCAAAACAAAACACCACCTAGTGTGAACTATGAACAGTGATACTACAAATTCCTCTAAGGTTTCTCCTTCCCTCTTCTCTTCCTTCTTCCTGTTTCCTTCCTTTCTTTTTTCTATTTCTTCATCTTTTCTCCTCTTCCTTCTTCTTTCTCATCCTCCTTTTTTCCTCTTTCTCCTTATCCTCCTTCTTTCTTCTTCTTTCCTCCTCTTCTTCTCTGCTCCTCCTCCTTTCCTCTTCTTTTTTTTTTTGGTACCAGGGATCGAACTGGGACCTTGTGCTTGTGAGGCAGGTGGCAGCACCGCTGAGCTAAATCCCCAGCCTTCTTCTTTTTCTTCTGTTGTGGTACTAAAGGTGGAAGCCAGGCCAGGCAAGCGCACTACCTTGGCGCCACGTCCCCAGGCCCCTCTTTCACTTTATCCCCTTGCTGGACACGGAGGTGGTGTCTCTGTGTCTGCCGGCCCGTAGACACCGCCATGCTTCCTGAGTCGAGGTGGGCTTAATCATTGGAGGTTTGAGCTGGGGTCCGTGGCCTGTGCCCTTCACAGACTCACCAGGCTGTTCTTGGCGAGGAACTGCCAGGCCTGTTCCCGCTAGGCCACTCCCACTCTTCGGGGAACTTGCCACCTGCTGCTCTTGGTCACCAAGTGGCAGCGTTGGTCTCCTTTTATTTTCTGCTTTACTTATTCATGTGCTTGGTGTTGGCCTTGCTGGCCATGGAGGCCAGGGGCTTACACAGGCGAGGCAAATGCAGTACCACAGGGCTGCACTCTCAGCCCCTTTTCTTTTCAATGTGAACATTGTTTGGGGGGAAAAAGATCACTGAGCCACACAGGCTCCGTGGGAAAAGCCAAGGCGTGCAGCCAGATGGAGCCCTGAGGTGGCCACACGTGCCAGGCTCCTGGGCAGGTCGCTCCCTGCCCCCAGTGACTTGGCTCTCCCATTGCAGATTTCTGTTCTTTCTACAACATCCTGAAGACGTGCCGGGGCCACACCCTGGAGCGGTCGGTGTTCAGTGAGCGCACAGAGGAGTCCTCGGCTGTGCAGTACTTCCAGGTAGGGGGCGACTGCCCTGGGCCAGGTTACCTGCAGCTGGTGGCCTGTCCCACCTGCCTGCTCAAAGGCCATGCAGCATGGGCAGGCCCACCTGGGATCCCGTCCTGGCTCTGTCCCCTACTAGCTGCATAGCCTTGGGCAAGTGTCCTCTGCTTGCTGGGGCTCAGTTTTCTCATTTGTGATGCCTGAGAGGGTTGCTAAAAGGATCTGAGTGTGGGTGAAGCCTGGGCCCCAGGCATTTTGAATAGTAACAGAACCACTGCACTGTCCTGACCCCTACTGTGCACCAGGCATGCTCTGAGCTCTTCTGGGCCCAGAAGCACTGGGACCCTCCCAACAACTTGAGGAGGTAAGTGCTGTTATTGTCCCATTTTACAGATGACAAAACTGAGGCTCAGAGAGGTTAAGTGACTTGCCCCAAGTCACACAGCTCTTTTGAAACATAGCCGAGATGGGAAGCCAGGTGTGCCTGATGCCAAAGCCTGTGGCCCTGCAGGTGCCATGCTGCCTCCCGATCACCTGTTGTCTTACAGAGACACCACGCCTCACCTGCCTGCAGTTCTGAGCTCTAGAGTTTTGTTCCACTTGCTCCTCCTCTTCTTTGGGGCCCCGAAGCTGGGTCAGATGGCCCTAATGCCAGAACCCCACGCTTACGGTCTCCTGGGTGGCTTCTGGGTCCAGGTGGCAGCCACCTGTGTCCCTGAGCCATGGTGACAGTGGTGGTGACCTTCCTGGGGCTGCTCCCTCTCCTGAGCAGCTGGCAGCCTGTGCC
This sequence comes from Heterocephalus glaber, assembly GCF_053883595.1. Lineage (NCBI taxonomy): Eukaryota > Metazoa > Chordata > Mammalia > Rodentia > Bathyergidae > Heterocephalus > Heterocephalus glaber. The sequence goes on along the minus strand of NW_028258457.1, from coordinate 8,152,531 downwards.
GAGGGGTCTGGGCTGGCAGAGGGCGCCCAGCCTCCCAGGGGACAGAGGTCCAAGCTGACCCTTCCCTCTGTAAGGCTGGCAGGTCTCGGCCAATTGTCCCCTGGGTGCCCTGTGCATTGGTGTATCTCTGTTCCAGTTTTACGGCTACCTGTCCCAGCAGCAGAACATGATGCAGGACTATGTGCGGACGGGGACCTACCAGCGTGCCATCCTGCAGAACCACACCGACTTCAAGGACAAAGTGAGCAGTGCCAGCCCAGGCATGAGACCACCTCCCTGTTTCTGTCTTTTTGTTTGTGCAAGGATTTTATCTCAGATTTACTTTTCTGATTACCAAAGGAAAACCTCTTTAACATGTACAGTATCGCAGGAAAGGCCTGTGTCATTTCCCTCCAAAACAGTCTCTGCCATCAGTGTAAGGTCTCTCCTTCCAAATTTGTTCCCATGCATGCATTAGCACGTAATTTTGAATTATTTGCTTGAGGCCTTTTGTTAAAGGACATTGGATTGTATTCTGTGTATTCCTGTTGAATACTCTTTTAAAAAAAATTTTTTTTTTTTGAGATAAGGTCTCCCTGTGTAGTCCAAACTGGCCTTGAACTCTCATCAGTCCAAGTGCTGGGATTATAGGCATGTGTCACCATGCCTGGCCTTAAAATTTTTTATACCTTAATAGTGTGTTTTATGGCACACTGTTTTCTCCCAGTCTTATTAAAGTATGATTGACAAGTAAGAGTTGTACATGCTGGGCTGGGGGTGTAGCTCAGAGGCAGACCACCTGCATGGTATGAGAGAGGTCCTCAGTTCTATTCCTAGCACCCCAAAATCAAAGCAGAAGCCATACAAAATGTAAATGAAAAAAAAAATGTAAATGGCAACCTCTCTAACTAAAGCAACAAGCTGCATCCATAGTGTGTTCTCAGCCAAGGGCAGATGTGCTCACCTGTAAGCCCAGATACTTGGGAGGCTGAGGCAGGAGGATTGCAAGTTTAAGGCCAGCCTGGGAAATTAGGAGACTCTGTCTCAACTTAAGGAAATAAAGGCCTGGGGGTGTAGCTCAGGTGTTACCTAGCATGCACATAGCCCTGGGTTCCATCCCAGTGCTGCTGAAAACTATGCACTTCAGGTGATATTCTGAGGTGTGTGTGTGAAAGAGAATCAAGCTGATTAATACTCATCACCTTTCCTAGTTACTTTTTTTAAAAAACAGTGATGTATAGAAAACATATACATATTTTGGTCCTCACACCACAACCTAAAAGACTTTCTTTTGGGCGGGGGCTACCAGGGATGCTGTACTACTGAGCCACACTCCCAGCCCTTTTTATTTTGAGACAAGGTCTCACTAAGTTGCCCAGGCTGGACTTGAACTTGAGATCCTCCTGGCTCAGCCTCCCTTAGCGCTGGCATTATAGGCATGTGCCACCACACCCAGCTGGGTCAGAATCTCTTTAGGGCCACTTGCAAGACAGAAAGACTGGAAGAGCAGAGTTTCTGTGTCCTGCCATGGGGAAAGGAACACCTCCTTTCCATGGCCCACCTCAGGGGTGGGGTGATGTGCCAGGGATCCGGGACAGAAACCAAGACACCATATCATAACATCACAGGCGAAGATGCCCAAATTGCTCTCAGCCAGTCGCCAGCGCAAGCTTCAGTGTGTATTTAGGTCTCTGGACTTTTGGGATGTGGCATTCGGGCTCAGCGATGGACCCCAATTGGCCCTGTCCCTCACCTCTCCAGGGGATAGAGCCCAGCCCTTGCACATGCCCAGCAATGCGCTGCCACTGAGCTGCACCCAGTCTCTGACCTCTGCCGAGAAGCTTTTAATGCTACCAAGCAATGTGTAGTTGTGATTAAAAGACAGCAAGTGTGCAGTGTCCCCAGATGGTCCCCATCTTATGATGATGGCTAGATGTAGTGACTTTCAGTGCTCTCTGAATCAAAGTGTCCCTACACAGCTGCTCTGTTTTTCTTTTTCAGGACAGTATTTCATATACTGCATGAGATACTCAACACTGTACTATAAAACATGCTCCATGTTAGATTCCTTGGCCCAACTGTGGGGTCGTTCCTTAAGTGTTCCAAGCATGTTTAAGTCAGCCAGGCTTTGTAGGTCAGAGGCATTAAATGCATTTTCTTTTATTCTGTGGTAATGGCAAGGGAACCCAGCCTTTGCACCCCAGTTCTTTTTGTTTTTTGTTTTTTGAGACAGGGTCTTGCTATGTAGTCCAGACTGGCCTTGAACTCATGGCGATCCTCCTCCCTCAGCCTCCCAAGTACTGGGATTATAGGTGTGCACCACCATGCCTGGCTTCAGCCCCAAGTCTTTTTTTGGTACCAGGGTTCGAACTCGGGTCCTTGCGCTTGTGCAGCAGGCGGCGAAACCACTGAGCTAAATCCCCGGCCCTGCCCCAAGTCTTTTGTTGGTTTGTTTTTTTGGTACCAGGGGTTGAACTCAGGACCCAGCGCTTGCAAGGCAGACAGAGGAACCACTGAGCCAAACCCCCAGCCCCCCCAAGTCTTTTGAATTTTCATTTTGAGTCAGGGTTTCAATAAGCTGCTCAGGATGGCTGTGAACTTGTGATCCTCCTGCCTCAGCCTTCCAGGGTGCTGGAATTACAGGCCTCTGCCATCAAGCCCAGCTTAACTGCATTTTTTACTCCCTTCTCTCCTGCTGGCCCAGCATTTGTTTTCCTTTTTGAATTGGTCGGGAGCTTACACTTTCCCTCTGGCCCCTTCCTAGCCACCAGGGCTGCAGAGTGCAGGCCCTGCAGTCCTGAGGCCCCGCCCTCGGCTCAGCTGTCTTTGGCTCTCTCCTCCTCTCTGCCTGGGTGTCACTCCCAGGTTCCCCGAGCCAGCTCTGACTCCAAAACGTGAGCTCCCAGAGATGTGCACTTTTCTATCAGGAGCCTTCTGCCTCTTCCTTGACCCTGCTCAGATTCTTCATTGCTCTTTTTATTCCTATTTTTGTACTTTAGAAGCTCTCTGTAGTTGATGCGCAGTCGGTGCCCCATTTCTGGCCGTGGGCCCTGTGTCGGGGTCACACCGGATGCTGGGGACCCAGCACCTCTCCCATCACCATTTCCAGATCGTGCTTGATGTTGGCTGTGGCTCTGGGATCCTGTCGTTTTTTGCCGCCCAGGCTGGAGCCAGGAAAATCTATGCAGTGGAGGCCAGCACCATGGCCCAGCATGCCGAGGTCAGTATCCCTGGTTCCCCAGGCCCACCTCAGCCTCAAGTGCAGTGCCCACCGTGAACCTCCAGGAAGCTGAGCCCTGGGCTGGGGCGGGTGGGGCCTTTGGATGCCATGAGACCTTGTGCTTCAGGGGAGATCTCTGGGGTGTGTGCCTGGCCTCTCTGAGCCCTGCCACCCCGTGTCCAATGCAGGTGACAATGGTCTTTCATTTTGTGAGTTCATGTTGTCATCTCCTTTTTTTTTTACTGAAACATTCATTCACCAGGTTGAAAATTGCAAAGCTACAAAGGAAGAACAGTGAAAATGCCTCCCTCCCTCCACCCTTGGTCTTTCCAGCGCCTCCCCGGGGGACCCCCGAGACCTTACTAGACTCCTCCATGGGTGCACAGGCCAGCATGGCTCTCCTGCCTGCTGCTGTCTCACACGAAAAGCACATTGTCTCTGTCCTGCTGGGGACAGTGTCTTCCTTCTCTGTAGCTGCCAGGTGTCCCTTGGCCTGAGCTGAGCCTTGTTTGCTTAGCCGAGTTCCATCTCTTGTGACATTGACTCTTCCAATCTTTGTCATACACATTGTCCTGCTGAGCCCCCTTAAACACGTGGTACTTCTGGTGCCATTATGCCCCAAGGACAAGTTCTGGTACTGAACTTGCCAGGTTGTAGGGTGCGGCTGCAGCATCAGTGGCCCTTGCAGAGTTGACTCCCCCATCTCTGCTCCCAACAGCTGACACCACTAGGGTGGGGGACCAGGACTGCTGCTGCCTCACAGTGCCTGGGCCACCTGCGCTCTTAGCAGCCGAGGCTGTGGCTCAGATGCCCTGGAGGAGGCAGAGGGGTGCTGGGGGGCCATGTTGGCCAGAGGCCCTGGCGGGAGGCACACAATGGTTAGGTGCGGGGACCCCTGAGTCTCTGCTTGCCTGCAGGTCCTGGTGAAGAGCAACAACCTGACGGACCGCATCGTGGTCATCCCCGGCAAGGTGGAGGAGATCTCGCTCCCCGAGCAGGTGGACATCATCATCTCGGAGCCTATGGGCTACATGCTCTTCAATGAGCGCATGCTCGAGAGCTACCTCCATGCCAAGAAGTACCTGAAGCCCAGTGGTGAGTGTCTCTGCTGTGCTCAACAGCTGGACCCTCAGCCCATGGCAACCCCGCTCCCTGCTTGCTTGGGTACAGGGGATCCTGGGCCCCCCTGCTCCCTACCTGCCCCCTCCCTATACCTGAGTCCCAGGCCCCAAACGGAGCCAGACATGTCCTTGCCCAGCCTGCTCGAGGGGCTTCCTGGGGGCCCCAGAGAGCCTGGACAGGCCTCCCTCAGCCAGGGGCAGGCGGGCATGTGTGCCCTTGTGGGTGCCTGTGAGGGGTGAGGCAGCAGTCTGGTGAGCCCATCTGTCACCGTGTCTGTCCTCAGGCTATCCAATCCCTGCCTCTGGGTATGAGCCCAAGTCACCAGACAACTGTGTGTATCTGTCCATTCATGTCAGGGGTCTTTGCCAACCTGAACTCCTGCTGCATATGGCAAGAAGTGGGGTGTGTGTGTGTGTGTGTGCATGTGCGCCCCAGCCAGGCAGTGGCCGTGGTAGAGCTTGGAAGCAAGCAGACTGGGGGGCAAGCAAGGTGGGCAGGGCTCCTGCGTGTGGTAGGCATGTGGGAAGCTCCTGCATGAGTCCTTTGTCCCAGGGCCATGGGCCGTGGACCATGTTCTGGAGGTGGCTGCCATTCCCCACCACTGTGTCACACATCCAGGATGTGTGTGCTACTTGAGGCTGTCCCTATGACTTTCACTCCCCTTTTTTTTCATTTTTTTTGTTACTAGGGGTTCAACCCAAGGCCTTTGCCCTGAGCTACATCCCCAGCTTTTTTTTTTTTTTTTTTGAGACAAGGTCTCCCTAAATCACTCAGCCACCCAGGCTAGGCTTGAACTTGAGATCCTTTTGCCTCAGCCTCCCAGGGTGTTGAAATTACAGGCATGCACCACCAGGCCAAAATCTGCTTCCCTCCCATCCTTGCCTATTGGTGGCTAGGCTTGCAGGGATGGGTTTGCCCCAGCAGAGGGCCTCATGGGATGTGAGGCCAGGTGCCAGCCCTGCTCAGCACAGAGGACTAAAGGCAGCATCTGCCCCTCACCCCCTGGCCTGCAGGAGCCAAGAACCTTCTGGGCCAAACAAATTCCTGTGAGACACAGGCTCCCCAGGGCAGGTAGCCCAGCGTGGGGCCCAGCACGGGGCCCCGGAGCCATATCGGAGTGCCTCCCTGCCTGTCCCTGTCTCCAGCCCCAGGGCTGCAACTGGGCATCGCTAGCCTGGTGGGGCCCCTTCCTTCTCAGCACAGAAGGGTGAGGATCCACATCTGGAGGCCAGGTGCTTTCCCAGAGCAGGCTCAGCCTCTGGAGTTCTGGCTCAGCTGTCTGTTGAGTGACAGACAGGGACCCTGCCTCCTGCCCCTTTGTAGGCCATATGCCAAGCTAAAGTGGCCAAGTGGCCCACCCTGCTGGCCTGGGGTCTGCCAGAGCTGGGGATCCCTGGACCTCCCACTTGGCCTTTCTCCCTGTGTGTGCCTGCTGTTGGCTCTGGTTGGTTCTTCTGCTAGCCTCATAGCCCTGGGAACAGAACAGGAACAAACAGACTGTCCACAAGTGGGACCTGAGCTGTTAGTGGATGAATTGAGCCCTAGTGAGCCAATCTGATTGGGTGATTTCACTTATTGCTATTTTAGAATCGTTACATAGATCCATGGGTCACAAATCCAAAGGGTACAAAAGAAAAGAGCCGGACATGGCTGTGCATGCATACACACAGACACAGACATAGACACACACACATACCCACCAGGAGTGAGTGGGACAGTACAAGGCCACTGGCAGAATAGATGGATGGGTGAGAGGCTGGAAAGCCTGAGGCTGGGGTGTCTGGTTCTCTGGGAGCTCTACCCACCCCTGAGGGATGTGCCACCCTGACACCAGCACCCCTCCCTGCCCTGCTCCCAGGAAACATGTTCCCTACAATTGGTGACGTCCACCTGGCACCCTTCACAGATGAACAGCTCTACATGGAGCAGTTCACCAAGGCCAACTTCTGGTGAGTGACCCCCTACCCCCTGCCTCTCCTTTCCTCCTCTTCAGTAGGACCTGAGGAACTGGGGTGCATGTAAGGGGTCAGCTGGGAGACAGGCAAGGACCCACTGCCCTGCTGCTGCTGCTGCTGCTGGTGACCCTGCCGGGGCGGGGCTCTCTGCAGGTACCAGCCGTCCTTCCATGGGGTGGACCTGTCGGCTCTCCGGGGCGCCGCCGTGGACGAGTATTTCCGGCAGCCTGTGGTGGTGAGTAGGGCACCATGGTGTCCCTGCTGGGTGTGGCTCCCCTTAAGTGACAAGAGTAGGCCCTGGGCTCCCTCAGCCCCGGCCTCTGGCCTGCACAGAGCACTGTCCCTGAGAGGCAGAGGCCGCAGACTCAGCACAGGGAGCCTGTGGGATGTGTGACTGCTTAGGAGGCAAAGGAACCCTCGAGGAGCAGATTCCATTTAGTGGCTGATTTTACTTACTGAGGTTTCTCAATTGATATGTAGACTCACAGTTCACACATGAAGAGTATGAAAGCAGAGCCTCCTGAGCATGTCTCCTGCCGCTCAGCTCCCCTTCCTGCAGCAAGCAGCATTATTTACTCTTTCTAACGGTTCACACCTAAATGTGCACATACAAATACGTATATTTTCAGCTTTTCTTCTCACAAAATGTAGCATAAGCAACATGCTGTTCTGAATATTTCCATGGTCAGAGTCCTTCAAAATGTGTGGAAATGCTCTAGGTCCCGTACCTGGTTTCTTTTGGTGAAGTTCTGTGTGCATGTGAAAAATTAGTATGTGCGACCGTCACTTGCTGGGCGTAGTGTTATAGTCAAGCCAGGGAGGTCACATTTTCTAATCATGTTGCTCAAATCTCTGTCACTACTGATTTTCTGATTTTTTTTTTGTTCATAACTTGTGAACTTGCTCATTTTTCCGATTCATTGTGATACTTTTGCCTTACGTACTTTATAACACTGTGTGTTTGGTGAGAGGTTTAGGATTATCCTGTCTCTGTTGGATCGCTCCTTTATCATTATGAAATGTCTCCTCTATTACTATTTCTTGCCTTAATGTCTTTTTTATTTTCTTTCATCAGTTCCAGTGACTGAGTCTAGGGCCTTCATACTGAGCTACATCCTCAGTATCCCCCCCACCCTTTTAAGTTTTTCATTTTATTTTGAGACAGGGTCTTGCTAAGTGGCTGAGGCTGGGCTTGCCTTCCCAGAGTGCTGGGATTACAGGCACACGGCACCATGCCAGGCCTTTTTTAAATTTTACTTTATTTTTTGAGACAGAGTCTCACTATGTAGTTGAGGCTGGCCTTGAATTCACTATGTAGCCCATGCTGGTCTCAAACTTGTGTCAGTCTTCCTGCCTCAACCTCCTGAGTGCTGGGATCACAGGTGTGTACCACCACACCCAGCCCCACCCCTTTTTAAAACTTTTTACAAGATAGTTTCACTAAATTGCCCAGGTAGGGCTAGCGTTTGCAGTCCAGGATCCTGCCTTCTGCACCAGCTCTAGACATGTGCTAGCACACCTGCTTTTCTTGTTGTTAATTTTGGTTATTATAATTTCTCACGTCTGGAATTTCATTTTGGTCATTTTTGTTGTTTCATGTTTTTTGTTTTTGAGATGGGGTCTGGCCACACTGCCCAGGTAGGACTCAAGTGATCACCTCTCCTCATTCCCCCATATAGCTGGGGTTGCCTGTGTGCACTCCCGCAGCCAGTGCAGGGTTAGATTTTATCATCCAGGTCTTCTTTGAAATCCTTTTTCCCCTGGTGCTGGGAATAGAACCCTGGGTCAGGCACATGCCAGGCAAGGCAAGTGCTGTACTATTTAGCTACAATCCCAGCCACCACTTTTTGTGTTAACATGGAAGTGATCACTTTCAGTGTCGGAAAAGTCTACATCTGGGCTTGCTTTTTTTTTTTTTTTTTTTTTTTGTATTGCGGATTGAACCCAGGGCCTTTGCACTGAGACAGGGCCTTGCTCAACTGCTCAGGCTGGCCTTGAACTCATGATCCTTTTGCCTCTGCCTTCCAGAGTGCTGCTGGGACCACAGGTGTGGGCCATCGCGCATGGCTCTGTTATGCTTGGTTTGGGTCTTGGTCCTGCGGCGCGGTTTCTCGATGTCCCTGACCATTGAAGGCTAGTGTTAAACACTACAGAGGTTCTGGGGATGTCTCTTCTTCAGGGCTTTGGTGCTCTCTGGGCAGTTGCTGTGCGACAGAGCGCCCAGACCTGGTAGGTGTCTGAGATCTATTTGCAGCAGTCTCCCCACCCCTTTACAACCCTGAAGACCAAGGGTCCCAAGGACATTTTGTTTGCATGTATTCTATCGATATGATGGATCAGTATCTACTGGTATGAGAACTAAAGCCAAGACATATAAAAATATGAATTTATCTATTTTTAAAATAATTGCTGGGCTGGGGATTTAGCTCAGCAGTTCTGGGACCTGCTGTGCAAGCGCAAGGTCCCAAGTTCAATCCTGGGTACCAAAAAAAAAGTAATTGCTGGGCCTGGTGTTACACACCTGTAAGCCTAGTACTTGGGAGGCTGAGGCAGAGGGATCACCTTGAGTTTGAGGCCAGCCTAGACTGCATAGTGAGACCCTGTCAATAATAATATAACCCATTACCTGTTAACATCAATAGTATTTTTTAAGAAAATGAAACTTTTCAAATAAAATTTGAGTGAAAATAGTGTCATTTAGTTTGCAAGTCTAATGACTGGCTCAGTAGAGGACAGCTGGGCTGTCCTTGTGCCTTCAGTCTGCTGTGTGTCACAGACAAGCAAAGGGGTAAAAAGGGCAGAAAGCAGTGCAGCATGGTGTGCACACTTGTAATTCCAGCATTTGGGAGGCTGAGGCAGGAGAATCTTGGTGAGTTTGAGGCCAGCCTGGGGTACATAGTAAGACCCTTAAAAAAAAAGGCAAAAATCATCTTATCCTTGACCTTTTAGGGTACCCTGGACAGGACTACACTTGGAGGGCTGTTTTAGGGCTGGCCTGCAGTAGTACTTTTTGGGATTTTGGTTCTTTTTTTGTAGTACTGGGGATGGAGCCCAGGGCTGTGCATGTGCTGGGTGGGTGCTCTGCCACTGGGCTACACCCTCAGCCCTCAGAGTCTAGACAGAGACCAGAGTTCTCAGCGTGCCTTATCCAGGATTCCTCATGGCCAATCAGTGCTCAGCTTTTAGTCTCTTAGGACAGCTTCCCACTTGGAGTCTTGGCCTCTGCAGGCCACCTCATGCTTGACCTAGGAATTGGCGGTGCTAAACGTGAACTTGCACTCACATCTGCCTTCCTGTTCTGCATTTCTTTCTTTGTTCTGGCCTGAGCACAAGCTGCCTGGCACACAGAGCTCCTGTTTTGTTGTCCCCACCTGCAGAGGTTGCTGATAGGACTCAGCCAGGGGTGAAGGCAGGGTGAGGAGGGCTCCCCTCAGCACACTTCCATTCTTGCTGAGATGAGCACCTGGATGCCAGGCTTGTTCCCTGAGGCTGTTAGCAGCTGACTGAGTTTTTGTAGTTCACTCAGCTTGCCTTGTCCTTGGCAGACCTGTCAGTCTGATGTAAAATTGTCCAACCTTTTTTTCTTTCTTTTTTTTTTTTTTTTGGTACTGGGGATCAAATTTGGGACCTTGTGCTTGCCAGGCAGGCGGCGGCACCACTGAGCTAAATCCCGTGCCCCATCCATTTGTTTTTTGTTTTGTTTTGGTACCAGGGATCGAACTCCGGTCCTTGCGCTTGCTAGGCAAGCGACGGAACCACTGAGCTAAATCCCCGGCCCCCCATCCATTTGTTTTTTGAGACAGGGTCTCACTATGTACCCCAGGCTGGCCTTAAACTCAGCAGTCCTCCTGCTTCAGCCTCTGGAGTGCTAGGATTACAGGTGTGCACCACCATCACCCCAGCCTCTTGGTTTGTTTTTGGTTTTGTTGTTGTTGTTGTTGTTTTATTTTGGTAAAATTGTCAGAACTGGGAGTGGATAGGGCCAGGGATTTAGCTCAGTGGTTCCATCACCTGCCTTGAAAGTGCAAGGTTCCAAGTTCGATCCCCAGTACCCCAAAAAAACAGAACTGGGAGTGGATATCAGCACACAGTTGCTTTTGATTTTTTGGCGCCACAGTGGATAGAACCCAGGGCCTTGTGTATGTTAGGCAAATGCTCTGCCCCCTAGCACCCTAAACCTGCCACCTTGGTTTTTTGGTTGCCTTGCTTAATGATTTATCTTGGAGATCGTTCCCTACAAAATCACAAACAACCTCTTGCTTTTTCCATGTACACACAGTCCTTTAAGAATGAACTATTGCTGGATCAATTAGATGCTTCCCGTGGCTTCTGCTGAGTGAGGTGTGGAATTCGTGTGCCCATCTGTAGGTTACACACAGGCCAAGTCCTTAGTGCCACCTGTCATCCTGAGAGCTGTCACCTCACCATCCCCTTGGTGTGGTGCCGACACTTTCCTAGCATGTCTGAGCAGGGGAGGCTGGCCTAGCCCTGCAGCCTGGAAGTCAAGGCCAGGCCAGAGGGAAGCACCAGGCTCCCCTCCTCCCTGGTCTGTAACACAAGCCGGGTCACACCTGTGGTCTCTCCCAGGACACATTTGACATCCGGATCCTGATGGCCAAGTCTGTCAAGTATACAGTGAACTTCTTAGAAGCCAAAGAAGGAGATTTGCACAGGTAACGCCCTGTACCCCATCGCCCAGCTACTCCTGCTCAGCTTAGGGCCGCTGCCCTCCTCGCACTGCAGCTCCCGGGCTCCCCAGCAACCCCTGCCCTTGCCTTCCAGGATAGAAATCCCATTCAAATTCCACATGCTGCACTCGGGGCTGGTCCATGGCCTGGCTTTCTGGTTTGACGTCGCTTTCATCGGCTCCATGTGAGTGTGGGAGCGCAGGCCCTGCTGTTCCACTGGCCCACCTCGGGCTCCTGTGACCCTCGGCTTGGAGAGCAGGATGCAGTTCCTGGCTTCCTGCTGCCCGGTGGGAACAAGTCTGGAGCAAGAGGTGGGGTGGGGACAAAGGGCTTCCCTGCCCCTCATGAGTCCTTGTCTGTGTCTCAAGGCACCTGAGTATCAGAATAGGTGCCCTGCAGCTGCAGATTCCTTGTGCACACATGTGCCCAGGTCTGCCTGCATTACCAGCCCTGGGGAGAGCTCAGGGACAGCTGGTGGCCCAGTTAGTGGCACCAGCCCAGTCAAGTGTGTGCCTGTCCCTGCCTGGCAGAATGACTGTGTGGCTGTCCACGGCCCCCACGGAACCCTTGACCCACTGGTACCAGGTACGGTGTCTCTTCCAGTCACCACTCTTCGCCAAGGCCGGGGACACGCTCTCAGGGACATGTCTGCTCATTGCCAACAAGAGGTGAGCCTGCTGCCAGGGCTGGGGCAGGCAGGGGTCCCTCGGCCGGCATCTCATGCTGCCTCACTGCCCTACAGACAGAGCTACGACATCAGTATTGTGGCCCAGGTGGACCAGACAGGCTCCAAGTCCAGTAACCTGCTGGACCTGAAGAACCCCTTCTTCAGGTAGGAGGTCTCCATGCGGGGCACCCAGGCCCTGTCGCCCTGTCCCCGCAGCCCCGGCCTTGCCCACACTCCGTCTGCCACAGGTACACAGGCACAACACCCTCACCCCCGCCTGGCTCACACTACACGTCACCCTCGGAGAACATGTGGAACACAGGCAGCACCTACAACCTCAGCAGCGGCATGGCTGTGGCTGGTGAGTCAGGGGCCTGGGGTGACGGCCGGGACCCATGGGGCACACTCACCCCCAGCCGATGCCCCCCTTTCTGCACGCAGGGATGCCGACAGCCTACGACCTGAGCAGTGTTATTGCTGGCGGCTCCAGCGTGGGTCACAACAACCTGATTCCTTTAGGTGAATGTCCCTGTGGTCTGGGGAGCAGGGTGGACACCGCCTGGGCAGGGAAGGGTCATGGCCGGCCCAATGATGAGTGCTTGGACCCTTGGCACCTCTGTCACGCGAAGGCATCTCTTCCTCCTGGGGCTCTCGGCTGCCAGGCCCTGCACTGCTGTCTGCCTTGCTCTGTCACTGCATCTGCCCCTTGAGTGCCAGTGGGCCGGGAAGCTGGGGGTGGTGATGCATCTCCCTCCCTTCCTTCCTTCCTGTTGCTGCGCAGCCAACACAGGGATTGTCAATCACACCCACTCGCGGATGGGCTCCATAATGAGCACGGGCATTGTCCAAGGTAACGCGGGCGTGGGAGTGTGTGGCCTGCTGGCTGCCGTGCCTGTGTGGGTGCTCACACTGCCGGGGGACCGGGCAGGCACAGGGTCACACTGCCCTCAGTGCCCACTGCCTGTCCCACAGGCTCCTCAGGTGCCCAGGGTGGCGGCGGTGGCTCCAGCGCCCACTACGCGGTCAACAACCAGTTCACCATGGGTGGCCCGGCCATCTCCATGGCGTCACCCATGTCCATCCCGACCAACACCATGCACTATGGGAGCTAGGCGCCCAGCCTCGGACTGACAGCACCAGGAAACCAAATGAAGCCCGCACTGGCGGCCGCCTCGGACTGGACAAGCCTCAACACCGTCACGTCACGGCCCTCTTTGCTACGGGACTCGGACACTTTTTTACACTGTTGCCGCTGCCCCTACCCTGCCCCACCCTGGCCCAAGCGCCTGTCGCTGCCATATTTTACACCAGATCATGTCGATCGGAAGCCTGTCCTTCCTGCCCGCTGCAGCCGCCTGGCTCTGCCCTCTGCCGAAGCAGCACCAGGGTAGAGGAGGGAGCAGCTCAGCGTCCCACCCTCACCCGTTGCAGGGCACAGCCGGCCGGGCAGTACCTCTCCTCAACTACCAGGCCACCACGGTCACCAAGGGCATGACATGCTGCTTTTTTTAATTTTATTTTTTTACGAAAAGAACCAGTGTCAATTCACAGACCCTCTGAGAAACCCGGCCGGCCGGGCGCAGCCGCAGGCCCCACGGGAGGGAGGGGTGGCCCTTCCCGCCCAGGGTCACCTCACACTTGAATGTAGCCCCGGCTATCTGCAGGCCTGTCCTTGGCCGACTCAGCTGCTGTCCTGTCCCTGAGCCCTGCAGCTCCCCTCCCCTCTGCCAAGAGCTGAGCAGGCGGACTGTCACCATGGGCCACGGGCAGACAGAAACCTCCAGCCTGTCTCAAAGGTGTCCTCTCCCTGTGTAACTGACGTTAGGCCTGTGTGTCCCCTCCAGACTTGTAGATGCTCCAGTCCCCACTGCTGCAAAAGCATTCGGACCCTCCTCAGCTGGGAAAGGGACCTTGCAGGGACCTCTCCCTCCAAAAAAAGGAAAAAAAAAAAAAAGAGCAAGGAAATGTACGTTTCAGCACAGGCAGTTTTCTTCACCCTCTTGTTCCTAGCACCTGACCTCTCAAGCTGGAGGTCAGGCCCAGGCCTGCTGCGTGTGCTCGAGGCAGGGCTGGGGTACCCCACTGTAGGGCATCGGGGCCCTGTCCTGTGGCTGTGTCACTTGAGCTGCCCTGGAAGCTCCCTGCTCGGCTACCCTCCCCACCTTTATATAAATTCTCTGGATCACCTTTGCATAGAAAATAAAAGTGTTTGCTTTGTAAGAAAAATGTGGACAGTAGCAGAGTGGTCTTGAAGGGTCAAGGGAGCCTTTGGTCCTCGCCGGGGTCAGGGCAGGCGGTGTCCCCTGAGGTCTGGCCTGAAAGCGAGGCTCCTCCCAGTGCCCAGGCCTTTTCACCTCTCTTGGCCACAGCGGGAGGCAGCGCCTCACCTGTGGGACTGGGCCTGGGCCTTCCTACGAGGTGCCCATAGACCGGGCCAGGGTGGGAGGCAGCTGTGTGTGCAGGGCTAAAGATGTCACTTGGGCTGGAGGTGCCACCTGCTCCAGAGGCAGCGGCTGGAAGAAATAGAGCTGAGCAGAGATATCTGAGGTCAGTGTAACAGCCAGCCCAGCCCGACCCACGGCCCAGCCTGGGGCCACCCCGATCCCGACCTGTACCTTACAGCCCATGGCCAGGAGGGCGTGGAGCAGCACCACAGTGGACAGCAGGGCCACGGCCACCAGCCTGGTGTCCTCGCGGATGACGGGCCAGAGGGTGAGCACCAACCCGGCCGTGGACAGGGCCAGGGCCAGCGCCCCAAAGAGCCACTGCAGCCACGGCACAGGGATGAGCCATAGGACCTGGGGTGACAGGCAACTAGTGACCACACTGGGCACCCCTGTGGCCCCGGCTGCCACCCACCGGCCAGCCCCACTCACCACCATGGGGATGAAGATAAAGAGTGAGTAGCCGTACACGCACACGGTCTCCAGGAAGCTGTAGGGATCCACGCGCTCCTGCACACCCTGGCGCCACCGCAGGAAGCCCCACAGCACCAGCGGCACCAGCCATGCATAACAATAGATGGTGATCCCTGCCATGGTCACTGGGGGGCGAGGTGGCAGTCATCTCTATGCCTGGAGACTCTGCTGCTGCCAGCGGCTGGGCCTGCCACCCCTCTTACCCTTGTGGAATTGGGGGCTGTAGTGGATGGAGGGGTCCCTCCTCTGGGCCAGCACCAGTGTCAGGTTGCCGGTGACAGCCAGGACGAAGGCCAGGGTGGCGCAGATCCAGAAGGGACCTGAGGAGAGGCAACACTGCTAGCGTCCCAGGCCCACAAGCGTCAGTCTCTGAAAGTGACTGACTGCTTTGTTCTCAGCTGTGCAGCAGGGCCTGGCACTCAGCCCGCATTTGGGGAATGAATAAGAGAATGAACCAAATGCGCAAGCTCACTCACCATACAGATCGGGACGATTCCGCAAATGGTGCCGTACAAAGTTGTGGCCAGGCCGGGGCAGCAGTGCACCTTTGATCCGATCCAGGACCTGGAGGGTGCGGTGAGGGCCTAGAGTAGAACCCACCTGGGTCCTACTGGGCCTTGAGGCCTTGACAGCTTCTTTCCTGTGGACCCCAGTCTCCCCTCTAAGCCCTACCTGAAAGAACCCAACTCTCCCCGGCTTGACAGGCTGCTCCTGTGGCTGGCCCCGAGCCCTCTCCCCTAGCCAGCTCCTGCTCAGCTTCCCGCCACTCTGCAGCAGGTCTTCAGCCCAGCAAGGATCTCTCTCTGCAGTATGTCCTATACTCTGTGCCCGGGTTTACTGTCACGGAGGCTGGCCTGAGGCCTTGATCATATCTCTTCCATGTTGCTGATCCCACTTGTTCCTCTCCTGCTCTGAATCCTTCCATTGGCTCCCCATCACCCTCCCCATAAAACTCAGAGTCCAGAGGCCAGGGATTTAGCTCAGTGATGCCGCTGCCTGTCTTGCAAGTGCAAAGGCCTGAGTTCGATCCCCGGTACCAAAAAAACCCCCCAAAAACCCAGACTCCCAACTTCTTAACAGGGCTCACAGCTGGACATGCTGGCAATACCTGGAGTCCCAGCCACTCAGGAGACTGAAGGACAAAGATCTCTTGAGCTCAGGAATTTGAAGCCAGCATGGTCAACATAGCAAGACCCCATCCTGAACCAAACACCCCAAAAATAGAGCTCACAAGGCCCTCACTGTCTCCCAGAGGCCTCTGCCCTGTCACCATACCATGTGGGTCCTTGGTGTCCCCACAGTCCTTAGGCAGCACCACCGTTCCTCTTACAGACTAAGAGGAGCCTTGCTCTCCCACGGAGCAGTCCCCAGCACCCTGCCCCGAGTGGAACCCTGAGTGTGACTCCCACGCCTCACCTGGGAGGTGTCCACGTCAAAGAAACTCTGATAGTAGCTGAAGGTCCAGAACCCAGGCTGTGGCTTCTCCGCCTGCAGCAGCTGCAAGGCACAGGGCTTCAGTGCCCGAGCCTGCAGCCTGGACAGGCTGGCGGCTGGACAGAGGCAGGGTGTGGACACAGGTTACTCACCGCTGTCTTGTCGCCCTCCACCTCGTCCTCAGCTCCATAGCTGCTACCAGTGCCCGCTGCCACAGCCACGTGGCCCAGGGAGGTCAGCTGATCACTTCTGCTGGTGGTAGCAGCATCTGGGGTCTCAGCCAGAAGATTGGTGGCTTCCTCGAATTCTATGGGGAGGGAAGATGAGCCATGGGCATGTTTTGGGGGGTTGAGACAATTCTGATTGCCCACTACTCATTTGCAGGGAAGCTGAGGTTCTGACTGTGGCCACCCCAGTGCTCCCCCGGGACAGGACCCAGCCTCAGTTTTAGGGCATGGAGTGGAGCTCCGCGGTCTTCCCCCTCACACGAGACTAGGCTTGGGATTGAGATGTGAATTCAAGGCGGAAATGGGGTTCAGGTAGAGGATGGGTCTCACTCCTGGGTGGTGTTTCCGGTGTCGGATCAGGGGTCACAGCCGCCTGTGGTTGGGTTAAATAGGAGTTGAGGACTGCAAGAGATGTTCTGGGGCAGGAGCAGAAACTCTGCCCTCAGCCGGGTGTGGCGGTGCACGCCTGTCATCCCGTACTCGGGAGGCTGAGGCAGGAGGATCGCCTGGACTTCGAGGTCAGCTTGGACTACATAGGGAGAACCTGTCTCAAAAAACAAAACAGAAACCTCGGCCACGTCGGGGCTGCACTCACCGTGGAAGGCCAGATCGTCAGCCGCTGCCATGGTGGTTCAGGGGCGTCACCGCATCGCGTTCTGAGGACAGAGGCCACTCAGGTCCACGCCCCTCCCGGACCTTATCAGCCCCAAGCTCTACCCCGCAGCTAGCAACACCTACGGGGAATTAAATTCGCCTCGGGTCTCACCTGAGCTTACCTTAAACGGGCGTGGCCAGGGCTCTCCGCGCCTGTGCGGCAGGCTTAACCGACAGCGTCGACCCAGCTGAGACTACAGCAACATCCGGCACCGGTCCGTTTCCTAATCTCTTCCGGTAGGAAGCGACTTCCGGCCACTTTGGCGATTACGCAGAATAGACACCCCAGGCATTTTATTTCGGGTACCAGGCGTTTCTATCCGGAGACTGGACCGCAGACCGGAAGAGGATGGCGACCGCTTCTCTGAAGAGATTTTGGACCAGAGGTCGCAGAGAAGCAGGTGGAGAAGGAACTAACGCGGCGCCTGCGAAACCGGGTGTGTGGGTGCGACTAGGTGAGTAGCGGAGGAAGATGACAGGGGCGTGGGCGCAGCGAAGTAACTGCTCTCACTGTGCTTCTTCTCTCCCAGGTGCCTGGGCGCGCGCGCTGCTGCAGGACTACGGTGAGGCCTGCAGGGACGCGGCGGCGGCGGCGCGGGCCCGGCCTTGCCGCGCCGCCCTGTACTCTGCGCTGCTGGGCGGCGCAGCGGCTTGCTGCGCGCTGGCGCCGAGCGAGGCGGCCTTCGAGGAGGCGCTGATTGAAGCATCGGGAACTCTACTGCTGCTGGCGCCGGCCACGCGCAACCGAGACTCAGAATCCTTCCTGCAGAGGCTCCTCTGGCTGAGGGGCCGCGGGTGCCTGCGCCATGTAAACCTGGGGCTCTTCTCGCTCCTGTACGAGGCGCCCTTCGACGGCCAAGCCAGCCTCTACCGGGCTCGCTGCCGCTACCTGCAGCCCCGCTGGGTCGATTTCCCGGGCCGAATCCTGGATGTGGGGTTCGTGGGCCGCTGGTGGGTCCTGGGGGCCCGGATGCGAGACTGCGACATCAACCACGACGAGTTCCTCCACCTGCCCCCGCATTTGCGCGTCGTTGGGCCTCACCAGCTGCACTCCGAGGCCAACGAGCGGCTCTTTGATGAGAAGTACAAGGCCGTGGTGCTCACCGACGATCAGGTGGACCAGGCGCTGTGGGAGGAGCAGGTGTTGCAGAAGGAGAAAAAGGACAAGGTCACCCTGAGGCAGGCTGAGTCCCTTGTGCAGTCGGAGGTCGCTGGATGAAAGCCAGCTAGGCACCAGACCTGACCCGGCTGCGAGCCCTGGCAGACTGTGTGCCCGGGAGGGTACAGCTGCTGAGAGTGGAACTGAGGTATATTACTTGCAGAATGACCCTCGCTGGGTTGTCGAAAGTTTGAGGAGCCTTTCTCCCTGTCTCTGCTCCTTGTTAGTTAAATCAAATTTAGAGCCTTCTTGGTTCAGGAATGGGGGGAGCAGATCGAGTGACTTAACCGTGTACTGTTTATCGCTGTCAGAGCTAGTGATAAGCCCTTATGTTGGCCTTTTTCAACTAGAAATATAATGTAGCTCAATGGTAAAGCACTTACCTAGCAGGTGAGTTGCTGTTTTCCATCCCCAGCATGGTAAAAACAAGACAAAAATACAGTAGTCTCTCTTGTGGCCCACACAGTCAACCTGGTAGAGAGATACTGCATTGGTCAGGGGACTCTCTTGACACTCACTCCCTGAAACCATTCAGTTCTGTTTTTGTTTTTTGTGAGTTTGTAGTCCTGAGGATAAAAGCCAGGATCGGCACTGAGCTACATCCCTAGCCCTTCTTTAAATTTTGTTTTATTTCGAGACAGGGTCTCACTAAATCACTGCTGTGTCATTGGTGTCCAACTCATGGGCTCGAGTGATCCTCCATCCTCAGACTTTGGAGTAGCTGGGACTGCAGGTGCATGCCACCATAAGCTTCAGATAGGTTTTTTTTGTTTTTTTCAGTACTAGAGATTGAACCCAGAGGCTTCTCACTGAACTACTTCCCTAGCCTTTTTAAAAATTTTATTTTGAGATACGGTCTCACTAAATTGCCCAGGCTGGATTCAAATTTTTACAAACCTTCTTCTTCAGCCTCCCAGAGCCCTGGGATTACAAATTTGCACCACTGTGCCTAGCTTTCTAGGATCCAGTCTTGTGTTTTGTGGGTGTTTTTGTTCATTTTTGTTGTTTGGGTGCTGGTGGTCAAACCTAGGGTCTTGCAAATGGGCTGTACCACTTAGCTATACACCCCAGGCCTCTTATTACTTGTTTATAAATAACATTTTTGCTTTGGTATTTTTAAAAGCTATACTTTGGGATAACTTAAATCTCACATGAAACTGATAAAATGAGACATCTTGCATACCTTTCATTCAGCTTCCCTGAAATGTAACTAATATTAAGCCAAGAAATTGACATTGGTGTGACTATTTGGTTGTGAGAGGGAAGTGGCAAAAATAACCCGACTTTACCATGTGTGTACTGACAGTTTTGGAAGTGGCTTAGAAGGCCATAAAGCATGTCCTGATCTCAAAATTTATATGGACTCATAGAATTCTGTGCAAAGGGATGTCAGGGTCCATAGCTGGTACTTAGCTAGGTTACGGTTATTATACCTGTAAAGCTAAAATATTTGGGGAGTGAGACCACCTCTGTCATCTGGGTGGCCCGTGGCTAGATAATTAAACCACGAGATGGAACAGTTATCTTCGTTGTGACACGTTTTGAGGGGTTTTTGTTTTGCTTTAGTTGTGCTGCTGGGGACCAACCTAGGGGCTTTGTGCATGCTGAACACACCGAGTTACACCCACTGACCACTGCCCGTGTAATGTTTGTGTTTATTTGCTACTTAGTTTTTGGCACTTTAATTTTTTATTCATAATGTGGGTTCGCTGAACACATGACAGTTTTAAATCTATTTTGAGGCAAGAGAGGTATCTTATAAGTCTGCATCTCCATTCTACAGAGGAAAAACAGGTTAGAAAGTTTACTTTTTCTAAGATTGTGGTAGGTCCATCATTCAAACTCTGTCACTGCCAGCCCTGTGACTTAGTCCTTAGAATTGTAGTGCAGGCTGTCCATGGTGCCACACACCTGTAATCCCAGGAATCGTGAGGCTGAGGCTGGGGGTTTGCTGAGAGTTTGAAGCCAGCCTGGGCTACATGGTGAGTTCAAGGCCACTTTAAATGACATAGAATGTGTCTCAAAAAAAGGAAGGAAGGAATTAAAAAAGAAAGTTAGTTGTGGTATGGTGCTGCCTTTGATCCTCATCTTACCAAAAATATATGTGTGTTGGGGGGGGATTGTTGAGGATTGAACCCTGGGCCTCATGCAAGCCAGGCAGATACTATACTGAGCTACCTCCCCAATTCCCTTTGCCTGAAATTATTAAATGCAGGAAAATATTGAATAAATATAAAAATGAAATGGTGACGAAAACAAAAGACAAAGCCAGGTACAATGGCACATGCCTGTAGTCTTAGCACACTGGAAAGCTGAGGCAGAAGGATTGCAAATTCAAGTCCTGCATAAACAACTTAATGATTTTCTGTCTCAGAAAAAGGTTGGGTTCATTTCCTGTAACAAAGTACTGAAAGAGGAGTGCACACCTTAATTACTTCCATGTTATTAAATGCAATTCTGACTTCTAGCCAGGGGTGTCCCACACACAACCCCCAAATCCACAAAGCAGTGGAGGTGAGAGTGGTGGATGACCAGATAGCAACACTCAGCTCTTTCAGTAGGGATTGTGGAGCCTGGTCAGCCTGCAATCTTTGCGACTTACCTTTGGTCAGCAGCTTGGCTGTTCTTGGCAGAGTCATACTGTATTTTGGCTGCCTCTCCAGTAACTTGGACATCCTGGGTGTAAGGCACAAGGGGATGGGGCTGTTGGACCTGGCAGGGGACCAGATGGACCTGGCGCTCAGCACCTTGGGTCATACGCTGGCCCCTGAGAATGGATCCAGGTCCCTTGTGTACTTCCTAGCTCCCAGCACCTGCAGTGCTCAGCCTATGAGAGGTAACATAAGATCCTGCATGGAGCTGGGGCTACTGGCGCACACCTGTCATCCCAGCATTCTGGGAGGCTGAGGCAGGTAGCCTGCAAGTGTGAGACCAGCCTGGGCAACTTAGACCCTAAAACAACTTTTTAAAGGGGCTGGAGGTATAGCTCAATGGTACAGCACTTGCCTGGCATACATGAGGTCTTGGATTCCTCCCTGTGAGGAGGGCTCAGAATGGTAGAGCACTAGAGCAGAGGCACTTGAGTCTCAGGACCAAAAAACACCCAAAGATACTGGGAATCTTAACACGAACACTTTCAAGTCCCCCTCCTCCCCTTTTTTTGGTACTGGGAATTGAACTCAGAACCTTGTGCTTGCAAGGCATGGTGCCACTGAGCTAAATCCCGGGCCCCCTTGTTTTTTTTGTTTTTTTGTCTTTGTTTTGGGTTTTTTTGGTACTGGGGATCGAAATGGGGTCCTTGTGTTTTCGAGGCAGGCAGCGGAACCACTGAGCTAAATCCCCGGCCCCTTGTTTTTTGTTTTTTGAGACAGTCTCACAGTCTTCCAGGCGGGCCTCATCTCGAACTCATGACAGTCCGTCTGACTCAGCCTCCCAGCTGCTGGGCAAGAGTGTGCAGCACCACACCCATCTCCCACTTTCTTTTTTTTTTTAATTTTAATTTTTATTTTATTTTATTTATTTATTTATTTATTTTTTTGCCACTTTCTTAAAAAAAAGTTTTGGAAGTGCTGAGGATGAAACCCAGGGCTTTGCACATGATAGGTAGATGCTCTCCCATTGAGCTACACTCTCACCATTTAAATTTTATTCTTAATTAGATTTTCCAGACCAGTCCAAGGGTTGTCTTCAGCGGGGCCCTTCCTGCAAAAGATCCTATCTCTGCTGGGTGTGGTGGTGCACATCCACAATCCCAGCAGTCAGGATGCTGAGGCAGAAGGATCACTGCAAGTTTGAGGCCCGCCTGAACTACAAAGGGAGACCCTGGCTCAAAAAACCAAAAAGAAGAAAAGAAAAATGGTGTCCCTGCTGTTGTGATTAGACAAGCCCCCCCCCCAAAATAAATAAATAAACAGAATAGCCAGCAGAGGGCACCAGAGACCCAATTCAGAGAATTTGGCCAGCCACAGATTGCTTTTGTTCTTGTGAAGTGGAGTGGATGTAAGCAGGGTGAAAAGAATACACAGTGAAAGGTTAAATTTTAAAAATGTAGCTGGGGATTTAGCTCAGTGCCACTGAACCTGCTTCCCAATCGCAAGGTCGTGAGTTCCATCCCTGGTACCCCATCCCCAAAAATGTGGCTGAGTGTGGCAGTGCACGCCTGTCATTCCAGCACCCAGGAGGCTGAGACAGGAGGATCTCTGAATTTAAGGCCAGCCTGGACTACAGAGTGAGAGCCTGTCTCAAAAAAAAAGTGGCAAAGTGGGCTGGGGATTTAGCTCAGTGGCACTGTGCCTGCCTTGAAAGCCCACGGTCCTGAGCTCAATCCCCAGTACCGCCAAAAAAAAAAAAGTGGCAAGAATGATGGGGGAGGATTTTGAGGATTAAAGGACAATGGCTTTTATTGTAATAAAGTGTTTTGTTTTGGTTTCTGAATGTGAGGACAGTCCAGGCCTTGCATTTGCTTGTGACTCTCTGCAGAACCCACCCCCCACCCCCAGGGACCCCGTGTGGCCCTGAGGTGCATTGAGTGCGGGGTTGGTGGGCTGTGTCACTGCCTCATGCCTTGAGCCCTGTGAGCTGGCGCCTCCGAGCAGTGTGCCCTCCAGAGCAAGAGGCCGTGAGTGGCTTCCCAGAGCCTCTCTCCAGGATGCGGCCCAGGCAGGCAGCTCCACAGCTCCCCAAGGTGCCCATGGTAACAAGGGCAGGGCTGCAGCTCCGTGACAGGGGTTGATGTAGCGCGCACCCTTCCTTCTCCCTTCAGCAACTGCTGCTCATTTGTCCTTTTATGGTCTCAAAGCTTGCAGGATTATTTAGTTGGGGTCATGTGATAGACTATTTTCTTGTCTTTATTTTTGTTTTGTTTTATTTTTTTGAGACAGGGTCTTACTCTGTAGTTGTTGTGTAGCCCAGGGTGACCTCAAATTAGCAGCGATCCTCCTGCCTCAGCCTCCTGTGTGCTGGGATGACAGACGTGCGCCACCACGCCCTGCTATACATACATAAACTTCTTGGGTTAGCTTTTTTACCCCCCTGGTACTGAGGATTGAATTTGGGGCCTTCATGTTGAGCTACACCCCTGGCTCTTTTTATTTTGTATTTTGAGACAGGTTCTCAACTTGCTGAGTTCCCTAGGCTGTGATCTTCCTGCCTCATCTTCCCAGAGTGCTGGGATTACAGGTTTGTGCCACTACCCTCAACTCGTTTACACCAGAAAAATGACATTTAATATTCCTCTTTTTTTGTGTGTGGCTTTAAAAAAAAAAAAAAATACATGGAGGGCCGGAGATTTAGCTCAGTAGTTCCGCCACCTGCCTCACAAACACAAGGTCCCGAGTTGGATCCCCGGTACCAAAAAACACAAAAACCAAAAACAAAAGTATATGGAATTGCCTGCATGTTCCACGGTTTGTTTGTCCATCACTTAAGGAAGGTCATCTTGGTTACTTCGGAGCTACTTGGTGCACTGGGCAGGTGGTTGTGAAGGGGCACAATCTGGCGGGCCTGTGGCATGTAGTGAACAGCAGAGGGCGCCAGAGACCAACTTCTCTGTTCCTTGGAAGCTCAGCCATTTCTTTTCTGTGAGGCTGGGTCTCAGATCCTTAACCCCAGCAGGGTTGATCCGGGAACTATTTCTGGGAGAAAGAGGAGCCCCCTGGCTTCCTTTGATGTGCAAACCAGGGTTTCATGACTAGAGGTTTTCTTGGGATGGCTGAGTTTCCTTGCTTCAGCATTTACAGGGCACATGCAGAATAATGGGCTAGTATGTTGGCCCCACAGAAGTTAACTGAAGGTGGGTGTGGATTACACACCCTGGGAGGCTGAGGCAGGAGGATCACAAGTTTGAGGCCTGCCTAGACAATTTAGTGAGACCTTGTCTCAGAAAATAAAGGGGCTGGGTATATAGCTGTGTGGGAAGGCCCTGGGTTTAATCCTCTGTACTACAAAAATAATGTTAAAAATTATTTATTTAGGCTGGGAGGAGCTTTTGTGTTTATTTTCAGTGCTGAGAATCAAACTCATGGCCTCTTACACACCAGGCAAGCATCCCCCGCTGGGCCATCCCAAGCCCTTGCCTCCCAGCTTTGGAGCCTGACAGTCCAAACCCATCGGTGTGGCCTCTGCCAAGGGCCCTTCATGATCCACGTGTCACCATGTGCATGAGATAAATGTCCTGTGGTAAGACAGGAAGGCAAAGCTGGTGCAGTGGCGCACGCCTGTGATCCCAGCACTCGGGAGGCTGAGGCAGGAGGATCCCTCTGAGTGGCCTGGGACATACAGTGAGTTCAAGGCCTCACTTAGGAGTGATCTTCCTGACAGCCTCCCACAGACATGTCCCACCATGCCTGGCTGTTGAAAGATACCACTTTAAAGAAGCTGTATGTGCCGGGCAGGATAGTACATGCTAATCCTAGATACTTAAGAGGCTGAGGCAGGAGGATGGCAAGTTTGATTTCAGCCTGAGAAACTTGGCAAGACCCTGTCTCTAAATGCAGAGGACTGGGTGTGCAATTTAGCTCCTCCTGGGTTCAATCCCATTACGGCAAGAAGGAAGAGGAGGAGGAGGAGGAGGAGGGGAAGAGGCAGAGGATAGAGACCCAACACACTACACCTGCTGGTCTCTTCACATGGGATGGTTTGTTCCATTTTAGGGCTCGGCCAGCAAGAAAGCCATCACCATACAAATCCTCCAGAACTGTGAGCCAAAACAGACCTTTTTTCTGTATAAAGCAGCCTGGCTCAGCATTGCATTATAGTAACAAATAGAACACATACAGGTCTAAAGGTTGAGAGGGAGGAACCCTGTGGATATCTGAGGAGACACTCCAAACGAGCAGAGAATGTGCAAAGGCCCTGTGGCAGCATGCTATTTATTCATTATAGAGTAGGGCCTTGCTGTGCAGTCCAGGCTGGCCTTGAATTCAGCAATCCTGCCTCAGCCTTTGGGGTACTGGGATTACACATGTCCACCACCATGCCCAGCTCCTCTCAAAGGATGGTGCTTGAGGAAGGAGACTGACAAGCCTCCGGAAGTGACTCAGTGTCTGCTGGAGGAGGTGAGGGAGGGTGGCAGGGTGAGCTTCGACCAGCAGCTCAGTTTAGGTCTGTGTGGCCATCGGACCTAAAAAACTCCAAACCGGGCTGGGGATTTAGCTCAGTGGTTCTGCCGCCTGCCTCGCTAGCCCAAGGTCCTGAGTTTGATCCCCGGTACCAAAAAAAAAATTATTTTTGGAAATTTTAAGCTGAAATCAAAAACGAGCCGCGCGTGGTGGCACAGGCCTGTGATCCCAGCACTCGGGAGGCTGAGGCAGGAGGACTGCGTTGAAATTGAAGCCAGTCTGGGCTACATAATGAATTCAGAAAGAACCTGAATTACATAGCGAGATCCTGTCAGAGCCCTACCTCCCCCCCAAAAAAAACCCACCCCAACTTAAATCCAGGCTTTTAGGGGAACCTGGCACAGCACAAGAACTCTGCTATGTTCGCTTCCGGTACAACAAAAAGACCCGCGGCGCCCACGGAACACAAAGCTCATTCCCAGCTGGAGCTGCCCGGCTACCGAGGCCGCTGGCGTCCTCTCCGCGCCTGCGCGCTGGCCCTGCCTGGCTGCGCGTCCTTAATTCCCTTCCGCCCCGGGGCCGGAAGTGGATCGGAAGCGCAGACCAGAGAGCCTCGTGGGCCCTCGCGTCTGTCCGCTTGGAACAGCTCAGGAATCGCGGAAGCTGTGATCTTCGCCAGGTGACACAGGCTCCTTAATCCGCGGGGCGACCTGACGACGACCTGGGGCAGGTTCTTCCCTTTGGAGATTATTCTCATCCCTTATGGCCTCGGGCTTGCTCAGGAGCCCTGGCAATCCAGTGGCGATTCCAGGTGTGCGTTCTTTTTTGAGGACTTGCTGTAAATGTTCTCCACGGAGGCCGCAGTTTTTTTCCTTTTCAGATACTGGGGATGAATACAAGCGGGCCCTCAGCTACATCCCAGCCCTTTATTTTTTACTTATATGGTTTGGTTTGGTTTTGTTTTGTTTTGCGATAAGGTCTCTCTGTGCAGCCCAGACTGGCGTTGTACTCTCAGTGATCGTCCTGCCTCAGCCTCCCAAGTGCTGGGATGACAGGCGTGCATCATCACACCCAGCTGTGTCCAGGTTTCTGATGGCGCAAATCTCCAGGTGATGTTGGCAGAAGCTCATTTTAGAGAGACCTCTGGTCACTCCAATTCAGGGTGGGCAACCTGTTCTGCTGCTGCCTCTCGGATGCTGCCCACAAAGCTTTCCTGCTGCTGAAGGAGGTCAGAGGGAGAAAGGAAGGAGGGGGTTCAAGGAGACAGACCAGGCAGAGAGAAAGGGCCTGGGTAAGGCGGCCCCTGGGGTCCCCCACTGCCTTAGGTACTCCAGGGTCCCTGTGCCTGTAGTGTGTGGGCCCATAGGGACCCCTGCTGGGGGACGTGTCAGTCTCACTGTGTCCTTCTCATTAACCAGTAAAGTAAGCGAATGCTTGGAAGATGAAGCACACCTGTATCCCCAGCCACTGGGGAGGCTGAGGCAGGAGGATTGCAAGTTTGAGCCCAACCTGGACAACTATCAAGGCCCTGTATAAAATAAGAGGAAGCCAGAGCGCAACACTGGAGATTAACTGGGGTCCCTTCCAAAAGCACCCTGTGACCTAAAGACCTCCCCTAGACACCACCTCTCTTTTATCTTTTTATACTGGGGAATGAACCCAGGGCCATTGCACTGAGCTACATTCCGAACGCCCTTTTATTTATTTATTTAATTTTTAAAAATTCATTAAGTTTACTGGTACATTTTAGGTATACTATATCATGACGTTCATTGGGAATTTGTACCTTTACATGATGTATCTTGGTTCTTATTTTTCCCCCTTCCCCTGCCCTCCCTTCCACCCCTCCACCCCTCCCTATTTACAAAGACTTTGTTTCAGTTTTTTCCTTTTCTCATATTTATTCTATTCCCCGCTTTCCCTTCCCCTACCCCTTCCCCTTTGGGCCTTATCTTTCTATTTCACATTATCTAGTCTACATTTTGATCCTTATTTACTCTTTTTTTTTTTTTTTCAGATTTCATTCATTTTTTATTTGTTATTTTTTTCTGAAAAAACCCTTATGTTATAGCTACTGCTGGAGCTTGAGTCCTCTGGACAGAGACTCTGGTGTGGGTTTTCACAAGATGGTCAGTTTCTTACACCAGAGAAACTATTCAGTATTTACACATGTGTGTCCTGTTTATTTCACTTAAGATATGGCCTCAGTGTACATCCATTTAGCTATAAGTGGTTCTTGTTTCTCGTTCTTTATGGCTGAGTACTACTCCATTTTATATTTAAAAAACCCACCTTCTTTATCCAGTCACCAGTTGATGGGCAATTGGGCTGTTTCCAAGTTTTACCTGTTACAAACTGTGCTGCTATAAACATGGATGCACATATATCCCTGTGGTATGATACTTTTAATTCTTTCTTTCTTTCTTTTTTAATTGTTTCTTTCTTTCTTTCTTTTTTTTTTGGTACCGGGGATCGAACTTGGGTCCTTGTGCTTGTGCAGCAGG
This sequence comes from Heterocephalus glaber, assembly GCF_053883595.1. Lineage (NCBI taxonomy): Eukaryota > Metazoa > Chordata > Mammalia > Rodentia > Bathyergidae > Heterocephalus > Heterocephalus glaber. The sequence continues at coordinate 8,124,946 of NW_028258457.1, read as the reverse complement.
CAGTGAAACCACTGAGTTAAATCCCTGGCCCTATTCTTTTAATTCTTTTGGGAAGATACCAATCAGGGGACTAGCTGGGTCAAATGGGACCTCTAATCCTAGTTTTTTGAGGTATCTCCGTACTGATTTCCACAGTGGCTGTACCAGTCTGCACTCCACCAACAGTGGAGAAGGGTTCCTTTTTCCCCACAACCCTGCCAGCACTCCAGAAAGAATGGCTGCTATCAAGAAAATCAACACTTGGGCTGGGGATTTAGCTCAGTGGTTTCGACGCCTGCTGCGCAAGCGCAAGGACCTGAGTTCGATCCTCGGTACCAAACTTAAAAAAAATAAAAAAGAAATCAACACTTGGGCCAGGGATTTAGCTCAGTGGTTCTGCCGCCTGCCTCAAAAGCACAAGGCCCTGAGTTCGATCCCCGGTACCAAAACAAACAAACAAACAAACAAGAAATCAACACTTTTAGGGGCAGGGATTTAGCTCAGTGGTGTCACCACCTGCCTTGGAAATGCAAGGTTCCAAGTTCGATCCCTGGTACCCAAAAAAAAAAAATTATTACAAGTTAGAAATCAACACTATTATTGTTTTTCTCCATTTTGTGACAGGGTCTTGCTAAGTTGCTAAATTACCCAGGCTCGGCTCAGAATGGCAATCTCCTGCCTCAGCCTCCCAGAGAGCTGGGATTACAGGTGTGTACCCCCATGGTAGACTAAGCTCCGCCTCTTAAAGTTTCCATCACCTCCTTAACATCACCACACTCAGGATTGAGCTTCCAACACGTGAACTCTTGGAGGTAGTTAGGGTTATGTCTAGATGTCCCCCAAAGCCTCGGGCCCTCATAGGCAGGGCTTTTGGAAGGTGAGGGGATCATGGGGGTTTACAGCTGACTTGCTACTGGGAGTCGTGTCTGGTCAGAAGAAGCGGTTTATCTTCTTCCCTGACTCTGTTTTGTTTTGTTTTGTTTTTTGAGATAGTCTCACTATGTAGCCCAGGCTGGCCTCGAACTTGAAGCAGTCTTCCTGCCCTGGTCTCCTATGTGCTGGGATTATCTGTATGTGCCACCACGACCGACTCAACAACCCCCCCTTATTTATTTATTTTTTGAGACCACTGAGATAGTCTTGCTAAGTCTTCAAGTTGGCCAGGCTGTGCTCAAGCTTGCAGTCCTCCTGCCTCAGCCTCCCAGAGTACTGGGGTTACAGGCGTGGGCCACCAGGCTCCACTTCAGATTAGGTTTCTGATTTGTCAGCCCCTACTATCACGAATTCCTTAATATCCACCCATCCATCCATCCATCCATCTCCTGCTGATTCACTTTCTCCGAAGAAACTTCACACCTTCTGGGAGTCAGTAAGGCTGCCGTTCTTCAGTGTGAAGAACCGAAGATGCTCCTGATACTAAGGACCCACCCGGCTGTGTGTCCCAGGGTTTATATTTGTAATTATCCAGTGATGGACATTTGGGTGCCTCCCCCTTTTGACTCTGGTGAACAGTGCAGCAGCAATGAGCACTTGTTTACAAACATGTTTGAAGACTTGTTTATTTATTTACTTATTTGAGAGGGTCTTGCTATATAGTTCAAGCTGGACTTGAACTCACTATGTAGCCCAGGCTGGCCTCGAACTCACTTTGATCCTCCTGCCTCAGTCTCCCAAGTGCTGGGATGACAGGCATGCACCACTACGCCTGGCGCCTGGTGAGGATTTGTTTTTTTAAATACTTGGGAGCTGGGCACGTGGTGGTGCACACCTGCAATCCCAGCGCTCTGGGAGGCTGAGGCAGGAGGATTATCATTTTGAGCCCAGCCTGGGTGACAGTAATTTATGGAGAGCCTATTTCAAAGTAAAAAATAAAATGGGCTGGGGATGGAACTCAGTGGGAAGGCCATAGGTTCAATCCTCAGTAGCAAGAGGAAAGAAAACAAAAAGGAGGTCACAGAAGTTGAAGATGAGAATTGATGGTACCTTGGCTTTGATAGAATCGTTGCAGTGGGGTAGAAAAGGCCTGAAAAGAAAGTTTAATGAAAGTTAGAAAATCCTAATCAGAGCGATACCATCACATTTTCACGCTTTGGAAGATTTCATGTTGCTAACAGTTCTCAAATTCATCTATGAATTCAGTGTAACCCCTATCAAAATCCCGTCATATGTTTTGATTGAAGTGGATGAGTTCATTGTAAAATTTATACAAAGGGACCGGATGTGGTGCTGCAGTTCTCTGATCCCAGATCTCTGGGAGGCTGAGGCAGGAGGACGAAAGTTCAAGCCCAGCTTGGACAATTGAGTAACTTAATGAGACCCTGTCCCAAAATAAAAAATAAAAAGGGCTGGGGATGGAGTTCAGCACAAAGGCCCTGGGTTCAATCCCTGCAGTACCACCAAAAGAATAAAAAATAAGGGCTGAGGGTTTAGCTCAGTGGCACTGCATCTGCCTCAAAAGCACAAGGTCCTGAGTTCGAGCCCCAGTACCAGAAAAAAAAAAGAATAAAACAAATAAAAAATAAATGAACAAAGTTAACAACGAGCTGGGGGTGTGTCTCAGTGTCAGAGCTTGTGTTTAGCATACGCAAGGCTGAGGCTCCAATCCCCAACACCAAAAATAACTAAAATTCAATTTACACAGAAATGGGAAGGACCTAGAATACCCCCAAAAATGTGAAAGCAAGAACAGAACCCTTACATGACCCGATTCCGAGACTCAAAGCTGCAGGGACAGAGATAATGATGTGTGGGCATGAGGGTGGATGGAGGTCCGTGAGCAGAAGAGAGTTGGAAACCCGAGCTGCAGTTAAACAGTCAATTGTGTTTCATTTTATTTTATTTTTTCGGTACCAGAAATTGAACGCTTGCCAGGCAGGCATGATGCTGCTGAGCTACATCCCTGGCCCGTTTTCTGCTTTGTTTTTAAATTTTATTTATTTATTTTTTTGGTACCGGGGATCAAACTCGGGACCTTGCTCTTGGGAGGCAGGTGCCTGAACCACTGCGCTAAATCCCTGGCCCTGTTTTCTGTTTTAAATAAAAGATGATTTATTTGAAGGAGGGGTGGGGTGGGGAAGAGAGCGAGATGGCAGACAGCTACTCTGGATGAGTAGAGGGAGTGTTTGAAAGTGAAGTACTCCTCCATTGGTTTTGGACAAAAGTGCCAGGGTAATTCAGTGGGAATGGACAGTCCAAATCATGTGCTGCTGGAACCACTGGCATCCCTATTGGAAGGCGTGAACTTGACCTTCACAGACGGCACAGAGGTTAATTTGTGGACTGGGCATGATGGTGCACACCTGTTGCCTCAGCACTCAGGAGGCTGAGGTAGGAGGATCACTGTGAGTTTGAGGCCAGCATGGGCAAGTTAGTGATTTAGTGAGACCTTGTCTGAAAATAAAGGACTGGGGATGGAGATCAGGTTGAAGATCCTGGGTTCCATCCCAAGTACTGCCAAGAAGAAAAGAAAGAAAGGTTGATTTGGGATCACAGTCTGGAGGATTTATTCCAGGACTGAGTGGCCCTGCTGCTGCTACTGGGCTTGGGATGACAGCATATCATGCTAGGAGCAGGTGACAAAGGAAAACCACTTAATACCAGGAGGGAAGGGGTGGGGGTCTCACATTTCCCCCAAGATCATAAGGCAGGTCCTTTTTATTTTTGAGTCAGGGTCTTGCCAAGTCACTGAGTTACCCAAGCTGAGTTTGAACTCATGATCCTCCTGCCTCAGCCTCCCACAGTGCTGGGATGACAAGTGTGCGCCCCATGGCCACTCAGTCTTACTCTTTTCATGACAGCCTGGTCTTGTGAGAACTCATCAGGGTCACTTCAGAATGGCATCAATTCCTTCTGAGGGCAGCAGCTACATGACCCAGTGATATCGCACTGGGCTCCGCCTCTTAAGGTTCTGACTCCACTGCCAAGGAACCAGCACATGAACATGTGGGGCCACACTCAAGCTGTACGCAAGCATGGCAGAGTCGTTTGCACAGTGACTCGATTGCAGCCAGGCCCTGTATTACGATCTCCCAGCTGGGGCTTTTGTGCACATTATTGCGTGTGTTTCCAGTGTAGGAGACAGTCACGTGGTCACTGCATAGATGCAGCCCTGTCCTCTGCTGGGTGTTCATTAGCATATTGAGGGAATTTAAGAGACATCAAGCTTGGCATGGTAGCACATGCCTGTAATCCCAGCACTCAGGAGGCTGAGGCAGGAGAATGGCAGTTCCAGGTCATCCTGGTTAACTTGTGACACCTCAAAAACTTTTAAAAGAGGGCTGGGCATAAAGAAGGACCAATTTGAGTCATTTGTAGGAAAACAGATGCACCCTGAGACCAAATGGTAAGTGAAAAAAGTCAGACACAGGGTTAAATATCGCATGGTTTCTTTTATATGAAAAGCTCCAAGTATAAAGAGCAAAATAAAAGAAGATGGGAAGCAAGGAGGTAGACCTTTTGCAGATGGGAAGGAGAGCTAGGGATGGAAGAAGAGATGGAGGGAAGGGGAAGGAAAAAAGACTAAGATGCAGTATGTATATATACTGATTCCCCACAGTGAAATGTTCATTATGTGCTGCCAACATGTACAAATAAAATTTAAGGAGTAAAAAAGGGCTGAGGGTGTGGCTGAGTGATAGAGCATTTGCCTAGCATGCATGAGGCTCTGGACTCCATCTCCAGCACCCCTGCCCCCTGAAAAAATTCTTGACTCCTGCATACGATCTTGCCTTCTGTGTCTGCTGTAAAGAACCCACCTCAGGTGTAAGAAGACCCAAGTTCGCTATGCACATACAGTGCTTGGGATAAATACAGCAGGAGGCCATCTCTTGTTCTCCAATATAGTGTTTAAAAATATCTATTAGCAAGCCCGATGTGGTGGCACACACCTGTAATCCCAGCACTTGGGAGGCTGAGGCAGGAGGATCACTGTGAGTTCAAGGCCAGCCTGGGCTACATAGCAAGACCCTGTCTCAAAAGCAAATTCAAAAAAGCAGGAGACAAGTAGCATACAGTTTAGATTCCTGCTGGTTTTGACATTGTCCAGTTGCAGATCCCCTGCAGCAATGCCCAGAAGACTCCAGTCATTGTCCTAAACCTGCAGCAACCTTGCATTTCAGAAGACTTTGCATTTCAGAAAAGCGGAGCTTCACAGGCCACCCCATGGTGAGGTCACCCCCCAGGTGGGAGCAGTTACCTCAGTATGGGCTGCCCCCCAAAGCAGGCACTGTCATGTCATGATGGGAACAGCACTCAAGCTGGGACAGCTCCCCCAGAACCTCAGCAGAGTCCTGAGATGTCGACCACACAGGCTGCTCCTTATGCAGAACACCCACAACCCTTGTCTTTCCTGTAAAACCACACAGCATCTGTGAACCCCTGGACAGATCCTCACGCCTTTATCTGTGCTTCCCACTGTGGCTGCGCTGATCAAAGCTCCTTTCCTGCTTTTCACCACTGCGTATCTCCTAGATTGTGGTTTTGGGACTGGTCTTTTGAGACCAATCCCTCTACTTCAGGCTGGGGCTTTTGTCCTTATGTCCCCCAAAGCTTCATGCGGTCATAGGAGGGGCTTTTTGGAGGTGGCTGGTTCTAGGGTATGTGCTGCTGGGATCAAGGGTGTGATGCTGGTACTGACTCACGGTGTGACACTAGGATTAAGCATGTGAGTGCTACCGCCCTTAGGGTGGGTAGCATGGATAAAAATATAAAGGACAGAAAGAGGGCTAGTGTGCCCCTTGTCACTTGCTGCTTCGGCATGAACTGTTTCTCCTCTGCGATGTCCCTCTGCCATGACACCCTGCCCTGGAGCCAGCCAACTATGAACTGAAACTTCTACAAACTATAAACTAAATAAACTTTTCCTCCTTTACCTTTGGGTATTGGTTATTTTGTCTCAACAACAAGATAAAGTAACTAAGACACTCAGGTAACTGGGGTGTGCCTGTTACAGTTGGGCATCTAAATTTATATTTATGTTTTGGTCCCGGGACCAAACTCGGGACCTTGCACTTTTGAGGTAGGCGGTGGAACCACTAAGCTAAATCCCCGGCCCATTTGTCCTTTTATTATGATAGGATTTTGGTATGTAGTTCAGACTGGCCTTGAACTCACAGTGATCCACCTGCCTCCAGAGTGCTGGGATTACAGGCGTGCAACACCATACCTGGTTTGAGAGTCTCACCTGAACTGGGTTTTACCCTTCCCCGCTTTCATGTATATACTCAAATGTCTTTTTAGCCAGCCTTTCCTGGCAGCCGTGCTTAAAACTCCCACGGCCCTCCCAGACTTCATCTCACACATCGTGCATTTATCTTCCTTCTCATACATCGTGAGCTCCACGGCGGCTGGGGTACAGCAGTGAGTCAATAAATTCTGGCTCAATTTATTAATGGCATTCAGCAGGTCTGCAGAACCGGATCCACCGCCCTAGGCCAAGGATCTAAATTCTCAGGCTCGCCCTTCCCCGTGGGTAGATTCTGTCGGGTCCTGGTCTTTTTTTTTTTTTTTTTTGGCACCAGGGATGGAACTCGGATCCTTGCGCTTGCGCAGCAGCCGGCGAAATCATTGAGCTAAATCCCCGGCCCAGGTCCTGGTCTTAAGGCACGGGCCCAGGTGCCCCTCCGAACCTCAGAGCCCTTCAGCCATCACTTCCCGCAGAACAGATGACCACCCTGTCCCCTCCCCCAACTCCCCAGCGCCGCCGCAGTGGCGCCTGTTCTGCGCATGCTCGGAGGCGTGAGGACGAGACCTAAGTGCGCAGAGGGAGATTCTTCCTGGTTCGTGTGGTGCGCGTGCTCCCTCTGGGCCCCGCCCATTTCTTCCTGCCCAAGGACGGACGCGCACGCGCAAAGAGAGCGGAAAGACGGGCAGGCGCGCGCACGAGGCCCGGCGGGCGGCGGAAGTTGGAGAGGCAGCCCGTGGGTGGGGGGGCTAGGGAGGGGAGGCGGCGAGTGCGCGCGCAGCGGGGGCGCGGGCGGCGTTGGGGGGGCAGTCGGGGAGAGCGGGCGCGCGCGAGGCTTCTCGTAGCTCGGCGGCGGTCTCGGCTTCTTTGTTTGGTGAAGAGAGGCGAGACACCCATTCTGCCCCCGGCCCCGTGTGGAGGGTTGGGGGCGGCGCCAAGAAGGCGGCGGCGCCGGCAGCTCCCGGTAAGGAACGCGGGCTGCAGGGGGAGCGCGTCGCGGGGCTTGGGAGATCGGTTTGAATGGAGCCGGGGCGCCGAGGGAGGAGGGAGCCGCCGGCGCCCAGAGCAGGGCTGGGGTACGGCGGCGCCCGAGGGTCAAGAAGCCCGGCAGACAACCGCGCGCTCGGGGAAGGCCCGTAGTTTATCGAGGCCGAGGCGGCTACGGAATCCACGGGCCGGCGGGGTGCGGGGCCTGAGCCGCATGGAGGCCGTGCGCGTTCTCGCGGGGGTCCCTGGACAAAGCTCAGCCCCGTTTAGTGGGCCAGGCGCCTGGTCCCCCCTCGCCTTCTCTCGGGCCGCTGTTATAACAATGGCCAAGGCGTCAGGCTTTGCTGACTACGTTGTATGGGGTCGAGCCCTGTAGCAGAAACCTCGGATGTGTCCAGCGTCGCCCGGACGTAATCATTAGTAGCTCGCCTTAAGTGTTGAAACCTAAAATTTTATTAAAAATTGCATTATTCCAGATTTGCAAGGAAAGATAAATAACTTTCCCAGTTCCTTGCTGGTAGAGACTTGAAAATGTTTGCTCCAAAGTCGGGCGGGGGTCGTTAAGTCGGGGGTGGACCGAGGGAGGGAACTGTTCGCTGTTGAAAGCTGTGTGCTTTTTTTGTTTGTGTCCTTTCCCTTTCCAGTTGGTCCCCCCCGCCCCAGGTTAAAGGTTTGATTTAGAACCCAGTCCTTTCAAACAAGTGTTTATGCTGATCGGAAGACAGTAGTGTTGATTTTTCCATAGGGAAAAATAGAAGGAGAATAAAAGGAAGAGCCACTTCCCCGAATTGGAAACAAGTTTTCAGTTGAAACTGACAGACTGGATTGGAGTCGAATTGCTGGCCCTGTCATTTAGCTGTGTGACCTTACCCAGGTGGCTTAATATCTCTGAACCGCTTGTTTCCTCCTTTGTGAAAGGGGGATAATTTCACAAATGGAGTTGGTGAAAGCTAATAAAATGGTTTCTACCAAGTGGGTAGCAGTATTTTTTTTTTGGTGTCAGGGATCAAACTCAGAACCTTGCGCTTTCGAGCCCAGCCCCTGTTGTTGACTAGCCCATCTCCTCTGTCATTTTGAGCAAATACTTATTTTTTATTACTATTTTTTGAGACAGTCTCACTGTGTAGTTCAGGCTGGCCTTGAACTCACTATATAGCCCAGGCTGTCCTTGAACTCGAAGCAGTCCTCTTGTCTCAGCCTCCTGAGTGCTAGGATTACAGGTTTGTGACACTATGCCCGGCTGTGAGCAAATATTTATTTAAAACTTTTTTTCTGTGGTACTGAGGATTAAACACAGGGCCTTCACACTGAGCTACATCCTTGGCCCTTTTTATTTTTTAGTTTTGGACAAGGTCTTGCTAAGTTGCTAAATTGACCCCAGGGAGGACTGGAACTTGTGATCTCCCTGCCTCAGCGTCTCAGAGTGCTGGGATTAGGCATGTGCCATTATGTCCTGTTCAGATAGGCATTTTGCACTTAATAAAATGATATTTAAGACATCTCCGTGTCTTTTGGTGGCCTTAATGCTTTTTTCTGGGTTCTATGCCATTGTCTGTTGAATATTTGAATCCCTGAGTGTCGTTTGGCTGGGGGTTGGCTCTCTGAGGGTTGTACCACTTCGCCAGTCTTGCTGGAGAACTGGCTGTGAATGTGGGAACAAAGCCCTTTGGCCTGGCATCTAATCGTCACGTTCACACCGTCAGGGGGAAGCAATGGGTCTGGAGAGGAGCCACCTGAGCCCTCTGGAGATCAAGGAGGCTTCATGGAAGAAAGGGGCTTCACCCCGGATCAAGGACGATGCCCAGGCTTGTGTTTCTACTTTCCCTGCTCACCTTGGATGTCCTTGTGCCCCTCTCTCCCACTCCTACATCACCTCGGTCTGTACTGTGTGACTTATTCCTGGTGCCGTCAGAGCAGGGACTGTGCCTGCTTTGCCATAGGGTGCCCCAGGCCCAGCACACAGTGGGTCCTAAGCAGTGATGTGTGGCATGAATGAGGAGGGCTCTTGGGAGCCTCAGGTGAATCTGTGAAAGACTTCATGCAGGATTTCAAGCAGTAAACGCTGGATGTAGTTGTCTTGTTTTTCTTTCTGTGGTCCTGGGGATTGAACCCATGGCCTCTTGCAGGCTTGGAAAGTGCTGTCGCACTGAGCCACACCCAGCCGTGGCTTCCTGACCCTCTGCCGTGATGGGTTTCTGTTTTGAGTGGTGGTGAGGAGCGCAGCTTATGGATCAGACCCAGATCATCATGCCTAGCTTGACCTTAGGCTGGGCACTCACCAGGTGCTGCACCTATTAGACAGGTTCGAGCTGGATGCCACTCAGTGGCAGTAGTGAGAGACTGAGATGGCTAAGAAACTCCCTCACAGCCGCAGCACCTGGCATGTAGGGAGCACTCCGTTTCTTTAAGATTGTTTATTTGCTGTTTTGTAATCTTGGGTTTTGTTTTTTGTGTGTGTGGGATTTTTTTGCTGCTGAAAATAGAAGCCAGGGCCTTGTGCATGCATAGCACGTCTTGTACCACTGAGCCCTACCCCAACCTGGATCAACTGTTTATTTATTTTTTTAAAATATTTTTGATTTTTTGAGACAGGGTCTTGCTATGTAGTTCAAGGTCTGCCTTTGAACTCATTTTGGTGCCCAGGCTGGCTTGGAACTTGGTAGGATCCTCCTGCCTCAGCCTCCCAAGTGCTGGGATTACGTAAATCAACTATTCAAAAAGCGAATCAACAATTTAGTGTCACCCTATATGCTTGAAATGCCAGGTTTGATGTTCTGGTTATATATTTTTCCTGACTTTCTTTAAAATCAACACATAGCTAATTAGGGAGATAATAAATGTTCCTCTGGGTGCCCCCAAGTCATTTGGTGTCCGGCCCTTTAGGAGACTGGTTTATGGGTCTTGAGCAGGGTGTTGACATCTCTTGAGCTATGGTGTAGGGCGGTGCAGTGGACTCCAAACCTGTCCATGGGAATCACCCAGCACATACATTTACTCACAGGTTATTATTTACCCTTTCCACTCTTGGGGACCCTCAAAACATTGAGCGCTAACCGAGAGCACCCCAAGCCTTAGCTTTCACTGCATGTGGCCGAGCAGGAGGGATGAGGTGTTCTGGGGGGAATGTCTGGTGACACCAAGGAAGGAACCCAAGTCCAAGGGTACATTTTTCCCAGGGGGCTCTCAAGCCAGCCGCTTGGACTGACTGTGTGGTTCTGCAAGTTTCCCTCCTGGTGCTCAGAGAAGTGGCGATGCTAGTGCCCGGCACATTGAAGGTCCTCAGAGGAGCCAGCTGTTTGGCCCTGTCACTGGGGCTGCCATGGCACAGAGGGACCCATTCACACTGACTGGAGACAGAGCACAGGAATGGCACTCCTTGGAGGAGTATGAGAAGCCACCCAGCCTCCCTCCGTGGTCACACAGTGGACAAATACGCATTGAATGCTGCCACCAGGCGCTACTGGGGCTCTGGGACTCCATGGAAAGAGGCAGACACAGGCCCTGTTCTCCTTCGCCGGCATCTGGTCCCTGGTGTAGGAGGCAGTGGGAAACCCAGGCTGTGGTGGAGGTCAGGGACTAAGTAGCGATAGAACGACAGCTGTGAAGTGCTCAGAACTAACATGTACTAAGCAATTGGTCACAGGCTGTGGATATAGCCCGCCTGGCAGGGTTGTGGCTCCGGGTTTGATCTCCAGCACCTAATTTGTTAAAAAAACGCTTTGTAATTTGTACTGGAGGTTGAGTCCTTGTTTTTCACTTTGAGATACACCCCCAGCCCTTTTTTATCGGGGGGGGGGGAACCAGAAGGAATATGTTTGGTGTTTTGTTTTTCTTTTTTTTCTTTCTTTCTTTTTTTTTTTTTTCCGGTACCAAGGATCGAACTCGGGTTCTTGCATTTGAGAGGCAGGCGGCATAACCACTAAGCTTAATCCCCAGCCCCTTTTTTTGTGTGTGTGGTACTGGGGATTAAATCCAAGGCCTTCACACTGAGCTAGTCTCAGCCCTAGCTCTTTTTATTTTTTATTTTGAGACATAGTCTCAGGTGCTAAGTTATCCAGGCTGGGCTTGAGCTTGTGATCTTCCTGCCTCAGCTTCCCAGAGTGCTTGAATTATAGCCGTGCACTACCATGCCTGGCTATATAGTAGTGAGTTTGAGACGAGCCTGAGCCACATAGTGAGACTGTGTGTGTGTGTGTGTGTGTGTGTGTGTGTGTGTACATGAAACAAACAAGAATGCCAGGTGTAACCTAGCCCTGGTTTCTTCCTGTCTGTTGAACCCCAATCTGGCTTCTAAGCTTCCCTTCGGGACACTAGTCACCTTGCTGGAGTTTTGCCTGAGACCCTGTCATTGGGGGCTGTCCAGGCTTTGCTCCATGTGCTCCCCAGTGGCGCATGTGATGATGTACAGTGATGGTCTGCAGCGACTCTGTGTGGGTCTGAGCTTTCTTTGTGCTGGCCGGTCATGCCTTGCTAGCTCAGGAAGCAGGTGCCTGCGTGACAGTTGCTGCCTCACCTGTGACAGTGGGGGAGGGATGTGCCTGCCCGTGCGTGGCATCTGGTGGTGCAGCCCGGGAAGTTCCCAGCACAGTGGCACAGTGGATGGTCTCGCTGAGCCCTAGGAGTTGACTGGGCTCATGATGGCCACGTGTGACACTGGTCACAGCCTAGACTGGGGGCAACACCCTGCTCCCCAACACCTGGATGCTCCTGCCTGTCAGGTGCTGCCTCTCTGTTTGCACCTTTGTTCTTCCTAACATTTCTTTGTCCAATGTTACTAGGATTGGAACTCAACCTTTTTGCACTTGAGCTATGTCCTCAGCCCTGGGTATTTTTTTTTTTTTTTGTATTTGTATAATTTCCTTTTTCTTTTTCAGCTTTTTTTTTTTTTTTTTTTTTTGGTACCAGGGATCGAACTCGGGTCCTTGCGCTTTGGAGGCAGGCAGTGGAACCACTGAGCTAAATCCCCGACCCCTTTTTTGGCTTTTTGAGACAGGGTTTCACTGTGTAGTTCAGGCTGGCTTTGAACTCAAGGCGATTCTCCTGCCTCAGCCTCCTGAGGGCTGAGAGGATAGGCCTGCACCACCATGCTTGCTTCCTTGTCCCTTTTGATCCCTAACCTGAATTAGCTACTCATGCCGTTGAGTAAATGCCTCAATTTCTCTCAACAAAGTTCGTCTGTTCCTCCCAGTCTCCCCGGTCTCAGTAAATGGCCACCTCCAGTTACTAATTCTGAACCCCAAGATTGAGTTGGGGCTGAGATCCAGCCCATGTTCTAGAGCTTACTCGGTATTTATTTATTCATTTATTTGCTCAGTTGCTTCTTTTTCCCCCCGGTATCGGGGATCGAACTCAGGACCTTGTGCTTGCAAGACAGGTGTGGTACCACTGAGCTAAATCCCCAGCTCTGCTCAGTATTTATTTTGAGACTGCGTCTCGCTGTGTAGTGTGGCTGGCCTTGAACTCACTATGTACCCCAGGTTGGCCTCGAATTCATGGTGATCCTCCTGCCTCAGCCTCCTGAGTGCTGGGACTTCTTGGTTCACACCACCCTGACAAGATGCCTGTGGGTTTTGTTTTGTTTTGTTTTGGTATTGGGAATTAGACCCAGAGCTTTGCACTGACCTCCATCTCAGTCCTTTTTTATTTTTTGAGACAGGGTCTCACTAAGTTGCTGAATTGCCTAAGCTGGGCTTGAAATTGCTGTCATCCTCCTGCCTCAGCCTCCCATAGTACTGGGATTAAGGCTTGTGCCACCATCCCCTGCTCCGTTTGTGTTTCTGATGGCAGGGCTGGCTGAGGCCTGGCTGGCCACCGTTGTTGTCCCGGACTCTTCTCTTCCTCTCATCCTCCCATCAGCCTGTCCAGAGAAGTCTCCCAAGCCCTCACAAGCCCTGTCCGTCCTCTGCCCTGAGTGTTCAAGGGCTCCCTCAGCACTGGGCACACACAGCCCCACTTCTCAGTGTGCCCACCTCCATCTGCTGGCCTCCATGCTGTAATGTGAAACACATTGGGTCAGGAGTTAGAGGCGAGGTGAGGCTTTGGTCTTTTTTTTTTTTTTTTTGGTTTTTTGAGACAGGGTCTTCCTATGTAGTTCAGGCTGGCCTTGAACCCATGGTGATCCTCATGCCTCAGCCTCCTGAGTGCTGGGATTACAGACGCGGGGCACCACACTTGACTGTTCATTTTTATTGAGCCCCTTTTCATCACCTCTGAGTTGATGCCAATGAGGTGACTTGGGGTGTGGCCCCTTGGTAGCCCAGGATGGGGCTGGTCACAGAAAGACCAAGTGACTCTGGAGAGGGTGGCCTGTCCAGAGAGGTGTAGAAGCAGCCTTGGTCACCTCCCCCACACCTGGCCCTGTGCCTCCCTCCCCTGTTGTCCCTGCATTCTGTCCTGTATGATAAACTAGTACTGAGAAGTAATGTGCCTTCGCTGTCTGAGCCGCGTCACCACGTTAAGTGGAAGTGGGGGCCTAGTAGGAACTCAGTGGATAGCCAGGGAGTTGGGTGCACCGGGGCCGAGCTGCTGTCCTCAACGCATGTGCACGCGTCCTTGCCAGACCTGACGCTAATCCTTCAGAGAGTCACAGCTGGATGGTGGGACCGCCAGCTGGTGTCGGGAGGTTGCAGACTTGCTTGGTGTGGGAGAAAGCCCCATATCTGGTCAGAGAAATGTTCTGTGTCATGAGGAAATTAGTTTCGTTGGGGTTGCTGTGAGTGTAGAGAAACCCTGGCCGACATGCTGCACCTTAGAAGATCCCTCACACAGCTCCACCCCAGGGCCTTTGCACCAGCTGGTCCTCTGCCTTTAGATGTGCACTTCGATGTCTCCCCATTACTGAGACTGTCCCAGGAAACCATGATTGAAAGAGCGCCTTCCCTCTGTTACTGCTGTCAACTCATTTGCTTATTTTCTCCTAGCACTTCCACCCCGTTTGTGACATTGTTATATTTATTAGTGTGTCTCTGTCTCTTGGTGGTCCACCCCACCAGGCAGGAACTGTATTCTTTGCCAGCCGCTTGCACGGCACAGCAGGCACATGATTGGTATTTGGGAGGTGATCATGACCTCATCCTCTGCTGGGTGGCTACGCAGGCCCGAGTGACACCCACAGGTTGAGTTCTGTATGTGTCTGTCCTCACCTGGACACCCTTGGCCTCGGTGCCCCTGTTGTGGGTGACTTCTGGCTTCATGCGTCTTGCTTGGTGATGGGGACATAGCTAGCGATCCATGGCCTGGCGGGGTCTGGTGGGCCTGGGCAGCCTTAAACAGGTGAAGGGCCAGAGGCCAGTGGGAGAGCTTTCCATAGCTATTACCCAGGGTGGGGAGTGGGGACTCCTGTCCGGCAGGCAGGTTGAGGGGAAGTGCTTGTGTTCCTGTAGCACAGAGCCCACAGCTCTCTAGCAGTCAGGGAAATCCCTGGCTTTGTTGTGCTCTTAAGTGATTTGTGTTTTTGATACTTGCTTTAGTGCTGGAGATTGAACCCAGAGAATGCTGAGCTATACATCCCTACTCATTTTTTCATTTATTTTTGAGACAAGGTCTTGCTAAGTTACCCAAGCTGAACTCGAACTTGCAGTCTTTCTGCCTCGGCCTCCCAAGTAGCTTGGATTATAGGCTTGTGGCACCATACCGTCCTTAAGTGGTTTTCAAATGAATGAAAATAAAAAAGCGAGGCAATTCCAGTGAATAAAATGATATATAACTCTCAGTGCTAAGAATGATACTTGGTAACAACGCAGCACATCTCCTGGAAAGGTAGGGCCAGGAGACATTGTAATTTGTCATGGTGACTTGGTTCTTAGCTCTGCTACTTACTGTGTTCCAAGGAAAGCAGCACTGGGCTGGGAATGAGCACGTTCCCTCAGACCACACGTGCCTCACTTGTGTTTGGGGGTCACAGGTGAGAGCGCCCCACATGTCAGGTCTGGAGAGGAGAAGTGGGGCTGGTTTCGCTGAAGCCGTGGCCCGCCCACCTGTGGACCTGCCCGAGCACAGCGCACCGCCTGCTGACAAATGAGTCAGTTGGGAACAAGTTTCTCCAGGCCCAGAGTGGAGGGAGACCAGTTGGGGTGCCGGAAATCCAGCCAGTCGAGGGCAGGCTCTCGGGCACAGTACAGACATGGTCCCAGCAGCGGAGTCTGGACAGGGCTGGTGACCTCTCGTGGTCGTGGCCTGCCCTGCTGTGGGTGCCCCTGTGTCCCTTGGTTCATAAGCAAAAGCTAAGAGTGGTGTGAGGGAGGAACTGGGTGTCTCTCCCTCAAGCAGTTGGGGTCCACATTTGAATGTCAGTGGATGTTTCTTTTTTTTTGGTACCGGGGATCGAACTCGGGTCCTTGCGCTTGCGCAGCAGGCAACGAAACCACTGAGCTAAATCCCCGGCCCCAGTGGATGTTTCTTATTTTCAGTGATCTTTTGAGAGCTGGGCATACAGATTGCACCCTACCACTGAGCTACCGTTTTTATTTCAGTGTTTTTTTTTTTTTTGGTACCGGGGATTGAACTCGGGTCCTCGTGCTTGCGCAGCAGGTGGCGAAACCACTGAGCTAAATCCCTGGCCCTTTTTTTTCAATTTTGAGAGAGTCTCACTATGTTGCCCAGGCTGGGCTCAAACTTGTGATTCTCCTGCCTCAGCCTCCTAAGTAGCTGGGATGACAGGAAGTAAGTGATGAGTTTGATGAAGGTGAAAGTAGGTTGAGGATAATGCAGTCTTCAGATACTTTCCTCTTTATTGTTCATTTCCTTGAAGGCATTTCCTGAGCCAGGTGAGGTGGCCCATCCCTATTATCCCAGCACTCAAGAGGCTGAGGCAGGAGGGATCACTGGTAGTTCAAGGCTAGCCTGGGTACATAGTGAGTTCAAGGCCAACTTAAACTACATAGCAAGACCCTGTCTCAAAAAATAAAAATGGTGGGGGCGGGAGATCTTAGCTCAGTGGTGCTGCTGCCTGCCTCTCAAGCGGCTTGTGGTGGTTTGTTTTTTTTTTTTTTTTTTTGGTACTGGGGATTGAACTCAGGACATTGTGCTTTCGAGGAAGGTGCCGGAACCACTGAGCTAAATCCCCAGCTCCCTGTTTGTTGTTTTTTTGGGTCTCTTGGGTGGTATTGGGGCTGGAGTCCAGAGCTTCACATGCTAGTCCAGTGCCTTGCCAGTGAGCTACATTCTCAACCCCCGCCCCGCCCCGGGCCTTTGCATTGAGCTGCATCCCCAGCTTTTTGAGATAGGATCTTGCTAAATTGCCCAGGCTGGGTTTGAACTCATGATCCTCTTGACTCAGCCTCCCAGAGTGCTGATTTTACAGGTGTGTGGCACCTTGTCTAGAACCTTTTATTTTTTATTTTGAAGCAGGGTCTCACTAGGTTACCCAGCCTGGCCTCAAATTTGCACTCCTGCCTCAGCCTCCTGAGCACCTGGGATTGCACACATGTGGTGCTGAGCCTGGCTTGGTGTGGGTTCCTTTTAGGGGGCCTTCTGTGCTTGGACTTAAGTGTGTATTGCTGTTATAGCAGAGTGGCACTGGGCCCAGGTGCGCCTGATTCTGCCACTACCTCATCCTTCTGGTCCTTGTGCTTAAAGCTGCCTCTTCTTTTTCAGTGACGCCAAGGTTTCCACATGTGGGTGCGTGGTGTTCTGGTCACTGGGCCCCTGTTCATGTGACGAGGCCAAGTCACTTCCTGACCCACTTGCTCTGGGAACCAGGGAGCCCACTTTCCTCCCATGGGCTCCTGGTGCTGACTGGCGGTCTCTGCTTTCAGCTGCTAGGTCCGTGCCCAGAGCCCTTTGCGTCCTGTCGCGTCTCCCTGGCTGCTCGCCCAGGTTCCCAGACTCTGTCCTGCTTCCAGAGGCCTTGGATGCCCTGGACCCCGGGTACTGCACATCTGGATTGGCTCCTGCACAGACATGTGCTGGTCACGCTTGCCATTTTGCTTGTGTCCCCTTGTCCTTTGCTTCATTCACCTGCGACGTATGACCCTCAGATTTGCCACTGGTCTTGGTGTTGTAGAGAGTTGTCCTGCAAGTGGCTTAGCGTAGAGGAACTTTGTAGGAATCTAGGCAGCACCGCAGAAGCCACCCGCAATGGCAAGGCCAGAGGGCTGACCTTGCTGAAAACACCAGGTCTTTAATTCGGAAAGAAAGAGCCTGGGACATTGGGCAGTGGGGAAGAGGTTGTTCCCGCCTTCAGATCCCCTTCTCTCCTGTAGTTCCAGGCTCAGCTTGCATAGAGTTCCATGGTGTACTAATCCCTCTCCCATTAGTAATAGGAGACTTCAGATGGGGGATTTATAGGGGCCGGCATCTCCTTGGCCCACAACTCTGGAGGCTAGAAGTCTAGGGCATGGTGACAGTGTCCAGCGAGAGGCAGCTGTGGGTTGGATGCACTTTTACCACAGTCTGCCTACCTGCAAAGCCATAGCCAGCCTGTTTCATTGTGGTTTGAGACAGGGTCTCACTAAGTTGCCCAGGCTGGCCTCAGCCCTCCGAGTAGCTGGGCAGACAGGCCTGGTCTGTATAACCCATTCTCATTGTAACTAGGACTCTGCCCTCTGGTCCGGTCACTGCTGATTAGACCCCACCTCCCAGCACTGCCACTCTGGGAATTAGGGTTCCAGCATGTGAATTCTGGGGGGGCACAGTCAAGCCATAGCACCTATGCTCTGAGCCAGCTCCTGGTGGGGCCTGACCCACCCTAGGCTTTAGGAGTGGCTGGCTGGCCCGGGGCTTGGCAGCAGCCTTCCCATAGCTCAGCTCCCTCATGCACATACACGTGTGTGTGTGTGTGTGTGTGTGTGTGCGTGCGTGCGTGCGTGCATGGACGTGTGAGAAGCTCAGTGAATCTGGCTGCTGGACTAAGTGGGAGATTGAGGGGCTTGCTGTGAGTGACGCTCCCGGTGACACCAGATTGGCCCTGAGCAACTTCTCTGTAACCCTTCGACCTGGGCGGGGCCCCTGCTGGTCAGTGCTTTGCAGCTGTCAGCTCCTGTCCTGTCCTGTCCTCTAAGCCTGGGGAAGCTCAGGTCCCTCTCCAGCCTGGCAGGTGGCAACCCTGGCTGCATGGCATGGCCTTGTGACCATAGCTTTTCTTCCGGACCCCAGTGGCCCTGAACTAGAGGCAGTATGGGCCAAGGGAGTGAGTCCAGGATGACTCCACCACTGAGTCCAGACTTCTTTCTCTAGCTAGACCCACTTTCCCTGTCACTAAGGTGTCCTCACCAGTTGTAAGTATGGGGAGGCAGCGGCATGTCACGGTTCTCTGGATTTGAAAATGTCCCTATATCTTCATGACCTTGAGGTAGATAAAAGATCCCCTCTCTTTTTCTGTGGTGCTGGGAATCAAACCCAGGGCCTGTTACATGCTAGCGAAGCACGATACCCCTCAGCTCCAGGCCCAAACTTTTTTTCTTTTTCCTTTTTGGCAGTAGAGTAAGCCCCCAACTTAATGAACATTTGAGTTGTGAACTTTCACAGATACAAATGGGCCTCACATTATAAACATTAGTAGATGTGAACAAACGCAGAAGTAGCTCACATGTCTGCCAGTTAAAAGTTCATTTACAGTATCTGTGTGTGTGTATACTTGGTTTTTTATGCTTTACATTATATATTTGTGTCAGAGGTGTAGTTGGACTTACAAAGGAATCCAACTTATAAACTTTTTTTTCTTTTGGTACTGGGGATCGAACTCGGGACCTTGCACTTGTGATGCAGGTGGCAGAACCACTGAGCTAAATCCCCAACCCTAAACTTCTTGAACTTACTGTACTAAAGATAAAACTTGGGGCCTTTACATTGGGAGGCTAAGGCAGGAGGATTCCAAGTCGGAGCCTAATATGACCAACTCGTAGCTTAGTGTGAAGACCTGGGGTGCAATCCCTAGGACCACCCGGGGGGGAAAAAACTTGACCAATTGGCCATCATTAGAATTAAGAATTTCTCGGGCTGGGGATTTAGCTCAGTGGTTCTGCTGCCTGCCTCGCAAGCGCAAGGTCCCCAGTTTGATCCCTGGTACCAAAAAAAAAAAAAAAAAAAAGAATTAAGAATTTCTCTTCATCACAAGATTCTACTGTGGGTGAAAAGAGGCCAGTCACAAAAAAAGTGGGGGAGTTGCAAGTACATGTCTCCAGTAAAGAGCAGAAACCTGGGCACGTCACAGAAGGGGGGCTGTGCAGGCCCAGTCAGCACAGGGAGCGGAGCTATGCTGGGAGCACCAGGGAAATGGAGATGAGAGCCAAGAGGGGCCACCGCCAGTCCCCCAGGACCACAGCACCAAGATGTGGGCTGCTCATCACTGCCTCTGTGCGCCTGCACATGTGTGGATCACATTCAGCTTTGCCCCGGAAGTACATGCCTGTCCAGCAGATGGCGCTGTGCGTGGCAGCTCAGCTCCTGTGGCCAGCCCTGGTCCGGGACCTCTGGGAAGGTGAGGAGGGACAGAAGGAATCTTCACCATGGCCAGCAGCAGGCGTTACTGGTGGACACACTGATGAGCAAGAGGACACTGCAGGATCCTCCTTTTAAAAATGTTTCAGTTTTTTAAGTATACATTTGTGATGCCTAATAAGTGCATTCATTGTGGGAAGTTGACATCCATCTACGGCATCTCAATCCTTTTTACTTCTCCCCTTCTCCGTCTTGTCTGTCCCCATCCCCAGAAACCCTTCCCTGCTCCACAAAAATCTGTTTCCTAGCCATCATTTATTTTGCTTTTTAAATCCTTTGTACTTTGGCTTTCTCATGTAAGGGAGCCTGTGTGCTCTCACGCTTCAGTGTCTGGTGGCACTGGGATTCTCTGGAGTTGCATTCAGGAGTAGGTGATGCTAATCTCCAAGTCACAGTTTCCCGGGGAATCCCGTGGGCACCCACCTGCCTTTGTGTGGTCTAGGATTCTCCCGCTGTGGGCCCCCAGTCGGGACGCTGGTGGGTAAGGTCAGGTGTGCTTAGAGCCTGGACTGAGGCATATGGAGCCGCTTCCCAGGCCCCCCACCAGTGTTGGCCCAGCCAGGGCTTGAGCAGGGTCAAGGTCTGCGTCCTGGGTGGGTGACTCCCTGTGCTGTGGGTCTGTGGGTCTTAGGGTGAATGCACATGGTGTCTGTGCTCCCAGGGCCCCTGTACTGCTGCTCCCAGGACCCTGAGCTCCCAGCCCAGGGATGAGTTGGCTGATGGCCCCACATGCTTGTTGGGCTCACTGTCGCCTGAGGAGACGCCACCCTCAACCTCTTGGAAAACTGAGCGTCTCAGAAGTAGACATTGTCACATTGGGCCACAGAGGTCTCTTTGGAGTAGGATCTTCTGATGAGGTTGGCACTGCTGTGGGGAGCAAGCATTCCTAGGGTCCAGGGCAGCATCTGGTATGTGGTGGGCGGAAGTCGGGGGAAGGCCTATGCTAAGCACAGACATGAGTCTGTTGAGCTGTGATTTCAGGGTCACGCCCAGGGTGTGCTCGCCAACCTGCCTACCTTTTTAAATTTACTTTTGGTTTTGTTTTTGTTTTTGGTACCAGGGATCCAACTCAAGACCTTGCGCTTGCAAGGCAGGCGATGGGACCACTGAGCTAAATCCCTGGCCCCATACTTTTGGTTTTTTGAGACAAGATAACCCTAGCCAAGACTGGCCTCCACCTTGAACTTGACATCTTCCTGTCTCAGCCTCCTGAGTGCTAGTGTTATAGGCGCGGGTCACTGTGTGTCCATCCCCAGGTGTCTGCTTCATTGGAGAGGTGGACTCCTGTGTGGGGTGGATTGTTTGGCTGTCAGTTTGAGTTTACCTGACTCAGGATAAAGAGCTTTGGGTGTGAAAGAAGCTGTAAACCTCTGAAGGACACAGGATTTGGAGGTCTGTGGCAGCGGCGTTGTCTTTCCACTGCTTTGGAGCCCTCTGTGGCCTGAGAGAGGGACATGGGGATGACAGGTCCAGAGGAGCCATGGCCGTGTCCACCTACTGTCTCCAGGCAGAGCACCTGCGAGTCCTCCCTGCAGGCAGTCCCAGCCGGGCTCCAGACAGCAGGCAGCATTTTGGGAGGTCGAGTGGGCATAGCGCTGTCACTGGGCAGAGCCTGGGTGCATCTCAGAGTTGGACAGAACCAGTCTCCAGCAGGATATGTGCACCTCACATAGAGCAGAGCCAGGGCAAGTTGTGTTTCCCGGAGTTTCTCTGTTGTAAAACAAAGTTTGTTTTTCCATAAACTCCCTGGCTCTTGGATTTTTTGGAAGGGATTGTGAGCTGGGGATTCTGATTCCCCCATGCAGGTTTTCTTCAGACCCTGGAAGCCAGGGTCTTGATCTTTGGAGAAGTTAGGAAGCTGAGAGGAGAATGGAGTGGAGGAGGTTTCTTTTTCTTTTTCTTTTTCTTTTTCTTTTTTCTTTTTTCTTTTTTTTTTTGGTACTAGGGATGGAACTCAGGACCTTGTGCTTGTGAGGCAGACACAGTACCACTGAGCCAATCCCCGGCCTTGGAGGAGGTTTCTTCATTGTAGCATATCTGTGTTTTTTTGTCCTATCCATCCATCCATCCATCCATCCCTCTGCCTATCACCTACCTACCTACTTATCTGTCTATCCTCCATCTATCTGTCTATCTATTTATGAGGCAAGGCCTTGCTATCTTGCCCAAGCTGGCCTCTAACTTCTGGTCTCAAGTGATCTTCCTGCCTCAGCCTCCTGAGTTCCTGGGACCACCATGCCTATTTTTTTCAGGATTGACTGGAGCACTGGCCACTGGTCCTTGCCCTGTGGAGATTTCCGGTCCTTTGTTCTCTGATTTTCCAGGAAAATGAAATGATTTAGTTTGAGCTTTTGAGTTAATCTCCTTTCACATTAAAATTTTTTTCAATCAAGGGAATTTAAAATGTTCCCACACTCCTCCTTCTGTTCTATGAAGAGTCACAAAGAGGTTTATTAGGCAGAACTTCAAAGGTGCACATTCAGGAGACCAAAAGAATTAAGATTGTTATATACATGTACTAACGATGAATGTAATCTTTATGTCCTGCCAGTATGTACCAATAAAAACAAAAATAAAAATTTAAAGGTATACAGCGAGAATAGAATATGGGCCCGAGAGAGAGGTGTGCTTCTTACACTCATGTAGAATTTGCTCAGGGCCAGAAGCACTGAGGAAAGTTTAGGCACAGGTGATCCATTCCAAAAGACAGAAGGCAGCAGAACCTAAAAATCAGATTTATGAAGTGCGCAGCGGGAGAGGTGCTTTGAAAACAGGCAAGGTGTGTCAGGAGGGTGTGCAGCGGAGCCACCTCCCTGGCAGTGAGGGGCAGCCAGGAGGCATGAGGGGACAGAGGGCCATTCTTTTCTTGTCCTTTGCTAGGCCAGCAGCACTTAACCTCGGTGTCTAGTGGGATCGAGGTGATTTTAGTTTCTGTATTCCGTTTGTGTTTTCCAAATGTGAGCAGTGTGGATTTATTAAAGATTTATTAAGGCGGGCCAGGGATTTAGCTCAGTGGCTCCACGCCTGCCTCGCAAGTGCAAGGTCCTGAGTTCCATCCCCGGTACCGCAAAAAAAAAAAAAAAAAAAGATTTATTAAGGCTACATCTTAGTCTCTTAGGGCTGTGATCACAGAATGCCTTAGACTGGGTGGCTTGTAAACAACAAAAATTCATTTCTCAGCCGGGAGGCTGGGAAGTCCAAGGTCAAGGTGCCAGCAGATTTGGTTATGGTAAGGGCCCGCTTCCCTGCAGATGGCGCTTTTTCTGTTGCGTCTTCACATAGTGGAAGGGGTCAGGGTCTCTCTGGGTTCCCTTTACCCTAAAAGAACTAATCTGCTTGGTGGGTGGTGCACACCTATAACGCCAGGACCCTGGGAGGCTGAGGGAGGAGGAATGCAAGTTAGAGTCCACCCTGGGTAATTTATTGACTTAGGAAGACCCTGTTTCAGAATAAAAATAAAGGGCTGGCAATAAGCTTAGTGTGAAGGCCCTGGGTTCAATCCTCAGTACCTCCAAAAAAAAAGGGAACAAAAGGAAGAAAGAAACTAATCCCTGTTCATGTGGGCCCTGCCTCCTAGTGCCATTGCATTAGAGAGTAGTGTTAGATGTAGGAACTGGGAGGGGAAGGCACAGGCAGCCAGGCTGTGACCAGCCATGCGGCTGTACCACAGACTGGGAGAATCTGAAAAGTGAACCTTACTGTAGGAAACGTTTACACTGTCTGTCAGCGGGCTGGGGCTGTCACAGTGAGAGGTATGGCATTCGCCTAGCCTGCAGGAGGCCTTGGTTGGGTTCAATCCCCACCACTCCTTCCCCCAAGACCCCCCAGAATCAGCGTGTTGCCCTATTTTAGCAAGAGTGATTTATTGGCATCATCAGATATCTTAGCTGATCTTTGGATATGTGGAGCTGATATTTGGGTATGTACTGCCTCTACATATCAGTTTTTAGTATACAGCATTAGTCATCAAACTTCAGACATTTGAGTATCACTCTTAATTTATTTGAAATATGGAGCTCTTATTTGTGTAATACTTTAAGTCAACATACTTTTTAAATTATTTTTTGGTGTGCTGGGAATCAGACCATCAAATCCAGGACCATGCACATGCTAAGCACATGCAAAAGCTGGGCGTGGTGGCACATGCCTGTAATCCCAGTACTTGGAGGCTGAGGCAGGAGAATTGCCATGAGTTCGGGGCCAGTCTGAGCTACATAGTTAGTTCAAGGGCAGCCTGAACTACCTAGCAAAAGCCTGTCTCAAAAAACAAACAGGGCCGGGGATTTAGCTCAGTGGTTCAGCCACCTGCCTCACAAGTGCAAGGACCCAAGTTCTATCCCTGGTACCAAAAAAAAACAACAAAACAACCCAAACAAGTAAATAAATAGACATGCTAAGCACATACTGTACCATTGAGTTACACCCCAAACCCTGAATTTCCTTTTTTTACCCCTCCCTTTCAGCACTGAGGATTAAACCCAAGGCTTTTGCATTGAGCTACATTGAAGTTCTTTTATTTATACATGTATGTATAAAAATTTTAAAGTTTTATTTATTTATTTTTAATATTGAGACAGGACTTTGCTTTTGCTAAGTTGCCTGAGCTGGGCTAGAACTTGTAATCCTTTTGCCTGAGCCTCCCAGAGTGCCAGGATTAACAGGTGTGTGTCACCATTCCTGGCTAGAGTTCACTTTTTATTTATTTTTATTTATTTTTTGGGGTTTTTTTTTGTTGTTGTTCTTTTTTGGTACCAGGGATCGAACTTGGGACCTTGCGCTTGCAAGGCAGGTGGCGTTATTTTTGGTTTTTTGAGACAGGGTCTCACTGTGTAGTCCAGGCTGGCCTCCAACTCATGGTAGTCCTCCTGCCTCAGCCTCTTGAGTGCTGGGATTATAGGCATGCACCACCATGCCCCACTGAAATTCATTTTTAAATTCTTTTATTTATTTATTTATTTTTGGTACTGGGGATCGAACTCAGGTCTTTGCGCTTGCGCAGCAGGCGCCAAAACCACTGAGCTAAATCCCTGGCCCTAAAACTTAATTCGTTTTCTTTTTTTTTTTTTTTTGGTACCAGGGATTGAACTCGGGACCTTGCACTTTCGAGGCAGGCACCGGAACCACTGAGCTAAATCCCTGGCCCTCGTTTTATTTTTCTAAATTCAGTTGTTCTAAAGCAAAGTTGGTTTCCCCGTCTTCATTGAGAAACCAGTGTAATCTGCTGTGAATATTTGCTCTGGTTGAGACTGTGGGATTCCAGTCCGTGCTCCTTGTCCCCTTGGTCTTGCACTGTTTTGTTTTTTTTTTTTTGACAGGATCTCACGCTAGCCTAGGCTGGCCTCGAACTCTAGGTGATCCTCCTGCTTCAGCTTCCTGAGTATTAGGATTACAGGGCTTGTCCTCCTCTTTTGCGAAATAGGAAGATTAGCAGGTGTGGAGCCAGGTGAAGGGATGTTAGCAGCACTGAGCCACTCTCTGGGTTGGAGCGGGAAGCTGGCCAGGGAGGCTGACGTGCCTGGTGGTGAG
Source organism: Heterocephalus glaber (assembly GCF_053883595.1). Taxonomy (NCBI): domain Eukaryota; kingdom Metazoa; phylum Chordata; class Mammalia; order Rodentia; family Bathyergidae; genus Heterocephalus; species Heterocephalus glaber. Next base: position 8,099,835 of record NW_028258457.1, on the reverse strand, counting down.
GCGGGGCTGAGCTGATCTTGTGTGCCCAGGATACGTTACCTTCTCCAGAGGAGTCATGGAAGGGCTTGAGGCCAGGCCACCTCCTGCCTGCCCTGCACCTGCCTGGGACCCCACACTGACCTGTGCTTCTTCCCAGCAGGAGGCCGCTGTCTGCAGCTCCTGTGAAGATGTCCACTCCAGACCCACCCCTGGGCGGAACTCCTCGGCCAGGCCCTTCCCCAGGCCCAGGCCCCTCACCTGGAGCCATGCTGGGCCCTAGCCCTGGCCCCTCACCGGGCTCAGCTCACAGCATGATGGGGCCTAGCCCCGGGCCTCCCTCAGCAGGACACCCCATCTCCACGCAGGGGCCTGGAGGGTACCCTCAGGACAACATGCACCAGATGCACAAGGTAGGGATCCTGCCCCTCCCCGCAGTCTGTGTCAAGCTCCTTGCTGTCCCCTAGCCCTGCACATGAGGCTGGCCTCTCACCAGAGCAGCCCAGCTTGGCTCTAGCTCCCTCTCGGGCCACTGCTGTGAACTGAAGGCTCCGGCATGAGTCAGTCCTAAGCACAAGGGTGACCGGTCATCCCTCTCTGTGTCCCCCCCCCCCCCACAGTGTTCTATATGGGAGATTCTGAAATTTTCTTTAATCCCAGAAGAAAATACACCCCAGCCAGCAGCCCCCACCTCGTCAGGGAACACGTGCCGAGGCCCTCAGCCTGACGATGAGTGCAGAGCAGGGCCACCTCTGCCAAGGCAGCGGTGCGCACTCCCTCTCTTAAAGTCTCTGCTCTGTGCACCAGCGCCTGTAGGAAAGGAGACAGTGCTTTCTCTCAGTGCCCCTAGGAGCCTGAAGATGCAGTGCCAGCTGCTGCTCCTCCCTCCCAGGCTGTCTGCTGTTTGCACCTCATGCCCCCTGACGCCCAGCCTGCAGGCCCCCAGGTCTCGGGGTGCTGTCCCATTTTATTTAAGGAAGCAGGGACTGCACGCCCATCCCTCCCTCCCTCCTGACCGTACTTGCAACCCCTTCTTCCTGCCTGCCCATATCCTGGCCAGTGATAGCCAGCCTTTTAGAGCAGGGGGCCTGAACTACTACCCCAAACCCACTTATTTATTGAAAAGTGCCAGCTCTGCAATGGAAATTGAATACTGAGGGTTTAGTTTAGAAAAAGAAACAACATGGGGACAAGATGGAGTTGATACAGGTCTTGAAGTGCAGCCTGCAGCAAGTCACTGGCCACGGTGGCCTCTGTGGCTTGCTGCGAGTTTTCTTCAGGGCCAATGATGTGAGGGTTGGTACATTGGTGGGAGAAGACAAATACGGCAACAAATACTATGAGGACAACAAGCAATTCTTTGGCCGTCACCCATGGGTTATGTACACCACCGAAATGAGTGGCAAAAACACTTTCTGGGATCTGGACGGAAGCATGCTGCTTCCCGAGTGGCATCGCTGGCTTCACAGTATGACTGATGACCCTCCAACAACTCACCCTCCGATGGATTATAAATTCATCTGGAGAAACCATAAGTTCAGTGTGACCGGCACTCCAGAACAGTATATGCCTTATACCCCCACTAGAAAGAAGATTCAGGAATGGGTCCCACCTTCCACACCGCACAAAGAAAGACGATGAGGACCAGCTGCAACATGTAAAATACGGGCTTTCCATGGAACTGCCCTTTTATTGTCTACTGTTAACTTGATTAAAATTGTTTCACCAGGAAAAAAAAAAGAAACAACATGTGTGCCATAGGTTCACCACCACTGTGCTAGACTCTTTTTTTTTCCTTTGGTACTGAGGATCGAACTCGGGACCTTGTGCTTGAGGCAGGTGGCAGAACCACTGAGCTAAATCCCTGGCGCTGAAGTTTCTTTTTTGAGACAGGGTCTCACTGTGTAGTTCAGGCTGGCCTCAAACTCATGGCGATCCCCTTGCCTCAGCCTTCCAAGTGCCCATGTCCTAGATATATGTGCTACCTGGGGCCTAGCAGGGGCCGGCAGAAGGGTGGATGGTGCCCCTTCAGCAGCCACTCCCCCTGGGGGATGCTCTCCCTGCTGAGTGCCGGAAGTCACCCTTGGCCATCGCCAGCGCTTGCCCGCGTGGGGAGGTACAGGGATTGGGGGTGTAACATGCTGTTTAACCCTCCCGGGCAGACCTGTCTGTCTGTCCCTCGAATGTATAGTCTCCCAAGGCACAGGCTCCTCAGTCCACAGGTCCCTGGGCAATTTCCTGTCACTGTGCTGGGACCCCGGTGTCCTGGCTGAGATGGCTCTGACCAAGAGCCAGTCCAGGTGTCTTTTTCCTCGAGGGACTCTGCCTGCCCTTCCCGGTTCCTTACTCAAGCTGCCCTCTGCCCACAGGCCACCAGGGTCCCCCTCTTTGGGTGGCATTTGTAGTATGTGGATCTGCCTGACTGTGCCTTAGAGCTGGGCCCCGGGGTCCTGTTGATGTTCAGGAGATGCTGGGCAGCCTGGGGTGGTGACGGTGCTGTCATTCCCCCTGCAGCCCATGGAGTCCCTGCATGAGAAGAGCATGTCGGAGGACCCACGCTACAACCAGATGAAGGGCATGGGGATGCGCTCGGGTGGCCACGCAGGCATGGGCCCCCCACCCAGCCCCATGGACCAGCACTCCCAAGGTACAGCTCTCCTTTCCTGTCCTGTTCCAGTCACACACCAGAGCCCTCACCTGGTTTCTCGTCAGGGCTCCACAGAGGGACTGTGGAAGCCTGGGGGTGGCTGGAGGGGGCACTGCACTCTTCTGGCCCTCTCACCTTGGAGCCACCCCACGGAGGCACACAGCAGGACAGAGGGTGCTCAGGCTGGTGCTAGGGGAGGGCTCCTGTGCTACCCTGAGCCCATGGGAGGTGAGGATTCTTGGGAGCCTTGGGACTCTGTCCTAACCAGCCCTGCAGTGTCTGCTGTTCGGGGCCATTGAGAAGTGGAGTAGCCGATGATCTGTGGTGCCCACAGGCCACCGGGAGGTACACAGGAACGGAGATGGGGGACTGGGCCTGGCTGACCAGAGGACGTGTACCCCGCCCAGCCCTGCAGGAGGGCCACCCTGAAGAGAGCCTGGGCTTTGTGTCCCAGCCTCTGCACAGACCTGAAATGGAGCCTGAACCGCACTGCTGAGCGGGCCACCCGAGAGGCTGTGACTTGGGACCCATCTGGCTGCTCACTGTCCCGGGCAATGTAGATGTGGCAGGTTACCATCTCTGCCTTCGAGACCTCGGCTTTGACCCCACCCTGTCCTCTCCCTGCAGGTTACCCCTCGCCCCTGGGCGGCTCCGAGCATGCCTCCAGTCCTGTTCCAGCCAGCGGCCCATCTTCGGGCCCCCAGATGTCGTCTGGGCCAGGAGGGGCCCCGCTGGACGGCACTGACCCCCAGGCCTTGGGGCAGCAGAGCCGGGGCCCCACCCCATTCAACCAGAACCAGCTGCACCAGCTTCGGGCACAGATCATGGCCTACAAGATGCTGGCCAGGGGACAGCCCCTGCCTGACCACCTGCAGATGGCCGTGCAGGGAAAGCGGCCCATGCCTGGGATGCAGCAGCAGATGCCCACGCTACCTCCGCCCTCTGTGTCTGCCACAGGGCCTGGGCCTGGCCCTGGCCCTGGCCCTGGCCCTGGCCCTGGCCCTGGCCCGGGACCAGCACCTCCAAATTATAGCAGGCCTCATGGTAAGGCCCAGCATCCCTGGTGCCCGGGATTGGGTGGGCAGCCAAGTTAACTGGCTGGAGTGTGGCTGGCAGTGGCTGGCAGTCCTGGGCTACTGCCGGGTGCTTCCTGCCCCTCAGGCAGGCCCCGCAGCTATTGCCATTCATACCACTTCTCCAGCTGCCCCTCGCCTCTCACCAGAGGCTGGTGGGTGTATGTCCCCAAGAAGGTGGGCACGGGTGGGTGCAGGTGTGAATGCAGCTCCCCTCTCATTCTCCTTTGTTTTGTCTTGCATGTAGGTATGGTAGGGCCCAACATGCCTCCCCCAGGACCCTCAGGTGTGCCCCCCGGGATGCCCGGCCAGCCCCCTGGAGGGCCTCCCAAGCCCTGGCCTGAAGGTAGGTCCCACCTTCCTCAGTGGCATTTGTGTGGCCTGCTCCCCATCATGAGCCTGGCCTGTGCCGGCCCTGAGACAAGCTTGTCAGAGAGAGGGCCGGGTTGCTTCACCCAGCAGAAGCCCACAATTTCCTGCTACCTTCTCTGGGTGTCAGTGTCACCGACCAGTTCCCAGAGCCTGCTCCCTGGTTCGTGCTCCTTGTTGTGTGGGTTGAAGTTGTCCTGGGTCTCTGGGAACCAGTGACAGCCAGAGGAGGACAGTGAACAGGGCTACCATGTGACTCAGAGCAAAGCCTGTGAGATGTGTGGTGGCTGCCACAGACGAGCTCCTTGGGTATGTAGCCTGCCCCCTTTCTTTGTGAGAGCATCCCTTTGCGGGGTGAGGACAGCTGGGTTCCCATTGCCATTACTGAGCTGTGTGGCCTTGGCCCAGCCCTCTCTGGCTCTGTGTCCCATCTGCTTGGGCTCCAGGCCATGGGCAGCATAGCCTTCTTCCTGTGCGCTCGTGGTCTGAGGTGTAGGGATCGGCACTGAAGAGCTGGGGTTCACTGGGCCTGGAGGGCAGTGGCCTCACCTCAACTGTGGGATACTGTTATGGACCCCAGGGACACAGCGCTGCAGACAGGACTGAACCCTGTCTAGCATTCGTACCTGTAATAAAGTTCAACCTGTCAGTCACAGAGCGCAACAGTTCCTAATAAAGTAGAACAGACACTGCACACTGTAAGGAAAGGTAGGAATGTGCGCTGTCCTAAGTAGCTCCCCACGGCACACCCACCTGTCTGGTGGCCACGTGAGCTGACACTGTGCCTGCAGGCTGAGGTGGAGTGAGGTGAATGATGTAGGCATTGTGACACTGCTTCTCTGAGTGGCACGTGATTTAAAATGGACAGATTGGCTAGGTGTAGTGGCTTGTGCCTGTGATCCCAGCACTAGAGAGACTGAGGCAGGAGGATGGCTGCGAGTTTGAGACCAGCCAGAGCTACAATAGTCTCCAAAAATGAACAGAAAAACAAAAACGGACAAATAGTTGGTCATGTATTTTCTGACCGTGGTTGCCCGAGGGTAGCAGAGACAGATGAGGAGGTTGTACTGGGGAGAGCAGTGGCAGGAAAATGCCACCCCGGAGGTTGCAGTACAGAAGGACTGGACCCTGGGCCGCTGGCTCTGGTAGGGAAGGCTGGAGGTGAGGGCGCCTGCTGGGGCGTCGGGGCAGCCTCCGTGAGAGGTGGGAGATGGGGGTCTGTCCTCAGGCATGAGCGACCGCGGGCTCTGCGTTTCCACCCAGAACCGACCGAGCTCAGCGTGGCCCTCCCGCCCACCTCTCCCCAGGCCCCATGGTGAACGCTGCTGCTCCCACGAGCACCCCTCAGAAGCTGATCCCCCCACAGCCGACGGGCCGTCCTTCGCCCGCACCCCCTGCCGTCCCACCCGCTGCCTCGCCTGTGATGCCGCCCCAGACCCAGTCCCCGGGGCAGCCGGCCCAGCCTGCGCCCTTGGTGCCACTGCACCAGAAGCAGAGCCGCATCACTCCCATCCAGAAGCCCCGGGGCCTGGACCCCGTGGAGATCCTGCAGGAGCGCGAGTACAGGTGAGGCCGCTTCCCTGCTCTCACTGTGTAGTCTAGACAGGCCTTGAACTTTATCCTCCTGTCACCCTCTGAGTATTGGGATTGATTACAGGCTTCTGCCACCTTGCCTGGTTCCACACAGCTAATTGAACCCTCTTTTTTGCAATTGATTTATAACACATTCATTCCATGGGTTAAAGTCAGCCCTTAGCTTCTTACTATCTGTCCAATACACCCTCTGTTCACTCCCTGCCCGTGCTCTGTCCTTATACATTCCCACTTCTTATTCTTTGTTGAGTTAAACTTATTTGTGCCCCAGGGCCTTTGCACAGACTGCCTGGTTTCTGGCCACTCACACCTCAGTATTTACTTTCCTGTCCTGCATGGCCTCCATCCTAAGGATGCTGTGAGTGCCATAAAACTAACAAGCATGCTTGTTTGTCCCATTCACTGCAGATTCTACACCCAGAATGGCCCTTGGTGCACAGTAGGTCCTCAGTACCTAAGTGGGAGACTACACAAGGTTCCACTCTCATTGTACCTTAGACCAACCCTGAGGGGTTGCCCTGGAGTCTCCTCAGTTCCTGGCTGAGCAGAGGCCCACAGCCTCTCTGTCCTCCGTGTTGGGCTGGGCCGGGACCCAGTTGGCCTGCTGCCCCGGGCTGGCTCACCCTGTTGCTGCATGGCCCCCTGGGTCCTGTTGGCTGTGGTCCCTGTGGCAGGTCCTCAGGAGCCCTACATGGCTGCCCCATGTCCGCTGGCATCTTCTCTGAGGGTCTCTGCCTGCCCAGAGGGATGGACTTTTCAAAAGCTGTGGCCCGGGCCCCAGGATTTAGCTCAGTGGTTCTGCCACCTGCCTCGCAAGTGCAAGGTCCCGAGTTGGATCCCAGTACCAAAAAACAAAAAAAGCTGTGGCCCTAGGTGGTTACCAGGGGCTCGCCTCTCACTGCCTGTCTCTTTCCTGTCTTGCCCAGGCTGCAGGCTCGCATCGCACACCGCATTCAGGAACTTGAAAATCTCCCCGGCTCCCTGGCTGGGGATCTGCGAACCAAAGCAACCATCGAGCTCAAGGCCCTCCGGCTGCTGAACTTCCAGCGGCAGGTAAGTGTGTGCCCTGGCACTGAGGGACAGCTTCCTGGCAGGGTCCCCGGTTCCAGGCTCCGCCTATGGTGCTAAGGCAGCCTTGTCTTCACACCCGCCTTGGCTCCCTGCCTGGCCCTCTGCGTGCTGTGCACGTGGCTGACGCAGGAGACCTGGCTGATGTCTCCCAGTGCATTTGCCTGGCCCGTAGAGTCTGTTTGTGTGGCGTCCCTCTGCTGGGGTGTCCAGATCCTGCCCTGACCGAGGACGTCTCCAGACATCCTCTCTCCCCACCGCAGCCGTGGCTGTCAGGCAGTCACCAGGGTCCTCTGGCACCTGTGCCATGGCCCCTGTACACCATGCCAGCGTCTCCTGTCTCCCATAGCTGCGCCAGGAGGTGGTAGTGTGCATGCGCAGGGACACGGCCCTGGAGACAGCCCTCAATGCCAAGGCCTACAAGCGCAGCAAGCGGCAGTCCCTGCGTGAGGCCCGAATCACCGAGAAGCTGGAGAAGCAGCAGAAGATCGAGCAGGAGCGAAAGCGGCGCCAGAAGCACCAGGTTCATCCCCAGGGCTGCACTGCCCGCCCTGCCCCTGGCTTCCCTAGCATTAGGAGGAGCCCTGCGTGCTGAGAATACATTGGTGGACAAAGACCCAGGGGCACGTTGGGAAGGTGGAGGATGGGAAGCAGGGACCAAGGGGAGGAGAGGGCTTGGATAGCGTTAGTTGCTGTCTTCATTGTTGGGACACAGGACCTGACCCCCGAGAGGTGGAGGAGGAAAGGTTTGTTTTGACCCAGGGCTCAGAAGTTTCAGTCCTTGCACAATTGGCATGCATGGTGGGAGGTTTGGGGGAGGAAAGCAGAGAGGAAGGGAGGAGCTGGGAGGGAGGCCTGACCCGCTCCGCATAGCCGCCCATGATCCCCCCCCCCCCCGGCGGTCTGTCCTCTTCTGAGTCTCGCCTTGAGCCCATGAGGCTTGGGGACATCCAGGTGTAAACCATGACACTGGATGGGGACATGAGTGCTCTCCACAGGGGAGGTCCTGGGGCTGGGCGTTCCTCTGCCTACGCTGGGCAGCAGAGCAGGTGACGGAAGCCGGAGGGGACAGGAAGGTGTTGGGTGGATTTGTGGGTCTGCGGGGCACTTGGGCTTTTGCTCCAAGTGAGCCAAGCACTGTGGAGGGTTCTGAACAGCAGAGGGGCTGAAACAAATTAGATTCTGCAGGGTCAGTCAGGTAGGGTTTGGAGATAAAGGAGCTCCTTTTTTATTTCTTTTCTAAGCTTTTTTGAGTGATGTAGTTTAAAATAGTGTAGAAAATCGCCAATATTCAGTGTTAGCCACTGTTAACATTTTGGTATTTATCGTTCTAGCTTTTTTTACTCCGTGTACATTGTAACCAAAAGTTAAATGCAACAGTGGCACCGCACCTGCCTTGCAAGTGCAAGGTCCTGAGTTTCATCCCCGGTACAAAAAAAAAAAAAGTGAAATAGCAGCCAGTTATGATGATGCACCCCTGTAATCCCAGAGCCCGGGAGGCTGAGGCAGGAGAATCATGAGTTTGAGAGCACCTTGGGCTACATAGGCCATCTCTCCAAAAAACCCTCAAAACAACAAAAAAGGTTAAGTAGTGAGCCAGGCATGATGGTACAAACCTATAATTCCTGCTGATTGGGAGCTGAGGCATGGGAATTGCAAATTTGAGGCCTCTCTAGGCAATTCAGTGAGATCCTGTTTTAAAAAAAAACAAAAAAAAACCAACGTACATAGCCCTGTGGTGGAGCGTTTGCCTAGTAAGTGCGTGGCCTGCCTTTCCACCCCTAGTACCACAGAATAAGCAGACAAACAAATCAAATACACTGTTGTCCTGTGTGCCACGCAGAGATCACATTTAGGTTTTATAAAAAGGTCTAAAGACTGTAATCTTTTTTATTGCAGTACTAGAGATGGGACCTAGGCCTTAGAGCTAGATAAATGCCCTGCCACTGAGCTCTGTCCTCAGCCCCTTTTAGTTTTGAGACATGGTCTTGCTGAATCACCCAGGATGGCCTCAAACTTGAAACCTTCCTGCTTCATCCTCCCAAGTAGCTGGAACTATAAGCAAGCACCATTGTACCCGCTCCTCTGTTTTTTGTTGTTGTTGTTGTTTTTGGTATTGGGGATTGAGCTTGGGACTTTGTGCTTGCGAGGCAGGTGGCAGCACCACTGAGCTAAGTCCCCAGTCCTCCCATTCCTCTGTTTTTAAGTAATTTTGAAATGTAATTTGGGGGTCTGTTTGTTTCCTTCTGGTGCTGGAGATTGAGCTGAGGGTGGCCTCCTCACTGAGCTACATCCCCAGACCGTTTTGCTATTATTTTTTAAAATTTTGAGGCAGTTTTGCTGAGTTACTAAGTTGCTCGGGCTGGGCTCAAACTTTTGACCCTCCTGTCTCAGCTTCCCAGAGTGCCACCCTGCCTGGCTATTTGTGGGCGGGCGTGTGTGGTATTGGATACCAAACCCAGGACTTCGTGTGTGCTAGGCAAGCATGAAATGTGATTTTTCTCATCTGCGTATGTCCCTTCTGTGGAGTGTGTCCAGCAGCCAAGAATTCTTGTTGCCATTTCCATCTTTGGGGCATGGAACGTACTTTCAGCCTTTTCTGAACTGGAAATTATACCAGGGTGGACATTCTTATACTGGAAGGCCTCAGTGCAGGCTCTGATAACTTCCTTGAAATTGATTCCTCACAGTTGGGTGACTGCACTGGAGGGCAGGGCATATTTGAAATTTAATAAGTACAGTGCAGAGTTGCCCAGCCAGTAGAGTCTCCCTGTGTGCTTATCTTTGTATCCAAGGGTGCTTCACTCTTCCAAGTGGACAGCAGGAAGTTCTGCGTTTTTGTGGGGGTTTTTCTTTTTCTTTTTATTTTTTTTTGTTTTTTGTTTTTTTTGGAACCAGGAATTGAACTCTGGACCTTGGACTTGCAAGGCAGGCGGCGGAACCACTGAGCTAAATCCCCAGCCCCCCTTGTGGGGTTTTTTTAGACAGTGTCTTACTATGTAGCTCAGGTGTCTTTGAACCCATGATCCTCCTGCCTCAGCCTTGCAAGTGCTGGGATTACAGGTGTGTGCTTCTACCTGGTCTACTAAGTTTGGTCACTACAGAGAGAAAGTGAGCCACACAGGCAAACAGTGTGACTTTATCACTTGGGTGATGTCCCTTGGTTTTGTTGCCTCCAGAGTAGCATGGTGGTGACTTCCATAGCGTATTCAGCCTTCTCTTTCTCATGTGTCCTTGCAGGAATACCTCAATAGCATTCTTCAGCACGCCAAGGATTTCAAGGAATACCACAGATCCGTTACGGGAAAAATCCAGAAGCTGACCAAGGCGGTGGCCACGTACCATGCCAACACGGAGCGGGAGCAGAAGAAAGAAAACGAGCGCATCGAGAAGGAGAGGATGCGGAGGCTCATGGTGGGTGCCATACCTCGCTTCTGGGCCCTTTGTGGGTGCAGGGTGTTAGGCCCGGCATCCCGGGGCTGGTTAGCGGTGGGAGAGGGAAGGGCAGGCCTGGGTTGGGGCAGAGCATCCTGGGCTCAGCCTTACTGGTCCCTCTGCCTGTCAGAGCGACCCTGTGGCTTCAGGCCCATCATGGGCTGCTCTGTGTCCTCCAGAGAGTGGAGCAGGTGCTCCTGCCTTGGGTCTCATGAGCCTCAGAAGCACCGGCCACTCTTTCCTCGGCACCGAGTCCATCTGAACATGTGGTCACCAGCGTGTTTCTAGCTGTGCAGATACTGACCCCTCCCAGTGCCAGGCACTGGCGTGTGTGGGACAGGCGCAGTGGGGACTGGACCACAGTCCCTGCCCTCACAAGGACACATGGGTGCGTGAAATGCGAGGTGGTGTGGAGGGTGTCAAGTGCAGCAAGGGGCTGGGGTGACTTGGCGAAGCACTTGCCTGGCCTGCCCGAGGCCCTCCGTTCTTCCTGCACTGTGGCAGAGAGGTCTGGTGAAGAGCGAGAATAGGCCCAGGGCTCGGGGAGGCATGAGAAGGCGCAGGCAGAGGCCTGTGGGGTGGGCGTGGCCCATGGGTACAGAGAGGAGGCTGGGGGCACAGCTGGGAGCCACTGGCAAGGCTGAGGTGTGCGGGGCCGGGCAGGAGTCGGGTTGGGGAGCATGGGGGGCTGGCAGGACCCAGCCTGATTCCGAGTGTGAGGGCTGCCCTGGGAGGTTTCAGGACCGCGGGAGCTTATGGTGGTGACCTGGCTCAAGCTAGCCGGAGGAAAGAGCGTTTAGGTTTGGGGAATGTTTTGTGTGCAGAGAGGACAGGCCTTGCTGCTGCCCTTTTCTGGGTGGCTGCTGGCGGGACCAGGTGCCTTGTGGGCACCCCCAGCCCTGGCCTGGTAGGTGTGGAGGGTGACCTGGGGTGGGGAGCTGATAGCTGTGTGCCAGCTGTGGCACAGCGTAGGGGACAGCCATGTGCACTCCAATGTAACCCTAGCTAATGGGCAGGGAGACCCCAGCAGGGCTGGTGTGGGCCCCCACAAACCAGCACCACCTCCATGCTTTTGTAGGCGGAAGATGAAGAGGGTTACCGCAAGCTCATCGACCAGAAGAAGGACAAGCGCCTGGCCTACCTCCTGCAGCAGACAGACGAGTATGTGGCCAACCTCACGGAGCTGGTGCGGCAGCACAAGGCCGCCCAGGTCGCCAAGGAGAAAAAGAAGAAGAAGAAGAAGAAGGTGCATTGGGCCTGGCCGGGCGTTGCCACTCAGTGGGGATGTAGCGGCTGTCTGTGGGGGTGGCTTTGCTGTGGGGTCCAGGTGTGACCATGTCTGTCTTCCCTTCCAGAAGGCAGAAAACGCTGAAGGACAGACGCCCGCGATCGGACCCGATGGCGAGGTGAGGAGGCAGGGCCTTCTTGTGGGAAGGACGTCGAGCTATCCATCTTTCTATGCCTGTGGTGCTGGGCCAGCTCCACCTGAGTCACACCCCCAGCCCTCTTCTTTTTGTTTGGTACCGGGGATTGAATTCGGGACCTTGAGCTTGCGAGTCAGACAGAGGAACCACTGAGCTAATTCCCTGGCCCTCCAGCCCTCTTCTTCAAAGTCACAGAAAGTAATGATGTGCAAGAGTGGAGCACACTGGCCCACCCCGCACACCGGTTGTCTCCTTCCAGACCTTTTTCTTTGGGGGGGCGCAGGAGGAATTGAGAGAGGGTCTTACTGTGTTGCCCAGGCCTTGTACAGGCTGTGCTCAAACTTGCAATCCTCCTTCCTCAGCCTCCTGAGGGCTGGGACTATAGGCATTTGTCGCCAGGTCTGGAGGCTTCTGGATCTTTTTTTGTGTATGTGCTGCTGCATTTTTTTGGGGGGGGGGGAGTACCGGGGTTCACACTCAGGTCTTCGCACTTGTGAGGCAGGGGGCAGAACCACTGAGCTAAATCCCCAGCCTCAAATGTTTTCTTTTTTTTTTTTTTTTTGGTACTGGGGATTGAACTCAGGACCTTGCGCTTCCGAGGCAGGCACCAGAACCACTGAGCTAAATCCCTAGCCCCCTGCATTTTTATTTAGCCTGTGCTTTATTGTCGACTCAGACGTGCAGCAGAGGTGTGAGAGCTGTCCAGAAGCATCCTCTGTATGCTTCCCTTAGATTTTCTCCCTAAACTTTGGGAGCAAGGTGCACACGTTACAGCCCCCCTACCGCAGGTTTTTGTTTTGTTTTTTGTTTGTTTGTTTTTTGGCTCTCAGTACTGGAGATTGAACCCAGGGCCTTTGTACTTAGCTACATCTTCAGCCCTTTTGTTTTTTATTTTGAGCCAGGGTCTTGCTAAGTCACTAAGTTGCCCAGGCTGGTTTGAAATGTGATCCTCTTGCCTCAGCCTCCCAGAGAGCTGGTATTGTAGGTGAACCACAAGCCTGCTTTGTGACAGATGGCCCTCTTTACCTCCATGAACTTCAGCGTGTGCCTCCCAAGGCCTGGCCGCTACCTCCCACCCTGCACCGCCGTGTCGAGGCAGCACTGTCCCCTTGTGTCCAGGCCTCCGTGTTCACACTTCCCCTGGTATCCAGCCCTGGAAAAGCCCGGGCGGCCCTGAGCAAGTCCCGCTGACCTTGCACAGCTCAGCACCTTTTCAGTGCCCTTCATGGCCTTGATATTCTGAAGCGCACAGGTCAGTGGCCCTTGGTGGGTCTGTCTGTCCGCTGTCCCTCTTGGCAGACCCCACTCACATGTCTTTGGGAAGAGGACCTGAGAGATGTCCTTGGTACTTTGTGTTGGGAGCCAGTGGCGTAAGTAGGTTACATCACTGGCCACCCAGACCCTGGTCCTTGTGTCTACCAGGGCGGCCCCTGCAGGGTCAGCGGCGTCATGTGGTCAGCTCTTCGCGGGACATGTGCAGGAGGCCGTGAGCACACTGTGACTCCTCACACTGCTCCTGGCTATCACGCTCTAACATCTCACTGCTTGTAGACAGACTCTAAACATTCCCATGAAACGTGCTCTGTTAGTTTCTTTTCCATTGCTGGTACAAAGTACTGAGCACTTGCTATTTATTTATTTATTTATTTATGTGTTTATGTATTTATTTATTTTGGTACCGGGGATTGAACTCGGGACCTTGTGCTTGTGCAGCAGGAGGCGGAACCACTGAGCTAAATCCCCAGCACTTGTGATTTTTTATTTTATTTTATTTTTTTCCTCTATATCTTTTTGTTGTTTTTTTTTGTTTGTTTTTTGTTTTTGTTTTTGTTTTTTTGGTACCGGGGTTCGAACTCGGGTCTTTGCGCTTGCGTAGCAGGTGACGGAATCACTGAGCTAAATCCCTGGCCCCCATCTATATCTTTTTATTGGTAAATTTGAGGTATACAATATAATTTGCACCTTTACATAATCTCTCTTAGTTCTTATTTTTTCCCCCTTCCCTTGCCCTCCCTTCACCCCCTCCACCCCTCTCTATTTACAAAGACTTTGTTTCCATTTTTTCTTTTTCTCATGTTAGTTCCATTCCCTTCTTTCCTTTCCCTTTCCCCTCCTACTTCCCCTTCCCCTTTGCCCCTTTTCTTCCTGTTTCACATTATCTATTATACCTTTTAGGCCTTATTTACACTTTCAGTTTCTCACACCAGAGAAACTATTCGGTATTTACACGTGTGTCCTATTTATTTCACTGGAGAGTGTCACCTCAATGTGCATCCATTTAGCTATAAATGTCTCTAATTTCTCGTTTTTCATGGCTGAGTGGTACTCCATTTTATAAAAAAATCCACATTTTCTTTATCCAGCCTCCAGTTGATGGGCATTTGGGCTGTTTCCAAGCTTTAGCTATTACAAACTGGAGCACTTGTAATATAAAGAAATTTGTTTTGGTGCCCAGTTTTAGAGGACTCAGTCCACAAATGGCTGGCAGCAGGGCAGAAACAGTATGTTGGGGACAGCTGTGTAACCGTGGCAGCCATGAAGCAGCAGGGAGGAGCTGGGGACAGGAGCACTCCCCTTCTAGGTCACACCCCAGCGGCCCGCTGCTCCTGACCAGGCTGCACCTGGGAACCGGAGATTGGGGCCATTTAGATCTGGACCATGGCGCACGCTCCCCAGGCACATGTCAAGATCTTGCTGATGTCTTCTCCGAACCCTCCTGGGACAGCTCTGCTCAGATCCTCTTGGCGTGGGGGGCTTTGGGCCAAGCGAGGCATAGGAGGACCTTTCTCACTTGGTGGGTGTTCTGGACCACTTCCCACATCAAGGCAAGTGGTTCCGTTTTATGTTTAGATTTTGTGTGGCTGAGGTTGGTAGCGATTCAGTTGCTCCCAGGGCTCGCTGTCACAGACGCTGCACCGTGTGGCTCTGAGGCCCCTCATCTGCCAGCTGCTCCCCTGCTGGCGGGTGCTCAGGTCTCCATGTGTCCTGTTGCACTGGGAGACACAAGGAGCCTTCTCTTGGTCAGCCCAGGCAGCCGATACCACACACCCGGCAGTGGGGCTGGTCACAGCATTGTCCTGGAGGTGCCCTGTCTTAGTTACTTTTCTCTTTGCTGAGACAAAATACCCAACACCCAAGGTTAAAGGAGGAAAGGTTTATTTGGCTCACAGTTTGTAGAGGTTTCAGTCCATAGTTGGCTGGCTCCTAGGCAGGGTGGCATGGTAGAGGAAATCAAAGAGGAGAAACAGCTTTTGGCAAAGCAGCAGCCATGACAGCAGCCCTCTTCCTATCCCTCTTTTCCTGTCCAGGCTGCACACTCTTAGGGCGGGGAGCACTCACACCAGGGAGGGCCTTCCCATTATCCACACCCAGAACTATGCCAGACCAGTCGGTGGACTCATTTACTCACCACACACCCTTGGTCCCAGCATCACACTCTGAGAAGCCCCACCTATGACTGCATGAGGCTTTGGGGGACAGCTGGACACAAGTGTAACATGGCCCACACTCGCTTCCTGGTGAGGTCCTTCCTGGGTTGTGGATGGCCTTGCTGAGTGGCCTTGGGGAAAGCACAGAATCCCTGCTGTCACCACCCTTCTCTCTGGGACAGGGTGTTGACTGTAAGTCTTTGTGTGAGCTCAGCGCGCTCTCTAGCCCTGGTGTCACTTACGTGGCACCAGTACCATGTCGTGGCTCCCATCACAAGATCATGCAGCCTGACTTGAAGCCCAGAGGCCCCATCTCCCGGTCACTGCAGTTAGGGCTCCAAGGAAGGAATGGAGGGGACACAGCGCATTCACGACAGGTGTATACTGCTTTCTCCAGGCTGGGTCCTGGAAGAGAAGGTCTGTGACTGTGATGATTAACTCTGGCATTTATTTCAAGTGGCCTTATTTGAAATATCACATTGAATCACTTTAGAGGAATTGGCTGCGGTCAGCACAGCACAGAGCCTTTCTTCTTCTGCCGCAGGGGACTCAGGGAACAAATCCCACTGTGCCAGGAGTTGTGCTGAGTCATGAGCATAATGCCCTTCCTGTTCAGGGATGGGCAGTGTCACTTGATGCGCTTTGAAGATTTTCCTTGTTCTTGGCTTTGGCTGTTTTCAGTCACCTGGGGATGATTGGAAATACAGGCGTGCCAAGCCGAGCAGAGCATTTCATGGGGACTGGGGGGCATCAGCATCTGCAGCCCCTCCCCTGGATCCCAGCGGGCCAGGGACTGCAGTCCCCATTCTGGGCGGCTCTCAGGGAGCTCTGAACACATTCAGATGTGTGTCCCTTCAGGGTGTGGGCGGTGGCGGCAGCAGCCAGTGCAGTGTGTTTAGCAGCAGTGTCAGATCTCCGCGGATGGAAACCAAGGTTAAGCCAAGAACTCCACCTTCTCCATGGGATTTCTCCAGGACACAGGAGCAGCAAATGAGAGCAAGATTGTTTGTGCAAACTGAGTCTCTCTAGCCGGGACTTCCTGCTTGCTGCGGGGAATTTGCTTTATTTTTTAAATGTTGCATAGGCTGGGGCCTCAGCTCAGTGAGTGAAGATGTGCTTAGCATGCTTGACGCCCTGGGTTCCATCCCTGGCACTGAAGAGAAAGGGAAAAACCAAAAGAGGAAATAGTTCCCCGAGCTGGAACAGAGAAGAAAGAGAGCCCTTGGTGAAGTGTACAAATGCACCATACAAGAGGAGAAAAGGGGAGCAGAGGAGCGTGTGAGGGGGATCTGTGGGAGAGTGAGGAATTGTGTCTGAGCGTCGCCTCCTCTTATGGTGCGTGACAAACTGCGTCACTACCACGCAGTGCCACACATGGGACATGGACTTGTTTTGCGTAGGGAGCAATGCAAAGGAAAAAAGCTGTTCTGTGCAGCAGTTTTTTGTTTTTTTGCTTAACATTTTGGTCCTTGGTTGAATTCACTGACTCCCTGTAGGTACCGAGGCTGCCCATGCATTTAGCTCATTTCTGCCCTGGGCATGGAGTTGGGGCCACTTCCCCTTTTGGCACTGTTTGGCCCACTCCTCCCGAGAAGCTTGAGGGATGCAGACAGTGGGTCCCCGGTCACACAGGTTACTCTCTTTCAGCCTCTGGATGAGACCAGCCAGATGAGTGACCTCCCTGTGAAGGTGATCCACGTGGAGAGTGGCAAGATCCTCACAGGCACAGACGCCCCCAAAGCTGGGCAACTGGAGGCCTGGCTTGAGATGAACCCGGGGTGAGTGAGGCCCCTTACCCCGGGGTACTGACTGCTTGCATTTGGGTCTGGGCTGGTTGGCTGGGGAAGGTTCCTTCGCGTTCTGAGATTTATGTTAAAATGCTAATGATTTTTCTAGGTATGAGGTGGCGCCGAGGTCTGATAGTGAAGAGAGCGGCTCAGAAGAAGAAGAGGAGGTAAGGGTGCAATTCTTGGTGTTTAAGGTCCTATGCACTCAGTAGCGGCGTCTCCACCAGGTGTGACCGTCACCCTGGGCTCTGTGACCCCACGCTGGCCGGGCAGGGTCAGCCAGGTCCAGGCTCGGCTGGAAGTTGGTGCTTGAGATTGAGAGCTGGGCTGACCTGTCCCGGCTGTCCCCTCTAGCCATGCTGTTTCTGTTTTAAATTAACCAGATGAAATGCAAGCTGCTTCTCCTCAGCGGTGCTAGCCACACCTCAAGTGTCCGGCTGCCCTTGTCTTTGAGCGGTCTGCCTCTTGAGGGTTTCCACTCAGTCGTGCTTTTGTTCTGTTCTTTTTGTTGTTAAGCCAGGGTCTTGCTCTGTAGTCCAGGCTGCCTGGCTTTAAAATCACTATGTAGCCCAGACTGGCCCCAAACTCATGGCGATCCTCCTGCCTCAGCCTCCCAGGTGCTGGGATGACTAGCATGTGTCATATTCACTGGGAGTTGTGCTTTTTAACTGGATCTTTGAGCACTCTCTCTTTAGCCCCCGCCTGGATTGGCCCAGTGTCACGTGTCTCTTTGGGTGGCCCTGTTTCTCCTTATTTAGGTTCTGAGCAGGTTACCTGGGGTTCACCTGGAGCAGGGCTGGGCTGTCTTCCCCTCGCCTCTGTATTTTGTGGGTTGGGATTCCGCCCGTCCCTTTCCCACTAACTTGTGATATTAGAAATGGTGATCTGTGGTTTATATGGCCACTGGTGCATTTGGAGGGCCACCCACCCGGGTGTTGTTGGAAATCTAATGCCACTTTGCTATCACCTGAATAGCTGTGTGACTGTGAAATGCAGTCCAGCTGCTGAGTGGCTTGTAGAGCCGCTGTCATCACCACACCCTTGTGGCCCCTGGTGTCGAGGTGTTTAGGACTCCCCAAAACATCCTGCCATTCAATTGGCTCTGCTCCCCCACAGGCCTGGAAAGCCTGGGCTCGGCTTCTGCGTTCTTGCAGTGGAGCCGAAGCAGCTACAGTCTTTCCTGCCCTGCTCCTTCTCACCTACCGTGGTTCTGCGGTTCATCTGTGTTGGTGTATTCAGGGATTTGTTCCTTCTGTGACTGAGTCGGAGTCCGTTACATGGATTCACCTTGTTTTGTGCATCCAGCGCTGGACACCGGGCACCTGCGCTTCTGCTTTTTGTTATGATGAGTGAGGCTGCTGTGAGCACCTGGAGTGTCCTGTGTGGACGTGTGTTTCCTTTCTCGGGTGCACTCCAAGGAGTGGAATTGCTGGTGGGTTTATGCTTACCCTGGTAAGAAGCCACCAGTCTTTTCCAGCTGGCTGTTCTACTTCTACATGTCCCGACCAGCACTTGGTGTTGTCTGTCTTTCTGGTCATAGCCTTGTGCTTGATGTGTGGTGTCTGCCATGATTTGAAGTTGCACTTCCTCCTGACTGATGCTGCCTGGCATCTTTTTATATGCACATATGTACTATTTTGTTTTTGGTTTTTTGGTACCGGGGATCGAACTCAGGTCCTTGTGCTTGTAAGGCAGGTGGTGGAACCACTGAGCTAAGTCCCCCACCCTCGAATGCACTAGTCATACAACCTCTCTGATGGAAATCTATCTTATTAAAATCTTTCCCCTTTAAAAAAAATTCTTTTTCCAACACTGGGGATGGAACCCAGGGCCCTCTCACTGAGCTATGTCCCCAGCCCTTTGTATTTTTTTTACTTTGGGGCAGCATCTTGCTAGGTCCCTAAATTGCCCAAATTCACTTGAACTTGTGGCCTTCCTGTCTCAGCCTCCCAGAGTGCAGGAATTATAGGTGTGTGCTACCATGCCCAGCTGTTTTGCCTGTTGTTAAATGGGTTGTCACCGAGTTGAAAATCCTTTATATTTTCTAAATACACATAGATGATCCAGTGTACAGTTTTCAAATATCTTCTCCCGATATTTTCTTTCTTTCTCCCTCTGTCTTTCCTTTCCTTCAGGTGCAGCCGTTCGGACTGAACTTCTGAGCATTGGGTGAGGGTCCCCTCGGGGCTTCACCCCAGCCCTGGGGTTTCAGGCGCCCAGCACACCCCTCTGCAGTTTTTAAGTTTGGTACAATCTTTTTTTTTTTTGGTACCTGGGATCAAACTTGGGACCTTCCGCTTTCGAGGTAGGCAGCGGAACCACTGAGCTAAATCCCTGGCCCCAGATACATTTCTCTCTTTCCCTCTCCCTCTCCCTCTTCTTCTCCCTCTCCCTCTCCCTCTCCCTCTCCCTCTCCTTCTTTCCTTCTTTCTTGTTTTTTTGAGACAGGCCTTCACTGTGTAGCCCAGGCTGGCTCTGAACTCACTGTGCAGCCCAGGCTGGACTTGAACTCATGGCAGTCCTCCTGCCTCAGCCTCCTGAGTGCTGGGATTACAGGCATGTGTCACCATGCCCAGCTCTTACTTTTTTTCTTCCTTGTCCTGGGGGTCGAACTCAGGACCTTGTACTTTAGAGGCGGGTGCGGTGCCACTGAGCTAACTCCCCAGCCCCCAGCTCCCTATTACTTTTTTTTTTTTTTGGTACCAGGGATCAAACTCAGGTCCTTGCGCTTGTGGACAGGGCGGCGAAACCACTGAGCTAAATCCCTGGCCCAGCTCTATTAATTTTTTTTTTTTTTTTTTTGGTACTGGGGATTGAACTCGGGAACCACTGAGCTAAATCCCCAGCCCTAGCTCTATTAATTTTAAGAATTGTGCTTTTGGAATTTTTATCTGAGAATTATTTGCCTAGCTGAAGGTCACAAAGATTTTCTCCTGCTTTTTCCTCTAGAGGTTTTATGTGTAGGCTCTTGACATTTACTGTTGTTTTTGAGTTGATTTTTGTGTACAGCCAAGGTGAAGATGTCAGCTTATTTTCCCTTTTTGTATATTGCCCTTCAGTTTACCCAAGGGCATTTGATGAAAAGCCCCCCATTTGTTAGTGTTGCCTTCTCTGTGGGAAGTGAGTGGACCATAAGTGAGAGTGAGTTCCGACTTGCAGCTCTGTCCCATTATCTGTGTGGTGACCCTGTGCCATTGCCACACACACACACACACACACACACACACACACACACACACACCCTGCTGCCGTGCTGGGTTGAAGCCCAGGCCTCATGCATGCTAGGGCAGTGCCCTAGCCCTGAGATACATCCTTGCCTCTCTTTCGCTTTTACTGTGGGACAGGGTCTCAGTACGTTGCTCAGGCTGGCCTTGAACTTTCCATCTTCCTGCCTCTGTCTCCAGACTGCCTCATGGGCTCGAAGGTGTGCCCTCCAGGCCTGGCTTCCCACACTGCCTCAGGCAGTGCGGTTTCCTAGTAGACCCTGCAGTCAGGGAGCGCTGGTCTCTGGCTGTCACTGCTCTCTGATGCTGCTCTGGCCCCTCTGTCCCAGTAGGCGTGGTAAGGTCAGTGCCAGTCACTCTTATGTTCCCACTGGCGTTTGACTGGGATGATATCAAATCTGAGGACAGAAAACATAGACTTTCTTGGAAATGGATCTAACTTGTGATTTTTATCTAGTTATCTGATTTGATGGTTTCATAAAGTTACTTACAATTGTTCCTTGTTTCAATTTCTGTAGAGTTGGTAGTCGTGGCTCTTTCATTGCCGATATTGATGATTTCATAATTTCTTTCTTCCCTTTTGAATTGTGTATGTGTGAGTGTGTGCTTGTGCACGCCCACAAGGGATCAAACCCAGGGCCTCCCTGGGCAAGCCCTTACCACTGGGCTTCACTCCCAGTCCTCTCCTTCACTTTTAGTAAATTTTTCAACAAATATTGAATAACACTGAACAGTGTTGAGTCTTCCATACAAGAACATGAAGTATCTTTCCTTTTGTGGAGATCATCTTTAACTTAGAGTTGTTTTCACTTTTTTTTTCCCTGTGTGTATCCTCTTTAATTGAAGGATTATTCAGTGAATTTTATTTTATTTTATTTTATTTATTTATTTATTTTTGGTACCAGGCATTGAACTCAGGTCCTTCCACTGGCGAGGCAGGCGGCAGAACCACTGAGCTAAATCCCCAGCCCTATTCAATGCATTTTAAGTACACAAAATATCCTAAAATGTATGTATTAGTGGGTGTGGTGGCACAGGCCTGTCATCTTGGCACTCATGAGGCTGAAGCAGGAGGATCGCCATGAGTTCTAGGCCAGCCTGAGCTACCTAGGAGACTGTGTCTCAAAAAAACCCAAATAAATAAATAAATGAATAGATACTAGTTTACAACAGTAAAGCTACCACTCACATCAAGATCTGAACAATAATCGTACCTATGAATGCCACAGAAAGTTTCTTAAATGTGAATATCTTGTAATACTCTTACTTTAGTCTCATAAAAGCGTTGTTCTCCATTTCTGTGACCTGAAGAGTTCCCATTACGTTTAAACCCTGTTGACCTTTGTTTTATACAAATGTGAGTATCTCAGAGCAGAGATTGTTTTTTTACTTAATTTGGACCCTATTAACTAGGAATTTGACCTCTTCATAAGTATAATTCACTGCTGTCTCTGCCAGTGTCTTTTACATTAATTTTAATGCTTCCTTGGTATTTTTCTTCTGCTTTTTCTTGTTTTTGTACTTTTCAATTCCAGAAATTTGGAAGGGATGGATTCTATTTTTGTCACAACTCAGCGACAAACTGGCTCCTGGGAACTCGCGTGTGACGCAGCAAGAGCTGCTCTCCCCATTCGGCCTCTGCCGTGTCAAGCCTCTCCTGCCAGTGCTGCATTCCCTCTCATTGACAGCATTAATGTTTTGAACTTGCTGGGGTTCTTAAGGGAAATAAAACTTACCACTTTCCAGTTCTGTGGGCTAACATTTAGCACATCTTTACTCTCTTGCCCTGTCCACAGTGACGTACTTCCATCCAGCATTTATTTGGCCGAACAGCACCCATCTGTTTCCATGTATTATGCGGGAGAAATAAAGTGCATTTGCCCAACACACATTCAAGATGCACTTTGACAGTTGAAAACTACCTAAGTTGAAAATTTTAGATCTACCTTACAAGTCTGTTTTGCATTCAGTTTTCTTACCCTGTATGTAACAGTTTAGATTTCATGCTTCTTAACTAGTTTTAGTGATTACCATCAAATCTTTCATACAGTTGTTTCCCAACTCTTTTTTCTGTTGGCTGCAGTACATCATTCAGATTTTTCAGAGAAGGTTCTTGGTTGATATACTTTCTTTTTTAAAAAAATTTATTTACTTTTGATTTTTTGAGACAGGGCCTTGAACTCACTGTGTAGTCCAGGATGCCCTTGAACTCGGAGCAGTCTTCCTGCCTCAGCTTCCTGAGAAGTAGGGTTACAGGTGTGCACCACCACTTGATGGCTTGATATACTTTCTTAACCCCTTGGTATCTGAGAATGTTTTCATACTGAAATACAAATTTGGCAGGGTATGTTATTCTTGGTTCAAAATTATTTTCCCTTAAAACTCTGTAGATGCAAAAAAAAAAAAAAGCCAAAAAAAGCCAAGCCACAAGTGGTGGCACACGCCTGTAATCCCAGTTCTCAAGAAGCTGAGGCGGAGGATTGCAAGGCCAGCCTAGAATATACAGCAAGATACTGTCTCAAAAAACAAAACAAAACAAAAAAAACTGTACATGTTGTTCCATTGTCTTGTGGCATTTAGAATTGCAAGAGAAAAATCAGAGGTCAGTCCGACTTGTCCTTCTGTGGATAACCTGCTTTGTCTGTCTGGATACTTGCAAAATTTTCTCTTTACCCTTGAAATTAAAAATCACCAGGTTATGCCTAAGTGTTGCTTTCTTATTAAATTTGAAAGGTGCCCTGTAAGCCCTCTTCATTTGCAAGATTACTTCATTCTTCAGCTCTGGAAAGTTTTCTGCAGTTAATTTGTTAATGATTGTTTCAGCTTTGTTGGCTCAGTCCTCTGTTTCAGGGATTCCTGGTGCATGTGGGTTGCGTCTCTTGGATAGGCCCTCTATATCTCTTTCTTCTCTTTTCGTATCCTCCTTTCTTGGCCTTTTCCTCTTTGTTCTGTGAGAATTTCTCTTGTTTTGGATTTACTTTAACAATTTTATTTGGTAACCAATCCTACTTACATGTTTCCTTTAATTCTGAAGATGAAATCTTCCATTTGCTTAAACACTGTCTGCTTCATCATGAAGCGCCTGCTGCTAAAGACTTCCCTGAAAAGACGGTCGATGCCTTCTCGACTGCACTCACAGGCTGTGGAGACCTGAACATCTGTTCCCACAGGCAGCAGTTTCTCCATCACTGAGCTCTCCTCCTTTCTTCTGAACTTCAGTATGTATTAGGACCTTTTCAACAACTCTTCTTTGCAGTGGGGTCCAAAATTGTGGTCTTCCCAAAGTGCCAAAGTTGAGAGCCTAACTTAGCAAAGTTTTACAGAAATCCTGTACATTTTTTGTTAAATATTATTATATGTTTTATTCTTTTTGATGTTATTGTAAATAGGATCATTGTTGTTTATTTGCAGTACTGGTGTTGACCGCAGGGCCTTTGTACTGAGCTACCTCCCCATCCCTTTTTAAAAATTTTGAGACAGGGGCCCGGGGATTTAGATCAGTGGTTCTGTCGCCTGCCTGGCAAGCACAAGGACCCGAGTTCGATCCCTGCTATCAAAAAAAAAAAAATTTTGAGACAGGGTCTTGCTAAGTTGCCCAGGCTAGGCTCAGACTTGCAGTCCTCCTGCCTCAGCCTCCCATAGTGCTGGAATTACAACCATGAACTGCCACCCCCTTCAGCTGTGTTTTCTTAATTTCCTTTTTACACTAGATGGTTTTTGTTTGTTTGTTTGGTTTTGGTTTTGGTACTGGGGATCGAACTCCAGGACCTTGTGCTTGCAAGGCAGGCTGCGGAACCACTGAGCTAAATCCTCTGCCCACTCTTAATTAATCTCCTTTTTGAGGGGCCAGGGATTTAGCTCAGTGGTTTCGCTACCTGCTGCGCAAGTGCAAGGACCTGAATTTGATCCCCGGTACCAAAAAAAAAAAAGAAGTCAAGCCTTTGAGTCTGAGGCTTGAGGACTTAATTTCCTTTTTGGTTTAGTTGTTGCTATTACATAGAAATAAAGCTGGTTTTTGGATAGTGATCCTGTTTTCTGTAAACTTGCTAAATGCATTTTTTTGTTCTGATTTGTTTTTTTCTTATGCAGGTGTTGTAGATCCCTTAGGCTTTTCACAGATGGACAGTATTGCCTGGGATTGGCTTTACTTCGTGTTCTGGCTCGATCCTCTGCCGCAGTGAGTGAAAACTGCTGAGCAGATGTGATTGCCCTGTTTCCCATCTAGGGGCAGTGTACTAGGTCTGTCACCATTGACGTTTGTAGTAGAGTTCTCATTGATTCTCTGTTAGCCTAAGTTCTCCTGTAGTCCTACTTGTTGAGACTCTGTTCATGCTGGGTGCTGGATTTTGGCTTATACTGTTTTTTTGGTGTTGGGGATTAATTCTGGGGCCTTGAGCACATGGGGCCAGCACTGAGCTATAGCTCCATCCTCACCCCGTCTTGTGCCTTTTTGTTTTTTCCTTTATTTTTAAATCCGGTAATAGGGATTGAATGCAAGGGACACTGAGCTCCCTCCCCAGCCCTTTTTATTTTGAGACAAAGTCTCACTAAGTTGCCCAGGCTGACCTCCAACTTGTGATATTCTTGCCTCAGCCTGGCGAGTAGCTGGGATCACAGGTGTGCACAACTGTGCCTGTCATGCCATTTTATTTATTAATATGAGCATTTTGTTTATCCTTAGCTATGAGTATGCTTTATTGGACTAATTAACTTCTGGGTGTTGAACCTTGCATTCCTGTTTTGTTGTTTTTTGGTACTGGGGATAGAACTCAGGACCTTGATCTTGCAAGGGAGGAGCTGGAACCACTGAGCTAAATCCCTGGCCCTGTTTTGTTTTTTCTTTTTTTCTTTTTTTTTATTAAATTCTTTTATTGGTACGTTGTAGGTATACAACACAATTACATTTCTCATTGGGAATTGTACCTTTACATGATGCATCTTTGTTCTTATTTTTTCCCCATTCCTAGCCCTCCCTTCACCCCCTCCACCCTTCCCTATTTACAAAGACTTTATTTCCATTTTTTCCATTTCTCATCATTTTTCCTTTCCCTTCTTTCCTTTCCCCTGCCCCTCCCACTACTCCTGCCCCTTTGGACCTTTTCTTCCTATTTTGCATTATCAATTATTCATTCTAATCATTGGTACATTTTAGGTATACAATATAATGACATTCATCATTGGAAATTTGCACCTTTACATAGTCTCTCTTGGTTCTTATTTTTCACCCTTGCCCAGCCCTCCCTTCAACCCCTCCATTCCTCCCTATTTACAAAGATTTTGTTCCTGTTTTTCCATTTTCTCATATTAATCCCATTCCCTTCTATCCTTTCCCCTAGCCCTCCCACTTCCTTCCCCTTTGCCCCTTTTCTTCCTATTTCACATGACCTATTATACATTTAGTCCTTATTTACACTTTCAGTTTCTCACACGAGAGAAACTATTCGGTATTTATACATGTGTGTCCTGTTTATTTCACTTAAGAGTATCGCCTCAATGTGCATCCACTTAGCTATAAATTTCTCTAATTTCTCATTTTTTATGGCTGAGTAGTACTCCATTTTTTTAAAAAACCACATTTTCTTTATCCAGTCTCCAGTTGATGGGCATTTGGGCTGTTTCCAAGTTTTAGCTATTACCAACTGCGCTGCTATGAACATGGGTGCACATATATCACTGTGGTATGATTCTTTTCATTCTTTGGGGAAGATCCCCAGCAGTGGAATAGTGGGGTCAAATGGGACTTCCAGTCCTAGTTCTTTGAGGTATCTCCATACTGATTTCCACAGTGGTTGCCCCAGCCTACACTCCCACCAGCAGTGGAGCAGGGTTCCTCTTTCCCCACAGCCCCACCAGCATTTGTTATTGGTGGATTTCATGATATCAGCCATTCTTTATGGAGTAAAGTGGAATCTCAGCATTGTTTTCATTTGCATCTCTCAAATGACCAGTGATGTTGAACATTTTTTCATGTATTTATTTGCTGTTTCTACTTCCTTGTCTGAGAAATGTCTGTTCATTGCAGATGCCTATTTTCGGAGGTTTCGTTTTTTGATACAGGGCCTCAATATGTAGTTCAGGCTGACCTTGAACTTTCTATGTATCCCTGGCTAGCCTTGAACTTGCAGCGAGCCCCCTGCCTCAGCCTCCCAAGTGCTGGGATTACAGATGTGCACCACCACACCTGGCTTTTTTACTACACTTTCTTGGTTAATTTCTTCATAGTTGCTCTGTGATTACAGATACACATCTTAATTTGTCATAGCTATCTTGAGTTCAGTTTGGGTAATGTGTAGACATTTTGCTCTAATGTAGCGCCATCCGCTCTGCTTTCCTCTGTCTTATTATATATACATGTTATATATCTCTGTATTCTACAGCCTTATAATTAATGTCTTAGGGAATGTAATGACTTTTAAAGATGTTAGTAGGAAAGAAATAAGGGAAATCTTATTTACTGAGTCTTTTTCATCAATCCATGTGTTTACTATTTCTTGGCTCCACATCTCGTCACATGAAAGCCTGGGCACTTGTTGGAAGTTCATGTGTGAGTGGCATGTTCTCCCAGGGGTTTGTCTGGGGTGCATGCCCCTCTGCTTGGAAGGAGCGTTGAGGTGGGTGCAGGGTTCTTGGTTGACAGCCCTTTCTCTTTTTTTCTTTTGGTACCAAGGATTGAACTCAGGTCCTTGCACTTGCGCAGCAGGCGGCGAAAGCACTGAGCTAAATCCCCAGCCCAACAGCCCTTTCTCTTTCAGCACTTTGAACACCACACTCCACTGCTCTGTGGTGTTTGTTGTTTTTTTTTGAAGCAAAACCTTTATTGGTACATTTTATTTTATTTCAAAAAAAATTTTTATTGGTACATTTTAGGTATACAATATGTTTACATTTATCATTGGGTGCTTGTACCTGTACATGATGTATCTTGGTTCTTATTGGTACATTTTGGATGTACATAATGAATGATCACATTCACCATAGGGAATTTTCACCTGTACATGATATATCTTGCAGCTTCTTTTTTTCCCATTCCTCCTGTTCAACCCCTCTTCCCCTCCTTATTTACAAAAGTTTTGTTTCCACTTTTCCTTCTATTCTCTTTTTTGCCTTGTCCCTTCTTTCCTTTCCCCCCTCCCCCCTCCCCTCTTCCCTCTTCCCTGGTTTCCCTTCTCATTTGAATATTTTCTTCCCATTTCCCATTATCTGTTATACATTTTGGTCCTTATTTACACTTTCAGTTTCTCACACCAGAAAAACAATTTGATATTTAAACATATGTATCTGATTCATTTCACTTTTAAGAGTATGGTCACAAGGTGCATCCATTTAGCTAGAAATGTCTTGAGCTTATCCTTCTTTATGGCAGAGTAGTACTCCATTGTATTAAAAAACATCTTTTTTATATCTATTCATCAGTTGATGGGCATTTGGGCTGTTTCTAAGATTTAACTATTGCAAACTGCTGCTGTGAACATGGGTGTGCATATATCGCTGTGGTATGATGCTTTAATTTTTTCGGGAAGATACCAAGAAGGGGGATAGCTGTGTCAAATGGAACTTCTAGTTTTAGTTTTTTCAGGAATCTCCACACTGATTTCCACAGTGGTTGCACCAGTCTACACTCCCACCAACAGTGGAGAAAGATTTCTTTTTCCCCACATCGCTGCCAGCATTTGTTATTGGCTGATTTCTTTTTTGGGGGGCGGGGGGACAACACCTTATTTATTCAGGGTGTAAATTTCATAAGACTTGAAAAAGATCAAAATAGGAGATGTACAGGTAATACAAAAGATGGGTCAAATGCACAGAATTCTCAACTCTTTCACCTATGTAAAAAAAAGTCAATTAATGGCAAATTCAAGAGGAAACTTTTTTTTTCTACTGAAAATGAGGAAATCCAGGTCGCACCAACGATGATTCAAGGCATTTCTGATTTTCCTCTAGGCTTGGGAGGATCCTTAACTTCTCCAGGTTACAACTGAGTTGCTCTCTCCAGGCTTTTTGAAGCATCTTTAAGTTAGCCAACTAAGTCCTGTAATTGTTCCATGTTGCAGCTAAAACTAATCTCTGGGTAGGACTGGGAATCAGTGTTCTCTACATTAAAGGTCACCAAATATGCATGTCTGTACATCTTATTAAGTTGATTGGTCTTTATCTGATATTCCAAGCACCAAGAAACATCAGTTATATGAGGGAGAGATCTGCCTATACTTGCCAGTAGGATTTCTAGGGAATTCTTATTATTCTGATATTCTGTGCAAAACAGTTCTATTCGCTCTGGGTCAAATTTACACTCTTCCAGATAGGTGCTCAGAGTTGACTTGTCAGCTCTGTGCTTTCTTGTCTTCAGTATGTAAGTTGCAACTGCTGCATGACAATGTTTTAAAACCACTGGGTCGAGCCATTTAGCTCATTGGTGCCGCCGCCTGCCTCGAAAGTGCAAGGTCCCGAGTTTGATCCCCGGCACCAAAAAAAAAAAAACTACTGGGTCGATATGTTTCAAGTCTGGGTGATCTGTGGCTTTTCCCTGTCCTTTGTCATCTCGAATAAGGCTCTGGATTCCTCCCTGCATGGTATCAGTGTGCACAGATGCACGCAGCGGCAGCATGCATGTCCGCACCGCAGCTGGCAGGGGCTATTGGCTGATTTCTTTTTTTTTTTTTTGGTACCGGGGATCAAACTCAGGACCTTGTGCTTGTGAGGCAGGCGGAGGAACCACTGAGCTAAATCCCCGGCCCTCCCTAGCTATTTTTAAGAAATCTTTCTTTTTGTGGTCACAAATGGCAGTCCTGTCTTCTATATCTGATATTCTATCCTCATTTTGGCTCATTCTGCTGTGTATACTTTCAATGGAGTTTTTAATCTCCTGGGTATCTGTTTGAGTGTTTCATGGATTCTATTTCTTTCCTATGTTGGGCATTCATGCTTTCGATCATCTTCCAAAGCTCCTCTATTTCCTATCTGTATCTCCTCTAGGGTCACCAACTGTGACTTTCATTATGGTCACCATCTCTGTAGGTATCTGAGAAACCATTTCTGCTTTGGTTTTTTCCTAGAGCCTCAGTCATCTGCTTTGTTACCGTTTCACATTGTCCAGGTGGGTGGGTTTCAAGTTGTTCCACCTCATTGCCCACTGGGTTTGCCTTTGGCGAGTTGGAAGTTTGGGGTTGCATCTTGCTTAAGTGTCTTTTCATTTTCTGTTTGTTTAATTCTTGGGTTGGTGCTTGTAAATTGCATATGGCAAGTAGCTTTATTGGTAATATTGAGAACCCTTAGGAAAAGACTACTTCTCAGAGATGTCTTCCAGGTATAGCTGGCTTTTTTTGAATCTGTTGCAAGTTCCTACCTCTTCAATTTATTGGGAGAGCCAGGGATTTAGCTCAGTGGTTCCATAGCCTGCCTTGCAGGCACAAAAACCCGAGTTCAAGCCCCGGTACCCAAAAAAAGCCAAAAACAATTTATTGGGGATGAAAAGTTGCTACATATTTTGCCTAACCTCTGCTTCTTTGGCACTGGGCATACCAGGAATAAAAACTGATTAGAACAACTGTGTCACCTTGGCTAAAGTAGTACAGTCAGCAACAATGATAAGATGAAATGCAGCCTAGAAAATGACAAACTGTGGTGATTATTAATTTGCCACCTTTAACCATATGAACTAGAGTTGTGGTTATATAACAAAATCTAAAACAAACCAGGAAATTGTATACAATAAATATGCCCTAGATATGGCAATTTTACCCTCGGGGGAAAAGTTTAAAAGATTATTGGGAAAAAATAGAGAAATAAAAGAAGAGGAAGGGATTAGAAGCAAGGCTGGAGGACAAAAGAAGATTACACAAGCTGGGAAATGTGAAGAAGTCAGGGATAGAGAGAAGGAAGAAATAAAAACAAGAACAGAACAACAACAAAAGAAACCCCAGAAACAATGTTTACATTTATGTAAAAAGGACAAAAAATCAAGAAGAAAATATGACAAAACAAGAAAAGAGAAAAAGGACAAATATAAGAAAAAAATGTCTGCTGTCACTGATTGACAAAGTGAACAGACAGAGGCCAGATCCCTGTTAATTAATCCCAATAAGCGAGCCGTAGATTTACAGCAGGGTAGTGGATAATACCAGCAAGCCTGCAACTTTAGTTCTGAAGCTCAGGCTGGTTTCTAGCTGCAAAACCCTGTGTGATTCCTGTTGGCTTTATTTTGGCTCCTTGACCTCCTGCCGACTTGAACTCGATTCTGCCTCACCCTGATGAAACCAGCCCACATCTTCTCTGAGTTCCCAGCTCACTTGGCCCTTCTCCAAGATGGCTTCCAGCCAATCACCCTCTCCTGGGGAACATCTGAACCCGAATAACTCACCAGCCACTGCAGTCAGCTGCATCCACTGCTCTATTCCACTGGTGTGTTTCTCCATGGAGGCCTCTTGGGTTGCCAGTAGTCACCATGCATCTGCAGGTTTGAGCCGCCTCCTTTCACACAGTGAGTCTGGGCTCAGGGTGAAAGCACCACTTGCCCCTTCCTTCTTCATTGAAGTCTCTCTCTTTGCTTTCCACATGAGCTTCAGTACTCACTTCAGATGTTTGCTGTGTCCCAGGGACCCTCTTCCCTCTTCCTTCTCTTCCTCACATTGCTATATTCCAGTGTCTGGATACTCAGTCTCCAAGAGGCTATTTCTCTGCTATTCACCACTCCACCGTCTTCCCAGAAGTCCCTCCCCTCCTTATCACCCTTTTCTTTCAGATGTGAATTGAGCCACAGGTTATATATTTTCACTTCTTCTCTTTATTACTTGATTTGTTTTAGTCTCTTCCTGTGTTCCAGATTTTTCTGTCTGTCTTTAACTTTTAGCAGTTTGACTACAAAACTATCTCCTTGGATATTGCTCTCTTTGTGTGTTTGTATTAGTGTGGATTTTGAAACTGGAGCCTTTACACTGAGGAACGCGCTTGGCCCTTTTTATTTAATGAGATGGAGTCTCACTAAATTGCCCAGGCTGGTTCAAACTTGCTATTCTCCTGCCTCAGCCTCTGAGTGCTGGGATTACAAGCATGTGCCACCATGCCCAGCATGGTTTTTGTTTTGAGACAGGATCTCACTATGTAGATCAGGCTGGCCTTAAACTCACTATGTAACCCAGGCTGGCCTCGAATTTGAAGCAATTCTCCTGCCTCAGTCTCGCAAGTCCTGGGATTACAAGTAGGAGCCACTACACCCAGCCTTTTTTATCTGTTTAGTAATTTCACTGGGCTAATTCTGTGAAATGTTTCCTTCTTGGTGTGTCCCACTTGTGGTGTCTCTGCTCAGTTTTTCTTTTTTTTTTTTTAAAGTCTGACTCTGAAATAAAAAAGTCTGACTCTGGCAGTAGGCTTTGTCTTGGTGACTTTATGGTCCTGCGGTGATGGCTGTGTTGGATGTCCCAGGTTGGGGCCACACTCTTGGCCCCAGCCAGTGCTCTCTGCAGGCAGGGATGTTTTCCCTCCCAGTGACTCAAAGCTGCTTCAGTGAACTGGCCGGCCTGCCTGCCCCAGCAGAGATGAGCCAGCCTGCATCATCAACTGTGACTCCATCTTCTCCCACACAGGGAGCATTTGCTTCTCAGACCACAGTGTGCTTTTGGTGACTCTCAGAGCTCTGGGCGAAAGCTTTGTCTCATTTTAATACTGACCTCCTCTACTGGGTTTAGCCAGCCATCCCCTCCCTGTTTGGACCCTGATTGTTGTTATTGGTCAGGAGAACTCTGTGCTAGTGATGATGCTTTGCCCCAGATGCTGGCATCAGCCCTGTTTACTCCAGATTACCCAGAGTATAATTTTGCATAATCCAAGGGAGATCCCACTGGACTCCGATGGGAATTACTTCACAGATTAATTACAGATAACATCTTTAAAGCTGTGTGATAGTTTCATTGTAGGTAAGGAGAGTAATATGCTGCGGTACTGCACGGCATATACAAGTAACAAGAGGGGCTTAACATGAGGAAGTGGGTTCATATGGACATCATCAGCACGTCCCGCAGAACCCCGGGCCCTGCTTTATGAATGCGTAAAAGCCCTTTAGAAACACAAACTGGTTTTTCGAGTTTATAGAAAACTTCTTAGTAAGCCAAGATGCCTGTCTTCACCACATGTGTTAGTATGTCAGATATTTGAGCCAGGTCAGTAAATCTAGGAGCAGTATATACTGAATGTTGGTCATGAAATGCTTAATACCTAGGGAATCCAAGAGAATCAGCTAAAAAGCTGCTAGAGTCAAAGTGTATTCTGTTGTATTTTTTGTTTTGAGACAGGCTTACTAAGTTGCCCAAGCTACACTTGGACTTTTAGTAGTCCTTCTGCCTCCACTTCCTATGTAACTGGGATTCTTGGTGGTGAAAGCTACCCTGAGCTGACTCAAAAAATATACATGCAATCTGCCTGGAAAAGGAAAATAATTTGCTGAGCAATTCAGGAAAAGTGCACATGAGGAGCTGGACCCCTCTAGGATGGGAAGCAGAATGAGGGTTGTAAGAATGCCACTGGTGCTCCCCGAATTCCACCTTCCCCTGGGCTGCTGGCCCAGGGCTCTGTGGACAGAACAGGGGTGACTTGGGCTCTTCTTTCACAGGAGGAGGAGGAAGAGCAGCCACAGCCAGCACAGCCTCCCACCCTGCCTGTGGAGGAGAAGAAGAAGATCCCAGACCCTGACAGCGACGATGTCTCTGAGGTGGACGCACGGCACATCATTGAGTAAGGGTTCCCCATCCCCTCCACTGTCCACTTCCTCTCTCCTGCATTTCCCCATAGCCTCCGTGGGACCACAGATAGGCCAGGTTCACCCTCCCAATTTCACTGATTTCTCTAGAGACCTAGCATAGGAAGCATTTTCACCTACGTCCGCAAGGCACAGGTGGACCAACAGGAAGCCACCCTCTTCCCCTCCCCTGGGGGAAGCACCTGTCCAGTCTCTTTATGTCTCCCCAGAGAGGTCTGCTGCAGCCGTGAGCAGAACATGGATTTTTCTCTTTTCTTTGGCATGTGTGTATGTGGGTGCTCCAATGTGCGCCTTGGTTTTTTCTTGTCTTTCGGGTTTGGCCCTGTGTTCAGGGTGCGTCCTTGCTCATCCCATTGCAGGGTGTGGAGCAGCACACGAGCCCTCCCATGTCTGTGGCCTGTCCCCACAGTAGGCATCGGGTTGTTTTTTGGTGATACTGGGGATTGAACCCACAGGTGCTGTTCTGCTTGTTGCATCTGGGGCCCTTTGTATTTTTTATTTTGAGACAGAGGTTCACTAAGTTGCCCAGGCTGGACTTGAATTTGGTAGTCTGTCTGCCTCCTGAGTAGCTGGGATTACAAGTGTGGCCACCATACCAGCCTTTAGATTACTTTATATTTTGCTCTTGTAAGAACAGTTGCAGTTAGGGCCAGGGATTTAGCTCAGTGGTTCTGTTCCCTGCCTCACAAGTGCAAGGTCCTGAGTTTGATCCCCGGTGCCAAAAATAAAAAGAACAGTTGCAGTTAGTGCACTGATCTCATCATCATTTGTGATGAGATGCTGACAGGAACTGTGATGGAGAAATAGAGGACAGAGTCCTACATGTGCCATTGGTGTGAAGGCCACTTCTAGACCAGAAACAGAGTATACCTTGCTCATCCTTAATCTAAAAATCCCAAATTTCAGGCTTCAGAGCATTTCTGAATTTTCAGATTGAGCATGTTGACCTGGTAAAGTCTTACTATGCAAACATTCCAAAACCCGGAAAACTCCCAGATCTCAAACACTTCTGCTCCCGTGCCTTTTGGATAAGGAATACCCAACATGTACTTTGAAATCAACAGGAGAAACCTGCGAGCAAAAGAGCCCCGCTAAGTAAGAAAACGCAGAGCCCACTGTGAAGGCTTGGTAGGAACATAAAATCTGAAAGCGTGTTGGAGGGAGGTGGCAGAAGTTGGTGTGAGTGTAGCTGACATGTTGATGTGCAGGGAATTTAAATCACTCTGTACAGGAGCCGAGTTGAGGCTGGGTCCCCAAACTACGTGGATATACATGGTTTTAGTTTTGTGTAAACCATTCAGTTCATGTTTCCTCTGGAGCCTCGGGAGCTCCCAGGACAAAAGGGACATAATGACAGTTTCTCACTGGCCGAGTGGGACATGATGGGACATGTTGACAGCACTGCTGGCCTGTGTCTCTGGGCTTCCTGGGATTGGCATTCATGGCGGTGCCTGGCCTCAGACCGTTAGCTGCCGTTCTTTGTGTCCCGAAGGCCTTGTCATGTGCAGAGGGCCACTTACAGAGCAGCATCACAGACACAAACATGTGTCCTCACACGGCATGTCGTCTTGCTGCAGGAATGCCAAGCAAGACGTTGATGATGAGTATGGCGTGTCCCAGGCCCTTGCTCGCGGCCTGCAGTCCTACTATGCTGTGGCCCACGCTGTCACCGAGAGAGTGGACAAGCAGTCAGCACTCATGGTCAACGGCGTCCTCAAGCAGTACCAGGTACGACAGGAGGGGCGGGTCCCCACCTGAGTTCACGGTCCACTTGGGGCTGCAGTTTCCTGTGAAGCACTCTTTGGTTGTTAGTTTAGGATTAGGGAAGCAAGCTGCAGTTGAGTCCACACCGAGCCTGGTGCGCTGAGCCCAGCGTATGCTGTTCAGAGTGGCCGTGCCCTGTGCGCTGTGGGCTTCTGGAGCCCCCAGCCATGCTGAAAAGCAAGCCCTGGTCTCCCAGCTTATGCTGGTGAAGGGACACAGGTGCAGCAATTCTGCAAAACCACTCGGGTCAGGAGTGGCCACACCAGGGGCCAGAGTCAGGTCTGAGAATAGCCCTGTGCAGTCCTTGTCACCTAGAACTCTGTGCAGAGTGAAAGATGGGTCTGGAGCCTGGAGTCCAGGGCTGGTGGCCTGGCTTCAGCCCTTTCTACTTGGAACAAGGAGGTCAGAGCAGCCCTCCCGCAGGTCCTCGGGGAGTGGCAGGAGACAGCGCAGCTCTGCACCTGTGCCTCAGGGCCCAGCCTGGAATCATCAGGAAGCTGAGTTTCTTGCAGGAGACTTCCTTGTCCCTGTGCCCAGTGTCCTGTCTCACCTATAAGGTCCCAGAAGGCCCCTGGCCTAGTGTGAGCCAGAGGACACAGCTCCCGATGTGTGGCTGTGACCTCTCTTCTCCCAGCTTCCCATAAGGGAGCTCCCGGCTCCATACCCCTATCTGCTCCTAGAGGGGTAGGCAGGTCCGTGGACAGTGGGACTTTCCAGAGGTCCCTGGAACCACGTTGGCCAGAGCCTTAAGTTGTTAGGAGGATCCCCAGCGTTTCCTGCACGACATTCTGTTCGGTTCGGAAAAAATCTTACCCTAGTGCCTGTGTCCAGAAAGCTCTCAGGCTGAGG
This sequence comes from Heterocephalus glaber, assembly GCF_053883595.1. Classification (NCBI taxonomy): domain Eukaryota; kingdom Metazoa; phylum Chordata; class Mammalia; order Rodentia; family Bathyergidae; genus Heterocephalus; species Heterocephalus glaber. The sequence goes on along the minus strand of NW_028258457.1, from coordinate 8,064,450 downwards.
CCTGAGTGAATGGTGATGTGAATCTCAGGCCACTGTAGGCCACGTGATGGGTCCCTTCCTCTGGAACCCTCCTGGTTGTCTGGAGTCCTTGTGTCACATGACATGGACACATTTCCTCAGGTGTTGGGCAGTGTCCAGTGGGGACAGACAGATGTTATAAGAGTTAGAAGTGAATTGTCCAAATGTTTATCCGAATATGAAAAGAAATTAGGGGGTGATGTCAGTGATTGAACCCAGGACCTTGCACATGCGCTGTGCCACTGAGCCATGGTGAGCCCGAGAGGAGGCTGTGTATGTATGCGTGACTGGTACAGGAAAACGTGCGTAGGGTGCTGCTGAGCGGCAGAGATGGGCTGGTCCAGAGCAAAGCACTCTGTCTTCAGCTGGCGTGGCTTGGGCAGAACTTAGATCCGAAGTGCCTGAGTCTGACAGGCCTCAGTCATGGTGTGGCTGTGACTGTCCCTGCAGATCAAAGGCTTGGAGTGGCTGGTGTCCCTGTACAACAACAACCTGAACGGCATCCTGGCTGACGAGATGGGCCTGGGGAAGACCATCCAGACCATCGCGCTCATCACATACCTCATGGAGCACAAGCGCATCAACGGGCCCTTCCTCATCATCGTGCCTCTCTCGTGAGTGTGGCCTGCGGTTCCCACAGATCCACACGCAGCACTCAGGCCAGGACTGGGCAAGTGGGCTGGGGCTCCTCTGGGGCTCTGCTCCTCGCCTACAGATTCCAGCCACTTCCCGCTGTGCACAGCTGTGCTGATCTGGCAGACTGGGTCGGCCTGGCCTGTTGGCCTTGTCTTAATGTCCTTATCTCTAAGGGCTGGGTCTCCACATTGGTCACATTTTGATGCCCTGGGCTTAGGACCAGTATATGAATGGAGGCAGGCAGAATATAGGTCAACTCCTGAGGCACTGCTTCTGGTTTCAGGGGGGCAGGTGGGGGTGCTCCTCCATTCACCCACAGGGCAGCTTTTGCAGGTTGTCTTTCTCCCCTTCATGGCCCACAGCCAGGCAGCAATGCACTGGTTTGCTTGTGATTAAAACCTCTCACAGGAAGTGGAGGGGAGGCCATATGAGGCTCTGCAGAGCAAATGCTTGTCACGCAGAGTGCCCTCCTGGGGCTGCAGAGCCCTTGGGGCCATGACCCACCTGGGTCTCCAGCAGCCCCCAGCCTGCTGGCCTTCTTGGGCTTTCTCTCTCTGCCGCTCAGCACCCTGGCCTGTCCAGAAGCCCAGGGCAGCCAGTCCCTGGAGTACAGTCCCCCTGAGCCCAGGAGATGTTCAGCTGGGGCCACTGCTGCCTCTGCAGTCCTGGGCCTTCTTTGTCCTTCATGAGCTTGAGATGCTGAGTCCCAGCAGGCACTGGGGAGAGTGTTGCTCGGCTTGGTTTGTCTGTTGCAGTCCTGGGAGTGATGCTGTGCTCTACTCAGTGCATCACAGCTGGAGGCACATGATGCCGAGACGCCATCTTGAGGGCAGCTGACTGTGCTTTTGGTTCCGAGGTGCCTGCTGGCTGCCTCACCGTAACCCACGCATGTTTCTGTGTAGTTACTGAGCCTCTTGTGGGGACACTCAGGCTCCACATGAATACCCCGTTTCTCATCCTTCCCCCAATATTTGCAGCCACTGTAGAATTCGTCTGGTCTGGAAGGAGTTGCCAGTCACGGCTGTATGTTTCCATCTATGTGCTCATTGGGTTTCCCAGTTAGGGAGAGCTATCCCTTACCCATTTATGTACTTATAAAAGTCAGTACGGGCACATGGACAGTATTTTTTTAACTCCTGGTATTGGATCTTACTTTCTTATTGCTGGGACAAAATGCCCAACACCCCCAAGGTAAATGAGGAAAGATTTATTTCAGCTCACAGTTTGTAGAGGTTTCAGTCCATAGTTGCCTGGTTCCAAGGCAGGGTGGCATGGCAGAGGAGAAACAGCCTGTGGCACGGCAGACAGAAAGCAGCAAGCCTGCCTTCCTTCTTCTTCTTTTATCCCATCCAGGCTACAAGCCTAGTGGTTGGTTCCATGAACACCCAGAGGCTTCCCTCTTCAATAAACCCATCACCCACAGCAGTGCTAAACCAGTTACCACATACCCGTGATCCAGCCATACCCCAAAACCCTATCTGTGAAGGCGTGGGACTTTAGGGGGACATCGATATATAAGGAGTAACAGGATTGAACTCAGGCCTTTACTCTGAGCTACATCCCCAGCTCGTATGTATTTTTGGTACCGGGGATCGAACTTAGATCCTTGTGCTTGTGAGGCAGACGGCGGAACCACTGAGCTAAATCCCTGGTCTTTTGCATTTTTTATCTTGAGACAGGCAGGCTCTCACCAAGTTGCTAAATTGCCCAGGCAGGACTTGAACTTGTAGTCCTCCTGCCTCGGCCCCAGAGTGCTAGGTGGCAGCTGTGCCGCTGACCGCGGCTTCATTTATTTGGCATCTTAACTTGTCCTGTAGGTGACCTGGGAGGCCCTCAGGCTGGTCCTGGGTCCTTGTGATGTGAGACTGTTGTTTTGCTGTCGTGGCAGTGTTTGCCATCCCTGAAAAGCTGTGAGGGCACTGCGCAGAGCTTGGTTTCCCCTCCCTTTGGTCATATGTCATATTCCTGTGGTAGTTTTCATGAACGTGAAGCCACGCATGGCCTCTTGGTACTCACTAAACTCTACACTTTATTTGAACTCACCAGCATTTCCCTAATGTCCATTTCCTGGCCCCACATCCGTGTCCCATTTAGCCATCAAGTCTGCTCTACCTCCTGGTCTGGCAGCTCCTCTGACCCGCCACGGTTTTATTTATTTACTTATTAGTTTATTTCTTTGTGATACTGGGCATTGAACCCAGGGACCTGTACACACTGGGCAAGTGCTCTATCACTAAGCTACATCCCCAGGCCTTTCGTAATTTTTATTTCGTGACAGGTGCTCACTAAATTGCCCAGGGTGGCCTTGAACTTGTAATTCTCCTGCCTCAGCCTCCCAGAGTGCTGGGGTTACAGCCATGTGCCACCATGCCCCACTGACTTGCTGTGGTCTCAGTGACCTTGACCTTGGTTTCTGTGTTCGTGTTGAGGCACTGGGGATGGAAGGCAAGGCCCATGCACCACTGATTCACACCTCCCCTTGGAGCTCCCTCAGGCCCGGTCTGCTTTGTGCCGTGCCCATGGTGAGGCAGCAGCTGTAGGCTTTGGGCAGAAGACCACAGCGGCAGATCCCCTTCTCATTGCATCTCAGCCAAGGGACACACTGCCTTTCACTGCAGATGCTGACCGGGGACCCCCTGGGCTGGGCAGTTTGTTAAGTGGTGTACTTTGAAGTTGCTCTTTTTTCCCCCGCTTCCTTACTGTGCTCTGGGGAAAGTAGCTAAGCTCCCCCCACCCCACCTGCTGACAGTCCCTTATCTATTTGTATCAGGAAGGATTAGTAGATATTTACTTGTGGTTTGGCCTGGCTTATCTCCTTTATTTTTCCAACCGTTCTAGCCTTGTTCCCTGGGAGCCGTCTCGTCTGGTACCTTTGTGCCTGTGGCAGCCCCCATCACTGGGGGCTTCTGAGACTTCCTGTCTGGCCCCCAGAGGTGCTCCACTCCTAGCCTCAGTGTGTTTTCTGAATAGCCCTGGTTTCTCCACTTAGGATGGAGATAGAAGCCACAGGCTGGCCAAGGGGGACCAGGCAGGAGGCGAGCCCTGAGCGCTTATCCAATCAGAGTGGGGGGGTCGGGCAGGGGGCAGGGCCTGCTGCAGGATCTAAGACTGGGCTGTACCAGGAGCTCTGTGCTGGGCCAGCTGCAGTCTTGGCACAGGCAAGGCCTTGGTGCGCATGAGGCCTTCAGTCTTTCTTTTAGTCACAGTGTGTGAGAAGTCTGTCAGATCAAAACTAAAGAAAGCTAGGGTTAGAGAATTAGCTCAGTGCTGTCACCGCCTGCCTTGCAAGTGCAAGGTCTGGAGTTCAATCCTTGGTACCAAAAAAAAAAAAAATTAAGAAAGCTAATATTTAAAAAAAGAAAGCTAATATTGAAGAAAAAAGTGTTGTCTCCTTGAAAGAAAGTAGCTAGCAAGAGAAAGAATGTGCTCAGATGTCCTAAAACGGAGCTCTCTTTCCACAGCAGATTTCAACATGAGCGTTTCGATTTGGGGCCTTTTGTAAAGCTCTGTGTCTGGGGATCGCAGGTACCTGCTGCTGGCTTCTCCCTCAGGCAAGGAGGTCAGCATAGCCAGTGTCCCGAGTTGCTCTGCAGAAGGCTCACTGGGCATCACCTCCAAGGGGCTGTGCTAAACACACTGTGTGCGGCCTTGTAGCCCTGCGGGCCAAGCTGATAGATATAACCTGCTGCCATGGGTGCCTCCGTGGTTACGTGGTCTTCCTTCTTGAAGCCGTGTGCTTTTGCTGCTGCTTACAGTTTCCATATTTAATGTGAATCAGATGATGATTCATTTAAAAAAAAAAAAGCCCCAGGCCAGGTGCAGGTTGCTTTTTGCTTCTGGGTATCCCTGTTGCGAGGCCTTTGGCGTGGACTGCCTGTGTGCACACAGCTCTGGTGGGGCTTCCCCAGCCTCTCTGTCTCTCTCACACTCCAGGCAGGCCGTGCATCGGTCCCTGCCCGGGACACAGAAGGTGGTGTCACTTGGCCCCTGCCGCAGTGAGCACTCAGGGCTGCCAGCTCCTGCAGTGAAACCCTAATCAGCTCCTTGCCCACTGCCCTCCGCAAGGTGGTGCTGGGTGACCTGTGGCCGTTCCCCAGGCAGGCCCTCCTCCCCCACAGCTGCCTGCCCACTGGGGCCTGCTGCTATCTGCCATGTACTCCTTCCCTGCTGTCTTCTCTGCCCCCTTCACTCCCTCAGGACCCTGGCCCTTCTCCTGCCTACTGCAGTTCTCTGCACATGTCCAGTTTGGCCCTCCCTTCCTCTCTTGGTGCTTTAACTGGCCATTACTCCCTGCAATGGAAACAGGACCTCAGCAACCAAACCAGGGAGGCCTTGCTGGTCCCCTGGAAGGGGAAGCACAGTGCCAGCCTTGGGCAGGCTCCCATCTCCAGGAGGCCATGTGGTACCCAGGCTTCTTAAGTTCTCTGTTATGCTCCTTTAGCCAGCTCCTTCTGCCCATGGGTCCTCTGCCTCGTGGTTGCAAGGTGGCTGCACAGCCCCCATCATCTCATCTGGATTCATAGGGTGATGTCCAGAGCAGAGCATGGGACTCGTATTTGCAGCTATGTGCACCCCTCCTCATCTTCCTTCCAGAGCTCTCCTCATCACTGCAGTCTAAGCTTCCGTCTCACATACTGGACTGGGCCTGCCCTGCTGGCCATGGCTGCAGGGGCCCCAAAGGTGTGGTTTTAATGTGGGCTCGCCCTGCCCTCGGTGCAGCTCCTTGGAGGGAGGAACCTGAGACCGTCTCTGCCACTCAGGCTGCAGCTCCCATCCTTGCATCCCAGCGGCTCCCCGTCCCTACCCCACCGGAAGCTTGTACCCAGCCCCTCCCAGAAGCGTCCAGAGCTTGGCCTCATTGTTGCCTTGTGCTCCGCTAAGGGTCCCCATCCCCCTGTCCTGTCCCTGCCAGGTCCCTCGCCCTGTCCCTAATGCTCCATCCAACCTGGGTGCAGCTGGTCTCACCTGCTGGCCATCTTCGTGCTGCTTCTCACTGCTTACGTGACTCCAGGGCTGCTATTTCCGCTTCTGAGGTGGCAGAAAGAACCTGTGGGTCCTCCGCATTCCCAGGTATCCATGGCACAGTCCCTGGCAGCCTGGCACCCAGAGGCCTGTCATTTTCCCTGGCAGCAGGCCTGCGTATATTATTACCATCATCGTTACTGTTATTGTCCCCAGCATGTTCTCCGATGGGCATGTGACCCCGGAGCAGGGACACAGTGCCGGTCTCCATGCCCCAGTTCTTGGTTCACCCAGGTCCATCCAGGCTCCTCCCACCCGAGCAGCAGCTGCTCCTGTCCCTGTCACCATCTTTGGTGTCCCTGTCCTCTGCCTGCAGTGCCTTCCCTTCCCACCCTTCTGTCTCCCCCTTCCATCCAAGGGTTGGGGCCACACGGGACAGAGTGGAACTTGATTGTCCTTTCCTTGTCCCTTCAGGACGCTGTCGAACTGGGCATACGAATTTGACAAGTGGGCCCCTTCCGTGGTGAAGGTGTCCTACAAGGTATGTCACAGTGGGAGGGCTGGAAAGCCATGAGGACACAGCACAGGGACCAGACACTGCATGTACCTTTCCTTCAATTAGATTGGATGCACAGAGTCATGAATTAATGCAGGCATGGGGTTATCTGGCGGCAGAAATGCTTACTTTGAAAAAGAAAGAGATTCAGGTTGGAGAATGCTGTTTTGATGCAGTATTCATTGAATTGCATAGCAGACACTGGTGCATTCACTGGAGGAGTTTGTCATCTGCCCTGATCTTTGGTTTAAAGCCATTTGTGTACAAGCCATTTAGGAGGCACACTCTGGGCCACTCGGTGACAGGGGACATTGGGTCCTCTGTGCCTTGAGCCAGGCCTGCTCCAGACACTACCCCAAGATCTGTTCAAGTTCTCAGATCTATCCTGTGAAGCAGGACTTAGGGTTGGGCTAGGTGTGCAGGTGGGGAAACTGAGGTAGAGTGGCAGCACCTGGTTTACCCCTTGTGGTAGAATGCCCAGGTCCAGGCTGTCCAGCCTGTGCTGTGACAAAGTAGGGTCCTGACGGCACAGCATGCTTGGGGGCCTAGTGGGGACAGAGTTACCAGGGTTGGGGCCAGGTAGTTCTCCAGGCCAGAGCTGGGCCCCAGCCCTGCCACCCAGGGATCGGGAATGAGGAGGGACGGAGCAGGTTGGCACATCAAGGAGGGGTTAAGAGTCATCCCCATTGCTGTCATCAGGTGATGGAGGGGCCCTGGCTTCCAGGTTAGGGGGGTCTGAGTTGCAGACCAGGGAGAGGGGAGCCAGTCAGCCACCAGGTAATGGCCCGTGTGGCCCAGGAGCGCTATGCTCCGCCCTACTGGCCCTGCCACCTCTGGCACGTCTGATCCCTCCCTGGTCAGGGCTGCTGTCCCTGACCAGCCGCTGAGCACCTGCCTGTCCTTGTCACCTGGCTCTAGGAGGCTGAGATGTGTCCTATCCCCACAGGGCTCTCCAGCAGCAAGACGAGCTTTCGTCCCCCAGCTCCGCAGTGGCAAGTTTAACGTCTTGCTGACGACCTACGAATACATCATCAAAGACAAGCACATCCTCGCCAAGGTAGTGTTTCTGTGCCCCAAACACCCGCAGGCTACTGGCCATACTGTCACCTCCTTGTCACACTGCCCGGCTGCTCAGGAGCCCCTTGCAGGACTTTCTCAGTTCTGCACCTGCATATGTGGGTAACACCTGCCCAGGTCAGGGGCCAATACCAGGCTGTCCTCATGGCACACACTGGCTCCTCCCAGGACTTCTGCCAAGTGTCTTCCACCCTGGCAAGTCCTCATAGGACCTTGAGAGCTTGTTTGGAGGCTCTAGCAGGGAAGCGCAGCTACTCCTATACCCTTGACCGAGGAAATGGTCCTCCTCTCTCAGGGGGTGGTCGTCCTCTTCGACTGAGCATGCAGCTCAGGAGGGACGCACATGGAGTGTGAGGGAGGAAGGGGACACCTGCCTAGCCAGCCAGATCAGCCGAAGCAACCCTGGCGATCAATGGGGTGACAGATGACGCAGCCAGATCACCCTCACATCCCTCAGTGTCCCTATAAGGAATGGGAATGGGGACATAACCGTAGACTTCTGCAGTAAGTGTACAGGCTCCTGTGAGGCACTTCAGCACACGCTAATGAGTAAAGAAAAAAAGGAGACTTAAAGAGAACTGGGTCTTGGGGCTGATCAGTGCTGCTCTGGGCAGCAAAGACAGGGGTGCCATGGGCACCCAGTATGTTATTGACTACAAGCATGGAAAGGTAAGGGTGTGCTTTGAAGACGTTTAGCAGCACAGTGGGAAACATCTGGAAACATCTGGATGGAAGCATCTGGTCATGGCTGCCAGAGTCTGCTAATACTGGGCAGAGATGTCTGCTCTAGGTCTCCATCTCTAGCGGCCCTGGTTTCTTTTCCCTGGAGGCTGTGCCTCCCTGCCATGGAGTGACCAAGGGCTGAGCACTGCTGTCCTGGCCCTGGTATGGGGGCATGGTGGGGACTGTGCAGGCCTGGTACATGTGCTGTGGCCCCAGCTCAGGGCTCACTTCCGGCCTGGAGGCTTAGGCTGAGGATGTGTGGGACTCCCCACTGACTGTGCAGGAGTGTGGTTGGAGGTGCATTTGCCATGTCCCACCACAGCCCCTGCATGGGGGAAGTGAGGCTGTAGCTTTCTGTGTATGCGGGGGTCGGGGTCAGTCCCATCCCACGGGTGCCTCCTGCAAGCCCTGTCCTGATATGCTGCAAAGGGTAAGGCCCTGGGCACCATGCTCCCAGCAGTGCTGGAGTGAGAACGCATGCCAAGTGCTGTGTGCTTCCAGCAGGCCCCCCACTCGTGGGCACTGCCCTCTGTGGGCCTTGCACCTCCTGGTGCTGCCACCGTCAGACCTTAGTGAGGTGGAAGCCAGGTCATCCTGGGCACTGGAGACTGAGTCTGGATTTTCCCAGGACTCCTGCCTGTAGTCACCCTGTGCCTGGCTTTGTCCAGTGAGCCCATGGCTGAGGCTCTGGAGCAGGCTGCAGCTCAGTGGTGTGTATTTGCTTTGTGCAGGTGAGGCCCTGGGTTCCATCCTCAGCAGCACACACACATACATACACAGCATCCATTCTGCCTGGGCACACTGGCTCACACCTGTAATCCCAACAGTAGAGAGGCTGAGGCAGGAAGATGCAAGGATGCTAGGACTGGTGAGACCCTGCCTCAAGAGCAAAATTCAAAAATGTGAAAAAGGCTGCTCAGCCCACTCAGATAGGACGTGTCCCAGCCTGTTGCCCTGAGACCCAGCCCAGAGGGACTCAGTCAGCAAGGTGTGTCTTACTGGGCATGTCCCTGTGCTCAGTACGAGCATCTCTGATTTTGTGAAAACCAGGGGACTTTTCTGCTGCCTGGCTCTCTTCTCGGGAGAATGTGCCATGGCCCATCCCCTGTCTCTGTATGTCCTGTGCAGTGCAGTCTGTCGAGCTGTGACTGGTTGGGGGCCTGCTGTGCACACTGTCCCAGAGCCTCCTGGCTCATGGTGGCCACTCGCCTGTCTCAAGTAGCAGCCCTGCGGCTGTCCCTCAGCCTGCTGTCCCCCACAGATCCGCTGGAAGTACATGATCGTGGACGAGGGCCACCGCATGAAAAACCACCACTGCAAGCTGACGCAGGTGCTCAACACGCACTACGTGGCCCCACGTCGGCTGCTGCTCACGGGCACACCACTGCAGAACAAGCTGCCGGAGCTCTGGGCGCTGCTCAACTTCCTGCTGCCCACCATCTTCAAGAGCTGCAGCACCTTTGAGCAGTGGTTCAACGCACCCTTTGCCATGACAGGGGAGAAGGTGGGTGTGTTCCATGGCCTCCACACCTGCAGGCTGTCCCCTGTGGCAGCAGGACCTGTGTAGGGTGCTAGGGTCAGCATCCACATTACATGTAGCCAGGGGAATAGCCGTGGCTCAAGGGAGAAGGACCAGAGGTGGTCCTGGCCCAGTTCTTCGGGCACAGGGAGGGGACAGCTGGGAATGTGACCCTGCAGCTGGAGGAATGCTGAGGACCCAGCAGACATAACTGGGGCTTCCCTGACTGTGCTCCAGGCACAGAGGGGACTGTGAGTGAGGTGACCCCGCACTATCGAGGATGTGAAGGGTGCAGTGGGCCAGGTCATGGGTCCTTTTGGGGAGTCCAGGCTTCACCAAGGGCAGTGGGCCCAGGTCTGGGGCAGGAAGCTGCAGTCAGGTTCTGTCTCCTGCTGTTCTCCAAGCTTGCTGCATCCACTTTGTGTCTGGAAGCCGTGGTGGCACAGTTGGCCTAAAAGCCACACTGGCACATTGACTATGAGGCCTGGGTCTTCATGCTCGAAAGTCCCTAAGCCAGCTCCAAACACCACACCCTCACACAGCCTCTAGTGCTGGCCTAAGGGATGTGTGTGAGATGGGCAGTGTCCCTGGGGAGGGGACTAAGCGTGACCTGCACACAGGGCAGGGTTGTGTGGTGACAGCCGTGCCACAGCTTCCGGCCTGCTAGATCTCAAACTTCTGTCTGCAGTGGTCTGCAGTCTCCTTCTTGTGCCCCACTCCTGTGCCCACCCAGGGCCAGGTCCAATTGCCACAGCTCTGTTTCTACTCTCAAGAGGCCATCAGGGTGTGACAGAAAAGCTTGGGCCTTCTGTGCTCTTCTCTCTTTCCCCCTTCCCTTGCTATTTTTGCAACACTAGAGATGGAACCCGAGGCCCTTGCAGTGAGCTACACCCCCACCCCCACTCCCAGCCCTTGTTACTTTCTAGTTGCTAAATTGCCCAGGCTGGGCTTAAACTTACAATCTTTCTGCCTCAGCCTCCCAGTGTACTCTGATCACAGGTGTGAGCCACCACACCTGGCTTGCTTCTTTTTTTTTTTTAATCATTTAAAAAATATGTGTCTTTAAGCAAGGAGCGGGCACCTTGGGAGGGCAGCACTTCTTTTGCTCAGTCTGTTGCAGGCTGGGTGACAGAGGGTGTGGGCCCCAGTGACAGAGCTACCCTCCCCAAGACTCCCCATCCGTTCACAGTGCAGCCTGTGCTCCACCCCAGGGCTGTCTGGCTTTGGTTTGGCCACGCTGGTGGGTTGTGGACCCACAGGCTTCTGTCACCTTGGAAGGCTAGGCAGCGAGTTGCTGTGTTTCTTTCCGTTGGAGGTGTCCGGGTCCCAGGGCCCTCAGGTCCATGACCCCATGTGTCCCCAGAATTCTGTGGCGGGCAGCAGATCCTTGAGGAACCATAAAGCAAGGTGGCCCCAGCTGCCCCTGCTGCCTCTGTCCACCCCTCCCAGCCCTGCCTTTGAGTTGGCCCCACACACATGCTGGAGCTAATGCCTGCATCTCTGTCCGGGGGCCAGGTGGACCTGAACGAAGAGGAAACCATCCTCATCATCCGTCGTTTGCACAAAGTGCTGCGGCCCTTCCTGCTCCGGCGGCTCAAGAAGGAAGTCGAGGCCCAGCTGCCTGAGAAGGTAGGACTGGCGCAGAAGCTGCCATGCAGCGTTGTGTGGGTGGCATTCCCCAAGTCCCAGTCCCCACCCCGGTCAGCCCAGCGTGGGATGGCGATGGCCCTCTTCCTCTCACTGGATGGTTGCCTGAGTGCCTGGGCAGGAGGCCATGAGCTCAGGGCTGGGCTGCTCCCCAGTGCAGGGAGGCTCTGCAGCCACGCTCAGGGCTTCCTGGCCCAGTGTCTTCTCTACTCGGCCTTGCCCCCTTATTTCCTGGTGGACTGGAAGTCCCTGCAGAACGTGACCAAGTTCCCCGTCCTGGCCCAGAGTCCCCTGACACTGTATGCCCATGTCTCCCCTTGGCCCCGAGCCTTGGGGCTCTTCTCCATCACCTCGACCCTGATGCTTCCGTGGTGGGGGTGGGTGGCCAGGGCAGGTGGCCTGGCCGTGCAGGCCACTGAGCACCCCCGCCCCAACAGGTGGAGTATGTCATCAAGTGCGACATGTCTGCGCTCCAGCGCGTGCTCTACCGGCACATGCAGGCCAAGGGGGTGCTGCTCACTGACGGCTCTGAGAAGGACAAGAAGGTGGGTTCTGGGGCCCCTGTCCCATCTGCGTCAGGGAGGGTCCTTGGGCTTCCAGCCCTTGCTGTAGATGAGGCCCCAGCCAGTGGCCCTGAAGGAACAGCAAAGGTGTGAGAGTGATGTTCTCTATTTGGGGGACGTTCCCTGGGCTGCTGTCTGGTGCCCTCAGTTGGCAGTGTGGGACCCCAGTACTGCCTCGGCAGGGTGGGGACATTCCGGGAGCCCCCCTTTCCCTGTTAGCAAGCTACACTGGGAGTTGGGCCAGCTTTACCCACTGCAGGTTGAACCTGTCCTCCTGGGAGCACTCCAGGCCCCTCAGGTCTGCCCCAGTGCTGGCCACAACCCTGAGTCCCCATTGCCTTCGTGAGGCATCTTCTTCAGGCCCTTTGCTACCTGAGCTGCTGTAGCCCAGGACAGCTGCCCACCTGGCCCTTCCTTCACTTGAGTCTCCAGGGCTTATCAGGCTGGGGCCTCTGTGAGCCCCCATGGTGCCTGGGGAAGCTGGCATCACAGCGTTTGTGATCCAGCCTCAGCTCCTGACCAGACCCAGTTTGTTCCATCCCACCACCACCTCCTTCCCAGTGTGCCCAGTGGGCTCTGCCCCCCAGGCCCCTGGACGTCCACACACTCCACAGGATGTCCCCTCACTCCTGAGGCCCTGGCACCCAGCAGCCCTGCTCCCAATCCTGCGCTCTCCGACACCCATCTCCACCCTGACTGGAGACACCATCTCCTCCCTCCCCAGGGCAAAGGTGGCACCAAGACCCTGATGAACACCATCATGCAGCTAAGGAAGATCTGCAACCACCCCTACATGTTCCAGCACATTGAGGTGAGGCCCCAGCGCATGGGCTCAGACACCTGTCTGTGCACTCCTAGGCAGAGAGAGCTAAGACACACAGGTTCACATCACCTTTGGTGGCGACTTAAAAAGTAGTCTTGAGATAGGGATGTAGCTCAGTGGTTCCGCCGCCTGCCTTGCAAGCGCAAGGTCCCGAATTCGATCCCCAGTACCCCACCCCCCCAAGAAAAGTAGTCTTAGCTGGCCAAGGGCATGGTGGTGCAGATCTGTAATCCTACCATTCAGGGGGCTGAGGCAGGAAGATTGCCACAAGTTTGAGGTCAGCCTGGGCTACAAAGTGAGACCTTGTCTTCAAAAACAAAAAAAACCAGGGCCGAGGATTTAGCTCAGTGGTTTTGCCTCCTGCTGTGCAAGCGCAAGGACCCAAGTTCGATTCCCGGTACCGAAAAAAAACAAAACAAAAAACCAAAGAGTCTTGAATCGCTGTACATCTGCCTCTTTGTGACCCTTCCCTGGGGTCACAAAACTTACATATCTGCAGTGCCAGAGATGGAGCCCAGGGCCCAGGAAGCCCGGCTCATGCTCTACCACTGAGCTGTACCAGCCCAACGTGCTGAGCTTAAGGTGTCCAAACCCTATTGGGAAATGCAGTGGATGCCAGAAGTGGGTCCCCGAAGCCTCACCTCAGAGGTGGTTTCCGGAGCACCGAGACTCCTCTCAGGCCATGTCTCTGTCCCGGCATCCTCTCACACCTGCTCCTGGTCCCTTTGAGCACCCTCGTGCTCAGGGCAGCATGGGCTGAAGCCCTTGGGGCCGCAGTGCTCTTCAAGTCTCAGTTCTCGCTTCCAAAAGCTGCTCGTGTCCATGTTTCCTGGCATAGAGGTCCCACTGCTCAGGGTTGTCTCTGGCCCACGTTCCCTTTGTTGCCTGCTTGAATTGGTGCCTGAGAGCGTGGTGGTCGCTTCCTCCCTTTCATGGGGGTGCATGAAGTCTCTGCCCTCTGGCCCAGTGCTGACCGCTTCCCCTTCCCTTGCAGGAGTCCTTCTCTGAACACTTGGGCTTCACCGGCGGCATCGTGCAAGGGTGAGGAGCTTCCTGCTGTGTGGGGGGTGTTCACTCCTGGTTGGGCTGACTTTGTGGACACATCTGTCCATTTCCCCCAGCAGAACGTCCGGCAGATAAAGCAGAACCCAGAGCAAAGGATGAGTGGCTTGCCCTCAGTTGGCCCAGGTCCTGCAGCAGATGGGCTCCAGGCCCACTCTGCTGCTCTGACCTCTGTGCCCCAGGACGGCATTCTTACGTGAGCCACCTGAGCACCGCTTGGCAGCGCAGGCACCTGCATGCCCCATGTGGCTGCATTTCGGAGGCGTCCTTTGGAAGGCGCAGGCCATGCCGCTCTAGCCTTCAGTGTTGGTCTATAGTTTCACTATGAAAAGCACATCCATGAACCTCCTTACAGTTGTGGCCTCACGCTGTGACCTCACACTGTGACCCTGGCTGACCAGCTGTCCCTGGTGGAGACAGACAGCGAGAGGGCACCAAGGCCTTCTGAGCTGTACTCTTGCTGTCACCATGCACAGTGGGATCCCGCATACTGCCATTGCCTTGTCCACGTTTGCAGCCCTGGCTGCGTGTCTGTGACCTTCCTGCTGACGGGCAGGAGTGACCACACGGGGCTTGGGTCCCAAGGAGGCCATGTCCACACAGCCTTTGCGCCTGGAGCTTCTGTAATGGGGGCAGAGACGAAGTCCTGACTTGTGCCTGCTGTGCTCCTGTCGTTATGAACCACTCCTCTATTCAAAGCAGAGTTAGATGACAAGCACTTGGTCTCCCTGGTGCTGCACCTTTGACTAAGGGTGGCCTGAGTTTCTCACCCAGGTGTAATGGCTGTGCTGTAACTGGGTAGCGGTGTGTTTTCCAAGCCACCCTGTGCCCTTGCTGCTCCTCTCCCCCAAGGCTGTGTGAAGGCTGCATTACTAACGCTGTTTGTTTTTCCGGCCCCGCTCGAACCAGGCTGGACCTGTATCGAGCCTCAGGCAAATTTGAGCTTCTCGATAGAATCCTCCCCAAACTTCGTGCCACCAACCACAAAGTGCTACTGTTCTGCCAGATGACCTCCCTCATGACGATCATGGAAGATTACTTTGCGTATCGCGGCTTTAAATACCTCAGGCTGGACGGTGAGTGGGAGTGAGGAGGACCGGGTGGCCAGCCAGGAGGCTGGGCTCTGGGGGGCGGTGCCCAGCAGTCCTGGGCCAGCTGAGGCACAGACACCCTCGTCATTCTGGCATAGGGAAGTGGCTGTGAGACTCAGTGCTGAGCTTGCCTGGGTAACCTGCTCCAGGCATGGCCGCATCTGGCCACAGTACTCTCACGCACAGGGCCCTTTCCCGAGCACCACCCTCACTGCACTGCGGCTCTGTCAGGGCTACCCACCTACCTTTGGAGGCCCAGGCCCGGCTCTCATTCAGCTGTCCTGTCCCTGGATGGACTGCTCACAACAGCCGGCCTAGAGCAGGGTCAGGCTAGGCTGCAGCAGACCCACTGAAGGAGGGGCACACCCTGGTGCTGAGCCTGCATCCCTTGGGGACCTGACACTGTGTGTGTCTTCCCTACTCCTTCACCCGAAACTGCAGGGAGGACAGGGCTGTGAGAGAAGTGGGCTCCTGGAGAAGTGGGCGCCAGCCCCTCAGGGAGCAAGCTAAGCAAGCTTCCTTCCTTCTTGCACGACACCAGAGGCTT
The DNA here is from genome assembly GCF_053883595.1 of Heterocephalus glaber. Classification (NCBI taxonomy): domain Eukaryota; kingdom Metazoa; phylum Chordata; class Mammalia; order Rodentia; family Bathyergidae; genus Heterocephalus; species Heterocephalus glaber. Next base: position 8,049,226 of record NW_028258457.1, on the reverse strand, counting down.
TGCTAAGCTGTGCACAAGCGTGTCTTACGGGAAGAACCTCCACCTCTGTCCTCCGTCCCCATCCCTGCTGTTTGTATCTCGGGGAGCATCTTGGGGACTGTGGTTTCATGGACCATGAGCCTGTGCTGGCTTGGGCTCCTCTGTCCATCTCTGGAGACCCCGACACACATGCACCCCCTGCATGCCCCCCCACACACCCCCCCCCCAGCTTTCAGACCCATCTCAGCACTCTCTCCACGTCCTCCTTCATGCTGCACAAATGGGCTCTGTGTTGTCCCCTGCTCCTGCTGTCTTCAGGGCACCGTGCTGGATTGAGGCAGAAACCCGAAACCTTGCTGAGGCCCAGATGGCCGGATCCTCCCATGCCCTGGGTCCGGCCTCTCCAGCTGCCCCTCCTGACCTCATGAGGGCCAATTCTTGTCCCTCCATTGAGGGGCCGTGGGACAAGGATGGCCATAGTGCCGTCTGCCATACCTCAAGTAGTCACAGGGCAGAGTGAGACTCTGTCTCCTCCACTACAAGGGGAGGCTGGCAGCCAGTGGCCCCCTGGGCAGGGCTTGGTCGTCACCACACACAGACCTGTGGCTATGGAGCATCCGGGAAGGTGCCAGTCTGAGAGTGCCTGGGCTGCATTGGCACCAGGTCTCACGCTGTGCCTGTGACACTGGGCCTGTCGGCAAGGAGCTTTTAAAGGTTTTCAGTGTTACCAAGATGGTCTTTGCCAGGGCAGCTTTAGTCTGAGCTGTCAGGAGCCAGGCCAACTTGAGCCTCATGATGACTCTGCCGAGGGTGTTTGTCCAAGGCTGTGACATGAGGGTCCCTGCAAGACTTTCCCTGCTCCTCTGCTCTTCTGCTCAGGTTTTCTGGGTGTCAGAGTCACCCATCCTGCCTGGGGCAAAATGAGCCCTTGACAGGGTCCCCAGCTCTTCCTGTGGAGATGCTCTGAGCCCGCAGGACCCCTCTGAGGGGTCACACCCCCTCATGTGTTTGCAGGGACAGCAGTGTTGGTGGCATTAGCTGCTGGGTTGCTTGCCACCCAGTGGAGCCAAGTGGGGTCAAGGAGGTGGCAGGGTCTGGTGGCCGCAGCAACACTAGCTGGCGGCCATGCGCTCTGGCCCCGCGCTCTGGCCCCGTCGGGCATAGTTCTGCCGAGGACCTGTCCCACAGACACTTGCCAACCTGTGCACACAGGCAGGCCCATTTTTATGTCCCAGGATGGGACATTCCTTGGTGACACACAGCAGGCACATTGAGTGCCTGGCCCGTTGCCACACAGGCTGGAGTGTGGCGTGGCTGTCAGGAGCAGGAGCTCCTCAGGCCCTGCCCAGCTGCCCGGTCCCCACTCATGCTCCTTTCCATGCTGCAGGAACCACAAAGGCGGAGGACCGGGGCATGCTGCTCAAGACCTTCAACGAGCCCGGCTCCGAGTACTTCATCTTCCTGCTCAGCACCCGCGCTGGTGGGCTGGGCCTCAACCTGCAGTCAGCAGACACTGTGATCATCTTCGACAGCGACTGGAACCCTCACCAGGTAACCACAGCCGGCCCAAACCTCTGGGAGACATCGCCTACCTGTCCCAGCCCTCCCCACAGTGCAGGAGAGAACTGAGGCTTCCTCCCGTTTCTCACAGTAGACAGGGCCGACCTGTTTGGGAAGGCAGCAGATAGCACCCTTAGTTTTCAAACTTCCTGGCATTACGTAACTGAGAAGAACATGGGGTTGCCCCGGTCCTGTCAGCAGTAACCCCATGTTATGGGTGCAGCCCTTTCAGGCTTGCTCTGTGCCCACATGCTCTGTGCTCTGCGCTCTGTGCACTAGGCAAAACAAAACTCGGGCTGAACCTGTGCTCCCCAGCCTGTGCCCATGCGGCCCGCCTGTGTGCGCCCAGACACCAGCGTCTTACACGCAGCAGCTGCAGAGTGAGCAGAGCGCCCCTGCCCAACATAAAGCTCCACGGTTTGGGGCTTCTTGGTACAGACACCAGAGGCACACAGCAAAGAGCCCTTTCCGTCCCCAGCCCCCCTGCCCTTGGGACCCAAACCACATAACCAGGCACATGCCTGTGGTGTTGGCAGTGGGTGTCCTCGACTCCCCCGGGACACCTGCAAACCTCCTCCCCAGTGCACCATCCTGGGGGGTCCTCAGAAGCCCAGTTGGCCGTGTCCTGCTTCTGTTTATCAGAATGACCACTGGCCCTCGGGGCCCCTTGTCCTTCTCAGAGGACTTGTGCGAGGCACCTTGCAGGTCACTTGCCTCTGCCATCTAGTTCCACTCCCGTGGTGGGGTCCAGATGTGTCCTTCAGCCCAGCAGCCCCAGCATAATCAGTGTGTAAATCACTTCCATCTGAGGGAGGGGTGACCTGAGGGTCCCCTCCTGGCCCATGTGGGTAGTTCCCTGATGACTGGCCAGGTTTCCAGGAGACGGGCAAAGCCCCAGCCAGCAAGCAGAGGCTGGGGAGCCTGCTGTGGCAGAGAGGGAGTGTGGTGATGTAGGGTGAGGGTGGCCTTCGGCACTTCTATCCTTGCCACTGGTGCAGTTCTTAAACAGTCCTGAGGCAGGGGCCATCTCGGGGAGCCTCCTGACTCTGCGCTAGGGATGACAGGGAGAACAGTGTTTGCGGCCATGACTGCCACATCAGCGCTGACTGCCCCATCACTGGGCTGCACTCCTCACATCCTGCATCCTTTAATCCACACAGCAGCCTCGAGAGAGGCCAGGGTCTGCAGGGTGGAGGCTGAGAGAGGTTAGCCAGCCTCAGGCCTGCACTGCACAGTTAGCAGGTGCCCATGCTTGTGGCTAGATGAGGCACCTTGTGCTGCTGGCATGGCTCGGCCTTTAAACCATGATGTGGCCATGCCAAGGACACATGGGCCCCTGGGAATGTGAGTCCCAGGAGTCACGCTTTCTTTCCAAGTGTGTGTCGGGAGGACAGTAAGGCAGAGTCACTTCTGGACTCCATAAGCGCCCGAGGCCCCCAGGGACAAATTCCACAGGCCTGGTCCCATCCCCAAGCCCTAGCTCCTGAGGTTGCTGGTCAGGACAGGCAGACTGGCCCGGCTTGAGTGGCAAAGGGGACCCAGCATGGAACTGATGGCCACCTCCCGCAGGACCTGCAAGCGCAAGACCGGGCACACCGCATTGGGCAGCAGAACGAGGTGCGCGTGCTCCGCCTCTGCACCGTGAACAGTGTGGAGGAGAAGATCCTGGCGGCTGCCAAGTACAAGCTCAACGTGGACCAGAAAGTGATCCAGGCGGGCATGTTTGACCAGAAGTCGTCCAGCCACGAGCGGCGCGCCTTCCTGCAGGCCATCCTGGAGCACGAGGAGCAGGACGAGGTGAGCGCAGTGCCGGGCCCGGCCCCGGCCCCTCCCCGCGTGAGTGGTGGACGCATGAGCGGCTTTCATTTTTGGTTTTGTACCTTTTTTTGCACTCTTATTTTTTTTGCATCCCTTTGGAGTAAAGGGAGTGTGGGCTGAGCGGAAAGAGGATGAGTATTTGCTTTCCCTTTGAAGTGGTTTTTTTTTTCTGAACTGCTGGTGACAGACGCCGGATTGACAGCCCTGGAGACTGAAGTCCTCTATTTATCCACAGAGCAGACACTGCAGCACGGGCAGCGGCAGTGCCAGCTTCGCCCACACGGCCCCTCCGCCAGCGGGCGTCACCCCCGACTTGGAGGAGCCACCTCTAAAGGTGAGAGGGGTAGTTCAGTCTCCACGCCCATTCAATCCTCGGCTTCTCAGCTGAGACGGCCAGCAGGGCCCTGGTCCCACGGAAGTGCGTGTGCGTGTGCGTGTGTGAGCCTCTCGCTGCCGTGTGGCCCCATCCACCGCAGCCACACCGGGTCGCCAGCTCATTTCCCATGGACGCCGCCGCTCACCTCCGAGCCCGGCTGCCACCCAGCCCGGCCCCGCCGCCGTCCACTAAAGCCTTGTAATCTTGTAGGAGGAAGACGAGGTGCCTGATGATGAGACGGTCAACCAGATGATTGCCCGGCACGAGGAGGAGTTCGACTTGTTCATGGTGAGCTCCACGGCTGGCTGGGGAGGGACAAGGCAGCTGCTGTGCCCCGGGCATCTTCAGGGTGCTCTACGGGGTTTGTGTCCACACTCTGCCAACGCCACAGTTGCAGTGCCGGTGCTGGCTGGTGCTCCCACCAGCGAGTGCAGCTGGGCAGGTCTCGGGGTCACTCGTGCGTCCTGTGGCCTCATCTTCTGACCCTGACCCTAGAGCACATCTTACAGACAGCAGGGAGTCCTCTGTTCTGTGTGTGGCCCTTGTCCCGCTGGCCCTGCAGTGACTCTCCTAAGGCCCCACCCCTTACAGAGGGAGTTAATGCCGTCCAGGGCAGGGGGCTATCGTGGGCCCAGTGACAACATAAAGTGAGGCCAGCCTGTTTAGCCTGGGAGGACGGTGTCATGCACGGAGGTGCTCCTGTGGAGCTGCCAGCCGCTGCCCTCTGCTGGGGTCCACACCCACAGGGCTTCCTGTCCCATTATTCCGTGGTGGCCTGGCCCCAGCCACCCCACAGCTGTGGTTGTCCCCGTGCTGAGCCCCGTCTCCCTCTCTCCACCTCCAGCGCATGGACCTGGACCGCCGGCGTGAAGAGGCTCGCAACCCCAAACGGAAGCCTCGTCTCATGGAGGAGGACGAGCTCCCATCCTGGATCATCAAGGATGATGCGGAGGTGGAGCGGCTGACGTGTGAGGAGGAGGAGGAGAAAATGTTTGGGCGTGGCTCCCGCCACCGCAAGGAGGTGGACTACAGCGACTCGCTGACAGAGAAGCAGTGGCTCAAGGTACATGCCGGAGAGGGCTGCAGCCTGCAGGCTGGCCTGGTGGGGCTGGGGCAGGCGCAGGGCCCACAGCTCCTTGTGGTGGCCTCAGTAACTGCGCCGCTGCTGCCTTGGGCCTCGGAAAGCGAGGCGAGGTGAGGCGTAGGGAAAGCAGTGGTAAGCAAGTGCTCCTCGGGGCATGATGGGCAGGGCCCTCGAGCTGAGCTCCTCGCCTGCTCTGGGACAGGACGTGGCTGGCATTGCCCGGCACGCCGCTGATGTGGAGGTGACACAGCCCTCATTCAGCAGCTGAGTCATCCTGGCGGTGCCTGGATCCCTGTGTGGGCCTCCCCAGCCCGGGGGCACCCTGCCAGGTGCCTGGCCTCGAGGTCACCCTGGCCCTGTGGTGACAGATCAGACCCTTCCCACCTTGGGGTTCTGAGACAGGGCTGGTGCCTAAGGGTGCAGCCCTGACACTGTGTGGTGGGGGCAGCCTGGAAACAGCCCTACCCAGAAGGCTGCTGTCACTCAGGGACTGGGCCACACACCCCGCCCATGGAGCTATTACGCAGGCCTGGGGGGCGGGGGGGCTGTCACTCAGGGTGGGTCTGCCCTGCTGCTCCCCAGGGCACACAGAGCCTCGAAGGGGAGTCCCAAAGGAGAGGAGGAAAAGGGCCCACTACAGGCCAGCCCTGTGTGTCTGGGGCAGCAGCGTCCTTTCCATGTGAGGTGAGCCAGCTGCTGATGTAGCTTGTTTGAGGCACAGTTCACATGTTGTGCTAACACCCATTAGGGTGTCTGGCTTAATAGTCTTGGTGGATTTTTTGCAATACTGGGTTTGAACCCAGGGCCCTGCCTGTGCTGGCCCAGGGCTCTACCACAGAGCCGCACTGGGAGTTGGAAGTTGCTAGTGTGATAGAGCTTTTAGACAAGCCCCCCTCACCTCCCAGGCTGCTGTTCCAGCCCAGCCACGGCTGCACTCCAGTGCCTGTTGAGGACATCGTGTCCCGGTGGAATCACAGGCTTTGAGACTGGCGTAGGGCTGCTCCCTCTGGCCTAGTGTTTGTGAGGCTCACCCGTGCTGTAGCACACAGAGCGCTGCACTCCCTCCCGGCTGGATGGTGCAGTGTCACTCGTGAATCACTGTTGTCCTCCCATTGGTGACAGGTGTGTGGGTGTGAGTGTTTCAGGGCTACTGTGGACATTCATGTGGACGGACACAAGCTTTGATTTTTCTTGCATATATATCTGGAGTGGCATTGCTGGAACAAACAGTAATTCTGTGCTTTAACATTCCAAAAAACTGCTGTGGCTGGGCATGGTATCCCATGCATAAAATCTCAGCACTCGGGGAAGCTGAGGCAGGAAGATTGCAGTTTTGAGCCCAGTTTGGGCAATTTATCAAGGCCCTGTCTTAGCAGTAATAAATGAGCAGGGCTGGGGATGTAGCTCAGTGTGAAGGCCCCACGTTCCATCCCTTAATGAGGGGATGGGGGCAGATGGACAGCAGACACAAAGAGCACAGGACTCTGGCAGAGAGCTTTCCAGGTAGCTATAGAGGGACAGTTGCCTCCCCACTTGGTCCACGTCTCGCTTCCACCTCTGCTTTGGCAGGGGGTGTGCAGCGCCACCTCATTGTGCTTGGGGCTGCGTGGATGCTGTTTACAGCTGAGTGGCCATTGTTCCAGCTTCTGTAGAGAACGTGGCTTCACACCCTTTGGCCCCCTTTCTTTTCTTTTCTTTCCTTTTTTTTGGTACTGGGGCTCAAACTCAGGACCTCGAGCTTGCCAGGCAGGCACTGTGACTCTGAGCTAAATCCTCGGCATGGCCCTCTTTCTGGTTAGGTTGTTAAGGGGGCTGTTTTATTTCAATTAAGTTGTCTCACTATGTTGCCCAGGCAGGCCCCAAACTCAGACAATCCTCCTACCTCAGCCTACCAAGTCCTGGGGGCCACAGGCCATGCATGCCCAAGTGCCCTGGCCTGTGCCCATGTTGAAAATGTGTCGTGCTCTTATGAAACCCTAATGGTGCTTTAGGCGATGCAGATATTTGTTCTCATTCTGTGGGCTCTCTTCTCACCTTCTTCGGGTGTCGTTTGGAACTCAAGATTTTTACTGTGTTTGTCATGTAACTTCTTCTTTTTTGTCACATCTGAGAAGCTGTTGCCAAACCCAAGGTAACAGATTTATGCTTATAGTTTCTTCTCAGAGTGTTACAGTCTTACACTCATCATTAGGTTCTTGATCCTTTTTTTTGAGGGGGGGTTACTGGGGATCATACTCGGGTCCTTCCACCTGCACAGCAGGCGGCGAAACCACTGAGCTAAATTCCCGGCTCTCTTGATCCATTTTTAATTAAATTTGATTATGCTGTGAAACAGGGCCCAGTGCATGGGTGGCCAGGTTGCCTGGCACACTCTTTTTTTTTTTTTTTTGGTACTGGAGATTGAACTCAGGACCTTGGGCTTTCAAGGCAGGTGGCGGGACCATTGAGCTAAATCCCCAGCCCGCAGCACTCATTTTTGTCCTTGATTTTAACAGCTTTGATTAGCACATGCGTGCAGTGACCACTTTCCTCGTAGGGAGTGAAACGTGGACGTGGCACAGCTTCATTCTTTGTATGCCTCCTTTCCCTTGCCTCTTTCCTTCTCCCTGCATCTCTCGGCCCCTTTCCCATTTGCAGAAGATCTATTTTAAACCGAGCGTGGTGGCACACACCTGTCATCCCAGCACTCAGGAGGCAGAGCAGGATTGCAGATTTGAGCCAGCCTGGGCAATTTAGCAATTTAAGAGAGACCCTATCTCAAAATTAAAAATAAATAAAAGAGGGCTGAGGATTTAGCTCAGTGGTGCCGCTGCCTGCCTCGCAAGTGCATGGTCCCGAGTTCAGTCCCCGGTACCCAACTAAATAAATTAATTAAATAACAGATAAGACTGTAACTCAGGGGCCAGGGATTTAGCTCAGTGGTTCCGCCGCCTGCCTCAAAACCACAAGGACCCAAGTCCAATCCCTGGTACCAAAAAAAAAAAAAAAGAATGTAACTCAGTGCAAAGGTTCAGGGTTCAATTCCCAGTACTGCAAAAAAAAAAAAAAAAGTGATAATTATTTGGTTTATTTAAAAAATCTGTATTAGGGGGCTGGGGATTTAGCTCAGTGGTTCTGCTGCTTGCCTGGAAAGCACAAGGACCCGAGTTTGAGCCCCGGTACCAAAAAAAAAAAAATTCTCTATTAGGTCCGGGGATTTATTTAACTCAGTGGTGCCGCTGCCTACCTTAAAAGTGCAAGGTCCCGAGTTCAATCCCCAGTACCCCCCCCAAAAAAAAATTCCTGCAGATAAAAATCTGTATTAGAGATAGGTACTATGGTTCACACCTGTAATCCCAGCGTTCAGAAGGCTGAGGCAGGATTGCTGTTGGTTCAAGACCAGCCTGCACCCTATCTCAAAAAAAAAAAAAGATGTATCTTTGTTTCTTATTATCTGCCTTTTACTTTGCTCTTTATTTATACTTGCTTGGTTCTGTGGTGCACATCTATAGTCCTAGCACTTGGGAGGCTGAGGTGGGATGATCACTGTAAGTTTGAGGCCAGCCTTGAATACACAGCAAGACCTTGTCTCAAAAAACAAATCAAAAGCCAGGTGTGGTGGAACAAGCCTGTAATCCTAGCACTAAGGAGGCTGAGGCGTGAGGATCACCTGGGAGTTTGAAGCCAGCCTGGGCTATATAGTGAGTTTGAGGCCAGCCTGAACTACATAGCGAGATACTGTCTGAAAAAAAAAAAAAATCAAAAAGACTAAATTATTTATACTTGGGATTCTCATTTAAAACAAGAATATGTGTCTGATTTATTTGGCCTAACATTATGGTCTCACGGTGCATTCATTTTCCTACAGGTGACTCAAGTTTAACCTTTTTATGACAGGGTAATACTCTGTTTTGTGTAAATACCACACTTTCTTTATCCATTTATCTATTAATGAGTGGATAAAGGACTCTTAACATTAGCATTTGTTGAAGAGACTTTTTTCCCACATCTTGCTGTGTTTCATTCAAGTTTCTGGCTCCGAAGAATATGGAAGAGGCCCTGACTATCCTGGGCTACTGACTGGCACATAATTGGTGTCGTTTTCTGGCAGCTGCTCTGGCACCCTGGGTACCAGAAGTCTTCGGGATTCTGTGCCCTGTGCTGTCACCTGTGGCAGAGCACACAGCCTCAGCAGCGTCGCTCATGGAAACTCCTGTCCTCAGTGGTTGGAGGCCACGGCATGGGCAGGGAGAGTCCAGCCTCGGTTCTTGGCTTGTGGCCAGCTCACTCAGCCTCTGCCTTCATCGCCTGTGGCCTTGTCGTCTGTCTTCCTGCGTGTCATTTTCTATCTAATAAGGACACATGTCCTGGGCACAGTGTCCCAGACCTTAATCCCAGCTCCTCAGGAGGCTGAGGCAGGAAGATTGAAGTTTGAGCCCAGCCTGGGCAAAGTAAAAAATAACGAGTGAAATAAATAAATAAATAAATAACATAGCATAACATAACATAACATAACATAACATAACATAACATAACGGGTGGGGGTGGAGCTCAGTGGTAGGGCAGCCTAGGTGTGAGGCCTGGTTCTGCAGAAAGGAAGGAAAGATGCTAACACTGGATTTAGGACCACTCAGTCCTCATCCTGACATCTGCAAAGACCAGTTTCCACTATCTTAGTCTTTTTTTTGGGGGGGGGGGTTACTGGGGATAGAACTCAGGACCTTGCACTTGAGGGGCAGGTGGCAGAACCACTGAGCTAAATCCCTGGCCCTAAAGACCAGTTTCCAAACAAGCCCCTTCTCGGTTCCAGTGCATGTGGATGTGACTCGGGAGGGTGCTGTTAGACCCTCCTTCCTGGGTGCTCAGCGGTGCTGAAGGCCCTGCCCTGTGCCTGCTGTGCTCCCCCAGCACTCCTCAGAGGCCCCAACCCTCCTCCTGGTGAGCTGTGCGTCACCATAGCTCTACTGTCTACGTCCACTGGCTGCCATGTCCTCGGGGCCAAGGCTGGGTCACCATCAGAGGTATAACTGAGGCGATGGCGCTCAGCCCAGTGGCACACGCCTGTCCTCCCAGCACCCTGGGAGGCTGAGGCAGGAGGATTGCAAGTTCCAGCCCAGCCTGGGCAGCTAAGAGACTTAATGTTTGGCCCTGTCTCAGAATGAACAGATAAGGGCTGGGGGTGTAGCTCAGTGTAAAGGCCCTCCATTGAATTCCTAGTACCACAAAGACAAAGAGACATGGACGCAGTCAGTCCTCCTGGGCCCAGCCCACCCCTTTTCGGGTGCCAAGGCCCCCTGGAACCTGGCTTCGAGTCCTGGGTTCATGGATGAGACATATACAGTAGTTTTTTGAGAAGTGGTGGCCAGGGATTCTTCCAGAATCCCCACTCCCATGGTGCCTTTCTTCTCAGCAGTGTCACCGACAGTGGTATAGTCCTTGGGAGTGGTTGCTACCTGTGCTGAGAAAAGCAGAACAGCAGGAAGAGAGCGGGGCCAGGGCAAGACTCAGTGGTGAGTGCCTGCCAGCCACCCAAGAGAAAAAGGAAATCACCTCATTGCCTGCAGAGGCGAAAGTGGCCCAGGTGCACTACGCACTTCGGCCCAGAGCAGGCGCTCCACTCGACAGTCAGCAGTCATTCCAGGAACTGACAGGAAAGACACTGGGACATGGCACTGGGAGCTCGGGACCACTTCAGTGCCACTGAACTAGAGCCCTAAATATGGCTACAGTGAGCCGGGCACGGGGACACATGCCTGTAGTACCAGCTTCTCAGGAGGCTGAGGCAGGAGGATGGCAGGTGGTAGGCCAGCCTGGGCAACTTAGGTCCTGTTCCAAAATGAAAAAATGCAGGGCTGGAGCTCAGCAAGAAGGGCCTGAATTGAACCTCAGTGCAGGGGTGGGAGTTGAAGTGGTCGGTTTTGAGCTAGGTGTGATTCATCCCAGTTTTTAGAAAGAGCCAGGGAGAGGCTGGGCAGGGCTGCGGATGCTGTGCCCTCTGAGCAGAGGGCCAGCGGCCACATCCTGTGTCTCTGTATGGTGTCAGCAGGGCCGCACGGCTCTTGCAGGATAGGCTTGGGGCAGGGTGGGAGGATGGGGGCTCCGCCCTGCCGGGCCCTCAGCGCGAGTCTCGGCCTCTGTGTGTCAACCCGGGTGCTGGCTGTCCTATTTTACTACTATTGACCCTGAAGGCCATCGAGGAGGGCACGTTGGAGGAGATCGAAGAGGAGGTCCGGCAGAAGAAATCCTCGCGAAAGCGCAAGCGGGACAGCGATGCCGGCTCCTCGACACCGACCACCAGCACCCGCAGCCGCGACAAGGACGACGAGAGCAAGAAGCAGAAGAAGCGTGGACGGCCGCCCGCTGAGAAGCTCTCCCCAAACCCGCCCAACCTCACCAAGAAGATGAAGAAGATCGTGGACGCCGTGATCAAGTACAAGGACAGGTAAGCAGAGGGGCACGGGCTGAGTGGGCCAAGGCCAGTGGGCACCGTGCCCTGCACAGGGGCGCTCTGGGGACCTACGGTGGTTTGAGCCCAGGGGCAGTGGTGCCGTGGTGGCTGGTGTCTCATGGCAGGGAGGCCTCGTGGCCAGAGCAGAGCCAGCAGGTTTCCTGCTGCAGACCGTCCCCGTCCCTGTCAGACTCGTGAGCTCAGGGAGGCATGTGCGTCCCCTGGGCCAGGACCTCCAGTGCTGCCACACAGGCGGAGTTGGGGCCCAGGTGGGGACTTGCTCCATCTTCCACTGCCCAGGGTATTGTTCCCCTCCCTGGTACACACTGGCCAGTGCCGTCCCCTAACCGCAAGGTTGAGCAGCTCGGTGTTAGTGACCGTCTGCAGTGCCACAGTGCCATGGCGAAGGTTTAGCAAGTGGCGGCAGTTGCTGTGCTAAATGAATGACAAACTGCGCTTTAGCAGATTTTATTGTTGGAAGAGAAACAGTGATATGAGGAAATGAGTTCACCTTCTCTGGCTAGATCTGAAAATGTCGTGTCTGTTCTCAAGGATAAACGCTGATTCCACACCTCGCCGCTGAGGCAGATGCACAGAGAGGGGCTCACACCTCTAAACTACAGAGCTTAAATGTGTAGGTGCAGTGCCCGCCGTGCTGACCCCTGGTGGAAACGACTGCTCCCTTGTTCTTTCTGAGGTGCTGGGAGGCACCCTGGCCTCTCACCCCCCTCCGTCCTCAGCCCTGCGTGGGTTTATTTCTAACATTCTTGACTTTGAATTACCAAAGTGAAGAATTCCTTTGAAAGCCAGTGAGGAAAGGAGGGTGGGCTGTGGGTCAATCCTGCTGTTTGGGAAATGTGTGTAGAGAAGAAGCCAGGGAGGGAATATGGACAAGACCCTGTAAGGCAGCACATGCTCTGGAAGAAACCCTGGAACAGGCGTTTGTATCCAGTGACCAAGAAATTAGACTTCGCAGAAGGAAGAACATCTGTTCCTCGAGGGCTCCTGCCGTGGGCTATGGGCCCAGGTCCCTCAGAGACAGCTGTTCAGAGAGGGGAGGGGTGCTCCGACCGACGCATGCACAGCTGACATCAGGAGATGCGTGCACCCCAGCATGGCCACGGCCCTGTAAGCATCAGCAGGCGCAGGGCCGCTGAACTTCCTATCCTGCCCAGGGGAGGCGTGGGCAGCTCTGTTGTCACCCCACCTGCAGAGCAGCAGGGCCATGATCTCCCAAGACAGGATCTACCTGGTGGCCACCTCCAGGAGAATGGATCCTTAGTGATGTGATGGTACAGCAGGACTCCCAACAGCTAGGAACACAGACATTCCTGCTGCATAGTCTAGAGACAGGGTCTACTTGTTTGGCCTAGGCTGATCTCTTACCTCCTGGGTGCAAGTGATTGTCCTGCCTCAGCTTCCCAAGTAGCTCTATGGAGAATCCTTTTGTTGAATGAAAAAAGCAAGGGCCTGGGATTTAGCTCAATGGTTCTGGTGCCTGCCTCGAAACCGTAAGGTCCCAAGTTCGATCGCCGGTACCATAAAAAAAAGAAAAAAAGAAAAAAGCAAGACACTGAAGAGCACCCACACAGTGCCTCTGGTCATGTGAAGGTCACAAGCCAGCCAAGGGTGTGGGACACAAAACAGCGGAGACCTACAGCAGGGTAACAGGACACGGGCAGGCACCGGCCTCTGGGTTCTGGGATTGCTCTGCCTGTAGATCTGGACATGGACACGGCTGCATCAAGATGCATGGGTCAGGTGTGTGCACTTCCCTGCATTCAGTGAACCTTGTTTTAAAGACTTAGAAATAAGCGTTGTCAATAAGGTCTTGGGTGTTTCTGGCGAAGACAGTACCCTGTGATTCTCTGCCTTCCTGGAGAATCCTCCTTCACATCACATTCAGTTGCTTGTCGTGTGACAGAAGAACAAACAGCTCGCTGGCTGCTCAGCAAAATACACTGCGACCTGGGAATGCCCGGCAAGTTGAAGGCTGCTGCAAGCGAGGAAGTGACTGGTCTCCCACCGGCTGTGTCACCAGACTTCTGCCTTCTGTGGGGATCCCGAGGCCCAGTGCTGAGAACGCTGAAGCCAGGGTTGCTGCTGCGCTACTTAAGTATGTTCCACCCGAGGAGTGAGGGCCAGGCCTCGGTGGGGTTGGATGTATGGTTTCTGTCTTTTTCTGCAGTAGTAGGAATGGAAGTCAGGGCCTTGCACAAGCTAAACAAGCACTGCACCACTGAGCTACATCCTAGCTCCTTTTACTTTGAAACAGCCTCACCAAGGCTGGTCTTGAATTTGTGGTTCTTCCCCCTCAGCCTCCCAGACAGCTGAATTGCAGGCGTGTGTCTTCACGCCTGGCAGTGCGGGTTTCGGGGTGTGGGTGGATTCATGGGACCCAGAGTCCCAGCAGCCTGGGAAAAGCCGTGGAGGGTGATGGGTGGCACAGGGTCCCCAGGGCTATCGGTCGAAGCAGCACAGCCTGCCCCGTCCCCTGGTCTGTCGGTGGTCCATGAGGGGACGTCAGCCCAGGCCCATCAGCTCAGGAGATACCAGTAGCTTTTCTGGTTGGAAAACTACCTTATTTGGTAGATAATTTCAGAGAAATTATGTTTAGGGACAAACATCTCATTTAGTGGAGGATTTTGACGTTTCTAACTAAATTGGGAAATCACCTCCCTGGGTGCCACGATTCTTAGGAGGACTTGGAGCAGCTGGGAGCCGTCACACTCATGCAAGGGTCACAGTCAGCGGGAGGAAAAGGTGCAGACTGCAGCCTTCTGGGTCCTCTGCCCTCCTCCTGTGGGATTGGGCTCTGCAGAAGGGATTCAGGGTGCTGCCAGTGGGAGCCCTGGTGGCTGTCACTGCCTGGTCACATGGACACAGCTGGCCTCCCATCTCTAGACCTGACACCGTGATCCCACCCCAGCACCCTGTGTGACCTGTGTCCCCCAGGTGACCAAGCTCCCATCAGGAAGGACATGTGGAGGGGCTCAGGGATCACCCTGCAGCCGTCCAGGGCAGCACCCACACACAACCGCCGCCCAAGGACGAGCACAGGTCAGCATGGATGGTACAATCTGGCTCTGTTGGCCTCTCCTGGAGCTCTCTGTTGCTCCTTTCCAGAAGAGGAAAAATTGAAGGAAAACATTTGGATTTTTAAAAAATTTCCTTCTAGAACCCACTAACTAGTTCAGTTCTGTAATTGAATTAAATATGGAACCTGAAGGAGCCGCTCACTGCTACAAACCGCCCCTTGGGAACACAGAGATTACAGATGTCTCTGCCATTCTTGCTGAGTCAGAACCTGCCTTGTTGAGCAGGAGCGTGTTGCTGCTGGTACTGTCCCTAGGGACGCTTTGGTGGCAGCAGGCTGTCTGTCCCTCCACCCCAGCAGCTGTGGAGGGCAAGAGATGCCCTCGATTGTATTTAATGTGGCTCACAGGCCCGTGTGTGGTCACCTCTGTGCTGCTCCCACCAGGCACACACAGCGTCTTACTCAGGAGACTTCTCCATCCATTCGCACTCAACCTCATGGCCAGCAGCCAGTGCCTCCAAGGCTCCTGAGTGCTGTGGGGTGACCCAGCCCAGCGTGTGGCAGTGCCTAGCCCAGTATGGTGTGCGCCTGGGTGCAATGAAAAGGCCCTGCCTAGGGCTGGGGATTTAGCTCAGTGGTTCTGCCACCTGCCTCGCAAGCACAAGGTCCCAAGTTCAATCCCTAGTACAAAAAAAAAAAAAATTGCCAGATGTGGTGGCACACACCTGTAATCCCAGCACTCAGGAGGCAGAGGCAGGAGAATTGCTGAGAGTTCAAGACCAGCCTGGGCTACCTAGTGAGTTCAGGGCCAGCCTGAACTACAGAGCGAGACCGTGTCTCAAAAAAAAAGAAAAGGCCCTGCCTGCAGCAGGGGAGTTTGGGGTTCCACAGCACCGTGTGCGTCACTAGCCAGTGGCAAGGACCTGGGCCAGCAGGTCTGCCGGGGAAGAGGAGCAGCAAGAGTCACAGGCAGGGGGCTGCATGCAGAGGCCTAGAGGCTGGAGGAAGCCGGGCACCGCTGAGCCAGCACTGAGGAATTTGGGACGCCCTCAGGCCACACGCCTGCCTGCAACAGAGTGTGTATCCTTGTGATCACCAATCTCAAACCTGCCAAAACCCCAACCTGAAAAGTGGCTGGTGTGTGTGAGGCTCCGGGTTCCACAAATAAAAGAGAAAGCAGAAGGAAGAGATGAAACAGAAGTCACAACTTTCACCTTTAGAATGGAAACGTGCACAGGCTCAGGTCTGGGTCGGACCCCATCACAGGGCGGCGAGTGCGGCTTGGGAACCCAGTGGCAGCTGGTGGCTGAGGCAGCACATCCTGGCCCTCATTGGTGCTTTGGGAAGGTGAAGCAAGATGTGACACTGGATGGCACTGCCTCAGCTGACAGGGCCAGGCCCCCATGGGCCCCTCAGCCCTCCTGCTGTAGCCTGGCTTCATGGGGACCACGTTCCGGCAGGAATCGTGGCTCCAGAGCTTACTTGCGCTGGAGGCTATGGCAGAGAACATGTGCTCTTAGGAGATGCACTGAGGGACAGCTCCGGACATCGTCACCCACATGGGCCCCTAGAGTGTCCCAGAGCTCGAGAGTTTTCCTGTCTCTAGGGCCGGGATTTAGCTCAGTGGTTCTGGCGCTTGCCTTGCAACCGCAGTGTCCTGAGTTCTATTCCTAGTACCAAAAAAAAAAGAGTGTTCCTGTCTCTGGGCCTTAGTTACACCTCGGCGGTGCAGGGGTAAAGTCCAAGTGGGGCTGTGGAGAGGGCGGGCTGAGAGGACGAGCTGGCCCAGGTGTGAGGTGATGGCAGGGTTAAGGGATGTCGCCAGGGCCAAGGCCTCACCACCGTTCCCTCTGCTCTCCCCGAGCCCTGCACCTCCTCGGGAGAACCCGAAACAGGGCCTTGAGAGGTGAACAGCTGTGTCTCATGCAAGAACAGCCACACTGGGGTACACAGGTCACTGGTGAGCCGCGACAGGGCTTGCCACGTGGGTGGGGGCCGCCCACAGAGGGCCAGAGGGGAGCCCCAGGGCACCCTGGCTCCAGGTATGTGGTCAGCACTGGCAGCTTGGCACCTGGCCCAGAGGCTGGTACTGTGCAGGTCCTGGCGGATGAGGGCCCAGGGGCTCTGCATCACAGCCGGAGCTGCGCCAGGCAACCTGTGACTGCTCCCTTGTCGGCAGGCTAAGGCTGCCTTGGAACTGGCTGGAAGCTCCGCACAGCCTGCTGCTAAGGCTCTCTCTGCACTGGCTCTGTGCCCTGTGGAGCCGGTCACATGCCAAGGAAAACAGCTGGTTCAAGCAGCTATAAACCCAGAACGCACATGTACAACACAGCAGCCCTCTGCACTGCATGTCTGTGTGCAGAGCTGGTGGCTTTGGGTGGCTCGGGGTCCCCTGGGCTGGGCCTTCACTGCAGCAGCAGGCTATAGCTGCTTCCTGTGTCTGGCGAGTGTGCAAAGCCTGTCAACCCAAAACCTCATGCTGTGCTCCTGCTAAACCACGGCACCCCAGGCACCTCGTTTCCGTATCAGGACCCTGTGGTCTGTGCCACTACACAGAGGCCACGAGGCATCCTCTTATCTCCGAGTGCCACTGTAGTAACAGCAGGGACATGAACACAACACTGCAGAGAAGTGTGCGTCCCGGGGCTGCTCCACCCAGTTGTGCAGCCACCCTTGAGCCTCCCTGGACCCTGGAGCCAGGGCTCACTCCCCGAGTCTACAGCCTCCCCCGACCCTTTTCCCGATAAGTGTGCTCGGCTTTGCTGTGGGCCTGTGGTCCCAGTTACTGCTGGTGTGGGGAGGCTGCTGCCCCCACAAAAAGGTGCCGCACCTGGGAGACAAGCCACCTTTTTGCTTCCACTGCTTACTATGCTGAGGGTCTCGCCTGCAGGATGGGGCTGCTGAAGTAAATGGTTTCCACGTGTTAGAGGGGAGGGGCCTGCCAGGAATTTTGAGCCTGGGACCTGGATTTCATTGTGCAACTGCTTAAAACTCATAAGGCGAAATGCTACAGTAGTACAGGGTCCACACCTGTAAATCCAGCAGGAGAACTGCAAGTTCAAATCCCATCTGAACAATTTAGCAAGAGCGTGTCTCAAAATTTAAAAAGGAGGGCCGGAGATTTAGCTCAGTTGTTTCGCCGCCTGCTGTGCAAGCGCAAGGACTCAAGTTCAATCCCTGGTACCAAAAAAAAAAAAAAAAAAACTTAAAAGGGCTCAGTATGAAGGCCCTGGGTTCAATCCCCAGTACCACCATCAAAAGAAACCCAAACAAAGACACTCCCTGATGAGTCTGCAGCCCAGGAAGAAAATGGAGGCTTGTGTGAGCTATGCCTTGGGACCCACAGCCTGTGAGCTCCTGAACGCTTCGACCGTGAGGCTTCCCCGAATGGGATAGTGTTCCAAGGTGCAGCCAGTCATAGCCAAGTTCGCACATGAATTTCACTCCACTTACTGTTTGTGAGTTTTCCCTATAGGTATGTGGATTTGCCCGGATTTTTGGTTTTTCTAATTCTCAAGGCAATATTTGACTTTACAGTGTGTCAGAAATGAAACCTAGAAATTGATTTTGTACTAAGAAAGTGCCTCTTTCCCACGTCTTGCTTGGCGGTGCACTCAGGCTGCTCAGATGCCATGCTGCTGAATCAGACTTGAAAATCCTCAGCTGTTCTTGTAGACCCTTGCTGGCTTGACCGATTGAGAATCAGAGAAAGGATGCCCCCATGAGAATCGGAAGAAAGGATGGCCCCAGGGCCAGCACCTTGAGAGATGTCACAGGAAGGTGGCCTGGTGTGGGCAGTGGGAAAGAGAGTGAGCTGGAGTCCTGCAGTGTAGGGTCCCCATCCACACTGGGCAACTGGGATCCATCTTGACTGCCATCTTCAGGTTGATTGCTTTTGCCTGGCTGAGGCTGTTGAAGCTCAGAGGATGGTGCTGTGATCCATTTGCAATGTCTGCCATGGTTAGAGGATGAGGCCAGGATGTCAGGAAGCCTTACCATCACTGAGGCAGAATTTGAGGACTCACAGCAGGAGTGAACTGAATCTGCAGATCAGCATACACACACAGAAATGGACTCACCACCTGTGATGTACAGCCTGAGAATTAAGATTTGATGTTTAGACTGGGGGTGAAGGTGCATTCCTATAATCCCTGCTAGTCAGGAGGCTGAGGCAGGAGGATGCAGATTTGAGACCAATTTAATAAGACCCTTTCTCAAAATAAAAAGGGCTAAGGGTATAGATTTGTAGTAGAGCAGTTATCTAGCACGCACAAAGCCCGGAGTTCAATTCCCAGCAATGCAAAAATATGTATTTTCAGGTGATTTTAGAAAAATCAAAGGAAGAATAATTCAAAATGTGAAAATCATATGAAATTCAAATTTCAGTATTCAAAAGTGATGTTTTATTGGAATGCAGCCCAAGGCCGTTACTTTATGTAGTGCCTGTGGCTGCTGTCTTCCAGCAGTGGCATAGCTGGGCACCTGCAGCAGAGAAGCCAGGTACCGCTGTCACCAGAAACATCTGTGACCCTTGATGTAAAACAACAGACAAGCAGGGCAGAGAGGAGGTGGAACCCAGGACTTGGCCTCAGTGACCAGGGCTTGACCCCTGCCTGCCTCTACGGTCCCATGTGTCCACAGCCAGCTCCTGTCTACTTTCTGGTTCCTCCATCTGCTGAGACAGGGACATGGGTGACTACCACGCAGGTCTGTCCTGCTCAGGGGCCTAGTGGTCCACTCCTTTTCATGTCATGGTTCTCTCTCAAAGACTGATGGACTTAAAGCGACCTAGAACGTCTCGGCATAGCATTTTGGGATCCCAGACAGAAAACAGGCTTTGACTGGAGGCCCCCAAGTTGTTCCTGGCCTGCTGCAAGATGAGCCCTGTGGACCCAGAGCTACCCACTCCCTTTTCCCTCCACTGCTGTCCCTCTCAGAGGCAGGACCTGGGGCCCTGGGAGCCCAGGGGATGAAGCTCAGCTCTCCCGAGCCACCAACCCTGCCCCGACGGGTGGCTGAAGTTTGGTGACACCCAGGGGCAGGACACGGAGGGAACCAGGCTGCCTGCTGCAAGCTGGTCTGGAACCGCGTCAGGTTCCTCCCGTCTGGGCCTCTGCTGGGGTCATGTCCCTTTCTGTGACAGAGCAGTGGCAGAGATGGAGGGAATCCCATTCCAGGAGTTGCAGTCAAGGTGGGAGAGTAAGGGCAGCAGTGGTGGCCTTGACTGCTATTGTCAGGGTCAAGTGGAAGCAGTGACATCAGGCCAGGAGGCATTGGGCGTGGTTGGCCCTGCAGGCTGGAAGCTCTTGGGGTTGGGAAGTTGGGGTACCTGGAGAGAGGCCACTGGGCTGAGACCTGGGTTCCCACCCCTGCTCTGCAGACCTGCAGCTTTCAGCCTAGCTGCGCATTGCTGTCTTCCCTTGCTGGGCAGTGTGTACCGAACACCCACCGCTGCCCAGCTTTGTCCCAGCCTCGATAAAGGGCCAAAGGCAGCTGGAGGGGACACGGGACAGGAGTGACCCAGCAGTCGGCCTAGCCTGGAGGATGTAAAGGGAAATACAGGCTCCTAGAAGAAAGCTCAATACCCCAGAGAGGCTGGCCAGGCAGAGACTTCTTGCCAGGACAGCAGGTCACCACATACAAGAGGATGCATGGCTGAGACATGGGGTCTGCTCCTCAGGGACACCATGAGGGGACAAGCCAGAGACCAGAGCTTGTATTTGTGATGAATGTGCTAGTCCCACCCAAGGGAAATGGGAAACGTGTGAGGCCTTGTGGCATACCAGGAGGTGCAAGTTAGAGCCAGAGGGACACCCAGTGTCGGAGAGTGGCTCCCGCCCATGGCCTGCCTGAGCACTTCCTGTCCTGCAGAAATTTCTAGGAGAAACAGTCCAGGTTCCCACCCCCACCTCAGTGTCCACAGCCACTTGCCAGCTTAGCCAACCCAGGGGGCAGAACAGCAGGGATGGATGTCACAGTACTGAGAGGCAGCCAGGCAGACAAAGGCTCCCATGTGACTCCCTCACATCAAGTTCAAGAAGAGGCCAAGCTTGTGTGGCACTGATGGGGGCTTGCTGGGTGCAGTGAGGCCCGTATAAGGGGTTCATGGCCTGGTGGTGACATTTGTGCAGAAGTGTGTGGGGACCAGGGCATCACAGCTCCTGGTACCCCATCATCAGAGGGATCACTGAGTGAAGCCGAGCCAGGGTGCTAGCCCTCCTGACAAAGAGGTGAAGATGGCCAGATGAGTTTAAGTGACATCTCAGCCCTTTGGCCTGGCCTGGCCTCTGTCCCTAACTGCAGCATGTTTGGCCCTGTGTCCTCATTTCCAGAGCTCGTGTAAAGCAGTTCCGTTCTCTGTGGCCACGCACACACACGCAGATACGCACATACACACCCAAGTCTGGTCCTGCTAGTCCTGGGAAACAGGAAGCCTAGTCTCCAGGGAGATGGTGTCTCACAGGGATGTGCCCTCCCTTATCTGCCACCAGCTGGAGCTGTGGCTGAAGCCCAGCATGGAAGGACAGAGACAGCGCTTCCAAGCACATGCCAGGCGTCCCCTTGTCCCCTCCCTCTCCGGGGAATGAAAGGCTGAGGTTGGGGGCCACATCACCAGGCTCCTGGGTTCGGGAGTGTATGATCCAGCTCAGCAGGCACATCCAGCCCTTGGGGACATTGTGGAGTCGGGAGTGTCCAGGGACAAAGTCATCATAGAAAGCCACTCTGTCACTGTTACCTCCATGACAGTGACTAGGAGAACAGGCTTGCTCAGGACACCCAGGCAGCAGGGTAAGGTGGGTGGCTTTGTACCTGGGAGTTCCCTTGAAGAAACAATGGCTCTGGGTGTGGTGGCACAGGCACACTTGTAATCCTAGCACTCCAGAGGCTGAGGCAGGAAGATCACCAAGAGTTCAAGGCCAGGCTGAACTACACTGCAAGGACTGTGTCTCAAAAAAACAGAAAAAAAGAAATGTGGAAAGTGGTGCTGGTGCAGCCACCTGGGCTAGGACTTGGATGACACTGCGTCTGCTGATGGACACACAGGCCAAGGGAAACAGTGCTCGTTCATCTCTGAGTGGACTCAGGAAAGCTGGGGAGTAAGGAGGCTTCCCACGCCGGGGCCAGCAGGAATCCCAGTGATGGCAGCCGGCTTGCTGAGGCCTCCAGTTCTTGCCACGTTATCTGAAGGTCACTGTCTTGCAAGGCCACCACCAGAGTCGCAAGTTCAGGACACAGGCATCCCATGCCAAGCCAGGCAGGGTGGCGCCCTGGGGAGCATCGCCGGCAGGGACAGGAACACGTTCCATAAGTCACACCAGGTGCAGGAAACACCTCCCTAGCCTGCTTTAGAGCCCATAAATGACAGGAGGTGGGGGACCCCAGGCAGTAGACAGCCTGGCGGTGATGCTCGCCCGCCCTGCCTTGCAGTAGCAGTGGACGGCAGCTCAGTGAGGTATTCATCCAGTTGCCCTCCCGCAAGGAGCTGCCTGAGTACTACGAGCTCATCCGCAAGCCTGTGGACTTCAAGAAGATCAAGGTAACCATGGGGCCGTGGGGGGCAGCCCGGGCAGGGCCAAGTCCCTGGCTCCTGGGGACCCTGGTGTCGGGGGAGCCAGGCTTGCAGGGCCCAGCTGAAGTGTCTCCCTCCCACAGGAGCGCATCCGCAACCACAAGTACCGTAGCCTCAACGACCTTGAAAAGGACGTGATGCTGCTCTGCCAGAACGCGCAGACCTTCAACCTGGAGGGCTCGCTGGTAAACACCCGCATCTCCTGCTCCCTGCCCGACTGATGCGGGGGCGGGGGGTTGTTTTGTGAGATGGTCTCCCTGTGTAGCCCTGGCTGGCCTTGGACTCATGGAGATGCTCCTGCCTCAGCATCCTGAGTGCTAGGATTATAGGCCTGCACCACCATGTGGGGCAAGTTGACAGGGTTTTTAAAGAATTCCCATTCTGCTGTTTGGAAGAGCAGTATACATTTGCTCCAGAGGACAGTCCCAGCCCCATACGGCATTGGCCGCTCACCTCCCTCCACCCCTATGGGCCCAGGGTGCGCCATGCGGTTTCAGTCTCTGGACCAGCTCTGCCAAAAGGCGCCCTTTCCCGTAGGGAAACAGAAACCCTCACCCTGCCACCCGTCCCCTAAGTGTGTTGCTTCGCCAAGGGTGAGGGGAGCAGCTGCAGCAGGGTTTGCCTTCACCCGCCGTGCCCATGCAGGGAGGGAGGCAGGGAGGCACCGCACCTGTCCCTGCCCTTTCTTCGGAGCGGGGCCTGGGCCCCTCCTCAGCCCCATCCTCTCCCCAGATCTACGAGGACTCCATCGTGCTGCAGTCGGTCTTCACCAGTGTCCGGCAGAAGATCGAGAAGGAGGAGGACAGTGAGGGCGAAGAGAGCGAGGAGGAGGAGGAAGCCGAGGAGGAGGGCTCGGAGTCCGAGTGTGAGTCCGCCGGGAGGGCGGGGGCGGGGGCGGGGGCGGGGGGGGGGGGCGGGCCCAGCGCCCCACCCAACTCACCTCCGCCTGCCGCCCGCCTGCAGCCCGCTCTGTCAAGGTGAAGATTAAGCTGGGCCGCAAGGAGAAGGCCCAGGACCGGCTCAAGGGCAGCCGCCGCAGGCCCAGCCGAGGGTCCCGGGCCAAGCCGGTCGTGAGCGACGACGACAGTGAGGAGGAGCAGGAGGAGGTGAGGGCCGTGAAGCGGCCGGGCGGTCAGCGGGGACGTCCCGGGGCTGCAGAGACAGGCGGGGCCTCCACAGCAGGCGTCCCTGGTGCCCGCGGCCGTAGCCCGGCCCTTCCCCTCTGAGGCTCCGTGTCCACCTGTTTTGACAGGGACACCATGGCTCGGGGCTGGGCCCCACAGAGGCTTGGTCAGCACCACGCGTTGCTTTGTTTGGCTCCCGGCTGTTGTTACAGCTCCAAAGTCAAGTCCTGGGGACCGGTCTGACCCTAACAGAGGTGGCCCGCGGGTCCGTTTTGTTTTGTTTTGTTTTGTTGTGTTGTGAGACAGTCTCAGAACTACAAAATACGTAGCCCGGGCTGGCCTCAAACTCAGGGCAGTCCTTCTGCCTCAGCCTCCTGAGTGCTGGGATGACAGGTGTGTGCTACCATACCCAGCGAATACTTTTTTTTTTTGGTACTGGGGATCGAACTCAGGACCTTGTGCCTTCCAGGCAGGCGGGCACCACTGAGCTAAATGCCCAGCCTGGGGTCTGGGTTGTCACTGCGCCCCCACTGTCCACCAAGGTGCATGTGGCCCTGCCAGGGTGCTTACCGAGCAGCAAAGGCCAGAGGGGATGGGGTACCGCAGGACCTATGACCCAGGGTGGGACAGGCACCAGCGTGGTGTGGAGGGGCAGCAGTAACTCACCCCTCTCCTGTCCCCTCAGGACCGCTCAGGAAGTGGCAGCGAGGAGGACTGAGCCGACATTCCACGCCTCCATCGAGAGCCGGCATAGCCCTTAGCGTAACGGGTAGCAGCAGACGTAGTTCAGCCTGGGAAACTGTATAGACGTGAACTCCGTGTTTATGCGACAGCTGTAGGACTGTGTGTGGCCCGGCCCAGCAGTGGTGTGGGTCACAGCATTAACTGTTTAGAGCAAGCCATGCAGCAGTGGCGATGGCCGAGGTGCAGCGCCCTGCGCCCTCCCACAGCGCTGTCGCAGCATCAGGTCACTGTAGTGCAGCGTGGGTGCATGTGTGTGGCTGCCCACCCCTCGTACTGTACCTTCTGGGCAGGCCAGGCTCATGGGCACGGCCGGCGGGTACGTCAGTGTCACTGGATGTCAAGCAGTAATAAATTAAACCAGCAACCGAGCGCAGCTCCCCTGTCTGCCTGCCCTGCTCACAGCCGGGAGATGGGTGGGTGTGGGGGAGGGCCTGGGCAGCTCTGGCTCACAAGGTCCCGGGGGGGGGGTACAGCCCATCTGGCATTGATGCCACCTCCCTGCACCTCTGAGCCCCGCTGTCCTCGAGTGTGGGTGAGCTCGGGACCGCTGGTGACCATCAGAGCACAGCAGAAGTGTCACCAAGTGACTGCTGAGGGTGGGTTTTTGGGACTCAGCCTTATTGCCACTCCCTGCCGCAGAGCAGGACAGCCTGGAGCCGCCCTCCCCATGTTCCCAGCCCCAGGAACCCAAGCACGACACAGTGTGGCGATGCACATGCACATCTACTTGAGAAGCTGGGCCAAGAGGACCAAAAATTCCACCCTGCCTAGGCAACTTAGGAAGATCCTACTGTAAAACAGGAAATAAGAAAAAGGGGGCGGGAGGTGAGCCCAGCTGTGGAGCAGCTGCACAGCACACATGAGGCCCTGGGCTCCATCTCTTCACACTCACACACATACACACACAATCCTGCTTTCTCCTCCCTCCCTCCACATCCTGGTTTCCCTCTGCCTGGCCCTGCTGCCCAGCTGTCCTGCCTCGGACTGAGTGCCCCCCACACACACACACACACCATGAGCCCCAGCAGACCCCACCCCTCTAACCACCAGGCAGTACCATGTGGTGAGCTTCCCCGGACAACTCTGATCTCACTAACACACACGGAAGGAGCCGTGGAGTCCTGGAGCACAGAAGGGCAAGATGCCTGTGGGGCATCCAGCAAGGGGCAGCTGTGGCTTGGCCATGGCATGCATAGTGGCTGACTGCCCAGGGCCATGTCACTGCCACGTTCCCGTGGACAGCAGAAATCCTCTGCCTGAACTGTGCTGCGGGCAGGGCAGAATGGGCTTCCCAGGCTCCCAAGGCCCTGGTCACCTGTCCACTTTAAGATCTGCCTCAAACTGGTCGTGGTGGCACACACCTGTGATCCCAGCACTCGCAAGGCTGAGGCAGGAGGATCACTGAGAGTTAAGAGGCCAGCTTGGCCTACATAGCAAGACCCTGTCTCAAAACAAAAACTGTTTCTTAGGCACAGTGGTGCACACCTGTGATCCCAGCACTCAGGAGGATGAAGCAGGAGGCTCATGAGACCATCCTGAACTACACACAAAGCCTCTTGTCTCAAAACCTGAGGCAAACACTTCCCGATTCCACACTAGTGTTTACATCAACAGAGGAGGTGGCTGCTCGTTTCCATCATGGTCTGCCAGGTTTCTCCTATAGTAAGATAACTTTTCGGCCAGAGCACTGGCACTCTCGGGTATCTGAGACCCACCTCGGTCCACCTGATTCATCTGCCTGTGTCCTCGCCACCTGTATCCCACGCCAGCCGCCAGCCCTTTCCCTCCACCTGGCGACGCCCGTACTGCACTGCACTGCTGGACGTGGGCAGTCACCTCTTCCTGCTGCCTGTGGCCTGGGACTCGGACCTCGTGCAGTCGCAGTACTTGGGGAGCAGGCAGTCACCTCTGCCCAGCGCCACCCAGCCCCATGTTCCCAGATCTGGCTGAGCCCACGTTTCACACCATGTGCCCTGGGCATTGCCACTCACGGCCCCTCTTCTGCAGGCCCTTTGGCCCCAGCGCGATGCACCCCGTGATCCCCACTATGGGGCCTGAGCCAGGTCTCGAGTCTAAGGCCAGCGTGGACTGCACAGTGAGACACTGCCTCCCAGGACGAGGCTGTGAGCAGCTCGGGGAACAGCAGCCCTGGCTCTGGTCCTGGGCCCACAAGGAGAAACCTCTGGACACCTGGGGCCCCAACGGGGAAGCTCTGCTCTGAGCTGTTTTTAGAAGCCCTAGAGAGGACCCTCAGGAAGAAACAGGTGCATAGCAAGAGGCTTTGACCCTGACATCCACCAGACCCAGGCCGCCACCCCAACTGAAATGCTCCACACTCAGGCCTTTGGGGGGACCTGACGCCCGTGAGCCTTCGACAAGTTCGTCACTGGCTTTGGTCAGGCACAGAACACAAAAGACTGAATCTCATCCCCAGCCCCATTACATATATGCAGATATCCTCACACCTCAAAAACCCCAATCGGAGACACTTCTGGTCCCAAGCGTGTCGGGTCAGCAAGCGCCTAGGTGCAGGTAAAACCACAGCTGATACAGCTGGGGCTCGGCATCTGCCAGCCAGGACCTGAGGTGTTTATCTTTACCTCTTGGTGGCACCATCTTAACCATTCAGCAGTCACCCTGTGAACTATTAAAAGCAGTGGGCATGGTGGGGCATGCCTGTCGTCCCAGAACTCTGGGAAGCTGAGGCAGAAGGGTCAGAGGTTCAAGCCCAGCCTGGACAACACAAAATTTCATAGAAAAGGCCAAAGAGGGCCAGGGATTTAGCTCAGTGGTTCCGCTGCCTGCCTTGCAAGCGCAAGATCCCAAGTTTGATCCCTGGTACCAAAAAAAAAAATGGCTGAGCATGTAGTTTGGTGCAAAGGCACTGGGTTCCATCCCCAGCATTGTCAAATTTTTAAAAAGGAAATTGGGAAAATGGTATTGCTTCTGTGGAAAGCAGTACAGCTGTTCCTCAAAATCATCAGACACTGGGAATTCGGCTCAGTGGTGCGCACCTGCCCAGCATGTGGGGAGCCCTGGGATCCATGCCTACTACCACCAAAAAACAAAAAATGAGAGCCAGGGATTTAGCTCAGTGGTTTCACTGCCTGCTGAGCAAGCACAAGGACCCAAGTTTGATCTCTGGTACCAAAAAAAAAGAAAATCATCCAAAAAAAAAGAAAAAAAATACAGGAGTAGATTTTTTTCTTTTCTTTTTCTGTTTTTTGAGGCAGGGTCTCCATTTGTAGTTCAGGCTGTCTCTGAACTCAACTGTGTAGCTCAAGCTGGCCTGGAACTCACAGCGATCCTCCTGCCTCAAGCTCCCAAGTGCTGGAATTACAGGCCTGTGCCACCATGCTCTGCAGATTTTTTTTCTATGAAGAATGCAGAGGGAAGTGTTGTGCCAAGCAGGGTGACCTCCCCTCTTGAGACCCGAGGCCACCAGGCTCTGACGGCCTTCTTGGGCAGGACAAGGTCGCCAGCTGGAGCCCTTGACACGGCCCAGGCGTCAGGGCTGACGCAGGTGCGGCCAGGGTTCCAGCCAAGGTTGAGCAGTGGTTTGGAGGACATTTGAGCAGAGCTCCGCACTGTCGCCCCCTCCTCCCATCCTGGGTTTGGACTCAGCACTGTGTCCCCCCCACCCCTTTTATTATTTTTTTTTTTTCACTTCTTAGCACCAGGGGTCAAACTCAGGACCTTGCCCTTGCCAGGCAGGCGGCAAAACCACTGAGCTAAATCCCCAAACCCCTCCCTTTTATTTTTTGAGACTGGGTCTTGCTCAGTTGCCCAGGCCGGCATTGAACTTGGGTCCCTCCTGCCTCAGCCTCCCAAGTCCTCCTTTTTCTTTCCCACTGTGGCAAAATGAATGTGAACGGTACCATGTGACAGTGCCTCTCAGGGCCTCAGGGACCACGTGCTGCTGTGATGGTGTCACTGACGCTGTCCCAGGACGTCCCCAGACCCGGACTCTGCTGAGACCCCTGCCCGACCCTGCACGCCAGCCTCAAGTTGGCCACACAGCTCACACACACAACCTCCTCACCCCGTTCAAGGACGCTTTTCTTAGACCTTTCAAGATCTTCCCTTTTCTAAAACCAGTGTCTTTTTTGCTTTTTGAGCCAGGGTCTCACTGTGAAGCCCAGGCTGGCCTCAAGCTCACAGTGATCCTCCTGCTGGGATGACAGGTTTGTGCCACCACACTCAGTTTGTTTTGATACAGGGTCTCGCTGTGTAGTTCAGGCTAGCGGCCTTGAACTCACTGCATAGCTCAGCTCAGGCTGGCCTTGCTCTGCACCTCCTGGCTTAGCTTCCCAAGTGCTGGGGTGACAGGTGTGCACCACCAGGCCTGCTTTTTTTTTTTTTGGTAGTTTAAAACTGATCCTGGGGCCGGGGATTTAGCTTAGTGGTTTCGTTGCCTGCTGCTCAAGCACAAGGACCCAAGTTCAGTCCCCGGTACCAAAAATAAAAAAATAAAATAAAATAAAATAAAACTGATCCTGCCTTGGGCTTTTCGCCAACAACTTCCTTTCTGCCTGCTGATTCCTGTTCCTCTTTCTCTTACTGGTACAGCTCTGATGATAAAATAACATGTCGCAAGAGCTCTGTGTCATGACTCACCTAAAAGTAAAAGGTGCTAGTTACCATCCCCTTGGGAACCAAAAGCTGGAAGCCTTACAGCTTCACCAAGGCAACTGAAAGTGCACTCTGACCCAATATGAACTCAACACGGGAGCTTCTAGAAGGCCTTCGAGGTGCCAAAGTGCCAGGAAGACGTTCTCCACATTATCTCACCTTCAGCCTGGGCCTCCTGCCACAGCTGCACACCCTCAGAGCAACTCCAACCTCAGAAGTCAGGGGTGGGGGCATGGGCCTGACATCCCAGCACTCAGGAAGGAGGCTGAAGCAGGAGGATTGCTGCGAGTTAGAGGCCAGCCTGGGCTACATAGCGAGACCCTGTCTCAATCAGAAAAAGGGGGCCGGGGATTTAGCTCAGTGGTACCACACCTGCCTCACAAGTTCAAGTTCCTGAGTTCGATCCCTGGTACCAAAAATAAATAAAATAAAAATAAAAATGAGGCTGGCTTGACCAGACTTGAACATTCAAAATAAACCCAAAAAGAACAAAACCTCCAGTCACCCCCCAACTGTATGGCTCCTCAGACACTTCCCCCGCCCCCCTGGCAGTGCACCCCAATCTCAGGAAACTCAAAAGTCACAGCTGCCCATCAGGGAGGCCGCGGAGTCTGTGGTGCTGTCATTCACTTGCCCTCAGGTAGGCTGGGTGCTGATCTGGTCACACAGCCCGGCCTCAGCCTCCAAACCCTGCTCCCCAGCAGGGTAGACTGCTCCACATCACCCCACAGCCACTCGGGGCCAGCACTGTCACTCCCCTGATCCCACCCTCACTCAGCCTTCATAGGCTTCTGGCCACCCAGCCATAGCGGATCAGGGCCTTCTTCCACTCTAGAACCCTCCATGGCTCCCACCTCCCTCTGCAAAGATGGCACAGTCCTGCCTGTGGCCTGCTGTCACGGCTCCGTTGCCTCCCCTTCTCCCTCCACTCCAGGCCCAGGGGCCTCCTCCTCCTGCCGGCCCCTTCCCACCTCATTGCCTCCCCAACCCTGCAATTGCTGTTCCTTTGGCTGCACTCTCCCTTCCATCCGCGCCTTCTCAACAACCCAGTTTCAGAGGCCACTTTGTTGTTTATTTTCACACAGGGTCTCACCCTATAGTCCAGGCTGGCCCCAAACTCACGTCGATCCTCTTGCCTCAGCCTCCTGGGTGCTGGGATCGCAGGTGTGCGCCACCACACCCCGTGGGCCTCCCTCTTTTCCCCTGGAAAGCTGGCCAGGGAATGGGCACTGTGCTCTGTGTGGAGTGGAGCCGAGTGGGGTTCAGGGCACCACCCCAAGTGTGGCACTGGAGGACATCAGAAGCAGGAAGGTATCTCCCTCCATCTGCCTCCCCTGCTCCCCTGCTGGTCCCATGCAAGTACCGGAACACTTGACTCCCAGAGGGGGTCTCCCTACGCCCAGGGAGAAAATGTCCTTATCTCTGGGGACACAGGGAAATGGACAAACAGGCCTCACCCTGTCCCCACCTTATTCTGAGTCATTGGCATCCACCAGCCAAACCTGGGGACCGGAGTTGCACCCAGAACATACACAGACACAGGCACACATGTGCTGCAGAGCACTGGGCTTCAGTAGATTTGTTATGCCTGCCAGGCATGATGGCCTGAGCACGAAGGCCCACATCTGGGGAGGCTGAGGCAGGAGTATCGCCACAAATTCAAGGCCAGCCTGGGCTACATAGTGAGTTCAG
This sequence comes from Heterocephalus glaber, assembly GCF_053883595.1. NCBI lineage: Eukaryota > Metazoa > Chordata > Mammalia > Rodentia > Bathyergidae > Heterocephalus > Heterocephalus glaber. The sequence continues at coordinate 8,019,183 of NW_028258457.1, read as the reverse complement.
GGCCAGTCTGAACTACAAAGGGAGACCCTGTCTCAAAAAACAAACAGAACTCATATGTATACACACACACACACACAGACACACAGACACACACACACACACACGCACACACGCACATAGTTTTCTCTCTTCAGTCTTTTTTACTCTCCAAATTTGTTTTTTATTGATATAGCTGAACTTTACAACACTGTCATAAAATACTATTATAAACAGAGCCTTTGGATAGAGAGGAAAAAAACAAATTTATAGTAGCCAGATTAAAGCATGCAAAAGAGCCAATGATGAAGACATTAAATAAATAAATGAAATGATCTTTAATTTACCCACTATAGCTTCTTTATATTCTGGCAAAAAAATAAGTAAACATCATTTTGAAACTTGGTAAGCAGACCTGATTTCTGATTTCTATCTACGATAGACCCTTTGCACTTACAGTTTACTGCCTGAGGCACAGCATGTTTAGAGAAACTTGGTACTGGCATCAATTTACTACCCACACTGCAGTCAGTAATGGGAAATGCATTCTCCTAATTTGCTCTGTGAACTTAAAATGCACTAATGGGTTAACAATACAAGTCACTGAAGTACCAAAATTCCTTAATATTCACATTCTCTTTTCCCATGAAAAGCTTTAGTATAACTCTAATTAAAAAGATTCTCAGGCTGGGGATTTAGCTCAGTGGTTCTGGCACCTGCCTCACAAGTACAAGGTACTAGTTCAATCCCCGGTACCGAAAAAAAAAAAAAAGAAAGAAATTCACAAGTAACAACCACAAGGGTTATGGCAAACCAAGTAGAACCACTTGATAGGAGCTGAATAAATACTCTGGGAGCTCAAGAATGGCCAGAGAATCCCACTATAAAATAAAGAAAATATAAAATAAAATATAATAGATCCCCAGGTAACAAGATGGTTGATCCAGGTCCAAACAATGAGTTACCAAAGCCACCTTTCCTGTGACTGTATTAATCATGACTGTGAAGACCAAAGTGCCAAATGTCATTTCCAAATATCTGGCCGTTTCCAAACATCTGGCCATTTCCAAGCAGAAGCCTATCTTTCCCCATCAGAAAATAGGATCTGGGATCAGGGATGTAGCTCAGAGGAGCCAGCGCCTGCCTGGCAAGGGCACAGTCCTGAGTTCAATCCCTGGTACCGGGGGGAAAAAAAGACATGACTGAAGCCCAGGATAGTCCGATAAAGAAATGTTTTAATGCTTAAGAGATGGTTTTTACTAATAACCCAGTAGAGAGTAGGCTTGCTCTTTAATACATGAGGGTCTGTATGCTGTTCCAAATACTATATATCAGAACAGATAAGAAGTAAAATAAATATTGTACAAAGTCAGGTATGTGCTGTCATACAGTGTTTGTTGAGAAAACACAGTAGAACTGATATAAAAACTGGGGTGTGATAAAGCACACTTTCTTATAAAAAAGTACTGTACAAGGGTAGCTATTCTGATATAATAAAAATGACCACGATGGGCCAAGGATTTAGCTCAGTGCTTCCACCGCCTGCCTCGCAAGCTTCTGAACATTGCTGATCTGCACAGTATGGCAGAGACTGACTGCTTTGAAGAAGAGACCATGTTCTTTAACTGGTTCATTTTCATTTTCAGGACTGGTTCTAAAAGAGGAATAGCTTGTAAGACGGGCTAAGTTGCTAAGGTGGGATAAGCCACTAAGATAAGTTTCCTTCTGAAGAGTCAGGTGTGGGTCCTTCAGTACAAGTCTACCATGGATTTCTTCGTATTTTATGCCATTAATTGAACATTCCCAGAACTGCAGCTCATTTTCTGTTAGCACTCCAGTCTTATCTGTAAACACATAGTTCACCTGTCCAAGTTCTTCATTCAGATTGGAAGTTCTGACTTGAGCTTTCTGACCTGATTCCTCATGTTAGAGATCAAGATCCCATTGGGCCAGGGATTTAGCTCAGTGGTTCCACTGCCTGCCTCGCAAGTCCAAGGATCCGAGTTCGATCCCCGGTACCAAAAAACAAAAACAAAAACAAACAAACAAAAAGATCCCAGCCAATAAAAAATGATTCAAGAGCCGAGGATTTAGCTCAGTGGTTCTGCTGCCTGCCTTGAAAGCACAAGGACCCGAGTTCAATCCCCGGTACCAAAAAAAAAAAAAGATAAAAAATGATTCAAGAAATTTCTGCATTTCAACTGTTACATATAATGCAATTGGAATGATGAAATTGTAGAGTACCAAAAACGCAAGGAAATCAGAAATAAATCTCAGAATCTTACTACTATTTCTCTGATGTTCTGTTTTTTGGTTATACCAAGGTTCATCCCATCTTTCTTCAGCTTGCCATGTATATTTTAGATAGTACTAATGATGGCTTCAGAAATAAGGATTATTGGGGCCGGGGATTTAGCTCAGTGGTTCTGTCACCTGCTTTGCAAGCACAAGGTCCCGAGTTTGATCCCCGGTACCAAAAAAAAAAGAAATAAGGATTATTGGGTAAATTATAAAAAAATGTGTTCATTGATTTTTCCACTGCGGATCTTTTCTGTGAGTTGCTCGTGTAATTTAATGCCATTTTAGTTTCCATTCTGGTGTACACAGCAACATCAAAAATTTCTTTTGTGTTTTTTAATCTGCCTCTATGATGTAAGAGATTCTGTGGGTCGAGAGGCCCTACAATTTCTTCCATTTGCTGCGTTATTATCATTCTTCCCACAAACCTGTACAAATCTGCTTCCGGTTCCAGGCATTCTATATCAGCTACAAGACTGTCCAGATTGGCAAGTGTCTGTAATACTGCTGTTTCTGGAACTGCCACCTGTGTCTTCAGGTTTGTTTCTCCCTCCAAACTACCAGTTGTAATGTGACATGAACCATCAAGTGGATCTGAGGAGAGAAGCACCAAGTCTGTAGGGCAGAATATTTCATCTTTGGCTATTGGAACAATGTCATCCACCCAAATGTTTTTTAATTTTTTGTTTTGTTTTGTTTTTTGGTACCAGCGATCGAACTCGGGACCTTGCGCTTTCGAGGCAGGCGCTGGAACCACTAAGCTAAATCCCCAGCCCTACCCAAATGTATTTTGATGTAGTTTTTACAAGGCCACCACTTCGAATAACATAAACAGGAGCTCCATTTACTTCATTATCTGAGTTATGTCATAACCAATCTTCATAGCCCTGCTTTATGGCTTTATGTTATTGCAAAGAATAATGGAAGTCCACTGATAATTGCTTTGTTTTTTTTGGTACCGGGGATCGAACTTGGGTCCTTGCGCTTGCAAGGCAGGCAGCGGCACCAATGAGCCACATCCCCGGCCAGTCCACTGGTAACTGGATTGGTAGGTGTATCAGTCATAAGCTGAACCAAAATATATAATAAAATAAAAGTTTGTCCCCCTTCTGAATTGTTCAAATAAATTTTGAGGGACAAAAATTCCACACAGTATACTTGGATGAAGTTATCCAGTTATTTATAAATTTCTGAGGTGTGTAAAGGCCATTCTGAGGAAACGTGTTGGCTGTGTGCATAGTTCTTGTGTCACTTTCATGGGGTAGGCCAAAACCCAGCTGCCAGCAGACCCAGCGCCGCTTGCCCTGGTCCCGGGGTGCAGGCGCTGAGGGGCTGCAGGAGGAGGCCCAGGAGCCAGAGGGGCAGCAGGCGCAGTCCTTGAGCTCAAGTTCCACTCTCCACCAGCACAGCCTCACTCCCCTCAAGGGGCCCCATCCTGCCCCCCGGGGCCATGAGGTCCTACAGGCACAGTTGACTCAGTTGACTCTCTCGCCTGCCACTGCTGCCTTCATGACTCGTCCATCGTTTTTTTTTATAAGGGTCTCAGCCATGAGCTGAGCAAATGTGAGAAATCTTCTTTCTTCCCCAGAACACAGGAACCAATCTGTAGGGCTGAATGCCTCTGGACAGGCACTATATTTTATGTATTATTATATGCCCATGAGAAAGTGGCTGGGCATAGTGGCCCACACCTGTAATCGTAGCACTTCAGAGGCTGAGGCAGGAGGATCACAGTTTGAGGCAGCTAATAAGATAGAGGCTAGGGGGCTGGGGATTTAGCTCAGTGGTTCCATCACCTGCCTCACAAGTGCAAGGACCTGAGTTCGATTCCGTACCAAAAATAAACAAACAAACAAAGATAGAGGGTAGGCCGGGGATTTAGTTCAGTGGTGCTGGCACCTGCTTTGCAAGCGCAAGGTCCTGAGTTTGATCCCCCGTACCAAAAAAAAAAAAAAAAGATACAGGGTATAGGGAGTTTAAAACCAACCTGGGCTATAGCGAGACCTTGTTTCAAAACTGGAAGGAGGGCTGGGGATTTAGCTCAGTGGTTTCTCTGCCTGCTGTGCAAGCACAAGGACTGAGTTTGATCCCCGGTACCAAAAAAAAAAAAAACCATAGGAAGGAGCCAGAGGTGGTGGCATACACCTATAATCCCAGCATTGGGAAGGCTGAGGCAGGAGGATCACCAAGATTTCAAGGCCAGCTTGAGCTACACAGTGAGACCGTGTCTCAAAAGGAAACAAACAAACATAAAAACGGAGGGATGGAGGGAGGAAGGGAGGGAGGGAGGGTGACAGGGAGGGAAATATAACAATGGGATAACGGCTCCTCCTACTCCTCTTGCTCTTTCACACATCACAACCTGGTTATCCAGAATCCCTTGACTTCTTCATCCCCACCTCCTGCATGAGAACACCCATCCTCCCTACACACTGGACCTTCGTCCTGGGCACTGTGTCCCTGGTCCCTGGAAGGCTCTCTGGCTGAGGGAGAAACCTGAGGAGACCTAGAAAGGGGAAGCCACGGAGGAGACCCAACTGGGACAGGGATCTGCAGCCTCCCCGTCAGGTCCCCGCCATGACTCAATGGCTAAGGTCTGACTGAGTCCCACGAACCAACGTGGCTACTGGTGTGGTGCCCTGAAAGGTAAAACTGCAGCCTGACCTGAGACGTCTCCCCCATTCTGTTCTCCCTGCCCCAGGCTGTCACCTCTCGTGTCCACTCCTGTGACTTCTCCATTACAACTTCAACCCAGCATCCCACTGTCCTTTTTAGTGCTGGGGATGAAGGGGGCCTTTGCACTGAGCCTCATCCCCGGCGCCTTTTAGTTTTCATTCTGAGACACCATCTCACTAAGCCAGTTAGCCCAGGCTGGGCTCAAACGTGCAATCCTCCTGCTTCAGCCTCGAAGAGTGCTAGAAGGACAGGTGTGTGCCATCACGATGGTCCTTGCTCAGGAACTTTAAAAGCTGCTGATTCCAGTGCTGGAGGCGCTGCTCAGTGGTGAGTGCTTGTCTAGCACACAGGATACCTGGATTGTTCCCAGCACCAGAAGGAAGAACAGATGGACAGACAGACCAGAGCCCAGTACCATGGGGTCTGCAGGAGCACTCCCCTGGTGCCTACCAGGGAAGGCAGAGATAGACAAGTCTTCCCTAAATGGGCTGGGGATTTGGCTCAGTGGTGCCGCAGCCTGTCTCACAAGTGCAAGGGCCTGAGTTCGATCCCTGGTACCAAAACCCCCCCAAAACCAAGAGACTAAAGGGAAATGTAGCTGCATCCCAGAAGGAGACACCTCGAACCTACATGTCCCTCACTGTTTCCAGGGTGGCCCAAGCCCCTCACAACCTTGTGATCTGGCTACTGAGAGCACACGGATGCTGCGACTCAAAAAGAGTCAATGGAAGTGTGTACTCTGTCCTCAGGACTCTGCAGGGTCATGTCCCAGTGACAGGGAAAGGAGGGTCCTGGAGATGTCTGTGGGACCATGGGAGCCCAGGAGAGCTGTGTGTCCTGCCCAGGGCAGCTCGGCCTCCAGCTCTGCAGACAGTTCGAGTTTAGCCTCTTGGGGGCGGGGGGGGGGCACCTGCCTCCTGTGGGGCTGAAGGGGAAGAAGGGTCAGCACCAGGTGGACAGCAGGAGCTCCAAGAAAGGCTGAGGTTCAAGGCCAGTCCGGGCAACTTAGGAAGAGCTTGTCTCAAAATAAAAATTTTTAAAATGGGGTGACCAGGGAGGTAGCTGGGTACTTATCGGACTTGCCCTAGCGTGTGCGAAGTCCTGGCTTCAATTTACAGTAGCAAAAGTAAAAGCAAACTAAAGAGAGAAAACAGGAGAGAGAAAGAAGGAAGGGGAGGGCTTAGCACACGAAGTGGACTTGTATGTTGCAATTTCTCTAAAGGAAACCAAATCAGTGATTCCTAATTTAAAAAAAAAACAAACAGTACATAGGTTAAGGACTAGAATTCAATGGGACGGCTTCAAAACCGCTGCAGCCACCCCCAGAACGCACTGACCCGCATCCACTTCCCCAGGGGCAGGGGGCGCTGATCCCCCCTCACAGGTAGAGGCCGCACCCCTAACTCGGCAGGTTTTCCCCTCGGAGCCCACAGTGGTCTCCGCCTCCCTCCGCTCCCGGGTTCCTAACACCTGTGCCGACAGCGTCCCACACCCTGCTGAACTCATTCCCCAAGCCCCGAGGCGCTCGGACCCTTTCCCGGAGACCCCTGCAGTTCCCCAGGCGCCGTCTCACTCTGCTTCGCATTTATTCTCCGCGGCGTTGTGACAGAAACCAGGGTCGGGTGCCTGCCGGGCCCCCGCGGCACCGCTGAGCGGCCGGGCCCCCGGCCACCCCAGGAAGCCCCAGGGACCCCAGCCCTCCCGTCCTTCCTCGGCCCGGGTCAGTCCCCACGCCTCGCTGGCTCCGATCCGTGCTAGGACGGCCAGCCGCCCTCTGCCCAGCTCCTCCCGGGGGCGCATCGATCGGTGCTTCTGCGGGTCAGGGACCGAACCCGCTTCGCAGCTCTTTCTATTCAGAACGCAGCTCACAGCGCGGCCGGCCGAGCCTTCCTGAAGGTTCCTTTACTACTGGCCACGCGGTTGTCAGGGGCAACCATCTCCAGCCACGGTCCAGGAAACCGGGACGGCTCACCCCAAACCCAGACTGGAGAAGGCGAAGGCGCAGGGCCAGGGAAGGGGCTCCGAAGTTTCCCAATTTCCCCACGGAAGGGCTGCGGGACCCGCGCTGTTCTTTGCGAAACAGCAGAGGGAGGGGCTGACCCAGGGGACCGGCGGAAGGCACGGGTGGGGTTTCATTTCGGGGTGCTCGGCTTCCGGGGGAACCGCCGGGCCGCGGGGGTTTCAGCCTCGTCACCTCGGCCGTTCCAGGCCCCGCCCCCGGCAGTGAGGCGAAGACTTTGCGGATCACCCCACCGCAGGCTCCTCCCCGCTGCCAAGCTTTCAAAGGCGCCCGCGCCGGGCCGCATGCAGTGCGCGCCGAGGATGAGGACGGCGGGCCCGGTGTTGCGCTACGGTGCGCTGCTGCTGTGCCTGGCGGCGGGGGCTGCAGGTGAGGCGGGCGCTGGGCGCGGGGACCCCGATCTCGGGGCGCTGGCGATATATCGTGGAGGCAGGGTTGGGAAAGAACCGGTTGTTCCTCGGGGACGTGGGGGACGCAGCACGAGGTCCTTCCGCAGGGCCTGGAGGGGCACCTGGGGGTGCCGGGGTCAGGGGGAGCGGGGCGTGGCTCCCCCAAGCCAGTGCTAGCTGCGGGACCCCGAGGGTGTCCGGACAGGCGATGGGGACCTCCAGTCCTGAGGGAGGGCTTCCTCCCAGTCTCGATGGGGTGAGGCTACTGCGGCTCAACCTTGAGTTCCCAGTGGGGTCCCCTACTCCAGGGTCCCCTACTCCGGTGTCCCACGCCCCAAGGCCCGCGGGGACTCGCCTGCTACTCCCTCCCCTCCGGCGGGTGGGGACTCCGCCCCAGCCCCACCTCCAGGCTCCCATTGGGCATGGTCCGAACAGCCGAGCCTCGAGCCACTCCCCTTGTCCAACCGGAGCTGGAGGCGGATGCGTGAGGCGTGGCCCCGGGAAGTGTGGGGGCGGAGCCGGGAGGCCTGGCGTGGTCCGTGCTCCAGTGGTGAAGGTGGAGACCGACGTGGGGACTCGGAGCCTTGGAGGCCTGCGGCGCCCGCCTAGGTTTACTGCCCGGGCCAAGTCCCCGCCGTGCCCTAGGCCACTCTCGAACTCTGCTGCTCCAGGTCAGCCAGGTGCTCGGGGACCCACCTTGTCTGTCCGGAGGTCCCAGATGGTTCGGCTGAGCTGCGCACAGAGCTGGAGATGTTTCATTTTGGGGGAGTAGGTTCAGATTTAGATTTGGGGTGGCTGAGGGGGGAGTTTCGCCGCGAGTCCAACCAAGACCAGCCTGGACTACATATTTGTCTCAAAAAAAAATGGAATTTAGATTTGGACTGGAGGCCAGTCAGTGCTTGGCGCTGGCTTTTTTTTTTTTTTACTACCGGGGATCGAACTCGGGACCTTGCACTTTCGAGGCAGGGGGCGGAACCACTGTGGTAAATCCCCGGGCCTGAGCTACTGTTTAAATTACTGTCCCGAGCAGTCTCGGATTTTCCTAGATGGCTTTAAATCGGCTGTGGGGACACTGCAGCCCTAGGCGGCCACTACACCAGCCTTTTCCTAGTCGGAAACTGCTCGCCATATAAGAGGACTGGGGTCGCTGGGACGCTGGTGCGCAGAACCGATGGATCCGTGGGCGGGGAAGGCAGGGCAGGGAAAGGCCAGGATGGGTGCTGAGTGGAAATTCGCCCCGTTGTGTATAGAACGCTGGTCTCAGGCACCGGGCCCACTGCCTGAGCAGCTCCGAGTGCTGCTAGGGAAGTCCTGGGCAAGCCCTCCTAGGGCTGAGGATCTGGCTCTTCTGAGAGCTGCCTGATCCTGAGTGTTTGTTTCTGGATTTCTGAGACAGGGTCTCGCTAGGCAGCCCAGGCTGGTCTGAGAGATCCATCTGCCTCACCCTTCCCTGGGCTGGAAATACAGACCTGCACCACCACACCCAGCACTGCTGGGTGTTACAGCCCTGGCGCTCCTCCCGGCTCCCTAGCTTTCTTCCAGGAGCCAGGGTAGGGTGGGTTCCTGCTTGCTCCTTTAGGAATGCAGTGATGGGAAGGGAAACCCCAGGCTCCTGGGTAAGAGTCCACTCAGCTCTATTGGCAGGTGTGGGCCTGCAGCTGGGGGAGAGGCTGCTGGAGCTGGGAGCAAGCCTGGGCCAGCAGCTCCGTGCCCAGTGGGTGGGGTGGGTGTACACCCAGGGGGATTCCTTGTCTGACATGTTTCTTCCTGGAGACAACTGGTAAAGAAAGTAAGGCCAGCTTTCTTGAGATGAAAACTTTTCAAGAATTACGTTTGGTATATATTTACTTATTTTTGCAGTACTGAGCTTGAACCCAGCACCTTCATACTGAGCTATGTATCTAGCTGTTTTATATTGAGACAGGGTCTTACTAAGTAGTCCTGGTTGGGCTCAAGTTGGGCTCAAATTTTCCATCCTCCTGCCTCCGCCTCCCACAGTGCCGGGATTACAGGTGTGGGTCACTGCTGGCGGTTTATGTTCACTATTGGTTCAGGGCAGTTCCTGCTCTTCCGTGTAGGTTCCCACTCTAAGATTCGGGCCTTGTGATATCACCTTCTTTCCTACCTTAACCACATTAACAGCATCCGCACCCTCCCCATGGAAGGCACAGGGCTTTTTGTTGCTAAGCGACTGTGGAATAAATCATCGGTGAGGGGTGACAGAAATAGGCTATCCCTCTCCAACGGAGCAGGCGACAAAATCTGTCTGGCCTGTTTGTGAAAGAATATTTGTTTTGTGGGTTTTAAAAAATATATATATATTTTTTTGGTGCTGAGGATGGAAGCCAGGGCCTCCTGTGTGGTAGGCAAGTGGTCCCTACAGAGCCGCACCCCAGACCTTGTTTGTATATTTGTTTTTTGGTACCAAAAATCAAACTTGGGTCCTTGCGCTTTTGGGGCAGGCAGCAGAACCACTGAGCTAAATCCCCGGCCACAGACCTTGTTAAAAGATAGGGCCTTGCTATGCTGCCCATGCTGGAGTCCAACTCCTGGGTTCAGGCAATCCTCCTGCCTCACCCTCCCCAAAACCTGGGACTATACAGGTTCTGCCACCTTGCCCTGCATTCTCATTCATTTTCTGTTGAGTCTGGGCCTGCCAGGAGAGTATCTTTTTTTGTTTTTGTTTTGTTTGAGACAGGGTCTCACTCTGTAGCTCAGACTGGCCTTGAACTTGCAGATCCTCCTGCCATAGCCTCCCGAGTGCTAGCATTACAGGCAAACGTCACTACGCCCAAGAGGGTGCCTGCCTTCCTTCCTTCCTGGCTTCCTTCCTGCCTGCCTGCCCACCTGCCTGCCTGCCTTCCTTTCTTTTCTTTCTTCCTTCCTTCCTTCCTTCCTTCCTTTCTTTCTTTCTCTCTCTCTCTTTTCTTTTTCTCTTTCTCTCTGTCTTTCTCTCTTTCTTTCTTTCTCTTTCTTTCTTTCTTTCTTTCTTTCTTTCTTTCTTTCTTTCGTTCTTTCTTTCGTTCTTTCTTTCGTTCTTTCTTTCTTTCTTTCCTTCCTTCCTTTCTTTCCTGGTACCGGGAATCGAATTCAGGACCTTATGCTTGCCAGGCAGGTGCTGGCGCCACTGAGCTAAACCTCTGGCCCTGGGTGCCTTTTTTTAAAGGAAACAGTTCTGTTATTTTGATTTCTCTGTGCAACATCCTCATTGGCATAGGGAAGAAAACATCGAAAGCACCAACCGCCTGATTTGCATTCAAGTGGGAAAGCAGAAGTGAGAATCTCCTCCTCCGTTTCGATAACCCTGTCCCTGGTGCATCACTCCTGACCTGAGAGGTCTGAGGGCCACAGGTAGAGACGTTATTTCCTGTGGTGCTGGAGACAACGCAGGCCTCGGACCTGCTGGGCCAGCCCCTGGATTTTGGGGAGCAGACACAGAGCTCATATATCCCGGTTCCCACCACGTGGAGACCTGTGGATGGCAATCTCTGGTGTGCCTTTTGCTGATGTTCAAGGGAACCAGTGTGGGAAACCGAAATCTTGCTTGAAAGAAGATCGAGAAGCTGGTGTGGTGGTACGTGCCTGTAAACCCAGTACTCTGGAGGCTGAGGCAGGAGGATCTTGAGTTTGAATAGTAAATTCAAGGCCAGGCTGGACTACATTGAGAGACCCAGTCTCCAACACAAAGAAGTAGCAGAGGAGCAAGAAAAATGTGTTCCGTCCCTGGGTGGTCCCATTAGGTCAGGAAGGGCTATGCTGTGTCTCCTCTTGGGAACCCTGTCTGGGCCTTGTCCTCACCTCCCACACTGTGCGGGAGGCTTAGTGTGCAGTGCCTGTTACCGGGCTGCTCTTGGGAGTAAAAACCATCATTTTCTCCTTAGTGCTGGGGTAGAACCCAGGGCTGGATAGCGCACATTTGCAGCCTCTAAAGCCACCCTGAAATCACTGTCGGGAAGGGTCACCCCCTTTGACAGCAGCTGGCAGAGCTTGGTGCTGTCCTGGGTCACCTGTAGTAAAAGTCTGGAAAATTACACCCAAGGGAAGGCTTGATGTCCAAATGTCCAGAGAAGGAGGCTTCCTGCTCTTTAGGATTTGTGTGTGTGTATATGGTACTGGGATTGAACCCAGGGCCTTCTCGCTGAGCTCCATCCCCAGTCCTTTTTTATTCTGAGGCTGGGCCCAAACTTTGGATCCTCCTGCCTCAGCCTCAATCTGGGATCACAGGTGTGGGCCATTTCACTCTGTGACCAGGTGGTAATTAAAGGTGGTCTTCAGCTGTCATTAACATTCCCAGTCCTTCCTGGGTACCTTCTGTTTGTAAGATGGACTCTTATGCAAAGACCGGGCAGTGGACTACTGGTCACCAGAGCCGCAGGGCCCTGATGGGGTGACAGAGGCTCCTCCCCACTGGCCCTTGCCTGAACTTCCTGCTTTATTTATCTGCCCAGTCCGGGAACCCTAATTGCTTTCTTCCCTATCTGTGTGTCAGAGCTGAGAAAGTGACTCATTTCCCTTCCTCACACGACCACAGTTGCACCCTGGTCACCAGGTTGAGGGACACATCCTGGAGCTCAGCTCTGCAGATACCAAAGCGCCCCACCCTCACCTCTCCCCTACTTCCTGCTCCCATCACCTGGGCCACTGCCAACCTGGCCCCTTTGCAGCTCCACTGCCAAGTTTGATTGATTCTTCTACCTCCTTATTCCCTCCCCATCTTCACCTCTGTCCTTTTTGATTCTTTGAGACAAGGTCTCGCTGTGCAGTCCAGGCTGGCCTCAAACTCTTGACGATCCTCCTGCCTCAGCCTCCCAAGTACTGGGATGACAAGTGTGCCACACCACGCCCCACAGCTGTTTTCAAGCTGATATTTGTAATAGCAGCACGTGGGTGGGGCTCCTTTTTCCTCCTTTCTTTACCCTTAGGACACCATCTAGGACACAGGGAACACTGTCCTTGCTTGTTTTACAGATGAAGAAACAACTGAGTTCCGCAAGCTCTTCTAGTTGGAAGGCCTGGGAAACCAGTAAACCCAGCACGGTCTATAACCTTACAACATCACATTCAGGGGACCCGGGGATAGTTCCGGGGAAGTTGTCAATGCAGAAATGGGTAAAAAGAGCAGCTCTCTTCCTCGGAGTCATTCTGCAGGTTCCCTGAACTGGTTTCCTTTGCTTTTTTTTTTTTTTTTTGATGGTACTGGGGATCAAACTCAGGACCTTGTGCTTGCCAGGCAGGCGGTGCCACTGAGCTAAATCTCCAGCCCTGCTTTTGTTTTTTGAGACAGGGTCTCACTACATAGTCCAGGTTGCTCTGAACTCACTATGTAGCCCAGGCTGGCCTCAAACTCCACATCCTCCTGCCTTAGCTTCTCGAAGCTGAGATTCAGGTGTACATCATGCCCAGCCCTAAAATACTCTGAAAAGAAAATCAAACTAGCCTGAGGCAAATAAAAAGCCTCCTTGCCATGATTTCTCGTGCAGATGCACAGCTACAAAGGAGAATCACAACTGCTGCGAACTTTGGCACCTGGGTTAGCAGCACAAGGATAAACCACCATTTTCACAGCTGTGAGAAGCTACGTGTGTGTGTGTGTGTGCGTGTGTGCGTGCGCGCGGGGGGGGGGGGTTTGGGGGTTTTTTTGTTTTGTTTTGAGATAGGGTCTCACTGTGAAGCCCAGGCTAACCCCTAACTCCCAGCGATCCTCCTGCCTTGGGGTCCTGAGTGCTGGGATAACAAGCCTGTGCCACCAAGCTCAGAGGGGCTACACTATTAGCGCAGATTTTTACTTAGATATGATAGAGATATCGTATTTATTACGTGTAGGAATATATATTGTATATATGAAAGAAGATTTCCGGAAGGCTGGACGTCCAACATTCCGCAGGGCCAGGTCCTCACCACGGCAGAATGAGGCAGAAAACTGCACATGCGAGAGATAAAGGGGCAGGGCACCCTGCTCTAACTGCTAACCCACTCTCTCAAGAGCCGCGCATTTTTCTTAACTCTTTTTTTTTTTTTTTTTTTTGTACCAGGGATCGAACTCTGGTCCTTGCGCTTGCGCAGCAGGCGGCGAAACCACTGAGCTAAATCCCGGGCCCGTCTTAACTCTCTTTTTTTGGTACCGGCGGTCGAACTTGGGAACTTGTGCTTGTGAGGCAGGTGGAGAAACCACTGAGCTAAATCCCTGGCCCAGATAAATGTAAATCTGTGTAATATATATGGCTATATTACGCATATGTGATAGATTCATAAAAGTAAATCTGGGTATGTGGAGTCTGTAATATACACATATAGCGGAAAGATGTAAATATATCAGGTATGGGTAAATCTATATAATAATCTATGGATGTACCTGTGTTTTATAGACCTGTATAAAATGTATATAGTATAGGGCCGGGGATTTAACTCAGTGGCACCGCGCCTGCCTCCGTAAGCATGAGGTCCTGAGTTTGATCCCTGGTACCAAAAAAAAAAAAAAGAATCATTACTGGGTTTGGGCTGGGGATTTAGCTCAGTGGTTCAGGCCCCTGCCTCAGAAGCACAAGATCCTCTGAGTTCAATCCCCAGTACCAAAAAAAAAGTATATAGTACACAATGTGTAATAATAGCTATAGATAGGGCCGGGGATTTAGCTCAGTGGTTCCAGCGCCTGCCTTGCAGGCGCAAGGTCATGAGTTCGATCCCCAGTACCAAAAAAATAATAATAACTATAGATGGCTGGGCATAGTGGCGCACACCTGTCATCCCAGCACCCAGGAGGCTGAGGCAGGAGAATGGCTTGCTGTGAGTTTGAGGCTAGCCTGGGCTACATAGCAAGACCCTGTCAAAAAAAAAGACATAAGACAGACCAAAGTTCTTCCTCATAGGGAGGGACAGGCCGACCCTGACCCTCATGCATCTCAAGGTGTGGATTTCACATGGCTTCCCTAGAGCCTGCTCTTTACTTGATGGTCCACAAATCTATTTTTCTTCCCTTCTTTCTTTTTTGGCATACTGAAGATTGAATCCATGCCCTTCCCACTGGGCTACATCCTCAACCCTTTTTTAATTTGTATTTTGAGACAGGGTCTTGCTGGGTGTGGACTTAAACTTGCAATCTTCCTGCCTCAGCCTCCCAGAGTGCAGAAATTGCAGGCATGTATCCAGCTTCTGTGCCATTTTCTTTTGAAAAAAAATCTCTTCAGACACACGATTGTCCTTGGTGCTGGATCTCTGTTCACTGATCTCTTTATTTATAATTTCTTGTATTTTTTTTTCTCTCTCTTCATATTTCCTGTTCTACTTCTTGGGGGGAAAAAACTCATTTCCTTTTACCATCATGGTTTTTTCTTGCCTTGTGTCATTTTCTGTTTTGCCTACCTTGCAGTAGCCAGGCACTGCAGTGCTGTTTCCAGAATGGAAAGATTATTGGACAGACAGCCACCTGTGGCGCTCAAGACCCAAGTCTCAAATCTGTCTCCCTGGGGATCAGATTTTGGGCACATAGGATATACGTTTGTTTATTTGTTTGAGACAGGGTCTCACTGTGTAGCCCAGGCTGGCCTTGAACTTGTAGTGATCCCCCTGCCTCAGCCTCCTGAGTAGCTGGGATCATAGGTATGAACAACAGCTACCTCTAATATAGAATTTTTTTTTTTTGGTACCGGGGATTGAACTCGGGACCTTGTGCTTTCAAGGTAGGGCCTGGAACCACTGAGCTAAATCCCCGGCCCTAGATTTTTTTCAATTATCCAAATAATTATCACTTTTTTTTCCCAGTACTGAGACTTGAACCCAGGGCCTTTGCACTGAGCTACACCTTCATCTATTCTTTTTCTTTTGAGAGAAGGTCATTCTTAAGTTGCTAAGTTGCCCAAGTTGGGCTCAAATTTGCAATTCTCCTCCCTCAGCCTTCCAATCCTGGGATTCCAGGCTGTGCCCCCACCCCAGCTGGCAAGTCTTTTGGGGGGACGTTTACTGATTGTATCCTCCACTGTATTTCTCGCTTCATGAAATTTCGCCTGCTGGGCTGCTTTAATTTCCCAGGAATGGCACCTGGAGGGGTCCAGTTGCATTTCCACTTCCCTCCTGGGTTGGCAGGAAGTAGACGTCAGAAATGCAGTCAGTTTCTGCTTCTGGTGCTGAGCAACCTTCTTTTCTTCCCTCCCAACAGAAGACAAGTGTGCAAGAAATGAATTCCAGTGCTGGGATGGAAAGTGCATCTCCTACACGTGGGTGTGTGATGGCAGGGCGGAGTGCCAGGACGGCTCTGACGAGTCCCAGGAAACGTGCAGTGAGTCCCTGTATATTCATCAGGTGGTGCTGGGGACAGAAGCCAGGGCCTCACACGTGCTAAGTTCTCCCCTTGAGCTGCACCCCTTACTCCAATAGCTGTGTTTTTTATTGAGGTAAATTTCACCTATCATGAAATTACCCTGTCATCCCAGCACTCAGGAGGCTGATACAGGAGGATTCCCCCGAGTTCAAGGCCAGCTTGGCTGTGCAGCGAGACTCTGTCTCCAGGGGGAAAAAAAACAAAAACAGAAATGAACCAGCTCAGAGCTGTATTCACAGTGTGTGCGGCTGCCGCCTCTAGCTGGTTCCAAGTCCTTGGTGTCACCCAGTGTTTAATTTTTAACAAACCTATTCAATGCCCTTCATTTGGGCCCATGAAGGTCACACTGGCAGCCTCTTTCTGGAACCCTCTAGAGTTGTCCTTTATGCACAGAGGCCTGGGGCGGCCGACTGCTCTTGCATCTGATGTCAGGCTTAATCTCACTGCTCCTACAGTGGCTGCCACCTGCAAGCCGGGTGACTTCAGCTGTGGGGGCCGCCTGAACCGCTGCATCCCCAGCTCCTGGAGGTGTGACGGCCATGAGGACTGTAACAACGGCGCCGATGAGCAAGGCTGTCGTAAGTATGGCCCTTGGTGCCCTGGGGAGTCGGGAGGGCTTGGCCTGTGTCCCCAGGTGACCCTACTTCAGCTTGGGGGCTCCGTGTTTGTTTGTCTGTTTGTTTTTTGAGACAGGGTCTCACTGTTAGTCCAGGCTGGCCTCGAACTCACAGTGATCCTCCTGCCCCAGCCTCCTGAGTGCTGGGATGACAGGTGTGCAGCACCATGCCAGGCTTTTTGCTGTGGTGAAATGGAACCTCTTCCTGGCTTTTTTTTTTTGGTACTGGCAATCAAACTCAGGACCTTTTGCTTTCGAGGCAGGCACAGCGCCACTGAGCTACATTCCTGGCTTCCTGGCTTTTAAAAATACAGCCTCTCTCCTTGGCTGTGGGGCATCCACTCCAAGATCCCTGTGGTAACGCCTATGGTACTGAACCCCCGTATCTACTATGCTTTTCCTAAACACATTACCTATGATACAGCTCATAAAGCAGGCACAGTCAGCAACTCACAATAATGACTAACGATAAAATAGAACAGTTCTAACAATGTAGTCCAGTTAAAGGAATCTAAAACTCACGAGGGCTGCGAGTGCGGCTCAGTGGTAAAGCACTTGCCTGGCATGTGTAAGGCCCTGAGTTCAGCCCCAGTGCTGCAAAAAGCAGAAAGAAAAGCTGTGAGTGGTGGCACACACCTGTCATTCCAGCACGCGGGGAGGCTGAGGCAGGAGGATCACCTGGAGTTCGAGGCCAACCTAGGCTACATAGCCAGGCCTTGCGTCCCTGTCTATAGAGTGGATGACATTGGGGCCAAGGCTCCTTGGTGACAAAGTGGCTCCCCGCTGTCCCCATAGCCACCAGGACGTGTCCCGAGGACGAGTTCCACTGCCAGGATGGCCGCTGCATCTCGCAGCAGTTCCTCTGCGATGGTGACCGTGACTGCCTAGACGGTTCAGACGAGGTCACCTGCTCAGTGACCACCTGCGGCCCTGCCAACTTCCAGTGCAACTCCTCAGCCTGCATCCCCCAGCTGTGGGCCTGCGACGGCGACTCCGACTGCAGTGACGGCTCTGACGAGTGGCCACAGCGCTGCGAGGGCCGGGACACGTCGGCTGCCCAGGGGGCCAATGGCCCCTGCTCCTCCCTGGAGTTCCACTGCCGCAGCGGCGAGTGCATCCACAGCAGCTGGCACTGTGACGGTGCCCACGACTGCAAGGACAAGTCTGACGAGGAGGACTGCGGTGAGGCCTGGTCCCGCCCCCGGCCCACTCCCCCAGGTCAGGGAAGGAGGTCACTTTTAGTACCCAGCACTTTTTTTTTTTTGGTACTGGGGATCGAACTCAGGACCCTGCACTTGTGAGGCAGGTACGGTGTCACTGAGCTAAGTCTCTGGCCTCAGTACCTAACAACTTAAAATTGCTCTAGCCAGGTATGGTGCCATGCGCCTGTCATGCCAGCACTCTAGGAGGCTGAGGCAGGAGGGTTACAAATTTGATCCCAGCCAGGCAACTTGAGATCCTGTCTCAAAATAAAAAATAGCAGGGCCAGGGATTTAGCTCCGTGCCGCTGCCTGCCTTGCAAGCGCAAGGTTCTGAGTTTGATCCCTGGTACTGCAAAAAATGAATAAATAAAATAATAAAAAATAACAGAGGCTGGGGATGGAGTTCAGTGCGAAGGCCCTGGGTTCTATCCTCAGTACTGCAGAAAACAGAACAAAATTTATTAATAGCTTTATTTCCAGAATATTTATTTTGATGTTTTGAGACAGGGTCTCACTGTGTAGCCCAGGCTGGGCTGGAACTCAGAGCGATCCTCCTGCCTTAGCCTCCTGGGTTCTGGAATGTCAGCCCTGGCTACTTCCAGCTTGAGTGGCTCTGGCCCACAATGACCACATATGAATGGGCCCGTGGGCACTAAACTTGGAGAAAGGAGACTGCTCTGTCTCTTTGTTCCCCCACTGTCCCAGAGAAAACCAACACCCCCTGTCTTTCCCAGTGGTGGCCACCTGCCGCCCCGATGAGTTCCAGTGTGCTGACGGCACCTGTATCCACGGCAGCCGGCAGTGTGACCAAGAGCACGACTGCAGGGACCAGAGCGACGAAGTCGGCTGCATCAACGGTGAGCTCCGGCTGCCTGCCTGGGTCCTTGTCCTCCGCTCCGGGCTTTGGCAGGGATAGTGGGCCGCCGATGCGGGAGGGCGGAGAAGGGGCACAGCGACACCCCGCCCTTTTTATTTTGAGACAGTCTCACTGAGTTGCCCAGGTTGGGCTGGAACTTGCAACCCTCCTGCCTCAGCCTCCTGGAGGGCTGGGCTGACAGGCGTGCGCCATCAGGCCGGCGTGAACAGCCTTGTTTAAGAGGTCCAGTCGGCACCTGCAGCCTGGAGCCCCCTGATCTTCCTCTCGGTCTCCCACAGTGACACTCTGCGAGGGTCCCAACAAGTTTAAGTGCCACAGCGGCGAGTGCATCACACTGGACAAAGTGTGCAACGCAGCCAGGGACTGTCGCGACTGGTCGGACGAGCCCCTCAAGGAGTGTGGTGCGTCCGGGCACAGGCGGATGGGTCCTGGGGTGGAGTAGGCAACAGTTCAAGGAGGACGGGATATTGCCTGAATCATAAAGCATAGCCAGGCTCAGTGGTGCACGCCTGTCGTCCCAGCTACTTGGGAGGCTGAGGCAGGAGGATCTCAGGTTTGAGCCCAGCTTGGGCACTTGGTGATTTAGCAAGACTTTGTCTCCAGGGTGGCAGGGAGGGGATGGCAGGAGGCTCCAGGTGACCAGCTGTGTCCACCACCGTGCACAGGGACCAACGAATGCTTGGACAACAATGGGGGCTGTTCCCATATCTGCAAGGACCTCAAGATCGGCTACCAGTGCTTATGCCCCAGTGGGTTCCACCTGGCGGACCAGTGGCAGTGCAAAGGTGAGGCCCAAGCAGGGCAGGGCTGTGTGGCCTCCGCTCCCTTTTCCCCCCGAGCCTCGGAGCCTCTGCCTCAGTTTCTCCCAGTGTCTGATGGGTGAGAAAGCTGTCCTCCATCCTGGGGCTGTTAGGGGGAGCTCACAGGGTGGGTGCTGCGTGGGCACAGCATTGAGTACAGGCTGAGCTGCAGCACTGCAGGGCTCCTTGGAAGTCTGGTGTCTTGAGTTTATCATTTCAAAAATTCGGGCTAGGCTGAGGCTGGAGGATCACAAATGCAAGCCCAGCCTGGGCAATTTAGTGACTTAGCAAGACTCTAAGAGACCCAAAATTTAAAAATGTTTTTAAAAAAACTGGGAGCCAGGCGTGCTGGCACAGGCCTATTATCCCAGCACTCGGGAGGCTGAGGCAGGAGGATTGCTGGGAGTTCGAAGCCAGCCTGGGCTGCATAGCAAGACCCTGTCTCCACTCACAGACATTGATGAGTGTCAGGAGCCTGACACCTGCAGCCAGCTGTGTGTGAACCTGGAGGGGAGCTACAAGTGTGAGTGTGAGGATGGCTTCCAGATGGACCCCAGCACGAAGACCTGCAAAGCCGTCGGTAAGCGGGTAAAATCACCTGTCATCCCAGCTACTTGGGAGGCTGAGGCAGGAGGATCCCAAGTTTGAACCCAGCCGGGGCACTTAGTGATTTAGCAAGACCCTGTCTCAAAACAAAACATAAAAAGGGCTGGAGATAGAGCTTAGTAGGAAGGCTCTGGGTTCCATCCTCAGAATCTAAAAGAAAAAGTGCCCCCCTGGTCCCCTGACTGCCGTGCTGTGTCTCCAGGCTCAGTCGCCTACCTGTTCTTCACCAACCGCCACGAGGTGCGGAAGATGACCCCAGACCGCAGCCAGTATGCCAGCCTCCTCTCCAACCTGAAGTATGCGGTGGCCCTGGACGCGGAGGTGGCCAGCAGCCGGCTCTATTGGTCAGACCTGTCCCACAGGAAGATCTATAGGTGAGGCTGCCACCAGGTGGGCAGCCATGCCCGCCAGGGGGAGACACCAGGGCTCCGCCCTGACCCTGTCCCCGCCTCCTCCCCTCAGCACCCGGATCAGCGCAGCCCCGGGCTCTGCCCACGACACTGTCATTGACGGGGATCTCCAGGCCCCCGACGGGCTGGCCGTGGACTGGGTCCACCGTAACATCTACTGGACCGACTCTGTCCCCGGTACGGTGTCTGTGGCCGACACCAGGGGCGTGAAGAGGAGGACTTTGTTCCAGAGGAAAGGTTCCAAGCCCAGGGGCATCGTGGTGGACCCTGTGCACGGGTGCGTGCTTCCAAAGGCTGGTGTGGCAGGAACAGAGGGCGGGGGTGTGGGGTCCCAGAGTGGTGACACTTGCGTATCTACCCTGGGCAGTTAGGGCTTGTCCTGGGCTGCTCGAAGAGGTCTGAGATGGGCTCAAGTTGTCAGGAAAGAAACCAGCAGGACTCAGGAGGCTGAGACAGGAGGATCACCATGAGACCCAGGCCAGCCTGGACTATATACAGAGTGAGACCCTGTCTCAAATAAACAAAAACAAGAACAAAACCCAGCTGGGCATGGGTAGTACATGCCTGTAATGCCAGCTACTTGGCAGACTGAGGCAGGAGCATTGCAAGTTCAAGCTCAGCCTGGGCAACTTAGCAACTTAGCCAGACTGTCTCAAACTAAAAAAGGAATATCTGATTGAATTTAGCAAATACTATAAAAAAATGGTGGTATGGGCGGACTTTTAACCATTGTAAGACTGAGCCCCATTAAGTGAAGTCATTATGCAGGCATGGTGATGCATACCTATAGTCCCAGCACTGAGGAAGCTGAGGCAGGAATATCACCATGAGTTTGAGGCCAGCCCGGGCTACATAGCAAGACCCTGTCTCAAAAAATAAAACAGAACAAAAAAAAAGTCATTGTAAGTCAGAAAGTATCTGATTTCAAAGTACATTAGTTTTGTTTTTATTTTCTTCAGAGGGATTTTGGGGCTAGACTCTAGGATCTTGGACATGGTAAGCAAGTGCTCTCCCCAGCTACGCTAAGCTGCCCAGGCTGTATTCGAACTCACAATCCTCCTGGCTCGGCTTCCTGAATAGTTGGGATTACAGATGTGCACCACTGTGCTTGACTTCAAAGTATATTAGATTTTAGTTATCATAAACGGGAAATGAAAAGAGAAATTAAAATAGTAATTTATTTCCTTTGTATTTTGTGACCCAGCCTTCCAAGCCAGGTTAGATTGTAGAGATGAAGTTTGAGGGAAGTTCCTCCGTGAGGTTGTCAGGCCACATCTGCCCCCTGACCACAACTTCAGAGGGGATTTCACAACCTCAGAGGTGTAACAACCAGAGGTGGTGCCTTCCTGGCAGAAATAATGGAAGGTGCCGGGAACATGGACAATGCTGACCTTGAACTCGAGGCAATCTTCCTGCCTCAGCCTCCCAGGTACCAACATCTGGAAGGGCAGGGCAGGTTACAGAGCAGTGCTCAGCTGGAACAGAGCTCATGGGTGCCCTGCCTGGACCTAGGCCCAACAAGAGAAATGTGCAGAGCCAGGCGTGGTGGTACACTGCTGTAACTCCAGCACTCAGGAGGCTGAGACGGGAGGATGGTGAATTCCAAGCCAGTCTGAGCTATAGTGAGTTCAGTGCCAGTGTGAGCTACACAGTGAGACCCCGTCTCAACGAATTTAAGAAAAAAACAAACCCTGAAAAATGGGCCTCTGGAGGTTCCCAGCAAGGGCTGTCTCCAAGTCTGGGGCTGGCTGTGTCAGCCTTGGCCAGGGACCTGCCTTGCTAAGTGGCCTCATCTTGTTCTCCCTCCCTTGGGTCCCACCAGCTTCATGTACTGGACAGACTGGGGAACCCCCGCCAAGATCGAGAAAGGGGGCCTGAACGGCGTGGACATGTACTCGCTGGTGACAGAAGACATCGAGTGGCCCAATGGCATCACACTGGGTACGTTCACAGGATCGTTGTCCCTACCCGGGTTGGACACCATCTGGAGACACATGAGAGGATGTGAGGGAGATGACCCAGCTGAAATTCTGGAATTTTCTAGAATTTTCTGGCTGATCTGATGAGCCTTGTTCTCACCTCTGATCTGGCATCTGCATGTAACCACTCCTTGTCCGCCTGTGCCTTGTAGATCTCTCCAGCAGCCGCCTCTACTGGGTTGACTCCAAACTCCACTCCATCTTCAGTATCAATGTCAATGGTAGAAACAGGAAGACCATCTTGGAGGATGAAAAGCAGCTGGCCCACCCCTTCTCCTTGGCCATCTTTGAGGTGAGACCTGGGCATTGCCGAGAATTCACAGCTGTTGTTGATACAGTCTGGGTATGAGGTACAATCTAAAATGGTGAATGGTTAAAGGTTTTTAAGAAGTTAATTACAGTAAAACACACATTGCATTAATCCCCTTCGATATCCTTCCCCTGACTTCAAACACACTTATCCCATCCCTCTTGTCACTGTTGGTTTTTGAGACGGGCTCACTTTCAGGTTTGCCTTGAACTCATTATGTAGCCTAGGCTGGCCTCAAAGTTGCAGCGATCTTCCTCCCTCCACCTCAAGAGTCCTGGATTGGCTGGGGATTTAGCTCAGTGGTTCCGGTGCCTGCCTCGCAAGTATAAGGTCCTGAGTTTGATCCCTACCAAAAAAAAAGTCCTGGGATTATAGGCCTCGGCCACTATGCCCAGCTGTTTTTACCAGTTCTGAAGCGGTTCTGAGAATCCTCTTTCATGAGTGTCTTTAGCTGGGCTGTCATGGCTGCTTTGATGTCCTGAATCAATTGAAAATGTTACTATTTCACAGTCATTTTGACTTTGGGGAAGAGCCAGAAGTCCCAGGATGCCAGATCCAGTGAAAAAGGTGGATGGGTTAACACCGCAATATAGTCCCAGCACTTGAGAGGCTGAGGCAGGAAGATCTCAAGTTCAAGGCTAGCCTGGGCTGCGTAACAAGATCCTATCTCAAAACATTCTGACACATGGTTGAACCTTAAGGACATTGTGCTGAGTGAATTATGCCAGTCACAATAGGACAAATTCTGTGTGATCCCACTTAGCTGGGGTCCCTGTCGGTCAGATTCACAGACACAGAATGGTGGGTGTTGAGCTGGGGTAGGGAAAAGGGGGAGTTCCTGTTTGTAATGTGGGCAGGGATGCAGTTTGGAAAGATGAGTGAGTTCTGGAGATGGCTGGTGGGGGCAGTTGTACAACAAAAGAAAAGATAATGCCACTGAACAGTGCCCTTCAAAACAGTTAGGATGGGCCAGGGATTTAGCTTAGTGGTTCTGCCACTTGCCTTGCAAGCACAAGATCCTGAGTTTGATCCCCGGTACCCCAAAAAACTGGTTAGGATGATGCTGGACACCGTGGTACACACACCTGTAGTCCCTGCTACTCAGGAGCCTGAGGCAGGAAGATTGTGAGTTTGAGGTCAGCCTGGACAACTTAGCAAGGCCTTTTATTTTTCATTTTGAAACAAGCTCCGTGGTACGTGCTTGCCTAGCATGCACAAGGCCCCGAGTCCCTTCCCCAGTAGGAGGAAACAAACAAAATAAAAAACAGTAACAAAAATTTTTTAAAAGGTTAAGATGGTAAATTGTATGTCACGTGTATTTTATCATAGTTATAAAACACAACAAGAAATGATGCTACCACCTAATATTGCTTCTTCCCAAAGAACCCCAGAGATTGGGGGGACACTGTGGTCTGTGTCCTATCCCAGTGGCTAATGACATTTATCATCATATTTCATACCTGTGTAGGACAAAATATTTTGGACGGATATCATAAATGAAGCCATTTTCAGTGTCAACCGCCTCACGGGTTTGGATGTTCATTTAGTGGCTGAAAACCTGTCATCACCTGAAGACATTGTCCTGTTTCACAATGTCACACAACCGAAAGGTAAGGATTGATTACTTCTCCAAACTTCTATTCCAGTTCCTTGGAATTTTCTGGAACATTCCAGGGTTTTCTGGAATGTTCTAGAATGATCTAGAGTTCTTTTTCTTCCTGGAATGGTCTCTCTTTATTCTGGAATGTTCTGGAATTTTCCAGTCTACTTGATGTCTCAGCCTCACCTTGACTTCTCCCTTCTCCCACCCCAGGGGTGAACTGGTGTGAGAGGACAGCCCTCCCCAACGGTGGCTGCCAGTACTTGTGTCTGCCTGCCCCACAGATCAACTCCCATTCCCCCAAGTTCACTTGTGTGTGCCCGGATGGTATGGTGCTAGCCAAGGACATGAGGAGCTGTCTCACAGGTAGGGCCACAGATCTTGCTTCATGGCGCACAACTGGAACCTTCTGAGCTTCTCTTTGCTACTCTGTCCAATGGGAAAGCGAGGCCATGAGTTTGAGGCCAGCCTGGGCTACATAGTGAGTTCAAGGCTGGCCTGAACTGCATAGTGAGGTCCTGTCTCAAAAGAATAAAAAGTGGCATTTCTCTGGTGTAAGAAACTGAAAGTTGGAAATAAGGACTAACGTATAATACACATTGGGAAATGGAAAGAAAATGTTCAAATGTACAAGGGAGGGGGAGGAGGAATGGAAAGAAGGGATAAGGAAAAAAATGGAAACAAAGCTTTTGTATATAAGAAGAGGAAGAAGGGGCTGGGGATTTAGCTCACTGGTTTCACCGCCTGCCTTGCAAGCGCAAGGGCCTGAGTTCGATCCCTGGTACCAAAAAAAAAAAAAAGAAGAGGAAGAGAGGTTGAAGGGAGGGGGGAGAATAAGAAAAAAAGAAGCAAGAAATCGTACATACAAATTCCCTATGATGAATGTGATCATTATGTATCTCTAAAATGTACCAAGAAAGGTTTTGCTTTAAAAATAAATAAATAAATAAAAGGCCGGGGATTTAGCTCAGTGGCACTGTGCCTGCCTCAGCAAGCACAAGGTCCCCGGTACCAAAAAAAAAATAGTGGCGCTGGGCCCGCAGCGCTCAGGAAAGGCTTGCTCACTCCTGCAGAGGCTGAGCCTTCTGTGACAACTCCAGTGCACCCTACCGCCAGGCCAGAAGCCAGCAGCACAGCTGTGAGGCCAAAGCACGCAGA
Organism: Heterocephalus glaber; assembly: GCF_053883595.1. Taxonomy (NCBI): domain Eukaryota; kingdom Metazoa; phylum Chordata; class Mammalia; order Rodentia; family Bathyergidae; genus Heterocephalus; species Heterocephalus glaber. Next base: position 7,993,952 of record NW_028258457.1, on the reverse strand, counting down.
CCAGTGGCCCGCTCCCAGCACATCTGGGCGGCCTGTGGCCACCTCCGGGCTCACCGCGGCGGCGTCGGTGACCATGTCCCACCAAGGTGAGGGCTGGGCCCTTCCTGGGTCCCCGCGCGTTTACAAATGGGAGGCTGTGGGAACGTGGTGACCATACAGAGTTAGAATGGAGTTAGGGCTCTGTTGACGGATGCTTTGAACTGGGACTGTGTGTATCAGCACACAGTTTCTCTTCCTGTAAAATGGGTCGAATGTTAGCTGGGCACAGTGGCACATGCCTCTGATTCCAGCTGCTTGGGAGGCTGAGGCAGGAGAATCACAAGTTTGAGGGCAGCCTGGGCAACTTAGCAAGACCCTGTCTCAAAATAAAATCATACAATGGGCTGGGGATGGAGCTCAGTGGTAGAATGCCCCTGGGTTTGATCCCCAATACCACAACAGAAATCTTAAACAGCTAAGTAGGTTTTTTGGGTTTTTTTGGTACTCTGATCCTTGCACTTGTGAGGCAGGTGGCAGAACCACTGAGCTAAATCCCCGGCCCAGTAAATAATTTTTTTTAAATGATTGGGAATTTAGTGAGTGGTAGAGTGCTTACCTAGCATGCATAAGGCTATATGCCAGCCCTTAAATCTTCTTTCTTTGGGTTTTTTGTTTGTTTGTTTGTTTCTTTGTTTTGTTTTGTGAGTCAAGGTGTCTCTATGTAGTCCAGGGTGCTTTGAACTCATGGTGATCCTCCTGCCTCACCCTCCCAAGTGCTGGGATGACAAGTGTGTGCCACCTACCCCAGCGGGTATGCGCGGGTTCTATGCAAAGATGATGTCATTTTATATAAGGGACTTGAGCATCTTTGGGCGTCTTAAATATGGAGGGCCATCAATGCTGGCTGTTTGAGAAGTTGGCTGAGCCCGGCTTGTCTGAGAATTCACCAGTAGTTTGCGATCTTGACCACCAGGGGGCACCCGCCCTCCATGAGCCGTGAGCAGCCTGGGAAACCGCTCTGACTTCTAGGAGGAAGTAGGAAGATCAGCAAGTTTCAGACCCCCCCCCGCCCCGCCTCCATTAGCTGAAGCCTTTGTCAGGTGTGAGGGAGATAAAACCGGAAGCGTTGGGCTTGCGGGCGACTGGTAGCCTCATCCTGGAGACGGGATTTCTAGAAAAACCACTTCACCGACTGGCCTGTGTGGGGCTTCCCAGAGGTGGCGAAGGAGCCCTTGAAGGAGAACAATTTCCAGAGCAGCCCATGCTGCTGAATTATCACTCCAGGCCAGGCATCCCAGCACTTGGGAGGCAGAGGCAGGAGGATAGCTGCGAGTTCCAGGCCAGCCTGGAAGCAGGGTAGTGAGGTGTGTCAGGCATTTTCCTTGTGTGACTGTCACTCTCCTGCTCTGCTTTCTGTGTCCCCCATTTGTACCTTGGCCTCACTGTTACCCCTTCCCTCCTGCAGTTGTGGGCAACGCCGCTGGCAGAGGGGAAAAGCCTCACAGCGTGGGGGCTCTGACCATCGTCCTTCCCATCGGTAAGCAGATCTCACCGGGTTACCTTCACTCCCAAGAAAGAGGCAGCCCCAGTGCACACCTGTCATCCCAGCACTCGGGAGGCTGAGGCAGGAGGATCACTGCAAGTTTGAGGCTAGCCTGGGCTACACAGTGAGGAGGGGGGAGGAGGGAGAGAGAGAAAGAGAGAGAGAGAGACGGACCCAAGGGAAGCCAGGTGTGGTAGTCCACACCTGTGATCTCAGCACTCTGGGAGGCTGAGGCAGGAGGATTGCAAGTTCCACCTGTGGTCTGCAATTTAGCTACTTAGTGAGACCCTGTCTCAAAATTTTAAAAGGGCTGGAGATGCAACTCAGTGTGAAGGCCCTGGGTTCAACCCCTGGTATCACAAAGAAACAAACAGAAACACCCAGGAGTGGTGGTGCAGCCCATCCGTCATTGCAGTGCTCTGGGAGGCTGAGGCGAAGCAGAGGATGGCAGCTTGGAGCCCGGCCCGGGCAAGGCAGCAAAACCTGGTCTCAAAGAATAAACTGAGTTTTAAAAAAAGCAAAGGGAAAAGAATGGGAGACCAGGGTTGGGGTCTGACGCCGGCAGCCTGGCCAGGCCGTGGTCTGAGCTGTGCACGCGACGGCCGCCTCTCTGCGCAGGGCTGGTCGCTCTCCTCTGCCTTGGTGCCTTTCTGCTGTGGAAGAACTGGCGGCTCAAGAACATCAACAGCATCAACTTTGACAACCCCGTATACCAGAAGACCACAGAAGACGAGGTGCACATCTGCCGCAGCCAGGACGGCTACATCTACCCCTCGGTGAGTGCCCTGTTGGCCCCAGCCCGATCTCAGCGGAGGAGGAGGTGCCATTTTAGAAAGGAGGTCCAGGGTAGGCGTCTCCAAGTGGGAAGTGTGGTGTGCAAAGGCCCTGGGGTAGAGCTGTAGGTGTCCTAGGAGAAGCAATGCTCAGGCGTGCACAGTGCCCTCTGGTGGCTGTGAAGGTAGCAGCCATGGGAGGAGCCTGGCAGGGGCTGGGTGAGCATGGGGACCTGGGCCATGTTTACTGCAGCTGAGCTGATTGCTTCCTGCATTCTTCTGTCCAGAGGCAGAGGGTCAGCCTGGAGGATGACGTGGTGTGAGCTGAACCCGTGCCGCCTTGGAGACAGGAAGGACACTTTCTCCTGGCCCCTGACTGTTACCTTGCTGCCTGAGACCCTGAGCCGCCTCCAAGGCTTCCCGCTCCATTCCGAGCAAGAAGAGACCAAAGGCACCGTGGCAGCCGAGCCCAGCAGCCGTCTGCCCGGGCTTTGTTTTATATATTTATTGTCCGGGAGGCAGAACCAGGCTCGGGACGGCGCCCACAGAATAGGATCAGATCGGGCTGTCTTCCTTCTTTCCCTACGAAGAACAGGAAAAGACAAAAAGGAGCTGGTTCCTCCCTGTGGACATTGCCCTCCATTTTTCTTTCTCTTTTTTCTTTTTTTGAGACAAGGTCTTGCTATGTAGCCCAGGCTGGCCTCGAACTCACAGCGATCCTCTTGCCTCACCCTCCCAAGTACTGGGCTGACCAGTGTGCACCACCAGGCCTGGCTTGTTTTGCCTTTCCCCCCTTGGCAGCGTAAAGGACCAAAGGACAGGCACATGGGCGGAGGGGAGCCATGGCTTTGGACAAGGGACAGCATGTATTAGCCACAGGGTCCCCCTACCCCAGCCCCTCAACTCAGGAGAGCATGTTTACCTCCACGCTGTCACCCTCACCCCACCACCCAGATCAGGGCCTTCATGCCAGGCCTGCCCCGGGGAGTGCGGACAGTGGCTCAGGGCCCCTTGCCTTCTATACGCTTGGATCCTAGGAACTTTCAGGGCACCACTGATGGCCGCAGTCCATTCACTCATTCATTCGCCAAAGCTCTGCCAGTTGTCAAGGAAAAGCCTGCGTCACCATAGCCTTTAACATTAAGAAGTGCCTGGGCTCTCAGGGATGCACGCAGCCTCTGCGCCCTGAGACCAGCCACCCCACAGACCCCAGCCCTGGCCTTCCCACACTGACTGGTGCTCCTCCTTTACCTCCTTGCACTTTGGCAGGTCATGGTGGCATGCGGTGTCAGTTGAGCACTTGCATTGTTATTCTGTTTGCTGCTGCTTGCCTTGGGACAGATTGCTGGCTGAAAGTGGCCAGCTTTTTGTTTTTTCATTCTTTTTGAGGTGGGGGGGGTCTCACTAGGTAGTAGCCCAGGCTGGCCTCCAACTCGCAGTGATCCTCCTGCCTCAGCCTCCCAAGTGCTGGGAGTCATAGGTGTGCGTCACCACGCCCAGCTCTGGAGGTGGCCAGCTTTGAATGCAGAGCTACAGTGCTCAGTACTCGGAGCATAGGGAAGGTCAGATTGATTGGGACTTCAAAGCTCTGGTGCTGCTGCTCTGGAAGAGCCATTTGCCCTCCCTCCTTCCCTGCTTTCTTTCCTTTGTGTTGGAGATTGAACCCAGGGCCTTCACAATAAGCTACATCCTTGGCCCTTTCTAAAGTTTTTATTTTGAGACAGAGTCTCACTAAGTTGTCCAGGCTGGGCTTGAAACTTGCGATCCACCCGCCTCAGCCTCCCAGAGCACCGGGACACGCTGTACCACTGAGCCAACCCCAGCCCCCTTTCTTTCTCCAACCACTCATCCCAGTCCCATTTCTGCTTCTATGCAAATACCGTCAAGCCCTTAACCTCCCCTGGAAGCCGAGGTCCCCCAGAATCCCTCCAGTCCTGCACATGCCAGGGGATCTGGGAAGCAGGAATCCTGTCTGAAATCACCACAGATGTCCCGTGGAGGCTGCCTCCCCTGGAGTCCGGGATTGAGAAGTCCCCAGGGATCCCTGGATAGTCACGACAGTGATGCTAAAACCCCGTTCCCAAGGGCGCCTTCAGCCCACGAGTGTAGCACCGCCACCTGCAGGGAGCTGCGCCGGGCCTTATGTTTGCACTTTGTGTATTTGTTGAGACAGTTGTGTGCGTGTGTATGTGTGTGTTCTATTTATTTTTGCAAACCCTCCTTGCTGCGATGGTGAACCTGCCGGGGCCCTGTGGGATGGCTCCCAGCCGCCTTGGCTTTCTGTACAAGGTGATGCGCATGGCGGCTTCTGGGAAGAACAGCGCCGCCTGGTGGGCTGGATGCTGTGGGGATGGGTCCGCTTTTTAAACCACTGTATAGAATGTTTTTATAGCCTGAATGTCGCACAGTGATCGAGTAAATTTCCACAGTGAGCCCTTTGGCTAAATCTCGTGTGTTTTGAATTCGGTTCCTCACTTCCACCATCTGTGAAAGGTTGGATATCCTCAGAGGAAGACAGGAAAGGAACATTTTCTTCCCAGGATCTCACTATGTGGCCCAGGCTGGCCTCAAACTCACGGTGATCCTCCTGCCTTAGCCTCCCGAGTCCTGGGATGATAGGCCTGCACTACTCCCGATTTTCTAATTGCTTTATTTTAGGAGAATATGAAAAGGAACAACTAGACAAAGTCATGACAGGCATGGGGGAGGCTCTATTCCCTAGGAGGGGTGAGGAAGGGCATTGCTGAGGCGACATTGGCGCTAGGAGGTGACAGAGGAGTCGCTGTGAGGGGGATCTGTGGGGCTGCAGGACAAGCCTGCCCTCAGCTCCATCAGCAGTGACCCTGCATTTACCCTTTTTACCTCCATTCCCCCCAGTGCTGGGCTGGACCCCGGTGCCTTCTGCTGGGCAAGCGCCCAGCCTGAGCTGTAGCACCCCAGCCCCGCCTAGCATTTTCTGAAGAGCTCTGCCCTCTGCCTTTGTCCCACACTGGCTGGCACCGTATGAGGCTGGGCTCCCCAGAATGGTGCCACTCGCCTGTCATCCCTGCACTCGGGAGGCTGAGGCAGGAGGATTGCTGTGAGTTGGGAGGCCAGCTTGGGCTACATAGCAAGACCCTGTCTCAAACACACACCAAAGATGAGGGGCAGAGGCAGGATGAACAAGCTATCAGATCCACTGCTCAGATGGAGAGATGAAGAGATTTCACAACAGCAGTCCCAGGACTCAGAAGATCTGCCAGAAGGGGTCTCGAATTCGATGCAGGTGCTATGCTGCTGGGCAGCAGCCAGGGGCACCCAGGCCCAGGCACTGCTGCCCACCCCGACAGCCTGCAGGCAATTCTCTCACACACGTGCCTCAGCTCTGCCGGCGTGGCCTTTGTGGGCATTTAAGGCCCCTAAGACACTATAAAGCAAAGGACAGAGACTCCTATCAACTGGGGCACAGTCAGGCATTCGGTGGGTCCACAAGGTCCCATATCCTCAGGAGGCTGAGGCAAGAGGATCTCTTGAGGCCACGAGCTCAGCGACAGCCTGGGCAACCACGAAAGACCCTGTGTTTTAAAAAATAAATAGAGGGGGCCGGGGATTTAGCTCAGTGTTTTTGCCGCCTGCTGCACAAGCGCAAGGACCCGAGTTCGATCCCGGTACCAAAAAAAAAAAAGTTGTTACACCAGATGACAGGTGTGTACAGCACAACCCCCACTTCATCCCACCCCTTTGTTTCTTCTTTATAAAGCTTTGTTTTCCATGTCTTCTCTGAGTAATTACTTTGTTTTGTTTTTTGTTGTTTTTTTGGTACTGGGGATCAAACTCGGGTCCTTGCGCTTGTGCAGCAGGCAGTGAAACCACTGAGCTAAATCCCCAGCCCTTTGAGTAACTACTTTGAAGATAACAATACACGGTGTATTCACTATTGCTATTGTCTTATTATTGTTATGAAATCTTGTTTTCTTTTTTCTTTTTTGGGGGGGGTACCGGGGATAGAACTCCGGCCCTTGTGCTTGTGAGGCAGGTGGCAGAACCACTAAGCTAAATACCCGGCCCTGTTTTATTTTTTCATTAAAAAAAAAAGATGTAGAAGCACAAGAACCATGTTTGATTCCCAGTACCAAAAAAAAAAAAAAAAGATGTAGAGAAACTGGGACACTTTGTGCTCTGTTGGTGAGACTATGAAGTGTTGCAGCCAATGTGGAAAATAGTTGGTGATTCCTCAAAAAAAAAAAAAAATCATCAAGTTACCATATGATCTAGAAATTCCACTTTTGGGTAAACACACAAAAGAGCTGAAAGCAGGATTTTTTTTCCTTTCTCTCTCTCTTTTTTTTTTTTTTTTGAGACAAGGTCTTGCTATGTAATCCAGGCTGGCCTCAAACTCATGCATATCCTCCTGCCTCAGCCTCCTGACTACTGGGATGACCATGCCTGGTTTTTTGGTTTGTAGGGATAGTACTGGAGATTGAACCCAGGGAGAACTGAACTACATCCCCAGCCCTTTTTTATTTCTTATTTTGAGCCAGGATCTCACTAAGTTCCCCAGGCTGGGCTCGAACTTGCAATCTTCCTGCCTCAGCCTTCGGAGTAACTTAGATTACAGGTGTGTGTGACCACACTCAGCAAAAAGCCCAATCCTGAACAGATCTTTGCAAACCCGTGTTCACAGGAGCATCATCCACAACAGCCCAAAGCAGCAAGAACCCCCGTGTCCACGTGTGAGCAAATGGGATCCACAGGGGGGTTCCCACTAACAAAGGGGTCTCATTGCGCCCTGACAGGAAGTTCTGCTGGGCGGCACTGCAAGGACACAGAGTGGGGAAAGGAGCCAGTTCCAAAAGGACACATACCAAGGATTCCTTTTCTGTATTAAATTCTTTTATGGGTACATTGTAGGCATACAACACAGTTAACATTTCTCATTGGGAACTGTACCTTTACATGATGCATCTTGGTTCTTAATTTTTCCCCATTCCTAGCCCTCCCTTCACGCCCTCCACCCTTCCCTATTTACAAAGACTTTATTTCCATTTTTTCCATTTCTCATTTTTTCCTTTCCCTTCTTTCCTTTCCCCTGCCCCTTTGGACCTTTTCTTCCTATTTTGCATTATCGATTATTCATTCTAATCATTGGTACATTTTAGGTATATAATACAATGATATTCATCATTGGAAATTTGCACCTTTACCTAGTCTCTCTTGGTTCTTATTTTTCACCCTTGCCCAGCCCTCCCTTCAACCCCTCCAGTCCTCCCTATTTACAAAGATTTTGTTCCTGTTTTCCCATTTTCTCATATTAATCCCATTCCCTTCTATCCTTTCCCCAGCCCTCCCACTTCCTTCCCCTTTGCCCCTTTTCTTCCTATTTCACATTACCTATTATACATTTAGTCCTTATTTACACTTTCAGTTTCTCACACCAGAGAAACTATTCGGTATTTACACGTGTCCTATTTATTTCACTTAAGAGTATCGCCTCAATGTGCATCCACTTAGCTATAAATGTCTCTAATTTCTCGTTTTTTATGGCTGAGTAGTACTCCATTTTATTAAAACACCACATTTTCTTTATCCAGTCTCCAGTTGATGGGCATTTGGGCTGTTTCCAAGTGGGGGCTTCTGGGGACGCTGCTGGGGACCCGCAGGGTGGATGGGACCCGCCCCCTGGCCCCACTCCGCTGAGCCCAGCAAGAACCCACCGCTGCAGGCGCCTGGGGACAAGCGACCCGGGGACCCACTAGACCATGAGTTTGGATCCTGGCTCCGCCCTGAACCTCTTGGGCACCTGGGAGCCTCAGTTTCCCCCCCTGAAAACAGATCTGCTGCTCGCCTGTCATGTCCCCTGTGTCCACACGGTGGCTCGTCCTTCCTCCTTCCGCCTTCAGTTCTGGGCACCATCCAAAACGCCTCCGGGAGCAAAAATTGAGCAGCCCGCCCGGGATCTCCCGCCAATAATTGCTCAATTGGACGAACGCAAGCTCAGCCGGTCTGCAAACAGGTTAAACGGGCCAAGCAGGCGGGGTGGCCGGGAGCTAGGGGGAGCCTTGGAGCTGAAGGGTGGGGAAGGTCGGAGGTGCTGGAAGCGTCTGGTGTCCGGCTTGGGCTGTTCTCTGTTAAAGGAGTTACTAAAACACTGCTCACTGGGGCAGGGATTTAGCTCAGTGGTTCTGGCGCGGTGCACACCGGTAGTTCCAGCACTTGGGAGGCTGAGGCAGGAGGATTGCCATGAGTTCAAAGCCAGCCTGAGCTATACAGCGAAACCCTGTCTCAAAATAAAAAAGTATCCTTGCTGCCCTGCTACAGCTGTCAAGAGTCAGCCTGACCCTAGGCTGCGGAGGAAGGAAGGCGGGGCTGCCGCTCTGCCCTGCAGCTGTCCCGGATGTCCCCACGGCAGGGGGTGGGGTGGGGCAGGACGGTGATTTACCACGGTGATGACTGTGCAGCCTGATCGGCCCCTTATCTCCCACACACTTCCTGCCCCCGGGCGGGCCCCTCCCCTGCACCCCTCCTGAGAGGGGTCACCAGTTGGAGGTGGGCCAGGCTGCTGCACAGTGACCCGTGAAGAGGTCAATGGCAGCGGGGCACAGCGGTGCACACCGGTAGTTCCAGCACTCTGGGAGGCTGAGGCAGGAGGATCACAAGTTCAACCCAGCCAGGGGAATTTGGCAAAACCCTGTCTCCAACTAAAAAATAAAAAGGGGGGAGAGAGGTAGCTCCATGGGAAGGATCTGGGTAGCGACACCTCGTTTTTGGGGACCTGCAGAGCTCCCCTCCCATGGGGTTTTATTTTCTCTGGCTCAGTTATCACCAACTGAAATAAATGATCTCATTTGTGAAGATTAAGAGCTTAAGGTCTAGATCTGGATGGCTCAGGTGAAAATCCCCAGCTCTGCTACCTCCTGGATGTGAAAACTGAGACAAATAGCCTGACCCCCCCCCCGCCCCGCACTGGGACTCAGTTTCCCCATCCACCAGAAAACCCACAGCCAGGCACACGGCTCTCTCTGACCTCCTGGTGGCCTTCACAAGAGTGTGGCTCCTACAGGAGGGCCAGGCGGGACACAGACACCAGTCACACTTCCAAGTGAACAGGAGAAGCTGGGTGTGGTGACACACACCTGTCATCCCAGCACTCAGGAGGCTGAGGCAGGAGGATCGCTGTGAGTTCAAGGCCAGCCTGGGCTACACGGCCAGACCCTGTCACAAAAAACCAAATCAAACAAACAAACCCACACTGGGTCCCCAGCCTCTCCCCAGCTTGACAAGCTCCAGATGTGGGTGCTGGGCTCGCACCTAGCCTCTGCCCTTGCTCCCTGCTCAGGCAGACACCTGCGCCCCTGACCAATTCGGTCTCTGTGCCTGAGAACATTGAGATGGGATTTTTCTCCGGCCTGCAGAGAGGTGCAAGGTGGGGGCATCAGGTGCCAGGCCAGAGGACAGCTTGAGAGGAGGGCATGGCCACCCCGGCTGCACCTTCACCCCAGGGGGACCTGGGAGGCCACCAGAGGGGCCATTCGAGTCCCACTGACAGGGGACTCCTGGCCTTAGGATCTAGGAAGCCATCGGCAGGGCCAGGTAACTCCCACAGCAATGGCTTTAAAGGTCTGCGATGGCATACTGGGAGAATTTTTTTTTTGAGACAGGATCTCACCCTTATAGGCCAGGCTGGCCTCAAACTTGCAGCGATCCTCCTGCCTCAGCCTCCCAAGTGCTGAGATGACAGGTGTGGGACTTGAACCCTCTTCCCGTGGCCACAGGGCTGTCATGGGCACCCAGTCGGCCTCCAGATGGGAGAGCCAGCTGGGGCCAGCCCCTCTGGAAGAGGACAGCGGGGCAGGGGCGGCCCCAGCTGGAGGCTGTGGCCTGAGGTTGTCTGGGCTGCCGGCCAGGCTGAGCAGTGAGTCACAGCCCAGGCAGGCGCGCAGAGCCCGGCCTCTCCCGCAGTGAGATCAGCCCGGCAGCCACATTCCTCCCTTGGGCAGCCCTGGTGGGCAGGGGGCGGGGGCAGGGCACAGACATTCCCTCATCTCTCCTCGGGAAACTGAGGCCATGGCGCTGGGGGCATGGCCAGTGGGGTCCTGCAGCAGGGAGGTGACCAGGGCCACCGCTGCCTGCTTCCTCTCCCTGGCACTCGGGTTTGCCAGGTGCAGGGACCCGTCTGTCCTCCTCCAGTGCCTGGCACCTCCGTCACAGGAGTGAGCTTCTGGCCCCATCTTGGTGGGAACGGCCACCAAGGTGACAGCAGCAACTCAGCCCCTGGCCATGGGCCCAATGCCACGCTGGCCTCGCATGAGGCTTTGTCTCCAGCACCGGCAATGGCTGAGGCATTTCCTGTGGACACAGGGAGGGGCGGGTGCCACTGGCATCTGGGGGTGGAAGCCAGGGAGGGCGCCAAGTGTTCTATGGTGTCCAGAGGAGGTCACAGGACAGGGGGTTGTCTGGCCCCGTGTCACTAGGGCTGGGACACGGGCTGCTCTGGCTCAAGACTTGCTCTTGGGAGGCCGATGGGACAGATGGGGGCCACATAAAAGCGTCGGATAGAGGGCTGGGGATTTCGCTCAGTCGTTCCGCCTCCTGACTCGCAAGCAAGCGCAAGGACCTGAGTTCGATCCCCGGTAACAAAAACAAAAGCATCCTATGGAAGCCGAGCGTGGTAGTGCTCACCTGTAATCCCAGCACCGGGGAGGCTGAGGCAGGAGGTTCACCGAGTTGGAGGCCTCCCTAAGCTGCATAGAGAGACCCTGAAAAAAGAACCCAGTGGTGGTGTAGGTCAGTCCGAGCGCTTGCCTGCCATGTAGGAGGAGGCCCTGTGTTCCATCCTCAGCACTAAATAAAAACAATCCAACAAAAATCGAGAATCTATCACCCCATACTACAATGTCAATTTTTTTGTTGTTGTTTGAGACAGGCACTCACTATGTAGTCCTGACTGACCTTGAACTCGCAATCCTCCTAGCTCAGCCTCCCCAGTGTTGGGATCACAGGCCTGGGCCAACACAGCCAGCACTTTAGAGTCATTTGTGAGGCAAGGTCACGGATGTGGAAGAGCACTCAGCGTGGTCACATCAGTCCTCTACAGCTCCCTACAGTCAGTCCAGGATCTGAAGCCAAAGCAGGGAGGAAAAGACACTAAGAGGCCCATTTATGCACAAACATTTATTAGTATCTTTTTTTTGCCTTTTGAGACAGGGTCTCGCTACGTAGCCCAGGCTGGCCTCGAACTTGAGGTGATCCTCCTGCCTCAGCCTCCTGACTGCTAGGATGACAGGTGTGCACCACCAAAACTGGCACAAACGTCTACCCTTAACCTGACCCCACGACCCGGACATGAGGACGGCCCCTGAAGCTCCCAGCTACCACGCGGTATCCAGCAGGCTCCAGAGGTAGTCGCTGACGAACTGCTTGGAGAGCTGGGCGCTGTCCAGGTGGACGGGCTGGGCCACACTGGGGCCGTGATGGACTGGCACGGAGGCAAGGAGAACAAACAGTGCCCGGCCTTTCCTGCGGCCCAGGGGGAGGGTGTGTGCGTGTGTGCGTGTGTCCCCCCCATCCATCTATTACGGTACTGCACTGGAGTTTAACCCGAGGGCCCTTGCAATGAACTCTACCCCTAGTCTTTTTTATTTGGGTCTCACTAAGCCGCTAAATTGTTTAAGGGATCCTCCTGCCTCAGCCTCCCAGAGTGCTGGGATGACAAGTGAGCACCATCACACCTGGCTTACTGATTTATCTTTGGTGCTGGCAGTTGAAACCATGGCTTTGTGCATGCTAGAATTGTGCTTTGCAACTCAGTCACAAACCAAGCCCCTCCCTTTCAATTTAAGACATTTAGGTCCTTTCTGTAATCTCAGCTACTCAGGAAGCTGAGGCAGGAGGATTGCAAGTTTGAGGTCAGCCTGAGAAACTTGCTTAGACCCTGTCTGGAGATAAAATAAAAAGGGCTGGGGGTAAAGCTCAGTGGTAGAGCACTTGCTCAGCAGGTTCAAGGCCTTGTACTCCACCTTGCAAAAAGCACCCCGAGCTCCCTCCTTGTTCTTTTGAGAGGCCTAGATGGAATCCGGGACTCTCTGGCCGTCTGACCCAGTGGCCGTTCATTTTCCTCTTCAAACATTTCTCCAGAAAAGGATACTGCCGCGGATCGCCCCGGGCTCGCACTCATAATCCCACTCTATTTTACTAATCCGACGATAGAGCTGGGCCACGTACCTGGACGGGAGACAGGACAAAGGGAAAAGCCCGTCGCCTGGGCACCAACCTGAACCCCAGCCCCGGCCCCCGCATTTGTGCGCTCAGGAACCCACACAGCAGCGGGGATGGTGACTGTGGTGTCCTCGTCCACCTCTCTCTCCTGTCTGTCCAGTTCAGCCTCCAGCTCCCTGAGCTCCTGCAGCTCCTGGCTGAGCTGGGTGCACAGCCGTTAAGGACCCCAGCTTTGAAACGGAGGGCGTGACAGTGTCCCACACTCTGGGCCCAGGGCGTCAGGCTCAAGCACCTTTTCTGTTGTTTGAGGCAGGGGCTCGCTGAGCCCAGGCTGGCCTCAGCCTCCCAGCAATCCTCCTGCCTCAGCCTCCCGAGTGCACCACCAGCCCGGCCTCTTTCCTCCCTTTCCTCCTTGTATGCTAGCCCAGCGCTGGCCCGGAAGGATATCGCAGCCGGGCCCGGAGGATGGCATCCTCCTCACCCGCCTTCTGGAGCTCGGCTTCCAGCTGCTGCAGCTTGGCCCCGCCCTGGCGCATGCACTCCTTGGTGTCCAGGAGGCTCTGGGCCACCTTCTCCTCCACAGCCAGCGTCTCTGCAGGGGAAAGAAGGAGGCTCCCTCGGTCCCTGTTCCCCACAGGGTTCAGAGTGTGTGTGTGGGGGGCACCAGCCCCGGCAACATCAGAGCCTCTGATCTGCAGCCCCAGTTCCAGCTCCGACCAGAAGGTACTGGAACACACTCGGAGCTAGAGTTGCCAAGACACATTTAAATGTACCCAAAAGAATAAAATCAGGCCTCCACGAGCACCTCATCTTAACTACTAACAAGCATAGGTTACAAACTGGATGTGTGTTGCACACCTGGAATCCCAGCACTCTGGGAGGCTGAGGCAGGAGGATCTCAAGATCGAGGCTAGCCTGGGGGACTTAGTGAGACCCTGACTCAAAATAAAATTTAAAAGGCTGGGGATGTAGCTCAGTGGTAGAACACTGGCCTCAAATGCCAGAGGCCCCGGGATGGATCCCAGTATGGACCCCAAAAGCGACACCGGGAAGCCCAGGGTTCGGTTCCCACATGTGCTAATCTGTTCAGCTCTCTGCCCTGACTAGCAGTGTTAACCGCCAAGGCAAAGTCACACCCTGCTCAGCTGCCCAGGCTCCCCGGTGCCCCTCGCTAGCACCCTTGAATATTTTAGAGGGGAAAGGGGACAGGGTCTCACTGTGTGCTCAGGCTGGTTTCAAACTCCTGGGCTCAAGTGATCCTCCTGCCTCAGCCCACCATACCTGGCTGTCCCTTCAGAATCACTGCCCAACTACATGCTTTCTCCCCGTCAGTCCTGAGAGGCACCATGGTGCGCACAGTCCGGGGCCTGCCTCTTCCTGTCTGCCAGGACATGGCCCCGTGTTCCTCCCACCAGACACCCCCGAACCCCGCCTTCAAGATCCCCTGGGTAGGCTGGGTGCAACAGTGCACTTATAATCCATCTACTTGGGAGGCTGAGGCAGGAGGATCTTGAGTTTGAGGCCCGTTGAGCTACCTAGTGAGACCTTGTCTCAAAATAAAAAATAAAAAGCCATTATGTGGTGGGCTTGTAATCCTAGCACTGAGGAGGCTGAGGGAGGAGGATCATCGTGAGTTTGAGATCACTCTGGGCTACAAAGACAGTCTAAAAAAACAAAACAAAAAAATCTCACAAAACAAAAAAATCAGAGACTACATCTTTTTTTGATTTTCCACCAACTACTTGGAACAGACACATATTGAACAAAACATCCAAAAAGATCAAAAAACATCTTATGAAAGCTACTGTGTTCCTTACAGAGACCCAGAGAAACCTGCCGACTCCAAGATGGCTTGGATTGAAATGCTCCCCGCGCTGATGTGCTTAGACGCACGCTAATGTTTCATCAGAGTCTTCCATATACGATCCTGCACTTAAACATGCACTTGAACACACCCCTCTCTCAGCTTCTCCCCTCCTCTGAAGCAGCTGCTTTCAGCTTCAGCTGTTTGGTCTGGCCAGGGGCCCACAGTTCCAAGTAATTCGCTTAGGCTTCGATTTCTTATTTGTGTGACTTCCCATTCTGATGGCTAAGGGTCAGGCAAGGACTTCTACCCTCCTGGGGGGGCAAGCAGGAGCCGATGGCTTCCTCCCTGGGGAGCAGTCTCTCATCATTAAGTGCCACTGTTTACCTGAGCGCCCACTTTACCCTCCACACATTGTCAAACCCCCTGCACAGTGGAGTTTTGCTCTTGTTTTTGGTGCTGGGGGTTGAGCCCTGGGCACAGCACCTGCTAAGCACTTGCTCTTCCACAGACCTACACCCCCAAGAAGCAAAGAACAAGGCCGGGTATGCTGGCCCACACCTGTCATCCCAGCACTTGGAAGGCTGAGGCAGGAGAGTCGCCAAGAGTTCAAGGCCAGCCTGGGTTACATAGTGAGACCCTGTCTCAAAAAAACAACAAAACAAAGTAGAATGGTGGGTGCCAGGCTTTGGGGAAATGTTGGTGTTTAATTGGGACCGAGGTTTAGTTTGGGTAGATGCAAAAGTTCTAGAGTGACAGCTGCACAACCCTATGATTGTGCTTAATGCCACTGAACGAACTGCAGGTTTGCAAATGGCTAAAAGCCAGGCGAGGTGACACATGCCTGTAATCACAGCTACTCAGGAGGGTGAGGCTGGAGGATCACAGGTGTGAGGCCACCCTGGGCAATTTAGTGAGCCCTGTTTCAAAATGTTAAGAAAAGGTCTGGGGAGACTCAGTCCTAGAGCAGGTCCCTAGCATGGGCAAGGCTCTGGGTTTCAGCTCCACCACCAATGACAATAATAACAATAATAATAACAATAACAATAATAATAATAATTTCAGTCTTTTTTTTTCTCCCAGTGCTGAAAATGAAACCTAGGGCCTTGTGCATGCTAGGCAAGTGCTCACCACTGAGCGGCACCCCCAGCTCAGGTAAAGATATTAGCCCTTTCCTTCTTACCTTTCAGAAAATTTTACATTCAATGGCATCTTGGATCCAATGAAAATGGAATTATTTATCCCATATTTTCTATCTAAAGTGCAAGGCCCTTTACCCACACCAGTTTTAAAAATCCTCATCATAGCCTTGCCTCCCTTATCTCCTCCAGGGTTTTTTGTTTTGTTCTGGTTTGGTTTGGTTCGGTTTTTTGAGACAGGGTCTCGTTATGTAGTCCAGGCTGGCTTTGAACTCACTATGGAGCTCAGGCTGGCCTTGAGCTCGAAGGGATCCTCCTGCCTCAGCCTCTCCAGTGCTGGGATGACAGGCCTGCACCACCATACTCGGCTCTCCTCGGGTTTTTGCTTCAACAGTCTTTGCAGAACTCCCTGGCAGACCCTGCTTCCCCCGATCCTAGTTACACAACCCAATTTGTCCCCTTGGGCTTAGGACACAGGAGTTTTTGTTTCTGTCCCCTCTGTCCCCCACTAGCATGTCAGCTCTCTAAGGACAGGGACCCTGTCTGGTTTGTCCCCTGATGCCACCCAGGGCCAGGCTCACATCCCCTCTACAACCTCAGGAGGGAGGCCCAGACTTATGACACCTAAGGAAACTGAGGCACAGAAGGTCCACCAGTGGGGGCGCTGATTCTCAGTTCAATCTCCATCGTCCAGCTCTTGCTCCCAGAGCACGCATCGGGAGTTGGACCGTGCGAACTCCTACGTACACCTCCTCCATACATCAGCCGGATGGGAGGTGGCCTCGCGCCCTCGCTCCCTCCCTCTCACCTCGCAGCCGCTGCTCGGCGTCATCCTGCATCTCCAGCAGCCGCTCCAGGATCTGCTCGTGGCGCCCCAGGAGCCGTCGCTGCTGCGCCTGGGCATGGTTGGTGCCCAGCAGACTCAGCAGCCCCTGGCTCACTTCCTCAATATCACGGAAAGCCGCCATGACTACGCCAAACCCGCGCAAATTTGTCTACCCGTAGGGCCCGCCCCTACCCGGAGAACCTAGCTTTTATTGGGTTCTATCTCCGTCAGTCACTAGAGGTGGCCAATAAGTACAGAGAAGGGTGTGTCTCAGAACAGAGGAGTCTGGGTCTAGCCTGGTGCGCCTGCGTCAGTCATCTGTCAGTCATCAGTCATGACCAATTAGTGGAGAGAGGGGTGTGTCCGGGAGGGGGGCCTAATACGCCTGCGAAGGTTGGACAGCTGCTGTGCGACCGGGAGGCTGTTCTTTTATTCCTGGGTCTAGTGTGGGATTCGTGAAGGGTGCGGTTATAGAGGCGGTGTAGGGAACTGCTTCTTATGGAGCTGACGTTTTACATGGGATACACACAACAAACATAAGTACATCCTATTAGCAAAATGAAATCTGCAGTCAGATATATTGGATTTCAATGCCTGCTATACCATTTACTACCTGTGTTACTTTGGGTTAGTTACTTCACCTCTCTGTGTCTTGCTTTCTTCTTCAGTGAAATAAGGGCCAGAATACTGTCGACCTCAGGGTTGGCGTACAGATTAAATGGTGCCTGGTATTCAGTTAAGCGTTATACGAGTGTCAGTTAAAACACGCGCATTGGGCCAGGAATTTAGCTCAGTGGTTCTGTCGCCTGCCTTGCAAGCGCAAGGACCCGAGTTCGATCCCTGGTACCAAAAAAACCCCACCAAAAACCCACGCACATAACTCGGGCGTGGTGGTGCAGGCTGTCATCCCATCACTCGGGAGGCTGAAGCAGGAGGATGGCTGTGAGTTTGAGGCCAGCCTTGGCTACATAGTGAGTTCAAAACCAGCCCCAACTACAAGTGAGACCCTTTCTCAAAAAAAAAAAAAAAAAAAGTGGATTCTGTTTCTGGCTGTGCAGCTTACCTTTGACCTTGGCAGGCTCTTACCCTTTCTTTCTCAGGCCTGGGGCTAAAGATAGCCCCTTATCAGTGGGGCTGCGTACCCAGAAGATAAGCCCTGGAATTGTGCAACTAGAGACTGGCAGACATCCACGCTCCTGTTGAAAAAGCCCCCCCCCCCAAGCAGCGAGACGTGCACGGCACAGTCATTGGGATGGCGACCGCTCAACACAAACAAGTTAACCACCCCCAAACCTAGAAAATAAAGTGCCGAGCAGGGTGTGGGGAAATCAAAGCCCTTGTGTAATGTCGATGGGGTATAAAGTGGTTTCTGCTGCTCTGGAAAATCTGTTCTTATCAGTTCGTTTTATTTGTTTCTTCATTTTTTAACTGTTATTTTTATTAGTTTGCCTTTGCAGTACATAGTGATCACATTCGGGGGGGGGGGGAGGCTTGATTCGCGGATACTACAGCTCTTAATTCTTTTTCATCTCCTTCTCTTCCCCTTCCTCTTCCCTCCCTCCATCTCTTCGTCCCTTTTCTTTTATTTCTTTTTATTTTTTTGAGACAGGGTCTCGCTATGTAGTCCAGGCTGGCCTCAAACTTGTGGCAATCCTCCTGCCTCAGCCTCCCAGTGCTGGGGTCAGAAGCGTGCATCACCACACCCAGCCGAGTACCCTTCCCTTTTGTTTAGTAGCTGCAGGGTCCTCCCTCGCAGGACCGTATGTTACAGAGAGTTTTAGGGGCAAAGGAATGGAATAAGAGCTTGTTCTGTTCGCTCCACACATGGACCTGTAGTTGAGGGGAACACTGCACCCCTTGGGGAAAATGAACAGCTGCAAATTATAAAAAACAATTAGAATTTGGGTGCAGTGGTTCACACCTGTAATACCAGCACTTGGGAGGCTGAGGCAAGAGGATTGAATGCTGGAGACCAGCCTAGGCAACTTAGCCAGATTGTCTGAAAAATAAAAAAAGGCTGGGGAAAAAAAAAAGAAAAAGGGCTGGGGTTATAGCTCGGGGTAAGGGTGCTGAGGCCGCACCATCATCGGATTCAGAGACAGGAAGTGGAGTGGCCAGCGCCAGGGGCTAGGGCTGGAGGACGGGGTTCGTGTTCAGTTGGGCCAGAGTTTCAGTTTTGCAGGGTGAAAAGAGTTCTGGCAGAAGCTGCAACAAATCGCCGCTGAAAAGCGGCCAGGGGACCTGGGGGTGGAGCCTGGGGCGGGGCCTGGATTAGATCCCTGCACCAGAAAGAAGTAATAAATCATTAAGATGGTGAACTTCATGGTAATGTGGATTTTCCACACCCATATTTCCACAGTTTACTGCCATGTTGTTTTTTTTTTTTGGTACCAGGGATCGAATTTGGGACCTTGTGCTTGCAAGACAGGCGCTGGAACCACTGAGCTAGAACCCCAGCCCTATTTCTACAATTTAAAATATGAGATGTGATGAGAAATATGGTGAGTGTTTAACTTAAAAACAAATTATTCGAAAAAAACCCCACAAAACCAAATTATTACAGGGCAGGGGATTTAGCTCAGTGGTTCAGCCGCCTGCCTCGAAAGTACAAGGTCCTGAGTTCGACCCCCAGTACCAAAAAAATAATAATTACAGCCAGGCATGGTGGTGCATGCCTGTCCCAGCACTCAGGAGAATTGCTGGAAGTTCAAGGCCAGCCTGAACTACATAGCAAGACCCTGTCTCAAATAATAATAATAATTATTATTACAATAAAAGATGCACTGCCATCCATCTCCCTTGAAAGCCTTCACCATGTTTCAGATGCACTTATGCCATCATTCTGGCCACTTTTGGCACCAGTGTTGGAAGACCTCTTTCTGAATGTCTTTATTTTAGTTTAAACATTTTTAATTTTTTCTTTTTTATAAAACGGGGTACTACTCAGCCATAAAGAATGAGAAACTAGAGTCATTTATAGCTAAATGGATGCATATTGAGGCCATCCTCTTAAATGAAATACATAGGACACACATGCGTAAATACCGAATAGTTTCTCTAGTGTGAGAAACTGAAAGTGTAAATAAGGATATACATGGATGAAATGGCCTAACAACATATTTCTCGGATTGTGTTTCCATCACGTGTCCTATGACTGTATCGAAATTTAAATTAGGGAGAAGTTTGGATTATGTGGAGTTGGCTAACTAACTGGAGTCTTTTTCCAGATCATTATTTGTTCAATGTTGGTTTTGGGGATCTTTCTGAAACAAATCACATCCTCTGGTATCTTGTTGGTGCTTGAGATGCTTTTTTAAGTTATATGGAAAAATATTTTTATTTATTTTAAGGGGGGGATAGGGTCTCATTATTTAGTCCAGGCTGGCCTTGACCTCACTATGCAGCCCAGGCTGGTCTCAAACTCAGGACAATCCTCCTGCCTCAGCCTCCCAAGTGCTGAGATTACAGGAATGTGTCAGTAGGCTTGTATTTAGTTGCCCTGTTGTGGCTGCCTCGATGTCCTGAATTGATTTGAAACATTTTCCTTTCCTGCTCACTTTGACTTTGGGAAGAGCCGGAAGTCACACGGTACCAGATCCAGTGAATGAGGTGGATGAGGATGCACTGTGAGGCTTTTACAATCTTGCCTTTGGATGGCACTCAGCAGCAGCATTCACTGTATTTTTTATCACAACTTGTAAAGACAGCAATGAAAGAGACTTCCAGGCTGCTTTAGAAAGCCAAGTAATGGGATGAGTGTGTCTGAAGCACTCGGGAGGCTGAGGCAGGAGGATCACTGTGAGTTTGAGGCCAGCCTGGGCTACATAGTAAGTTCAAGGCCAGCCTGAACTACACAGTGAGACCCTGTCTCAAAAAGAAAAAGAAAAAGAAAAAGAAAAACTGTGAGGGCTGGGGATTTAGTTCAGTGGCACCGCACCTGCCTCGCAAGTACAAGGTCCTGAGTTCAATCCCCAGTACTGAAAAAAAAAAAAAAAAGTGTGTCTGAAGCAAGAGGAGAATTTTGACGGGGATTCAGGACAATGTGTCTTTTACTGTAATTTTTTTTTTTTTTAAGTTATAGCTGGGAGTGGTGGCACATGGCTGTAATCTCTCAGTACGATGGAGGCTGAGGCAGGAGGATTGCTGTGAGTTCAAGGCCAGCCTGGGCTGCTACATAGTAGGATCTTTTCTCAAACAAACAAACAGAAAATTAAACATCCACTGTATATTTTGATCACACCTTATTAAAAACAAAAAAATGGCCGGGGATTTAGCTCAGTGGTTCCACCGCCTGCCTTGAAAGTATAAGGACCTGAGTTCGATCCCAGGTACCAGAAAAACCCAAACAAACAAACAAAAAACAACAAAAAAAGAATGAGGTGATTGTGGGAGAATGGGTTTGATTTTAGCATGAACTAAAGAAGAAAACAAAGATGACCGAATGGCCCTGGCAATTACTCTATGAGAAACCACTTTTTATTTCCTAAAGGACCCTTCTTGGCTCACAAACTCCTGGGAAGCTGATGAGCGCCAAGGCCCTTCCGCTGAGCAATGCACTCCCTGGCCTTAACATCCGGACGCCTTTGCAAACTCTCCCGCCAAGCAGCCTGAGCAGCCCGGGAGGAACTAAGGAGAAGTCCGGGAGGACACGGATCAGAGCTGCGGCGGCGGCGGCAGGGAGAGAGGCCGGCGAGGACCCCCGACCTCGCCCTGGAGACCCGTTCGCCACCCCGGGGGCTGGCCTATCTATATAAATGTGTGCCCAGAAGGCAGGCATTTAAAACAGTAACAAGAGGGCCAGGGATTTAGCTCAGTGGTTTCGTCGCCTGCTGCGCAAGAGCAAGGACCTGAGTTTGATCCCCGGTACCAAAAATAAAATAAAATAATAATAAAAAATAAAACAGCAACAAGAATTCAGAGGTTCCATGATGAATGAAATCAGTATCTACTGCAAACACGGACTAAGAAAAATAAAAACTAAATTTAAAAAGAGCCAGATGTGGTGATGCACGCCTGTACAGCCTCTGGGAGGATTTCAAGTTCGAGCCTAGCTTGGGCAATTTAGCGAGACCCTGTTTCAAAAAAAGAGCCAGAGATGTCCGGTAGCTCAATGTGACAGCCCTAAGTTCAATTTCTAGTACTGTAATCAAGCAGTCAATCAAAAATAAAGCTAGGGGAAAAAAAATAATAAAGCTAGGGAGGGCTGGGGATTTAGTTCAGTGGCACCGCACCTGCCTCAAAAGTGGAAGGTCCTGAGTTCGATCCCTGATACAAAAAATAAATAAATAAATAAAGCTAAGGGTGTAGCTCGGTGGTAGAGCACTTGCCCAGCATGCATGAGGTCCCGGGTTTTATCCTCCTTTAGTCCTGCAAAGAAAAAAAAAGTAAACAAAGCGAAGGCTAAATATATTAGGAAAAGTTTTGGCAGGAGATTTGCCAAAGTACACAAAGTGCCATTTTTACCAAGGGGGACTAGGAGCAGCCTTCATTTAGCCTTTTTTTTTTTTTTTTTTTTTTTGAGACAGGGTCTCCCTATGTAATTCAGACTGGCCTTGAACTAAGTAGCTCAGGCTGGCCTCAAACTCACTGAGATACTCCTGCCTCAGCCTCTTGAGTGGTATTAGAGGCATTCGCCACCATGCCTGGCTCTGGTAGCTTATTATTATTATTATTATTATTTTTTTTTTTTTTGGTACCGGGGATTGAACTCCGGACCTTGTGCTCGCAAAGCAGGCTCCAGAACCAGTGAGCTAGATCCTGGCCCTGGTAGCTTATTATTATTATTATTATTTTTTTTTTTGGTACCGGGGATCAAACTCGGGTCCTTGCGCTTGTGCAGCAGGCGGCGAAACCACTGAGCTAAATCGCCGGCCCGGTAGCTTATTATTTATTGTAATATTCTTGCAGCTTTCTTGTAGCTTTGAACATTTTTCAAAATAAGCATGTTTTTCAAAATAAACCTTGCCACTGAGCTGCATCCCCAGCCAAAAAAGAGATCTACTTTTTTTGGTACCGGGGATCAAACTCGGGTCCTTGCACCTGCGAGGCAGGCAGTGGAACCACTGAGCTAAATCCCTGGCCAAGATCTACTTTTTTTTTTTTGGTACCGGGGATCGAACTCCAGACCTAGATCTACTTTTAAAAATTATGATGAGCTGGGGATTTAGCTCAGTGGCACCACACCCATCTCACAAGCACAAGGTCCTGAGTTCGATCCCTGGTACCAAAAAAACCCCCAAAAAACATAAAAATCGTGATGAATATCCCACTGGTGAGCTAGGGATATAGCTCCATGGTAGGGCTCTTGTCTAGCATGTGCAGGGGCCTGGGTTCCACCCTTAGCTCTGCCAATAAAAATGTAACAGTGCAATGACACACAGACCACACACAGTAGTGCCAGCATTCTCTGCGGCTTTATTAAATTCTTTTAGCTTCTAGAAAAGATTATAAAAAAGAGTATTTCAGTTATGTGTAATACTGTCTATGGATGTACCGTGGTCAGAGGTGACATTAAAGCCTGTGATACATGGAAGAGAAGGCGGGCACAGAAGTTGGCCCCCACGGGTCTGGACAGAACAGGAACAGTGGAGACAGATGTGGAGTTATCGGAGGCCTGGGGCAGAGCTGCTTTGGGGGCTTACAATAAATGCACTTGCTGCCTTCAGGGCTAGACCTGAAGGTACAGTTGTTGTACCACTTTTCAAAGTTGCACCCTTCCATCATACACCAGCAGCAATCCCGTCTTTTGTGTGTATGTGTGACATAGGGTCTCACTATGCAGCCCAGGCTGGCTTCGAATTCCTGGAGATCCTCCTGCCTCAGCCTCCTGAGGGGTTTGTTTTCTAATTCACACAAACATACACACTGTATACGTCCATCCTGATTGTCCTGTTGGGTTTTCAAGTGTTTTTCTCTTTGGTATATCCCTTCAATAAAAAACTGAGCTGTAATTATGGCACTTAGGAGGCTGAGGCAGGAGGATCTTTGAATTCAAAGCCAGGATGTCTCAAAAAAAAAAAAAAAGCAAGCCACACTATATCCAGCCAAGAAGCCTACTTTCCTAGGACAGAAGCCAGCGCTCTGCTTTAATGGGCCTGTGACCTCCTGGGGTTTAACCCTGTTCTACCAAGGTTTGGCTTGAAAGTCCTGTAGGGACTAAGACTCTGAGAGGAGAAAGGGCGGGCCACGTGTTTGGAAGGGAATTTCTTCCCTTATCACAAGGGACACCTCAAGGCCTGGAGCCCTTTTGTTTTTGCCTCCTTACCAAGAAAAGGAACTGGAAAGAAAACCATGTTTAGCCTCTGAGGGCAAGAAGAAAACTGACAAGCCCATTTCCAACCACTGTCTCTTTACGTTTGTGCTGGGAGGCCCAGGGCGGCCAATATTTAATTGTGCACACATGGGGTTTGTGGAGCTGGCCCTGTGCTTTGCCAATGAGCACACACCCTGTTCTCTTCCTTGGAGGAGAAAGATTCTGCAGCCCTGGGAAGAAAAAAGGCAGCCGTTACTGCAGTTCCGGACTCCAGAGGCAGCAGCTACTCTGAAAACTGGATCTTTTTCTTTGGTCTCTGGGCTGGAAGGATTTTCTAGGAAAACCGACATTTGCCAGGGGCTCTGTGAGGGGAGGGGATGGATTTCTGAGTCATTTCTCCTTGTGAATTGGTGACTTCCCAGTCACAGAGCTACTGAGACATGGGCAGCAGGACCCTGAGCTCTCCCCTCCCCAAACTCGGAGGGGTTGACGCTGGCAGTAAGGGCAAGACAGAAGACAGCTGGGTGTGGTGGTGCATGCTGGTCATCCCAGCACTGCGGAGGGAGGCGGAGGCAGGAGGATCTCCTAGAGTTGGAGGCCATCCTGGGCTACACAGTGAGACCCTGTCTCAAAAAACCAAGACAGAAGGAAGAACTGAGCTTTCCGCCCTGGTGAGAACATGACAGGGAGAGAATCTGTTTTGTGAAATGACCAGAAGAGACGCCCCCAGGAGCCATCTGGGCTGTGTGCGGGGAGGGTATTATAAATCAGACCGTGAAATGCGGGGGGCAGAGGGGGCCAGGCCACTTAAGATGCGACTCGTGAGCACTCCCATTCAGGATGCAAAGGCAGAGATGCAACACCAGTGAATTTCAAATCTGGCCACAGGGACTGGGACCCTGCCCTCCCCCGCCAATGACTCAAAAACGTGACCTTTTCCGCTCGCCTCCCCCACCCCTAACTGCCGAGGATTGTGCTGTTCTCTGTTCTTTCTCCAGCCCACACCCTGGTGCCGCTGCAGACCGGGATTTAGCTTTGGTCTGGGCAGCTGCAGCTTTGAATTGAGGTCCTGGGAAAAGAAACTGGCTCGGTGCGGCGCTGGGGCTCCCTGGTGTCAAGGTTCAAAGCAGCAGAGGCGACAGCGGGGCCTCGGGGAGCAGCAGCTGGGTGGGGGGCGGGAGTGGAGAGGGTGGGAGGTGGCAGGGACCAGGATGGTTCTCTCTGGGGCTGGGTCCTGGGGAGATGCTCAGGGCTCCCTCCTCATTCTTCGACCGAGGACGACGCGGGACTCTCATCATCTGACATCGGGGCGAACTGAAATGACAGGCACAACCCTGTTTGTCTGGCATCCTTTCCAATCCCTGGAAGACTTTGGGGCCTGGTGCCGGGGATGTCGTGAGCCAGCAAGAGGCAAAATCCCTGGCCTCAAAGAGGTGGTGCCTCCAGGGGGTGAATAAACAAAAGCAATAGTTGGACGTAGTGGCGCACACCTGTCATCCCAGCTCTCAGGAGGCTGAGGCAGGAGGATTGCAAGTTAGAGCCCACCTTGGGCAACTCAGCAAGAGCTTGTCTCAAAATAAAAGATGAGCTGGATGTGGTGGCATATGCCGGTCATCCCAGCACTCAGGAGGCTGAAGCATGAAGCTTGCTTTGAGTTCAAGGGCAGCCTGGGCTACATGGCGAGAGCCTGTCTCAAAAAAACAAAACAAAACAAAAGAAAAGAGATGTGTTATATACATGCACCAACTGCCCATGAGGAATGTAATCATGATGCACTGCAAATATGTACTAATAAAAAAATTGTAAATTCAAACCAACACAGGCCCTGGGGGAGGAGGAGAGGAGCACGGAAGTGGTGTGGCTGGAGGGGGGAGAAGAGGACTCGGAGGAGGTGGGGGTGGTCACGCAGGGACTGGTGGGGCTTGGGGAGAATGGTGGCTTTCTCTTCACAGGAGTGGGAGCCATGGAAGGTTGTAAGGGGAGGGAGGTGCCGGGCCCTGGCTCTGTGGGGAGGACAGACTGAGGGGGAGTGGAGGACTGGAGCCAGGGTATAGTGTGACAGGAACAGCTCTGAGGAGCCAAGTGGGTACTGACGGCTTAGGGTTTGGCCCTGAGGAGTCTCAGGGTGCAGGGGAGGAGACACGGCCCCACGGTGACCCTCAGGGCAGGAATGAAGCCCTTTCTCTCTCAAGTCTGTGCATCACTGAGGATGGAACCAAGGGCCTTCACCCTGAGCGACCTCCCCGTTCTATCTTTGTCTTTTATGTTGAGACAGGGTCTGGCTCAGTTACTAAATTGCCCAGGCTGGGCTCAAACTGGTGATCCTCCTGCCTCAGCCTCAGAGTGCTGGGAGGACAGGACTGTACCACTACATCCAACTTAAAATGAAATGTGTCTCAAAAAAACAAAACCAGGGCCTTTGTCTCTCCTTTGGTCAGAGACAGCCCGGCAGCTCTGTTATCCTAATAAAGGCTTGCGGTGGCCTGAAAACAAAACAAAACAAAACAGGACCAGGGATTTAGCTCAGTGGTGTTGCACCTGCCTGGCAAGCGCAAGGTCCAGATTTTGATCTCTGGTAGGAAGAAAAAAAAAAGCCAAACAGAAGGATGAAGTTTGATCTCTTCCCAGGCTGGTGATGCGTGGCACGATCCCCTCTTGTGATGATGGCCAGCAGGAGCAGCAGCAGCTGTAGCCCCCAGTCAGCCGTGTTTCAGGAGGGGGAACAACCAACAGGCCACGGTGCACTGTGCTGCTCAGCAAGGAAGTCCTGCAGGTCAGCTGCATCCAATGCATCTCTCACCTTACGCGGGCTTTAGCAGGATGGGACCCCTCTGCATGTGCAGTAACTTCCGCATTTCCAGCACCAGTGAACCGTGACTCGGAGCACACGTTTGCAGCCACATAGACCTGGGTGCGAATACTGCGACCCTGTGGCTGAACCTCTTCCCACAGCCCCAGGACGCCCAGGCAGGCACCAGCCCTCCCAGCCCGGCTGCCCCGGGCTCACCGAGCACTTGATGTTCATCCGCGAGTACAGCATGGACGCGATCTCGCTCTGCCCCACGTCCAGCGCCACCATGAGTGCGGTGCTCCCGTCCTGCAGAACAGCTGTTGCTATGCGCCTGCCTGCCCGGCTGAGTCCCGCCCTCCCTGGGGTGGGTGTGGGGACTCACACGGTCCGTGAGCGAGATGTCGCAGCTGGGCACGGCCAGCAGCAGCCCCGCAATCTCCTTGTGGCCGTGCTCGCAGGCGCACATGAGGGCTGTGGAGCCGTCGTCGTCTTGGATGTTGACGTCCGCCTCGCAGGCCAGCAGGGCTTTGACCACGTCCACCCGGCCGTGGCTGACCGCCAGCATCAGGGCCGTCTGCCCCGCCTGGGCAGGGCGAGGAACACGGTTACCACCCACACAGGGACCTGGGTGTGACATCCCTGCTCCTCAGCCGTCCATGGTTCCCAAGTACCTGGACACTGGCATGCACCCCACCGCTGTAGGGTAAATAACCTCCCTACCTCTGGGCCTTTGCACTTGCTGCTCCTTCCTCTTCCCTTGGCTTCCTTCCTCTTTCCTTCCTTCCCTTCATCTTTCTTTCTTTCTTTTGGTTTTATTTTGTTTTTTGAGACTGGGTCTCGCTATATAGTTCAAGCTGGCCCTGTAGCCCAGGCTGGCCTGAAACTCACTGTGAACCTCCTGCTTCAGCCTCCTGAGTGCAAGAATTACAGGTGTGTACCCACACCCATATACAGTTTTAACTGTTTGTTTAAATTTGTTTTTCTCCTCTCCTCTTCTTTCCTTTCTTTTGCAATACTGGGGACTGAACCCAGGGCCATCACATTGAGCTACACCCTCAGCCTTTTTGTATTTTTTGAGATAGGACTCACTAGGTAGATAAGTTGCCCAGGCTGGCCTTAAACTTCTGATCCTCCTGCCTCAGCCTCCCAGAATGCTGGGAGTAACAGGCATGTACCACCATGCCTGGCTCACTGGCTCCTTCTTATCACCAAGGTTGAGGCTTAAATGTTCTATTCTCAGAGGGGCTCTGCCCTGCCGATACCCTCCCTTCACCCCTAGTCATCTACAGCAGGTTCTTCACTCCCTGGTATACAGCTGTCTAAAAACTTACCCAACTAAGATCTGCATGACTTTGTATTCATCAGTTGTACCTCAATAAAAAGTTAAATCAATGTCCATGGGGGGGGATAAATGAATAAAAAAAAGTGTGGCCTAGCCACACAATGGAGTATTATTCAGCCTTAAAAAGGAATATCATTCATCATTCTGACAGATAGGCTTTAAAACCATTACACTGAGTGAAAGAAGCCAGACACAAAAGGTCACATATTGTATCTGGCTGTCCCTTGGTGCCTGCAGATGACTGGTTCCAGGATACCTGGTAGATACTAAAATTCTTGGACATTCAAGTCCCTGGTATATCACAGTATGTTTTTTCATGGAACCTGAGCACATCCTCCTGTAGGCTTTAATTGATCTCTAGATTACTTAGAACACCGAGACAAGCCAGGTGTGGTGGTGTATGACTAATCCTCAGGAGGCTGAGGCAGGAGGGTCCCCATGAGTTTGAGGTCAACTTGGGCTACACAGTGAGTTCAAGGCCAGCCTGGACTACACAGCGAGATCTTGTCTCAAAAAATTAAAAAAAAAATCTGGAGTGCTGACCATAATTCCACTTATATGAAATGTCCTGAGTGAATCCACAGGACGGAAATTCTGCAGGTGATGCAAACATTCTGGAAATAGTGGCTGTACAACATTACAAAGCCACTAAATGCCACCTAATGATGTATGTTTACAAGATTAATCTCATGTCACTGTAAATTTCACCTCCAGTGAAAGGAAAAACAGGAAGCCATTAAACATTTTTAATTACATAATAAAAAATGGTGGGGTGTGGTGTTTCATGTCTGTAATCCCAGCACTCAGGAAGCCGAGCACAGACAGCCTAGGCTACATAGCAAGTTCCTGTCTCAAGAAAACTAAAATAAATACATGAATGAATGAATGAATGAATGAAACTTGCAACCAGGTGCAGTGGTACATTTCTATAATTCCCTCACATGGGAGGCTGAGGCAGGAGGATTGTGAATTGGAAGCCAGCCTGTGATACATAGCAAGTTCAAGGTCTGCCTGGGCTTCACAGTGAGATTCTGGGCTGGGGATTTTGCTCAGTGGTAAAGTGCTTGCCTATATGCAAGAGGCCCAGGTTCTATCCCGGCATTGGAGAAAAAAAAAGAAAGTAAGTTGTTACTTGGGAGGCTGAGGCAGGAGGATCCCAAGTTCCAGCTCACTCTGGGCAATTTAGTACCTTAGGAAGATGGTGACTCAACATAAAAGGGGCTGGCGGCATAGCTCAGTGTGAAGGCCTTAGGTTCAATCCGAGGCAGGTGGGACAGGGAGTTTGAGGCAGGGTCCGCCCATTAACACCCATCATAGCACCTGGGTTGCTCCCTCCTGTGTCCAGGCTGTGGACCAGTCCTCCCTACTCACCATCCACTGGGTCCTGGGTGCCTTCTTCTATATGCAGACACCTGACACCCCCCACTCAACTCGTCTGCTGGCTTCTGCTCCTCGGTGTAGGACCCCAGCAAGCTCTCAGGCACGGGCAATGCCAGTAAACTCCCTTGGGTCCTCCCAGACCGAATCCCAGCCCTGCCACTGCCTGAAGAGCTTGTGGCTCCAGGAGCCCCTGGCCAGTGCAGGAGCCTTGGGACAGTGGAGACTGAACCTCCTTGTCTACACCTGAGTCCCCAGCACAGGGCACCAAGTTCCTGGGTTCAAACCCCACTTTTCTGTTTGGTGTTTTGAGATGGGGTCTCACTATGTAGCCCAGGCCAGCCTTGAACTTGCAGCAATCCTCCTGCCTCAGCCTCCGAGTGCTGAGATGACAGGTGTGCACCACCCAGGGCTGCTCAAATCCTGCTTCCGACTTTGAACCCGAGGAAATGACACTGCTTGTCTGAGCCTCAGTTTCCCTGTCGACGCAGCAGGGTGGAGTGAGGGGCTGGCAGACGGCTGGGACTTCGGAAAGGGGGAAGTGCAGCGTGGGTCTGACGTGGCCAGGGCCACCTACCTGGCTGGCTTTGGCATTGACATCTCCAAGGCGGAAGAGCTGAACGACAGTCTTGATGTCGTCCTGGGTCTTCAGGGTGGCCAGGGCGGTGAGCATGATGGGGCTGTAGCCGGCACGGTTCTGTTTGTCCACCTGGCAGAGGCCTGCGTGGGGATACAGCGCCTGTCAACCGGCCGCCTTGTGTCACGCTCCCCGTGAGGCCAGTCCTCCTCCTCCCCGTCCAGGCCTGGCCTGGTTCCCCCTTCCTTCCTGGGAGTCTGCACCTCCACCCTGTTCATCCACCGGACCTGGGGCCCACAGTGGCATCCACGTTCAGGGCCAGGACTAGGAGCAGAGGCTGAAGCAGGAGGATTGCCCAGGCTCTGTTTCCCTGTCTGACCCGGGCCACAGGCTCACCGCTGTCCAGCAGCTGTCGTACCACGGGGAAGTTGGCATGGGACACAGAGTAGTGTAGCGCGGTGTTGCCGTTGCTGTCGGCGATGTTGACCACATAGTCCAGCAGCCGGGCTGACATGGCCCGGAAGGTGACCAGGTGGCGCCGCACCAGCTCAGGGTGGGCGTCGCTGCGGCAGGCCAGGCGCAACCACTCCTGCAGCACGGTGGTGTAGGCCACTTTCTGGGCGGGTCGGTGGGAGAGAGGTGTGAGGGGGCAGGATGCAGGGTGGACACCCCACCCCACAGAGACCCCTGGGAGCAAACTGGGGCGATCTTGTCTTGAAAAGGTCCTGGAGGGAAGTGTGAATGAATGCCCCATTTCAGTAAGACCCTTGATGCTGGGCCAGGAGGCTGAGGCAGGAGGATCTCATATTCCAGCCCAGCCTGGGGAATGTAGCAATTTGGTGAGACCTTGTCTCAGAATAAAAACATAAAAAGGGCTGAGGATGGAACTCAGTGCAAAAGCTCTGGGTTCAATCCCAGTACTACCAAAAATAAAGAATGCGAAAGAGTACTGAAGGGAACCACAGACATCGCAAAGCAGTTCCCAGGTCCTGCCCCAGAGCTGTGACACTACCCACCCGGGTCTCTGGTCCTCCCTGGGGGTGGGGGCACCGAAGGTGAGGCAGCAGCGGGGGAGGCCTGGCCATACCAGCTCCCGCTCGGTAAGCGCGTTGGCGTTGCCCAGGTATTTCTCCAGCGCCAGGCAGGCCGAGATGAGGTCAGGGCTCAGCTCCATCCTGCAGGGGGCGCACAAGAAGGTGTTCATTTAGGGCTGGGAATGGAACCCAGGGCCTCACGCCTGCTGGGGAAGTACTCACCACTGAGATACACCCCCAGTCCTTGATATGTATCTTTTTATTTTTTCCTCATCTATTTACTTTAGTTTTTGAGACAGGGTCTCAGTATGTAGTTCAGGTTGGCCTTGAACTCACTATGTAGCCTGAACTGGCCTCAAACTCACAGAGATCCTGCTGCCTCGGCCTCCCCAGTAGCTGAGGTTATAGGTGTCCACCACCACACCTAGCAAGTTTATGGGGCTCAGTGCTCTTCTCATCGATGCTCATGTGACCCCACCAGAGGCTAAGTGAATGGTGGCATCACAGACGCCCTACTCCAGGGCCAGGCTTTTACACTATACCCCAAGGCTCAGACATGGGGAGCACAAAGACTAACAGGAAGTGGATGCACAGGCTAATTTATTCCAAATGGTCAGCGGTGGAAGAGGAAATCTTGCATTGTTTACTAATTCAGACTATGGTGTGCATGAATGATAGGAAGTTTCCTCCGGGGCCTGAATGGTGGGATGTAAAGCAGAGGTTCACCCACCCTTGGCCATGTCCGAATCCCTTCCACCCAGAAAACTGACCGGATCTCGTCCTCAGAGTTGGTGCCCGCTGCCTCCTCAGCCAGGGGCGCATGCTGAGCCTCCCGAGATAGCTGGCACCCCGGCAGGCTGGTCTGGGGCGCCACTGCAGTGGTCCCTGGGGGCCTGCACTGTGGGGCTCCGGCCACACTTGGAAGCCTCTCTTCCGGCTCCGGAGCCTCATTCTCTGTGCTGTCATTGTCGGAGAAGTTCTCGGCTGTGCTGGAGCCTTCGGAGGAGGACTCGTACCTGGGGAGGACAGAGGTGGGGGACACGCTGTAGGTAGGAGGGGACACAGCAGGGCAGGAACAGAGGCATCTGCAGGTCTGCCCTCCCTGGGGCTCAGCGTCCCCATATGTTAGATGGGGATGATGGTGACATGATCCACGGGGGCTGCAGATGTGCCTGTGGCATCAGGTACACAGTTATTGCTCAGTAAGCATTAACTGCCAGGCACTGTGGCCCACGCCTGTAATCCCAGCACTCAGGAGGCTGAGGCAGGAGGGTGTCTGTGAGGTCGAGGCCAACCTGGGCTACATGGTGAGACCCTGTCTCAAAGAACAAAAAATAAACATTAGCCGTGACAGTGATCATGCGGTGGGGGGGTTGCTTCCCCTTCTGGCCCTCAGGACCCCCTGCCCCCGTCCCTCATGCAGGGCTCCCTACTCTTACGGACGGCCTGCCTTCCACAGGACCCTCTTTTTTTTTTTTTTTTTTTTGGTACTGAGGATTGAACTCAGGTCCTTGCACTTGCACAGCAGGCAGCGAAACAACTGAGCTAAATGCCTGGCCTGGGACCCTCTTTTTTTTAAAAAAAGTTTTTGAAGTACCGAGATTGAACCCAGAGTCTTCATACTGAGCTACATCCTCAGCTCTTTTCTATTTTTATTTTTTGAGACAGGGTCTCACTATGTGGCCCAGGCTGGCCTCAAACTCACACTGATCTTCTTGTCTCAGCCTCCCGAGTGCTGGGATGACAGGTGTGCGCCACCACGCCCAGCTCTGATGGTGTGATTCACTGAATTAACCATAATGAAGGATGCGGAACAGGGTGTTGGGTCCCCTCTTTCCCGCGCATGCAGGACCTGAGGGACAGACGGGCTGCAAGGTAGGGAGCTCCTCACCCGCCATTGACTCCCACGAACTGCAGGCTCCTCCCCTGCGCTGCCGGGTCTGCGGGCTCCTCCTTCCTCTTCATGATGGACCGCATTCCCACCTGGGGCCCTCCTGGAGGGGCAGTGACAGGAGGGTTCTTGGACACGCCGCCATGCTGGGCGCCCGGT
This sequence comes from Heterocephalus glaber, assembly GCF_053883595.1. Taxonomy (NCBI): domain Eukaryota; kingdom Metazoa; phylum Chordata; class Mammalia; order Rodentia; family Bathyergidae; genus Heterocephalus; species Heterocephalus glaber. Next base: position 7,961,271 of record NW_028258457.1, on the reverse strand, counting down.
GTCCTGGCCCCCTTGGTAGCCATGGCCACTCACCTGCTCCCCCCGGGTCCCCCGACGCCCACGACACCTGGCTGGGGGGCTCCCCGTGGGCAGGGTCAGCGGCAGCCACCCGGCCTGTGTTCTCCTCTGATGCCGACCCTGAGGGGAAGGAGGGCGACTCTAAGGGTGCCTGTGGAGGACCCGACGGGACACCAGAAATGAGGCGTCACAGGTGCCACAAGCCAACGACAGCCTCGTAAGAGCCAAGCCCAGGGTCATGTTCACTGAGCAGGCACTGTCTCACAGACATCAAATCTCCCGTCTCTGAGGACTCAGATGATTACAGAAGAGGAAACTGAGGCTCGGGAGTTATTAGGGATGAAGAGCTGAGCTGGGAGTGGTGGCGCATGCTTGTCATCCTCTCAGGAGGCTGAGGCAGGAAGATCACTGGGAGTTTGAGGCCATCCCGGACAACTTAGCTACTTAGTGGGACCCTGTCCCATAACTTAAAAAACAGTCTGAGAATGCAGCTCAGTGTAAAGGCCCTGGGTTCAACTCCTAGAATTGAAAAAAGGTTTGATCACAGCCAAGAGCCATCCCACAGCACTGTCATCACGAAGCAGATGACAAAATACAGGGCTTAGGAAACACCACCACGTCAAAATCAAATATCAAGACCAAGTATCTCTTCATGAAAGATGACTGTAAACTCTGTCTTTTTTGTTTGTTTTTGGTACTGGGGATCTAACTCGGGTCCTTGCGCTAGTGGCAAAACCACTGAGCTAAATCCCCGGCCCTCGGTCTTTTCTGTAGGTAGGTGAAGTCTCACTATGTTGCCCAGACTGGCCTCAAGCAACCCACCCTCCTCAGCCTCCTGAGTAACTGGAATTGTGGGCATTAGATACCACGCTTAGCTTTTTTCCTGTGTATTTTTGATCTTGTGTTGGTTCAATCTAGAGACCCACAACCCACAGACTTGGAGGGTTGGCTGTATTACCTGTTTTGTACTAGTTGGTGTTATTTTTTGTTGTTGTTGTTCTTTTGGTACCAGGGATCAAAGTTGGACTTGGGTCCTTCTGTATTTGGTGTTCATATCTGAACTCAGATTAGAAAGTGCCATGTAAGCTTTGGAAGGTGGGCCTGTTTTTCTTTTGGGGTGGAATAAAACTTGGTGCTGCTCAGTTTTTTTTCTGTGCACTATTTAAAAAATTATAGCTGGGTGTGGTGGTGCACACCTGTCATCCCATCAGGCTGGGAGGCTGAGGCAGGAGGATCCCAGTTCGAGCCCAGTCTGGGCAATTTACCAAGGCTCTGTCACAAAATAAAACAATTTTCGGAAGGGCTGTGGTTAACTCAGTGGTGAGCACTTGGTCAGCATGCGCAAGGCCCGGAGGCCCAGCCTCAGCACCGACAAAAGAATAAAAAAAAAATCAGGAGATTGCCTCGCCAGGCATTTGCTCTTGACTCCCAGGGTGGGTTCAAGGCCGGCTCTCCAGAGCCCAGCCGCACCCTGCTCTGGGATGCACTCCGCTCTGTCACCACCCTGCCCATCTGTGATCTCTGCCTGGACTCTCCGCCCCTTGCTGCTGAATTTGAGTGGGCCCATGAATTTGAAGTAGCAACTGCACATGTCAAAAAAATGCTAGCCATGAAAAGGAGGTAAGAATTTGTCGTCTGTCTTGCTGGGCATGTGGGTGCACGCCTGGAGTCCCAGCTCTTCAGGAGTCTGAGGCAGGAGGGTCGCCATGAGTTCACTGTCAGCCTGGGCTACACAGGGAGACTCTGTGTCAAACACAAAACTTGTTCTTCAGTGGCAGTGGCAGGAAGGGGTGATGCGGAAGCCACAGATGGCCCGGGGGCAGAGGGGCCCTGAGTGGATCCCCACTCAGGGGTGGGAAGTGGCCACTGATCCCCTGCTCCAGGCTGCCCATCTGAGGCTTCCCCTGTGGCCCATCCCAGCTTGGGAAGTGGACGCCCTTGGGCACTGTGACCAGGACATCCGTCACCTTTGTCCTCACACCAACCTGGGTAGCCTTTCTTTGTGTCAGAATACACGAAGTTCATCATTCTGACCTTTTGTTGTTGTTGCTGTTGAGACAGGGTCTCACTATATAGCTCAGGCTGGCCTTGAACTATGTAGCCTGGGCTGGCCTTAAACTCACAGCAATTCTCCTGCCTCAGCCTCCCAGACGCTGGGATGACAGGCATTGTAACCATTTATTTTATTTATTTTTTTGGTACCAGGGATCGAACTCGGGTCCTTGTGCTTGCAAGGCAGGCAGCGGAACCACTGAGCTAGATCCCTGGCCCCAAAATAAACGTTTCTTTTTTTTGGGGGGGACACCGGGGATCAAACTCTGGTCCTTGTGCTTATGGGGCAAGTGGCGGAACCAGTGAGCTAAATCCCACTCTGTAACCACTTTTAAGTGCCAGCATGGAACCCAGGGCCTGAGCAAGCACCCAGCCTGCAGGTGCCACCACGGCCAGCAGCTTTATCGTTTTTTGAGTGGTTAAACAGGGTTGGGTGTGTGGCTCTGTGTTGAGTGCTCTCTTAGCATGCATAAGGCCCTGGGTTCCATCCCCAGCACTGCAAAAATACATAAAGAAGTAATTGAGAAACTTGAACAGAGCCATTTTGTGACTTAAGAAAAATTCAAATTCACTGAAATTCAAATTGATTACATAAGGCCTTGTTCTCTGGCATTAAAATAGCAGAACTGGAAGTTTCTTCTGACATCTGATGGCCCACGTAACCAAAAATATTTACCACCCTGGCCCTTGACAGGAAAAGTTCACAGATACTTGTTCCAGAAGTAAATCCCCTGTCAGTGCCAGGCAGGGTGGCAGATACCTGTACTCCCAACCACTTGGGAGGCTGAGGCAGGAGGATGACCTTGAGTTTGAGGCCAGCCTGGGCTACATAGCAAAAAAAAATTTTTTTTTTTTTTTTGGTACCAGGGATTGAACTCGGATCCTTCCGCTTGCAAGACAGGCAGTGGAAGCACAAATCCCCAGCCCCCATAGCAAAAAATTTTAAAAACAGTAAAAAGCATTCTCGGCTCAGGCCATACAAAACAGGCAGCCGGCCAATTTCAGCTAGAGGCCACAGACTGCCAGTCCTGGTGAGGAATATGCTGGGAATGGCTGAAAACTGCTCACAGAAAAACAAAGGCTATAAAGAAGTGACTCACAGTGGAATCTTATTAAGCATACAAGGAGGTGGTCAATCCCACCAGAAGGGAGAGAAATGCAGATTAAAACAATAAAGACACACGACTCTGTACCAATGGCAGATGGGCAAAAAACCGTAGGATAATCAGAGTGTGGTGGTGCACGCCTGTCATCCCAGCACTTGGGAGGCTGAGGCTGGAGGGTTACTGTGAGTTTGAGGACAGCCTGGGCTACAGAGTGAGATCCTGTCTTAAAACAAACACACAAAGGGAAAATAATGTACAAAGGGCTGGGGATTTAGCTCAGTGGTTCAGCCGCCTGCCCTGCAAGCGCAAGGACCCAAGTTCGATCCCCAATACCAAAAAAAAAAAAAAAAAAAAAAAGTACGTAGAGGAAACAAGGGCCAGGATGCAGCTCAGTGGTAGAGCGCTTGCCTAGGAAATGCTAATTCCTGGGTTCCATCCCAGCACCGCAAAAAACAAGAGGGAGAGGAGAGGAAAAAAATGAGAAACAGAAAGAGGTTTGTTTTTCTGAAACACAACACCATTTAAGGAAATTAAACACGCAGGGCATATTTTTCAAGGACACCAAATAACTAAAGCAGCCTCTGGAAGGTGGGGTGTGGGAATGATATTCCACAGGGTAGGAAGCCGGGGGCCGTGGCACAGGGCTGTGATCCCAGCTCCTTGGAAGCTGAGGCAGGAGGATCGCCTGAGGCCAAGAGTTCAAGGACAGCATGGGCAACACCGAGAGACCCTGTCTCAAAGAAAAAACAAAGATTAAAAAGTAATTGGGGGCCGGGGATTTAGCCCACTGGTTCTACCGCCTGCCTCGCAAGCACAAGGTCCTGAGTTCGATCCCCTGTACCAAAAAAAAAAAAAAAGTAAATGGGGCAGGAGTGGAATTGGTGGTGGGGTCTGTGAGTGGCCCATGGCAGAGATTAGCAAATTATGTCTGTGGGTGGTTTTTACATTTTTTCTCCCTTCCTTTTTCTGGGGACTGGTGATTGAACCCCGAGTGTTCACCTTCACACTGAGCTACAACCCCAGCCCTCTCTTTTTTTTTTTTAATTTTGAGGCAGGGCCTCGGTAAATTGCCCAGGCTGGGCTGGAACTTGCGATCCTCCTGCCACAGCCCCCTAGAGTGCTGGGATGACAGGTATGCACCGCCACACCCTGCTTATCTGCTCAACATATTGTCTGTGGCTGATTCTATGTTACAAAAGAAGATAATGAGGCACTGAATGCATCAACTATATAGATCAAATATGTACTTGTGTATTAAGTCATCTTCAAAAGCGAGGGAAATAAAGAACTCAGCTAGAGGTGAGCTGATGTAGCCCAGGCAACTTAGTGACTTAGTGAGACCCTGTCTCAAAAATTAAAAAATAAAAAGTGCTGGGCTGGGGATTTAGCTCAGTGGTTTCCACCGCCTACCTCGAAAGCGCAAGGTCCCAAGTTTGATCCCCAGTACCAAAAAAAAAAAAAAAAAAAAAAAGTGCTGGGGATGGAGCTCACTGTGAAGGTCCTGAGTTCAACCCCCATCCCACAAAAATAAATACAGAAGTAGCACTGCTGAAGAATTTTTACTAAGAGGAAGAACAGCCCCTGGGATGATGTCAAGTAGAAGAAAAAATTAATCTGTAATTTATTTCTTCCGGTGTTTGGGATGGAACCCAGGGCCTGGGGAGGGCTCCAACACTGAGCTACCTCTTAGGCCACGGGAGAGTGGAAATCTTGGCTTAGAGGATGGCGCACAAGTCCCTGAGGCTCCCTGTGTCCCCACTGCCTCACTCGTACAGGGTGGGTCCAAACGCTGCTCACCTCATTGGGTTGCTGGGGATTGAAATGAATTAAAATACCCCTCAAAAAGGCATTAAATAAATGCCCTGGCATACTCTATGTGCTTTTCCGTTTGAGACAGGGTCTTGCTATGTAGTCCAGGTTGGTCTGGAACTCTCAAGAAATCCTCCTGCTTCAGCCTCTTGAGTGCTGAGATTACAGGCCTGCACCACCACGCTTGGCTCCTATGTGCTTTTAAAACCAAGATAGTGTTGGGACCCACCAGGGATTTAGCTCAGTGGTGCCGCTGCCTGGCTCGAAAGTGCAAGGTCCTGAGTTCAATCCCTGGTACCAAAGCAACACAACAAAAACAAAATTAAGATAGTGTTGGGACTGTAGCTCAGTGGTCTATAATGCACAAGGCCCTGTGTTCCATCCTCAGTACTACTCAAAAAATAGTAAGTAGAATAACGCTGATAGCAATTTCCATCAGCTGTGTTGTCAGCCATGAGAAACATATATCATTATCATTATTGTTATTATTTTGGTACTGGGGATCAAACTTGGGACCTTGGGTTTGTTTTTTTGTTTTTTGTTTTGGTACCGGGGATTGAACTCGGGTCCTTGGGCTCAACCACTGAGCTAAATCCCCCGCCCAGGGACCTTGCACTTGTGAGGCAGGCGCTGGAACCACTGAGCTAAATACCAGGCCACATGTATCATTATTTTATGCATTAAACAAATGCAGAAGCCATTCGGTGGTGCCTGTCATCCCAGCACTTGGGAGGCTGAGGCTGGAGGATCACCACAACGAGTTCGAGGCCAACCTGGGCTACACAGCAAGACTGTCTCAAAAGAAAACAAAAATATGTGCAGCCAGGCGTGGTGCCACATACCAGCAATCTCAGTACTATGGGAGGGTGAGGCAGGACTACAAGTCTGAGCCCACACTGGGCAACTTTAGCCAGACATTGTCTCAAAATTAAAAAATCAAAAGGGCCAGGATGAGGCTCAGAGGGAGAGCACTTGTACAGCATGCTCACTGCTGTAGGGTCAAACCCTAGCACTGCAAAAAAAAAAAAGAGCAGAGCACACAATAGGTGCTCCATAAACACTTAACCCGTGAGATGACACGGAAAGGTACAAACCCACTCCAGTTCTGCCCAAGCAACACAGAGAACAGCACCACAGCAGGGTGAGGGGGTGAAATGTAACAGAACGGGCAGTGGCACGCACGGCATGGACAGCACGTCCCAGGCTGGCCAGGCAGGGCCTCTGGCAGAGGCTGGAACTGTAGGGTGGGTGTCTGGATGCACAGGGAACAGAGGGTGGGGATGGGATCTGGGGCCTCGCCTGCAGCCCATGCCCTGGGGACACCAGCAGGCATCTGGGCACCTGACACTAGGAGCTGGATGAGAAACAGGGCCCCGTCATTTTTTGAGAGAGGATCTCGCTATGTGGTTCAGGCTGGCCTTGAACTCACTATGTAGCCCAGGCTGGCCTGGAACTTTCAGTGATCCTCCTGCCTCAGCCTCCCCAGTGCTGGGATGACAGGCATGCACCACCACACCCGGCAGTCCTGAAAATTGTTAGCAAAGCATGGATTGAGCACTTCCTGTATCCAGGATTCATAAAGGTTCTAGAGCCAGCAGGAGGGCAGAGGGGAGAGAGGTAATGTCACTCCTCCGGGTCTGGTTGCACAGGAGGAAGTGGAATTGAAACCTGGGAGCCCTGGTTCATCCTCTTTAGCCTCTCCTTGGGTGAAATCCTGGGCACAGCACTCAGCACTCCCTGGCCAGCACCCCAGAAGGGACAGCTGTCCTTGTTAGGATGAATCATGCTGCAGCTTCTCCCAGGGCAGCAGGAGCAGGGCAGCTGGCATTCTGCATGCCCAGCATCCTCTTTCCTGGCAGGAGGATTCAGCACTTCCCCTGGGGGAATCCCCTTTCTTAGGTCAGGCTCCTCTACCCTCAGGATCCAAGCAGTGAAGGACACAGGGACAGCTGCCCATGAGGGCCCTCTGGGGGTTTTCCTGTTATTTTTGAGACAGGGTCTTGCTATGTAGCCCAGGCCAACCTCAAACTCACGGCAATCCTCCTGCCTTACCCTCCTCTGGGGCTTTTACTGGTGCTCTTTGAACTAAGCGGCTCACTTTGCGCTGAGCTACCAGGCCAGATTCCTGGAACAACGGGGCTGTCTTCCTGTACCTGCCTGAGAGAGAAACCTTCACGGTAGACAGGAGTAGACAGTTAAGTTACAGATTCCTGGGTATCTGAGCACCTGGATCCAGCCTTGCCTGATGGTGTCACTTAAATTATACAAACAACTCATTTCCTTCCCATTGCTTAAAGTGGTCTGCGATAGATTCCTGCCATTTACTGAAAAATCATTTTTTTGGGTTGTTTGTTTTGTGAGATAGGGTCTCGATATGTCGTTCAGGCTGGCCTTGAACTCATGGCAATCTTCCTGCCTCAGCCTCCCAGGTGCTGGGATGACAGGCGTGCACCCCTGCACCGGTTCCCAGTTTCACGGATGAAGAGACAGAGGTCCAGAGGGCCGCAGTGGGCCGGCTGGTAGAAGGTGGGGCTGGGTCATGATAAGAAGAGGGACCCCACACCCGACCTCCCCGCCTGTGGTCTCTCACCTGTGGCCACCTCACAGCTCCGCTCTGTGATGCTGATTTTCTTGACTACGTGGATGTTGCTGGCGGGCACAGTGGGCACTGGGCACATGGTCTCCACTACCTCGTGGCTGCAGAACATGGCGGGGCTCTCAGGCTCCCCCGATGTCACCAAGGCCCTCAGGCCTGTCCCGTAGGGCTCCAGGCTCTGGGCTCGCTGGGCAGGGGCCCCGGTGGTGGTGCTGGCTGCCACCTCCACCTCCCGAGGCCCCTCCACCACTCGGATGGTGTCCACGCGGACCGGAGTGTCGGGTGGCGGCCAGGCCTGGGGCTGGGGCTCGGCCTGCCGGGCCTGGGCCGCCTGCAGGTCCTGCAGTGCCTTCTTGAGCTGCGTCTCCAACACGGCGACCTTGGCAGCGAGCGCCGCCTCCCCGTCAGGCAAGCCCAAGTCCCGTTCTCGAACCCAGGTGCCCACACTGCGGGCGTCAAGTGCCGAAGGGTCTTCGAGGGGCTCAGGGAGGTCCAGGCAGAGCTCGCTGCGGGCCCACGCGCCGGCGGGGTGGCCCAGGAACTTCTGGCTCTTGAGCTGCACGGCGAGCTGCCGCTTCTCCTCCTGGAGCACGGACAGCTTCACCTGGAGCACTGGGATCAGCTTCACCTGCTCCTCCAGCTGCCGCAGCTTCCGCAGGGCGCCTGCCATCTGCTCCCGCACATGTGCCAGGTGCCCGGCGCTGGGCGGCACTGGCGTGGACAGTCCCGAGCCACGTGGCGTTAGAGGGGGCGGCAGCCCCACACCCACCAGGGAGCTGGTGGAGCCGGCGGCGCTGGGCGTCAGGGAGCCCAGGCCCGAGGGTGCGGCTGCCTGGTCCTCGAGGCGGCGCCGGGCGTCCAGCAGCGTCCGCTCCACTCGGGGGTTGAAGCCACCAGTGCCGCCTGTCTCCAGGGCGCCATACTGCGGGTAGAAGCCTCGGCCGCAGTAGGAGTAGGCCGAGTGGCGGCTGTCCCCGCTTGCATTGGAGCACAGCGACTCTGTGGACGTCCACCAGGAGCCTGGCCCTCGGGGCAGGGAGCCCAGGCGGGGACGGCGCTGCACGGCCACCCGCCGCAGTGTGTGGCCCTTCTCAATGTCGTCTACATACTTGAGGAAGTCCAGGTCCAGGTGGTAGCCGTAGGGTGTCTCCACAGAGTAAGGAGGGTCGGGCTCCTTGGGTGGGAAGGCAGGCGGTGAGGTGGGGCCGGGGGTCCCTGGGTTGGGGGAGAAAGGCCAGGGCTTCTAAATACTGCTGTCCCCCTTCTTGGGGTGCAGAGGGGCCCTGGGGACAGCCAGGGACAACTGTCTCCACTCTTAGATCACCCTGCCCGTCTTTCCCCAGGCCCGCAGTGCTGGGCCATGTCCCTCCCCGCATCCCGAAGGCCGGGGTCCCTTCAGCTCTCAAACCGAGGCCCCTCCCCAGGACTCGGTTTCCCACTGGGATCCTCCAGGGCAGAGCTGAGTCTCCCCTCAGGACACTCAGAGCAGGGCCCTCTCTCTGCCCTTGAGATGTCTCCCCTCCGGGCCTCAGCACTGGGCCACAACTTCCCAGGCCTCTCCCAGGACAGCCTGTGTCCCCTCAGGCCACCTCTCCTTCCCAGCAAGACCTTCCGGTCCTCCGAGTCCTCCCAGGGCTGGGCTGGGCCCTCTCCTCCTCCCTCAGACCCCTGACCTGGGAATGGGGCTGGCACGTGCAGGACCTGGGCCATCCTCTCGTCCCTCCGCAGGAGTCTCCTGGGGCCCTTGAGTCAGACTTCAGGAAGCACCGGCCAAGGCTGACCTGGGGACAGGGGGTGTTGGGGCCGGGGTCAGGCCTTGTCTGACCCTCCCCTCGGTGCGCATCCAGCCTGGCTGCCGAAAGGCCTGGAACAAAGAAACCAAGCCTCCCCGCCTTTGTGCACATCTGTCCAGCCTCTGGACAGGCTCCAGCTGTTCCTGCAGCCCTGCCTCCACATGGCCCCCGGCTGGGGGCCCCAAGCCCGACAGCCCCACCCTTCCTGTACCCCCTCCCCGCAGCCCGCCTGAGTTGGCCACAGGGAAAGATCGGGGCTAAGTCGGCCCGCGGGGAGGGGGCTGGGCACTAACTGGGACAGCCTTTCTGCAAGGATCCAGGAAGGAGACATGGGGGACAAAAGGAGGAGACAAGGCATGGGGGGCAGGGACCCCTAAGCGACCCCAAAGCAGAAAGCCGGGTCCAGCCAGGCCCAACGATGGGGGCGGGTAGGGAAAATGGGGGAGGTGGCAAGTTGTGAAGCCTTTCCCCTTTATGGAAACAATTTTCTCTAAAAATAAACAGTTTTGCTGCTGCTGCACAGAACTTCCTGCCCCCCAGGATGCGTCCCGGCTTGGGTGTGCAGCAGGGACACGGGGCTGGGCTGCAGGCCCGGGAAGTCATGGGGGTGGAGGAGAGGAAGTAAAAGGGGGTGCCCAGAGGTGCCAAGAGGGAGGAACAATCAGGGACTCTCACTAACGGCCTCCCCGGCCCTGGAGTTCGGCCAGGGCCCTTTTGTCCCTGACACCCTGCCTGAACTTGGCCAGTCCTTTCAGCTGTCAGACCCACAGCCGCTCTGCTGGAGGGACCTCCACACACCCCACCACCAAAGCAGCCCCGGGCAGCAGGCAGCGAGTACCTGGGACGATGGGGCAGGTGGGGTCCCTGGCGGGCATGAAGGCTGGGCCTGAAGCTGCTGAGTGTCCTGTCCTTGTCTCCTGTCTTGCTCAGTCTCTCTTCCGTCTCTCCACGCCTCTGTCCTCTGTGTCGCTCCGCCTCTGTCTCTCTGTGTCTCTCTCCACTTCTCTCTCCCTGTCTCTCCACGTCTCCGTCCTCGCTTCACTGTCTGTCAGTACCTGGAGCACAAGGTCACCAGGTCACAGATTGTAGGAAATTTACTTTTCCATCTGCAGGGAGCTGCATCCCCCTGAGCAACAGGAAATTGATCCAAAATGTTTTCTGGGGACCTAAGAGAGGTCTAGAGGTGGCAGGCGAGGAAAACAGGGGGGTGGGGTGGTGGTGGGTGGTGGTGGTGGTGTTGGAGGTGAAATAAATAATGTTAATAACTGTAACAATAATAACACCGGTTTTGACTTTTTTTGGCGGTACTGGGGATTGAACCCAGGAATGCTGTACCACTGAGGTACATACCCAGCCCCTTTTTCATTTTTTTTTTTTTTTTTTGGTACCGGGGATCTAACTTGGGTCCTTGCGCTTGCGCAGCAGGCGGCGAAACCACTGAGCCAAATCCCCGGCCCCCCTTTTTCATTTTTTGAGACAGGGTCTTTCCTAGTTGCTCAGGCTGGACTCGAACTTATCCTCCTGCCTCAGCCTCCCTGAGTACAGGGATTACAGGCATGTGTCCCTGCACACTGTCATGACAACCTACGAGGTGAGTAGTTCCCAGCTCAGTTTACATATGGAGAATCTAAAAGGGGCACAGGAAGCTCAGCGGCTTGCCCAGGGTCATTCGGGCAGTGAAGAAATGGCTATCCCTGGATTTGACTGAGCTCAAGCTCGGCCCCCATTCCCACAGGCCACCTCTACCCATTTCTCAGACGCGGAGACTGAGGCTTGGGCGTCTCTCGTCACTGACCACCCTTCACGTAGCCCTGTGTCTCAGGGGATGGGAGAATATGGGGGGGGGCGCTGAGGCCCCTCTTTTGCTATAGGCTTCCCCGGGGCACAGAGAGGACAGACAGGACACTCCCGACCGGGGACAGGCAGGGGAGCTCAGGGAAGGGGTGTAGGGGTCTCCCCACGGCGCCGTTCCACCAGGTCGGGCATTTCTGTTGGTTTTCTTGCCCCTCTCCTGGCCCCCCCAGGACCCCACCCGGTGCAGGGAGGAGGCGGGGCCTGCGGGGTCCCCTGCTAATGGCAAACAGCTGCAGCTCCCCTCGCCGTCCCGGACACCTCCCCGCTGCCTGGGGCCTGGGGACAGGGCAGAGGGAGGGGGACGGGGCAGAGGGACAGAGACAGGCGAGCGGGGAGAGGAGGGCAGGGATGAGCGAGATCTGCAGGGCTGAGGAAGGGACGGGTGTGGGAGGAGGGGGAAAGGGCCGGGGTCAAACATGAGGACCCCTCAATGGCGCGGGGGCCATGGCGCTCCAACTTCCCAAAGTTGGTGCACAGAGTGGAGCTGCAGGGAGCGGTTCCTGGGCACCCGCGAGGTCCTGCCCAGGGTTGGGTAGGTGATGATTACACCGGAACCGTGAACCGGCCTCGAACCCCGACCCAGCCCCGAGTCCCACTCGCCTGGCGCGCTCCGGCTGCCGCCGTCACTGTGTCCCGCCGCCCCTGCGTCCTCCGCGCACCGCCGTCCGCCCAGCCGCCTGGGCCTCGGTGGCCACGCCCCGGCCACGCCCCAACATGAACACGCCCCTCGTGTCGGCCTCACCCCCTCACCGCTGGAGGGGGCCGTCCTGGGGTTCACGTGCGAGGTGGGAGGCGGGGCAGTGCAGTCCTGGGTGAACACGCGCTCACCTGGACGGCAAGTGAGTGTGTGCACGTCTGAGTCGGTCTGATCTCGTCCTGTCCTCCCCACTGTGGCCACCTCAGGTCACAGGGGCGGGATCCCATTCCGCTGGCCTCCCCCGCTGGGCCTCCGAGGGCGGGGCTGCGTGGAGGCGGGGCTGGTCTGGGTCCAGCGGGGGGAGGGCGCGCAGCCGCGGCAGCGGGAGGCCACGCCCCCCCCAAGGCCAAGGGTGGAAGCCGCCCAGCGCCGGCCTGGTACGCGGTGGAGTGACCGCTGTGGGGCGGGGAGGGGGCAGCTTCGGCGCGAGGCTGCACGGGCGGCTGCCGAGGCCTGGGCCGCAGGAGTCAGGCTGACTTGGACTCCGATCCCAGACCAGTCGGGCTTTTACTGTGCTATTGCCTCAGTTTCCCCATCTGCTGTATGGGGCCATTCATGTCGCCTACTTGATAGAGGTGCTGAGGAGATCCCCTGACCACTAAGCAGGGGCCTGATGGAGGGCCCTCAGGTAGAAAGGCCCATAAATTGGGTGGCTTGAGCTGGGTGTGGTGGTGCACCTCTGTCAGTCTAGCACTGCAGAGGCCCAGGCAGGAGGATCGCTGCAAGTTTGAGGCCAGCGTAGGATACATAGTGAGTTTAAGGCCGGCTCAAACTATACAACACAGCCCTGTTTCAAAAAACAAAACCAAAGAATTATATGTCCTACATTTTGGAAGGGGAGGGCGCTAGACACCAAACCTGGGGTGCATTCTGTCACTGAGCTATACCTCCACCCCAGGGAGTGGCCTACATTTGCCAAGAACTTTCTGGAAGCCATTTGGTCCAGGCCAAGCACTGAGCAGGGACTTAATATTAATATTATTTCTATCACCATCCCCACTATAATGTCAGCCGCAGTAGGTAGGGATTTGTGTCTGTTGTCACCAAACTGTCCTTGGTACCCAGTAGGTTCTTGGATTTTGAGACAGGGTAGCCCAGGCTGGCCTTGAACTCACAGTGATCCTCCTGCCTCAGCCTCCGAGTGCTGGGGTGACAGGCGTGTACCACCATTCCTGGCTTTTTTGGCCCTCTGGTAGGTTCTCACATGTAAATGGATGTGGGAAGACTTGTGGATGCAGGGGGGATGGACCACACATAGCACACAGACTGCATATAAAAACTTTTAAATTAAAAAAGGTAGAGGTATCAGTGCACACAGATGGGACAGAGAGGCAGAGGGCCCTGCCCTGGAGACAATGTGGTCACCCCTTGGCCGAGGGTGGCAGGAATGACTGTCAGGGCAGACAGCCGAGACCAGGTGCTGGTCCCTGGGTATAGCTTTGGTCACTGTGGGATCAGAGATCTGCCTTCCGGAGACTTGCTCTGTTCAGAGAGTTCCTGGGGTAGAAGGGGGAGCCTCAGCATGGCCACCAGCCCCCCCCACCCCCCCACCTCCTCCAAGGGTCCTAGGATCTCTCTTGCCCCCCTCAGATCCGTCCTATCTGGCTGTGGGATTCCCAGGTTATCTCAAAATTCACTGCAATGCCGGGTAGGATGGCACCTGTCATCCCAGCACTCAGAAGGCTGAGGCAGGAGGATTGCCATGAGTTTGAGGCCAGCCTGGGCTACACAGTGAGTTCAAAGCCAGCCTGAACTACATACTGAGACCCTGTCTCCAGAGAAAAAAGAAGTCTTGGCCTGGCTCCCCTTGTGCTCTCCAGGGTGGGGGCCTGGGGCAGCCACCTGAGGCCCGCTGGCACTTGGGCCAGCAGCTGGGGCAGGCGCTGGGTGAGCAGGGGCTGCAGGGCCTCTCGCAGGCGGCAGTAGTGGCGCTCCAGCTCGCGGTGGTACTCCTTCTGGTCCGGCCCGATCAGCGCCTTGTTCTTCCGCAGGGCGTCCTCACACCTACGGGCCAGGCGAGGGGGCACTCAGGGGCTGGCACCCAGCAGGGACACCGAGATGGGAGGGTCGGGGTCCCCCTGACTGATGGGGTACCACCATGGGGGCCCGTGTTTTGGGGAGCCAGGTGGGCAAGGGAGGGCAATACTGGGGTCAGGCAGGCAGAGGGGCCATAGCGAGGGGCACCCGGTCTACTTTTTGCAGAAGTCCTTGAAACAAAGCCGCAGCTTGTTGTGATGCCGGAAGAGCTTGGGATCCTCCGGGATCTCTGCCAAGAACACCTGGGCCACCTCCAAGGGCCCCTGTGGGGTGAGGGGCCTGGTGAGGACCTGTGCATGGTGCCTCGAGGGCCCCTAGGGCGGCCTGCCCCGCCCCGAGGCCGTGCCTGGTTCACAGTGGGCCCCACGGAGCCCTGCAGCACCATCTGCAGCATCTTGGAGTCAGCCGGGTCCTGCTCCGTGGCAAAGGCCAGCTCCCGCGTCTTCTTCTGCATGTCCTCGATGGCCACCTCCACTGGGGTCAGCACCGTCTGCAGGGGGCGGGAGGGAGCAAGGTGTCCCGACCCAGCCAGCTGGAGGACGCTGCATCCCCGGGGAGGGCAGGAGAGGGGCCCAGGTTTTTTTTTTTTTTGAGACGGTCTCGTGTAGGGAAGGCAGGCCTCCAACTTGTAGCGACCCTCCTGCCTTAGCCTCCTCAGTGCTGGGATGACCCCGGGGAGGGGCGGCCTCTAACTCTGGGCCCTCGGCAGGGTTGGGGTTCACCCTTGGAGCTGTGTGGTCCCCACAGTCCCCCAGGCCGGTTCTGGGGTCCCTGCACCCCACCCCCACCTCCTCGCGGTGGCACACGCGGATGCGCGTCTTGATGTAGGGGAAGGCGTGCTCCGTGCTCAGCAGCGTCTTGCGCTTGTGCTGCTCGTGCAGCTCGCCGTGCGCACGGCCGTCGGGCGTGAAGGGCGTGCAGAAGAGGAAGGTGCGCAGCCCGTAGTTGCGGTCGAAGTAGGTCACGCGGTCCTTGAGCTCGTATGTATCGAAGTGCGGCTCCACGTAGGTGATCTGGATGTAGGCCTGGGGCGAGGGGTCGGGTCAAGGAGGTCCTGGGCCCCGGGCCTTTGATGTGAGGGCTCTCCGGAGACCCTCTGTTTGGAGGGCTGGGACTCCCCGGAGTCCCCGGAGGAATGGATTTGGGGACCCAAAAATAAGATTTGGAGTTGTGCAGAAAAACAGTATTTTTTTAGCACTGGGGATTGAACCTAGGTCTTCTGTACTGAGCTACATCCCCCATCCCCAGCTCTTTTACTTTTATTGCATTAATTTAAAAAAAATTTTTTTTAATGTTTTTTTGGTACCAGGGTTTGAACTCGGGTCCTTGAACCTGTGAGGCAGGCAGTGGAACCACTGAGCCTAAATCCCCAGCCCTAAAAAATTTTTTTTAGTCTTGCTATGTAGCCCGGGCTGGCCTTGAACTCATGGCAGTCCTCCTGGCTCAGCCTCTCAGGTTGTGGTGCATGACAGGTGTGCCTCACCACACCCAGCGCCTGTTTAAGACAAAATCTCCCTAAATTGCCCAGGCTGGCCTCCGACTTGAGATATTCCTGCCTCAGCCTCCCAGGTTTGTGCTACTATACCCAGCTTCTAAAATGGAATTGGAAGGTCTGCGGGAACCAGTACTTGGCATCTCACTGATTACAGGATCTGAGACCCACCTTCTGTGGGTCAAGCTTGGACTTGTCCACGGGGTTAGAGTCTTTGATAATCTCCACTATGTCGTCCCCGAACCGCTCCATGTAGAACTCCTAGGGACACGGGGTCTGTTCAGGGTACAGGGGTGCAGCCCTCATTCCAGTCCCTGGCGGCTGCTGCCCCATCCCACCCCCAGCCGGGCCGTGCCTCCAGCCGGTGCGAGATCTCAGCCAGCTTCGTGATCGAAGGCTCCTTGTACACGAACTCCTGCTCGTCCAGGTCCCCGAAGCGTGCACCGTAGAAGCCCACGCGGAAATAGGTCCCGAACACGCGCTGGGGCTGTGAGGATCGGGAGTCCTTGCTGGGAGGCAGGTACCCAGCCGCCCCACGGGCAAGACGCATGGGCAGCAACGGAGGCTGGGAAGAAGTGAGTATGGACAAGGGGACCCCACGATCGCCAGGACGGGGTGTGGTGTGAGGCGCTCAGGAAGGTGGAGGCTAGCGTGGTGGTGCAGCCTGTCGCAGTGAGTTTGAGGCCAGCCTGGGCTACATAGCAAGACTGGTTCAAAAACAAAAGGAAACAAAACAAAATCCCCAAACCCCAGAAATGCCGAAGCATCTGCAAAAGCAGGGGGACCCTGAAAATACTGGAGTGGGGACCTGGCCCCCAGCCAACCATTTGTACCTTTGCTCTTTCTTCCCAGCCTACCTTCCCCAAATTTATCTCTGTTGAACACAAATCTCCACTTTTCCTTTTTCTTTTCGGTACTGGGGATCGAACTCGAGTCCTTTATCTTGTGCACCAGGCGGTGAAACCACGGAGCTAAAACTTTCTTTCTTTTTTTTTTTGTTTTTGGTACAGGGGGATTGAACCCAGGGCCTTCACACTGAGCTACATCCTCAGCCCATTTTTAAAATTTTGAGATAAAGTTTTCTTATATTGCCCAGGCTGGCCCCCAACTTGTGATCCTCCTGCCTCGGCCTCCCAGGGTGCTAGGATGACAGGCGTGTAGCACCATGCCCAGCTCCTAAATTTCTTTTTGTTTTGCCCACACTTTGTACTGTTCTTCATCATCTGGGTCCTAATAACAAATTAGGACAGGGCTCTCCGGCTCACATCTGTGTTCCAGTGTCTGTCTGGGGGACTGGGCATACAGCAGGTACTCTATAAATGCTTGAATGGCTACGAGGTGGTCTGGCTGTCTCTGGCCCTGGGACAGAGGTTCTGTTGTTTTTTGCTGTTTTTCTGAGACAAGGTCTCGCTGTGTATCTGAGGCTGGCCTCAAACTTGTGGTGACCTTCCTGCCTCAGCCTCTCGAGTGCTGGGATATCAGGCATGTGCCACCACACTTAGCTGGACAGAGGTTCTGGCTCCATTGTCCTAGACATTCCTCTTCCCAGCCTCCCGATCACTATGTTTGGAAGGAGGGGTCCCCCCCTTCACCCAAGGGTACCCCCACATGGGCAGAGAAGTGGGCGACTTCAGGTACACTCACCACGGCAGATCCCGGCAGGGTGGGGCCGACACGGTGGGGCCAGAGGTGGTGGAGGGGTGGACAGAGACACAGTCACGGGGGAAATCAGAGGTCAACCCCCCCTCCTGATTCTGCTGCCCTAGGAGAATTTCCATGGGCGGGGACACCAGGGATCCCGGAGGGAGGGCACCCTCCGGTTCCAACCGCCCCACCCAGCCTGCCTGCCAGGGCCCTGGGTTCCTGCCATCTTTGGCCAGAAAATTCTCCCTAAAGTAGGAGCTGCCTAAAAATAGAAGAGAAGAGGCGGCATGGGGGGGCATTAACCAGAGATGGGGAGCAGACATCCCGGGGGAAACTGGGGGTCGGGGAGGCGGGGGACAAAGGCCATGAGAGATGCATAGATCTCAGAGAGGGACAGAGGCGGGGAGAGCCAGAGATGGAGGGAGATACAAGAGACCCAGAGAGACAGCTAGGGTACGGCTGGGAGCCCCACTTCCCCCCGCACCCCCACGCCGGCCGCCGCAGGGGGAGGGTGTCCCCGGAGGCGCCCAGCACGGTGACTCACAGGCTGCCCTGGATAAGGCGGGGCCGGAGGGGACGCGGGGGGGGGGGGGCCTGGGGGGGGCGACCGTGCTCCTCGCGCCCCCCCTAGTGGTCCCCGACCGCACTGACCAGGCCTCCTGGGGTCCAGCAGGCAGCTAGGGGGACTCACCTCCCAGCCTGAGCTCTGCGGGGAGAGGAGACTCCGGGTCAGCGGGGGCGGGGCGGGAGGGGCGGGGCGTGGGGACCCGGGCCCACCTGGTGCAGGATCTTGGTAAAGGCCTCCTGCAGCTTGCCGTGCACCGCCGCCAGCTTCTTGTAGTCCCGGTGCGCTTCCAGGATGGGGATGAGGTTCTTACAGACCTCGTTCACGGCCTCGTACAGCCCGCCCTGGGGTGGCGTGGGGGTCAGGATTCCCACTCCCTCTATGCTGCCCCATGTCCCCCTGCCCCTCTCCAGCGCTGCCTCCGGAGGCCCTCCCCGACCAAGCCCACCCCAAGGGCCCCAGCCTTTCTGCTGGGCCCTACAGAGAGCTCTGCTCTCTCTCTTCTTTGCGGTACTGGGGATTGAACCCAGGGCGTCACAATGAGCTACCTCCCCAGCCCAAGAACTCCTTTTTTCTCTCCCATGTCTCAGAGGGGAAACGGAGCCTCTTGGGCAGGGGCTTCTCTAGGCCACAACCTTAACAACGGCCCATCTGGCCTGGCGCCTCTCACCCCCATGCTCAGTGGCGCTTGGTTACTGCCACTTGCTGCTGCCCCCTGCCCACAGCCAGCGCCAGCATCCAGCCTAGCCCAGCTCGTGCTCTCCGGTGTTGGTGTTCGCTGACTGTCAGAAGGTCTGTGTCCCTCCTCCCCCTACCCCCGAGGCGTCTGTCTCGGGAGGGAGACGCAGCAAAGTATACAGCATCACTAGAGGGGGCTGGCAACACAGAAAAGCAAGTATTGCCGAGGGGCCTGGGGGTGCAGCTCAGTGGTGAGCGCTTACCTAGCAGGTGCGGGGCCCTGGGTTCATCCCAGCAGCGCAAAAACCTAAAACAAAATATTGCCGGAAACCCTGACCTTGAATCTCACTGGGGCCCAGATCCAACTACCATCTCCCAAAGATGTGAGGAACTGAGAGACAGGTAAAGGGATACTTGAGGGGCACAAGCAGCCACGCAAAAGCTGGAGACCCCTGGGAGTCCCGTTCTCCAACAGGTCAGAGGCAGAAGGCATGAGCTGCTTTCATACCAACGGGCAAGTTTGAGGAGGAAATCCCATTACAGCAGTGAGAATAAGAGGCTTAGGAAAGCAGAGCATGGTGGCCCACGCCTGTCATCCCAGCACTCGGGAGGCTGAGGCAGGAGGATCCCTATGAGTTTGGGACCAGCCTGGGCTACATAGCGAGACCTTGTCTCAAAAAACAAACAAACAAAACTGGAAACCGAGTCCTCATTTTGTTCTTTTTAGATTAAAAGAGACAAAGACTCAGGGCAGCGAAATTCCTCTGTATGATCCTAGAATGGTAAGGACATAAGGACACATGTGTCACAAGCCCACAGACATCCCAGCCCAGGAGTGAGCCCCAGTGTGAACCATGGACTTTGGGAGACAGATGTGGCAATGTAGCTTCATTGATTGTGACACACGTCCCACCTCAGTGAGGAGTGCTGATCGTGGGGGAGGCTGGGTGTGCTGGCAGGAAGAGGGGAAATTGCCCTTCATTGTGCTGTGAACTAAAAAGTGCTTTAAAAAAATAGCCTTTTGTTGTTTTGTGTTTACTGGGGATTAAGCCTAGGGCCTTTGTACTGAGATGCAATCCAACCTCTTTAAAATTTGTTTTACTTTGAAAAAGGGTTTTGCTAAATTGTTAGGTTGCCCAGGCTGGGTTCCAACTTGTGATCCTCCTGCCTCGACCTCCCAGAGTATTCGAATCACAGGTGCGTGCCACCATGCCCCGCTAAAAAATAGTCTTTTAACTGAAAAAAAGAAAAAGAAAAAGAGAAAACCAAAGAGATTTAAGACACAAGTCACCATTGCCTGGGAATGACTACAGTTAACAATAAAGTTATCATACATTTCAAAACAGCTAGAAGAGCCAGGTGTGTGGTGGCACATGCCTGTAATCCCAGTACTCTGGAGGCTGAGGCAGGAGGATTGCCGTGAGTTTAAGGCCAGCCTAGACTACACAGCAAGACCCTGTCTCAAAACAAAACAAAAAACAAACAGAAAAAGGAACTGGATGCTGTGGTGTGCACCTGTAACCCCAGCACTGTGGGAGGTTAAGGAGGGAGGGTCGCAAGTTCAACCCAGATGGATGACTTAGCATGACTCTGTCTCAAAATAAAACATTTTAGAAAAGGAATGTAGCTCAGTGCAAAGGACAATCACACACACACACACAGGGGATGTAGCTCAGCGCTAGATCACCCTGGGTTCAATCCTGAGTACTGGAAAAAATGTTTAAGAAGAGGGACTGAGGGTAGCTCAGTGGTAGATTACTTGACTAGTATGTGTGAGCCCTTGGGTTTCATCCCCAGCACCAAAAGAAAAGAAGGACCCATGTCAGCCATAGCTGTGGTCGTCCCTTTATGAATCCTGATTCAAAGTAGGCAACCACAGCCCAGCGTGGGGGCGCACGCCTGTCATCCCAGCACTCAGGAGGCTGAGGCAGGAGGGTCACCACAAGGTCAAGGCCAGGTTGGGCTACATAGTGAGATCCTGTCCCACAAAAAAAGCTACCTATCTCCATAAATATATTGTATCCCAGAAAATAAAGGAAGAGCTTCAAAACTGGGCAGAGGAGGCTGGTTTTATAGACAGAACATAGCTAGAGAAACCAAAGACAAAAACTCCCTTTCTTCTTTTTACGTATACTTTAAAGTTTCTAGAATTAAAATTTAGATCCCCGTACTCTGAGAGGCTGAGCCAGGAGGATCACAAAGTTAGAAGCTAACGCGCCGTGTCTGCCTGGCAAGCGCAAGATCCTGAGTTCGATCCCCAGTACAAAAAAAAAAAAAAAGAAGCTAGCCTAGGCTACACAGGGAGAGCCTCTATCAAGCCCCATACACCCAGTTAAGTTGTAGCTAAATGTATGCAAGTCTTGGGAGAAGACAGTAACTGGGCTCCTGAGGGGGCCAATTCTCCTTGTCTCTTTTTCTGTCTTTTTTTTTTTTTGGAGACAGGGTCTTAGTATATAGTTGAGGCTGTCTTTCAACACATTATGTAGTCCAGTTAGCCTCAGATTCATGGAGATCCTCCTGCCTCAGCCTCCTAGATGCTAGGATTACAAGTATATGCTATCACGCCTGACTGCTTCTCCTTGTTTCTAAACACGCAGCCCAGAAAGGACACCACCAGAGCTAAGCCAGTGTCCTTTGTCCCCGAATCTCACCATGGTGAAGTAGGTGGCTGCTTGCTCGAGCAGGCCCACAAGCCCTAGCTCCGTGAAGTGCTTCCCAGAGCAGAAGCCCTCCTCATCCGGCGATAGGATGTCGTCGGAGATGGCAGACTCCTCCAGCACATTGGAAGAGATGTTCTGGGGTGGGAGGCGGCATCAGAGCCCGTCTCTACCCTACCCGGGCCTTCCCCTCCCAGCCTGCCACCCGCTGCACTCACCTGGAAGGACACACAGCCCACTGGCAGGTGGCGGCTGTCCTCGAGCAGTGCCAGGTACTCAGCCACCAGGGCGGCTGCGTGTACCATGCACTGTGCAGCCTCTGCATGGTTGCCCAGCTCGGCGTGCTTCCCGGCCATGTTCTGCAGCCAGGTCAGCCGAAGATCGGGAGAGCCCTGGTAGCCCCGGGCAATCCTGGCGCAGATAGGCGGGCGTCAGTGAGTAGGGCCTCGCCTGCCTCTGCCTGTCAGGCCCTTCAAGGGTTAACCCTCCTGCTGCCCCAGGCACCAGCCACCTTCTCACCTGTCCCTCTCACCCAGTCCCCTACCTGTCTGGCCTTTTAT
Source organism: Heterocephalus glaber (assembly GCF_053883595.1). Lineage (NCBI taxonomy): Eukaryota > Metazoa > Chordata > Mammalia > Rodentia > Bathyergidae > Heterocephalus > Heterocephalus glaber. The sequence goes on along the minus strand of NW_028258457.1, from coordinate 7,939,713 downwards.
CTGTCCCAGGGACACTCTACCACTAAGCTACACCTGCAGCCCTTTTTAAAAACTCTTTTTTTTGGTACCGGCGACCTAACTCGGAAACGATATGTAATATAGTTTCATTTTTTTTTTTTTTTTTTTTGGTACCAGGGATTGAACTCGGGTCCTTGAGCTTTCAAGACAGGCAGTATAACCACTGAGCTAAATCCCTGGCCCCTTTAAAAACTTTTTTTGAGACAGGTTCTTGCTGAGTAGAAATTGCGGTCCTCCTGCCTCAGCCTCCCAGAGTCCTGGGGTTACAGGCGTGCACCACTAGGCCTGGCTCCTGCCACTCTGCACCTGCTCTTATCTTCTGTCCCCTTCCTCTTCTGTCCCTCAGCCCCTCTGCTCTTACCTGGTGCTGGACCGCTCACCTGTACATGAGGTCGATGAGCATTTCCGGGTCCTCCTGGTGCTCCTTCATCTTCACAGTATCGGTCAGGATCATATGCAGGTTGAACATCAGATCCTGGACCTGCAGCCGGGGACAATGAGGGATCAGTGAGGGGTGGGTATGGCATCAGGGCTAAGAAGGGCCGGGCACACCTCAGCGCGCCCTAGGTGGGGAAAGGGGGACCGGTGTCACCTGCTCCGAAAAGGTGCTGTCCCGCAGCCCCACATCCTCCTCGGCGTAGGTGAGGATGGTCTTGAGGGACCGTCGCAGGTGCTCTTCGCTAAAGTTCTGTGTCGTCCCCACGAGGGATGACAGAGACATGGTCACCTGCATCTTCACACGGGCAAAGTTCTGCAGGGGCAGGGACGGCTCAGTCCTGGGAGCCTGGCTCCCCAGAGCCCACGTCTGCTCAACCTGCCTGGCCCTTACCCCGTTCTGCCCCACGAGCCCCCCCATCTGTCACCTGTACCCCTTTCTTCACCCATCCTCCACCTGTCCACTCTCCTGCACCCACTCTGACCCCTCTTCCTGCCTAGCACTTGGAGGCTGCTCCTTCTCTCCCTCTCTCCCTTCCAGGCCCTGCCTGGCCCAGGAGGGAGCCACCCTGAAGCCTTGTGTAGGCCACGCCCCCGCCATATAGACCACGCCCACCCGACCAATAGCCCTGCGGGGACCACGCCTCCTATTTCCACACAGGACACACCCTGCCCCATGCAGGCCACACCCCTTGCAATAAACCACACCCACCCACAGCCCACGCCCCTGCCCCACCCACATGGCCTATCTCAAAGTTCTGGCGCATGAGGAGGTAGAGTGAGGCGCTGGCCTGTGTGCGGATGGTGCTGATTCGGCTGCCGCAGTGTCGCAGGAGCCGCAGGCAGAGGTCGGCACACAGCTCTGTGTCTTCTTCGAATAGCAGCTCTGGAAACTGCCCCCAGGACAGACGGAAGCTGCTCAGTCCCCCCACTCAGGCTCAGAGGCTCCCACATGGCGACTGGGCAGAAGAATCTGTGTTCTGCCCTTTTGGGCCAACAGTAGATCCAGATTTTTATTTTTCTTTCTTTATTTTTGGTACTGGGAGCTGGGGATTGAACCAAGAACCTTGGCACTGAGCTACATCCCCAGCCATTTTCTTCTTTTAATTTTGAGATAGGGTCTCTCTAAGTCTCCCAGGTGGGACCTGAACTTGTGATCCTCCTGCCTCAGCCTCCCAGAGTGCTGGGGTTACAGGTGTGCACCACCCTGCCTGGCTGGAGTTTTTTGTTCATTTTTGCAGTACTAGAGAGTGAAGCCAGGGCTTGCCTCATGCATCACGGGCAGGCCCTCTACCACTGAGCTGAGTCCTGACCCCCTTGGCGTGTGACCTGGGCAGGTGACTTGGCCACTCTGATCCTTAGTTCCCTCTTGTGTGAGCTGCAGCCAAGGAGCCTCTGTTTCCCAACAGTGCTGAGCACATAGTAGTTGCTGCTGTAAGTATGGCCCTGTGCTCACCTTGGACACCAGGGCCCGCTGGGTGGCCAGGCCATGCTGCAGGAAGAGTGCACTCTGAGCACTCCCCAGACTGTACAACACCACCTTCAGCACTGCACCCAGCACACTCTCCCGCGCCTCCGAGAGCAGCACTGTCTTTGGGGGAGGGTGTAAGAAAGCCAGGTGTTGGTGATGGGGACAGAAAGGGACAAGGAACATGGAGCCAGAGATTTTAGGACACAGGTGGGGTCAGAGGTTAGGGAGCCGCTGGACTGAGCCCTACCTGCACAATGATTTCCAGTGTGTCCAGAACCACCAGGCTGGCTTCTGTGGCCAGGTTCCCGTCCACCAAGGCCTCATGCTCCATTTCATCCTTGCTCCTGGAGGGGAGGTGAGGGTCTGTGAAGCTGCTCGGGGCCAGATCCCATGGCATGTCCAAACTCCCTCTCTCCCCTGGCTGTCAGGGTGGGGGAGCAGGTCTGAACCCAGAAAATGCCTTTAAGCTTTGGCTGTGGTGTGGGTGGGCTCCCAGGGCTCATGTGCTGGAGGCTCGGTCCTTAGTGTGGTGTTAAGAGGTGGGGACTTTCGGAAGGTCCTTAGGTCACTGGGGCATGAGCTGTGAGGAATTAAGGCAGTGCCCAAGGGACCCTTTAGTTCTTTTGTTTTGTTTTGTGAAATAGGGTCTCACTATGTAGTTCAGTCTGGCCTTGAACTCAGAGCGATCCTCCTGCTTCAGCTTCCTGAGTGCTGGGATTACAGGTGTGCATCATAACACCAGCCTTGACCTCTTAGTTCATTTTTAAAAAAATTTTTAAATTTTTTATTTTTTATTGACCTTTTAGTTCTTGAGAGCAGGTTGTTATAAAAAGATCAAATTTGAGCACCCACAAGGCTGAGGCAGGAGACTTTGGAGTTCAAGGCCAGCCTAGAATACACAGTGAGACCCTGTCTCAAAAAAACCAAAATAGTAATAGTCAGGCATGGTGGCACACGCCTCTTATGCCAGTGTTCAGGAGGCTAAGGTAGGAGGATCGCCGAGAATTTGAGGCCAGCCTGAACTATATAGTGAGACTCTGACTCAAAAAACAATCAATCAATCAGTTAATAAAAATCCCAAAACAGGGGCCAGGGATTTAGTTTAGTGGTTCCAGCGCCTGCCTCGAAAGTGCAAGGTCCTGAGTTCGATCCCCAGTACCAAAAAAACAAAAACAAAAACCTAACCCAAAACAACAGCAACAAGAAGAAAAACTGCAAACCTGGTTCCACCCAGCACTCTAGCTCCTGTCCTGTGACTCTTCTCTGACACATTCCCTCTGCCATGATACCTTCTGCCAAGTCCTCAACCAGGGACAAACTGATGGGGCCACCTGACCCTGGATTTTTAGCCTCCAAACCTGAGAGCTAAATAAACCTCCTTTCTTTTTCCTGATTTTTTTTTCTCTTTCTCTGGAGTGCTGCGGATCAAATCTAGGGCCTCCTGCTAAGTGAGTGCTCTACCCCTCAGAAACATCTTATCATTATGAGGCCGCCTGCCTCAGGCAGTCTGTGACAGTAACAGGAAACACACTGATTGCCACCCACACCTACTTGTCCACACGGTCCGAAGTTTGTCTCCAGTGTGTGATGCTCTTGCGCCAGCGGACGTTATCCTGGGTCCCGAACGGGCTCCTCTCTGGGATGTGTGAGAAGGTGTTCATACATGTGCAAGAACTGGACATGAGAGCAGGAGGAGAACCCCCGAGTAGGAAAATCCTCATATGGGACAAAACAGTGGGCCACGGGGAAGCCGACACCGGCCAAGAAATGCACACTCTTAGATACACTCATGTGTGTGGCAGTGACATATGAACTTCTTTTTTTTAAATTTTTGTGATGCTGGAGATGGAACCAGTGCTCTGCCACTGAGCTACAGCCCAGCCCCTTTTACAACTATTAGGTTTATCTTTTGAGTCAGAGTCTCACTAAGTCGCTAAGTTGCCCAGGCTGAGCTTGAACTTGTGATCCTCCTGCCTCAGCCTCTCAGAGTGCTGGGATCACAGGCCATGCATCAGCACACTCAGCATTTTCCTTTTTCTGTTTTGGAGTGCTGTGGAACCCAGAATCTTGCTCAGCCTAGGCAAGCACTCTACCACTGAGCTATACCCACAGCGCTTTTTACTTTTTACCATGAGAGAATCTTGTTAAGTTGCCCGGGCTGAGGCTCAAATGTGCTCAATTTCCTGCCTCCGCCTCCCAGGAGTCTGGGAAAACAGGCACATGCCACTGCCTGGCAACACATGGACCTCTTCCTGGGACATGTGAGCTGGCAGAGGAACGGAGTGGCTGACTGGGGAGGGTGGGCCCCGTTCTCTCACCACGGCTCCGCCGCACCATCTCTTGCCTCGCCCCGATGGTGCCCAGAATGGCCTCCTCTAGCCGGGCCTTCATGTCCAGAGACTTCTTGAATGTGAGGCTGTTGATGCGCTCAAAGGCCTTTTTCCCCTGGGAGGGCAGAGAGATGGGGTTCAAGGAAAACACCTCAGCACAGAAACGCCACCCTGTCCTCTTTTTTCTTTTTTTGCTGTACTGGGGATTCAACCGATGACCTTCAGACTGAGCTCCATCCCCAGCCCTTTTTTATTTTGAGACAAGCTCTCACTAAGTCACTAAGTTGCCCGGGCTGGGCTTGAACTTGTGATCCTCTTGCCTCAGCTTCCTAAAGTCCTGGGGTTACAGAGTGCACCACCATGCCTGGCTCACTCCACCCCTTTATCCAGGGCCTGTGCACCAGCAGTCCACCCCTTTACAGCCAGCTTGTGATGCCCCAGAGCCCTGGATATATACTAAGCCTTCTTCCTCCACCACAGCTCCCCGGCCACCTCTTTGAACCTTGTACTCGAAACCAGCCAAGCAGAGGTACAGCAAGTCCAAGAGACGTCCTAGCTGAGGCAGGGCCAGGTCAGCAGCCCAGCGCTGCAGGAGGGCCGGCTCTGCATTTTTTAGGACCCATAGCACACACACCAGTAAGGTCCGGCTTGATTCTGCAGAGAGGGGACAGCCTGGCCGAGATGCCTGGTTCAGAGAAAAAACAGCCGATTTTCATCTCCCTACATGAGATGAACACTGGCCAACTCAAACCTCAGGGCATGAGGTCTCTCACGTGACAGGGTCTGAGGGGAGAAGCTTGGTACTCACAGTGGGTGGGGCATGGGAGATGCTGGTCCTGGAACCCGTGGGCAGGGGCCCCCCTGCGATGGCCATGGCCACAGAGGGGTTGATGGTTCCCCCCCCATCCCCTTCACCGTCTGTGTCTGAGTCCAGCATGGAGGCCAGTCTTGACCGCTGGCCTGGGCCCTCTGTGGGGAGTGGGGGGAGTGAATGAGGCCCTGGGTCTCAACATTCAGAAGGCCAGCATGACATCAACCCCCCTCCCCAGGCCAGTTTGGGGTCTCTGACTGTCTACTTCCAGAACTCTCTACTTGTGCTTTTGTTTGGTTGTTTGTTTTTGTTTTTTGACACAGGGTCTCACTATGTAGACCAGGCTGGCTTTGAACTCCTGAACTCAAATGATCTTCCCGCTTTACCTTCCTGTGCAGGTAGGACTATAGGTGTGGTGCCTCCATGTCTAACTTGCCCTAGAGATTTTTGAAACAAGAGGTAATCTGAATCTAACTAAAGCCCAGCTGAACTCAATGTCAGACTGGACTGAGGTGGTTGGTCCCTCATCCAATCTGCCTCAGAGAACATTAGAACCCTCACTGAGAAAATATTGCTTCCACCCTGTGGTTCTTTTATACACGGTAAGAAATTACAAGGCAGGAAAATATGACAGATAAGAGAGAGGAAGAGACAATAGAAACAGATACACTGATGACCAAATACTGAAGTCAGCAAACAAGGACTTTAAAATAAAAATCAGGAAAAGATGGGCAAAAACCAAGGGGGGTCAAAAGGTAGAGAATTTCAACATAAAAATAGAATCTACACGGCTGGAGATTTAGCTCAGTTGTTCTGCCGCCTGTCCTGCAAGCGCAAGGACCTGAGTTCAATCTCTAGTACCTGCCCCCCCAAAAAGAATCTACACAAAAATCAAATTAGGAATTTTACAAGTGAAAAATATAATATCTGAAATTAAGAACACAATGGATGGATTTAAAAGAAGACATCATTAGTGACCCTAAAGACAACACAACAGAAAATTTCACAACTGCAGCACAGAAAGCACAAAGAACAGGGGGAAAAACAAACAGCAGGTATGTGACATGGTCAAAAGGTCTAACGTACGTGTTATTGGAGTCCCAGGAGAGAAGAGGAAAAAACGAGGTAGAAAAAATAATTCAAGAGATAACTTGAAAATTTCCCAATACTGATGAAAGAGATCAACCCACAAATCCCAAATTTGCTTCTACCATCATTTTTTATTGTGCCTCAGTCACACCCAGGAATATTTGGTGAATAAATGAATGAGTGAACGCAGGACTCCAACTTTCCTCTCTCATGATGTTTCCCCTCCCCTCCTCAGGTCCTCTCCCAGAAGACCCTAAATATCATAATATCTGTCATTTATTGTGGGCTGTCAATATGCTGGTATTACAGCTCAAATTTTTAGGTAACTCTGTGACATACCTGAAACCATTCCTGTCCCTGTTTTATAGGTGAGAAACCTAAGGGTGCTTACTGGCTTTCTAGGGCCCCTGGGTAGAACTTGAACCTGCTCTGCTGATCCTAATGTCTGTGCTTTTCTTTTTTACTTATTTATTATATTTATTCCAGTTTATTTGAGACAGGGTTTCCCTACATAGGTCAGGGTAGTCTTGAACTCACTATGTAGGCCAGGCTGACCTCAAACTCATGGTGATATTCCTGCTTCAGGCTCTCAGGTACTGACCGGGATGACAGGTGTGTGCCATCACACCTGGTGTTTCCTATTCCTTTCTGATCCACCCCCTGGATCATATGACCCTATCCCTCCCTGTTCTACTGACCAGCAAAGTCGTGCAGCCGTGGCAGGGTGTCCTGGGCAAGTGACAGCAGTGGCAGGTACAGCTCGGCCACTCGGGCCTTCACAGTGGCCTCAGTGTAGCGGGGGTCAGTGTCGTGGCTACAAAGCAGGCTGTGCACGGTGCTGATGGCCTTCTTGTGCAAGAGGGATGCCCTGTGGGATGATGGTGTGCTCAGTGTGGGCAGACATGGCTCCCGCCCTGTCTCACTTGCTCTGGGGCTGGACAGGACCCATGCTCACCCCTCAGCCTCAGGTTCGAGAGCCAGAGCCAGCTCCGTTAGCAGGAGCCCAGCCAGAAAGTGCTGTTGCCGGAACGGCCCACTGAGCTCGAACATGCTGGTCACCTTGGGATCTGGGGCCTGGCTGGAGAAGGTAGAGCTCTGCAGAGTAGGGAGAGAAATCAGGAATGGAAAGGAAACCACGGGCAAGGGGCAGAGGTGAGAAGTCACCATTAAAGTCATCTTGGAAGTCACTGAAGACAGCAGGCATGGGGAAAATGGCCAGAGGTGAGAGGTCAGGGTTGACCTATCAGTAAGGTCATAGGACATGGGGTCAAAATCTAAAGAGATGGGTTGGAGGTGAAAGTCTGAGGTCAAGGAGAGGCAGCAGAAGTGGAGGCCAGCTCACCTGGGAGGTGGTGGAGGATACAGAGGGGGAGGGCGAGGCCGGGGGTGACAAGGGGCAGCAGGGGAGGTTGAGGGTCACATAGTGCTCGTGGCTGCACAGGATCCGGGTGAAGTCCATGCGTAGGGTCAGCAGTGCTGCGGGGTTGGGAGCTGACTGCAGTCGCGTGGCCACCTTTCGGGGGAGAGGGGGTCGATGGGGATGCCAATATCACTCCACTCACAGCCCAAGTGGTGAAGTCATAGGCCACGCCCCCACACTGCCCACCTCACCCACCCCAAGGCACATGCCACGCCCATCACCACTGGCCACATCCACTCACCTGTTTGTAGTGAGCTCGGACCAGGCTGAAGACAAAGCCACGGTCCACTAAGGACAAGAGGTCGCTGAGAAAGAAGGCCAGGCTGGCATTGAGGCGCCCAGCTAGTTCCAGGTCCTGGGGACACAGGGACCTATCAAGTCCATCCAGATGGCTTCACCAGGCTCTCACCAAGGCCACCAGTGACCTCCATGAGATGCACAATGGTCCCAGATCCCTAGGTTTCTTTTTCTTTCTTGAGACAAGGTCTTACTATGTAGTCCAGGCTAGCATTGAATTCTCAGCGATCCTCCTGCCTCAGCCTCCCAAGTGCTGGGATGACAGGGGTGCACCACCACTCCTGGCAGCCCTAGGTTTCTTGACATCCTTATCCTTGAGCTCCAGAGACCCAGGGCCTCTTTGGTTCTCTTCCCTGACTTCTCTCCCTTCCTCACCTTCCATTCTGAATACTCTCCTTTCCTCTCTCACCTGGATCTGAGTAACACACCCACGGCAGAAACTAGCTACCAACTCAAGATCTTCTCTCCCTCTCAGTGCCGAGTTCAGAGCTGAATAGAAACTACAATTCCCAGCCTCCTTTGCAGCTGAATGTAACCATGTGACCATATCCTAGCCAATAGGATTTCACAGGAAGTGGGATGGCTGCTTAAATGGAAGGGGGATGTTTTCCTTTTCTTACTGTTTCCAATGCCTGATATAGGGGCACCATTGTGAACTGCCAGGATGACAGCCAGGGTTAGGCCCACATTTTGGTGCCCCTTGTAGCCTATGAAATATGCCCAGAAATAAACTTTGGTTCTGTTTAATGCACTTGTGATTGTGTTGAAATAAATTAATCTCTGCCTTGATACACCTTCAACAATCATGAAATAAGCATCTATTGAGCAGTGACGGTATACCAAGCCCTGTGAATAAGGGAGACAATCCCATCAGAGTTTCTTGTGGGGAAGATAGTCAATAAACAAAAGAATTCTATTTGCTACTACTTTTTTTCTGGTACTGGGGATTGAACTCAGGACCTTGCGCTGGCGCGTTGCCACTGAGCTAAATCTCTGGCCCTAACTAAAGAATTCTAGATAGCTAGACATGGTAGAGCATGCCTGGATTCCAACACTCAGGAAGGCTGAGGCAGAAGGATTGCAACTTCAAGTCCTGCCAGGGCAACTTAGCAAAATGAGGTCTGAAAATTAAAAAATAAGCAAGGAGTGGTAGCGCATCCCTGTAATCCCAGCACTTGGGAAGTGAGGCAGGAGGATTGCTGCAAGTTTGAGGCCTGCCTGGGCACACAGTGAGTTCAAGGGCAGCCTGAACTGCATAGTGAGTCCCTGTCTCAAAAAAAACCCCCAAATAAATAAATAAATAAATAATTAAAAGGGTGGGGATGTAGATCAGTGTGAAGGCCCTGGGATCAAACTCTAGTACTTAAAAAAGAAAAAGAGAGTTCTAGATAATACTGTTTCAGCCGGGGATGTAGCTCAGTGGCACAGTACCTGCCTGGCAACCGCGAGGCCCTGCATTTGGTTCCTGGTACAAAAAAAAAAAAGGAAAAAGACAGCGAATACTGTGTGTTTCAAAGACAATAGGATGACAGGGAAGGGGTGGGGTGGAAATGTTTCAAGAGACCCCCCAAAGCATGAGAAAGTTAACCAGGGAAAGGCATTCTGAGCAGAGGGAACAGTCAGTGTGAAGGCCCAGAAGCAGGCTGTTCCAGGAAGATATGAGCGACAGAAAGGAGGCTATGTCCCTGAGGCCTGGCTGGGGGCCGTGTCCAACCCTCATGCTCACAAGTGAGCTTCCCTGGCCTTCAATTCCCTGAGCCTCCAAAGAAACAAAACACAGAACCTGACTGAACACTAAGTTCACAGGGGGCCGGAGGCTGGGTCTGTTTGTGTGCGGGGGCTGCTATGGTCACCGGTGGTGACACCACAGTGTCTCAGGTGCACTGTGCCCCCTGCAGCCTGTCTGATGCTGCTCACAGTGCTCGGGAAATCTCCAGTGCACAAAGCTGTTTGAGACCAGCCAGGAGCCCTCAGTCACACGGGATTGTGCAAGGGTTGGCTGGGGCCAGGATGGCATTTCAAAAATCTGGAAAATTTCCACCAAACACTGAAGTCCCACTTCTTAAAAACCAGACAATTTGGATTCGGCATGGACACATTCCTGCAGGATTTTGCGAGCTGGAGTGGAGCAACGGTTGCCCCTGTCTAGATGCAGAAGCCACTTCTCCCAACCAAAGGTGCAGAGAACAAAGCTCCATCCATTTGGCCATTCATTCTCTGCCTCAGTTTCCCTATCAGTGAAAGGTTACTATCACTAACTTACGGGTGACCATGAGAATTTAAGAATACAATCCATCTGAAGTGTCAGATAGGAAGTGCTCAGTAACTGTTCTGTATTTTTTTTTTGGCAGTACTGGAGACTTTTGCCCTGAATTACACCCCCCAGGTCCCCTTTTTTTTCATTTTGAGACAGGGACTCATTAGGCTGCTAAATTACCCAGGCTGGGCTTGGACTTGTAATCTTCCTGCCTCAGCCTCCCAGAGTTGCTGCAATTACAGGAGTGTATCACCATGCCTGGCATATATGATTACAATGATAATTTGTCCCCCTAACCACTGTGTGAACTGATATTGGTGATCCTGGGCTGGGGATTTAGCTCAGTGGTTCCTCTGCCTGCCTTGCAAGCACAAGGTCCTGAGTTCGATCTCTGGTACGGGGGGGGGGAGTCCAGAGGTTGGTGATCCTGGCCCTAGATAATCATTATTATAGCATCATGCATGTACTAGGCACTTACTGTATACTGATATGCTAAGGGCGGATGGATCTGCCCAGTGACTTCCCTGTTCTCCACTTCAGCTCTCCCCCTTGTCCACCCCACTCCTGCCACACAAGCAGCTCCCCACCGGCCAGGCCATCCTGCCTCAGGGCCTTCGCACTTTCGGCTCCTCTTTCCTGGAAAGCTCTTTCCCCAGACACTGCTCACACTGTACCCCCACCCCCCCACCCCACCCCATTCAAGTCTCAAACTCAGCTCCAAGAGGACAAGTTTTGGTCTGTTGTGTTTACTGTTATCTCTACACCCAGCAGGGAGCTGTGTGGACCGCAGGTACTCAAGAAACAGATTAGTAAACCAGATTTCCGGCCTGGCTGTGGGGAGGCGCTGGGCAAGTTCGGCGCACACACATGGCCGACTCCATATCCTCCCTCGGCCACTCCATTGAGGCCCCAAATCCCTCACCTTGTAGACTCGGGTCATGACCTCCAGGCCCACAGATCCCACGAGGGCCAAGATGTCATCCAGGAAGCGCCCAGGAAAGCGTAGCTTTCGGGGTGTATCCAGCCGCTGGCTCAGCAGCAGGTGCAGTGCCATGCTCTTCACCTAGGGGTGGGGCAAATGGACCGGGGGCGGGGCTTGAGATGATGGGTGGGACTTGAAGGACTGTGGGTGGAGGGAATTTGACACAAGGGGCGGGGCTTAAGGACTAAGGGTGTAAGTTCCTGAGCCTGTAGCTGCAGATTGAGGATGGAGTTGGAAGTGTGGGTGGGGCTTTTGCCTATGGGCGGAGCTTGAGGAAGCCGACAGCTGAGACTTCCAGGGTCCTTGTCAGTGGGAGTGATGGAAAGCAGAGGGGCTGAGGGAGGGGCTTATGCAATCTCCGGGCAGGGCAGAGGATGGGGCCTGCGGCCTTGAGTTTTTTTGTTACCGGATCGAACTGGGGTCCTTCCGCTTGCGCAGCAGGTGGAGAAACCACTGAGCTAAATCCCCAGCCCTGTGGCCTTGAGTTTGAAGGATCCCTGACTGGTCTCAAGGCTGATGATCTTGTGTGGGGATATCTTTTGGAGACAGGAGGTCCCTTTTCTGGGCAGAGGTCTCTCCCCAGTCTCTCAAGGATGGGAGGGGTCCTCTCCAGGGAGTTTCAAGGGGCCTTTTTAGGGTGACACTTTCTTAAGTGCCCCTCATTCTATTTATTTTGAGACAGGGTCTCACTATGTAGCCCAGGCTAGCCTCAAACTCATGGCGATCTTCCTGCTTCAGCCTCCCAAGTTTTGGGATCACGGGTATGTGCCACCACAGAAGGCTGCCCCTCATCTCTAGGTAAGGGTCTTGGGTGTAATCTCGAGGCTTTTCCGGAGGGTCTACCCTGGGGGGTCCCTTGCTGCTAGGCAGGGAGAAGAGTCTCACCATGAGCTGGAAGAAGAACCAGGCGTGCTGCAGGACGGCCTCACGCACGGTGCTGCCGCTGACCACCCACTGCAGTGCCAGCTCCTCGTGCAGCAGCTGCAGGCAGGGCCAGGGGTCATGGAGAGCAAAGTGCCACCCCTCCCAATCCACCCCACTTGGGAGGCCACGGTAGGGGATGACACAGCTCAGGGTGTGGAGCAGCAAGAGGCCATGCAGAAGGACAGGGACAGCATGAGTCAGTCTCCCATTCCCTGCCGGGGCTCTGGATGGGGCAGGAGCTCTGCATCCCTTTGGTGGGTCCAGGGCAAAAACAGAGTCCCCACCTGTCCCCCTCACTACCTTCTGCACAGTGGGTCTCGGCTGGGTGGCTGGTGGGGTGGAGGAGGAGCCCTCGAGGTAGGAAGAGGCTCGGCTAGAGCTGCGGTCCAAGGCCTAGGGTGGACGGGATGGGATGAAGAGGACAGGGTGGCCGGGGAGTTGGCCAGGGCCAGGTGGTGCGGGATGAGTCTGCATGGATGGATGGATGGATGGAGATGCGGCCGCATGGATGTGGGGGGAAGAGCGAGGGGGGATCCGACCAGGGAGAGAAGCGTTTCCAAGTGGATGTGCACTGCGGTCTGTATCCCTGGCCTCCCTGTGCTGCCAACTTGACCCCAAGGCCACACGCTGACAGTGTGTGGATGGGGCCTCTGGGTGACCAGGATTACAAGTTATGAGGGCTCCCGTGTGGCGCTGGTGGCACCCCACTAAGACTCAACATGTCACTGTCATAAGGGAACAAGAAAGCTCTCACCACATGCTGGTGCCACGCCCTTGGCTTTCCAGCCTCCAGACCGTGAATCAAATAAACTATTATTCTGTTTGTTTTTTGTGGTACTGGAGATTGAACCCAGGGCCTTTGTACTGAGCTACGTCCCCAGCTTTGTTATTTTTATTTTTTATTTTCAGACAGGGTTTTGCTGAGTTGCCCAGGCTGGGTTTGAGCTTGAGATCCTCCTGTCTCAGTGCTGGGATGACGCGTGCACCATCACACCCGGCTAACTTCCAGTGTTTATAAAGGACCCCTTCTTGGGTATTTTGTGATAGCAACAGGAAATGGATTGAGGTGATGCACAGCGGCTGTGAACAGGCAGCGAAGGCAGACAGGAAGGGACGTGGGGCTCTGCGGACGGGAGAGAAGAGACCACACGGAGTGGCCAGGGTGGCTGGGAGTACACAGGGCAGAGACAATGGGTCGGATGAGAAAACCGGCCTCAGACGCATTCATGAAGAGAAAGGGCTGTGTCTGTGGCGGGGAAACAAAGGATGAGAAGGAGGAGAGCGGACAAGGATGAAGTCCCAGTGAAGGGGAGTGTGCCCAAAAGATGAGAATGGAGACAAGGAGCCCACCGGTGAGGGGCGTGGAGACAGCCAGGGGCGGGTGTGGACAAAGGCTGGCCCAGGGATGAGTGGCAGAGAGCATGGCTAGAGTAGATGAGATCAGTGTAGAAAGCCAGGCATGGTTGCATGTGCCTGTCATCCCAGCACTCGGCAGGCTGAGGCAGGAGGATCACTTTGAGTCTGAGGCCAGCCTGGACTACATAGTAAGGCCTTGTCTCAATTTAAAAAAAAAAAAAAAGTCAAAACAAAAAAAACAATCACCATCCATCCTGAAGAGTGTGTGTGGTCGGAGGCTGGGGGTGTGGAGGTGCAAGGGGACAGGTGCAGACACTGGAGGAGATGGAAGAGGAAAGTGATAAAGACAGGAGATGAGATGGTGATGAGGCTCTAGTCCTGCTCCAGCCTCGCCTCGGGCCTTGCCAGGCTTCTGACCCCAACTGTGAAATGGGTACCAGGGCTTGAGCTCCACTGTCCCTTCCTCCTTTGCTGGCCAGGCAGGGAGGCCACTGGCCAGGAAAGCAGTGCCGTGGTGGAGGTGGCCTGGCCCCTGGCTCTCCAGGGTCTGCCAGCTCCTATGGTCTGAGGTGTGCCCGGATAAAGGTGCCACTTGTCACGCCCTCCTGCTCTCCAGGGCCCAGCTGCCCCTGGGGAACTGGGGATGCTGAGGTCAGCCCTATTAAAAATACTGGCTGAGGGGCCAGGGATTTTGCTCAGTGGCACCACACCTGCATGGCAAGCACAAGGTCCTCAGTTTGATTCCTGGTACTGAGAAAAACAATGCTGGCTGAGGGCCTGGGGGTACAGCTCAGTGGCAGAGCACATGCTAAGCATGCAAGAGGCCAAGGTTCAATCTCCAATGCCCCCCAAAATGCTGGGGGAGAACAGTAGAGTGAACACAGATTTCCACATTCCTGCAATCCAGGAAAGCACTCCCACAGCAGCAGGCTGTTGTGAGTGCAGGTGGCCTTCATACTGGTTGCTGACCTGGGACAGGACTGGGGTCAGGTGTGCAGGGCAGCTGAGCCCTGTGGCCTCCTCTTGCTACCTGGTGTCCTCTAAGGTTGGTGCCAATCTGTATGTGCACTTTTCCTGTTTGCTTCCTTTCAGTCTTTTTTTTTTTTTTTTGCAGTGCTGGGGATGGAACCCAGGGCCTTGTGTGTACCCGGCAAGCGCTCAGTACTGAGCCACATGGCCAGCCCCTTCCAGGCATTTGGACACCGTTCAATTCACCCAACGGGTAGCCTGATGGGTGTCTATTTCCCCAGGGAGCTGGCAGCTCGGGGCAAGGCTGGGCCACAGAACTATTCCTCACAGTAAAACCCAGCCTGGGGCGCCTCAGCCATATTGGGCCCAGCTCAGGACCTTGGTGCTGCGCACCTGACAGTGTCTTCCCCACACTTGAGAATGCAGAGTGCAATCTTCATTTTCTAAACAGGAAATGGAGACTCAGAGAGAGGCAATCGCGTGGGGCCCAGGGGGAGGCCTTCGTAGCAGCCAGTGGGACTTGAGCCTAGGTCTGCTGGAGGCAAAGCCCCTCCCACACCCGGGAAGGGACAGAATGGGGGAACCTTTGTCTGAAAAGGGCTGGGAGATCCCAGAGGCCCAGTGCTATGCCCTGGACACCACACGGGTTGCCTATACCAAAGAGACAGCTGAGAGGCCCGGAACACAGGTGGATTAAAGGGAGTGAAATAGGCCGTGCAGGGCGGTGAGGTTACAGGTGGCTGATGTGCGTGGGAGTCACATGTTATTTGTATACCGCCCCGTGCTTCCTGTCTGTGTTGAGGCTGAGGCTGTCTGGCAGCAAAAGGCTGGCCTGTGACAGAGCCTCTACAGCCCCAGACAAAGGCAGGAGGGTCCGCGGCCCGCTCTGGGCAGGCCCATGGGTTAGTCGGCCACAGGCAGGAAGGTGCATTTGAGGAGCCCATGCTGAGGCAGTGTCACATGGGTGCAGGGCCAGGGAGGGCGGGCACCTGTCTGGGGTCGGCCCTGCAATGAGGGGGCGCCCGCCGCAGCACAGCCTTGGTGCCTCCGGGAGCATAAGCAGAGTTCACCCAGGAGTGTGAGCGATCGACGCCCTGGAGACACAGAGAGGAGGTGGCGTCCGGGTGCAGGGTGAGGAAAGCAGCAGGAAACCCCAAGCGCGGACACTGCCCCGGGGCAGACGTGTGCCCAGACAGAGGCAGCCACACACAACCCTGGAAAATGTGCCTGCGTGTGTGTACGTATGCGCATGCTGTGAACGTGCGTACATGGCCATCTCTGTGAGCACAGAATGTGATATGCATTTGTGAATACACCTCACACACCTGTGTCCACAGAAGCCATGTACACACAAATGTGGCGTGTATAGGTCTGTGCACCTGTATATGTGAGTGTGTGAGATGTGGGGGTATGCTACCTGCGTACATGCACGTGGGGTGCATGTGGATACTCACTGATGCACACATGAGCATGAGATACATGTGCACCATGTACATGCATAAGGAGTCCACATGGGGCACGGGACTTATGAACACATGGGATGCTTGTGCATATGCTGAGAATCTACGTGCATGGGGTACACATGTGTCTGTGTGCCTATGTGCAAGGGTGAATGTGTATGTGTACCTCAGTATGTATATGCATGCAGCACATATGCACATGTACCCATGTGTGTATTTCTGAGTGAAATACACATGTGTACATACCTGAGCATGTATGCATGGCATGTGAGCCAGTGTGTATGCATCCATGTACTTATGTGCATGGGGCTCGTGTGTATAGTCTACACACCTGAGTACATGTACACATGTGTGCACAGGAGTCTATGAGCCCGTGTACCTATGTGCACGGAGAACACACATATGTCCGTACACCTGTAGATGCACCTGAACACACGTGTGCATGGGGAACACACACATACAAGCTCACGCACGCAGGGGCATGGGGTATGAGTGTATATGCCCTGTGCACACGTGTGCATGGTGCCATGTGTGTATGACCTCCTACATCACATACACACTACCTTTTCCACCTGATCATGCCGCCCATCCTTGCATCAGTCACGGAGTGCAGCACCCGGCACTGAGTCGGAGCTCCAGCCCTCCACCCTGCCGCCATAGCCGGGTCCGCTGCTGGGACTCAGCCTCCTTCTGAGGGCTCCGTTGTTTCTCGCCTTCCACCAGCGAGCACCTCCACCTGCCCAACTGGTAGCCAAGGACACCAAGGCTGCAGATCCCAGGGCCCTCGCCCTACCTTGCTGGCTAGGATGCGGGAAACCTCATCATCCACCGAGCCGGGGGCCATTGCCAGGTCGGGGTTGCTGCTGCTGATGCTCTTAGAACGGGTCAGATAGAGGCTGGTGGGGCGGCCAGAGCCATGGGACAGTGTGGTAGCCTGCACCATCACTGGAGGGGCCCCTGAGGACAGAGGGGAAGTGTCAGCCATAGCCTGCCTGCCCTCTGAACCCCGCCTCTTCCCAGTTGGCTGTCCTTGAAGTCACTGTGCTCCTCTGCACTTCTAGGTTCCCCATTGTAAAGTGGGCACAGAGAGCTACTGTTTCATAGCTATTTGGGGCGCTCAGAAAGTCACAGAATAATGCCCCTCGAGTCCCTGCTCCAAGCCACCAAACAAGGTGCTAATCAGCTGCCAGTCAGCTGTAGAGACCACATGACTGGGGGAAAAGAGCGTGAGATGTTATCTCTTCAGCAAGCTGCCAATCACTTAACTCTGTGCAGCCTCAGGGCCCTTGCACCTGCTGTTTTCTCTCTGTTTTTTCCTGTATCCCAAGGATTCTCACCAATACTCACCACCTGCGAGGCTGGGCTCAGCCCCAGGGAGGCGAAAGGCATAGTGGACATAGGCAGCCAGCACTGGGCAGTGACCACGGGTGTCCTGGACCACCTCTAGGCTCCGGTGGACAAGGCTGACTACGTGGGCCATTGCCTCAAAGGCCCCACGGCCTAAGTTCACTGTCAGGCAGAGCACAGGTCAAGTTTCAGGGCTCAAGGGCTCTCACCCTCCCGTTCACCCTCCAGAGGAAGACATTAGTGTCCAAGGACCGTGTGACCATGCAGGGGATCTTGGAGGATCCTCTGGGGACAGGAACTGGCGGGGGGGGGCATTGTTCACATGGGGAAACTGAGGCCAGAAAAATAAATACTGGAGGAAACTCAAGATCACTTTCCAGATGGGGACACCAGAGACTGAGCCCTGCTTGCTCACCCATCTGGCCACTGATGATTGGGGGCCGCACAACCAGATGCACGAGCTTGTCCAGAACATGGTGGGAAAAGGCCACCAGGGGCTCAGGGCTGGCCAGGCGCAGGGCCGCAAGGCTGGCACGGAGCTCCTGCTCCACGGTGCCCTCGTTCACCACAGTGTCCTTGAGCCGGAATGGGAAGGCTCCCTCCTCCAGGACATGCACCAGAGTGAAGAACTTGTCCAGGTGGGGGTCCTGGTGGAGAGGGGGACCCGGGGCATCAGGCAGAGCTCCTGGTGCAGGCAGCCCAAGTCAGCAGCTTCCAGCCCAGCTAACCAAAGTCACATCCACCGATCCAAGCCGAGACCTCCCTGGCTGGTGGCCACTGTTGCCCAATCGCGGGGTTCACCCCACCTGTACCTGGGGGTGCACAGAGGATGTGGCTATGAGCTCCACGCTGAACACGCCCTTGTGGCCGTCCACCCAGCGCATGCCCGGCAACGCCACCTGGGGGAGGAGGAGCGGGGTGGGCACTGGCCGACCCTCCCCCATGGTCAGGCCACCGGGCGGACCCTGCCATTGCGACACCGTGGCTGGAGCATGGCCCAGCTCAGCGGAGCAGCCAAACTCCTGCCACCAGCTCAGGCCCAGCGGACTAAGGGGAACTTCAGGGCAGGCTACAAAGCACATGTTCATGGGGGCACGGAGGATGGAGATGGGGTGAATGTTCACTGGAGAGAGAGAGGAGCCGGGACAATCATAATGGGGAGACTCGAGACCCCGAGGGCGCTGACGATGGCTGGAATGGAAGAGACAGGGCAAAAGAACATGAGGCCAGTGAGGGCCCTGAAAATACATTTGTGAGTGTGTAGTACTGGAGACGGAACCCAGAGCCTTTGCACTGACCTACCTCCACGGCCCTTTCCAATATTTCTTTTGAGCAGCACTTGGGAGGCTGAGGCTGGAGGTTCACCTCAACTTTGAGGCCAGTCTGGGCTACATAGTGAATTCAAGGGCAGCCTGAACTACACAGTGAGACCCTGTCTCAAAATATCAAGAAAAAAAATTATTTTGAAACAAGGTCATGCTAAGTTGCCCAAGTGGGACTTGAACTTTTGATTCTCCTGCCTCAGCCTCCCAAAGTGTTGCGGTACAAGTGTGTGCCACTGCACCCGGTTCTTGGAGTACTCTTGGGGGACAATAGCTGAGGAGGGCTGTTAATGGGGGGAACAGAGCAGAGAGGCAGGAAGGAGGGGACCTTAGCGAGAGACAGGAGCCCAGAGGGTAGGGCCAGATAGGGGCAGGCAGGGACACAGGGGACAGTAAGACACAGAGCCATCCGTGCAGGGGTGATGGGCGTGCAGGGCACTGGAGGGACCTGGAGGATCTCGAGTCTCCCAGGGGCACAGCTGCAAGCTGACGGGACAGGGAGGCAGGAAGCAGGTCAGCACCGGAGGCGGGTCGTGCACGTACATCGGGCGTGAGCACGGAGTAGCTGGGCGGGGGCGGGTCCACGGAGACGGGGAGGCAGAAGGGCCCGGTCCTCAGGTGGCCGTGTTGCAGCAGTGGGATCCACTGGGGAGAGGCCAGGGTCAGGTCTGAGGCTGCGCACAGAGGAAGGGGGCGGGGGGGGGAGGGGCGCAGCTCACGGTGAAGCCCACGGGCGTCTCCAGAGCCGTGCCGGGCCGGGGCTGGCAGCTGACATGATAGATGGTGAAAAGCAGGTGATGGTTCTCCGTCACACACGCCGGGAGCCGCAGCTTGAACTCCTCGTAGAATTCGGGGGACCTGGCGGGACCCGGGTGGGGATGGGGCTGGGAATCTGGGATCCACATTGGCGGCCCCGTACGTGCTTGTCTGTGCCTCAGCTTCTCTGTTAGCTTTCCCACCGCCCTTCTTCCTGTCTCCGTGGGTCCCAGGAACCGTGTCCTGGGCGTGGTCCTCCCCCTGTGCTCAGCACCCTGACCGATCAGTGTGTCCAGAACCCTATCCACCCCCTTCTCTGTGGACATCGGTGTCCCTGTCCCCTCCCCACCTACTTGTTATGGTAGACAACTGGTGTGAAGGCCTCGCGGGTGAATTCGCTGCAGCTGGACTTGCCAAAGATCACCTGCGGGAGTGGGGACGTGAAGGATCTGCCATCGGACGTCCGCTCCCGGCTCCTCCCCTGCAGGGCTCAGCCACTGACCGGCAGGGCCTGGCTGGGGTCCTCGCCCGCCATGTACTGGACCCGCACGGCGAGGTTGCGCACGGAGCCCTGGCGGCTGCTGAAGTTGAGGCTGTGCGGGTACACATAGAGCAGATTCCTGCGGGGCAGGGGCGGCAGGTCAGGGACAGGACCCCCAAGGGGGCACCGGAGGCCAGGCAGCCGGGACAAGCCAGGCTGGGGACACAGAGTCACAGCCCAAGGTATTGAGGGCAGGGTGATGCCCTCCCAGGAACCATGCGGGAGGTCAGACTGGCAGAGGGCGTGGGAGGACAGGTGGACACCCCGAAGCACAGATGGGCGTTCAGATGGGCACTCAAGAGCTGAAGCCCCAGGGTGGTGCCCAGCCAGCCAGCCACCTGATCCCCACCACGCTGACCTGCACCTTGGGCCCAAATGCCCTCCCCGGTGGGGAAACTGAGGCCAGAGCCAGTGACCAAGTGCAGAGTCCTGCCTCCTTCCTCTGTACAAGCCCCAACCTCCCTCTGGACCTCAGTTTCCCTGTCTGTACAATGGGGGCATGGGGCCTTCCGGCTCAACAACAGAAGGATGGTAAATGACCACAGTGACAATCACCACATCAAACACTTGAGTGGCACCTAGCATGTGCCAGGCTCCAAGCACTCAGCTTGAAATCATTCATTTACTCCTCTCGAGCAGGCTGGGTGGGGGACTCACAGCAGCCCCACTGTACAGGAAGGGAAACTGAGGCCCTGGTCATCCAGGGAGTTAAGTGGCAGTTAGCATGGAATGAGATTTCTCTGCCTCCTGGAGTCAGGCTGTGTGGCCTCATGGAGGACTCTAACCTATCCCTTGTCTCCCAGCCACCATGCAGGCCAATAAAGACCTCTGCGTCACATGCAGTTTTGTGGAGCTGGTACTTGTACCCCTTGACAGCAGATACACATCTGGAACAGCTCTGCATGAACCTCTGGTGCTCATGCAACACCATCAACATCATAGTCATTATTATTATTATTGTTTGGAACTAGGGATCAAACTCGGAACCTTGCACTTGTAAGGCAGGCGCCATAACCACTGAGCTAAATCCTTGTCCCTATAGTCATTATTTGTCACAGGGTCTTGCTATGTAGCCCACGCTGGTCTCAAACTTGAGATCCCCCTGCCTCGGCCTCCCAAGTGCTTGGATTACAGGCCTGCACCACTCTACACAGCTTCCACTGTTATTATTACCATCACTTTTTCTGCCTGTGTACAGGTGAGGGAACTGAAACTCAGCATGGTGACCCCAGGATGTCCCAGCAGTGGCCTGGGCCTGTCCCCTCCCACTGGCCCCCACCCACAGCTGGCCCTGTGCCCTAGCCAGCGTGATCCTATCGTGGCCTGGCCAGACATCTGCCTGATGCAACCATGACACCCCAGCCAGGCCTTGCACAACATAGGGCAGCTGCGTGGCCAGTTAACGATTGACCAGGGTAAATGGCAGCGTGGGGACATAAAAGGCGGTAGAGGCAGCACTGTAGGGCCACAGCTCCAGATCTTCAGCCATGCCTATGCTCACTCTGTGCCTCCTGTGGGTCCTGAGCACAACAGCCTGGCCTGCCCCAGTGGCCCCCATTGGTGACCCAGAGCCGGCACAGCATGAAGAGCTGACCTTGCTCTTCCACGGAGCCCTACAGTTGGCTCAGGCCCTCAACAGTGTATACAAGGCCACCGAGGCACGGCTGATGGAGGCCAGGCATAGCCTGGGCCTCTATGGCCACGCACTACAGCTCCTGGGATTACAAGTCAGCCAAGGCCAGGATGCAACTCAGGAACTCCGCACGAACTTGTTGGGAATACAGGTGGGCACTGCAGCTGGGATGCTGTGGGTGGATAGGCGTCTAAAGAGTAGTTAATGGCTAGGGTGTCCAGATGCCTTGGGTTGCCCAGAATAGAAGAAGTTCCCAAGATGCAAGGCTTTCAGTGCTAAAACCAGGCAAAGATGAGCTTATTGCCCTCCTAATGGCCTCCTATCTACCGAGCAGATGGATGAAGACACTCTGCAGCTGCAAGCGAAGGCCACGGCCCAGGAGTTGGCGGAGGTGGCCCAGGCCCAGCAGGTGCTTCAGGACAGTGTGCAGCGCCTGGACGGCCAGCTGAGGGGTGCCTGGCTGGGCCGTGCCCACCATGAACTTGAGACCTTAAAGGTAAGGGACGCCCAGCCCTGGGAGGGTTGAGGTTCCCGATTCCTGGTCAGACACAGGTCACTTCTGAACCTCGAGCCCAGGGGACAGCTCTACGAGCTCTATTCTGCATGACCCTGGGCACAACTCATGTCCTGTTCCGAGCCTTAGTTTGCCCATTTGCAAGTAAGGGCAACAGCTGATATTTCACAGCAAAGCCAAGGACTCTATGTAGAGGGGGGCACACAGCAGATGGTCAATAAATACTTCTAAATAATTTTTGAGGTGAAACTGGAGATCAAACCTAGGGCCTAGGTTTGAACCTAGGATCAAACCAGGTTGGGCTTGAACTTGTGATCCTCCTGGCTCATCCTCCCAGAGTGCTAGGATGACAGGTGTGTGCTATACCTGGCTTCAATAAATGCTTATAGGGCCGGGGATTTCACTCAGCGGTTTTGCTGCCTGCTGTGCAAGCGCAAGGACCCAAGTTCGATCCCGGGTACCAAAAAAAAAGCATCCAAATTTTGGGCTGGGCATTTAGCTCAGTGGTGCCACCACCTGCCTCATCAGCGCAAGGTCCCAGGTTCAATTCCCATTACCAAAAAAAAAAAAAAAAAAGCTTATAGCTTGGCATAGTGGCACACGCCTGTCATCCCTGTACTCAGGAGGCTGAGGCAGGAGGATCACTGTGAGTCCAAGGCTAGCCTGGGTTACACAGTGAGTTCAAGGCCGGCCTGTACTACATAGTGAGATCCTGTCTCAAAAAAACAAAAACAAATGTAAAAAAATAAGTCAATGCTTATTATTAGAGTATCCAGAGACTTGTCTTGACCACCCAACAATTACCCAGCACTGTTGGAAGCCCTTGAATAAAACATACGATGTTCATAACACCACAGAGCAAGTCCTATCTGAGACCCATTTTACATGTGTGGAAACTGAGGCCAGAAAGCATCAGTGACTTGCAAAATCACATAGATGCAGCAAGGAACAGCAGGGGGCCTGGGCAGGGCCTAGGCACAGGAGGTGACAGGGTCCCTGCTAAACTTCTCCTCTTGTCCTGCAGGTTCATGCTGACAAGCAGAGCCACCTCATGTGGGTCCTCACGGGCCACATGCAGCGACAGAGGCGAGAGATGGCAGAGCAGCAGCAATGGCTGCAGCAGATTGAGGAGCGGTGAGTGGGGGGCGGGACAGGGCACGAGGGGCAGCTGGATGGGCAGTGTACAGGGCAACTGCAAGGGACCCCTTTGCATGGACTGACAGAGTTGAGTGTTCCTCCCCAGGCTGCACACAGCGGCACTCCCAGCCTGAGCACGTCTACGTGGACCAGAGGACCAGTCGTGCAGCAAGAGATGTGTCCAAGGGACATCTCCACGTGCCATGCGGCCCTGCGAAGGTGGAGCTGCCTGTCTGCTGGGGTCGGCCAGGGCGCTCTGGTTCCGGGCACAGGGCAGAGGCGGCAGCCGGCGGGGCACAGGCAAAGGATGCAGCCCCGAGAGCAGGGAGGAGGAAGGATGTGTATTCCTTCTCGCCTCATTAAAGCAGAGCAGTGCATTTCACCGGGTGCCTCTCACATGTGTGTGCCCAAGGGGGACCTTGCCCAGGGCTGTACCTGTAGCAGGTGTGCGGGGCGTAGACCTCGCGGGCGGGGAACTCCAGGATCTCCTTGGTAGGCCGGGCCCTGGGATCTGGGTAGGGCTTGACGTGAAGCAGCTCAGGGCTCAGGCAGAAGTGGGGGTTCTCGGGGGCCGGGGAAATGTCGATCTTGAGCTGAGCTGGGAAGGAGAGAACCAGCTGGCACCTGTCCAGCAGCCTCCTGGCCAGGGGCACCCACTGGGCACAGAGCCCAGCTCTGTCTCTCCCCTGATGCCCGCTTATGGTTCCGTCCTTCAGGGTCAAAAGGCACAAGTCAAGCGGGGGATGGTGGCACGTGCCTGTCATCCTTGAACTGTAAAAGGCTGGGACAGGAGATCAAAAGTTCAAGCCCACCTTGGGCAACTTTGAGACCTTGTCTCAAAATAGAAAATGAGTTTGGCGTGGTGGTGCACACCTGTCATCCCAGCACTTGGAGGCTGAGGCAGGAGGATCGCTATGAGTTCCAGGCCAGCCTGGGCTACATAGTGAGATCCTGTCTTAAAAAACCAGAGAAAAGAGAAAAAGAGCTGGGTAAGGCTTGATATGATGATGGGCAGCTCAGTGCAAAGGCCCTGGGTTCAATGCCCAGTACTGCAAAAGGAGAAAAAAAGCTACAAGTCACCCAACTCCTGTCTTGTCACCCCACGTCTGATCAGCTCTTCCCTCAGGCCTCGCATGTCCCAGTCACCAGGTCCCCCCCCATCATGTGTCTTATTTATTCTATTTCTCCTCTGTAGACCCCACTGGAGATTCCAGCCTGAGGCTAGGGTTTGTCGGTCAGTTGGGTCCCCAGCGCCTGTAAAGTAGGCACTTGGTGCAGGTTTGTTGTGTGACTGCCTGAGAACAACACTTGTTTATGGGGTGCGCCACACACCGGTCACAGGTCGCAGGCGCCGCAGCAAGGATGATGGGCGCCGCATGTCCGCCAGGAATTTGAAGAGGTCCTCGTCGCTGAGTCGTTCAGCCTCCTGTAGAGGACAGGTCCCCGTGAACCAGGGCCAGCCAAGGGGGTTAAAAGTCCCCGGGATCAATGCAGCCACAAGGGGTGGGGACGGATCAAGCACCACTCCCCACTGGCCTCACACCTGCTTGAAGAAGTTGGTCACAGTCAGTGTGGCCGGGCGGAAGCCAGAGAAGCTGCAGGCATCGTCCCCACCACTGGATCGGTCCTGGGGCCCCCGACGGCGACGCTCACTCCAGGCCGGTCGGCGCTCTGGAGACCATGGTCAGGGAGGGAGGTGATGAGACAAAACAGGGAGGGACAAAAGGGACGCCAGACTCCTGCGCGGTAAGGCGATCCGCCAGCAGAGGGCCCGCTCCCCTCCAGGCCCCGTCTCCCACTAGGTAGCCCCGCCCACTCATCTCCCCGGGAGCCCTGCCCAATCACAACTCCCCTCCAGAGTAACTCCACCCCGCCCACCTCTAGGTAGCTCCGCCCCTGGTAGCTCCACCTTATCCCCACCTCTTCTCCCCAGCAGCCTCGCCCTTGCCCCGCCTTCTCTGGGCAGCCCGGCCCACTCACCACCCTCAGAGTCCGAGTCTCGGTCTGACTGTCCCGCGCTGCTCACGATGTTGGCCAAGTGCACGGCTGTCCAGGCGAAGGGCATGCGGTAGCGGCCCAGACGGGTGCAGAACTGCTCGGCTGCCAGACGCAGCTTCTCCAGCTTCTCTTTGTTCTGGGGGAGATCCCCGTCCCCACCAGCTCAGCAACCCTAGAGTACAGAATCTGCCAGGCACCTGCCCCTCCAGCCTGATCCACCTTCCTCGCATACCTTGGCCGTGTCCACCTCCTTCATTACCATGTAGGGCTCACAGCACTCGCTGATGTCCCCTTGCTGAAGCACCTTCTCCAGCTGCAGGGTAGGAGGGACTGTGGCACCCACCAGAGAGCCTCCCAGGGGACCCCTGGGCTACTGTGTGTGTCTGGGATGCCATTTGTCCCAGGCTGCCTACTCGGGGGTGGGGTGGGGTGGGGTGTCACAGCTCATGTGTTGCCTCCCCCACGGAAGCCCTCCAGGATTTCTCCCCGCTCAGGCTGGCTCAGGGCTTCCCTGGTGATCCTCTGGGATCCTCTGCTGGGTGACACGCCTGGCATTCACTGTTATCACCTCCCTGCCTGTCCCCAGGGGGCACCTTGATGACCAGGAAGATGTCAGGTGAGGGGTAGGTCACGGAGAAGATGGCGGAGCGGGCCAGGGTGGAGATGGCAGGGTGGGTGCCATACGCCCGAAGTAGCCCCTTCATGGAGTCCGAGTTGAGGTCAAAGTAGAAATTCTCTGAAATCTGCAGACACAGGGGCAGTGGGTCACTGCCTCCAGGAAGCCCACAGCCGTCCCGGGAGGATGAGGAGGAAGAAGGGAGAGAATGAGGGCTCCTACCTTTTTTTTCTCCCGCACATCATACAGGGCCAGGATCCCAAAGATGGGTTCGATTTCTATCTCAAACCTGCAGACAAATGGGGGCCTCTCCCTGACACCACAACCGTCCATACCACACTCTCCCCGGCCCAAGAGAAGTGTGTATGGGAAGTCTCTGGGTGCCCCTGGGTCACACAGAACTCATTTAAGGAAACCACCACTGAAGGAAAGGTGCATCTCATTTGGCAAAAGGGGAAACTGAGGCACTAGAGGGTTTTTTTTTTTTTGTTGTTGTTGTTGTTGGTTTTTTTTGGTACCGGGGATCGAACTCAGGACCTTGTGCTTGCAAGGTGGGTGGCGGAACCACTGAGCTAAATCCCCAGCCCTAGAGGTTTTTTTTTTGAGCCCTAAAGTTTACCCGTTTCCCACCCCCAAGGAAGAAATGCACCCTTAAACTTAGATGTCTTCTCCCCAGGGACACTACCCTGGTCCTCCTGCTCCTCTATCCCTCAATCTGGGCCCCAAGATCCTCTATGCATCTCTCATCAAGGATCTATATGGTCACAGCCTGGTTATATGTTCTATTTACCAGGCATTCGTTGAATGACTAAAGGAGCTCACAGAGCTGGTTTTTAACCCACTGGCTTAAGGGTGGGAGGCCCATCCAGGCCTCAGGCCAGAATGGAACCTCCCTTTCCTGCTGTGATGCAGACAGGAACTGGGGGTGGGGAGAAGCAGGGCCAGGCTGGTTTCCAAGTCCACATCCTGTTCAGCTCTGTTCCCACGCACCTCTGCCGCTCCTGGAGGCCAATGTGGAAGGGGCCTCAGGCGGCTGGGAGCCGGGATCATCAGCTCTCCCTTTATCCTGGTCCCAGCAGGAGGGCAGGCGAGTGCCCAGCTCTGGGTTCCTCAGTCTTGTGATCTTGGCCACAGTGACATTGCCGTGCAGTGCCTCAGTCTCCCCACCTGCACCCACTTTACAAGGCCGTGATGAAGATGAGTTGTATAGGTGAAGGGCTGAGAACACAATGGGGCTCAGAGGGCGCTTAAGGGCTGGCAGCTTAAAATAACAAAGATGGGGCCCAGCATCAGGCCACACGTTCCTAATCCCAGGAGTCAGGGGGCTGAGGCAGGAGGATCTCCCTAAATTTGAGGGCACCTTGGGCTACATAGTGAGTTCAAGGCCAGCCTGAACTATATAGCGAGACCCTGCCTCAAAAATCCAAAAATAAATACATAAATGAAAGCCTGCGGTGACCCCAAGGGCTTCAGGGCCACACAAGTCATGGCATCACTCTTGAGGCACACACCTGCACTGGGACCCCTGGGGTCACATACTCACTTGAGCGACAGACACTTCACCAGGATCCTCTGTCCAAAGTGCTCCCGGGGCGGCTCTGGGCAGCTGCAGCGTTCCACAGCCTCCTCCTGCCAAGAGCCCGGGTACAGCAGGGCTGAAGGGCCTGGAGCACCAGGCCTGAGACCAGCTCCACCTGGGGTGCCCAGCCTGCCTTTTGGGCCGGCTTCTGCCTTTGCACATGCGCTTCCCCCACCCTGAACGTCCTTCCTGTCCTCCTTTCTTCCTCCTGCCAGCCCATGCCTGCCCACTCACTGTTCAGGGCCCAGCTTAGCTGTCACTTCTTGCAGCAAGTCCTCCTTGACCAGCTGCTTCAGGGGGCCACACGGCTGGGATGTGGAGGGCAGCATGAGGGGTGACTAACATTACCGGCCCCCAGTGATGGGACTACGGTCCAGACTCCAATCTCCTAGCCAAGGTGGGATCTCTCCTCTACTCTGAGGGTGGCCACTGGGTCTCTCTTAGTCATGGCTGTGTCCCCATTGTCAATCATATAGGCTGAGGTGGGAAGATCTCCATGAGTTCAAGGTCAGCCTGGGCTACACAGTGAGTTCCAGCTTGAACTACATAGTGAGGCCCTGTCTCAACCCTCACACCCCAAAAAAGGCAGGCTAGGCTAAGCATGATGTCCAAGTAGGGTAGGTGTATTAAATGCACAGTGTTTTGTTTTTTTTTAAACAGGGTCTTGCTATGCATTTCAGGCTGGTCTTGAACTCAATATGTAGCCCAGGCTGCCCTTGAGGTCACAGCAATCCTCCTGCCTCAGCCTCCTGAATGCTGGGATTACAGGGATATGCCACCACACCCAGCTAAATGCACTTCTGACTCCTGATATTTTCAATTCACCACGGGTTAATTGGGATGTAATCCCAGATAGGTCGAGGCACATAATACTGGTACTCAACAAGTACTGATTGAATAAATGTAGGAATATATCGTAAGGACCCAATAAATAACTAAATAAAAATATAAAATATACATTAGGTGTCAAATAAATGTTGGTTGAGTAAGTATAGGCATATATGGCAGATGCTCAAACATACTGGTTGATTAGATAAGTATATGGTAGGCATGCAGTAAGAAGTGGTTAACACCCTCACTGGAGGAAAGATAGCCTATTTCATAAATGGTGTTGGAAAAACTGGGTTTCAACCTGCCAAAGATTAAAACTAGACCCATACCTCTCACCATGCACTAAATTAAGATCAAAGTGGATTAACGATCTAAATATCAAGACAGAAACAGTAAAGTTTCGGGAAGATAAGTTAGGTAGAACTCTTGACGACATTGGCATAGGAAAACACTTTATGAACAAAATGTCAGTAGCACAGGAACTAGCAGAAAGAATCAACAACTGGGATCTCATCTTATTAAAAAGCTTCTGCACTGCAAGAGAAACCACCAACAGAGCTAAGAGACAACCTACAATGAGGGAAAAAAATTCTAGCAGCTGTACCTCAGAAAAGGGTCTACTATCTAGAATATATAAAGAGTTGAAAAAAATCAGACCCTCCAAATTCAAAGACCCAATTCAAAAATGGGCATCTGAAATGAACAGACATTTCTCAGACAAAGAAGTAAAAGCAGCAAATAAGCATATGAAAAAATGTTCAACATCACTGGTCATTTGTGAGATGCAGATGAAAACAACACTGAGATTCCACCCCACCCCAGGAAGAATGGCTGCTATCAAGAAATCAACCAATAACAAATGCTGGCGGGGCTGTGGGGAGAAAGGAACCCTTCTCCATTGTTGGTGGGAGTGCAGACTGGTGCAACCACTGTGGAAATCAATATGGAGATTCCTCAAAGAACTAGGGCTGGAGGTCCCATTTGACCCAGCTATTCCCTCACTGGGTATCTTCCTAAAAGAATTAAAAGAATCATACCACAGAGATATATGTGTACCCATGTTTATAGCAGCACAGTTTGTAATAGCAAAAGCTTGGAAACAGCCCAAGTGCCCATCAAGTGGAAACTGGATAAAGAAGGTGTGGTTTTTTAAATAAAATGGATGAGAAACTAGAGTCATTTATAGCTAAATGGATGCATATTGAGGCCATACTCTTAAGTGAAATAAATAGGACACACGTGTGTAAATTCCGAATAGTTTCTCTAATGTGAGAAACTGAAAGTGTAAATAAGGATTAAAAGGATTAATAATGAATAACTGATAATTTGAAATAGGAAAAGGTCCAAAGGGGGTAGGGGTGATGGGAGGGGAAAGGGAAAGGAAAGAAGGGAAAGGAAAAATTATGAGAAAAGAAAATAAATGGAAACAAAGTCTATGTAAATAGGGAAGGGTGGAGGGGGTGAAGGATGCACAGGAAATGGGGAAAAAAATAAGAACCAAGACACATCATGTACAGGTACAAGCACCCAATGATAAATGTAAATGTATTGTATACCTAAAATGTACCAATAAAAGAATTTAAGGAGAAAAAAAATAAAATTAATTGAGTATAAAAAAAAAAGAAGTGGTTGAGCCAGGCATGGTGCCAAATGTCTATCATCCTAGCACTCAGGAGGCTGAGGCAGGAAGATTACCAAGAGTTAGAGGCCAGCCTGGGCTGCATAGTGAGTTCAAGGCCAGCTTGAACTACATAGAGAGACCCTGTCTCTTTTAAGAAAAGAAAAGAAAATAGGGCTGGAGATGTAGTTCAGTGGTAGAGGAGCCCTGGATTTGATCCCTAGTACCCCTGAATGCATGGATGAGTGCGGGTTGGACAGATACAAGGGTAGACAGTTGGTGTCCCCTAAAAGCGGGCTGGGTAAGTACAAGGATATACAGCAGGTATATACACCCAGCGCTGCCGCCTGCAGCCAAGGCCCGCGGTCTACGCGCAGTGACCATGGGCTGGGGCACCCTTGGGAAGGAACTGCCTCTTTGGTCGTCCGGACCACCCACTCACCTCGTCGGGCGCAGGGTAGAGTGTAAGCAGTGCACGGGCCCGACTCTGCCGCCGCAGGGCCTCGTTGCGCCGATCTACTTCCTCCGGCGCCGCCCGCTCCAGCAGCGAAGGCAGCAGCAAGTCGGCCGCCAGGTTCCTCAGGTCAAAGATGCCAGAGGCACCGCTGCTCCGTGGGGTGTCGTCGGGGGAGCCCGAGCAACGCCGGGAGTCGTCCTGCCCCTGGAGAAAGTGGAAGCATTGAGCACCCGCTGAATGCATGAATGCACCCTCGTCCCAAGTCCGGAGGACCGTCCCTGCCTCTATCTATCTGCACAAGTTTTACCTAAGGGTTTAGGGAGTCCCCTTCCAGGAGTCTCTATCTAGGGAACAACCCACTTTTTACTTTTGTTGTTTGTTTGTTTTGAGACAAGGTCTTACTATGTACTTCAGGATGCCCTTGAACTCACTATGTAGCCCAGCTGGCCTCGAACTCCCAACCTCAGTCTCCTAAGGAGCTGGGATTACAGGAGTACAGTAAATCACACAGGCCCACCCACTTTTGCTATCCTTAGGCTCTTCCTAGCTCCTATTCTGACTTCAAGTGACCCTCATCCAGCCAATGAGAACATACCGTCCTACGCTGGACCAACGAGAGCCTTCCCTGGGACTTCACTCATTGTTGCCAGGGTAGGAGGGACTTCTTCCCACTGTGGCCATCACTGGCACAGGACCCAAGCTGACCACCAAACCTTGGCTTCACCCTTTATTTTTCACTCTTTGGGCTGACGGGATTCCTTTTGGCTCGGGCTAAAGTCATTCCCTACATCCACACCCTCACACCCACAGGTGACCTTGGCCGGGGGCTGCCTCACCGCGTCCTCGGGGCTGGACCTCTCGTCCCCGGAGGTGTCCTGCTCGAACACTTGTCGGGCCAGGCCCTTCTGCCGCTCTCGCTGGGTGTCGGCGGTGGTGGGGCTGTAAGCGGGACTCAGGTGCTGGTACCTGCAGAGGCAGGGCTGGGAGCTCAATCGGAGAAATCCAGGAGACTGGTGGGGTCCGTGGGCAGGCAGACCGCTTGCAGATGGCAATGGCTCAGCTCTTCTGAGCTCAGCCTGCATCGAACCCAGGGCCTTCGCTCTGAGCTCCATCCCTAGCCCTTATGGTTTTTTATTTTGAGACAGGGTCTTGCTCAGTTGCCCAGGCTGTGATCGAACTTGTGATCCTCCTGCCTCAGCCTCCCAGAGTGCTGGGATGACAAGTGTGTGCCATCATGTCCAGCCTCTGCCCCTGTGAGTGGCCCTGGTCAAACCCACCTCCTGTGGACAATGACCCAGTCCTCCGTGTACATCTCCACTGCAGCTCTGGCCTGGGCATCCATCCTGTACCAAATACAAGCAGGGTAAACAGAGGCAGGGCCTACTGAGGACAGGAGCAGTGGCAGGGGAGGCTGGGACTGGCTCTGCCTATTTCAGAGCTGCAGACACAGGAGCTCAGAGTGAGAGGATGACCTGCAAAGGTCACACAGCCTAGCCAGAGTTGAACCCAGAGCCACTGGAATCTGGGAGCCAGGCTGCAGATGGGGGGCAGGCAGGACAGGGCGGGGGCAGGACACACCCATCCTCGGGGACCCCAGGCTTCGTGGTCCTGGACTCCCGGGGCTGTAGCAGCAGCTCCAAGTCATCAGCTGGGAATTCCACCAGGTCCCTGAGGGGCCCTGGCTCGGCATCTGGAGGCCAGCTGAGGAGCACATCCTCGAAGTCCAGGGGCTCAATGACCTCTGTCAGAGGGACCTGGGTTGAAGCAAAATGGCTGTGACCCTGCTGTCCTGGAGGCTGGGAATGAGGGTGGGGGTCCTTGGTAAAGTGGGGATGGAGGGAGCGGTGGGAGCCATGGAGGGTTTTGGAGCGGAAACAGCCATACTTTCCACCCTCACTAGCCTGGGCCCAGCCCACCCTCAGAGCTCCAGGAAGGAAATCACACCCCAGTGTCTGGAGAGGAAGGAAGCTTGTTGAAAGGAATAGAAGTCAATCCCTAAGGCCTGAGGCCAAAGACACCCGTCCCCTTCCCAAAGCTGGAAGTCTCCCCAGCCCCCAGCCCCACCTGGGTGGTCCCGGAAGTAGCAGGCTTTCCAAGCAGCCAGTTCCGGTTCAAGGCCTTGGAGAGCAGCGCCAGGACAGGAGGCACTGGGACGCCCCTTGCCATCCCCCTGCCGCTGCCAGTGCAGGGTTCCCACAGGGCAGGCAGACTTGTCACAGGGGAGCCCCCCACGCCTGCTGCAGGGCAGGGTCGTGGGGTGGGGTCCCCCCTAAACACTCACCCCCAGGGAACTGCTGGAGCGCCTGCTGGAGTGGGGAGAGCCGCTGCGCTCCCGGGACACCTGCTTCCGCACCTCGGCGGCTACCGTCCTTCGGCGACAGACAGAAGGGGACTCTTAGGGGTACGAGAACTCAGGCTCTGGGCCAACTGAGTCACCCCCCTCCCTGTGCCCAGGGCCTTCACACTGAGCTATGTCCCCAGCCTTTTTTATTATTTTGAGACTGGATCTTGCTAAGTTACTAAATTGCCCAGGCTGGGCTCGAACTTGTGATCCTCCTGCCTGAAGCGTCCCAGAGTGCTGGCTAGGGTTAAAAAGAGTCTAGGCCACTGAAAGGAAAACCCAGGCTGCAGACTCCAGGGTACCCCCAACGCTGGGTCCAGGACCTTTCTAACTCCTCCATCAAGCACAGATGGAAAACCCACACTGGGCCTGACTTGAGGGGTTCACAGTCCTGCCCCCATCCTGCCCTCTGCTCCCTCATCAGAGGGATCTCTGCCTTCCCTGGGGTTCCCTAAACACCCCAGTCCCCCATCTAGAACACGCACCCCATATCCTTTGCTATGGGGCCTTGGCACCTTAGTACTAATTATGAGCCTCAGTTTACCCACTGGTAGATGCCCTGAACTCAGAACCGGAGAAGGCCTTTGCTGTTGTTGTTTGTTTTCTTTTGCTTTTTTGTTTTCGGAGACAGGGTCTCTCTATATACCCGAGGGTGGCCTTAAACTCACTATGGACCCCAGGCCGGCCTTGAGGATCCTCCTGCCTCAGCCTCCTGAGTGCTGGGATCAGAGGCATGCACTACTGTGCCCGGCTGTATTCTGTCTATTGTTCTAAAATCCCAGAATCTTGCTTCTATAGCTGGGGGTGATGATGTAGGAGGTGCTTCAAAGAGATTTAAAGGGTGTTGAAAATCAGGATTTTCTTGGGCTGCGGGTGCAGTTCGGTGGTGAGCACTTGCTGAGCTTGGGAGACCCCAGGTTCCACCACAGTAAAGAAATAAAATTTTTAAACCAAGGGTTTGTGCTCAAGTTCAAGAAGCCAGGGCAGCCTCCTGCAGAGCTCTGGAACCCAGGAGCTGGGGTGTGAGTCATGAAGGCCTTCAGGACAGGGGACCAGGTTGTGCCCAGCACCCAGCTGTTCCACAGCTGCTGCCCCAGAGGCGGAGGAGGGCAGGCGGAGCCTCCAGCTTCTGTCCTCCCCGTGGGACTTCCAGGGCAGGGCCGGGAGCCTGCTGACCTGTCCCTGGGTGGGTGTCTGGGGCTGGCGGAGCGCGGTGAGTTATGGGATAGACATGGACAGGGTTGAAACTTAACCCGTTATGAGGCATGAGGAGGGCAGAAACTTAACCTGACCACAGGATCTAGAGGTGATTAGAATTAAGATTCCCTCATCAGAGTGGTTACTTTTTTCTTTTTTATGGTGCTGGGGATTGAACCCAAGGCCTTCACACTGAGCTCCAGCCTCAGCCCTCTGTTGAGTTTTTATTTTGAGATAGGGTCTTACTAAGTTGCTAACTTGCCATCTTCCTGCCTCAGCCTTCCAGAGTGCTGAGATCATAGGTGTAAACCACCAAGCTCAGCTGTGTTTTGTTTTTGTTTGTTTGTTTGAGACAGGCTCTCCTGCAGCCCAGGCTGGCCTCAAACTCGAGGCGATCCTCCTGCTTCAGCTTCCTGAGTGCTGGGATTGCAGGCGTGTTGGCACATGCCTGGCTCTGGCTCTTTTTCATGCCAAAAGTGAGTGAGAGATGGACATGGTTGTGCACCCCTGTAATCTCGGCATTCTGAGAGGGTGAGGCAGGAGGATCATGAGTTTGAGCCCAGCCTGACTTGGCAAGACCTTGTCCTAGGTTCAATCTCCAGTGCTACAAAAACAAAACAGAAAAAGACAAAAACAAAATCCCCACACAGGTGGGTGAGGCTCAGAGGGCTTTTGTCCCACCCAAGGCTGCACAGTCAAATTCAGAAGGGCCAATGTCAAAGTCTGTGCTTTTAGGCTCTGGAGTTCACACTGACCCACAACCCCGAAGCAGGGCCAAGCATGGGGACTACAGAACCCAGTCTTCCCTGTCACTGCCCATGTCCCTAAGGGTCCCATCCAGCCTCAGGGCTTCCCACCATCTAAGTTCCTAGGAGAAAAATGGGGGGCGCAGTGGCGCACGCCTGAAATGCCAGCTCTCAGGAGGCTAAGGCAGGAGGGTCTCTGCAAGTTCAAGGCCCACCTGAACTACGTAGACTCTGTCTCAACACAGACAAAAAAAATTCTTGGCAAAAATCCTTGGGTCTGTTCCACGTGACCACCTGTGTCCATGTGGGGGACTTATAGGTACCTCCTACGCAGCGTGTCCCCACTGCACATTCCCGCCATCCTCCCTGCTCATTAATGGCAGCCTGACCCTCATGATGCCCAGGATCCCCACCTAATTTCTCTTTTCCTCACCCCCACAAGACCTGCTTCTTCAGATGCCCCCCGACTGTTTCAAAAAAAGAGGCAAAAAATTGAGCTAAATTCATTGGGTCTGCCAAGGCTAATCACACGGTTGCAATGGGAAAAACTGACACCTGTGGACCTCATCTTGGGCTGGCCAGATTAATAGACGTCTATCCTCACCAGAAAGGAAGATGAGAAAGCCAGAGACAAGCACAAAGCCTCACTTGCTTCCTGTTCTCATTTGCACAATAAGCAAGGGAAAGAAACGAATCCCATCAAATCATATAAAGCCTCCATTGGTAGAATTTTTTTGTTTGTTTTAGTTTTTTTTTTTTGGTACCAGGGATCGAATTCAGGACCTTGCGCTTTCAAGGCAGGCACTGGCACCACTGAGCTAAATCCCCGGCCCTCTGTTTTACTTTTTTTTTTTGGTACCGGGGATCAAACTCAGGTCCTTGCGCTTGCGCAGCAGGCGGTGAAACCACTGAGCTAAATCCCCGGCCCCTTGTTTTAGTTTTTTGAGACAGGCTCCCTCCATGTAGTTCTGAACTTGGGGTGATCCTCCTGCCTCAGCCTACCAAGTGCTGGAATTACAGGCATGCACCAATGTGCACAGCTTCTGTTCATATGACATTCTAAAGTAGGCAAAACTAAACCATGGCACACAGGGAAGGAACCTAGAGGCAGAAACCATATCCCAAGGGACACAGCTATCAGTTCAATGGCTCCCAGGTAGGGCAGAATTAGGTGCATATCAGGAGGGGCTGCTGGAGTCAGGGTGCTGTCCTTCCACCTAAGGGGCGTTTTCCCTGTTATTTGCATTGTTATTACCATTTGAACTTTGCACTTAGTGGCTGTGGTGGTGCACGCCTGCATCCCAGGACTCAGGAGGCTGAGGCAGGAGGATGGCTGCAGGTTCAAGGCCAGCCTGGGCTACTTAGCAAGCCCGTCTCAAAAATAATACACAAAATAAATACATAAAATTTCCACTTTTTTGCAAGGATGTCTTCTGTCACAGTTCTTTTTGAAGTGCTGAGGATTGAATCCAGGATGTGCTAAGCAAATGCTCTACCATTGAGGTACATTCTCAACCCTTTTTATTTTTTATTACCAGACAGGGTTTTGCTAAGTTCCCCAGGCTGGGCTGGAATTTGCCATCCTCCTGCCTCAGCCTCCAGAGGGGGGAAAGGGGCATGGTTTTCAAGATTGTTCTGGACTCTGGGGCTACACAGTCCTGGTCCCTTTCCCACCCTTGAGAGCATTTTAAACACTAAGCCTCTTGGAGCCTTGGTGTCAAGAGCTGCACCTCAGTTAATGGGCTGCAGTTGACAATTAAACAAGTGAAGATCCTCATGTGGGACCCCCACACAGTAATCACTGAGGATTATCATCACTCTATATTGCATTTGCTCAAAATGGTACAAGTTACGATCCCCGGTACCAAAAAAAAAAAAAGGTACAAGGGAGAAAAAATTATACTACAAACAGCAGCATTTGTCCATGTTAACTGCACCCAAAAAAGTTTATCAGTTTTATTTAATTTTTTTGGTACCAGACATCGAACTCAGGACCTTGTGTTTGCCAGGAGGGCACGGCACCACTGAACTATATCCCTGGCCCTAAGTTTATCAATTTTTGTTGCTCTCTTGTCCCCAAAATCTTTTTCTTTTCTTTTCAGACAGGATCTTTCAGAACTGGCCCGCGCGGCCTCAAACTTTTGATCCTCCTGCCTCAGCCTCCTGAGTAGCTGGGGTTACAGGTAGAGACTTCTTTTTCCTTGTTGTTTTTTCTGTGTGCTGGGGATTGAACTCAGGGCCTCATGGATGCTAAGCACTTGCTCTACCACTGAACTATATGCCCAGCTAAAAAATCTTTCACTTTATTTATTTATTAAGACAAGGTCTCACTGTGAACTTCAGGCTGGCCTCGAACTTGCAGCAATCCTCCTGCCTCAGCCTCCTGAGTGCTGGGATGACAAGTATGTGCCACCACACCTGGCCAAAACCTTATTATTATTATTATTATTATTATTATTTTGTCATTTTGGTACCAGGGATGGAACTTGGGACCTTGTGCTTGAGAGGCAGGCTGCGGTACCACTGAGCTAAATCCCCAGCTCAAAACCTTTTTTTTTTTTTAAAGAATCTATTTTAGCCAAACATGGTGGTGCATGCCTGTCATCTCAGGACTCAGGGAGGCTGACGCATGAGGATAGCAGTTTGAGGCCAGCCTGGACAACTCTGTCTCAAAATAAATTTTTAAGGGCTGGGATTTAGCTCAGTGGTTTCGCCACCTGCTACGCAAGCACAAAGACCCAAGTTCAATCCCCAGCACCAAAAAAACAAAACAAAGTTCCTTTGGCCAGGGATTTAGCTCAGTGGTTCTGCCGCCTGCCTCGAAAGCGCAAGGACCCGAGTTCGATCCCTGGTACCAAAAAAATATATATATATATTTTTAAAAATAAATTTTTAGGAAAGGACTGGGAAGTAGCTCAGTGGCAAAGTGCTTGCCTAGCATGTGGGAGGCTCTGGGTTCAATCCACCAAAAAAGAAAAAAAACCTGTTCATTAGGCACCTGGGGGCTCCTGGATATTTGGGTTAATCTGGCATTTATGAGATGCAACTGAACAAGCAGAAGAGCACAGGTTCAGTTCTGGGCATAAAGAGCCCTGGGGTCCCCCTGTCTGTTTGAAAAGCCTTGGGCCACCTGCTCACTGGGACCCCAGGGTCCTTTTCTGATCTGCCCCAGGCTTCTTGCCATCATTCCCAGACCAGGACCCAAGACCCCTCCTCTCACTGCAGTAGAAGCTGGGACTCATGGACATAAGAGTCTGGGAGGCAGAGATGCCAGGAGTACGAGACAGAGAGGTAATTCAAAGATAAAGAATGGCAGAACGTAAAAAGCCCCCAACCATTTTGCCCGATATCAGGTCACGTCTGCTCAGAACTCTGCATGGTGCCCACCTCACTTGAAGCTGAAGTCAAAGTCCAGTCCTTTCCACCTAAGGCTCAAAACATTTACTGCTGCTGTCTCCTTTGCTGCCCCAGGACTTTTGCACTTGCCCTCAAATGTGTTTGGACCTATCTTCCCCTACTCATGGGCATTCATCTCTCCCTCATTTCCTGCTTGTCCTTGCTGAAATGCACCTGCTCATCCGGGCCTCCCAGACCCACTTCCTATCACTAGGCAGGCTCTGACTTCAACGTTCCTGCAGCCATGTATCACTAACATACAATTCAAGGTATGGTGCTTCTTATCTGTCCCCTCATTTTACACCCACAGTGGGGTCTTTTCTTGTGTATCCATCAGGATGGGACCTACAGGACAGCTCTCCTGCCACCCCAGGTGACTGGGACATGTCCCCAGGGGATTAGATCCCTGAGCAGGTTCTGAACCCACCCCTGGGGATGAAGACCCCACTTTTCAGCCCGGAAGGGTCTGACACCCCCCTTCCCAGCTGGCTCTCTCGCCACCCCCAGTGGCCACAGAAACGGATCCCTCAGCGCCTGGCGCCTACCACCCCCCACCCCCGTCCGCCCACCAGCTGGTTCAGTCCCAGCCCCCACTCCTATTCAATCGCCCACCACCCAACGCGTCAGAGGCAGGAGGTGGGAGGCCCTCCACAGCTGTCCCATATCTCCCCTCCTTTGGACAGCTGGGCAAGGGACCAGAAGTGTGTGGGGGGGCATAGGGGGCTCCAAAGGCCACCAGGAGTCGCATCCCCAAACCAGGCGCCGCGAAGGGAAGAGAAAATCCTTGACCCCACCCTCCTGGAGCAGGGGACGCCCCGCGCCCTGGACCTGGGGACCCACCCCCCATGTCCTGTAGCTGGGGACCCCCACCCTGGACTGGGGACCCCCACCATGGACTGGGGACCCCCACCCTGGACTGGGGACTCGCAGTCCCGCGCAGCCTCCTTCGGGAAGCCCCCCGGTCACGCCCCCATGCACGCAGCCGCCCCGGAGAGACCTCAGCAGCCATCGCGCTGTCGCCCCCGAGCGACCCCAGCCGGGCCCCCCGCGCCCCCCGCCGACTCGGTCCCCGGTGCCGGTCCCCGGTGTCCCCCAGAGGCGGAGGGGGGTTGAATGGGAGGGGCCCCGGCCGAGGAGGGTGGGGCCGCGCCGGGGTGGGCCCACGTGGAGGCACCGCGAGTCCCCCCAGCCGAGCTACCTGTTGATCTTGTGCGCAAAGGCGCGGCGCTCGGCGGCCGCCATGGCGTCCCGGCGTCGCCGCCGCCGCTCGGGTCTGGGCAGCCGGTCTGGGCGGGGTCTCAAGGGGCGGGGATTACAGGGGCGGGGCATGAGTCCGGTGGGGCGTGGCAGGAGCTAGGCCTTTAGAGGACAAGGCTTTATGAGGGCGGAGCCTGAGCCAGGATGGGCGTGGGGATGCGGAGGGGGCCTTCTAGAGGTGGGGCGGTGTCCTTGGGGCGGGGTGGGGCTGGGCTCCGATCTTCCGGGGGCGGGACCTGAGCCTTTATGGGCGGGGCTGGAGCCGGTCTGGGCAGGGCCAGAACCGGGGGCGGGGCCTTCTGGATGCCTCTTCCTCCCAGGGTGGGTCTCTTGCACGTGCTCGTGCTCGGAGCAACAGTGGGGAAACTGAGGCTCACAGCAAGGTTGGAGAGGGGCAGCAGGGGCGGGGTGTGGGCGCTCTTTCCACCCTCTGATTCCTGGCTGGAAAAAAAACGATATCAACGTCCACATATCTAATAATCATAGGAAAGCCAAGCCAAGGTTGCTCACGCCTGTCATCCCAGCACTCTGGGAGACTGAGGCAGGAGGATCACAGTTTGAGCCAAGCCTGGGCAATTAGCGAGAGCCTGTCTCAAAAAAGTGCTGGGGGTGTAGCTCAGTATGAAGTTGCCTGGGTGGAATCCCCAGTAATACTACCCCCAAAAAATCATATGAGGTGTAATTTCTAATGTGTATCGTGCATGGCTCTGCAGTTGGCGTAAGTGGGAGGAACTATTTATACAGATGGGTAAACCGAGGCACGGAGCTTTTAAGGGGTTTGCTCAGAATGACACAACGATCCCCCAGGCCTCCACGGCGAGGTAGAGAGATAGAAGGTAGAGTCCAGCTGGACTCTGGGGTGCCTGGAGAGGTGACTCTGGACCAGGCAGTGAGACCTATGAGACCCATCTGGAAGGTTCCGTCCACTAGAAGGAAGGTGTGGGAATGGCTTGTTAATTTGTGGTCTCCCATCTCTTCCCTACAGCCCCTCTCCTAGCTGTGGGGTTGCAGTTTTAGAGAATTCTCCAGCCCTCACTCACAGGCAGATCCCTCCTCCTGGAGAGCCATTGGAGTTGTGGTCACAAAACAGCTCAAGGACTGTATTCCCAGCACTTAAGAGGCTAAGGCAGGAGGATCTCCCCCAGTTTGAGGCTAGCCTGGCCTACATAGTGAGTTCAAGGTCTACCTGAACTACATAGTAAGACCCTGTCTGAAAAAATCCAGCCAAACAAACATCCCAGAGAGAACTTGAATAATACTAGGATCCAAACTCTGCCACAGGGCCTTTACAGGTGCTATTTTTTCCCATGTATAGACGCTGGGATTATCCTCCACACACATGAGAAAACTGAGGCCCAGAGAGACTCATTCCTATTGGCCAGTGAATCTTGTGACAGCCTGAACCTCAGGAAGGAGACTGGATGGTAGAGAAACCCCTACACCCTGTCCCTCCCAGGACTCCGTCTGGGCTAGGAGGCCACGCAGGGCTGCTCCCAGCCCAGCTGAGACCTGTGCCCACGCACCTTCCCAGAGCGGTCCAGCCACTTTGGCCCAGAAGATGCCCAACATAGCCCCACCCAGCCTCACCCTACAGCCGACCCAGCTAAAGTCCCTGCCTCACCTCTCAGGGCCAGGGAGACGTCCTGGGCAGGAGACTGAGTTGGGTGTGGATGTAGGGCGTCTCATCTCCCCTCTGCCAGTTCTCATACATGGTCTCTCACTTCCCGCCTCCCCACAACTTGTCCCCAGCCCCTAGCAGCGAGGAGGAGCCTCACAGCCTCCGAATTATGTCAGGTTCTTCCCCAGTACAGAGCCCTCCATGGCTCCCACTTAGTTCTGGGTAGAAAGAAGCCCAGGTCTCACCCCAGCCCACAGGGCCCTGCATGATCACTGTTACCTCCCTGTCTCTCCCCCAGTCCCTCTGCTCCAGCCACCCAGGCTCTTTTTTGTTGTTATTTTGTTTGTTTTGGTTTTTTTTTTTTTTTTTTTTTTTGGTACTGGGGATTGAACTCGGGTCCCTGCGCTTGCGCAGCAGTCGGCGAAATCACTGAGCTAAATCCCTGGCCCCAAGGTATTTTTTTTTTTTTTTTTGGTACCGGGGATCAAACTGAGGTCCTTGCGCTTGCGCAGCAGGCGGCGAAACCACTGAGCTAAATCCCTGGCTGGTTTTTTGAGACAGGGTCTCATTGTGTAGCCCAGGCTGGGCTCGAACGCTCAGCAATCCACCTGCCTCAGCCTCCCAAGTGCTGGGATGACAGACTTGCGTGCGCCACCACACCCAGCTCCCAGCCTCTTTGATATTTCTGTAAACTCCAGGACTCAGCTGCACCTCTGGGCTTCTGTGAGAAGATGAATGTTTACATTTTTAAAAAATGTATTACAGGGCCGGGGATTTAGCTCAGCAGTTTCACTGCCTGCTGCGCAAGCGCAAGGACCCGAGTTTGATCCCCGGTACCAAAAAAAATAAATAAATAAAATAAATAAAAATGTATTACAAAGCGCAAGGACCTGAGTTCGCTCTCTGATACCAAAAAATAAATACAGAAAGAAAGAAAGAAAGAAAGACAAACAAACTTATTACAGGGGCCGGGGATTTAGTTCAGTGGTTCCAGCACCTGCCTTGAAAGTGCAAGGTCCCGAGTTCCATCCCCGGTACCAAAAAAAAAAGGTATTACAGTGAAAGACCTTGGCAGCCTGGCATGGTGGTACATGCCTGTTACCCCAGCACCTGGTGGGCTGAGGCAGGAGGATCACCACATGTCCAAGGCCAGCCTCAGCTAAGTAGTGCATTGGAGGCCAGCCTGAACTATACAGCGAGATCCTGTCTCGAAAAAAAAAGAAAGAAGGAAAGAAAGAAAGAAAGGGCCAGGGTGTAGCTCAATGGCGCTATGCTTGCCTGGCAAACACAAGGTCCTGAGTTCAGCTCCTGGTACAAAGAAAAAAAAAAAACATGTTTCCATGAATGCCCCTCAAAATCCTCCCCCTCAAGGAAAATGTTTAAAGGGGAAGAGGAACAAGGAGGGAGGGAGAAAGGAGGGAAGGAACAAGAAAAAAAAAAGGTGACAATAGAAGGAAAAAATGAAAACAAAGCTTTTGTACATAAGGAGGGGAAGGGGCTTGAGGAGGGGAATGGAATGGAATTAAAATTAAATTTTTTTTTTTTTTGTACTGGGGATTGAACTCGGGTCCTTGTGCTTCCACAGCAGGTGGCGAAACCACTGAGCTAAATCCCCGGCCCAAATTTATTTTTTAAAAAAGAAATTAACCAAAAAATCCTAACACATTTCTAACACACTCATCCGGTCATTCTCCACTTTTGGAAGCAGTTCTGGAAGTCCTCTTTCCCGAGTGCCTTTAGTTGCACAGTTCTGGCTACCCGGACGTCCTGAATTGATTCAAATGCTTGCCCTTCACGGTTAGTTTGACTTTGGGAAGAGCCAGAAGTTGCACGGTGTCAGATCCAGTGAATAAAGGTGAGGGCACATGGTAATATTTATATTGCACAGAAATTGCCGTAAACATTTGGAATCAGTTCAGGTCATCCAGGTAGCCACGAAATGACCCTCACAGAAGAGGGCTTGCAGAACTGCTGCAGAAAGGGCCAAGAATGATGGGACAAGTGTGTTCCAACTTGGAGGCTTTTGAGGGGGATTCACAGTCATGTGTGTTTTTGGGAAATACATTTTTTTTTTTTTTGGTACCGGGGATCGAACTCGGGTCCTTGCCCCTGCGCAGCAGGCGGCAAAACCACTGAGCTAAATCCTCGGCCCCGTGAAATACATTTTTAAACAGTCTGCACATTCACTGTATTTTTGATCACACCTATCTTTGTAAGTATAATTCCTCTAGCTCCCTTTTAAAGGAGAGGGAACCAAGACAGAGGATGTGCCCTGTTTGCCTAGGGCATCGCGGCTGTGGATCCAGGGAACGAGGCCCCAAGCAAGTTTCTCCAAAGCCATTTCTAGGCCTCTCTGAGCCTGTTTCCTTCTCTGCTCCACGAAGGCACAGCTGAGGCAGAGACATCTGAGGGTGTTTTGGGCCCTGGAGCACTCGGGACAAGGAGCCAAGGGACTCTTCAGGGTGATAAGGTGGCTTCAGAGGTCCCCAGGCACAGGCTCTGCCCAGCTGCCTGGTGCCGGTGCCGCCCTGGTCCCTGCCAGACCCGACTGGTAAGGTTGACTCAGTGGGGCGGGGCTGGGGTGATCGAAGTGCTCAGACAGGGACTTTGGCCTCCTTGCTTCGGTCCTACAGCGCGTCCCTTCCTCCTCCTCCTCTCCCGCTCCTCCTTCTCCATTCTGCGTGGAAGCCGGGGACTTCAGGGCTTTGGCTGTGCTAGACAAATGCTCTACCCCAGCTCCAACCTTATTCCCTGTTTTGTCCCAGCCCCCAGCACAGGGCTATGCATGCAGTAGGTTAGCAATGAAAGAAGGGCTGAAGCTGGGCGTGGTGGCACGAACATGTCATCCCAGCACTCTGGAAGGCTGAGGCAGGAGGATTGCAAGTTTGAGCCCGGCCTGGCCCATTTGATCACTCAGCAAGACCTTCTCTCAAGATAAAAATGTGAAAAGGGGCTCTAGGGTTTTAGCTCAGTGGTGCCACCGCCTGTCTCAAAAGGGCAAGGTCCTGAGTTTGATCCCTGGTACCAAAAAAAAAAGTGAAAAGGGCAGGGGATGGAGCCCAGTGAGAAGGACTCCTATCCAACCCCCAGCACTGAGGTGGGGGGTCTCAGTGCACTGGGTCTGTTGCGCCAGCAGGAATGGCAGGAGCTGAGACACCTGCCCTCTCCTGCCCATAGGGATCT
The DNA here is from genome assembly GCF_053883595.1 of Heterocephalus glaber. Lineage (NCBI taxonomy): Eukaryota > Metazoa > Chordata > Mammalia > Rodentia > Bathyergidae > Heterocephalus > Heterocephalus glaber. Next base: position 7,895,807 of record NW_028258457.1, on the reverse strand, counting down.
CAGGTGCTACAAGGGAGCAGCGTGACATGCAAGGGACACTGCAGGTGCCCACTGATCCCAGGAGGCCACCGTCCCACAGGAACCCGGACCATGGCTGGACTGGGACCACATCCGTGGCCTTCCAGGAAATCTCTGCCACTTCTGAAGATGAATTCTGGCAATTTGGTCAGACACTTGATGAATGAATGAATGTGTGTCTTGCATTTATTCTTTTTTGGTTTTTGACACAGGTTCTCATTATGTAGCCCAGGCTGGCCTCGAACTCATAACAATCCTCCTGCCTCAGCCTCCTGAGTGGTGGGACGACAGGTGTGTGTCACAAGGCCTGGCTTTCTTGTATTCATTCTTGGCATGCAGAGATTCTAGTTTTTAAGATCCAGAGTGGCCACAGACAGACTTTGTGATCTTAGCCTCAGTTTCCCTATCTGTGAATTGGTCATGGAGTGACCTCAATGCTGAACCCACAGGGCCATTGCCTCCGCCAGTGAGGAGCAGCCGGGAGGAACCTAGGCCCAGGCATCACTCCTGTCACATTGCTCTTCCTGCTGTTCCTGGAGCCAGGGAAGGAAGCCGGAAGCCCTATGTCCAGGGCCTGGCAGTTAAAGTCACAAAGAGAGGCCCAAGGGACAGGCTGCTGGCTTCCTGTTTTTCTTTGAACAGATGGCCCGGCCACCAGGCTTGTCTGTTGGATACTCAGGCCTAGTTCCTGCAGCTCACTTTTTTCCCCACTGAGCTCCATCCCCAGCTGTTTTTATTTCTTATTTTGAGACAGAGGGTTTAACTTGCAATCCTCCTGCCTCAGCTTCCCAGAGTGGTAGAACAACAGGCATGCACCACCGCACCTGACTGTACACTTGCATTGAATTGGCTCATTTTCCAGTTACTCTTATCCCATCCCAAGGTCCAGGGCCCCCAACATCCAAGGATTCTGTAAATAGAATTCAGGGGTGTCCATGAACTTGAAGGGGCAAACTTGCATCTTTATTTTCACTGATGTCTGGGATTGAGCTGTTCCTTTCTTTCAAAATGTGAGGGGCCGGGTATGATGGTGCACGCCTATCATCCCAGCACTGGAGAGGCTGAGGCAGGAGGATCCCGGTGAGTCCAAGGCCAGCCTGGGCTACATAGTGAGACCCTGATTCCAAACACAAAAAAACCCAAACAAACAAGAAAAGTGAGTGAGGCTGTGGAGTGCAGGGCAGTGGTGAACGCTTGCCTGGGTTCCACCAGCTGCATCACAAACAAAGCAAAACAAAACAAAGGCTCTGCAGGGAAAAGCAGGTGTCACCACAGGGCATGTGGGCACCTGGACTGCTGGGCTTGCATCCTGCATCCCGTGGCTGCTTTAAGGCTTTTGCTTCCTGACTCTTCAGATAGCTAAAGGAAAAACATCAACAATACCGAGCGCCCAGGAGTGCAAGGCCAGCCCTGTTTATTTTGTATTTTGAGATAGGATCTCAGTAGGTCACTAAGTTGCCCAGGCTGGGCTCAAACTTGGGATCCTTATGACAGATTCTTTCTTTTTTCTTCAAAACAAGGTCTTATTATGTTGCCCAGGCTGCCCTGAACTTCTAGGCTTAAGGTAACCTCCTGCCTCAGCCTCCTCAGTAGTTAGAGTTGCAGATATACACCACTGTGCTAGGCTTCCTAATGGTCTTCCTTCCTTCCTTTCTTTTTTTTTTTTTGGTACCGGGGATTGAACTCAGGACCTTGCCCTTGCAAGGCAGGTGCCAGAACAACTGAGCTAAATCCCCTGCCCTCTTTCTTTCTTTTTTTGAGACAGGGTCTCACTATGTAGTCCAGGCTAACCTTGAACTCATGAGGATTATCTTGCCTCAGCCTCTTGAGTGCTGAGATCAGAGGCATGGGCCACCACACTCAGCATGGCTTTGTGGTTCTTAACTGCCAACCATGGAACTATCTGAGAACCCAGCAAACTTATCCCTGAATATTTTCATAAGAGGAGTGAAAACTTATATTCATATAAAACCATTACATAAGTGTCAATAGTAGCTTCATTCATAACCACAAATGGCTCGAATCAACCCGATTGTGAACGTAAAACAAACCGGAGTCCCTCAGCACAATGAAGTATTCTTTCAAAAAAGAGAACCACCCATTGATCCAGGCGACAACTGGAGTGTATCTCCGAAGCCTACACTGCGCGGTCGAGGCTGGACTCAAAGGCCACGCATTGTGGGGAGCACGTGTGCGACATTCTGCCAAAGACGGAGCCCAGTGTGGCTGATGGGGCTGGGGGAGGAGTGGGCACATAGGAAACACGGGGATGGGGTGGGGGTGGGGTGGCCACCAGCCTGCATCCTGATGGTGCCCATAGGCCCATTGGTCTGTACCCACGTGAAAAGTCCCAGAAACGAGTGTGGCGGTGTGCGCCTGTAGCCCTAGCTGCTTGGAAGGCTGAGGCAGGAGGATCACTTGAACCCAAGGGTTCAAGGCCAGCTGGGGCAACATAGTGAGAGCCCAACTCAAAAACCAAGTAAATACAAAATAAATTAATTCAAACTCAATAAATAAATAAAATTTGCTGGGTATGGTGGCACATGTCTGTAATTGCAGCACTCAGGAGGCTGAGGCAGGAGGATTGCTTCAAGTTCAAGTGGGCTACATAGTGAGACCCTGTCTCAAAAACAAAAAATCAGGCTGGGATGTAGCTCAGTGGCACCTCGCCTGCCTGGCAAGCGTAAGGTCCTGAGTTTGATCCCCAGTATCAAAAAAAAAAAAAAAAAACAAAGACCCTAATTTCATCTGTACTGAACACAGACAGACATTTTCTTGTCATTGTCCCCATGTGGTATGACAGCTATGTGCACAGCATCGACACAGTATCAGGAGTTCCAAGTGACCCAGAGATAACGCATAGCCTACAGGAGGACATTCTGCCCAGACACTACATTCTTCTTTCTTTTTGTTTTGTTTTTGTTTTTTTGAGACAGAATCTCACTATGTAGTCCAGGCTGGCCTTGAACTCACTATGGAGCCCAGGTTGGGTTTGAACTTGAGATCCTCTTGCCTCAGCCTCCTGAATGCTGGGATTCCAGGACTGTGCCACAGCGACTGGCTTGTGACTCCATTTTTTTTTTTTTCGGTACCGGGGATTGAACTCAGGACCTTGGACTTGCCAGGCAGGCCACAGAACCACTGAGCTAAATCCTTGGCTTGACTCCATTTCTATACTCAGAACTTGTGCAGCAGCTGCCTCTGAGGGTGGGCATGAGGATTCTTGTCATGGACTCAGGCTCTAAGAAAATCCTACCCTGAGCTTCCTGCATCTTGTCAAAGAACCAGAGCAAGCACCCTGATCACTAGGAAAATTCCAGGGCTGGGCAGGATTGTTTTCCATGACCCTGAGCATCTGGCTCAAGTTCCAGGGTTCCAGGTCAGGGATGTTTGCTTTGTTTCCCCAAATTATTTCTGCCTGGCTTAATCCAAGGTGTGGTCCCCATTCCCAGAGTGGTTCCCCGCCCCCCTCAGGATCAGCAAGGAAGCCTGGGGAGGGGCGGAGCCTCCCGGAGTAGCAGGGCCTGTTGAGGGACAGCAGGGAGCTCACCCGGTCTCCAGCCCTGGCAGCCTTTCTAAAACAATCCCATCCCTCCGTTTCTTTCTTTTTCTTTTCTTTTTTGTTTTGGTTTTTTGAGACAGGTCTCACTGTGTAGTCCAGGCTGGCTTCAAACTTGGGGTGATCTTCCTGTCTCAGCCTCCTGAGTGCTAGGATGACAGGTGTGTGCCAGGCCTGGCTAGGATATGTACTCTACTGTCTGTCAGGTTATGGTGCAAGCCATCTACCTGTTTGAAGATGAGATCTGCTGCCCACCGATATTGCTGCCTTCTTAGGGCATGGAGGAAGCACAATTTAGAGGTGAAAAGGACAGGTCTAGAGCCTGGATTTACAGGGTTACTGTAAAAGGATTTCTTTCTTTCTTTTTTTGTTTTTCTTTTGAGTGAGTTTCTTGGAAGGGAAAAAGGGTTGTCTTGAAGCTGCAGTTTTTCTTAAAAGTACAATTTAAAAAATCTCCGATTCTGCCAGGCACGGTGGGGCCTGCCTATCAACCCAGCAGCATTCCGGAGACAGAGGCAGGAGGATCACTGCGACTTCCAGCTTGAATTACATAGTGAGACTCTGTCTCAAAAACATGAAAACAAACAAACCAACCAAAAATCCAACAATGAATATTTGTTACTTTTACACACAAACAACCCCACACAGAAGAGAACTAAGCAGAAGGAACCTGTGGACATAGCTTGAAAATTCTAAGCCTTTCTAAAGAACCTTTCAGGTACTTAAGAGCAGATACCACATTGGTCCTGCAAAATTCTCAGCCAAAGATGCAGCTCAGGGGTGGAGTGGTTGCCCAGGGTGCAGTGAGAGTAAAAGGCGGAGAGGAAGGAGAAAAAGAGGAAAAGCCGGAGGTTGAGGGGGAGAAGGAGGAGCAGGAAGGGAAGAGGAGAAGAGGAAAAAGAAGAGGAGAAAGAGAAAGGAAGAAGAAAAAAGAAAAGAAGAAAACAAGTCCCCAATCACTGATGTGGTGGCACACACCTGTAATCCCAGCTACTTAGGAGGCTGAGGCAGGAGGATCCCAAGTTCAAGGTCAGCCTGGGTAACTTAGTGGGAAGAGCACAGGGCTAGAATTGGTGAAGGCCATGGGTTCTACCCCAGTGCTGGAAAACAGTCAAAAAAAACCCTGCCCAGTGCGGAAGTGCACTTAGATAAACAAACCGTGATTTATGTATAAAAAGAAAAAATGGAAAACAAACTTCTGGTGCTCACTAGTGGGCCTCGGTGGCTGAAGAATTTGAGGCTCCTTCTTAGAACTGTGAAATCCCTGAGACCTTTTGTTCTGGGGTTGTTGTCTGGGGAGCACAGGGTCCCCCACATGCCGGGCAAGTGATCGTCAGTCTCTTGTGGTCTTGTACAAGAGCTCAGGGCTGGTGCCTCAGCATGAAAATGATGCATTCTCAAACAAGAGAGCAGCAACCTGTCTCACAGCTCTGTACGGAGAGGTCTGAAATGATTCCCGCACAGTGACATCAGCCTGGCCCAGGGCAGAGAAAGGGAGGACGGGCAAGGGCCGGCCTTGCAGGGCAGGAGTACAACTTTCTCTTCCACTCTACTCCTCTCTGCTTTCAATTTTCTTTCCTTGTAACAGGAAGGTTTTGTTTTTCAGCACTGGAGACTGAACCCAGGGCTGCTCTGCCCCAGCGCTGCACCTCCAGCCCTCTTTACTTTTTTTTAAAAATTATTTATTTATTTATTTTTGGTACCAGGGATCAAACTCAGGTCCTTGCACTTGCAAGGCAGGCACCAGAACCTCTGAGCTAAATCCCCAGCCCTTTACTTTTTATTTTGAGAGAGGCTCTCTCTCAGTTGCCCAATCTGGTCTGAGCTTGTAGTCCTCCTGCCTCAGCCTCAGAAGCTGCTGGAATGACAACCATGCACTACCACTTTCTGCGAAAATATATGTTTTACAAAAACAAGGTCATCATTGGGCTGGGGATTCAAGGTCATCATAAATATTGTCTTTCTTTAATCTTTTTTTTTTTTTCCCTTTAGTACCAGGGATTGAAGTCCGGTCCTTGTGCTTCCGAGGCAGGAGGCAGAACCACTGAGCTAAATCCCCTGCCCAATATTGCCTTTCTGACACAGGGCCAGTAGACTTTGGGCACTTTCTTTCTGACAGAACAAAAGGATCCAAACTTATTTTGAACTTTCCTTCCTGGTCCAGGATTCCAACCATTTCTTCAAGAAGCTTTGGTTCCTTTAAGAGAAGGATAACATTTATTTATTTAATTTTGAGACAGGGATTCATGTAGTCCAAACTGGGTGTGAACTCACTATGTAGCCCAGCCTGGGCTCAAACTCATGGCAATCCTCCCGGCTCAGCCTCCAAATGCTGGGATGACAGGTGTGAGATACTAACCACGCCTGCCTATCACTCTATCGAAGGAAAGTCCTCTACCACTGAGCTCCACCCCCAGCCTTAGAAATCAAGAACCGGACCAAGAGTTGGCTGGTTCCTCCACGCTCTCAGTGCTGGGGAGGGTGTGCGTGTGCGTGTGCGTGTGTGTGTTGGGTCTGGGGGTGGAGCTCAGTGGGGGGGGGCTTGCCTAACATGTGCAAGGCCCTGGCTCCCATCCTCAGAACCACAGAAAGACAATACTGACCTGCGTGCTGACTTAGGCAGAAGGATTGCTCATCTGACCCTCGTGATGGGGGCTGCAGCCCTGGGAAGCCCCCAGGAGTCGCCATCGATACGGTTTTCTATGCGCGCAGCGCCCTCTAGAGTTTATCGGGGAGATAGCTGCAGACTCGAAACTACGTTATTGGTTTAATCCAGCACAATTCCACACTTTAAATTCACAAAGAGGACACCCTCCTTTTTTGAGATACTATGAATTCAACAGCAGTGCAGATTTCAATAGCCCATCATTCTATGTTGAAAGTAAAAGTAGATCCTTCTACCTTCTGCAGGTCAGAGACAAGTCTTCAGAAATTGATAAAAAATTGATATAAAAATACCTTGATCCCAGTGATACATGCCTATAATCCCAGCACTCTGGAAGACTGAGGGAGGAGGATCTCAAATTTGAGCCCAGCCTGGGCAATTTAGCTTGAATTTGAGATCTTGAAATTGAATTTGAGATCCTCCTGCCTCAGCCTCTCCCATGCTGTGATTACAGGCATGCACCACCGTTTAACGAGTTCTTTTTGAAGGATATTTAGGTTATTTCCAAACATTCACCAACTCAAACCAAGCTTAAGAGTTAGTGTTGGGAGAACAATATCCTGCTGTCTTTGTATATTAAAAATGTTAGGACCAGGGATTTAGCTCAGTGGTTTCACCACCTGTTGCGCAAGCACAAGGACCCGGTTTGATCCCCGGTACAAAAAAAAAGTTATATTATAAATTTTTCATTGCAACATAGCCCTGCCTTTACATTCACATATTTTTATTCTCACTATGTAGTTGAGGCGTTAAACTCACTATAGCCCAGGCTGGCCTCAAACTCACAGGGATCCTCCTGCCTCAGTCTCCCTAGTGCTGTGATGACAGGCGTGTGCCTCCACGCCCGGCTCATTTATATTTTTTTATAACTACACTGGCAGAAACCAAACAGAGATGGTAGGCTCTGCAAAGCCCAAATATTTACACCCTGGCACTTTCTAGAAAGTGTACCAACTCTGGCTAATATGCCTTTGAATAAATCTGCAGTAGAAATTCCTAGAAAGAGAAACTTTTGCCCACAAGTTTTAAAAGATCCTATTTGCTGGTTAGACACAGTGTAGTAACCTTAGTTACTTAGGAGACTGAGGGAGGAGGATTTCTTGAATCTAAGAATTTTAGACCTGCCTGGGCAACATAGTGAAAACTCATCTTAAAAAATAAAATAAGCCAGGTATGGTGGCCCTTGCCTGTAATCCCAGGTACTCAGAAGACTGAATCAGAAGGATTGAAGGGCTGGGGATTTGGCTCAGTGGTTCTGGCGCCTGCCTTGCAAGTGTAAGGTCCCGAGTTCAATCCCCAGTACCAAAAACAAAAACAACAACAAAAAAAGAAGGATTGAAAATTCCAGCACAGTTTGGGCAATTTAGTGAAACTTTGTTTCAAGATCAATAAATGCCAGGTGTGGGGTGGGGGATTTAGCGAAGTGGTTTCGCCGCTTGCTGCACAAGCTCAAGGACCCGAGTTCGATCCCCAGTACCCCCCCCAATGCCAGGTGTAGTGATGCGTGTCTGTAATCCTAGCACTCAAGAGGCTGAGGCAGGAGGGTCTCTATGAGTTCTCAGCAAGCCTGAGCTACATAGTGAGTTCAAGACCACGTAGTGAGAACCTGTCTCAAGTCCCCCCCCCCACAAAGACAGGAAATTCTAACCTGAGATCCACAGGCTAAGGAGCAGAAGCCCCTCAAGGACTGTCACCCTCACCCACTGCGCTGGTGGCCACTTGGTGCCACCTGGACTCTTATTTGGACCCTTCTCTCAGCCTCTGGTCCTTCTAGCCCTACAGGATCGGCCCCCTGCTGCCCTCTGCTCCTCCTGGCTCAAGACTGCCTGGACAGGACTTAAACATGACTGAGGATTTTTGTTTCATTGGTTTGGATTTTTTGGACAGGATCTCGCTTTGTAGTGGCAGTGTCTGGCCTTGAACTCACAGCAGCCTCTGGAGTGCTGGGATGACAGGCGTGCTCCGCCACCCCTGGCCTGCCCGCTGCTGCCTCCTGGTGTTCCAGGCAGATGCCTGTTAGAGTTCCGCCGATGCCTGGGCAATCTGTACGCTCCTGAGTGTGCGGGGCGGGGGCGGGGAGCGCCGTCTCTGTTCCACTTACTCACGCTGACGGCCAAGCAGCGGGTCTTTGGTCCCGGGCACATTTGAATGCGGCTGGCAGTCTCTGGGATGGGCTCACAGGAGGGCCCAGTGACCCCAGGCAGGACTGCGCTTCCGCTGATCGCCACCAGGGGGCGCACGAGGCTATGCCCGAAGCCAGGCTGCGAAGGGGCGGGGCCGGAGGGCCCTCTGGAGAGGGGCGGTGCTTCAGAGGGAGGAATTGTCAAGGGGGCGATGTCATTCAGAGGGCGGGACTCCTGGGGGCGGGGTCGAAAGGAAGCGGGCTGGCGAGGGGGCGGGGGATGGGAGTGGTCTAGGGAGGTGGGCGGGGCCGTAGGGGTAAGGTTCCCATGTAGTCTCTGACCCCTGCCTCCCGCCTGCTCATCCTGTCCTCTGTGCTCCACTCACTCACGCGTCCCCCGCGTCCCCACGCTCCTTTGCACCGCACTCTCCATCTCCTACTGTCCTTCTTGTGCTCCTGCTCTCCAGCCTCGTTTACATCCACTTGACCCAGATTTCACAACCTTCCTTTGTACCCCATGTGCCTTTGCATCCCCATTTTCAAGCCCTGAGTTCTCTGGCTCAGGCTCCTCATTTCAAAAGAGGCCCTTCTTTTGTTTTGTCTGTTTGGTTTTTTTTTTTGGTACCGGGGATCGAACTCGGGATCTTGCGCTTGCGAGGCAGGCGCCGGAACCACTGAGCTAAATCCTCAGCCCTTGTTTTGTCTGTTTTTTGAGACAGGGTCTCACTGTGTAGTTCAGGGTGACCTTGAACTCACTATGTAACCCAGGCTGGCCTGGAGCTCACTGGGATCCTCCTGCTTCATCCTCCTGAGTACTAGGATTACAGGTGAGCACCATCACACCCTGGAAAAAAGGCCATTTATTTACTTTTGGAGACAGGGTCTCACTAAGTCGCTAAATTGTCCAGGCTGGACTCAGACTTGCAATCCTCCTGCATCAGCCTCCCAGAGTACTGGGATGACAGGAGTGCACCACCACACTCGGCTACAACATGCCTTTTCTCCATCCCCAGTGGAGCCTGCGTGGAGGATGAGGGGCAACAACAGGGGACAGTGTGGGACACTTGTCTTGCTGGCGTCAGATTGTGATGTGACAAAGGCTGTGCCTGGGGCAGCCCCCGAGGTGAGGGAGCCAGAGGGGCACAGCCGGCCAGTCAGCTTGTGCCCCCCATAGAGCCAGGCCCCTTGGGAAACAGCAGCCGAGGCCAGGAAGATGCTGACCTAGTCGTGTGTCCTGGCAGGCTGGCATGGCGGAGCCGCAGGCGCACAGGCCCTACTCCTTGAGGAGGTTGCTGTCACTCCTCAACAGCCTGGTGGCTGTAAGTGTGTCACACCCAGGCCGGCTCCGCTCCCGGGAAGACAGAAATAAGTCGGTCCAGATTGGCCTGCGGATGTGTGGTCACCAGGGAGCCAGGCATGTAGGGCAGGCGGCCTGGTGTGGTGGAGGTGGGGAAGCCGACCCAAACGCTGGCCACCCTGGGACCCTGGGGCAGCCCAGGGGTGCTCCGCATCCCGTGCTGTGCAAGTCAAGTTACATGGGAGCCCAGGAAGATGTGATTTAAAAAATCAATCCTTCCCTCCATCTGTTGTTCCTCCCTTCCTTCTCCCTTTTTATTTTGTGCTGGGGATGGAACCCAGGGCCTCCTCAAATGTGTTAAGCACACGCTCTGCCACTAAGCCTTCCCCAGACCTGTATTTTCTTGATTTTTACATTTTTCAAAAATATTTTTCATAGTATAAAATTAATTCCAAATATGCATTGCTGAAGAACTAATTGTTTTCATTTTAGAATATAAAGATCCTGGTGTGGTGGTGCACACCTGTCATCCCAGCAGTCGGGAGGCTGAGGTGGGAGGATCACAGTTCGAAGCCAGCCCCGGCTACGCAGTGAGTTCAAGCCCAGCCTGAGCTACATAACAAGACCGAGTCTCAAAAAAAAATTAAAAATAGGGGCCGGGGATTTAGCTCAGTGGTTCCACTGCTTGCCTCGAAGTTCGATCCTTGGTACCAAAAAAAACCCAACTTATTTTCAGTGCTGAGGATTCCCCATTTTTTATTTTTAGTCTTTTAAAGTTTTAGATAGGATCTCATTAATCTGCCCAGGCTGTCCTTGAACTTGGCATCTTCCTGCCTCAGCCTTCTGGGTAGCAAGTATTACACCTGTGCGCCATCATAACAGGCAGATTCTTTATGGTTTTAAATACAAATTTCAAAGTGTCCTCTTAACTCACGCCCCCAAAATTGTTGCCTGGCAGCAATTATGAGAATGTTCCTACATCACACCAACTCCAGTATTACCATTTCTTAACATTTTTGCTGAATTTATCAGCTTTTGCTTCTCTTTACCCAGGGAGAGTTTGTTGTTGTTGTTGTTGTTATTTTGAGACAGAATCTTGCTATGTAGTCCAGGCTGGCCTTGAACTCACTACATAGCCCAGACTGGCCTCGATATTTGTGATGATCCTCCTGCCTCAGCCTCCTGAGTGCTAGGATGATAGGTATGCGCCACCACGCCTGGCGAGAGAGTTATTTGTATACAGCACATTTTTCTTTTCTGATTTTTGTTCTGGAGGCATCCGGTGTGATCCTCATTGGCCTGGGCGTTGGTATCAAGTATGGAGAGGCTGCCCTGACCAGGGTCCTGGGGCCGGCATCCACATATCACCTGCACATCAGCCACCTGTGCCTGGGCTTGGGCTGCCTCGCAGTACTGCTGGCCCTGGTTGGGTGGTGCATCGCGAAGAAAGAAAGCCGAGGTAGCCTCTTGTTTGTAAGTCAGATTCACACATTGGCCCTCAAACTGCCCTGGCACGACCAAATCCTTCCTCGATTCTTACAAACTCCTTTGGGCTATGTCTTCTTCTACTTTGTGTTCATGGTATCTCACTTTATGGTAGCAGATGTGCTCTGCAAAATGTTTTTGAGTCTACGTTTGCCATACGAAATGGTCACATTCATCGTAGGGAATTGGTGCATGGACATAACCTGTCTTCATTCCTTTTACTCTTCCTTCTTCCTTCCATCTCTTGGTTTTCTTCCCACTTGGAAAAAAAAAATCTATCTCCCTCTTTTCTTTCTTTCTTTTTTTTTTTTTTTTGGTACCGGGGATCGAACTCAGAACCTTGTGCTTGCAAGGCAGGCGGCGGAACCACTGAGCTAAATCCCTCGCCCCTCCCTCTTTTCTATTATCTTTTATTTTGGTCTTTAAATTATTTAGACTTTAGAGCCAGGTATGCTGGTAATCCCAACACTCGAGAAGCTGAGGCAGGGGGATCACCATAGATGTGAGGGCAGCCCGGGGTACATGGTTAGTTCAAGACCAGCCTGAACTACATAGGTGGCCCTTGGCTCAAAGAGGCAAAAATGAATAAATAAATAATTTATACTTTGAGTGGCTCATGTAAGAGAAACCATGTAACATTGAAGAGTGTGTGTCTGATTTATTTCTCTTAGCCTTATGGTCTCAAGGTGAAGCCATTTTCCTACAGATGACTCAAGTTTACCCTTCTTTAGAACAGTGTAGTACTCCATTGTGTGTAAATACCACCCATTCATCTACTGATGGACATGTAGGCTGCATCCGAGATTTAGCTATTATGAACTGTGCTGCTATCAACACAGGTGTGCATGGATCACTGTGGTCTGATGTCTTTAATACTTTTGGGAAGATACGTAGATGGGGAATAGCTGGGTCGAATGGAATTTCTGGTTTTCGTTTCTTGAGGAATCTACACATGATCTCCATGGGGGTCATACCAGTTCACATTCCCAACAGTGTAGAGGGTTCCTTTCTCCCGCAGCCTCACCAGCATTTGTTATGATTTGATTTCTTCATGATGCCCATTCTTTCTGGGGCAAGATGGAGGCTCAGTGTGGTTTTAATTTGCAAATGTATCCTTTCCCCCTTTATGATGCATCCTGTTTCGAATCCTCCCCTCCCCAAGTTTGTACATGATCTTCTCCTAGGCATAAGTCTCGTTTCCTGCTTTGGCTCCTTAGCCTCTGGCAGCTGCCTGTGCGGTGTGAGGTAGGGATCAGGTGCCCTGCCTTCCCCCTTTGGGTGACAAACTGTCCCATGTGTTGCAGGGCCCATCCGGTCTTCCTCTGTCACACGAGGTGCCGCACTACTTGGCTCTGTCCTGGGCACACTTTTCGGTCCCGCTGGCCCATGTGTCTGTCCTCTGCAGACCCAGCACTGTTGTAACTGCCACACACATGCAGGACATAGCACACAGAAGTTCAGCGGTGACGCTCGTGTACCCATGTGTAGAGCACATGTACCCATGAGAGCTAAATCTTGGAAGTGGCCTGTGTGTCCACTGACGGGTGAATGGATAAGGAGGATGTGGTGTTTATACGCCACTCTGCCACAGAGAAGAACACGTTTGAACCATTTGTAGGAAAATGGATGCACCGTGAGACCATAATGCTAACTGAAGTAAATCAGACACACAGGCTTAAATAGTGAACAATTTCTTTTATATGAGACACCCAAAGTATAAATAATTTAAAGAGCAAAATGAAGATAGAGAATAGGAATCAGGGATATAGATCTTTGCCACCAAGACAGGGAGGGAGAGGGGCAGGAGGGGATGAAGAAAGAATGAAGATGTGTTTGTCCACACACCAACTCCCCACAATGATGTGCTCAGTGTGTGCTACAAAGGTGGATGAATTTTAAAAAGCAGCTGAGTGTGTGGCGCACACCTGTGATCCCAGCACTCAGAAGCCTGAGGTAGGAGGATCTCTGTGAGTTCAAGGCCAGCACAATGTGAATGCACTTCACGCCTGAAATTGTGAGATGTAACAGTTTGATGATCCATTTTATGTGTGTTTCACCACATTAAATTCTTAAAAAAAAACCAAAATGGAGAGAGAGAGAGAGAGTGGTGGCCATGACAAGGAGTAGACATAGCTATTAACTTTAGAAAAAGAAAATTCCAAGCAGGATCCTGCAGGTAGTATGGTGCAGTTTCCATGCCTTGCTTATTCTCAAGCAATCCTGACCTCACCTCTCCCCAGCAGCTGGCTCTGTTTCTCCCTCTCCACTGGGGCTCTGATGCTCAGGTCCCTTACGGTGTGGTCTGAATGGGTTGTTGCACCCTAGGTTTAATCCATCCCTGGTTTTTCTTTTTTTCTTTCTTTCTTTCTTTCTTTTTTTTTTTTTTGAAAGAAAGGGTCTCAGGCTGGCCTTAAAGTCACTATGTAGCCCAGGCTGGCCTTGAACTTGCAGGGATCTTCCTGCCTCAGCCTCCCAAGTGCTGGGATTACAGGGATGCAGCACCACACTTGGCTTCTTAGGTTTCTTTTTAACCTTCCAAAATAGGCATCCAGCCCCAGATCTCCCAGGGACCCCATCCTGGCACCCTCGACCAGTCCGTGTATACGGGAAGCCACTTGGGGGAAATGAAACCCAGCAGCCTCCTGCCTCTCCTGGGTATGAGGTCTTCCAAACTGGAGAAGCCAAGAGGGGTGAGGTGCAGGGACCTGGCTGCCAGTTCTCTGTGTCCCTGTGTGTCTTGCAGTTCCTCGTGACCATGGCTGTCATTCTCGTGGTGGAGATCACGGTGGCCTCGGTGGTCCTAGCTTTCTTCCCGGTGGTGAGTCTGGAGCTGCTGCCAAGCAGCAATGGAAAGGAATGGGAGCCAGGTGAGATGGTGCACGCCTGTCATCCCAGCACTTGGGAGGCTGAGGCAGGAGGATCTCAAGTTCAAGCCCAACCTGGGCAACTTAGTGAGACTCTGTCTCAAAATAAAATTAAAAGGGATGGGGTTGGAGCTCAGTGATTCCAGAGTTCAATCCACAGTAAGAGGGGGGAGAAAAGAAGAAAGAAAGAGAAATGACAGCCCCCAGAGGCACCTGCTACTCTTGTCAGAAGAGCCAGATGCAGAACAATGCAAGAAAAGAACGAAAATATCCTTGGCTTTGACACATATCCAGTCTCTCTTTGGGGACACAGGAAACAGAAATAGTCATCAGCGTGAAGTGGGAGGAGGTTTTCGGCTGGGAGAGAGAGGTGGGAGGGAGAGATTTTCATGGTCTACCCTGCTAGATTCTGTGGATTTTGAAGACGGGACAGCAGCACCTCAGCAGGAAAAAAAACATTGTTTAAAACCTTTCTTTAGGGGTGGGATGTAGCTCAGTGACACTGTGCCTACCTGGTAAGTACAAGGACCTGAGGTGGATCCCCTCTACTGGAAAAAAAATAAAACTTTTCTTTAAAAAATAAAATATTTTTGGGCCGGGGATTTAGCTCAGTGGTTCCGCTGCCTGGTTTGCAAGTGCAAGGTCCCAAGTTCAATCCAAAATAAAAAAATATATATATATATTTTTTTTAAATTAAAATATTTGGGCTGGAGATTTAGCTTAGTGGTTCTGCCACTGGGCAAAGTCCTGAGTTTGATCCTCAGTACCCAAATAAACAAAAAAACAAAACAATAAAATATTAGAAGCTGGGCGTGGTGGTGTGCACCTTTCACCCTAGCACCTGGGAGGCTGAGGCAGGAGGATACCCACGAGTTCAAGGCCAGCCTAGGCAGAGCCTGTCTCAAAAAACCAAACCAAAACAAAACAAATTAAATGGGCCCCTTGTGTACATAGAGAAATTCAGTTGCTGGGAGAGAGAATCTGATTCTTTAATCGGGTTGCAGCCAAACCGTGGGTGGGAGGCTGTGGGAACCGGAAAGAGCAGGTGGTTCAAGTTTGCTAGTGATGGGAACAGCCGGGCGCCTGGCTGGCAGACCATGCTCCTCCCCGTGCCCCTCCTAGCAGGCGACACGGCACCCTGAATGTGGCCCAGCCCCTTTCTTTTACAGCCCTGAGGATTGAACCCAGCACCTTCACCCTGAGCTACACCCCCAGACCTTTTTTACTTTGAGATAGCCTAAGTCACTAGGTTACCCAGGCTGGACTCACCACGCCTGGTGAATGCGTCCCTTTCTAACACAGACCCATGAGATGGAGGTAGGAAAAATTTAGAATGTGACAGGAAAGCCCTCCTTCCCTCTGTCTCCCCCAAGAATCCTCCACCCATGGGTCTCCATGGCTATTTGGGTGCTGCTGGCTTCCTGTCTCCTCTGGAAGGTTCGCAATATGGGGCTGGAGCACAACATTGTCACCCTGAGGAGGGGCTACAGAGGCTACACAACGAGCTGAGCTGGATGATTTCTCTGCACAGTGGAACTCAGTCATGGAGAAGGTGAGCTCTGCTTTGTAAAAAGTTGTGCTAAAATAAGAAAAGTAAATAAATAAAAGTAAAATATACATAACGTGGGGCTACTCACTTGGGACCCCTCCTGGCCTTCAGGAGCTTTCCTATCAATAAATATCTTTCTACTTAAAAAAAAAAAAAAATATATATATATACACACACACACACACACACACACACACGTAACGCGAAATTTACCGTTTTAACTATTTTTGATCGTACAACTCTGTGACATTAAACACTGGACGTCACCATCATCCATCTCCAGAACTTTTCTTTTCTTTTTTTTTTGAGACAGCGTCTGGCTATGTAGCCCAGGCTGGTCTTGAATTCGTGGCGATCTTCCTGCCTCAGCCTCCCTAGCGCTGGGATCATAGGTGTGTGCCTTCACACCTGACTTTCCAGAGCTTTTCCGTTCCCCTAAACATCACCCCATGTCTTCGCCACGCCCCAGCCCCACCCCCTCCTTCCTGTCTGTGTGGCCTGGCCCCAGGATCCCAGGGCCCTGTGAGTTGCAGAACCTGCAGGGCTGGTCCCTGGTGAAGGCCCATCTCACGGAGCAGCGCGGGCTTGAGATACTTCTGCTTCCCCTGTGACAACTGGGGTCAGAATTAGCTTCCTTTTTGAGGCTGAATCCCAGTCCACCGTCAGGACACATCCATTTGTTTATCTGTTTAGCCGTCGAGGACATCTTCGATACTTCTGCCTCTTGGGTGTTGTGTATAATGCTGTGCACATGTGTGTGTAAGCGTCTTTGCAAGGCCCTGGGATCCATCTCCAACTCCACAAAAAATATATTGGGCGGCTGGGCCAGGGATTTGGCTCAGTGGTTTCGCCGCCTGCTGCGCAAGCGCAAGGACCCGAGTTCGAACCCCGGTACCAAAAAATAAATAAATAAATAAATAAATAAAAAGGGCTGGGGATGAACTCAGTGGCAGAGCACACCTGGGTTTGACCCTCAGCACCAGGGAAAAAACTTCAATGCTGAAAAATGTAAACATTCAGCTGAGCTTTGAAAAAAATGGAGCCCATAGGCCTGGTCAGTGTTAGGATGCTATAAACATTCGATTTGAAGGGAGAAAAAGGCACTATCTGTGAAGTGAAATAAAGTGAGTACAGTAAAAAGAGGTAATTTAAAGAATCTAGAGATGATTTAAATACAGGAGGAGGGAGGTGTGGGGATGCACACCTGTCATCCCAGCACCCTGGGAGGCTGTGGGAGGAGGATCACAAGTTCACACCTACCCTGGACAATTTAGCAACACCATCTCTAAATGAATGAATGAGTAAATAAATAAAGGGCTGGGGCTGTAGCACAGTGTGAAGACCCTGGGTTCCATCTTCAGTTCTGCAAAACAAACAAAAATAAAAAGGAAAAGAAATGACTGTGGTCAGCCTGGCTGATTCCAGGGCTTGTGGGTAATTTTAAGAATGGGGTCAGAACAGGCCTTTCTGAAGAGGGATCTTGGAGCAGAGACTCGAGTGAGGTGAGAGAGTGGGTCAGGCAGACGTTGAAGGAAGAGCATTTCCAAAGGCAGGAGCAGGTTGTACAAAGGTCCTGAGGCTCACACTTGCTAAATGTCTCGGCAGAATAATGAAGAAATTGGCATGGATGGAGCTGAGAGAACACAGAAGAGTGTCATGGGAGGCCAGGGCAGGAGGTAGGTGACAGGTAGAATGTGCAGGGACTTATGGGTCACAGCAGGAGCTCAGCTTTTGTGTTAAGTAGTTTGGGAGCTGTGGAAGGTTGGTGTTTTTGTTGTTTTTTGAGACAAGGTCTCGTTAAGTAGCCCAAGCTGGCCTCAAATTCATAGCAATCCTCCTGCCTCAGCCTCTCCAGTGCTGAGATGACAGGTGTGTGTCACCAGGCCCGGCCATAGGATGGTGGTTTTTTGTTTTATTTTGTTTGTTTGTTTTTTGTTTTGAGACAGGGTCTCTTGATATGGATCAGGTTGACCTTGAACTCACTATGTAGCCCAGGCTAGCCTAGAACTCATGGTGATCCTCCTGCCTCAGCCTCCTGAGTGCTAGGATTACGGGCATGCACCACCATGCCTGGCTTTAGGGTGGAGTTTGAAGGCAGACTGGAATATTGTCTCTGCTGAGACAGTAGCCATGGTGACCATAATTTCTATTCTCATTTGTATGAAGCTATTTCTATTTTTCTTCTTCTTCTTTTTTTTTTTTTTTAAAAAACCCGCTCTCCATGTTTGCTCTCTCTGCAGCTAAAGTGCTCTGGGGTGAACAACTACACAGATTTTCCCAGCTCTTCCTTCTCGATGGTGACAGGCCACTCCTACCCCAGGGGCTGCTGTAAATCCCTGGGTGCTATGGCCTGCGATGGGCACAACGTGTCATCCAGTGTCATTCACCAGGCGGTAACTGGAGATTTTGCCATGCGCAACCTCAACAGACCCTAAGTGTTGGTGACTTTTCTAAAATATTGCTCATTTTGGGGACCCCAGCAAAGGGTCCTGGGGAAGAGAGAAATCAATGCTAGTTCAGCTGCTTTGATAACTTATCCTCTGGAGAATGTGAGTCAGCTTTCCACTACTGTGACAAATATCTGAGGTCACCAACTTAAAAAGAGGAAAGGTTTATTTTGGTTCACCATGTCAGAGGTTTCAGTCCACAGCTGCTTGGCACTCAGGAGGCTGAGGCAGGAGGATCACTGCAAGTTCAAGGGCAGCCTGGGCTACATAGTGAGAACCTGGCTCAAAACAAACAAAAAATTAAAAAAAAATTAAAGTAAGAAATCCAACTGTGATCATATTTGTAATATGGGCCAGCACCCTTCTGGGCTGACAGGTGTGTGCCACCATGCCAGGCTCATTGATCCCATTTCTAGCCAGGCCAGCAGAGGTCCAGAGAGGTGGGATGGCTTTTCCAGGGTCACACAGGTCGCTTAAACAGGGGAGCTCAGTGCGGTGGAACAAGGTGCTGAACAGTGTGCTCTGGTGGGAGTGGAGGTCCCCGAGGGGTGGGGGAGATCAGGGGCACCGCTGAGCAGCCCCTGCCTGCCTTGCTGTCTGCACCCCCAGGGCTGCTTCCACAGGCTCCTGAAAATCACCAAGACACAGAGCTACACCCTGAACTGGGTCTCCTTGGGGATGGCATTGATGCAGGTGAGTCGCCCCTCTGGCCACTCTTTCTTGGCAAACTTGTGGAGCTGGGTGTGATGACCCATGCCTGAGATCGTGGCATTCGGGGAGGCTGAGGCAGGAGGATCTCAAGTTGGAGCCCAGTCTGGGCAACTTAGCGACTGGGAGAGAGCCTGTTCCAAAATAAATAAATACATAAATAAATAAATAATAAAAAATAAGTAAAGGGCTGGGGTGTAACTCAGTGTGAAGGCCCTGGGTTCCATCTCCAGTATGGAGAAGGGGGGAAAAGGCATAGCAAGGGGCTGGGGATTTAGCTCAGAGGTTCCACCACCTGCCTCACAAGCTCAAGGTCCTGAGTTCCTTCCCCAGTACCAAACAAAACAAAAACAAAAAAAGCCATATCCAGAGTCTTGTCCAGGAATCCCCAGGGAAGAAAGAACTAGCATAATAAAAGGAAGTCTTTTTCAGTTCATCCAGTCTTAATTTTTTATACTATTCCGACATGCAAAAATAGAATAAAATAAGCTATCCCATGAGCAGAAGGGATGAAGCATAAATATGGGCAGAATATTATGCAACTTTAGTATGAGTACCAGTATTAGTATTAGTATTATTTTGAGACAAGGTCCCACTATGTAGCCCAGGCTGGTCTGGAAATTGCAACGATCTTCCTGCCTCTGCCTCCTGATGCTGGTATTGTAGCAATGTGCCACTACACCCAGCTCACCCAACTTTAAAAAGTAAAAACACATCGGCCGGGGTTTTAGTTCAGTGGCACAGCACCTGCCTCGAAAGCGCAAGGTCCTGAGTTTGATCAATCCTTGGTACTACAAAAAATTCAAAAAACAGAACAAAACCAAACCACACAGGCCTCCTTTTTGAAAAAGAAGATTCCTCATTTCAACCATTCAGGTAACCAAGTGACGAATTCAGTGGCCACACACAAAGAAGAACACAGACTTGAGAGAATTAATCCCCAGTTCTCATTAAATGAACAGACAATGGCGGAAACAACAACACAAAATAGAAACATAAAAGAACTGAAGGGAAAGGGAAATTTGATTTCCAGAATTGGACAGTGTAGTATGTAAAATGTCCGATATTCAGCCGGGTATGGTGGCACATACCTGTAATCCCAGATACTGGGAAGGCTGAGGCAGGAAGACTGCTTGAGCCAGGGCGTTAAAGGTCAGCCTGGACTCCATAATGGGTTCAAGGCCAGCCTGAATTGCATAGTGAGACCTTGTCTCAAAAGACAGAAAAGAAAAAGACAAAACAAAACAAAACAAAAAAGAAATGGTATGAATTTGTATGACCATAATGGCACAAAAGAGAGTGGAGAGAATAAGGCTATGTAGGTACACAATGTTTGTATGTGATTAAAATTAATTTGGAGCTGTGCATGGTGGCTCACGCCTGTAATCCTGAATTCTGGAAGGCTGAGGCAGGAGGATTGCAAATTTGAGCCTAGCCTGGGCAGCTTAGTGATTTAGCAAGCCACTGTTTCCAAAACAAAACAAAAAAAGACAAAAAAACAAACGAAAAGAGTAGATTGCTAAATTTTAAGATATGAATTGTAATCCCTAAAGCTACCACTGAAAAGTAATTCTTGTTTTTTGGGGTTTGTTTTTTTCTTTTTTTTATTTTTGGTACCGGGGGTTGAACTCTGCAGTCCTTGTGCTTGCGGGGCAGGTGGCAGAAGCACTGAGCTAAATCCCCAGCCCTGTTTTGTTTTGTTTTTTGAGACAGGGATTCACTATGTACTCCAGGATGGCCTTGAACCTGGAGCAATCCTCCCATCTCCTGCCTCAGCCTCCTGAGTGCGGGGATTACAGATTTACACCACCATGTCTGGCTAAGTCATTCTTAAAATATAGTAAAATAAGGAAAATAAAATGGTATACAAGAAAATATAAAATATAAAAGAACTCCATGAGGAAAGAACAGGATCAGCAACATAAACACAAATAGCAAAATGGCAGATCCATATCCAATTCTATCAGATGTAAAGGAATCAAACACTGGTCAAAAGACAGAGATCAGGGGCCAGGGATTTAGCTCAGTGGTGCTGCTGCCTGCCTCACAAGTGCAAGGTCCTGATTTCAATCCCTGGTTACCACCCTCCCCCCAAAAAAGACAGAGATCAGAAGGATGGATTGAAAAACATGACTGAACAATGTTCAATCTACAAGAAGTACACATTAGATTGAAAGAAACAAATGAATCTGAAACTTAAAAGAATGGGGAAAGGTATACCATGCCAACAGTAGCCAACAGAAAGCAGTAGTCCCTAAATTAATAGCAGATCAAAAATTGTAACCAGAGAGGAACATTTTATCATGATAAACACATCAATCCATCAGGAAGTCAAAACAATTACAAACATATAGTGTATACCTATAAATGTAAAATGTAAACAAGCCAAGTGTGGTGCCACACATCTGTAATCCCAGCAGTTGAGAGACTGAGGCAGGAGGACTGCTTGGAGTTTGATGCCGGGTTGGGCTACATAGTGAGTTTGAGGACTGCCTGGTGTACATAGCAAGACCTTGCCTCAAACAAACGAACAAACAACAACAAAAACACAAAACACAATTTGAAATGTAAAGAAATGTAAGCATATATGCATTTAAAAATAAAACTCCAAAATAAAGGAGGAAAAATTACAAAATAAATTAGGAAAAACTGATGGAATTGTAGGGAGGATAGACAATTCAATGATAATTGTCAGAGAGTTTAATACCCCACTGTCAATAATAGAACAACTAAGCAGATGATCAACAAGAAAGAAGTGCCATCTGCCTACAACTGTGGGTATGGAGAGCTCAGGAGGGGCACAAGGGAGGGAGTGTGAAGAATTATCCAACCTCTCCTTTTGGTCTGCCCATTTCTCCAGTTGGTGATTCCTATTGGTCAAACCTTACAGGAAGTCAGAAGGCCTAGGCTTCCTATTGGCCCAAATTAAGAGGCAGTTAGAGGGCATGGGCTTCCTATTGGCCAAACATATCAGGAAATAGGAGGGCATAGGATGCCGGGAAATGTTCTCAGGGCTCATGGGAATGCAGAAAAGTTTGATTCGACATCGACTATCTCTAACAATGGGTAAGTTTTCTTTCTCTCCCATTTCAGTTGCCAGGTGTTCTTGCCACCTTGCTGCTGTACATTAAGCTGGGCTGACTCGAAGGCTTGGGAAGGATGAAACACTGGAGCCCATCTGGCTGCTAGAGATTGGATCTTACTTTTATTTCTCTGTGGCACTTAAGAGTTTCTGGAAGGAGGATCAATAATAATAATAATAATAATAATAATAATAATAATAATAATAATAATAAATCAAGAAGCACCTGTCCACCCTGACTCCTTTCTCCTTGATTTTATTTCTGACACCAGTTGGCAATGGTTGTAGCTCAAATACCTAAAGCAATGATGTTTAAACCCTTTATTTGTTACTATAATGAAAAGCCGGAGTCTGGGTACATGTGAAGAAAAGGTTTATTTAGCTCAGTTTGGGAGCATGAAAGTCAAACAGCATAGCTCCTGACACCTCATGACCTATGGCACCTCAATGGCAGGAGCTGAGTGCAGGAGGGACAGAGGACCAGATGTCCCGGTAGGGGTGGGGCCAGCACTGGCACCTCCCACTTGGTCCCATCTTTTAAAGGTTCCACTACTGCTCAACACTGCGTTTGGTGACTGAGGTCCCCACTCAGGAACTTTTGGGTACAAACCACATCCAAACTATAGCAGATGGCCTCTCCTCTGCCAACTTTCCTATTTTGTAAATGACTTTTTAGGAAAATCTAGACTATTCACAGAAGCCAAGAGACTCTATCCAAAGAACCCCTCAAAGACAAATCACCCAGAATCAACAATACCATCATTTTTCCATAGCTGTTGTAGCTATTCTGTTTTTCCATGGATAAAATTTTTCTTTTATTATTGTTTTTAATCAACAAATCATAAGTGTACATATCTATACGATGAAATAAAAATCCAATGAGTGATTTATATATATTTGGGGGGGGTTGAGACAGGCCCTCCCTATGTAGCCTAGGCTCGCCTTGAACTCACTATGTAACCCAAGCTGGCCCTGAACTCACTGCAACTTCCTGCCTCAGCCTCCTGAATGCTGGGATTATAGGCATGTGCCACCAGACCTGGTTAAATTTTTTTTTTAAGTTATTACAGTAAGAGACACGTTTCCTTTAATCCTCCTCCTCACTTCAAACACATATCCCATCATTCTTACCACTTTCTGAAGCAGCTCTGGAAGTGCTCTTTTGTGAGTGTCTTTAGTTGCTCTGTCATGGCTGCCTTCATGGCCTGAATTGATTCAAAACATTTGTCTTTCACGGTCATTTTGACTTTGAGGAAGAGTCAGAAGTCTCCTGGTGCCAGATCTGTAAGGTGAATGGGGACAGGGTAATATTTTGACAGAAATTATTATAAATATTTTGAATTAATTCTAGTAATTGAGGTAACCATGAAAAGACTTTTTTTTTTTTTTTGAGACAGACTCTTGCTATATAGTTCAGGCTGGACTTGAACTCACTATGTAGCCCAGGCAGGCCTCAAATTTGTGGCAATTCTCCTGCCTCAGCCTCCCGAATGCTGGGATTACAGGCAGGTGCCACCATGGCTGGTGAAAAGAGAGGACTTCCAGAACTGCTTCAGAAAGGAGCAGGAATGATGGGGTAAGTGTGTTGATAGCAAGCGGAAGGACTTTGAGGAAGATTAATGGCAATATGTCTTTTATTATAATAAAATTTTTAAATTGAAATATTCATGGTGTTTTGTGATAAAACCGCACATGAAGGACAGTGGTGTGATGTTCTGATATGAGAAGTGTGAAATGATTAAATCAAGCTAATTAACAGACGTATCACCTCCCTTCCAAAGTATTTTTTATCTAATTTTTTGTTTTTGTTTTTGTTTGGTACTGGGGATCGCACTCAGGACCTTGGGCTTGCAAGGCAAGTAGTGGAACCACTGAGCTAAATCTCTGGCCCTCCAAACTATTTTTTGTGGTGAGGCATTTGATGAACTATATTGAAACAAATCCTGCAAAGTATTGTTTCCCCTTCATACATCAATACACATCTCTAAAATTGCAGTAACTTGTGTTCACAACTATAATGTCATTATCACACCTATAATTAACCTGATAATTAACAGCCACTTGTTGGCATCACTTAATACCTATATTATCAACAAAAATTTCCTGATTGGCTGAAAAAAAATTTTTTTTGAGCCAAGGTCTCTCTATATAGTTGAGGCTGGCCTTGAACTCACTAGTCCAGGCTGGCCTCAAACTCCTGGTGATCCTCCTGCCTCAGCCTGTTGAGTGCCTTGATTACAGGTGTGTACCACCATGCTTGGCTCTGCCTTTCCCTCTGACTGGGGATTCATCACCTCAAAATCCCTACAGTAGCTGCTTATCCTAAAGCATCATTAGGAGAATCTGAATGTTCCCCCAGGTCTCCTGTGTGTGGCAGGTGATTGGATCATGGGGCGCTGTACTTATCAGCGGATTCCTGCATTGATGCGTTCATGGCTCGCTATGCTGTCAGGAGGTAACGCCTGCTTAGCAGTGGTTACCGTGGTGTAACCCAGAAGGGTACATTCTTGTGCCCTTCTCTCTCTGTTTCCTGGCTGCTGTGGGTTGGAAAAAAAAAATGGCAAAATGAGCCGGGCATGGTGATGCACCCCTGTAATCCCAGCACTCAGGAGGCTGAGACAGGAGAATCACCTAAGGCTCAGGGCTAGCCTGGGGTACAAAGGGAGACCCTGTCTCAAAGATAAATAAATAGGCTGGCGATTTAGCTCAGTGGTTTCACCGTCTGCTGCGCAAGCGCAAGGACGGAGTTCGATCCCCCATACCAAATAAATAAAGAAAGAAAGAAAGAAAGAAAGAAAGAAAGAAAGAAAGAAAGCTACAGGGCCCCTCCCTTATGACCTCATCCAATCCTGCTGGAGGCCCCCCAAAGGCCCCAACTTCAAATACCATTAACAAAGGATTGGGGAATTAAGTTCTTGGGGATGCACGCCATCCTAGTCATCCACATTTCTGTCCACTCTGGTTATAAAGTGGGGTTCACAAGGTCTTCTGTTTCTGTGAAGCGAGGTACCATGGTAGCATGACTCAGGGTTTCTGCAGTGAGAAAGCGGTTTCCTCACCACACCTGGTTTGTGATAAAGGACATGACTCAGGGACAGCACATAGGGAAGAAAGCCTGAGGCAAATCAGGGGACCGTGCGTCATGTGTCCTTTCCTGGCCACCGTTCTCCCAGCATCTTCGTGAGCTCACGAACGCACAAGCACTCCGGAGTCCCATCCCTTAGGATTGTTTTGGTTTGCTTGTTTGACAGTCTTGGAGTTTGAACTCAGAGCCTTGACACTGAGTTCCAGTCTCAGCCCTTTATTTTATTCATTTTTAAGCAAAACATTTACTGGTACATTTTAGATATACACAGGATCATAGTCATCATAGGGAATTTGTGCCTGTACATGACATATCTGGCTTCTTTCCCCCCCATCCCCCGTGACCCCTCTTCCCCTCCTTGTATACAAACGCTTTGTTTCCATTTCCCCCTTCTATTCTTTTTTCCCTCGTCCCTCCCTTGTTTCCCTTCTCATTTGAACATTCCGATGTCTGTTATACATTTTGGTCCTTATTTCCCACCCAGTTTCTCACGCCAGAGAAACAATGCAGGATTTAACCACGTGTGATAGATTTATTTCGCTTAAGAGTATGGCTGGGGATTTAGCTCAGTGGTGCCGCACTTGCCTGGAAAGTGCAAGGTCCTGAGTTTGATCCCTGGTACAAAAAAAAAAAAAAAGAAAAAGTATGCTCTCAAGGTGCATCCATTAAGCTAGAAATGTCTCAAGCTCATCCTTCTTTACGGCAGACTAGTACTCTGCTATATAAAAAACCACAGCTTCTTTATCTATTCATCAATTGTTGGACGTTTGGGCTGTTTCCAAGCTTTAGGTATTACAAACTGTGCCGCTATAAACATGGGTGCAGATGGGCTGGGGACTTAGCTCAGTGGTTCCACCGCCTGCCTCGCAAGCTTAAGGACCCGAGTTTGATCCCCAGTACCAAAAAAAAAGAAAAAAGAAAAAGAAAACATGGGTGGACATATATCACTGTGGTATGATTCTTTTAATTCTTTGGGGAAGATACCCAGTAGGGGAATAGCTGGGTCAAATGGAACCTCTAAATTTAGCTTTTTTTTTTGGTATCAGGGATTGAACTCAGGTCCTTCCGCTTGGGAGGCAGGCAGTGGAACCACTGATCTAAATCTCCGGCCCTAATTTAACTTTTTGAGGAATCTCCACGCTGATTTCCACACTGGTCACACCAGTCTACACTCCCAACCATAGAGAAGGGTTCCTTTTCCCCCACAGCCTCTCCAGCATTTGTTGTTGGTTGACTTTTTGTTAACAGCCTTTCTTTCAGGAGTGAGATGGAATCTAAACTTTTATTTTGAGACAAGGTCTCTCTAAGTCACCAAATTGCCCAGGCTGGACGTGAACTTGTGACCCTCCTGCCTTAGCCTCCCAGAGTGCTGGGGTGACAGGTGTGCGCCACCATGGCTGTCATCACTTAAGGGTTTTATGGAGGTCTCATCACAAGGAAACCATTGATTCACTGATTGGCTTACTGTGCTGTCCCTCTGTCCCCCAAGAGGTGGCAGGGGAGGTGGGGATGGGAGGGGGGATGGCTGGCCCTAAAGTCTTCCTGGTGACCAGCTCCCTCCTAAGCTCTCCAGGGCCCCCTATTCACAATCATCATCTCAGTGACATGCAAAAGATGTCAGGGCTTTAGGAGCTGTGTGCCAGGAACCACTGGGGACAAAAGCCAAATATTTATTTAAAAATTTTTTTTGAGCCTCTCACTATGTATTCCAGACTGGCCAGGAGTAGCTATTATTGCAGCTACTCAGGAGGCTGAGGCAGTGGGACTGCAAGTTCAAGACCAACCTGGGCAACTTAGCGAGATCTTGTCTCCAAATAAAAATTAAAAAAGGACTAGGGGGCCGGGGATTTAGCTCAATTGTTCTACCACCTGCTTCGCAAGCACAAGGTCCAGAGTTTGATCCCCGGTACCAAAAACAAAACAAAACAAAAAAACCCATGGACTCGAGTAGGCCAAGCAAGTGCTCTGCTACTGCACTGCACCCCAAGCCCTTTCAAGGTTTTTATTTTGAGACTGTCTCTTGAAGTTGCCCGGGGCTGCCTCAAGCTCTTGATCCTCCTGTCTCAGCCTTCTGAGGTGAGATGGTAGCTGTGCAGAGCCATGGTGAGGGCCAGTACAGCTAGGGTCAGCCTCGGGCTTCCTGAGGGGCCGCAGCAGACCTTCTACCGCCCTGTGAACAACACCCCCTTTCTTTTTGAAGCAAAACATACAATGGTATTTTAGAATTACATAATGATCACTTTCATCGTAGGGAATTTGTACCTGTACATGATATCTCTTGCTGCTGCTTCTTTTCCCGTTCTCCTCTCTTCCTTCAATCCCTCTTCCCCTCCTTATATACAAAAGCTTTGTTTCCATTTTTCCTTCTATTCTTTTTTCTTGTCCCTTCTTTCCTTTCTCCCTCCCTCCTCCCTTACTCCCCTTCCCATTTGAACACTTTCTTCCCATTTCCCAGTATCTATTATACATTTTAGTCCTTATTTCCACTTTCAGTTTCCGACACCAGAGAAACAGTGCGGTATTTAAACATGTGTGATCGATTTCACTTAAGAGTATGGTCTCCAGGTCCATCCATTGAGCTAGAAATGTCTCAAGCTCATCCTTCTTTATGGCAGAGTAGTACTCCATTGTATAAAAACCACATCTTTATCCACTCGTTGGTTGCTGGGCATTCGGAACAGCCCCTTTCCTGGAAGCTGCCATTCACTACAGGAAATAAAAGAACAACTGCACTTTGGCATAACTTCTTTATTTTTTCTTATGTGGAGAAAATGCACGTTTTTCCCTATGGATATCAAGGAATTGCGTATGTAGCACCTCACGGAGGGTGTACACGGCCCGCTGTGGTCAGAGTAGTGTGTCTCAGAATCGCTAGGGGCCGCTACGGAGCAGAATCGTCATTGCAAGACCAGGACTGGATTTTATCCTTTACTTGCTTTTCTAAGCAGAGGAAGAAATGGTCCTGGGGGGGAGGGGCCGGGCGCTAAGGCACAGGTGCGCGCTCTTCCGCGGGAGCTTTTCCAGGGCCTGGTGATTTCCATCTATGAACTTAACCCTCCCTCCCCCTCAGCGACCTCCGAGGACCCCCGTTTTAGTTCCCTAGTGACCATCATGAGGGGAGCCTCCCTCTCTAATCACACCATGGGAAACCTGATTTATTTTTAGAAGAAACAAACATGGGCCGGGGATTTAGCTCAGTGGTTCGGCCCCCTGCCTCGCAAGCGCAAGGTCCTGAGTTCAATCCCTGGTACAAAGAAAAAAAGAAGAAACAAACACAATTTTTCCTATATTATTTCCACTCTTGAGCGAACCTCAAAGCAGATCTCTCTGCTGCTACTTGAAGCTGAACTCTAGAAGACTTTTTTTTTTTTTTTTAGAGACAGGGTCTGCAAGTGTAGCCCAGGCTGAACTTGAACTCAGGGCAATCTTCCTGCCTCAGCCTCCCAAGTGCTGGGAATTACAGGTGTGTGGCACCATGCCGGGTAATCATTCAATTTCTGGGTGTGCAAAAATCTCGCTGTAAAGTTCTACGGGCAGCTCCTGGTGTGGGGTACACGGAGCTCCCTAGAAATAAATGTGAACTTAAACGAGCCTTTAGCACTCAGATACCCCTGGGGGAGAGAGGCACAAAGGCTACAGGAAGTCACTTTGGCAACAGGAACTTGGGGGATGGAGTCGGGGGAGCTGGGGACACAAGCCATCTCCTCAGACCGTCGGCACAGTGCGGTCCTGTTAGGGGGTTCTGGTTGGTGTTGAGGGCCAGAAGCAGGTGCCATGCCACCAGAAGTGGGCTTGGGTGTGCTCTGGACCAGGGTCCCAGGACTCCCTGACACTGCTCACAGCCCATCCCGCATTAGCACGAGGACCTGCCTCTCCTCGGCTGCATCCACAGAATGCAGGTGACAAAAGCAAGCTGCATAACCCGCCCTCTCACCACCCCGCCTGACCCCCGCAGAGGCCCTCAGAGGCGACTTCTCCGTTAGCATGAATGTCACAGCCCTGGACCCAAGGATGCCACAGCTCCGGAAACGGACACCGGATCCTCCAGTTGAAGAAGCCTGAGTCCTGACATCAGAAAGTCACAGGCAGCCCTGGAGTGGCAGTGTTCACCCAGATTCCCAGCTACCAGGGAGGCTGAGGTGGGAGGATCACAAGTTTGAGGCCAGCCTAACAACTTAACAACACCTCCTGTCAAAATTAAAAAGGAGCAGGGAATGGAGCTCAGAGGTAGAGGACCGGCTTAGCCTGGATGAGGCGATGGGCTCCATCCCCAGGACCACACAGACGAGGAAGGAAGGAAGGAAGGAAAAAAGGAAGAAAGTCCTAGGCAAGCATGGGCGGTGGGAATATTGCTCAAGTTCCTTTTCGAGCAGGATGTGAGATTTGGAAAGATGTTGCTTAAAATACAACCAGCCAGATGGTGCCTGGGCGGGAGGGTCTGGGCTCCGGCTCTGAGGTTAACGCCAGGCAAAAAGGAAACACTAAGGTGCAGCTGATTCCCGGCCTCCCCGAAATACCCCAAAGTCCAGTATTCAATCCAGGATCAACCCAAGCATGAGGGGTCAGGAATGATGTGGACGGCTTGAAGCATGGAAGGCACTTTTGGAGTTTCTGTGCCAGGGGCAGCTGAACTTCCTGTCCCTTCTTTTGGAGACAATGTCTTGCTATGTCGCCCAGGCTGCCCTGGAACTCTCAGCAATCCTCCTGCCTCAGTCTCCTGAGTGCTGGAATGACAGGTGTGCACCACTACACCCAGGTCCCCATCCCTTCTATAACAGGAAAATGGGCTTTAGTATTCAATCTGCCAGCCAGAGGGAGGGGTCTGTGGGGCCTTGAATCGTGATCTCATGCTAAAGCCTTGGCATTTGGGGGGTCACATGGAAGGCGCAAGGCTAAGCTGGGGGTCCTGAGAAAGAGAGGCTGCCTCTGCCTCTTCAGAGAGAACCTGCATCATGACACTTTCCGCAGACTCCTACACACCAGGCAATGCCCAGCACAGAATGTCCCCAGAAAGTGTTTCTATCCTAGAAGGCACTATAGAGGCCTCTTTCCCAGGCATGGTGGGACATGCTCCAGCAGCCACCCCACTAAAAGGCCTTGGAAAGCAGCAAGCTTGTGTATGACAATGTCCCCAGGCTGCTGCCTGCAATGCTGAGCCGAGCCCCTGGGGTTAAGCATGGTGGTGACACAGGAAGTCAGCCATTCCAGGCTGGGGAGTAGTAGATGGGAGAGAAGAAGGGGCCCTGAGCTTGGGAACAGCTCTTGTGGCTCATGCCTGGGTCACAGTCCCTGAGGCGGCAGATGAGGCAGGTGGGGGCCAAGGCTGCCCCTAACAGCCACAGCTGCTGGGCTGGGGTGGCACAGGGTCCCCTAGGGCTGGGCCTTTCCCATTGCTGCCTGGGCTGGAGCTGGCTTCCAAGGATTCGTTCATCTTCTCGCAGATGACATCCACCAGGCGCTCAAACACCTGCTTCACGTTGATGTTCTCCTTGGCACTGGCCTCAAAGAACTCGAACCCTGGAGGGAGACAAGGTAGGAATACGTGTGAGACCCCTGGGCCAGGGTCCAGGCCGTGGCATCCCTCACATTTGGGTTCCCCAGTCTGCCCTTTATACTGCTGTGCAACCTGGGCTGAGTGTCTTAGCCTCTCTGAACTTCAGTCTGCTCATCTGTAAAATGGGAACAGTGGTGTTGGTGTGACTGATGCTGATAAAGATCTGCAGCGGCAGCCCTGGTCTGGAGAATCTCAAGAATCTCTGTCACAACTCGGTGGCTACAAGTGTCCAGGTAGCAGTTTGTAGCCAGGTACGGTGGCACCAGCCTGTAGTTCCAGCTACTCAGGAGGCTGAGGCAGGAGAATTGCTAGAGCCTGTGTATTGAAGTCCTGCCTCGGCAACATAGCAAGACCCCATCTCAAAAAAAAGAAAGAAAGAAAGAAAGAAAGAAAGAAAGAAAGAAAACAAAAGAAAAAGAAAAGGGAAAGAGGATGATTGTAGATTTCAGCTGAAAGATCAGCAAATTTTCCCTGCAAACGGCCAAATAATGAAGACTTTAGGCTCTGTGGCCCATACAGTCTTATTTATTTATTTATTTATTTATTTATTTATTTATTTATTTATTGGTACCAGGGATCAAACTGGGGTCCTTGTGCTTGTGAGGCAGGCGGCGGAACCACTGAGCTAAATCCCTGGCCCTATTTTTAATTTTTATTTTTTGGATGAAACCTTTTTTTTTTTGGTACTGGGGATTGAACTCAGGACTTTGGGCTTTCGAGGCAGGCGGTGGAACCACTGAGCTAAATCCCCGGCACACATAGTCTGTTTTAACTACAAGGCCCTGCTAATGCAGCACAGACATTGCCACAAACAGTACATAAATGGGTTTGTGTGTGGCTGTGTCCCAGGGAAACTTCACTTACGCACAGAAATTTGGGAGGCTGAGGCAGGAGGATTGCTGAGTTCGAGGCCAGACTGAACTAACTACAGAGTGAGACCCCCATCTCAAATAACCAAAAAAAACCCCAAAAACTTCTGAAATAGAGAAGGTGGCACACCCGTGGATATATTTCTGGACAGATCCTCAAAGGATTGATAATGGTTGTTGGACCTGGAACTTGAGGATAGGAATAAGATTTGATTGTGAGAAACCCATGTCCTGCAGCCCAGGTTTCGAACTAACCAAGGTCATTGGCGAGTCTCCAGCCGTCCTCCGTAGGCACAACCCGCTCGTCCTCCAGGTCACATTTGTTTCCCACCAGGATGACCTGAGCATTGTCCCAGGAGTAGGTCTTGATTTGTGTGGCCCTGTGCAGTTGTGGGTCATGAGCAAGGGCAGTAGTGGGTCAGGGGGAGAGGGCAAAGGTCAGATGTCAGGGTTCAGGAGTCAGGAAGACTCACCAGTCCTGCACGGCGGCAAAGGACTCCTGGTTGGAGATGTCATACATGAGCAGGAAGCCCATGGCTCCGCGGTAGTAGGCTGTGGTGATGGTCCTGTAGCGCTCCTGGCCTGCCGTGTCCTGCCAAACAGCAGCTGTTAGGCAGCCGGAAGCCATGCTGCTGCTGATACAAGGATCCAAGCCCTCCCTCGGGCCGTGATGGACACAGTGCCCTGCTCACAGCCCAGTCTGATGGGGAAGGCACCAACCTGTTTTCATGGCCTCCGGGGTCACTAGCAATCCAAATGCACCTGGGGTAGGGACCCCGCCCACCACCCTAAGCCCCAGCCCTTGCGACTCCCAGACCCAGGCCCGATGCCCGGCCCACCCAGATCTGCAGCTTGATCCTCTTGTCGTGGCGGTAGACGGTCTTGACCTTGAAGTCGATGCCCACAGTGCTGACAAAGGCGGGGGTGAAGGAGTCGTCAGCGTATCGGAAGAGGAAAGATGTCTTGCCCACGCTGCTGTTGCCAATCAGCAGGAGCTTGAACATGTAGTCGAAATTCTGGTCAGCGGCATCCCGAGGGCCCGCAGTGGGGTCTCCGGCTGATGCCATCTTGCCAGGGACCTCGGGGAGCTGGGGAAGACAGAAGCCCTGCAGGGGGAACCGAATACTCTTAAGGGCCCCAATGGATCCACTTGGCCTGGGTTCAAATCCCGGCTCTGCCAGTTGGAGGCCAAGGAACCCTGGCTGAACACCCTCTTTTGGAAAACGGGATGTTTGTCATAATCCCAACCTGAAAAACCACATGATTGGGAGCCTAAAATGAGTTTCTTTAGTCATTCAACAAACATGTACTGAGTGCAGTTCTGTGCCAGGCCCTGCTCACCGCAGTGACATAGCTGCAAATAAGACAGGACAAAACCCACCCTGGGGCATCACATGCCTTCCAGTGGGAGGTTATTAATTCACTTAATGGGCATAAAACAGTGCCAGGGATATAGCTGACACTCAATTCCTGCTTAATCTTCATGCAAAAGTGAAACTGAGCTTTTTGTTTGCTTGTTTGTTTGTTTTTGAGATGGGGTCTCACTAGGGAGCCCAGGCTGGCCTCAAACTCACAGCGATCCTCCTGCTTCAGCCTCCTGAGTGCTGGGATTACAAGTAGCCACCATCATGCCCAGCTTGGAGGGGGCTCCTGTTTTGAACCCCAAAGCTCTGGCAAAGGGCTCAAATACGGGGCCGGGGTGTGTGTGTGAGGGGGACAGGCATCTCTAGCGGCCACCAAGGAAGTCTTCGGAGGCCAAATGGACTTTGCCCCCGGGTGAGCAGCTGGTGCAGCCCAGGTGTGAGCTGGCGCAGGGGGACCCTGGCAGCTGCTGCAGCACCCTCAGGCCTGAGTGTTGACTTTGGCGGGTGCCCGCCCTGCCCCCACCCCAGCCCAGCTTAGCCTTTTCCCCCTCCCCAGGGCCAGGGGGGCTCTGCGGACACGGCCCCGAGTTTAGAGCCCTGCTCTCCGCGCCAGTGGGAACCTGCGGGTTCTGTTTGTCCAAGGGGCAGGGAGGCAGGAGCCAGAGTCCTCGGATCCAAGGAAATGATCGCAGCCACCTGATCACCACCAGGCCCACACTGCGACCACAGTTTCCCACTCCTGGTCCTGCTGCCTCCCAGGGCCCCAGGCGCCCCCTCGACCCTCATCCCCTCCGCAGGCCTCAGTCTCCCTGGCCGTCGCTGCCTGGACAGCACAGAACGGCCTGCACCGACACAGAGCAAGCTCAGGCCAAGCCGTTTCTCAATCGCCTTTGAGGCTTTTTTTTTTTTTTTCCATTTTAAACGAGGACCCAATGGGCCCCACCCGTGTTCCGGGAGAACGAGTTTGAGGAGGGGCAGCGGTGACGCCCGCTGGGCAGGGCCACCAGGCTGGGGTCCCCGCCCACCCCACAGCACCTCTTCGGGTCGCAGCGCCCCCTCCTCCGGTCCGACCCTCTGCCGACCCTCCTCACGCAGGCCAGGCTGCCAGGGTCCTGCGGGCGCGATCTGTCCCCGTTCACTGCTCTGGGGCCCCCCAGGGGTGCAAGGGCGCTCAGCCTCCTCCCCCATCACCATATGGTCCATCGTGGGGCCCCATCTGGGCACCTGTCCGGCCCGCGCCCCACTCCCGCGGCTCGAGGAGCCCAGCTGGGAGCGGGCGAGGAAGGGGCGCCGCGCAGCCCCCCTCTGCTCCTCAGACCGCCTTCCCGCACCCCGACTTCCTTCCCCAGCCCCCACGCTCGGTGGACGGACCTGCTGGAACGCGCAGGCGCCGAGCGAGGTGCGCTCCCGCCCGGGGTCACGAGGCGACAGGGCGCTGCCCGCGGGAATCCGGCTCCGAACTCACTGCCTCCGCCACGACCCCCGCCCCGCAGCCCCGCAGCCGCGGCCCGTCTCCAGCAGCCACCCGGATCCCGCGCGGGCTCCGCCCAGGCGGAGGGGCGGGGCCACCGGTGGGCGGGGGATAGAGGGCGGGGTTTGTCGATAACGGGCGGGAGGGGCGGGAAGCGGTCCGGACGCCCAGAGGCAGCCCGGCCCAAGCAGCAACAGCTCCTTCTTCCTGGCGCTTGCTTTCTTTCTCTTTCTTCTTTTTTCTTCCTTCCTTTCTCGCTCCTCTCTCTCTCTTTCTTGTTTCTTTTTTGCAGTGCTTGGAATGAAACCCAGGGCCTCAAGAATGCTATCCACAAGGTCAGGGGAGCAGCATCACCAGCAAGAGTTCCTATTACCGTATGTGTACAGCAGTTAAGAGCATAGATTCTACCTTGGCATTGGTAGTGCATACCTGTAACACACTTTGGGAGGCTGAAGCAGGAGAATCGCCTTGAGTTCAAGGTCAGCGTGCACTCCACAGCAAGCCTGTGTCTCATTTAAAAAAAAAAAAGGCTCAGATTCCAGAGCCAGTTTTGAATCCTAGATCTATCACTTTGTAGTTTTGTGACTTTGGACGTTACTTAACCGCTCTGGGACTGTTTCCACATCTGTCCCAAAGCAACAGGTCCCCCTCATAGGGTTGGTGAGGATGCAGCTCTGAGTCTGTGCGATGCCAGGCTCAAAAGTGGGCTAAACACCTTTGTTCAATACTCTTTTTCTTTTTTCTTTTTTTTTGGCACCGGGGATCGAACTCGGGTCCTTGCACTTGCACAGCAGGCGGCAAAACCACTGAGCCAAATCCCCGGCCCTGCTCAGTACTCTTAAGGGCGCTTAGTTAAGAGCTCTTTTCACAGTAATTTCAGCACTCGGGAGACTGAGGCAAGAGGATCACTATGAGCCAGCCTGAACTACATAGAGAGACCCTGTCTCTAAAAATCCATGACAACAATAACAATGATGATAATGATAGAAAAGAAAATAATAATACACAGTACTGCAATGGTCAACACCATGCCTGGCATAAAGAAGGTGCTGAATAAATGAGCAATATATATTTTTTCAGTACAGGGGATCAAACTCAGGACCTTGCGCTTGCAAGGCAGGCAGGGCGCCACTGAGCTACATCCCCGGCTCTATGATAGGAGGCTTAGGGGCTACAACCACTAACGCTAATCATGACACCACAGGAATGGAGAAATTGAGGCTCTCAGCATTACCCTTGCACACGCACACGCACACACACACACACACACATCCCACCCCTTCTCAGGTAGGGAGAAACAGCTGCAGCAGCCATTTCCAAGGAAGCCTTTATTGATGTGCAGGGCCCTTGCTAGAGGCTTCGGAGGCCCAGGGCCAGGCCGGCGAGGCAGAGACCATTGCTCAGGACACAGCCCAGGTTGCAGATTGAGGAGAGGCCATGGTAGTGGAAGAAGTTCTGGCGGAGAGCACTGTACTTCGGGTCCTTGTCCCGCAGCTGGCGGTAGGGGTCGGGGCCCTGGAGGCTGCCTGGCACCTCCCCACCCAGACCCCGTTCCTTCTCCACACTCTGCAGAGCCCACATAGCAGCCGTGGTGCGAGGCTCTAGCCAGCGGGCGTTGATGGCAGTCAGCACGAGGCTCAGAAGCAGGAGGCAGCACTGTGGGGTGGTGGAGGGGAATTCAGCAGCGATCCTCCAGCCTCAGCCTCCAAGTGCTGGGATGACAGGCGTGGGCCACCACGCAGGGCCAGAGATTATTCCTGAAATACCTATCTTACCTCACTGCCCACATCTGAGGAATACAGGGGCCAGAGGGAGAGCAAGGTAGAGAAATCCCAGACACAGAGATGGTTCCTTGCCTTGTAGCTGGGAAAATGTGTGGGTAGGGAAGAGAACCCTAAATTCCCAGTCAGGCTGTTTTTTAAACAATGAGCTGGGGTCAGAGCTCCAGCATAGCTGAGTCACTACAGCCTGGCAGCAGGCCCAGCCATGGGAAGGAGAGGGATTAGCAGCCAATGGAGAGATATCAGGAGATAGACAGGGCTGCTGGGGACAGTTGTGCAGGCTGTGCACTGCTCAAGGATACCCAATCCCCAGCTTTGTCTCCACCAGGAAGAGGGGCACTCATTTTTCAGCACAAAGATACCACCGCTGGTGCTCACTGGGGTCTTGGAAACAAGTCTCCAGAGGAGAGTAGCACTCCAGTTCACATACCTGGCTGGCCTCCCAGAATGTAAGCTGAACCCAGGCACACTGGGAAACTGCGATGCAGAGGTTGCTAAAGGCACAGGCCATAGAGATGTGGAAGTAGAAAGGGAAGAGTTTGCTTTGCACTAGGCCGAAGGTGTGCCGGGGAAGGTTTCGGAAAAGCAGGAAGCCTATGACACAGGGGACCGTGCAACTGTTAGGACTTGTCCAGGTCCCCCTCCCATTTCTGTCCCCACCCTGGAAGGCCAGGCCAAGGGTCCCTACCTGAGGCGAAGGTCACCCACATTTGCATGCCCCAGGCACCAGACAGGACCAGCAGATGGACCACCTTCACCAGGCCTCCTGGGTCTCTGCCTTCCTCCATGGCTGCGCCCTGCGGGGAGGGATCAGGCAATCTGGGCTCTACCTTTGCCCTGTGAGTCCTCTCAGTCCAGGGACCCGGTCGCTATCGATCCTTGAGAGACCCAGGAAAAACAGCCCAAGGCTGGGAGTGGGAGACATCCCGACCCCAACCCACCAGGTGTCAGCGCCCAGGACCTCGAGCTCTGTGGACTCCAAAGTCCAAGCCACCTCGGAGACCCCCCCCCCCCAATTTCAGCCCCAGCCCTCCATTTCGCAGCCCTAGTGATTGATCTTCAGAGACCGCTCACCCGTGATCCCCAAATATCGCCCTAAGGATCCAGCTCTAACGGCCGAGACCCCCACCTCACCACACGACCCATGACGACCCCAAAACTCCTTCCAGTCACGGGAAACCTCAAATCTCATCCCTAGGACACAGAGGCCCCGTTGGGAACCCGGAACTCAACCCGGAGCACCCAGAATCGGTTACTACTGGCTCTGGCACCAGACCTCAAGCGGCAGACGGCTGAGTCCTGTACCTCACTTCCACGCTCGCGAGTCGAACGCGAACCTCCGGGGCCTCTAGTCTTGGGTCAGCTCAAACCGACATTTCGTCCCGCCTCCCCCCTAGAGGCTGGGACCAATCGGGATAGCACATCTGTGGCCTCTTGTCCCGCCCTCTTAGATATTGACTAATAGGCTAGCAGGCCCCAGCCTGAAATCCCGCCTCCTCGTCAAGCTTTTATCCAACTAAACAGCCTCTAGCAAAGCACCAATGAAACCGTCCCATCCAACAAGAGGGCGGGGATAAAACGTCTGCCACACCCCTCTCTGTGACTGCCTTCAGTGTCTGTGCTTTAATGTGATGGAGTCCCAACGGGATCAAATTTCAGCTTCATAGCTAGAGACTAACTTCGCGGTCCCGCATGGGAGAGCAAGAACAGGTGCTATGTGGCAGGTGGGAGTAGGAGGGGGTCGGGAGTCTGGCGGGCGCCGGGTTCATGGCCCGGGGGCGGAGCTTAGTCTGATGGTACCGCCCCCTCCCGAAAGAATTCTCCCAGGAGAGGCAGCCGAAGCATCAGTGGCCAAGACCGTAGTGGGAGACAGGATACAGGCTTGGGGACCTGCCTTCAGTTGACACTCCAAAACGCTTTTACCTTTTCCTTCTCCAAGCCTCTAAGGGCTCCCATGGTCCCCAGCCTTTCAGCATGATACTCAAGAACAAACACTGGCCGGGTGTGGTGATGCATGTCTATAATCCCAGCACTCTGGAGGCTGAGGCAGGAGGATCTCTGTGAGTTCGAGGCCAGCCTGGGCTACATAAGGAGTTGAAGGCCAGCCTGGACTACAGAGAGAGATACTGTCTCAGGAAAAAAAAAGATTAAGAAAGATTTTACAGAGAACATGCTGGGTAGGGTTTTGAAGGGTATATGAGTCCTCTAGGGAGACTGAGTCAGGGGAAGAACACCCAGTCAGCGGGCCCAGCAATAGCAACAGAAAAGTCTAGAAGGTTTGGAGGACCTGGATGAGTGTGACCCAGTACAAGGATCCCTTCACCTGGAAGTTTTTCTGGCAAACCTGCCCTGAGTCAAGGTTTTGCTAAGTTCCCCAGACTGGGCTCAAACTTGCAATCCTCCTTCCTCAGCCTCCTAGAGCACTCTGCAAGGGCCTCATTTATTTCTGTGGTATCTTCTTGGTCCTTCTCACTGTCCAACTCAACCAGGGGTCTGATGTCATCCCTTATCCAGCCCCAGCTCCTGCCACCACAGAGAAGCTGAGCAGTCAAGGTGGAGGCCTCTGGAGGGTTTGGGGAGAATCTGGGAGTGCTGGAACACAGGGCTGGCCTCAAAGCAGCCCCCATCTGCCCTCTTCACAGCGACTCCCTTTTGACCGGCCTGCCCCGGGACCCTTACTACTTGATACCCTGTCGCTCTTTCCCTCCCTTGCCCTCCAGCATGTGTTCATCGGATGACAGCAGGACATGTGACAAGTACCAAGGTCTGACATGGAGCCGCCCTGGGGCTGGAGGGCTGGGAGGGGCTGGGATGCAGGACCTGCTCTGGGCTGTCCCTCACCGCTAGGGTCTCCCTCAGACAAGGCTTTGGACTGCCTGACTCATTGGTCCAGGACCCCACAGCCTGAGACTGGAGCAGCCCCCTGTTTGGAAAGCAGTATGAGGAGCTGGGACTGAAAGCTGGAGGTTGGCTCCGGGCTGCAGGTGCACATGGCTCCCTCTTTTGCCGACCTGGACCTCCAGAAGGAGGCCCATCAGGACCACAACCTCCTGAAGTGGCACTGTGACACAGCCAAGGTCACCTCCATCTAGGAAACCCCTTCCATCCAGACAACCACTGCCATCCATCATTGTGGGGCTTAGGGAAGGGACAGTAGGATGGGGCAACTGTCAACCAATGTCACACTGTGTGCCTTCAGTACCTAGAACAGTGGCCTGTGGGATCTCCCCTGTGGAAGGGAGGAATGGAAGAAATGCGCAGTTGTGTCTTTGCTTTGTTTGAGGCAGGGTCTCACTACGTAGCCCAGGCTGGGCTTGAGCTTACAGCAGTCTTCCTGCCTCAGCCTCCTGAGTGCTGAGACTACAGGTGTGGGCCACTGCGGCTGGTTTCAATGGGTCTTTTCCATGGTGGCCTCTGGGTGTGACTCCACTGTATGCATGAGTGGCTGCGCTTGTGTCTGAGGTGCGTGTGGCCTTGTGGGTTAGTGTGCGTGGCTGTTTCTTTGTGGCTCAGGTTCCAGTTTGGCCACTGTGGGCCCAGTGCTGTGATGTCCACAGTAGACATCATTTGCCCCTAAAGCGAGAGACAGGGCTGGCATCTGCCATCAGGGGCAACCCACAGGCCCACAAGCATGGGGCGTGTACTGAAGTGGACTTCTGAGCATGCGCAGGCCATGCGAGGCGTGGGGTGCATGAGTGGACCAGAGGCAGCTTTGCCTGCACTCATGGCTTGGGACACGCCGAACTTTTGTCCAATCCTCTGATCTGGGTCACTGTGAGCACCGCAGGGGCAAACTTCTACTCCCCTCTTGTCCTCGTTCCCTAGAAACCCTCAGAGACCAGGAATCCCACGGCCAAAGGTAGGGGGACCAACGAGGCTGTGCGGGGGGTGGGGGGGCAGCCTAGCTCCCACCTGGCCCTCCGCCCTGGCCTCCATAACCCCATCATTGCCCACTCGCCGTCCCCGCGGGGCTCAGTGGGCCACTGCCTGTCCCCTCTCGGAGCCCTGCTGACCGCCCTCAGGCCAGTCCACCAGGATGATTCCCGACTCGCAGAAGCTCTTGTGGTGTGAACTGGAGTCACTCAGGAGCCAGCTACAAACTCAGACCAAGGTGCAGCACCGTGCTCGGCCCCAGCAGCCTCTGTTCCACTCCCCTCCCCGCTTCCTTCCTTACCGTCCCAGGCCTGGCCTCTTCCACCCAGGCCTTTGAGTTCCTGAACCACTCGGTGACCATGTTGGAGAAGGAAAGCTGCCTGCAACAGATCAAGATCCAGCAGCTTGAAGGTGAGCTCTGGGCGGATGGAAGTCAAGGTCAGGCTGGAAGCTGATGCTGCCAAGGTCATCAGTTTCAGGCCAGGCTCAGAGTTGGGGGAGTCTGAGGTCAAGGTCAAGGTCAGGCCAAGGTTAGGGCAAGCTGAGTTCAAAGCTGCCTCGGGGAGCCACGTGTGGTGTTGCAAATTTGTAATTCCAGCACTCAGGAGGCTGAGGCAGGAAGATCACTGAGAGTTTGAGGTCAGCCTGGGCTACACAGTGAGTTCAAGGCCAGCCTGCACTACATAGCAAGACCCTGTCTCAAAAAAATAACAAAAAGTTGCCCAGGGTTCCATCAGGGTCCCACCTTCTCCGAAGAGGTGCTGAACCCCAAGGGGCGCCAGGGCAAGACCGATGGGCACAAACGGGGCACAGAGCAGGGTCAGCAGGAGCTGTACGGGGCCCTGGCGCAAGGCCTGCGGGGATTGCAAAGGACCCTGCGAGATGGCGAGGAGCTGCGGTGGTTGCACACCACTAGCTGCCTGCAGCTGCTGGCCCAGGAGATCCGGGACAGGTGGGTGCTGGCGGGAGGCCAGGGTGGAGAACAGGAGAGGGCCATGGACGGGTCCAGATCAGAGCCACCTTGGGGGGGATGTGGAAGGCTTGGGGGACAGCAGGAAGGGGTAGGAGGCCTGGGGGAGACAGGCGGCTGTGGAGAGGGTGTGGGGGGACTGGAGGACAGAAGGCAGGGAAGACAGGAGGCTGGGGGTGGGATGGGAAGGAAGCCAGGGGAGCTGGAGGTGGGGGTGCCGGTGGGGGAGGGCCCGGAGGTGGGGCGCTGAAGGCCGGGCAAGGGGTGGCTAGGCTGGAGGCCCTGAGGAGGGGACAGGGCCGGGGAGGGGGGTGGTAGTGGGAGGGGGACAGAGCCTGGGTGGTTGGACAGATGGGGACCCAGGAGCGGAGGAGGCTTGGAATGGGCAGGGGTGGCCTCACAGCCCATCCCCTCAGCAAGAAGTTCCTGTGGGAGGAGCTGGAGCTGGCACGGGAGGAGGTGACCTTCATCTACCAGAAGCTCCGTGAGTGCCCAGACCCCAAAACCCACAGGGGGGCTGTTCTGCCACCCCCGTCCCCCCGAGCCCCATCCCCCCACAGAGGCCCAGGAGGATGAGATCGCAGAGAATCTCTCCAACATCAAGAAGCTGCAGAGAACACAGGTGAAGTGTCGCAAGGTGAGTGACAGAGGTGGGGTAGTGGAGGAAGGGGGACCCTGCAGGAGGTGCGGGTGTGTGGGAGTCTGACTGGAGGCTGGGTTCAACTCCCAGCTCTGCCACTTACGCTGTGTGACCATGGGCAAATCACGTTGCCTCTCTGGCCCTCAGTGCGTTTGTCTGTGTAATGGGTATAATAGCAATGCTCCCTTCCTGATTGGGCAGCTTGCTTAACTGAGGGCTTGAATGCAGCCTGGTGTATAGTAAAGGCTACATACAATGGTTACTGTTCACCATCATCATTCTTGTGGCTGATTTCTCTTCCCACTGGGCCCTGACAAAGATGAAGCAGCAGCAGCAGCAGCAGCAGCAGCAGCAGCAGCAGGGATATGAGGCATCTGCCTGTCCTGAGAGAGAGGAGGCAGTGCTGGGTAGCAATGACTGGAAGGATGACCTCCAGAAAGAACTAAGTGACATAGGGTGATGCCTGGCCCCAGTCTGATCTTGACCCCTGACCCCCGACCCTCATCTCATCTGCTCCACTCCAGCTCCAACTTCTGGAATCTGGACTTTCCTCTCCTCCCAGTACTCGCCCTACAATGGCTCCCCTGGCCTCAGCCCTGCTGCTGTCCCCACCCTGAGCAGTCAGGGGTCCCCTGAGTGGCTCCATCTCTTGGTCTTCCCACAGGTCTGCTGTCCATGGGCTGCAGAATTCCATCGATGGTCTTGCCATGTACTCAGAGGCCCCCTGCAGGACCTCCAGCCTCAGGGGTAAGGAGCTGAGCATCAGCTTCATTTACGGGGGGTTGGGTCCAGAGGTGCTACTGGGGTGGGGGGTCCCACCTTTCCAGTCATATTAAGTAACGTTCTGGGGTTACAATAATGTGTTACTGAAGATTTCATCCAGAGGTCTCTCAAAGTCACATTCAGGGTCCCTCTGATCTTTTTAAAGAGTCAAGGCCATCCTGGGCTACATAGTGAGTTTAGGGCCAGCCTGGACTACCCAGCGAGACCCTGTCTCAAAAAAAAGGTTAATGAGGGTACCCTGAAGTCATCATGTGGGGTCACTTTGGGTCATATTCAAGGGATATAGGAGCCATGATCATGGATCACTGTGGCTTTTTTCTTCAATTTTTATTTTTCATTAGCACACGTTTGCAGTGCATAGTGACTGCATGCCTGTGTGGAGTTGGTGTGTGTACCTAACACATCTGAATTCTTTTTTCATCCCATTCTCCCCTCCCTCCATCTCTTGGTCTCCTTCCCATTTCCTATTATCCTACTTCCCATTACCTGTCTTTTATTTTGTTCTTTATATTTTGGATTTCTCATATAAGAGAAACCATGCGATATATAAACTTGTGTGTCTGATTTACTTCACTTAGCATTATGGTCTCAAAGTGCATCCATCTTCCTACAGATGACTGACTCACGTTTATCCTTCTTTATGGCAGAGTAGTACTCCACCATGTGTGAATAACACACTCTCTTTGTTCACCCATCTATTCGTGGACACATAGGCTGCTTCCAAGATTTAGCTGTTATGAATTGTGCTGCTATAAACCTGGGTATGCATAGATCACTGTGATATAATGTCTTTAACTCTTTCAGGAAGACCCCTAGAAGGGGAATAGCTGGGTTAAATGAGGTTTCTAGTTTTAGTCCTTTGAGGAATCTCCACACTGATTTCCATAATGGTTCCACTGTGGTATAACCTCCAGGGACACCGGGGCCACGTTCTGAGATTACTAAGAGCTTCACATTCAGGATTCCTGCGTGAGCCTCCAGAATTACACCCATCTCTCCCACAGGACACAGGGGACACCGGTGCCTGAGCCCTGGGCTCCCTTCCTGGGACACAGAATCCCACTGGGACCCACCGCCTTTTGGCAAGAGCAGAGCCTTCCCTTCTGGTGGGGTTCCTCGCTGGCCCCCACGACCCTTCCCCTCCAGGCCTGCCCTGCCTGAGCATCTTGGGGTCCCCTGGATCAGGCCAGGCCCTGACCACCTTCTCTCTCCACAGCTTGAAGAGCCGGGGACTGCTCTTCCTGAAGAGCCCTCCAGAGAGAAAATAAACTAGCCGAGACCCTCCTCACCCCGGACTCCTGCTCCTGCTGCTTCCATGCTGGGAACCTCCCCTCACCCCTAAGTTACTCCTGGGAGTCAGGGCAGGTGCAGAGACCCCAGAGATCGTTTGGGTCAGGAGACAGCATGAGGACAAGGTCCAGGGCCAGTCTGTCCAGGAAGGAGTGGCCTGACAGGCTTTTCCACATGGTCCTTTCTGGTGGGGGAGGGTGCCCTGGGGATCTGACTCTGGCTACCAATACCAAGTAGGAAAACTAGGGCCCAGAGGGGAGCCCTCCCTTCCCATCCTAGTGTCCTCCTCGCCCTCCATTCTCCGTTCTCACAGAATCTGTGCTAACTCGCCCCGCCTCCAAGAAAAGAGGCTCCACCCAGGCATGCTAATGAGCGCCCTGAATCCCCGCCCCACTGGTTTATGCAAATAAGGCGCCCAGAGGGCCCGCCCCTTCCCGCCTAGGAGTCTGCGCCGCGCGGCAGGGCCCGGCGGATCTTGTCCCCAGCCCCGCGTCCGCCAGCTGGGCCACTGGTCCGTCGGTCCTGCTGCGCCAGGTCGTCTAGGTGGAGTGGGCTCAGGCAGCGGCGGGGACGGAGAGACGGGGCGGGGGAGGGGCTTGGGGCGCCCCCTCCCCCTCCTGGGGGCGTCCTACCCTCGATCTGCCTGTCCCGGTGGGGACAT
This sequence comes from Heterocephalus glaber, assembly GCF_053883595.1. NCBI lineage: Eukaryota > Metazoa > Chordata > Mammalia > Rodentia > Bathyergidae > Heterocephalus > Heterocephalus glaber. Next base: position 7,851,670 of record NW_028258457.1, on the reverse strand, counting down.
CGGTTCCTGCGATCGGATCTTTTCGGGTACAGCGCGAAGAGGGGGAGGGGAGGCGACCAGCTGGGGCGTCGCATGGGGCTGGGGGAGGGGAGCTTGGCGAGGACCCTGGCCCTGAGGAGCTGAGCAGCGATGGTGAGGATGACTGTGGGTGACTGTGACCGTGTGGCTCCCTCCGGGTGTGTCCACGAGTGTGTGGCTGTCTCCTGCGATTGTCGTCGTGTGGCTGCTGTGGTGGGTATCACGCTCTGCTGTGCGTGTGGTTGTGATGTTGTGGCTTCCTTGGGTTGCCGTGTGACTGCTTTCACAGCGTGGCTGGCGTGGTGTCAGGACGGCTGTGTGCGTTTGACTGTCATGGTGTGGCTGCTGTTGTGTGTTCATTCTGAGGGTGGCTGATTCTGCATGCCGGCATGTGTGCCTTTCTTGTGTGGCTGTGTGTGTGTGTGTGTCACGCTGCATGTATGTGCCCTTGTGTAACCATGTGGCTGTGACTGTGGATGGCACCATGTGTCTCCCATGACTGTCAGCCCAGATGAGAGACTGTTAATGTGTGTGGCTGTCATTGAGTGCTGGTAGCTGGGGGTGTGACTCTGTGACCGGTTCAGTGACTCCCCTTGTGTGAGGTGACTCTGCTGTGACTCAAGTGTGTCGGCAGCCTCGAGTCCGTGGCAGGGTGAGGGTTTGGGGCTGTGCGTTGGGTCTCTGCCTGTATGTTTATGTGGGGGAACATGTTTGATCCGTGTGGGTGTCCATGACAGGCGTTGTGTATGTGTGTGTGAGTGTGGTGGTGAGTGATGTGGGTGTTGGGGACCTGTGTGAATGAGCTGGGCCTGTCTTGTGCACTGCAAGGCAGGTGCCCAGCACAGGATGCCTGGTTATTGTGATGGACGCCATGTCGTGTGTGTGTGTGTGTGTGTGTGTGTGTGTGTGTGGTGTGTGTGGTGTCTGGGATGAAAATCTAGCTAAGTTGCATGCACACGGGCAGCCCCAGCATTGGTGACTCTGGGCATCTGACCCTCCATGTTACCCTACAGAGTAACCTGTGGATGAAGCGCCGAACGCAGAGTGGCTACCCTCTCCTCCCTGGGTCTCAGCTTCCCCACCTGCATGATGGAGGTGACCATCCCCGCCCTGCTGGCTGCCGGCAGCGGCTGTGAATCTGTGGTGGTGGGGGCAGCCTGTAGGAAGCCCTAGGGCACCTTCACAGGTGAGATCCAGGGGAACAATGGGGGTCAGAAGGTGTGACTCTGTTGCCCCTAAAGTGCTGGGGCATGAGGATGCACCAGGGGAGGGTTGAGTTGAGCAAGAGGGGGGAGGCAAGGGGGCTAGAAGGAGGGGGAGGATGGGGAGGAAGCTGGGAGAGAAGGAGGCCCTGGCTATCAGCCCGCACCAGACCCCAGGCCTGAGAGGACAGCGGAGGGGCTGAGGGGAAGGGGTCTCCACCTGGCTGCTGGAATCCCTTGCCAAGGCTGAGGGGGAGGGGTCCTCCTAAGATGCCTGGGTCCCAGTCTCTGTTCTGGCCACAGAGGCAGGGGGCCACTATAGCATCTCTGGAGTCCAGAGGAGGCTGGGCAGGTGGTGTCAGGAAGGGGGTCCCAGCAGGGGCCAACGGGGCAGGACCCGGATTGCAGAGGCATGGCCACAAGGCTCGAGGATGTGGAGCCAGAGTTCCTGGCGGCCACAAGGCTCAGAGATGGGGCCAGGGTCCCTGTGGTCCGCCTGGAGCGCCCACCCCTCTGCGCCTTCACAGGCCCAGCCTTCAACCATGGCGGGAGGGAGACCGCACCTGAAAAGGAGCTTCTCCATCATTCCCTGCTTTGTCTTTGTGGAGGTGAGGACCTCAGGACCCTTCCCAGAGGGGACACACCTGTCTTCCCGACTGCCCAACCCTAGGCCCTCCTCACCAGGCCACCCCTGTACCATTTTCCACCTCCTCCCTGTCACCCCGGGCTCTCCACTGCTGTCCTCTTTCTCTTGAGAAGTGGCTTGGGCTCAGAAGTGTCCTTGTCTGCCCCATCCACCCATACTGAAGGGCTCTAGGTACCTGGGCCTCAGTTTCTCCCATGTCCACCTTTCCTCTCTCTATTCCCTTCCCTTCCTTTCCTTCCTTCTTCTCTCTTCTCTTTTTTGCCTCTTCTCCTGACTTGTATTTCTATCTCCATCTCCCCCAAGTCCTTCTCTAACTTTCCCTCCTACCTCTCTCCCCTCATTGTCTCTCTCACTCCTCTTTGTCTTGGTCTCTGTCCACTTTATTTATTTATTTATTTATTTATTTTTGAGGCAAGGTCTCACTATGAAGTTCAGGCTGACTTCGATCTCACTATGTAGCCCAGGCTAGCCTTGAGCTCATGGCGATCCTCCTGCCTCAGCCTCCCGAGTGCTAGCATGACAGGCAGGCACCACCATGCCCGGGTGGTCTCCGTCTGTCTTCCAGGGTCTCTCTCTCCCTCCATTTCTGTGTCTCTGTCTCCTGGCTTCCACGCCTCTGACCATCTCTTCTCTCTCCCTGTCTGCCTCTTCCTGCCCTGGCTGGGCACAGTCTGTTCTTCTGGGCATTGTGGTCCTGCTTGCTTACCGCCTGGAGTTCACAGACACCTTCCCGGTGCACACCCAGGGCTTCTTCTGCTATGACAGTACCTATGCCAAGCCTTACCCAGGGCCTGAGGCCAGCAGCCGAGCACCTCCTGCCCTCATCTATGCCCTGGTCACTGCTGGGCCCACCCTCACGGTGAGATGGTGGTGGTCGCCTCCCAGGAGGTGGGAAGGGAAGGTGGGGGCTGGTGGCCATCTGGGTTTGAAAGCCAGGAAGTCCCCACCTCGGTGTTGTCCACAGATCCTGCTGGGTGAGTTGGCGCGGGCCTTCTTTCCCACACCACCCTCAGCCAGCCCTGTCGTTGGGGAGAGCACCATTGTATCAGGGGCCTGCTGTCGCTTCAGCCCCCCGCTGCGGAGGCTGGTCCGCTTCCTGGGTGAGCGGCAAGTCTGGGGCCGGCCCTGTGGTGATGGGGGCGGGGCAGGCGTAGAGGTGAAGGGCTACGAACAGCTCAGTCATGTTGAGAATTGCAAGTGGGAAGGAAGAAGTCCTAAAATTGCCATGCTGGGGTCTTCAGGGGGCAGAGGGACCCGGGCTCAGACCAGACATAAGGGAGATTCCAGGGACATTAGAGGTGTCTACCCCACCCAACTGGAGGACGGGGTGTCAACTGGAGGATGGGGACCCCCAAAATGAGACCAGGGCAGTCTCATGGAAAAGGAGGGACATGGTGGTGGCCAAGCAAAATGGTGTATGGGGCAGGGAGATGAGACTCCCAGTCACATTCAGTGGAGCCCTTGTCACACTTGGTCACAGCATGAGGAGCAGAGTTGATCCCAAGTGGTTGCCCCAGGGAGTCCCATCCCTGGCTCATGTGGGGCCACAGGGGGAGAGGGGTCCACTCGGTAAGAGCTGGTGCAGTGGCAGGTATCGGGGCCCCAGAAATGTTATCAGAGTCTTCCCAGGAAGTCCAGACATGGACCCGGTCCTATTGGGCTGGTTGGTGTTGAGGGGTCCCAGCCCAGCTCTAGCTATAGGTTCCTGACATGGGGTAGCCCCAGAGGGATGAGATCAGATGTACCAAAGGGAGCGGAGCCATCATGGTGGTCCCAAAGGAAGGGACACCTTAGCCGAGGGATAACAGGGTCCCAGGTGTGCTTCTATGGTGGTCAAGGAAACAAGTGGCTCAATGGAGCCACAAGGAGGTTCTCAAGAGGAAGGGCTAGAAGCTCCGGGCCCTTGCGGTGACCCCCTCCGTACCCCTCCACCAGGAGTGTACTCCTTCGGCCTCTTCACCACGACCATCTTTGCCAACGCGGGACAGGTGGTGACTGGCAACCCCACGCCACACTTTCTGTCCGTGTGCCGCCCCAACTACACGGCCCTGGGCTGCCCTCCGCCCTCTCCTGACCGGCCAGGGCCGGACCGCTTTGTCACCGACCAGGGCGCCTGCGCGGGGAGCCCCAGCCTGGTGGCCGCCGCACGCCGCGCCTTCCCCTGCAAGGACGCGGCCCTCTGCGCCTACGCGGTCACCTACACGGCGGTGAGCACCCTGGAGAGCTCCTCCTACCTCTGTGAAGCTCCGCCTATGCTGTGGCCCAGCCCAGGGGCGGAGCCTACCCAGCGGGGGGGGGCGCCTCTGACTCCGCCCCCATTCAGCCCACGCCCTTGAGCTTGAGTTTGTCCTGTCTGGCCACGCCCCCTGCCCCCAGCAATGCCACGCCCAAGAGACTATTGACTCCGCTCTTTGGCTCTTTGAGGCTACAGGTCCTGAGTAAGACTGGCTGCCTGAGCGGTGGGTTTTGACTCCGCCCCCCAGAGCCCTGCCCACGCCCCTGACTCTTGACAGCGTTAGGACTTCTAACTGTCCTCTGCTTTTGCTTTGACTCTGTTGCTTTGACTCCTTTTTCTGGTCCCTGAAGCTTCTAGCCCTGCCAGTGGTCCCCTGGGCTCAGGATGCCACCTTCTGGGGTTCCTGAACCTGCTCCTTTGGCCCTGACGCCTCTCCCTTGGTTCTCTGGCCACGCCCTAACCCAAGGAGCTTCTTTCCCATATTATGACTCCGTCTTGGGGAGCACCTGAGCCCCAGATCCTGACCTCTCCACGAAAGCCCCACCCCTGGCCACGCCCCCAGCCAGAAAGGTCCCCTCGGATCAGCGACCTCTCCTGCGCCTGTCCCTGACTAGCGTGGCCCCCACAGATGTACGTGACCCTAGTGTTCCGCGTGAAGGGCTCCCGCCTGGTTAAGCCCTCCCTCTGCCTGGCCCTGCTGTGCCCTGCCTTCCTGGTGGGCGTGGTCCGCGTGGCTGAGTACCGCAACCACTGGTCTGACGTGCTGGCCGGCTTCCTAACCGGGGCGGCCATCGCCACCTTTCTGGTGAGTTCCCGCCCACCCAGTTTTGCATGGGAGACACCCCAGCCCTGACCCTTCTAGCCCAAGGCAGGCCTGCATGATGGTGGAAAGTGTAGACCCTGCCAGCCCAGGCGAGTCCTTTAACCTGCCCCTGCATGGATGGTCGCATCCGTAAAGTGAGACAATAATAACATCAAGATCAGGGTGAGGCACTCCCCCCAGTGCCAAATTTAAGGGGGTGAACGCCAAAACACTCAGCGCAAGATAAATATTTTAATGAAATATTTAGAAAATCAAAATTCTTGCTGTGTATGGTGGCTTATGCCTGTAATCCCAAGCACTTGGGAGGCTGAGTCAGGAGGATGGAAAGTTCAAACTTAGCCTGGGCAATTTAGCAAATTAGTGAGATTCTGTCGCAAATAAACATGGTTGAGAGTGTAGCTCAATGTGAAGGCCTTGGGTTCTAGTACAAACAAACAAAGCTGGGCAAGGGGGTGTATGGCTATAATCTGCAATGGTGTAAGGCGGGAGGCTTGCCACAACTTTAAGGCCAGCCTGAAGTACATATCAAGATGCTGTCTTGGGCTGGGGATTTAGCTCAGTGGTTCTGCTGCCTGCCTCGCAAGCGCAAGGACCCGAGTTCAATCCCCAGTACCAAAAAAAAAAAGATAGATAGAAAGATACTGTCTCAAAAAGGAAAAAAAAAAATCTGCCTAAAAAAATTTTTTTAAAAATTCATGGTGGGCTTGGTGCCACATACATGTAATCTCAGCAAGTTCAAGGCCAGCCCGGACAACTTAGTGAGAACGTGTCTCACATTTTAAAAGATGAAAAAGTGCTGGTGATGTAGTTCAGTGCTCCCTGGGTTCATTCTTCATTTCGGGTTGAAGGGTGTCAAAATTCATGCCAAACATTTTTTTGTTTTGTTTTGTTTTTTGAGACAGGGTCTCCCTATATAGTCCAGACTGGCTTTGCACTCAGCTAGCCTCAAATTTGTGGTGACTGTGCCGGGGATTTAGATCAGTGCTTCCACCACCTGCCTCACAAACAGACCCAAGTTTGATCCCTGGTACCAAACCCCCCCCAAAAAACTTGTGGTAATCCTCCTGCCTCAGTTTCTTGAGTGCTGGGATGACAGGCATGCACAGCACACCAACCCCGGCTAAAATATCAAACATTTAAATGAGGCTAAACCGGGCATAGTAGCAAGCACCTATAATCCCAGGACCATGGAAGCTGAGGCCGGCATGAACTACATAGTGAAACCCTGTCTCAAAAACCAAACAAGCCAGGGATTTAGCTCAGTGGTGCCGCACCTGCCTGACAAGCACAAGGTCCTGAGTTTGATCCCCTGGTACCAATAAAAAATGTTTTTAAAAACCAAACAAAAACACCTCCCAAAAAACATGACACAGGGTTGTAGCTGAAGAGTAAAGTGTTTGCCTAGTATGTGTGAAGCCCTGCAACCACAAAAACTTAAATGAATACAGGTTGAAACCTGACCTTGGAAAACACAGCCTTATTAGTCCTGGCCCTGTGGGGTAAATAATGACACTACCGACCTTTCAGTAAGGTGGAAAGAGTGGTTCTTGACTCTCAGTAAGTGCCATGAAAATGTTACCTGTTCTTGAAAACCTGAGCCTCAGTTTCTTTATCTGAAAGATAGGGCTGGTGTTTCTGTAACTCCTACATTTCTAGCCTCAGGCCTCCCCTCTTCTGTCCAAGGTCACCTGTGTCGTCCACAATTTCCAGAGCCGGCCACCCTCTGGCCGAAGGCCCTCCCCCTGGGAGGACCTGGGCCCCACACCCACCATGGAGAGCCCCCTCGAAAAGTTAAGTGTGGCCCAGGTAAGGGGGGCCGGGGGCTGCTCCCGGCTGGAGAGGGTGGTGGGTGGAGGGCCAAGAGGCAGGAAGTCAGGCAAGAGGCGGGGGTGTCTGAGCCGGGGGAGGTGAGGGGTGTTTATCTGTGGGCCAGGTCCTGCGGCAGGGATGGCCCAGAGTGGAAGTGTGCCCTCCTCTCCTGTCCCTCCTGTTCCAAAGGGGCAGCACTTATCCATACGACTCTGTTTTGTCTTTTCCACGGGGCTCTGCCGGCTGAGCCTCTCTTGCCTCCGAAGGCGGGGTCCAGGGATCCTCTAGCCCCTTCCCTCTGCATCTCTGTCTCAGGAACCGGAGGCCTGCAGGCCGCATTCGACACCGGCGCGGCTCACCCCATCCAGTGAGTACCGAGGAAGTGTGTGTGTGGGATAAACAGTGGCAGTGGGACTTCCCCATGGGCAGCCACTGGCAAAAGATCCCCCTAAGCTTCCTTGGACGCCGCCCATGTTTTCTAATCCCCTGCTCTCTGTCTCCTGAACTCTAGAGCCGCAGAACTGCGCCCGCCGTGGCCACCTGATGCCCAGCTGCGTGTCCTCCAGGGCCCCAGCCATGTGTTCGTCGCCCCGTGTGCCCCGCCCTCGATTGAGGTCTGAGCCAACGCCCCTGCCCCTGCCCCTGCCCCTGCCCGCGCCGGCGCCAACCCCCAGCCAGGGGCCCTCGCCCTCCTCCCCTGGACCTGGGGGGCCGGGCGGGGGCGGGGGGCGTGGCCGGAAGCTGCTGCTGCCCACGCCCCTGCTGCGGGACCTGTACACCCTGAGTGGACTCTATCCCTCCCCCTTCCACCGGGACAACTTCAGCCCTTACCTGTTTGCCAGCCGCGACCACCTGCTGTGAGACCCCACCCCCACCCCGGAATCTGCCCTTGTCCCTGTTTCTCGCCCCCCCCCCACGCGTGTGTGTGCGTGTGCCATGAGAGTGCCAAAGCCCCCTGCCTCCCAACCCAGCCAGGTTCAGATATCAGGAGATGGCTGGAGGGGCAACTGCGAGAACCCCTGCCTCTGCCTTCTGGGACCTCTCTGTAGGTAGACTTGCAGATGGGCACTTTCCCTTAAGACTGCCCTTTAAAGGGCTAAAACTTGACCCTATTGGCTACTGCCCAGCCAATGAGTCTCCACTTCTCAGAATTCTCCCCAAAAAGAGTTTATTCCAGCCAATGGGAGTCTCCCTATCACTTCCTGGAATCCTCAGGCAATTTTGCAACTCCAGCCAGTGTTCAGTGTCTGAACACCCAATAGGAGCCCTTGGCTTTCAGAATTTCTAGAATGGGTGGGTATGATTCCAGTCAATGGGGGACCGCCCGTGTTTACTCGTGTGCACACAGGAGGAGGGCGGGGGGTCATCCTTTGTCACCAGGTCCTCTCTCAGAATCACAGAGCCCAGCTAGGGTGGGGGACAGGCTCCCCAATGGCAGGGTCCTGGGGTACCTTTTCCCCTCCCTCGTGTGTACCCTCTCATCCAGTCCCTCCCAATCCCTACTTAAGCAGGGCTTGCCCCAGTTGAGGTTTTGGGGTTCAGGGTGCTGTGTCTCCACTTGCCTGTGCCCAGGGCACTCCCCAAACCCTTCTCTTATTTATTAGGGCTGTGGGAAAGGACTTTTTTTTCTCGGAACCCACCTGTCCACCTTGCCCACTCTGCCTGGGCCTCACGCAGACGTGCCATCTTGGGGAGCATGGGGTAGAGCAGAGGGGCTCCCCTCCCGTGAGCAGCCAAAGGCAGTGGGCAGAGGAGGCACTGTCCCCCTTTTCTGCTCCCTCCTCATCTTTAATAAACACCTGGCTTCTCATCTTTAATAAAAACCTGTTTGTAGCAGAAGTCTGGCCTCTTGCCTGCCCCCCCCCCCGCCGTGGGGGTGAGGGGTGGGACAGGGAGGACTGCAGTCGGGGGTCTCAATGGCTGTGAAACTGGCTGTGGATGGCACAGTCTGTCTGAGGACAATTGTAGGGAGGCGTTGTGGGGCTATGGGAACTAGGGATTTGGGTCAAAATCCTGACTCAGCAAATCCACAGTGAGGGACCTTGCATGCCTGTGTTTCCCAAGCAGCTGGTCCGCTGGTGACAACAGCTGGTGTTCAGAGGGCAGAAGGGACAGAGTGAGGGGACCCTGGGGGTCTTGAACATGCAGGGGGATATTAAGAGGCACTAGAAACCCCCACACTGAACACCTGGATGTGGGGGTGAGAACAGAACAGCTGTGAGCTGGTCCGAAGTCTTAACTGTTGAGAACCCCACAGAAGGGGTAGGGAACTACAGACACTGTGGCTGACAGGGGCTTCAGACAGACCACTGGGAACCAGAAAAGGGACATCCAGTTCCCTTTGCCTGGCACTGTCTGTCATTCTTCAACAAACATTGTAGATACCTACCATATCTCAAGCTGTCTTAGTCTCCTCTGGCAGTTACAACAAAATACCATAGACTTGGTGGTTTACACACAACAGAAGTTTCCTGCGGTTCTGGAGGCCAGGAAGTCCAGGATTACAGCATGGGCAGATTTGGTGTCTAGTGAGGACACAGGAGGAAGGGTGGACTGGCTCTCTGGCTTATAAGGGCACTAATCCCATTCTTGAGGGCACCACCCTCATGACCGAATCACCTACCAAAGGCCCCACCTTCCAATACAAGCACCTGTGAGATTAGGATTGCAGTACATGAATTTTGTAGAGGGAGGGACACAAATATTCAGTTCTCATCACAGGAACCATGGCCATGAGCAGACACAAATCCCTGCCCACATTAGCTTGTACTCTTTTTCCCCCAAAGAAAACTTTATTTTTTAAAAACAGGTAGTTTTAAAATTTATAAACTGTGTTTTTTCATTGGTACATTTTAGATATACACAATCTTCACATTCATCATAGGAAATTTGAACCTGTACATGATGTATCTTTTTTCTTCTTTTCCCATTTCCCTCCTCTCCCTTTTACTTCTCTTCCCATTCTTAGTTACAAAGGTTTTTTTCCATTCTTTTCCTTTTATTCTTTTTTTCTTGTCCCTTCCTTCCTTTCCCTTCCCCTCTCCTTTGTTCCCCTTCTCCTTTGAACATTTTCTTCCCATTTCCAAATATTTATTATATAATTTGGTCCTTATTTCCACTTCCAGTTTTTCACACCAGAGAAAGAATGAAATATTTAAATGTGTGTTGAATTTATTTCACTTGAGTACAGTCTCAAGGTGTATCCATTTAGCTAGAAATGTCTCAAGCTTATCCATCTTTAGGGCAGAGTAGTACTCCATGAATAAAAAATCACATCTTATTTATCCATTTATCAGTTGATGGGAAATTGGGCTGTTTATGAAATTTAGCTATTACAAACTGTGCCACTATAAACATGGGTGTGGATATATTACTGTGGTATGATGCTTTTAAATCTTTTGGGAAGATATCAATAAGGAGAATAGCTGGGTCAAATGGAACCTCTAGTTTTAGCTTTTAAAGTAATCTCTATACTGATTTCCATAGTGGTTGCTCCAGTCTACACTCCCACCAACAGTGGAGAAGGTTTTCTTTTTCCCCACAGCCTCACCAGCATTTTGTTTTTGTTGTTTGTTTTAGCATTTGTTATTGGTTGATTTCTTGATAATAGCCATTCTTTCTGGACTGAGATGGAATCGCAGCATTGTTTTAATTTGCATCTCTTGAATGACCAGTGATGTTGAACATTTCTTCATTTGCTATTTCTGCTTCTTCAACTAAGAAGTGTGTATTCATCTCAGATGCCCATTTTTGGATTGGGTCTTTAAATTTGGGGTGTCTGATTTTTTTGAGTTCTTTATATATTCTACATGTTAGCCCTTTGAGAAACACCTGGCAAAAAATTTTTCCCACATTGTGGGTTGTCTCTTCGCTCTATTGGTGGTTTCTTTTGCTGGGAAAAAGCTTTTTAATAAGATGAGATCACAGTTGTTGAGTCTTTATGATATTTGCTGTGCTAGTGGGGTTTTGTTCATAACGTCTTTGCCTACACCAATGTCTTCAAGGGTTCTATCTATTCTGTTTTCCAGATGATTTAGTGTTTCTGTTTTAATATTTAGATTTCTGATCCATTTTGATTTTAGTTTAGTGTGTGGTGAAAGATATGGGTCTAGTTTTAATCTTCAGCATGTGGACAGCCACCTTTTCCAGCACCATTTATTAAAGAGGCTTTCTTCCAGTGAGGATGTTTGGCTCCTTTGTCAAAGATAAGATGATTGAGTATGTCTGGAGTTATTTCTGCATCTTTTAATCTGTTCCACTGATCCTCAGGTCTGTTTTTTTGCAGGTACCATGCTGGTGTTTTTTGTTGTTGTTTGTTTTGAGACAAGGTCTCGCTATGTAGTTTAGACTGTCCTTGAAATCACTATGCACCCTAGGCTGGTCTCAAACTCACAGCAATACTCCTGCCTCAGCCTCCCGAGTGCTGGAATTATAGGCATGCACCACCATGCCTGGCTGTTTTTGTCACAGTAGCATTGTAGTATAACTTTAAGTTAAGGATTGTGATGCCCCTGCCTTGCCTTTGTTGCCCAGGATTGTTTTTGCTTTCTTCTGGTTCCAAATGAATTTTAGGATGGTTTTTCTAATTATGCGAGATATGCTGTTGGGATTTTGATTGGGATTGCAATAATAATAAATAATAGTAAATTATTAAGAATAATAAATCTGTATAACAATTTTGGAAATGTGGCCATTTTCACTATATTAGTTCTTCCTACCCAAGAACAAGGGAGATCTTTCCATTTTTTGATATCCTCTTTTTTTTTTTTTTTGGTACTGGGCATTGAACTCGGGTCCTTGAGCTTGCACAGCGGGCGGTAAAACCACTGAGCTAAATCCCCAGCCCTTGATATCCTCTTCAATGTCCTTTTTCAGAGTATTGTAGTTTTCCATGTAAAGGTCTTTTAATTCCTTTGTTAGATTGATACCTAGTATTTCATTTTGAGGGATCCTATTGTGAAAGGTGTTACTTTCCTAATTTCTCTCTCAGTGAGTTTGTTATTTATGTACAGGAATGCTATTGATTTGTGAGGGTTGACTTTGTATCCAGCTACACTACTGAATTTGGTTATTAAGGCTACAAGTGTTTTGATGTTTGGGGGTCTTCTATGTAGAGTATCCTGTCATCCACAAATAATGACAATTGAACTTCTTCCTTTCCTATCCTTATTTTTCTTTTATTTCTTTCTCTTGTCTAATTGCTCTGGCTAGTGTTTTCAAAACTATATATATATATATATATTTTTCCCAAAACTATGTTGAACAGGAGTGGTGATAGTGGGTATCCTTGTCTTGTTCCAAATTTTAGCGTGAAAGCTTTGTCCGTTCAGTATGATGTTGGCTGTCAGTTTGTCATAGATGGCTTTTGTCAGATTGAGATAAAGACCATCAATTCAAAATTTCTGTACAGTTTTTATTATGAATGGGTGTTAGATTCTGTCAAGCACTTTTTCTGCACCTATTGAGAGGATCATATGGTTTTTGTCCTTGGCTCTATTGATATAGTGTATTACATTTATTGATTTGCATATGTTGAACCATCCCTACATCCCTGGGGCGAATCTTACTTGGTCTTGGTGTATAATCTTGATGATTTGCTGCATTCTGTTTGCCAGTATCTTATTGAGGATCTTTTCAACTATGTTCATTAGGGACATTGGCCTGTAGTCTTCTTTTTTTTTTTTGGTACCAGGGATCGAACTCGGGTCTTTGCACCTCCATAGCAGGTGGTGAAACCAATGAGCTAAATCCCCGGCCCTGTAGTCTTCTTTTTTGGTTGGATCCTTCTCTGGTTTTGGTATCAGGGTAATGCTTGCTTCGAGGACTGACTTTGGGAATATTGCTTTCCTTTCAATTTCATTAAAGAGTTTGAGAAGTATTGGCACTAGGTCTCCTATAAATTTCTTGTAGAATTCAACAAGGAATCCATCAGAGCCTGGGCTTTTCTTTGTTGGTAGGTTTTTAAATTACATCTTCAACTCCATTGACTGATATTGATTTATTTAGAATTTTTATATCTTCATTCAGCTTTGATAATTTGTATGTATCTAGGAATCTGTCTATTTCTTCTGTGTTTTCCATCTTATTAAGATACAGGTTCTCTTGCCAGGTGTGGTCCTGCACAGCTCTAATCCCAGCACTTGGGAGGCTGAGGCAGGAGGATCTGAGAGTTCCAGGCCAGCCTGAACTGTATAGTGAGACCCTGTCTCAAAACAAACAAACAAATGGGTTCTCAAAGTAGGTATTGATGATCTTGATGATCTTCTTGATTTCTGCAGGATCTGTTGTGATTTCCCCCTTTTCATCCCTAATTGCATGGATTTGAGTCTTTTCTTTCCTTTATTGACAAGGTTGGCTAAAGGTTTGCCAATTTTATTTAATCTTTTAAAGAACCAATTTTATTTTTGGTACCAGGGATTGAACTTGGGACCTTGCACTTTGAAGGCAATGGCTGAACCACTGAGCTAAATCCCAGGCCCTAAAGAACCAATTCTTCAATAATTGTATACAGTAAATATGCGCTCAATACTCAGGGGAGAAAAATTTAAAAGGGTTAGGGGGAAAATAGAGAAATAGAAGAGGAAGAGATTAGAAGCAAGACTGCAGGACAAAGGAAGTATATGTGTACTTTGGGAAACTGGTAAAGAAGACAGGAGGGAAGAAGAAGGAAGAAATAAAAACAAGAACAGAACAGAACAACAAAACACTCACACTCAGAACAACAAAAAACTCACGCTCATATAAAAACAAGAACAAAGAATCAAGAAAAAACAAAACAAGAAAAAAGAAGTCCATTTCAGGGTGTGTCTCTACTGTCACTGATAAGTAGAATGGGAAGACAGAGTCCAGATCCTTGTTGATTAATCCCAGCAAGCCACCTGTAGATTTATAGCAGGATAGTGGATAATCCCAGCAAGCCTGCACCTTGCAAGCCTGCACCTTGCAAGCCTGCACCAGTCCAAGCCTGCACTGAAGTTCAGGCTGGTTTCTGGCTGTGAGGATGAAACCCTATCTGTTCAGCCTCCTGCTATCTTCAACTCAGCTCCCTGCTGGCTTCAATTTGGCTTCTTGACCTCCTGCCAACTTGAACTTGTTCCACCTCACCCTGACACTGGGAGGCACTAGATGGAGCCAGCTTGCAGCTGCTCTGAGTTCCCAGCTCAGTTGGCCTCTTCCCAAGATGGTTACCAGCCAATCACCCTCTCCTGGGGGAACATCTGAACCCAAATAACTCACCAGTCACTGCAGTGGGCTACATCCATCCACTGCTCCATTCCAGTAGTGTGTTTCTCCATGGAGGCCACTTGGGTTGTCAGTAGTCACCATGTGTCTGCAGGTTCAAGCTGCCCCTACTGTTCAGTGAGTCAGGGCTCAGGAGGAAAGCACCACTTGCACCTCCTTCTGCCTTGAGGTCTCTCTCTTTGCTCTCCTCATGGGCTTCAGTTCTCACTTCAAATCCTTGCTAGGTCCTAGGGACCCACTTCCCTCCTCCTCTTCCTCATGTTGGTATATTCCAGCGTCTGGATCCCAAATCTCAGAGAGGCTGTTTCTCTGCTGTTCACCACTTCCCCATCTTCTAGCTCATACTCTAATACCCGATAAAGCCCAGCATGGTGGTTCATGCCTGTAATCCTAGCACTCAGGAGGCTGAAGCAGGAGGATCTCTGTGAGTTTGAGGCCAGCCTGGGCTGTGCAGTGAGTTCAAAGCCTGCCTTAACTACAAAGTGAGACCTTGTCTTAAAAAAACCAAACAGGTAACAGACTGACAGTTTTGTTTGCATAATTATAATCAGCATTGTACATAGAAAGGATATGGCTACCTTTTGTTAAATCTACACTTTCTAAATATCAAAAAAAGGGAAATGGGGTATAAATAAAGTTTTGTATAATCTGTTTAAAATATGAATTTTATTTGCTTAATATTAGGGCTTTTGCCCCATTTCTGTAAGTCTCTTGGGACCCTATGCAGAAGCTGTTCTCATTAAACACTGAACAGTTGAGTCCATTCTCTGGTACTGGCTACAAATTCAGTTTCATATCCTACTTAACCATTTAAATAAACTGAAATATTTCTAAAAAAACAAACAAACAGATAGATAATAAAGATAAATAAGCTATATACAGATCCACACTCCCAAATTTTATAAAAATCTGAACCCCCAAAATATTTCCATAACTCCCTTATGGCAAAACATGATCTGAAGTGACATGAGGTTATGTAAAGCTCTTATGTACTTTGTTTGATGTGAATATTATTTTTTTCTGCTGCAGATACCATGTTCAAACTTGGGATGTTAAAAATGATGAGAAATGGAAAAAATGGAAATAAAGTCTTTGTAAATAGGGAAGGGTGGAGGGCGTGAAGGGAGGGCTAGGAATGGGAAAAGAAATGAGAACCAAGATGCATTATGTAAAGGTACAATTCCCAATGAGAATGTACCAATAAAAGAATTTAATTAAAAAAACCCCCAAACTTGGGATGTTACCTCAGATTCCTGTTGGGATGTTATGCAAGACATGATTTACACCCGATTACCTTTCAAAAATCTGAAAAATCTGGGGCCAGGGATTTAGCTCAGTGGTGCCACTGCCTGCCTCACAAGTGCAAGGTCCCAAGTTTGATTCCTGGTACCAAAAAAAAAAAAAATCTGAAAAATCCAGAATTCCAAACTAGAGATCAAGAATTTAGGTAAGGGCTTAGAAGCTCTGATATGTGAGATGCTGATATGTGATCTGTAGAAAAGTCATGCTAGGAGAGAAGAGGTAAGATTGTGCAGTGGGGACCCGGTGAACACTTTAAAGAAGGTGGTCAGGGAGGCTCTCCACCAGGAGATGAGCTTGGAGGTAAGAGGTGAAGGGGGGAGGGACTGGGTCAAAATCCAATAGGGCTAGGGTGAGCAGCAGCACAGGCAAAGGGAACAGGAAACGCAAATGTCCTGAGTTAGGGTGTCTGCTTGTTGTTTTCAGGGAGCAGCAAAGAGGCCTGTGTGTCTTGAGTAGAACGAGCAAAAGGGAGACAGAGGGAGAGGAGGTGGGGAGATGTGGGGCCCATGGGCCCTGGGGGATGGGACAAGATGGAAGTGTGAGAGGCTGAAGACAGAGGATAAGCAAGATCATGGAGCCCTCCGCTTGACCTGGCAGGGCTCTGTTTCAGAATTCACACACGTGAGAGTCGAGGTCCCTCTTGAACTTGAAGCTGCGTCTTGTTAGGCCAGGAAAGAAGCAACACTTCAGCACCGCGGACAGAACCACGGGCGCCCGGTCTGGTGCTGTCCGCGGTTCTGATTTAAAGCCCAGACGACAAAGGGTAAATAAACTAGAGCCCGAGCCGCCCCCGCTTTGCTCTCTTTGCCAACCCGAGATGGGTATCTCAGGTGGAAATACAAAATAAAAGTACTCCATATCATGGGTCTCAAAACATCGTAAACCCAACTCAGCCAAAACAGAGCTCTGGTTCAGAAATCAGAACAGTGGGCTGGGGATGCAGCTCAGTGGTGTGGTGCCTGCCTGGCAGGTGCAAGGTCCTGAGTTCGATCCCCAGTATCAAAAAGCAAAACAAAACAAAAAACCCCCAAGAAATCAGAACACGATCGTCCTCTACTCCAACCCTTTATCTGGATTTCCATGGGACTCTAAGTAAAAGCCCACCGTGTCCCGATGCTCCAATGACATTGGCCCTGAAGGTGTACCTGCACATGTGCCTGACTTACCTCCTCGCCTCTCCATGCCTTTCTCAAATCTCACCTTCCTAGTGAGGCCAACACTGACCATTCTATAAAACTGCAAAAACAACCCCCCCCAAATTGTGTATCCTTGACATCCGCTCCTACTGTTGAAATTTCTCATTACGTTCCATGAACACTTTCTCTCTCACTTACTAGGATTGAAACTTCCCCCCACTAGGAAGTCGGTTTCACCAGAAGACTGTTATTTGGTGTTTTTTTTTTTTTTTTTTTTGGTATTGGGGATCGAACTTGGGTCCTCACGCTTGCGCAGCAGGCAGCGAAACCACTGAGCTAAATCCCTGGCCCAGAAGACTTATTTGTTCGCAGCTAGGTCCTCAGTGCCCCAAGTTCTGATACACAGTAGGTGCTCAAAAAAGGCTTTTTTGGGCTGGAGGTGTAGCTCAGTGGTAGAGCACATTGCTTAGAGTGTGCAAGGCCCTGGATTCAATCCCTAGCACTGCAAAATCAAATATTAAAAGCCGAATACAAAATAAAACATTTGTCAAGTGAATTAGTCTCTTGAGCACGCCAATAAACCAAGGATAGGTGCAGGCTCACCCTGAGCTTCTCACTTCCCTGTTCTGAGCCCTGGGCCCATCCCCACTTACAGGCAGATATTGCTCTCTATGGTTCTTTTCTTAAGTACTGGCAGCACGGTGGACTGACTCAGGACTTCAGGGAGTGAACCCAGAACTTTCTCACTGAGCCACATCCTCAGCCCGTATGTGTGCATGTATGTATTTTGAGACAGAGTCTTTCTAAATTACTAAGTTGCTCAGGCTGGGCTCAAACTCTCAAGCCTCCTGCCTCAGCTTCCCAGAGTGCTGGGATGATGGTGTGCACCGCCACACCCTGCTGAGCCTCTCTATCTTAAGCACACTTCTGTAAAGACATGAAGACAGAATTCTGAGAAGTGAGAGGAAGAACTGTCTTCTTGAGACATGTGGCACAAATCAGCATCGCTGCTGAAGGTCTCACTCAGCCTACAGTTTGAGCACCTAGTGGATGGCAGGTGCTGTGCCAGGAGCTAGGGACATGGCAGGGAATGAAACAGACAGAGAATTTATTCTTGTGGAGCCCATGTTCTACAGGGGAGAAATGCCATCAAATAATGTTGACATCAACGTTGACACTGATATTTGAAGAGAAATACAAATAAGTAGTTAAAGAGTGCAGGCTAAGTGGGGTGCTATGGTTCATGCCTGTAGTTCCAGCTACTCAGGAGGCAGAAGAATTGCTGGAGCCTAGGAGTTCAGCGCCAGCCCAGGCAACCTGGTGAGACTCTGTGTTGCAGCTTTGGCCATGAGGTGATGGAGAGTCTCTCTAAGTAGGTGACATTCCACCAGAGACCTAAGTGGGGTTTTAAAAAATAACCAAATGGTTATGTGCAAGCTGCCGGCTTAGGCAAAGGAACAGCGAGTGCAGAGGACCTGAGTTGGGGCTGTGTCGAGCATGGTCCTGTGCATGTAAGTGTGTGCTGTGTGTCACTCCTCGGTGCTTGTGCACGGGGGGAGTTGCAATGAAATACTGGACATCAGTTGGGGCGAGGCTATGTGTGACAGTGCAGTTTAAGTGTCTCACAGTGTGAGTGTGTAGTGGCAATGGCATAGTTGTATCACAGCATGTTCTAGTGTGTGTTTGTGCAAAGAAAAATGTAGGACAGTGTGTGAGGGTGCTTTGTGTCAGGGCAGGGTAGAGCTGCAAGAATGTTGATGATGGAAATTCTGGAGTGGAATAGAGAGAGATGCCATGACTTCGTGTGTGTGTGTGTGTGTGTGTGTGTGTGTGTGTGTGTGGTGCCCAGCTGTGTGAGTGGGTGTATGCGGAATGTTGTTGAACAGTATTCTGGCCCCAGAGGGAGAGAGAAAGCCCAGGAAATCACAGTTCCACCCTACCCCTGGGTCTCCAAGCAACAGCACCACTTTGAAGTTACCAGGAAACAAGGTTGCCAGGGCAACACAGGCGTGAGTGGCAGCTCAGGGGCGAGGTCTGGGATACCCAGCTAGTGATCATGATTATTCACCTTGTTTCTCCCTTTCTTACAGTTTCTCATCAATACTTCCTGGCTTCATTGATTTACTCAGAATGTGTTTTAGAAACTTCAATGTACCCGTTCTGAGTCCTGGGAAGACACAAGTAAATAAGGCAAAAAGGTCCATATTGTATTTGTCCTTCAGTCTTCCAGTCCCTTTTTGTCTCTCCTGCCTCCTTTTTTGGCTTCGGTTCTCCCTCCCTTTAGCACAAGTGAGACTCAAGCACCCCCCAGGCTATTTGCCCTAGCACTGAGGAGGCTGAGGCAGAAGGATCGTGAGTTCAAGGCCAGCCTGGGGTACATAGTGAGACCCTGTCTCAAAAAACCAACCAAGGGCCGAGGATGTAGCTTAGTGGTGCCACGCCTGCCTGGCAAGCACAGGGTCCTAAGTCCTAAATTCATCCTTGGTTCCTCAAACAACAACAACAACAACAACAACACACACACACACACACAAACCCAGGTCAGTGAGGGCGAATCCTCTTCTAGCAGCCTTGGCGGGGGGGGGGCGCCCCACCCCACCCCACCTAAACCTGTGGCCTCAAACGCTTGTGCCATATTCAGATGTGTAGAACTCATCCACCTAACAAATGTCACTGGGTGACACCAGCAAAACCACACACAGACACATACCCGTTACAATACTGTTCTGAGCTCCCGTGAGTCTCACCTTACAGGCCAGCAAACTGAGGCTAGGAGACTTTACTAGGTCAATGATTTGGGCTTGTTCTCTCCAACACTCAACCCTTTAGCTGATTAGCTAACACTCAACCCGATTAGCTGATTAACTGACAAAAAGGAAGTATTCATACTGCTTCTGCCAGCACACTTCCTCAAAAGAAGCTCTTATCTCCCTCAATCACCCCCATTTCTGCGCGCACAGACTAAGGTTCTTTGCCTATTCACCAGGGAAGGAGACGGTGAGCTCTAATTTTGATGGACAGCTCCACTGACCAATAGAGAAGCTAAACCAACTGTAACCAATGAAGCCTCGGATTGGAGGGATTAAAACGGGGAACATGCCACCGATTGGACAGAGGTACGTTGCGAATGGCGGAGACACTGAGGCAAGTGCTAAACCGGGGTACCGCTGCCGGGACTGGAGAGGCGAACACGGCTGAGGCCGGACCGCCTTTGTTGTTACTAGGCGCTCCAGGTTCTGGAAAAACAACGCTGCTATTTGCGGCGGCCCTGGAAGCAGCAGGAGAGGGCCGAGGTCCTGTTCTCTTCATAACTCGGAGGCCTCTTCAAAGCCTGCCCCGTGGTATTGCACGGACACTCGACCCTTTGCGGCTCCAGGTATAACAGTGGGGTGGGACTAGAAGTAGCCCAGCCAGGGAAGAGGCGGATCAGGGTTTGAGCGACAGGCAGGTCGGCCAATGGCGGGGACGGTGGGAAGGCAAGTCTGAACAGTTTGACGGAGTGGCGTCGGGAATACGCGAGGGGCGGGACCGCGCGGAATTTACTTAAGATTGATTGAAACACCATCCAATCACGGGTGGGGTTAGGGAGGCGGTGCCCAAAGTTGAGTAAGGGGAGGTACTAAACATGGGTCTAGTCTGGGTTGGAGTGGGTTTCAGTGAAGCCATAGTCAAGGCTGGGGTCAGGTTTTCCTTGGAAAGGTTGCCCTATTTAGAGGGGGCGGGAAATAAGATTGGCCCTCAGTCTATACGCCACAGTCCTAAGTGCTGGAAAAATAGGTGAGAGTAGAATATTCACCGCTCTGAGCCACTATTTCCTCCTGAAGCCAGCTGTGTAGGGAGTCAGAGCCTAGTCCGGGAAAGTACGCAAAGAAGCAGGGCTTGAGCCGGGCCCGGTGGCCCAGGTCTGCAATCCCAACATTCTGGGAGGCTGAGGCCGAAGGATCGCAACTTCAAGCCCAGCCTGGGCAACTTAGTTACTTAGCGAGACCCTGACTCAGAATACAAAAATAAAAATGAGAAGAGCTGGGGATGGAGCTCATTGTAAAGGCCCTGGGTTTGAGCCCCAGTAGCGGTGTGGGAGGGAGTAGAAGCAGAGGTGCCATGTGGGCAGTCTAAGTCCTGTATTGAACCTGGCCTTTTTTTCTTTCTGAATCTTATAGAAGATTCGCTTCCAGTACCCACCCTCAACGAGAGAGCTGCTTCGGGTCCTATGCTCTGCCCATGAGGTCATGGGGCCGGTGCCCTCCCTTCTGCTGCTCGACTGCCTGGAGGAGTACCTAGCGGAAGACCCTGGATGCCAGGAGGCCACCTACCTGGCCGCCTTGCTTCTGGATACAGCTGCCCACTTCAGCCACCGAGCTGGTCCCAGCCGGCCCTGCGGGCTCATGGTGGCCCTGCAGACCCAGGAGCAAGCAGACAGCGGGGAGGCCCTGCAGCGGGCTTTGGTGCAGCGGTATTTCCCTGCGCAGTGCTGGCTGCAGGCAGACGCAGCAGGCCCGGGAGAGCATGGGTTCCAAGTCTGCCTGGAGCCAGGCGGCCCGGGCCCCAGGGAAGAGTGGCGGGTGACTTTCCAACCGGATGGAGAGATGACAATCACCCCCTGGCTTACCCACACGAAGGAGCCCAGCCAAGACAAGAGTTCAAGCTCTAGGGGTCAGCTCTGAGCTGCAGGGTGGCAGCCTCTCTCTGCCTGTTTCCCCTGGCTGGAATACTTCTTTCAGGGCCAGATGCAGAACCAAGACCTAAGGAACATAGAGTGCTTTTCTCCTCAAAAGCTAGCATTATAGGGGTTGGGGGTGCAGCTCAGGGGTGAGTGGTTGCCTAGCCAGTGTGAGGCTGTGGGTTCCATCCCCAGCACAACAAAAACAAAACTTGCATCATTGTATATAAATTATGGCCAAGCAACTTTTTTTTACTGTTTTGAACTATATAAAGAGTTTTGTTATAAATATGATCTTCTGAGGCTTCCTCCTTCCTTCTTTGCCGTTTGCATTGTTACTAAGATTCAGCCAGTTTCTAGTTTATTGCTTTTTCCCTGTTGCGTATTATTCCCTGGGTGTTTACACCTCAATTTATTCACGGATTGGATTACTTACTGCTGTAAACATTCCTGCGCCCATGTCCTGGTCCATATATACTTTTAGGATATATACCTGGAAGTAGAATTGCTGTTGCATAAGGTGTACATGTGTTCTGCTTTCTTAGTTTATGCCAGACTTTTACAGAGTGGTTAAACCAGAACTGCCACCGAGTCATGTGATAATACTTGGTGTCAACACAGTGCTTTTTTTGAGACCAGGTCTCGCTATGCAGTTCAGGCTGGCCTTGAACTCACTATTCAGCCCAGGCTAGCCTTGAACTTGAAGTGATCCTCCTGCCTCAGCCTCCCAAGTGCTGGGATGACAGGCATATGCCACCATGCCCTCCTAAAATAGTGCTTGCTTAAACCACAGCCTGATTCATGATAAAGCCCTATGAGTTACTGTCATCATTAACAGCAGACCAGCTAGATGCTCGTTAAACAGCTTTCTACACCCTGAGTATTCAAGTAAACTATATTTCCCAGCATCTCTTAAGTCTAGGTGAGGTCACATGACTGTTTTTGGCCAATCAAATATGCAAGAAAGGATAGCGCTGCTTTTCCGGCCAAATCCCTAAAATGGTCCGTGGAGTTCCCTGCTGTTGCCCTTCATTGCATAACTAGCAGGATGCAGAGCCAACTAAGGACCTAAGGGAGGAAGAAGCTACATACCAGGAGAGTTTGGGCCTCAGGAGTCAGCTCAGGATGTCTGCCTACCTGCTTGAATTGAGATACTAGAGAGAAACCACTTAATGGGCTAAGTCATGAAGATATAAAGAGTTACTTGGTGTGGCAGCTCATATAACAGGTACTAATTTATTTTATTAGGGTTAGTATTCAGATTTTCAGGTCCAGAATTTCAGACTGTGGCTTGGGCACAGGGAAAGATGGGGCTTCTGGGGTGTTTGTAAAAGTCATGGTAGAAAAACTTCCATATAAATTTATATATATATATATATATATACACACACACAAAAGAAAAACTATACATATTTTCAGATACTGCAAGCTTGTGACTTTCTGGGCAGAATGGTTTGGGTCGATGGCCATGCTCATCAGCGCTCAGGGTGGGCTCCCCCTCCCTGTCCACAGTCTTGGGCTGGGGTCCTACGAGCAGGCCACGTAGCTGGGGGTGAGGGGCCCAGGGGTAGGGACAAGGCTGTTCTCATAGGAGTTCGAGTAGGTGTCATCGGATGGGACCCCCTGGGCTCCCTGGGAGCCCCCTGAGCTGTAATCAGTTGAGATCCCAGAGTCAGACACCACGAGGTACAGGTACTTCAGGTGGGGTGGGGTGGGGGGCAGCTCGGGACACAGCACCCGTGGGCGCAAGAGCTGGGAGCTGGGGTCCAGAATGGTGTATTCAAAGCTGGTTGCCAGGGCCTCCTCCGGCTCGGGCTTCAAGGCCAAAGCAGATGAGCAGGAAGACGCTTCGGAGTCTTTGTCCACAGCCACAATGTCAGTGCAGCCTCCAGGCCCTGGGAGGCCCTTGCCGTGCGGGCTCTGGGGCAACAGCCACTTGTCCAGCACCAGGTAGGAGTCCTGGGCATGCTCACGGCCCACCAGCTGCAGCAGGGGCCCCACATCATCTGCCCCCGGCTCAACTACCTGGGGCACCCCCCAGCAGCGCTCGGAGAGGACTTCCAGGCGGGTGGGCGGTTCCTCCGGAAAGGGGGTGCAGGGGTTCCACCACAGACAGCTGTCATGCTGTGACAGCCAGAGCTGGGGGAACAGTGGCAGCCTGCTCACAGCCCTGGGCTTCCGCTGCCAGAAGCAGGACAGGCCCAGCCCCCCAGGGACAGCCAAGCCACCTACCTGGAAGTTACCCTTATGGGTAGTGAAGAGGCCTTCAAACTCACTCTCGGGGCTTGGGATTCCAGGCCAGATCTTCTGCTTCAGAGTCCTATTGAAATCCATAGGAACAAGCCACTGAATATTCACCACTGCCCTCCCAGCACCCAGTCACAGAGGTACAAATATAAGCATCATGGAGGTAGAGGAGTCCATCCTGGCTGGGGAGCAGGGGCTTTGCCTGAAGCACAGCAAGGCCCTCCAGAAGGGTAAGCAGAACAGGGTTTTGAAGGATGCATAGGAGTTCAATATATACTGACTCATGCTCTGTCTAATCCTGGCCTAGGCTTTGCCTGGGGGTCTATGGGGTTAATTCCCTCATCACTCCTTCCCATGGTTCCCAATGTATTTGGAATAAAATCCAGGCCTGGGGGTGTAGCTCAGTGGTAAAGCACATGCTCAACACTCTCAAGGTCTTGTGTTTGATCCCCAGCACAAAACAAGCAAACAAACAAAATCCAAATTCCTCCCCACAGCCCTGCAGATCTCTGCCATCTCCTTCATGTCATCATTCACCACTTCCTCCTTGCACAGTTTCAGCCATATGGCTCTTCTTGCAGCTGCTTCAATGTCCCAAATCCATTTCCACCTCAGGGCCTTTGCACTTGCTGTTTCTTCTCCCTGATTTTTGTACAGCTGCTTCCTTCCCCCCTCCAGGCTTTTGCTGCTTCCCAGAGGCTTTCCCTGACTACCCTGTCATTTCTCCTGTGTTTGTTTCTATGACACCACTCATTTATAATCAGTTCTCTTTTGGTTTCCTTGTTTGTTTTGCTTGTCTGTCTCCTTGATTTGACTGAGATCCACCAGCTCAGGGACTTGTGGAGAGGGTCTACCTTGTTCTCTACTGTCTTTTTTTTTTTTTTTGGTATTGGGGATTGAACTCAGGTCCCTGTGCTTGCGCAGCAGGTGGTGAAACCACTGAGCTAAATCCCCGGCCCTCTCCACTGTCTTACCAGTGCCTCAGCCATAGCTGGCACTCAATTTGTATTCTCCAATCAAGTAAATGAACATAGGGCCAGAGGTTTAGCTCAGTGGTTCTGCCACCTGCCTCATAAGAGCAAGGGCCCGAGTTCGATCCCCAGTACCAAAAAGAAAAAAAAAGAGTTCATTCGAGTAAATGAACAGAGCCTCAAGAGAGAGAGAAGACTACCTAGTGGTGGAGGCAGAAGGAACTGTAGGTGCAAAGGCCTGGGGTATGGATCACCCTGAGTGTGCTTGGAATCACAACCATTTCGAAACAGCTCAGATCATAAAACACCTGACTGTGGGGGACTGGGAGGCTTTTAGGGGTTTAAATCTTTTTCTTTTTCTTTTCCCCCAGTACCGGGGATCGAATTCAGGACTTTGCACTTGCAAGGCAGGCGCAGTGCCACCGAGCTAAATCCCCAGCCCTTAAATCTTTCCACTAAGCCCAGCTGGTTGATTTGACAAAGGTGGTGGCACTGGGAAAACGGGTGATCCAAGAAGGGGCAGTCACTGAGGTAGATGGGAAACCAGGCACAAGTGCCCAAGCATGACTCCTCGCTGTGTGACCTTGGGCAAGTGCTTGCCCCTCTCTGAGCCTAGTTTCCCCAGTGAACAGGGAGGTTCAAGGGCGGCTCACCGGCGGTGGGACAGCAGGGCAAGCACGGCCAGCAGCAGCACGATGAGCACGAGGATGAGGGACAGCGTCAGGATGAGGGGGTCCAGGTCTGGGGGGCGGGCAGGAGGTCACGTCGGCGGGTTTGCCAGGTGTTTCGCCCCAGCTCCTCCTACACCCCTCCTAGTGCCTCACCGCTAGCCGTCAGCAGCGACGCAGGCTCAGACCAGGCGCTCCAGAAGCCGCTGAAGCTGGGCTCGGCCATACGCGCTCGAACCGCAAAGGTGTAGCGCGTGGCGCCACGCAGGTTGCTGAGCACGCACTCAGTGCGGCCCTCCAGGATCTCCACCTGGGGGCGGGGCCGAGGGGAGGGGCGTTCAGAGGCACGCCTCTGGAGGGATGCAGCCAATCAGGGAGAGGAAGGACAGCACCAGGGACCAATGAGAGCAGGGAGCAGGACCCAAGAAAGCTCAAGGCCAATCAGAGCAAGGAGTCCCACAGCAAAGGGCGGGACCTGGGGTATATAAAGATGGGCCAGGCCCTTGTGGAGGAAGTTGGGATTGCAGGGTAAAAAAAGCAGGTTGGCGTTCAGGTGCATTGGAGCTGCACAGACGAAGCGGACGTGGCAGTGGGTGTGGAGTTGTCTCGGGCATGAAGGAAATAGGATGTGGGGCATCAGGGCCAAGGCCCTGGGGAAGGGACAGTAGGGTCAGGCCTCACTCTCTGCGCTCCCCCTGCACTGCTGCCCGCAGAGACGTCCACCTCGTAGCGGATGTGGGTTGTCATGGGTGCCCCAGGCGGCGGCAGCCAGCGAAGCATCACTTGGCCGCTCTCCTCCGCCCGCCGTGCCTGCAGCCCCGTGGGGGCGTCCAGGAGCACTGCAGATGGGGGCAGGTCAGGAGCGTGGAGGCCGAGATCCTCCTCCCACCCCACTCCTGCATGCCCCGCACACTCACCCACTTCGTTGATGTGGATGACCCGGTGATAACGCGGGGAGCCGGAGGAGGCCTCCGTGACGCGCAGCTCCAGGGGCACGAAACTCGACGTGTCGGCCGTGGGCAGCGAACACCAGAAGCGCACGGCACCCAGGGTGGTGGGCGCCTGGTGCAGGTGACAGGGCTTCCGAGGCTCGCCCCTGTGCATGCCGGGACCAGAAAGGGGAGGGAGCACATTGGGGGCAAGGGAGGGGCTGAGAAATTTGTGCAGCCCAGACCGTGGGAGCAGTTTTTTTTTTTTTTTTAAGACAGCGTCTCGCTATGTAGCCCAGGCTGTCCTCGAACTCCCTGCGATCCTCCTGCTTCAGCCTCCCCAGTAACAGGCATGCACCACCACGCCCGGTCGTGGGAGCATTTTGATTACTACCACGAGGGGGCGTCCCAGCTCTAATTAAGGACTCCCGAGCCCAGAGTTGAAGGGGGATTGTTCCAGCCTTGATGTTTGGGGTCGCCTCTCAGAAGCAATCAAGAAGCATTCCAGCCCCGGCCACTAGGGGGCTCGCCAGCCCGACCCTGTGGGGTTCCTACCACAGGAAGCGCCATCCAGACCCCGGACCCCAGGTGACATCTCAGGCTGCGACCACCGGGGAGCCCCCCCCCCCCATCCATCTTTGGGAAGCTGGCCTCTTGCAACTCACTCGAGCTGGTAGGAGAAGGTATAGTTGCTGGAGGTGACCCCGGAGCTTGCTTCTTCCTCCCAGAAACACACCAAGTCCTCCAGCCGCTCCGTGAAGCAGAGAAGCTCTTGGGGCCCTCGGGCCACCAGCAGGGCCGCTGGGGAGGTGGCCGTGGGAGAAGGGGGTCAGAGCTGCCCGGCCCTGCTCTCTGGCCCCAGCCCCCTTCCCCTCCCTCCCTCTGCCTGTGAGGACCTGATAAGAAAAAAGCCCCGCCCCGCCCTCTTCCCCCGCCGGGCCCTCCAGGGTCTGCAGAGGGGGCCCCCCTCGAATTCCCAAGCGCAGGTTGCTTCCCCCCTCCCCACGAACACGCGCGCACGCCGACCCCGTGCGGGCTGAGCTGCACGCAGCTTTGGAGACCTCAGGGCCCCGCTGCGCGCCCCGCCTCCGGCAGCCCAGGACCCGCAAGCCCACGGGTGGGTGTGGATGAGGCGGCCCCTATCGGCCCCCCGCAGGCTCCCTGCTGCCCGATAGCTCCAACCGTGTCCCCCGCCCCCTTCCTCCACCCGGAGGGACAAGGGACCTGGTGCCAGCCACAAACTGTGTTTACAGGCATCCAGGCGCCAAGGCCCTCTGGCTTGGACCGGGGCTCTGTCCTGTCCACCACTGGAGGGTCAGCGGGTCCCCTCCCTCCGGGGACTCAGACTTCGGGGAGATGACTCACCCCACCCCCACCCCCACCCCCGGCGCATTATCAGGGAGCAAGTGCCAGACTCCCTGAAAAGATGCGGCAAGGACCTTAGGCACCTCTGTGCCTCCTCCCCGAGGCCCCATTCCAGGGGCTCAGACCAGCAGCTTGTTTCATTAGGGTCCGGTTTAGGGGTTCAGGCATCAGCTTGGCCCCCAGGACCCAGCGTGGGAATCCAGGCCCCAGTATTGCCCTCGGGGGGGACCCAGTGTAAGGGCCCCCACAGGCATTGATCCTTACCTTTGCTCTCAAATTTGGGGTCTGGAGAGTTGGGTAGGGGCGCCCAGGCTGCCCCAGCCAGCAGGAGACAGAGGGGGCCAACTCGGGGCCAGAGGGGCGCCCCGAGGTGGTCCATGATGCCGCCTCCGCCCCCGGGGAACCCAGGGGTTCTGGCCCCCCCGGTCCCCCGCCCTTGGCACAGGGCACAGCTGGGTCAGCAGCTGCCTCCGCCGGACACAGCTGACCAGGCCTTTCCCAGCCCGGGGCCTCCAGCGGCCCCTCCCCAAGGGGCGTGGCCCGCAGCAGCCTGGCAGCGATAAGCTCCCGAGGGAGAGGGAGGGGGAGGGGGCGGGCGGGCGGGGGCGCCCCGGGCCCAGCGGCCCCCAGCGGGGTGGGAACAGATCCACCTGCAGCTTCACTTTTTTTTTTTTTTGGACACACTTTTCTTTTGCTATATGACCCTGGACGTGTGTCCTCCCTTATCAGAGCTTTAGTCTTCTCATCTGTAAAATCTAGCCCGGTGCATAGCAAGCATTTCAAAAATGTAAGCTACCGATAATATCCTGCTAATCAGCATCTCTCCCCAGCCAGGAAATAAAATAATAATCATGACTGTTTCAAAGTCACGAAATAGTTGTTGACTGTTTTTGCGCAGTGCACAGCCAAACTACCAGGAAGT
Source organism: Heterocephalus glaber (assembly GCF_053883595.1). Taxonomy (NCBI): domain Eukaryota; kingdom Metazoa; phylum Chordata; class Mammalia; order Rodentia; family Bathyergidae; genus Heterocephalus; species Heterocephalus glaber. The sequence goes on along the minus strand of NW_028258457.1, from coordinate 7,823,494 downwards.
GTACAATAGTTGATGGAAAGGTAGGGCAAATGCTTTAAATTAAAGAAATGACTTATTACAATGAAAGACTCACTGCCAGGAACAATGGAATAATCGTGTTCAAGGTGAGGGGAAGTATTGTAGTATTTTGAGGGAGGTTAATGGCCATGTGTATTTTACTATAACAAATTTTTAAATTTAAACATTCACTGTATTTTTATTAAATCTTTATGGCAATTTCTGTCAAAAACATGACTGTGTGTCTGTATCCACTTTATTGACCAGATCTGGCACCGTGCAACTTGAGGGTCTTCCCAAAAGGCAAAATGACCATGAAAGGAAGCAATTTGAATCAGTTCAGGACATCCAGGCAGTGAGGATAGCACAAAGAACACTTCCAGACCTGCTGCAGAAAGTGCCAAGGATGAGGGAGAAGTGTGCTCAAAACAAGAGGCAGCACTTTGAGGAAATTAATGACAATGTGTCTTTTACAGTAATAAAAAATTTTTAAATTTAAACAGTCACCATATATTTTGATCACGTCTCATAGTCCTTTGTTTTTTGTTTTGGTTTGAGTTTTTTTGGTACCGGGAATCGAACCTAGGATCTTGCGCTTGCCAGGCAGGGTGGCACCACTGAGCTACATCTCCAGCCCTCTATAGTCCTTTATTTGTGAAATTATACATACAGTATCTTGGATTGTGATGTTTCCCTTATGAAGTTTTGAAATAATTACTGCCTACAGTGTTTTTGTTTTGTTGTTTGAGACAGGGTTTCACTATGTAGCCCAAGCTGGCCTTGAACTAACAGTGATCCTCTTGCCTCAGCCTTCTGAGTGTTAGGATTACAGGTGTGCACCACCTTGCCTGGCTCCTGCCTATACTTTTTTTTTTTTTTTTGGTACCGGGGATCGAACTCAGGTCCTTGCGCTTGTGCAGCAGGCGGCATCCTGCCTATACTTTTATATGGTTGGTGTTTCATTTCATAATGTTTCAGAGATAAGGTCTCACTATGGTGCCCAGGCTGGTCTTGAACTTATGGCCTCAGGAGATCCTCTTGCCCCAGACTGTTGGAGTAGCTTGGACAACAGGAGCATGCCATCACATCCTGGTGTTGGTGTTTTATTTTATAAGAAGTGTGCAGTTCTTTTACTAATCCAGGAGACAATTATAAAAGAAGCCATAAAGCTGGGTATGGTGGTGCAGTCCTGTAATCCCAGCACTCTAGGAGGCTGAGGCAAGAAGATCAAGTCCTGCTTGAGCAATTTAGCAAAACCCCGTCTAAAAACGAAAAATGATAAGGGGCTGGAGGTGTGACTCAGTGTGAAGATCCTGGGTTCAATCCTCAGAAACAAAAATAAAAATTAGAAGGGCATAGTGCCACGTGCCTGTGATTTCAGCCCTGTGGAGACTCAGGCAGGAGGATCGCCCTAAATTAGAGGCCAACTTGGACTACATAGTGAGTCCAAGATATTCCAGGACTACACAGTGAGACTTTGTGTCAACAAACTGCAAGAAAGAGAGAGAGAGAGAGAGAGAGGGAGGGAGGGAGGGAGGAAAGGAAGGAAGGAAGGAAGGAAGGAAGGAAGGAAGGAAGGAAGGAAGGAAGCAAGGAAGGAAGGAAGGGCGGGCGGGCAAGCAGGGGATTCAGCTCAGTGGTTTCACCACCTGCCTTGAAAGCATAAGATCCCGAGTTCGATTCCTGGTACCAAAAAAAAGAGAAAGAGGGCCGGGGATTTAGCTCAGTGGTTTTGCTGCTTGCTGCGCAAGCGCAAGGACCTGAGTTCTATCCCCGGTACCAAAAAAAAAAAAAAAGAAAAAAAAGAGAAAGAAAATAAAAATTAAAAGTGATTCTCTAGTCCAGAGCTTTTTAAACTGGTGTACACACCACCTGCCTTAGAGGGTAGTTACTCTGCTCTCTCGCATGCCACAGACTAGCCAATCAGAGCACGGCATTCCCTTGCACACAGTGATTGGTTCATGGTGTACATGGGACCCAAAGGAGCCAATGAACTTCTATCATGAGACTTTTTTTTATTTTTAGATAGGGTCTCACTATATCAGTGACGGTGAAATTTTTAGAGCTTTCAATGACACAAATAGCCCCTTCACCACATGTCATAGGTTCACCACCACTGCACTGTATAGTTCAGGCTGGCCTTGAATTCACTATGTAGCTCAGGCTCCTGTCAGACTCATGATCCTGCTGCCTCAGTTTCCCAAGGGCTGAGGTTACAGGTGTGTGCCACTGTGGCCTACCCAGCCTGAGACTTTCTCTTTTTTTGTTTTTTGAGACAGTCTTACTAAGCAGTTCTGGCTGGCCTTGAACTCACTATGTAGCCCAAACTGGCCTCAAACTCTTGATCTTCCTGCCTCAGCCTCCTGAGCACTGAGATTATAGGTGTGCATCACCACACCCTGGCATCCTTTTTCTTTTTTCGGTACTGGGGATCGAACTCGGGTCCTTGCACTTGTGCAGCAGGCGGCAAAACCACTGAGCTAAATCCCCAGCTCCTGGCATCCTTTTTCTTTTTCACAGCTACTGTGCTTTTTGTCACCTGATTTTTTTCTTGGGGGTGTGGTATTGAACTCAGGTCCTGCCCAGTGAGCTTCAGCTACAGCCCCTTTTTAAAAATTTTCGGCAATAGATGAAAACAACACTGAGATTCCACCTCATCCTAGAAAGAATGGCTGCTATCAAGAAATCAACCAATAACAAATGCTGGCAGGGTTGTGGGGAGAAAGGAACCCCTCCTCATTGTTGGTGGGAGTGCAGACTGGTGCAACCACTGTGGAAATCAATGTGGAGCTACCTCAAACAACTAGGACTGGAAGTCCCATTCCACCCAGCTATTCCTCTACTGAATATCTTCCCAAAAGAATTAAGAGAATCATACCACAGTGATATATGTGCACCCATGTTTATAGCAGCACAGTTTGTAATAGCCAAAGCTTGGAAACAACCCAATTGCCCATCAACTAGAGACTGGATAAAGAAGATGTGGGTTTTTTTATAAAATGGAGTACTACTCAGCCATAAAGAATGAGAAACTAGAGACATTTATAGCTAAGTGGATGCACATTGAGGCAATACTCTGAAGTGAAATAAATAGGACACACATGTGTAAATACCGAATAGTTTCTCTGGTGTGAAAAACTAAAAATGTAAATAAGAATCAAAATGTATAATTGATATTGTGAAATAGGAAGAAAATGTTTAAAGGAATAGGGGAAGTAGGAGGGGAAGGGGAAAGGAAAGAAGGAAAAAGAAAAAATATGAGAAAAGGAAAAACATGGAAACAAAGTCTTTGTAAATAGGGAGGGGTGGAGGGGGTGAAGGGAGGGCAGGGGAATGGGGTAAAAATAAGAACCAAGATACATCATGTAAAGGTACAAGATCCCAATGATGAATGTAACTGTATTGTATACCTAAAATGTACCAATAAACTAAATGGAAAAAATTTTTTTTCGGCATCAAGTGTGGTCACGCATGCTTGAACTCCCAACATTCCAAAGGCAGGAGGATTGCGGCAAGTTTGAGGCCAGCCTGGGCTACATAGCCAGACCCTGTCTCAAAAACAGCAAAAACAAACAAACAAACAAATAAATAATAAGCAGAAGTAGGGCTGGGGATTTAGCTCAATGGCACAGCACCTGCCTTACAAGCACAAGGTACTGAGTTCAATCCCCAGTACTGCAAAAAATAATACCAACAACAACAAAAAATAAAATGTAAAAAAAAAAGTAATAATAAACAGAAGTCAATAAGAATTTCTTCCTCAGGAAATTGGCATTGAGATACAGAAACAAAGACAGAGATGGGCCGGGGATTTAGCTCAGTGGCACCACGCCTGCCTTGCAAGCACAAGGTCCTGAGTTTGATCCCTGGTACCAAAAAAAAAAAAAAAGAAAAAGAAAAAGAGACAGGGAGAAAGTAATTGTGAGTCAAATTTAGCCTTATGGCTAAGTGCACATGTTCTGGAGTTATAGTACCCACGTTTGAACACCAGCCAGAACTTGGGTAACCAAGAATTTAGCCTCAATAGTCTCACTTCACAGGAAAAACAGGGATAACAATAGCATTCGCTCCACAGGACTATAGCAAAAGCTAAATGAGACAGATTAAGACAACCACAGCAGCGCCAGCCTGTCACCCCAGCTACTCAGGAGACTGAAGCAGGAGGATCATACATTCAAGCCAAGCCTGGGCAATTTAGCAAGACCTTGTCTCATAGTAAAAGAACAAAAAGGGCTGGGGATGGAGCTCAGTGCTTCCTGGGTTTAACTCAAGTGGGGAGGTGGGGAGGGGCAAGATTGATTAAATCAAGTTCTCCGAATAAAACTGGCACACAGTGCTCTGTGGGAATGCAATTATTGAACTTGCTTGGGCTACTTCTAATAGAATGCAGTTAAGTCCAAATGGTCTTCATATGCATAGCTTTCATTCTTCTGTCTCTTCTATACCAGATAGTGCCTGAGCATATCCCATTATTTTTCCACAGATAAAGTTTAGAAAAAAAATATATATATTGCATATAGTCAAGTTTCCCCCTCCCAGTAAAAGCACATTTTGTTGGGGTTTCTTTGCTGTTGAGACACGGTATTGTTAGGAACTTCATTCCTAGACCCTACACCTCTGTGATGTGAAGTTTGTTTGGCAAGGGAAAGCACGGGGCCCCAATCTGCATATTAATTCCTCCAAACAAAATGACTGGGTCTGTGATGGACACGTGACCCAAGCTCACCGAATGGGAACATGTTCCGTGATAACCCCACCCCTGTGCAAAGTTTGCCAGCCCCAATCTGCATTTTATGTTCTTCCAAACACAATGATTGGTTCTGGGATGGACACATGATCCTAGCTTGTCCAATGGGAATCTTCAGGAGATGATCAGGAGGGGCTGTTTGTATGAGAGGGTGGAGGGGCTGGGATGTAAGTCTGGCACTATAGCCCCATGAGGTGGGGGCTGTATAAATTAAAATATCATTTTAGGGCCTGGGATTTAGCTCAGCAGTTCTGCCACCTGCCTCGAAGGCGCAAGGTCCTGAGTTCAATCCCTGGTACTAAAAAAAAAAAAATCATTTTGAACTATATGTGGTAGCACAAGTCTGTTAATCCCAGCACTTTGAAGGGTGAGATAGGAGGATCTCAAGTTTGAGGACAGCCTGGGATACACAGCAAGGTCCTTTCTCAAAGTTGATTTTGCTACTGTCACACAGAACCAAGTAATAGTGGCTTCAGTGAGATGGAATTTATTTCTCTCTTGGGTAACACTCCAGGTAGAAGGAAGCCAATACAGCAGCTCCATGGTTTCAGAGCCCCAGGTTCCTTCCCGCTTGCTGCTCAGTTAATCAGAGGATGTGAACCACCCAACCCAAGACAACCCATTCCTCATCTTCATTCCAAGCAGCCAAAAGCAGAAAGGGATGAAGTGGAGGACACGCAGCTTGTCCCTCTGAGGGCAGGCCCTGGCATCTCTTTCTTCCTTCCATATCTTGCTGACCAACTCTTAGTCTTGCTGCACAGCAGTTAGGAAGTGGGGCTTTGGGCCAGGAATTTAACTCAATGGTTCTGTCACCTGCCCCGCAAGTGTAAGGATCCGAGTTTGATCCTTGGTACTAAAAAAAAAAAAAAAAAAAAAAAAATTTAGATCTTTGAAATGGGGCTTCTACTTTGAGTAGGGAGTGAAAAGTCAGTAACTCCATTACCATAGAAGGTGACTGGATTTGAGGAGGACAATGGACAGCCTCAGTCTCAGAGCAAATCAGAGCCAAGAGATAGCAACAAAACCCCCAATAAGATCTGTTGGGTCCATAGATCCAACGGCACCTGATGCTGGATCCATTGTATTTTTCAACTATGGGAGCCTCCCTTTCCTTTTGGGCAGGCACCTGTTGGAATGGGATTTTGACCGCTGGAAACAAAGAACCCTGATAAATACAGGGAGCTATGGAGCCCCCTGTCAGTGTCCAGTTCAGACAGGAGCCATACATGGCCAAGCTGGTGTCGCTGTCTTTGTAGCTGTCACCCTGGTCACCGGGTCCCACTTTCTCCACCTTTTCCCTTTTTAAAATCGGTATATGTTTGTGATGCATAATAAATACTCTCATCGAGGGGACTTGGTGCACATATGTACAGCGCCTTGAGCTGTTTGTTCTTCCTACCCCAGGGGCGGTTGTTGGATCAACCCTTTTTCTCCTTTCTGACCTTACTGATTCCTAAGTGCTGGAGTTATTTGTCTTTGATCCAATTTTCAATTTCCTCCTATATGCATGGCAGACAAAAAAAATCACCCTGAGAAACTTGAGCGGGGAGGACCCTGGCCCCTCTGTGTATGATGAGGTCTTCTGGTATCCATCATGATTCATTCAGTCCTTTTCTGTTGTTTTTTTGTTTTTTGAGACAGGGTCTTGCTTTGTAGGCCTTGAACTCTGGGATCCTCCTGTCTCAACCTCCTGAGTGCTGAGATCGCAAGCGTGCACCACGGTACCAGGCTTCAATCCCTTTCTGTATCGGGGATCGAACTCAGGACCTTGCACTTGCCAGGGAAGCAAGGCACCACCGAGCTAAATCCCTGGCTTTAATCCCTTTCTAAGAGCTCTTAGTTTGCTTTTCATTTTTGTTGTCATGGTAGCCACACTGTGTGGGCTGATGTCTTTGAAAGGGAGATCCTGCGCCCAGGACATCAGAAGGAGGGCGTCCAATGGGCTAAACTGGGGCGGGGGTCACACAGCACAGCGTACAGTGGCCTCCCCTGGGGGGCTCCCCACCAAGGTGACAGAAGCCACGGGGCTCTGGGCTCGAGGCAGGACAGGGCTCCCTCAGGTTGGGGAGACAAAGGCCACAGACCGAGCCCTGTCCTTCCGCCGTAGCACGAAGTCTCCAGGGGCGGCCGGACTCATTGCATAGAAGACGTTGGCGTTGTCTGGAATCAGGAGCTCTGGTCAGAAGTGGAGACGAGACATTAGTGGTTAGGCCCACACAAGTGTCTCCTCCACAGAGGGCCCAGGCAACCTTTTACCACGCACCCTCGGGCCTCAATGGCTCGGGGTCCCTCCAGCTACTGCTGAGGCAGACTTCATGCTCCTGTCCCTGCTGAGGGGAACAACTTCCAGCAGAAGCCTGCACCACATCCTGCACCCCCCACCCAAAGATTTGAGTGATCTCTTACCATTCCCGTCACAGAGTCTGCGCCCCTCGCTGTGGTGAACAAACTGAAGCCCCCCACCCCAAATAACTGCTGACACACCCCACTCTCCTCCAGACCACCCCCGGCGGACTTCATGAACTTGGATAACTTCCTGCCTTCACAGCCTTGGGGCTTTCACATCAACACTGAACAAGATACATAGCCCGCCTGAACTCACTATATAGCCCAGGCAGGCCTCGAACTTGCAGCAATCCTCCTGCCTCAGCCTCCCAGGTGCTGGGGGCGCCATCATGCCCACGTAAGCTCATGTATGTTTTTCCCAGTGTGCAGCTAACCTCACCCCATGCCACTCAGCATAAAGACAACCTCTGGCCTCTCCCCGTCCAAGACCAGAGAACCTCTCAGCTGCCTTTTCACAGGACCATCTCTTGGGCTCCCTGACCCCGAGTGCAAGACCCTGTGGCCCCTCCCACCCCAAGCTCAGGGAGTCCCCATGGTGAGCCTGGACAAACTCATTTCCCTCAAATCTGAGTCCCGACTCCCTTCTGTCTCCCACCACACCAGGCTGAGCCTGAACAACCTCATGACTTTAAAAATGGAAGATCAGGCAATTTTCTATTCTCTTTTCTTTCATTTCTCTTTTCCTTTTTTTTTTCTTTTTGTGGTGCTGGTGCTCAAACCCAGGGCCTTGCACATAGTAGACAAGCACTGTACCACTGACCTACATCCTCAGCCCTTTGTATTTTATTTTATTTTGCTAAATTGCCTGGGCTGGCCTCAAACTTGGAATTCTCCTGCCTCAGCCTCCTAAAGTGCTGGCATCCACCACTACACCTGATTCTTCTCTCACCTGTTCCTAGACAATCTCACCATTCCACAAACCCCAGGAAGATGCCCTTTGGTGCCCCCTCGTCCTCACAGTGAATTATACTATGAGGACAACCAGGTGACCCCACATTCTTACCCCTTGTGCCCTGGCCCCCCTTCTTATCTAGAAGTCTGTGTGGGAGGCACCTGCCAGGCCTGGGCCCAGGTAACACTGGGCTGCTTCCTTGACCTGGACAGACTGTGCCCTCCCTGCTGGCCCCCCAGTCTGGTGCTAAGCCATCCCCACTCACCCCTGTCCCCAGGGAGGACCTGGAAGAGCTGGTAGGCACAACCCTGAGGCTGGGGCACATGGTGCTTCTCCAAGGCGCGCTGGATCACACCCGGAGCTTTGTCCTGGCTGGAGAGCTGAGAGAGGTTGGGAGGTGAGGTGCATCCAGTCCCAAGGGCAGGGCTCCCCTAGCTGCCCCAGCCCCTCACCAAGATGCTCCGGTACAGGTTCCCATGATCATTGTCGATGCTCACGCGGATGACTCGGGCCTCTGAGCTCTGCTGCCCGAGGGGGACTCGTGGGCTGCTTGGGGGCAATGCTGGGGCCTGGGAGCCGGGCAGGTCCAGGCTCAGGGGCAGCTGTGCAGGCCACAGGTGCTGAGGAATGGGGACCACAGGCCCCACTTCCCATTTTTTGGTGCTGCTGGAGGTGGAACTCAGGGCCTCTGCACTGAGCTACACCCCCAGCCCTTTTTATTTTTTACTTTGAGACAGGGTCTCACTTAGCCACTAAATTGATCAGACTGGGCTGGAATTTGCAGTCCTCCTGCCTTAGCCTCCCAGAGTGCTAGGATTACCAGCATGCACCACTGCGCCCATATCATATGGGTCTAACCACACGGGTGTGTTCAAAATCCTGTGAAAACAAAACCACACCCAGAGCCCAGCACATGCAGTACAGGGGCACGCAGAGACCCCCATCTATGTCTTTTTTTTTTTTTACCGGAGATGGAACTCAGGACTGTGTGCTTTAGAGGCAGGCGCAGAACCACTGAGCTAAGTCCCCACCCCCCCATCTAGGCCTTCTGATCACATGGACACCTCAGCTTTGGTTACAGAGACAAACACACACCTGGCCCATCTGTACACGCAAACTGACATCTAACACAAGAGACCCTGGCTGCACAGAACACAGCTTGTACACATGCTCACGGCTTGTACAGTCACAGCCAGTGTCCGTGAAAACCCCTCACACTGCCCTGTGGCTGTTCAGGCCCATGTTTCCTCTTCAGTGCAGATTCCTAGGGGACATGAGTGCCCCTGAAAAAGTGAGTGACTGGAGGGCCCGGGATTTAGCTCAGTGATGCCGCTGCCTGCCTGGCAAGCAGAAGGTCCAGAGTTCGATCCTCGGTACCAAAAAAAAAAGTAAGTGATTGCACCGGGCATGGTGGCATAGGCCTGTTATCCTAGCGCTCTGGGAGGCTGAGGCAAGATCACAAGTTTGGGCTCAGCCTTAGTGACTTAGTGAGACTCTGTTTCAAAATAAAATTTTTTAAAAAGGAGCTGGGGATGGAGCTCAGTATAGAGGCTCTAGGTTCCGTCCCTGGTACCACTAAATAAATAAATAAAGTTTTAAAAATGACAGTGTCCAAGAATGCCCTGTGGTCCACCGGAGAGAAGCCACCCTGGTGGGTGACGGCTGTCTCCTGCCTGAGCTGCCATCCTGTGTGTCACGCATGCATGTGTGCCCACGCAGAGTTCTGGGCTCCCGCAGCCACACACAAGCAGCCTGGATACCTTGGTGCAGGGGCCCTGGAGCCCTGGAGAGGCAGGGGGACTTCCAGCGGCAGGAGGGTCCTTGGCTCTGGGACTGGAGGGGGGCGACCCTGGGGACAGACTGGGGAGGCGCAGAGCCAAGGTGGGGCGGTTGCCCGGATGGGCCCTGCTTTCTTCAGACCTAGCCCCAGGCCGGACGCTCACCTGGAGGTAGGCGACGAGGGCTCCCCGGGACTCCCACCAGGGGGCGCGCTCTTCTCCCGGGACAGCTTCCTAAGGATGGGGCCGGCTCGGGTCAGACGAGCTCAAGAGCAGCGCCCCCACGTTACCCCTGCACCCTGACACTCACGCACTGAGCCGCTTGGTGAGACTGATGCGGCGCCGGATGCTGGGGGAGCTGGGACAGGAGGCGGCCGGGGGTTCGATGACACGGGAGACTCGGTAGCTGAGGGGTTCCGGCGAGGGGACAGGAGGGAAGCATTGAGGGAGGAAGAGATGGGCGTGAGATCAGTCAGGAGTCAGATCCCGAATGCCAAGGTTAGGGTGCCAATAGGCTCCTGGAGGAGCTAAGGAGTCCAATAGGGGCAAGATTAAAGTTCAAGGCCTGGCTGGCATGGGGACACACACCTGTCATCCCAGCACTTTTGCAAGTTCAAGCCCAGACTGGGCAACTTAGTGAGACCCTGTCTCAAAATTTAAGAAAATTTTTTTTTAAAAGGGCCAGGGACATTTAAAAAAAAAAAAAAAAAAAAGGACCAGGGACATAGTTCAGTTTGAAGGCCCTGGGTTCCATCCCAGTACCACAAAAATTAAAAAATGAGAGACAGAGAGAGATTGATTTAGATGAGGGACGTCACGAAGGCAATCACTGGTCAGATAGGATCAGAAAGTGGGGAAGGGCACAGTTGGTAGGGTTGAGTTGAATGTCACAGGTGAAGTCAGAACGTCAGGGAGGAGTCCGGCGTGGTGGCACATATCTGTAGCCAGTAATCCCAGTCTTGAGGAGGCTGAGGCAGGAGGATGGCCAGGAGTTGGAGACCAGCCTGGACTACATAATCTAAGGTCAGGTTTGGGGGTGCAGGGGGAAGAGGGGGGCGGTTCTGGCAGGAGCTTGACAGGTGCCTGGTGTGGATCTGTTGTGTGGTCTGGGGTCTGGGGTCAGCAAGGTGGGGTGCGGCCGGACCCAGGGTGGTCACCTCTGTTCCTCGCTGAGCTGGCGCTGGGCTTGCAGGGCGGCCAGGATGGGTGGGTGGGGGCACAGGCTGTAGCTCCGACAACGCCGCTGAAGCTGCTGGATTCGGGCCAGGATCTCCCACTCCTGAGGGGGGGGCCTCTGAGACCCCTCCCCGTCCCATCCCCACCCTCGGGGACTCCCATGCCCACTCTGGTGCCCACTCACCTTCCTCCGCTTCTCAAAATTGATGAGATCCCCCTGGGGACAAAGTTTGTCTGAACTGGAACCCCCTGGCTCAAGGCCAAGAGCTAGGGTACCAGGACTGGGCTGTACTAAGGGACTAGGGTTCAAAGGGCGAGGCAGAAGCAAGGTGGAGGCCAGGAGGCCTGCTGGGCTCAGGGCTGGGGTCAAGGGTCAGGGGTCAGGGGTCACACCTTCAACACATCCGGCAGCGCTGTGTCCAGCATAACCAGGTCGGTGAGGAAGGTGCCAAGGTAGGGGACGAGACCTGAGGGCAGTTTCTGCAGCCCCCGAAGCTCTGGTCACTTCCAGCCATCGCCGACCCAGTCACCCAACACACCCCCCTGGCCTCCCATCCCAACCTCAGCACTCAGTGGGGGCAGGCATCCTGGGGGGCCGTCCTCCTCTGGGACCCCTCAGTGGCCTCCTCCTGAGGGAAGGGAAGGACTGAGCGGCCCTGGGGTCTCCTTTGGCCCTTCCTAGCCGTGTTTTGAGACCCACCATACACCCTCATCTTGCTCCCAACAATCACAAGCCAAACCAGGCATGGTGGTGCACACCTGTCATCCCAGCACTCTGGGAGGCTGAGGCAGGAGGATCGCAAGTTCAAGCAGAGCCTGGGCAACTACTTACTGAGACCTTGTCTTAAAATTTTAAAAAAGGACTAGGGATGCAGCTCAATGTGAAAGTCCTGAATTAATCTCTCGTTAGGAAAGAAGGAAGGAAGGAAGAAAATGAAAGAAAGAAAGAAAGAAAGAAAGAAAGAAAGAAAGAAAGAAAGGGAGAGAAAGAAGTAAGGGGCCAGGGAATTTAGCTCAGTGGTGCCGGTGCCTGCCTGGCAAGCACAAGGTCCTGAGTTTGATCCCTGGAACCAGAAAAAAAGAAGGAATGAAAGAAGTGGGGGGGAGAAAGGAAGGGAGGGAGGGGAAGGAAGGGAAAAATAGGACGAGAATACAGACAAGGGTAGCTTGGAAAGGACAGGGCCCATGAGAGGCGGGGACACTGAGGTGACAGGAGCACAAGTCAATTGCATATCCTGAAGGCACAGGAAGCAGGCTCCTCCTATGCCCCATCTGCTCTGGATTCACCCGAGGAATGGGCCTGATTGCAATTAGAACCTATCTCTTGCTATAATAAATCAGATGTGTTGGCCCACATTTTAAAATCTTGCTTGCCAAGGTAAATTCCCAGAACAAAGAAAGAAAAAATTTTTTAATACTTGGCTGTACCTCCGGCCTGAAGTAACCTTTTCCTTGTGACTCCTTGTATTTTGTTGAATGCATAAATAAGGCTGTGGCTGAGTATGCATTACCATGGAAACAGCAGAGACAATAAAACTGCTAGAGATGGGCATGGTGGCACAGGCCTTAATCCCAGCACTCTGGGAAGCTGAGACAGGAGGATCACAAGTTCTGAGCCCAGCCTGGGCAGCTTAATGCTCCCCAGTGCACCTGTACCTGGGAAAGAATCTCTCTGCTATTGAGGTGGTTGTTCTCGTCGGAGAAAATCTGTGAAAGTTTCCTGAAAGTGGATAGTGGTTCCCTGGGGGGAGAAGAGAAGGGTGGTCAGGGACCGGTGGCCGACAGGCTCAGAGCTGGGATGAGGTGGCCCTCACTGTCCCCCACCCGGGCTCACCGGTTCACGGCCCCCCAGCTGCGCTTAAGCCTGTAGATGGGGTTGGACTGTAGCGCGGACAGGATGGCCCGCAGGGAAGAGAAGTTCCGCAGCTCCCGGCAGCACTGGGGTGACACGGGGTTGCTCGTCACACCCCATGTCTGACACCCAGGCACCGGCCACTTTAGACCCTGTGACTTTTTTTTTTCTTGAAACTGAATCTTGCTGTGTAGTCCAGGCTGACCTTGAACTCCCTGTGTAGACCAGGCTGGCCTCGAACTCATAGCGATCCTCCTGCCTCAGCCTCCCCAGTGCTGGGATGACGGGCGTGGGCCAACAGGCCTGGCTCTATCCTGTGACTCCTGACCCAGGCCAGAGGGACTCTCCCTATTGCTTGCGCGAAGCCCGTTCCTTCTTCCCTAGAAATCCACTCCCCCTTCCCAGATCTCAGTCCCTCCCCCTGCAGCTCCCCCACGCCTGCTGCTGTCTCAGGCTCCTCCCATTGCGGACTCTCATTGGCAGAGCGGTTCCTTGGCCCCGTCCCTCAATGGCTACCTGCGCGATCCGAATCCACTTCTCGATGCGCTGCGCCCTCTGCGGGGCTGCCAGCCCAGGTGCCCCGAGCACCGAGCCCAGCACGCAGCCGGTCACCGCGTTGAACTGGGCCACCGTGGCGCGCACAGTGGGGGCGACGCCTGAGGCCCCCTGCCGGTCTCGCTGTGACCACACGGAGCCCAGGCACTCGCAGGTCCGCACGCGCAAGAAGAGCTTCTGGGGGAGAGGGGTGGATGGGATCTCAGTGTAACCTGCGCCCCCACCCACAGCACCCCAACCTGCCACCGTCGGGGTCCCCACCGCGTCCAAGAGGGTCAGCTGCTCCGCCACCTCTTCCACGCTGAAGTCCAGGAGCTCAGGACCTTCCTCCTCTTCCGGGGAGTCCGGTCTGGGGGGCTGGGCCGCCCTGGGAGGTCCTGAGGGTTGGACAGGGTTAAAAATCTCACACTGGACCCGGGTATGGTGTGGCGTATGCCTGTAATCCTTGCAGTGTGGGATGCTGAGGCAGGAGGATCGCAAGTATGTGCTCATATTTAGCGACTTGGCAAGAGGTTATCTCAAAAATAAATAAATAAATGAAAAGCGGGGGGTGCCGGGGGATGTAGTTCAGTTCAATTCTGAGTGCTGCAAAAGTAAATAAATAAACTATCAAGCTAGGCGTGATGGTGCACGCCTGTAATTCCAGTACATTCAGGAGGCTAAGGCAGGAGGATCACAGTGAGTTCAAGGCAGGCCTGAACTACGCAGTAAGACCCTGTCGCAACAAACAAAACTGTTCAATAAACAGGAATGGTTTCCCGTAGTGGGTTTTACTGGTGGTGCTGCCTGGAGGACATTTAGGAAACATGTCTCTTGCCTTAAGGGAAGGGAGGTCTATTTTGTGAGGGTGGAAATGTCCCTTGACCACTGTACCATGGAACCTATTTACTATAATCTGCACCTCACATCTGACTATTTTGCTCATAAACAAATTATTCTGCCTTCAGGAATGGGAGGACCATGTAAGTCTGGACTTGGGTTTGTTTGGAAATTGCAAATGTCATTTTACCACTTTGGAAAACACTGTGGCCAACATCCCTGTTCTTGTCTTTGCACCGCCATCAGCTGGTGCCTGTGGCTGTCAGCTTCACTGTGACCCTCCTACAAGCATGTGCCCCAGTGAGACAAGACAGATCATGAGTGTCCCCAGACACCGGTTAGGTGCTGTTGTATAAATGATTTTCATTTTTCCTCCTTCCTATTAGCAAAATATTGTTATTTTAAGATTATCTTTGTCAGTCTGTTTAATTATCTCTCATTCAAATTAGGACAGATGGTCTCACAAAATATTAATTTGTTATCAGGTGCAGTGGCAAAGATCCAAAATCCCAGCTACATGGGAGACTGAGGCAGGAGGAGGATCACAAGTGTGAAGTCAGTCTGGGCAATTTAATGAGACCCTGTCTCAAAATAAAAAAGCCAGGGGCCGGGGATTTAGCTTAGTGGTTCTGCTGCCTGCCTCCAAGCACAAGCTCCCAAATTTGATCCCCGGTACCAAAACAATAAATAAATAAAACCAGGTGTGGCAGTGCATATCTATAATCCTAGCACTTTAGAAGCTGAAGCAGGAAGATCATAATTTAGATGCCAGTCTGGGTTACATAATGAGACCATATCGCCCAAAATCAAATCTATAAATAAGTAAGCCAGGCATGGTGGTGGATGCCAGTAATCCTAGCACTCAGAAGACTGAGACAGGAGGATCTCCATGAGTTCAAGGACAGCCTGAGGTACATAGTGACACCCTGTCTCAATACATACATACATAAATACATACATACATACATACATAAAATTCAGAAAGGACTGTTACATAGTTCAATAGTAAAGTACCCCTGATACTGATCCATGATATCATCAAAAAATTTAATTTTTTGTTTCTGTTTTCATGTGGTGCTGGTGATGGAACTCAGGGCCTTGTGCATGGTAGGCAAGTGTTCTGCCACTAAACTACATCTCCATCCTGAAAACATTAGTTTTTATAAATGAGCACTGAGAGGAAAATGTACTACAACTAATCAAGATCTTAGAGCAACTATGAGGGATAGAAGAACATGCCACAGGACACCATGAAGAAGCAGACAGGTCAGTGAAGACAGATGTGAGGGCAGATGACCTTTCCTCCCAGGGACAGCAAACAAGCCAAGAGGTGAGCAGAGCACTGTTACAGAGTAAGAAAAACTAAGAAATTCCTTGAATGGAATTTATTGGTATTCCAACCTGAAAAAACAACTGTAGAAAATATAATTTAGGGATAATGAGGAGATCTGAAAGTAATATATTTTTTTGAGAGACTCTTGCTGTATAGCTCAGGATAGCCTTGAATTCACTATGTAGCCCAGGCTGGCCTCCAACTCATAGCAATGCTCATGCCTCAGCCTCCTAAGTGCTGGGATTACAGGGATGTGCCATCATGTCTGGCAGACTGTGTATTTTTCTATATTAAGTACTGCTGATTTTTCTGGAAATGTTTTTGAACATGAAGGTTACATATAAAAGTCCTTGTCAAACCAAGTGCTGTGGTATGCGCTTACAGTCCCAGCTACTCTAGAGGCTGAGGCAAGAGGATGGCTTATACCCATAAATTTGAGACAAGTCTAGGCAACATAGTAAGCCCTATTTCAAAAAAAAAAAAAAAGCTGGATGTGGTGGTGCACACCTGTAATCCCAGGAGGCTGAGGTAGGAGGATCACAGAGAGTTTAAGGCCAGCCTGGACTACATAGGGAGTCCTTGTCTCAAAAAAACCACACCAAACTCCTTGTCAGTTAGAGGTACCTAGTAAATGTGAGGTGATGTGACTCAGATATGCTTTAAAATCACACTGATTTTTTTCTTTGTTTTTGTTGTTGCTGCTGGCTTTTTTTGTTTTTTTTTTTTTTTTTTTTTTTTTTTGTATCAGGGATCAAACTCAGGACCTTGTGCTTGGGAGGCAGGCTGTAGAACTACTGAGCTAAATCCCCAGCCCTGCTGTTGTTTTTTGAGACTGGGTCTCCCTATGTAGCCTAGGCTGGCCTCAAGCTCACAGTGATTCTCCTGCCTCAGCTTCCTGAGTGCTTGGATGGTAGCCATGTGCCACCATGTGCTGCTCAGACTAAAGCTACCACATTAGATCATATAGCTCCAATGACTTAGAATCAAGTGATAAAACCTAGATGACAAGGGATGAAAAATAACTTCATAACCAGGAGGGGACCACAGGTAGGAACCAAAACTATATAAATGATAAGAGTCTGTGGCCAGGACCACAGAAGAGGGTGCTACTTTGTGCAGCATGGGGAGTGCAGCCACTTTAATCTGAGGATTAGAGGGCTAGGATTAGGGACCTAGGAGCTGTGTGATACTGATCAGATCCAACACAGATGGGCGAAAGCTGATACTTTTAAGCAGGAGGCAATTATCCACTCAACTAAACCCTGCTGTTCTTGCTCAGGGACAGAGCCAGGGATGACACCAATAGGATCCTCCTCTTCCTCACCAGGAATCAACCAGGAAGGGGTATCAGAGTGTGGTGGGGGAAACTGAGGCAGGCTATGAGGGCACAGGTGGGAAGGGATTTTGTTGGGAGAAGGTCATTGAAAGCCACTCTGTGGAGATAGCATTTCACCCCAGACTGGAGTGAAATATGTAGGCATTTGTTCCTACCCCATGAGTTCTTTCTATTGGAGATCACAAATATTTTCTGTAAAGGACCAATGAGCTGAGCAAGGCAGAGCACACCTGTAATCCCAGCTACATAGCCCAGGCTGGCCTCAAACTCTTGGCAATCCTCCTGCCTCAGCCTCCTAAGTGCTGGGATCAAAGCTATGTGCCACCATGCCTGAGTGTTTGTTATCTGAACCTAAAATCTTTTCAAGGGAACTACGAGCCCAAGTCTGCTGTTATATGGCCAGAGCTAGTGGCAGGATATTTAGAGGCCCATGTAGTAAGTACCAATATCACCTCCATGTTGTGGTTAAGGAAACTGAGGCTCATAGAAGTGAAGAGACTTCTCCATGGTCATGCAGTCAGCTGAGGGCCAAGCTGGGATTTGAACCCAGATCACTGGCCTAGAGGCCGGATGTCTTTGCATGGAGCCAGAGCACTGGACAAAGAGCTCCATTTTACAGGTGAAGAAATTGAGGCTCACACAAAGTTTAAAACCTAGCTCAAGCCCAGTGTGGTGGTGTGTACCTGTCATCCCAGCACTTGGGAGGCTGAGGCAGGAGGATTGTGAGTTCGAGGGATGATACAGAAAAGGCCTTCCCAGAATGCACCTAGTGCCCCAAACCTCTCACCTGCCCACAGCACGGGCTGCTCCTCTTCTTGCTCTCTATCAGCCTCCTCCAAGAACTCTTGCAAGAGCTTCTCTGCTTCCTGGGCCTCCGCACCCTCTGGAGCAGCCCAGCCCAGAAAGACTCGGACACTGCCCAGGTCGGAGTAGGCAGGGGGGTCTCGGAAATCCTGGGGGTGATCGCGGAGCCAGGAGCCCAGCACGGACACCACAGCGCTGGCCAGAGGGGTGGCCTCAGATGGGAACCCAAGATCCGCACCGTTCCATCTTCCACTTCCGGATCCGCCACCCCTCCAGCCCCAGGCCTGAAGGCCAAGCATTGATTGACCAGGGCTCCCCACTCCCCACCCCAGGCCGCCCAGGGACCGACCTCAGATTCTCGTTCAAGCTCAGCTCTGGGCCACCTGTGGTCTTGCTCGGTATCCTGGGAAGAGGTCCCCATCAGGTGGCTTCGGAGGGAGGGCTGGGGCGGGCAGCACGTCCCGGTTCCCAAGCCCGGGTGGGGATCTGGGGCTGGGGACGCAGCCCCTGTGGATGCTGACCCTGGAGGCAGCGGCGGCGGCGGCGGCGGCAGTAGGAAACGCAGGACACGGGCGGTGGGCGCGAAGGCCTGGTGGGTGGCCAGGAAAGCAGGCACGAAGCCGGGATCCTGCTCGCGGTCTCCGTACACCAGCTCGCCGACCAGTCGCTCCAGCCGCGCAGCCCTGAGCGCCCGCACCTTGCTGGTGCGGTAGTGGAGGAAGCTGTGGGCCGCGGGGGGCAGGCTCTGCGGGGGAGGGGTGGTGAGCGACCAGGGGCCCCCGGAGCATCCCTTTCCGATCACACCCAGCGCTGGCCCTCCTTTTACATCTGAGCTTGCCTGTTCCCTCTCACTCCCCGGATTTATTAACTTGCCCGTAAACGACCCCCATGCCCCCTCTAGAACTTATCTGGGGGTGAGGGTTGGGCCTTTGCCCTGAGCAACATCCCCAGCCCTTTTTATTCTATTCCGAGACAGGGTCTCGCTAAGTTGCCAAGGTGCCCAGGTCCTCGGGCCTCAGCCTCCCAGAGCGCTGGATGTGGGTCACGCGCTCTGGACACCCAATCTGTCTCCTACGCCCCGCCCTCCGTCCCCCTCACCAAGCCGCCCCCAAGCTCCACCAGCCGTGCCCTGGCCGCCCCCCCCTCACCTGGCCACTTCCGGCTCCGGCCCACTAACCCCGGCTTCCCTACACGCTGGCCTTCCGCTTCGTCCTCTCCCAGTGGCCCCTGGTCCACTCTGGAGCCCCCATCCCCTGGTCCCATCCCATTTCCTAGACGTCCCCCTCACCTGGTGGCCTGCGAACTCCGCCTTCGCTCCCAGCCCCACCGCACCCAGCGGCCCAAGCCGGGCTCTCGGGCCTCGCCTCACCTGGGCATCTGGACACCCGCGCCCCCTCCCCCTGCCGCTCACCTGGCTGCGCGCAGGCCCCTCCCCCGGGCCTGAGCGCAGGCTGTGCTGCTGCCGCCGCAGAGTCACGCTGAACACCACGCCGTCCTCGCTCTCCTCGCCCCAGTCCTGCAGCGGAGCCTGGGCATGGGGGCGGGCTTAGGGCACCGGGGCTGAGCCTTCGCGCTGTCCCCCAGTCCCCCTCCCACGTCCTCAGAGCATGGGGTGGTACCTGGGGGACATCTAGGGGCCAGTCTCATGCAATCTGTCATTTTCTTTAAATTTTTTGGAGGGGCTTTCAGGCAGGGTCTCACTCTGTAGCCCTCAAGCTCGAAGCGATCCTCCTGCCTCAGCTTCCCCAGTGCTGACATGGCAGGCATGCGCCACCACGCCCAGCCGGAATGTTTCTGATCCCACCTTCAAAGGCACTCAGAGGCCCCCCTACTCCGTTCCCCAGTCCCCACAAGGAACCAAACACTTCCCTCGGTCAGGGCCAGGTCCCACAGGGAGGCACAGGAGCCCTTTTCCCAGCTCTTGAAAGGATGAGCGGCATTTGGGGACACTCTGGGGTCCAGTCTCACGGATCCATTTCTGGTCTTTCCTTAGGAAGCACCCAGAGGACACCCCCATCCCCATCCCAGAAAAGAACCAGCCGCTTCCCTGGGTCGGGGCCAAGGGACTGCCCCGAGGCCCCGGGGATGGACCCGATTTGTGTGGAGACAGCGCCCTGAGTCTCTGGGCCCGGCTGTCACCAGAGACACGGGTGCTAGGATCCTCCACCTGCTTACCAGGGCCAACTCCTTGCCCGCCGAGCGCTCCATGGCCCGCGCCCGTGGCCTCCGTGGCGGCGCTGCCGAGTGAGGCGGAAGGGCCGGCGGGCACAGGGGAGCTGGGGCCTGGGGGCGGGGTGGGGCGGGGCCCAGCCGGTCCGTCCCCGGGGAGGGAGAGCCCAGTCCGGAGCCCCGAGTGTAGCGGGTCTGCGTGCCCAGTCTTCAGTGGGAAGGGCTGCCGGCCCAGATGTGCTGCCAGGGACAGGGCAAGGGGTCCCTGCTGGGTCACCAGTGACGGGGGCGGGGCGGGGGCACAACGCCCAGGCTGCAGGGCACTGGGGAGG
The DNA here is from genome assembly GCF_053883595.1 of Heterocephalus glaber. Lineage (NCBI taxonomy): Eukaryota > Metazoa > Chordata > Mammalia > Rodentia > Bathyergidae > Heterocephalus > Heterocephalus glaber. Next base: position 7,803,358 of record NW_028258457.1, on the reverse strand, counting down.
GGAGCGCTGTGGGGTGGGGTGGGGGTGGGAGCGGCTTTCGGCTTTCCGCTTTCCTTCGGGTGGGGCAGGGCCAGAGAGAGGCGACACCGACACCAGGGAGGCCGGTGGGCGACCTTTATTGCACGATTCTGCGGCGGTTGCAGACCCAGCTCGGGAAATTGACTGTGGGAACATCCAGCCCGGCCCCCTCTCTCCTCCGGGCCGGCCGGCCTGCTCTGCTCCCCATCCGGGCCCCATCCAGCCCTTCAAGGGGCCCCGTGGAGCCCTGGCTGGGCCCAGAGAGCTCGGGGGCACGGTAGGACTGGGCACCGCGTGGCTAGGTCCTCCGCTCACGACCTCGCTTCTTGCTGCGCGTTTCGATGAGTTTCTGGGAACGCATCTTTAAGGAGGCCCGGTTCACCGCGTCGTCGTCTTCCTCACTCTCCTCTTCGTCTGCGGGGAGCCGAACTGATCCAGTTCTCCGGGGCGCCCTCCCGGGCCTTCACCAACCCGCCCAGCTCCACCTGGGGCCCGGGCCTGCGCACGGACCTCCTCCCGCCCTTCCAAGCCCGGCACTGACCGAAGAACTTGTCCTTGGAGCTGGCCGGGGGCAGGGGGATGCGAGTGTTGTACCGGGGCAGCTTTTCTTCTAAGGTGACCAGGAACTGAGGGGAGAGGGAACGGGGAAATAGTGGGCCAGGCAGGGGCTCATCCCCAAAGGTGCCCTGATCCCAGGCAGAGACCACTGGCCACTAGAATTGTTTTTGTTTTTGAGACAGGGAGGGTCTCGCTCTGTAATTCAGGCTAGCCTCAAACCACGATCCTCCTTCCTCAGCCTCCCTAGTGCTGGGATTACAGGCGTTGTTCGCCACCACGCCCTGTGTAGAAAGCAGTATTTCTCCAGCCCCGCTCCATTTTCCTTCTCAGCACACCCTCTAAGGTCCAGCTCCTCTGGGGCCACGCCTAACCCTCAGCCCCAACCTCCGGTCACTGGGGACAGGCCCGCAGCTCTCCTGGCTTCTCCTTCCCAGCTGTCAGCCCACACCCTGGCCCCCCAGGGCTGCCCCCTCCCCTCTGCCCTGCTCGGGGTGGCAGGGGCACCTCCCGGCTGGTGATGTGTCGCAGCATCTCCTGCACGTCGTGGCTCTCGAGCTGGGCCTGCAGTTTCAGCAGCTTCTTCTCCACCAGGCCCAGCAGGTTGGGCAAATAGTCACCTGCGGCGGGGTCTAGCGCCTTTCCGGAGAAGGGGTCGTCCTCCCGCGGCTAGGGGAGGAGCCAGGTCAGTGGGGCGGGGCTTTGCAATGAAGGGCCACCCATGAGGCGGTGCCTCCCTTTGTGGCTAAAATAAAACGCCCAGCTTTGAACACCAAACAAGAAGTTAAGAGGGCCTGGGATTTAGCTCAGTGGTTCCGCCGCCTGCTGTGCAAGCCAGGCGCAAGGACACCCCCCCCCCAGCAAGGCTATTGTGCGGATGGCCTTCTGAAGATTTTTTTTTGGTACTAGGGACTGAACCCAGTTGAACCCAGGGCCTTTCTCCTGAGTACATCCCCAGTCCTCTTTTGAGACGGGGGTCTCCCTAAGTTGCCCAGGCTAGGCTCGAACTTGAGACTCTAATGCCCTAGCCTCCCAGAGTACTGAGTCGACAGGCGTGCGCTACCATGCCGGGCAAAAGTGAGTCTCCTGAGGACAAGATGGGGCTTCTGCCATCTCCTTCGGGTTGGAGTGGGGTCCCCAGGGTTTTCTGTGGAGCACGATGGGCCTTTCCCATGGGGACGGGGCTTAGGAGAGGACAAAGTCTCTGAGGTCCAGGCCTCTCTGGGAGTGAGAGGGCTTCGCCAGGGATGTGAGGCAGGGACTCTGATGAGTACGGAGGGCATCCTACTTCCGGCTGGGTTTCTGGCGGTGGGTGCTGAAGATGTGGGTGGGTTGCCTAGGGTTGTGAGGGACAGTAACCTCCACTATGACTGCTAGTTTTACTTGGAGAATGTGGGAGGGCATGGGGCGGAGCTTCACTGGGGGTGGGTCCATCTTGGGCGGGGCCTCGGTGGGTGTGTCTCCCTGGGAGGCCCTCTAGGGGCGGGGCCATGCTGGGGGCCGGATGTACCACAGTGACGACTTTCAACTTGCTGGCCAGATGCTCCAGGCTCTCCTTAACCACCTGCATGGTTCGCGTGGTGCGGTCTAGCTGCTCCTGGGCCTTAGTGCGTCGCTGCTCCTCCATCTTGAGGCTCTCCTGCAACTCTGCTTGCAGCTTCTGTTGGCTGCAGGGAGCAGAGAAGTCGCCACTTGAGCGCTTCTGAGCCTGCGCCCCCTCCATCCCCTCACCCGCCCCCCCCCCCACACTGGGCAGCCCGGCCTCACCTCACCCGCGTGGCCTCCCCGGAGTATTTGAGGTCTTCGAGCTCCCGCTGCAGCTGCTGCTTCTCCTCCTTGAGCTTCACCAGCGTCTGCTCGTTCTCCTTCTTGAGGGCCTCCAGCTGCGCGAAGGTGTAGCCCTGGGCCAGGAACCTTCGCACCACCGACTGCGGGCGGTCCAGCCCGGGTCAGAGCCAGGCCTGGGAGGCGCGGCCGCCTGCCTGCCCCGGGCACAGGACACGCGGCCTAAGCTGGAGTTGGTTTAGTTGTGATTTGGCAACATTAGGAACTGAACCCAGGAATCGCTTCTCAGCCTTTTGGCTAAGATCAAGTGTAGGAACTGAACCCAGGGCCTTTGGACTGAGCTGGGGCCCTACCCCTTTTTTATTTTGAGATAGGGTTTTACTAAGTCTCTAAGTTGAGCCGGCTGGGCTTGGTCTTGTCATCCTCCTGCCTCAGCCTCCCAGAGTGCTGAGATGACAGTCGGTGGATTTTGCTCAGCAGTGACCTCCGTAGTCTATGCGGGTTCGGCCTCAGGACTGCCTCAAGGTGGTGTAGCCCCTAACCAATAGTTTTTCCGGGGCCCTTCCTGCTCCATAGTTAAGAAATCTGGGGCTGGCAATTTAGCTCAATGGCATGGCGCCTGTCTCACAAGCACAAGGTTCGGAGTTGAATCCCCGGTAAGGGATGGGGGAGGGAATCAGCCAGTAACTTCTGAGTCTGGCCAACGGAAATACCATGTGCCTGGGGAGCGATCGGCTCAGCCGGGCTCCTTCTGGGTAGGGGCTGCACTTCAGTGGCTGGGTGACCCAGTAGGTCAGAGTCCCGATCTCCTAGACATCGACCCTGAGGGAGGAGTGGGGGCTGCAGAGAACCCAAAGGGGAGACCCCAGCTGGGAGATCAGCCTGGGGGAGGGGTAAGGGTACCCAGTACCCAGAGCAGGGGCCCCACCTAGATTCTGTTGGGTTAGCAATGTTCCAAGCGGGGCTGTGGACACAGGACAGACAAAAGTCCCAGTTCTCCTTTGCCAAAGAAGTTAAGTGCAAAGCCGGACGTGGTGGTACACGTCTGTCATCCTAGCACTCAGGAGGCTGAGGCAGGAGGATCTCTGCGAGTTCGAGGTCAATCTGGGCTACATAGCGAGACCCTGTCCCAAAAATAAAGAGATGAAGTAAGAGGGCCGGGGATTTAGCCCAGTGGTTCTGCCACCTGCATCGCAAGCGCAAGGTCCCGAGTTCAATCCCCGGTACCAAAAAAAAAAAAAAAAAAGAGAGAGAGATGAAGTATGAAAGGAGAGGAGATGACAGTCAAGTGTAGACAGCTCTCCTGGGCTTTGCTGAGAAGTGCAGCAGAGAAACTGGGCGCCAGCTGGAGGGGTAAGGGATGTCTTTCAAGAAGAGAGTGGGGTTGTGTGCTGCAGACTTGAGCCGGCAGAAAGGGCAGGCAGGGTATGCTGGGCCCAGCTTATGCGCGTCTAGGGGCGGAGGGTGGCGCTCACGTGTGTTTCAGCCGCGCCGGTGGCGTCCTTGACCTTGCTGAAGGTCACCTCCATCTGGTACATGCTCCAGCGCTGCCGCAGCTCCTCCTCCTTGGCGTGCTGGTGGTCTTGGATTGTGTCCTCCGACTGCAGCAGCAGGTGATCCCGCTGGGTCTGCTCCCAGGAGAGGGGGTGAGGGCAAAGCCAGGCTCAGCTGCTGGGAGAAGGGCTTGGCGCGGAGGACGAGTGGGGGAGGGGAGTGGGAGCAGGGCCAAGGCCCGGGGTCAGGTGAGGGCACCCAGGCGTGGGTCCGCAGGACTGGGCAGGAGCAGGCGTCAGCGCCGGGGCAGAGGGGCGGAGTCAGGACAGGGGCGGGGCTTCAGGAGTGAGGCCCAGAGGCCGGGTCAGAGGTGGCAGGGAAGAGGGAAGGCACCCCTCCCCGCAAAGTGGGGCGGAGCCATGGGGGCGGGGCCAGGAGAAAGGTCCCAGACCACAAAAGGTCCAGCACTGCAGGGTGAGGGCTGAGTGGGAGCGTAGCTGGGCCCAGGCCAGGCCGGATCAGGTTGCGGGTGGCTTGAAGCCCTGCGCCCCTGGTTGTGCCCACCTTGCGCTCCATGCACTCGTTCTGGAGTTTTTTCTCCTCTGCGCGCTTCTTGCAGTCAGATATGTGCAGCTCCCGCTTCTTGCGCTCTCGGATCACCTTCTCCTCCAGAGACTGCAGCTGGTTCTGCAGGGCAGGCAGTGGGGGGAAGGGGGAGCTGAGGGCGCAGCTCTACACAGCTGGAGCGTGATGTCTTTATTCATTTATTTTTTGGAAGCAGGGTCTCGCTAGGTAATTCAGGGTAGCCTTGAACTCACTATGTAGCCAGACTGGTCTTGAACTCACAGACATCCTCCTGCTTCAGCCTCCTGAGTGCAGGGATTCACAGGTGTGCACTGCCACTCCCAGTTTTGGGGTTTTTTTGGGTGTTTTTTGCGGTGCTGGCGATGGTACCCAGGGACTCATGCATGCCAGACAAGCGCTCACCACTGAGCCGCACCCCCAAGCCCAGGCCTCCACAGATAGACCAGGCCGAAAGGTGCTGGGAGACAGAGAGCAAGAGGCTCAGGAGCAGCTGAGTTCTGATTCTGGGGCCAGGAAATGTGGCAACTGGGCAGGACTCCCAGGACAGGCGACCCTGGCACCTTGGCAATGTCCCGGGCATGGAGGGCCTCTTGGTTCACCACGTGCAGTTCCTGCACTTCCTGCTTAGTCTTCGCCACCGTGGCCTCCATGGCGTCCAGCTGGTTCCCCAGAGCGAGGGCCTCCTCCTGGGGCGGGGTGTGGGCTGGCTGTGACTGCTGCCCCAGTGGCCTGGCCTCCGCCTCCCAGGCCTCCTCTCCCGGTACCTGGAGATAGGCCTTGAGCTGCAGGTACACACCAGCGATGTGCCCAGCCTCCTCTGCCTTCATGCGGGCCTTCTCCAGCCGGTTCTCCAGGTTCCGCATGGTCTGGAGAGGCAGGGCCAGAGTGAGTACCCTGGGCCCCCAGCCCATCCCCAGGTCCCCCTGCCCCGCGGCCCCACCTTGGCCATCTCGGTGTTGCTGTCCTGCACCTCGGCCATCTCCAGCTGGCGCAGGCCCTCCTGCAGCTGCAGCTCATCCAGCCGCCTCTGTCGCAGCACCACCTGGTGTCGCAGGGCATTCAGCTGCTTCACCTTCCCGCTCAGCTGGTGGTCCAGGTGCTCCAGGGCCTGCTGTGGGTGGGACAGAGCAAAAGCTTCCCACTCAGCATCAACCTGCAGCCTGCCATCTCCTCTGCTGGACCCTCAGTTTCCATATGGGGTCTTCCCACTGAGCTACATCTCCAGGCCATTTTATTCTTTTTTTTTTTTTAGCCTTTTATTCTTTATTGTAAGACAACAGGGTCTCCCTAAGTCACCCAGGCTGGGCTCAAACTTGCAATCCTCCTGCCTCAGCCTCCTAGAGTGCTGGGATTTCAGGCATGTACCATCACGCCCAGCTATACTGCAGGCTGTCACATTCACGCTTCCTTCCAGATGTCTCCACAGGCACCTCAAAGCCATCACATCCAAAATTGAGTGCCTGTTCATCTCCCAAACCAGCTCCTCTCAACTCTACCATCACAACACACCACAGCCCCATCCTTCCTGTTACTCCAGCCCAAAACTTCACATGGTGGGGCTCAGTGGTAGAGTGTGTGCTTAGTAAGCACGAGGCCCTGGGTGCCACTCCCAGCACAGAACATAAATGCAACCCAAACCTTCATGTGATCCTCAGCTTTCCTCTGACCCACATTCCATTGGTCAGCAGTTTCTCTGGAATCTGTCTCACAGGTCTCCCTGGAGATACCTCTCTCCCTCAACCTCTGCCACTTTGGTGGTGCTGGGGCCATCAAACCATCTTTTAGCTGGGTGACCTCTTCCTGGCCTTCCCTCTTGCCTCCTTGAAGTTCATTTTGCATTACTATTTCTTGGTATAAAATCTGCACCTGGCTGGGCATGGTGGTGCACGCCTGTAATCTGAGCACGTAGGAGGCTGAGGCAGGAGGATCTCTGAGTTCAAAGCCAACCTGGGCTACACAGTGAGTACAAGGCCAGCCTGAACTACATAGCAAGACGGCCTTAAAGAAAAAAAATGCACACCAGAAGCAAGGCCTGCGGCAGGGTTCAACATAGACAAGCTCCCTTGCTTGGTCTACTCCAGCCACACTGGCCAGCATCTGGGTCTCCAACAGTCTTAAGCTTGCCTGTCTCAGAACCTTTGCATTTGCTCTTCCCTCTGTTGGGAGCACTCTTCCCAGAACCCTTCCTGCCTGTCTGATTTTCAGTTCAGACATCAGCTCTTTTGGAAGAGGTCATAGCAAACCCTGCCCCCAATCTAAAGCGCCAGCTCCTGTCCTCCATCCCTCCTATTATATCACCTTGCTTTTTTGTTTTTATTTCTCTTGTCATTGCTGGGAAGTCCTTTGTTTCTTTATTTGCTGTTCTTGGGATGGCTTTTGGCTTTTTGTTTTTACAGTGCTTGGGATGGAACCCAGGGCCTCACACATCCTAGGCAAGTGCTCCACCACTGAGTCACAGCCCAATAATCTTTACTTTTATTTATTCATTTGTGGTATTGGAGATCAAGCCCAGTGAGGTTCCGTCACTGAACTAACTCCTCAGCCCCTTTTATTTTTTATTTTGAAACAAGGTCTCACTAAGCTGCCCAGGTAGGACTCGAGCTTTCAACCCTCCTGCCTCAGCCTTCAAAAGTGCTCCGATTACAGGTATGTGCCCGGTAAGATTTATTTTTTAGCTGGGGATTTAGCTCAGTGGTTTCCCTGCCCGCTAAGCAAGCACAAGGACCTGAGTTCGATCCCCGGTACCAAAAAAAAAAAAGATTTATTTTTTATTTTGAGATGGTGTCTTACTCTGTTGCCCAGGCTGGCCTCAACCTTGCGATCCTCCTGCCTCAGCTTCTGGAGTAGCTGGGATTATCAACATGTACCACTGTGCCTGGCTTTTTTGTTTATGTTTTTTTTAATTTTTTTTTTTTTGGTACTAGGGATCAAACTCGGGTCCTTCCGCTTTCGAGGCAAGTGACTAAACCACTGAGCTAAATCCCAGGCCCTTTTTAAATGCTTTTTAAAGAGATGGGTCGGAGATAGGTCCTTTAATTTGGCCAGATTGGCCCCAAATTCCTGGGCACAAGCGGTTTTCCTGCCTCAGCCTTCTTAGTAGCTGGGACCACAATTCTTGAGGACTGTTTGGTCAATTTTCTCCTCTAAGATATGAGCTGCTTGGAAGGAGGATTTGATCTGTTTTATTTGATACATAGTGTCTCACTATGTTGCCCAGTCTGAGCTCAAACTCTAAAAAAGAATTCAATAAATAAAGATCTCATTGATCGAGTAAATGACTGACAGCCAGTGCAGAGAAAGAATGGGAGTTGGAAGGAAGGAGTCCAGTGGTGGAGGTCTTGGGAAGGGGGTGACGAACCTGGGCCATCCTGTTCTTCAGGTACGGCTTCTCTTCCTTCCACTCTTGAATTACTGCCTGCACCATGTTCTTGTCTCCCTGAGAGGAGAAGTGCCCGGTTACCCCTGGCCCCACTCCTGTTCCTGAGTGTCCCGCCAGTCCCTCCATGCTCACCTGTAGCAGGACCGCCAGCTGCCCCTGGAGAGCCTTGGTCTCCTCCCGGAGCTGCCTGATGGTCTCCTGGTTCTTCTTAATGTTCCACTGGGAGCTCTCGTAGAAGGCCTTCCGGTCACCCTCTGGGGCAGGCAAGGGGACAGACACAAGCCTGGCATCACTGGGGAGGTGTGGCACCTCCCAGAGAGAAGACCTCTGTGCACTCAGCAGCTTCATATTTTAATTGATTGGTATTAGGTTTTTGTTTTTGTGAGACAGGGTCTCCCTGTGTAGCTCAGGGTGGCCTCAAACTCATGACGATCCTCCTGCCTCAGCCAACTGAGTAAGTGCTGGGATTACAGGCCTGTGCCACCACACAGGCAAAGCTCTTTATAATTATCATGTCAATTAAAAGCAAACCAGGGCTGGGGATTTAGCTCAGTGGTTCTACCGCCTGCCTTGCAAGTCCAAGCACCTGAATTCGATCCCCAGTACCAAAAAAAAAAAATAATAATAAATAAAGGCAAACCCATTGGGCTGGGGTGTGGCTCAGTTGTAGAGCATTTGCCTAGCAAGAATGAAACACTGGGAGGGCCAGGGATTAAGCTCAGCAGTGGCAACCCACCTGCCTTGTAAGCTCAAGGTACTGAGTTCGATCCCTGGTACCAAAAAAAGGAAAGAAAGAAACCCTGGGTTCCATCCCCGGTACCACAAAACAAAACCAACAAAAAACAAAAATCCTCCCTTTTGAGCATTTATGTGTCCATGGCGGATGAGACCATTCCAAACCCTCAATACCATATGCCCATAATTGCATATCCATTTGCAAATGAAACCCAATTTCATTCTTTTTTTTTTTATTATTTTGAGATAGAGTCTCACTATGCAGTTCAGGCTGACCTTGAACTCACTATGTAGTCCAGGCTGGCCTCAAACTCACAGCGATCCTCATGCCTCAGCCTCCCGAGTGCTGGGATTATAGGCATGCACCACCATGCCCAACCAAATGATACCCACTTTACAGATGAGAAGACTGTGGGTCAGACTGAGTACATTGTTCAAAGCCACAAGCAGACTTGCTCCTATGCAGACACTTTCATTAGCTCTGCAACACTGCCTATTAATAAAAACAGCCAGGCGTGGCCACAAGTTTGGGGCCAGCCTCAGCTACATAGTGAGATCCTCTCTCAAAAATCCAAAATAGGGCTGAGGATTTAGCTCAGTGGTTCTGCTGCCTGCCTCGAAAGCGCAAGGACCTGAGTTTGATCCCCGGTACCAAAAAAAAAAAAGAAAAAAAAATCCAAAAGAAAATAATAATAAGAATGACAACATTGATGACTTATACACCAAAATTTCCCAAACATCCCCACAACCAACTACGGGGTGGGATAACTCTTTGTTGTGGGGAGCTGTCCCAGGCCTTGTAGAACTATGACCAGCACCCTAGCTCTGCTCAATAGACGCCAGTAGCAGAGCTACCCCCTCATTGAGTGAAAACCAGAAATGTCTGCAGCCATTGTCACGTGGCCCCGAGAAGGGCAAAGCTGCCCACAGCCATGAGAAACACTAGTTTTTACTTCATAGCACTTTACTAGGTGGCCCTGTTCTAACTACTTTCTCCACTTCAAATTTTGCAGTGCCATTGTTGCTCCTCCCTCTCTCTCTCTCTCTCTCTCTCCCTCCCCCCCCTCCCTCTCCCTTCTTCAGTACTGGGGATTGAACTCCAAGCCTTTGCCGGGTAGGGTGATACACCTCTGTAATCTCAGCCCTCGGGCGGCTGAAGCAGCAAGACTGCTGAGAGTTCAAGGCCAGCCTGTGCTACACAGACCCTGTCTCAAAAAAACAAAACAAAAGCCTTTGTACTCAGCCACAACCCCAGCCCTTTTTATTTTTACTTTTTAAAAATTTTGATTTTTGTGTGTGTTTATTTATTTATTTATTTGGTACCGGGGATCGAACTCGGGTCCTTGTGCTTGCGAGGCAGGTAACGGAGCCACTGAGCTAAATCCCAGGCCCATGTTTGTTTATTTTTTGAGAAAGGGTCATGTTATCAAACCCAATCTAGCCATGAACTCACTATGTATACTAGGCTGGCCTCAATCCTCCTGCCTCAGCCTCATGAGTGCTGGGATTACAGGCGTGTGCCACCATACCCAGCTCTCTAGCCCCCCCTCCCCTTTATTTTGTGCTAACATCTCACAAAGTTTCCCAGGGTGGGCTCAAACTTACAATCTTCCTGCCTCAGCCTCTGAGTTCACCATCCCTATTTTATAGATTGAAAAACTGACAGCCATGAGTTTATTCTTCGTTTCCCCCAGGTCAAACTATTACACAGAGCAAGTTTTGAACTCAGAAAGCCTGGCTCTAGAACCTATTCTTTTCACCACCATTTGCGTGATAGAAGAGTTGAATTACGGGAAATACGAAATACATTCCAGTCAGTTTTGAGCTCAGAAGTTTGAGGAAAGATGAAAGAAACCATGAAAAAGTATGAGTTTTTTAACTTCAGAAACCGGCCACTAAGACGCATGCTAGTGAAAGGCTTTGGTCACCCCGTGCCTGGTCAGAAGCCCGGGTGCACACTGTTGACCCTTGACCCCACTGCGCCCTCTGGAGCCATCTTACCCAGCAGTTGGATCTTCCTTTGTAACTCAACCACCTGTGTGTGCACAGCGGTCTTCACTGGACAGTGGCGGCGGAGTCCCGCCTTGGAATGGACTGGGGCCCAGGCCTGTGCCCCCACCGAGCCCTTGCCTCGGGGGTGGCCCTGCTTGGCCGGAGCCTTACTGCCCTTGGCTTTGGAAGAGGGCATCAAAGCCTGATCTTGAGAAGGCACGGCGTTGGCAGAGGCCGCCCTGCATAGGAGAGACGTCATGATTCGGTTGGGGCCAAAGGTCCCTAGGAGTTAGGGGAGCAGAGAAAAACTGGCCGCCCCTGTCTGGGATCGGTCAGTTCGGGTTCCTCAGGTTCTGAGAATGCACTTTCCGACTGCTTGGGTGAGCCTCTCAGCATCTCCCGGTTGGTAAGTAACCACCTCCCCCTCCTCCCTCCAGTGTTCCCATAGAGACCACCCGCGTGCCACTCTCATTGGCTAGCGCGGTACAAAGGGGCGGTCCCAGCAGGTGGTGGGGCAGAGCTGTGCTGCAGATGCAGATGGTAAAGGAGGGTACTTCGAGGTCACGTGTTCATCCTACTTCCTTTCTCGCCCCAGCTCCCGGGGGTGAGGTTCGCGGGCATTTTTCAAGAAGTTTCTTTTCCGGCTGCGGAAGCCGCCACTCTCAAGATGGAGGTTAGTTGCGCCGCCATTAAGCGCGACTCTTCAGATCTATCCTCTCTAAGGTTTCACGGTCCTACCCAAGATGGCCGTCTCAGTTCCGGGATCCGCATATTTGCCACTCTCAACATGGCGACACAGAATCGCCGTTCCCTGTGTGAGCCGTGCAAAAGGAAATGACGCATCCCAGACACTTCCGCTTTCTTTCTGCCGGAGGAACCGTGGCCACTGGGCAAAGGGGGCGTGCGGTGGATATCGACCTTTGTCTCTGCCTCATGTAGGTGATGAGCTAGCGGGTAGGAAGGCACCTTAATTTCATAGAGGGGGCAGCTAAAGGGTGTATGTGAGGTGTAGAAGAGACTGTGAACCCTTTGGGCTTAAGGCGGGAACTGACTTGTCCACTCCACTCCGGCGCGACGAGAGAAGATTTTGAGTTCCCCACTATTGATTTGAGCAAAGTGAGACTTTCCTGCACTGGCCAGTACTGGGGGACCCCTGTTTCCCGATCCTAAATCGGAAACGAAGTGAGCGATCATTGCCCTAAAAAGGTGGAGGAGACCAGTTGATTGGAGCTGGCCCTGTCCCCTCCTCGGTCCCCTGCTCATGTCGTAGTGTGGGGATCCCCGAATCTCCCCGCAGCCTGCTTCCTCCCACAGAGCTCGTGTATAGCCCGGTGCCCCGCGAGTGATGTTGCTGTTGATGCTGCTGATGCTGCCCCTCTGCTGGTCCGTGGAGGTCAAGAGGCCCCGGGGCGTCTCCCTCACTAGTGAGTCCTGCGGTCCCTGGCTGGGGATGGAGGGAGGGAGAGGAGAGAGGACCCTGAGATGGAAATTGGGAGCCTTTTGCCTCAGTTTGTCCGCAGAGTGAAACTGGTGGTGGCATTGGGGAGACCAACGTTTTCTTTCTCATCAGACCATCACTTCTATGACAAATCCAAGCCTTTCACCTGCCTGGACGGCTCGGCCACAATCCCTTTTGATCAAGTCAACGATGACTACTGTGATTGCAAGGATGGTTCAGATGAGCCGGGTGAGCTCTCGTTTTGTGTTCATTACTGAGCAGCAGACACCCAGGCCCTGCCCTGCCCTGGCTCACTGCGGAGAGGGCGGAAGTGGATTCAGAAAGCAGCTTAGGGGCCGGGGATTTAGCTCAGTGGTTTCGCGCCTGCTGCGCAAGCTCAAGGACCAGAGTTCAATCCCCGGTAGCAAAAAAAGAAAAGAAAGAAAGAAAGCAGCTTGGCTGCTGGGGTGCAGCTCAGTGGTCCTCCATTTGTTTAGCATGCATGAGGGCCTGGTTCCATCCCCAGCACCGCCTCCCCTACAAAGAAGAAGAGAGATCAGGTTGTTGTAACGACATTACCAGTTACCACCAGATCAGGGATAAAGGCTTCTGGAGGTGAGACTTCAGGTGAACCCTGAAGTAGGTGCAGATGGAGGGGTGTCTGCTCAGACTCCCAAGTGGGCGGGTGTGAAGGTAGGGCAGGCTGGCAGAGGACAGTCATCAAAGCAAAGGAGGAGCTGGGGACTTAGCTCAGTGGAGCCACACCTGCCTGGCAAGTACAAGGTCCTGAGTTCAATTTCCAATACCAACCCCCCCCCAAAAAAAAAACAGAACAAGAGCCCCAAATGTACTTGGGTTGGGGTTGTAGCTCAGTGGTGCAGTGTCTGCCTGGCTACCTCAAGGGCCTGAGTTCAATTCCAGGTACCAAAAAAGAAGAAGAAAAAAAAGCAAAGGAGGAGCTGACTGGCCCTTTTTTGAAGGGACTCATGAGGAGGGTTTTGTTTCAGGGTCCCAGGGTGAGGCTCTTTGTTTCCCTGAGTTTTTTCTGTCCTTTGGCGTTTTGAGACTGGGTCTTATATAGCCCAGGTTGGCCGCAAACTTGGGGCCACCCTCCTGCCTCAGCCCCTCCAGTGCTGGAGTGACAGGTGTACACTACTATGCCTGGCATTCTCATCTTTCTGGTCCTCTGTCTGCCTGTGGGTTGGGGCCGTGTGGGTGGAGGATGGGCTGTGCCTGGTCCTCAGTGACCTTAGCAAACTTTCCCTCCTGTCCCCACCCAGGCACAGCCGCCTGTCCTAATGGCAACTTCCACTGCACCAACACGGGCTACAAGCCCCTGTATATCCCCTCCAGCCGCGTCAATGATGGCATCTGTGGTGAGTGGGGGCCCTGGGACTAGGGAAGGGGTGGTGGCTGAGGGAGGAGGCACTGTCAGCCCTGACCTGGCTGCCTCTGCCTCAGACTGCTGCGATGGGACCGATGAGTACAACAGTGGCACTGTCTGCGAGAACACCTGCAAGTGCGTGGGTGACGTCCTTTCCCCTTGCCACTCCGGCACCTGGCTTGCCTTCACCCCATGAGTTACGAAGCTCCATTTTCTGCTGCTTTTCTTTGTGTGTGTGTGTGTGTGATACTGGGGATTGAACCCAGGACCTTTGCACTGAGCTATACCCCTAGTCCTTTTGTGTGTTTTTTTTGTTGTGTTTTTTTTTGGTACTGGGGATCGAACTTGGGACCTTGCGCTTGTGAGGCAGGCGCCGGAACCACTGAGCTAAATCTCCGGCCCATGTTTTTTGTTTTGAGACAAAGTCTCACAAAGTTGCCCAGCCTGGGTTCAAACTTGAGGTCCTCCTGCCTCAGCCTCACGTGCTGGGATGACAGGTGTGCACCACAACGCCTGGATTTATTTTTTTCCATCTTAGATCTTCTAAGTGAGGGCAGATTAAGCGTTATACACTAAGTGGCCAGATTCCCTGTTGGCCTGGAAGCCTGTGATTTCTGTGCTTTCTCCCTCTCTCTCTTGCTGGCTTCCAACTCTGCTCCCTGTCACTCCTTGGTTCTGAGGGTGGACAAACCCTGTCCCTCCTCTCAAAAACAGGGACAAGGGCCTGGGGTCGTTGGAGGTTTTGCCATCTCATCTTTCCCAGTCCGAGGTGTAAGGGATGGGTCGGCAGGTGGGCCCTGAGTACCCCTGGCAGTGCCCATGTGTCCCCCTCCATCCCAGAGAGAAGGGCCTCAAAGAGAGAGAGTCCCTGCAGCAGATGGCAGAGGTCACCCGCGAGGGGTTCCGCCTGAAGAAGATCCTCGTTGAGGACTGGAAGAAGGCCCGGGAGGAGAAGCAGGTGAGTGGTCCCGGGGGCAGAAGTATGAGCAGAGCCTGGGTCACTTAGCAAGACCTTGGTTCAAAATAGCAGTGCTGCACTGCACATGGTTTTCTGCGCTACCCTGGAGCACACAGGCTTCTGTCCAGAGGGTCCAGGGAGCCACAGCCCGGGGACCCCCAGAGCCAGAGAGCTGGATGTGTTGCAAAGGTCGCAGCTCCTCAGGGGAGTAGAGCCAGGAGGTGCCAAGTGGAGGAGGAGGCAGAAACCAAGGAGAGCTGGCCTCTTGCCTTCTGCCCATCCAGAAAAAGCTCACCGAGCTACAGGCTGGAAAGAAGTCTCTGGAAGACCAGGTGGAGGCCCTGCGGGCTTTGAAGGAAGAGGCTGAGAAGCCGGAGAAGGAGGCCAAGGAGCAGCACCAGAGGCTGTGGGAAGGTAGCCAGGGAGAGGAGAGAAGAGCTTGGGCCCAGGAGGTTCCACCCCAGGCTGCTGCCAGTCTTGGGTGGTGTTTTAGCGGTGGTGTTTCTTGGGTTCCTCCTTGAACCCCGAGCCTTTTTACCAAGCTCCATCCCTAGCCCTCTTTTTCATTTTTAAATTTTGAGACAGGATTTCTCACTAAGTGGCTAAATTACCCAGGTGGGACTGGAACTTGGAATCCTCCTGCCTCAGCCTCCTAGAGTGTTGACATGACAGGCGTGCGCCACCACTGCTGGCTTCGTGTCTGATATCTAAGGTGCAGCTGTGTCATGTTGCTGGAGTGATGAATCGGAGAATTGGGGGGACACAAGGGTGGGGTGCTGATGGGGCAGGTCAGTTAGGGCCTCAGACTGCAGGGAGGAAGCAGGTGTGCAGCATGCAGGGTTCTGAGCAGAAGCAGGACGGTCCTTGGCTGAGGTGGCCCCAGTCCCCTCCGGCCACTGTGCAGGAGCAGGCTGGCAGGGGCAGGCAGATGGGGGCCCGGAAATGAGGCGCTATGTGTGCTGGTCCAGACCGGCTGGGGCTGGGGAGGAGCATGTGGATTCTGGGTGTCGCTTGAGGCACAAAGGAGACGTCCTTCCCGAGCCCTGGCCTCCATCTCCTGTCCCCTGCGTCCCCAGCCCTGCCCCCGACTTTCCCTGTTCCACTCCCCCTCCAGGCTCCATCACCTTTCTCCTCTCAGAGGGCAGGGACCCCTGTCACCTCGTCCCCAGCGCCGTCACTGGGCCAGATGCACAGTGGGAGCCGGGTCTCGGGTGGCGGGAGCTGGTGGCGCCTGGGGCCCACGGGTCATGGAGTTGCTCCTCCACAGAGCAGCAGGCCGCTGTCAAGGCCCAGCGCGAGCAGGAGCAGGCGGCTGATGCCTTCCGGGAGCTGGATGACGACATGGACGGGGTGTAAGTGTCGCTGTGCGGGGCCCGTGTTTGCGGTGAGAATCCTGGCTCTGTCTCTGATCATGCCCAGTGACTGGGTGGAGGGTGTGCTGTTGGGGACCGACGAGGACACGGGAGTCCAGCGGGCGAGGAGTAGGGGTCTGCAGAGGGACTGGTCGGTGCTGGTTTGGGGTACAGGATGTGGCACCCAGGCTGGTGTGGGTATCGGCTTTGCTGGGTGGGGGGAGGCAGTGGGCAGCGGATGTGTTAGGCTGTGAGGGAGGGGGGAGTAGAAGTTGGGGGTCGGCAAACAAGATTTTGGTGATGGCATCCAGGCGTCTCCCAGTCCTCAGGCTCCATCTCTGCCTTGTGCCCCTTTTGGGGTTGCGAAGTGCTAAGGAGCGGGTAGGGTGGGAGGCTGGGACTGGGGGCCAGATGGGGGTCCCATTGCCGCATGTTACCCCCGGCTTCCTCCCCTGACCTGAGGTCCTGGGGAGGCTCTGGGCGGCCCTGGCCCGGAGGAGCCCGTGGGTCACGTGGTGCCCATGTCCTGTTGGGCAGCTGGCCGGGAGCCAGGTCCTTACCCTGCCTGTGTCCCTGCAGGGTCTCGGTGGCCGAGCTGCAGACCCATCCAGAGCTGGACACAGATGGCGATGGGACTGTGTCTGAAGGGGAGGCCCAGGTACCCCAGGGTGACCTCAGGTCCGGGGAGGGGGCACAGGCCAGCCGTGGGAAGCCCCAGAATCCTCCCTGCCTGCCGGGGTCCGGAGTGGCTTCGGGCAGTGTGGGCCCCTCCCCTGCCTGTGGCCCTGCCAGCCGCCCCGGAGGGGACACCCACTGCCCTCCCTGTCACAGCTGCCCTCCCTTGTCCTGCTAGCCTGGCCCCCGCCCCGTCCCTCTGTCCGTCCCTGCCTGCTCCTGGTCCTCCTCGTTGCACACTGGCCCGGGCAGGCCTGGCACACACTGGTGCCTGAGCCGCACCCCTCCTGTCGTCCGTCTCCCACCTCTGTCTCTTTTTGTCTCCCAGCCCCCCCCTCGGCCTGGACCACCGCCCTCTGGGTGCAGCCCCTCGCCCACCTGGTGGCTTGGTCCCCAAAGCTCAGGGCCCAGCGCACCCGTGGCTGGCACCACAGTCAGAGGCCCTGGAGCCCAGAGCCGGGCACCGGGGCACAGGGAGGCCCCGTCCTGACCCCACCCTGACTCACACACAGGCCCTGCTCGGCGGGGACACACAGACGGATGCCAGCTCCTTCTACGACCGAGTCTGGGCCAGCATCAGGGACAAGTACCGGTCCGAGGTCTGTAGGGGAGCGAGCACAGGGGAGGGGACTCGGTCCTGCCCCGCTCCGCCTTCGGCTCACAAAAGCACTGCCCCCATCCTGGCACCCAGCCACCCTGGCCAGCTGGGCCACCCAGGCTCCTCCACGGGGGCCCCTCCTTCCCTCTGAAAGGGGTGGAGACGCTGAGGCCACAAGCCCCGACCGCCCCGCTTCCCCACCTGCCCGCCAGGCACTCCCTGCCGACCTCCCAGCACCTCTGGCCCCGGAGGTGATGGAGTCCAAGGAGGAGCAGCCCTCGGTGCCGACCCATCCCACGGAGTACGAGGAAGAGGAGGAGGAGGAAACCGAGGAAGAAGAGGAGGATGAAGAGCAGGATTCTGAGGTGCCTGGGGAGCAGCCCAAGGTGTGTGTTTAGGGGCGCAGGGCTGGCTGGCGTGGAGCAGGGTCGCTTGCTGACTCCACCCCATCCACAGGAGGCCCCGTCCCCACTGGAGCCCTCCCAGCCGCCCAGCCCCAGCGAGGAGGACAAGATGCCACCCTATGATGAGCAGACACAGGCCTTCATTGATGGTGAGGCCCTGGCCCGGTGGAGAGGGCCTCATGTCCCACCACAGACCCCCGCCCCGGGATGGGGGTCTCCACTGTGTCCCCCGAGTGTCCCCTGTGTCTCAGAGCCACATGCGGGCTGTGCCTGCCTCTGCTCTGGGGAAAGCTCGTCCTGCCCGTCAGCCCCCGGTGCCCTCCTACTCCCTGGGGTACGGCTTGTTTGTGTCACCCCTGGTGGCCCCAGGAGCCAGCAAGGCTAGGAGTGGTGCCTCGGCAGCAGGGTGCAGCCAGCCCTGCCCTGGCAAAGGCCCCGCAAGGCTCCCCAGTTCCGTCCTTGACCAGGGCAGGCCCCGGGGAGGGAGCCAGCAGTCCAGTGTGTGGTCTCCTGACCAGGGCAGGCCCACGTGGGGAGGGGCCTCGTGACCTGTGTCCCTTCTCCCAGCTGCCCAGGAGGCCCGCAGCAAGTTCGAGGAGGCTGAGCGGTCCCTGAAGGACATGGAGGAGTCCATCAGGTACCAGGCCTGTGTCTGGCCGAGACCAGGCGGTGCTGCCACCCACCCCGGCTCCGGCTCCCTAGAGGCGGCGGTAACCAGGAGTCTCCGAGGCAACCGAGGCCCCGGTGGGCGTGGCTCCTTCGGGGAGGGTCCCCGGGTGGCAGGGGTGGCAGGGACACAGCCGTCGGGTGTCTCTCCACCGCTGGGCTGGGCCGTCCTGTGTCAGCCACGGCGCCCATCCTCTACTGTCCCTTCTGCACCTGGCCTCTCCTTCCAGGAACCTGGAGCAGGAGATTTCGTTCGACTTTGGCCCCCAAGGGGAGTTCGCCTACCTGTACAGCCAGTGCTACGAGCTCAGCACCAATGAGTGGGTCCTGGGGTGGGGTCCTTGGGGACAGGCTGAGGGTTTGGGCTGCCCTACATGGCTAGCAGGATACTGAGTCCGGAAAGAAATACAGCTGGGGATGCAGCTCAGTGCAAAAGCCCTGGGGTCAGTCCCCAGTACCACACACAAAGCGCAGGTCATGGCGGGATCTGAGGTCCCTGTGTTCCCCTTGACAGATACATCTACCGGCTCTGCCCCTTTAAACTCGTCTCCCAGAAACCGAAGCTGGGCGGCTCCCCCACCAACCTCGGGTGAGTGGCCAGGGCTGCACCCCTCCCACCCTGCTGGTCCCCCAGCCGGTCAGGCACTCAGCACCTCGCTGTCCACAGCACGTGGGGCTCGTGGGCCGGGCCCGAGCACGACAGATTCAGCGCCATGAAGTACGAGCAGGGGACCGGCTGCTGGCAGGGCCCCAACCGCTCCACCACCGTGAGTGCCTGACTCAGGGTTGGGGGACCGGCCCCGACCGGCCCCCGTGAGCATCCGGTCCGCCTCTGGTCCTGTCGCCAGGTGCGCCTGCTGTGCGGGAAGGAGACCGCGGTCACCAGCACCACCGAGCCCAGCCGATGCGAGTACCTCATGGAGCTCTCCACGCCGGCCGCCTGCCCGGAGCCGCCCCCTGAGCTCCCGGTGGACAGCGACCACGATGAGCTGTAGTGCAGCCCGGCCAAGGTGGGCGGGGAGGGGACCTCTCCCTCCGACCTGTCCCCTGGGCCGCCATCCCTTCCTCTGCATGGGTGTGTTTGAGACAGGGTCTCCCTGTGTAGTCCAGGCTGGGCTTGAACTCTCAGCCGTCCTCCTGCTGGGGCGTGACACCGCACCACTTCCCCCTCCTCCTGATACTCCCCTTTTCTCCCACCTGGACTCTCAAGGCGGGGAGGCAGCCCCACAGTGTCGCCTTCCGTCCTCCCTCTGGGGACTGGAAGGACTGAGGCCTGGACTCCTCCGTCCCTCCCCCTCCTCTGCTGAGCAGGACCCCTGGGGGCCTCCAAGCCCTGCTCCTGGGCCCTGGCTGAGCCATGTTCCCAGGCCCCAGTGGCCTCCAAAGATGGGATAAAGGAGCCCCCATCCCTGGCAGTTCACCCCTGCCCCCCATGCCACCCCTCCTTCCCTGTCTGGTGGGGGCCAGTGAATGGCTTCATCTGTGACAGAACAATAAATGTGACTCCACCCCCAAACTTGGCTCTGTCTGCCCTGATTTATGGGATGGAGAACCAAGGGGAGGGGGCAGAGGTGAATGCACGGGAGCAAGAAGTGCTGCCTGCAGGGCCCGCCTGGCCTGGCCCTGTCGGGCCAGCAGCTGAGTCCAGCACTGGGCACAGGTGGAGCCAGGCCACGTCCACATGTGTCAGGCGCTCATGGCACAGATGAGTCCCAGGCCCAAGCCAGGCATGGTTTGGCACACCTGTGATCCCAGCACTGAGGAGGCTGAGGCAGGAGGATCAGGAGTTCCAGGCCACCCTGGGCTCCATAGTGAGACCATGTCACAAAAAAGGAGACAGACCCAGGCCAGCTACTGTGCACCCGACCCGACCCCAGCCCTCCTGCGCCCCAGCACAGATCACCCGAGACCCTAAGATTCTGAACTTTTATTTTCTGGCATGAAAAGTACAAATAATTAAACAATTCCATGTAAAAGTCTGTTACCGCGGCCAGGCCAGGAACCCTGGTAATAAATAGTCTAAACGCAACGCAAAATGTTCTCCGTTGGGTCGATTTTTTGTTCTTTTTTTTTTTTTTTCTTTTTTTTTTCTTTTTTTAACAGTTCTTTATCACCTCCAACATGGACTCTGTTGTGATTTGAAACCTTCTGAATAAATTACAGGATGAAGGGAGGGTTGGAGGGGCTGAGCCCCCTCCCTGCTGGCCCTGTCCCCGCCCCCCAGGGAGGTGGAAGCCTGAGGTCCCCTCGCAGGGAGCCCTTGGCCTGGCCCCTGGGGCGGGGGCGGCCTTCAGGGAGGGGGCCTGGCTGGGCTGAGCTCTGTTTTAGAAAAAGAGGTCCCCTCCCAAGTTGGGGGTGGCAGGGGCCTAGGCCTCGGGAGGGCGTGTGGGGAGGCGTCCCCTCTCCAAGCCCGGCCCCCCCCAGGGTGGGGGACGAACCCAGCCCTTATTGCTCTATGTGGAGGGCGGCGGGGAGAAAGGCCCAGAAACAGCAGGGAAAGAGGGGTGGACCCACTGGGGGGGAGTCGGGGGTCCCTGCCCTGCTGAGAGGGTGGGGAGAGAGGAGGGTGGACTTAAAACCACAAGAATAAATAGCTTCGTGTATCATGAACAAGCTAGGGTTTTCACCAGCTAAATAGGACTGAAAAAATTCTCAAGACAAGAGCAAAATGAACCCCCTTGACACCCCTAGATGTCGCTGGCCCACGGGGGGACAGCTCTGAGGAACCCACGCTCCCCCCAGTGCCGCTTGGCTACCATGACTGTTATTAATAATTATTATTACTTTAATGATTCCACTTCCCCTTTTATAAATAAATTAGGCATAACCACGTCTCAGCAAAACTTAGAGAAACAAAGAACATTGGAGTCCCTTTAACTTGCAAACCGGATGAAGTAACAGAAATATACACAAAGGTCCTTACAGGTCAACAGGAATAATAAATAGTTAACATAGCAATAAGTTAAAACTACAAGAAGCTAAATTCAGCAAAAAAGTACAAGAAAGTTAACTGGTGCCAGTTTATGTCTCTTTTTTTTTTCTTTTTTTTGAAATCTCTTCTGTGTGTGTGGTTTTTTTTTGTTGTTGTTTTCTTTTTTGTTGCTTTTTTTTTTCTTCCTCTTCTATTTGTTTTTCTCTTTTTTTGTTGTTGCTTTTTTGATTTTTTTTTTCTTTTTGTTCCTTGCAGCAGAAGCTCCACAGACGTGTAATAACAACACCGGGAGGGGTGGGGAGAGAGAGCCGGACGTTCATACTGGGGCCGTGGCCAGACACCAGACGCAGAGGACAGCGGGGAGGAGAGGCCACTGGGGCCGAGATGGGGCTTCTCGATTCTTGGTTCTGATTGGGCCTGCTGAGGGGGTGAGGGGCTTCCAGGGCTCCCAAGGGCTCTGGCCTTTGGCTTCTGTTGGAATTTTTCTTAAAAAACAATGAAAAGTAGGGGAAGAGAAGGGGTGTGGGCCAAAATTCAGACAGAAGCCAGGGCTGGGCATCCGGATGAGGGCTGTGATTACCGCCCTCCCCAATCTGGAGACAAAAAAACCCTAACAAACCAAAGAGGGGGGTGACAAAGTAGACGGGAAGGGGTGTAGGGCCTGGCCACCTGGGGCCTGATGGGGGCTGCTAGGTACTTGCTGCTGGGGAGCCCTGCCCTGGTGGGAGGAGGAGGCTCAGGGGACAGGGAGTCCTTTGGCCTTGAGTGTTGTGGGGGGCGGGGGACTGCCTCCAGCCCCCGTGACGCCGAAGTGGAACGAGGTATCATGTGTCTGGGTGCAGGACGCCGTGTTGCATGCCTGTGTTGGTGGGCAGCAGGGAGACCCCGACGGTCCAGGGAAGGGCTGGGGCGTGGGACCTGACGGTGCCCCCGGGAGCCGGGCTGCGGGCTGCTGTGAGCTCATGTGTCCCTGCCCGTGTTGTCTGTCAGTGTGACTGGGTGTCCTGCTCTGTGTCTACACACCCAGGAGTGTGCATGGACACCTACATCGGTGTCCACGTTGGTGTGACCCCAAACCTCTGTCTCCTTCGGCTTTGTCCCCCTCCACGTGTCTGGGTTTGGCCAGTGAGTTCCTAAACGTGTCCCTAAGTGTGTCTGTGCGTGTCCGTGTCTCTGTCCCCGTGGCGTGTATGCATGTGCCCCGTGTGTGGCCCTGTGGACCCTCAGCCCCTCAGCCCTGCCCGTGCCCCAGTTGGTAAACATAACCTGCCAAAATAGTTTCTTTGTTTTTTTTTTTGTCTTTTTTTGTGATTTTTTTTTTTCAAGTTCAAGAATCCCCAGTAAAAATTCTCCACGAGGTCTTTTTCCCTTTTTACAAAAATAGAGTTTTTCTTCCCCTCCCACCCCCCTTTTTTTCTCCATTTTGTTTCTGCTTCCAGCCCCTCCCCTCCCCTTGCTCCCTTCTTCCTCCCAGGGGTTCTGGGAGCCAGGGATGCCCACACTCCTCTTCACGTTTTGCTTTTTTTTTTAGTTTTGGGGATTTTTAAACCTGTTCCCTTCCCCCTCTCTCCAGACCCACCTAAGATGTCAGGGAGGCCCGGGCTGGGGGGCCTGGGAGGGTCCCCCGTGTCCCCCAAGCCATCCCGTGGAGGGTGGTGAACGGTGGGGGGGGGGCTCGTCTCTGCTTTCTTTTTAGCCGAAAAAAAGGAACAAAAACCTTCACCATGAACCAAACCAAGACGAGAGAGTGAACAGCCCAGCTGGGGATGGGGCGGGGAGGGTGGATGGGAGTCCCCGGCGCCCCTGTCCCTGCAGACCCTCCAGCCCAGCGCTCACCCCGGGCCTCCCGCAGGGATGGGTCCGCCTGCCTGGGCTGTCTCTCTCGGGCCCCTTCTCTCTCTTTCTCTCTGCTGCCCGGGGAAGGGGTGGCGGGGAGGGGCAGCTCAGGCCTTGTGCTGTTTGCTGGTCTTGAACGACACCTGCAGCACGCGCTCGCCCAGGCGGTAGCCGTTGAGGCTGGCGATGGCCATGGCCGCCTCGTCGTAGTTTGTCATGGTGACAAAGCCAAAGCCCTTGCACTTGTTGGTGGTGAAATCGCGGATGACCTTGACATTGGTGACCGCGCCAAAGGGCCCGAACAGCTGCCACAGCACGCTCTCGTCTGCCTCGGGCGACAGGTTGTACACGAAGATGCACCAGCCGGCACCCGCCGCGCCCCCTGACAGCCCCACGCCAGCCAGGCCACTCATGCCGTCGATGGCGATCGGAGAGAACCTGGCGATGAGCGACAGGGGACTACTTTGGGGGTCACGCGGGCTCTGCCCTCACCCCCGGCATGCCTCCGACCCCGCTGGGACCCCTGCCCGTGCCTCCTCTGGGTGACCCCTCCTGAGACACTGCAGCTCTCTCCACCTCTGAGCCCCCTTGAACATGAGGCCACACCAACCCCTGGCCCTGCCACCTTTGTCCCTACCGGATCCTGGGCCTGGTTCATCTCAACCTCCCACGCACCCTGGCAGCCACCCTTCCCTCCCTGCCATGCCCTGGGCAACTCTGCTCACTGTGTCTCCCACCCATCTGGAGCCCACCCGGGAATGGCAGGGCCCCCCGGTCTTAGCACCTCGTTCATCTCCCCAGCTGGCTTCCTCTGGCCTCGTGAAGTGGCCCAGCCTCAGCCCTCTGCCCCTCTCTGGCCTTCTCCTCCTCAAATCACACACAGCGTCTCCCTCTCCTCCACTGTGTCACTTTCTGCCATTACAGTGACCTGAGCTCAACCTCGCTTTGAACGCATCACACCGAACATTCTAGAAGTCAACAATTCTTTAGATGTCACAGACGAGTGGCAAAGTGAATGTTCCTGACTAGGAAAAGAGAAAAAAATCCTTGCTGAGGTTGTCAAGATCTATGGTGAGGTGAAAACTCTTTTCCGTGGAACCACAAAGAAGGGAAAAGAAATGCAAGCACAGGGCCAAGGGTGCAGCTCAGCGGTAGAGCACTTGCCCTCCAACGCGGGAGGCCCAGGGCCGCTCTGGCATGAGAAAGGAAGAGAGGAAGGAAGGGAAGGAGGGAAGGAAGGAAAGCAAGAGAGAAGAGAAAGAAAAAAGAGAAAGAGGGGCTAGGGATTTAGCTCAGTGGCACTGCACCTGCCTTGCAAGTGCAAGGTCATGTGTTCGATTCCCGGTACAGCAAAAAAGAAAAAAGAAAAGAAAAGAAAAGGATGGGAAAGGAAAGGAAAGAAAGAAAGCTGGGCTAATTTTGCTGTGGCCAGACCAGGCTACACAGTGAATTCCAGTTAGCCTGGACCACAGGGTGACAACTTGGTGGTTTTTTTGGTACCAGGGATCGAAGGTGACAACCTGTTTCTAAAAAAAAAGTTTATTATAGTAAAAGACACACTACCATGAATCCCTCTCAAAATCCTGCCCCTCTTCAAAAACACTTATACAGCATCATTCTTGCCAGTTTTGGAGCAGTTCTGGAAGTCCTCTTTCGTGAGTGTCTTCAGTGTCTTTGTGGCTGCCCTGATATCCTGAATTGATTCAAAACTGACCTTTTAGGGTTATTTTGACTTCGGGGAAGAGCCAGAAGTCGCACGGTGCCAGATCTGGTGAATAAGGTGGATGAGGACGCACTATCATGTTTTTATGAGCTACTTTTCCATTGGATGGCACTTGGCAGCAGCAGTCACCGTGTTTCTGACCACAACTCGTCAAGACACTCATGAAAGAGGACCTCCAGGCTGCTGCAGAAAGTGGCCAGCATGATGGGATAGGTGTGTTCAAAGTTTGCGTGTGTTGGGGGAGGGGGGTGTTGAAAAGGATTCATGACAATGTGTCTTTTACTATAATACATTTTTTTTAGGGCCGGGGATTTAGCTCAGTGGTTCCCCCACCTGCCTCGCAAGCGCAAGGACCCGAGTTCAATCCCCAGTACCAAAAAAATAAATAAAATAAATTTTTAAAAAACTTAAATATTCACTGAATATCGTCATCAACCCATCTAGATAGACAACAGGGAACAAAAGATAGGATATAAAGGGTTTGGTTTCATTCTTGATTTCAGGGGTGGGTCTTGGAACATATTCCCAGCAGATGAGGGAGGATCATTATATTTATTACCAATTCCCTCTTTTCCGGCATGCTCCTGCCCCAGAATAGTGCCTGGCAGGCGTTTGCGGGGGTGTTTGTTGAATGAATTAATGAAAGGACAGAACCTATTCCACTCGTCCCTAACCCTCAGGACCAAACCACTCAATTTGGAGGGGACCATAAGGGTTTGCACCATTTAACCCTGACCACACCGGACTAACTGGTTGCTTCTTCCTTCAGCCTTTGAAAAGGCTGTTCCCTCAGCCAGGAACAGAAACTTCAGCTTCTCTCTGGGCCTCAGTACCAAAGTCACCCGCAGATCCCCATCACCCCTTACTCTGCCCTCTGCATAGCCCTGGCCCCAGCTCATTCCCCTCTCTCTTCCTGCACAAGACTGAGGTCCTGAGTAGCAGCAGCAATAATCCTCTCTGTGTGGCTACCTTGTTCCAAGCACTACATACTAAGCACTGTGCTTAACGTCATCTCCTCTCTACAGATTGGGCTGGGTCCACTAGGACCTCAGCCTCAAGCCCAGCACTGGCTTCTCCAAGCGCCCTCAGCAGCTCTTTATGCAATAAACACAGTGAGTGACAGCTGGGTGCAGTGGCACATGCTTGTCATCCCAGCATTCAGGAGGCTGAGGCAGGAGGATCACTATGAGTTTGAGGCCAGCCTGGGCTACACAGAGTTGAAAGCCAGCCAGAACTACACAGCGAGACCCTGTCTCAAAAAACCAAAACCAATCAAACAAACAAACACGAGGGCCTGGGATTTAGCTCAGTGGTTTCGCCGCCTGCTGTGCAAGCGCAAGGACCCGAGTTTGATCCCCGGCACCAAAAAAAAAAAAAAACGAAAACCAAACCAAACAAACACGAGGACTTTTGCCAGATCAGGGATGCAGACTGCACTGAGGGGCTCCACACAGTCCATCTTGACTTGGCAGAAGGAGGTCACCCTATGACCTTTGACAAAAATTATTTCAGAGGGGCTGGTGGATCCCAGAGAATTAACGAGGAAAGCACCGGGTGCGGACGGCTGTGTCCTGGGCCACACTGCCTGCCTTTCCCTTCGAGGTGAAGAAGTGGGAGGGAACCCGAGGGTGGGGAGGGCCCTGGATGGGCAGGGGGCCTGAGGAGGGACAGCCGGGGGCACTGTTACCTCTTGACTCCGTAGGCCATGTTGAGCAGGTTGTCCAGCCTGTGGGGCAGAAGCGGTGTCACCCTCGTCACCCAGGGAGGCTGAGCCTGGCCGCCCCGCCCCCGCCCTCCTGCCCGGCTGGATGCGCCTGGCACGGACCGCGGTCACTCGGACACCGCCTCCAGCATCCTCATCCTCCCCTCCCCGGTGGCCAGCAGGGCCGTCTGGGCCCAGGGCTGGCGTCTCTGAGTTGGGATCCGCCCTAACAAAGGGGACAGTGACAGCCACAGCCACTGTGCCTGAGCGCTAGGGCGTGAGTGACTCACCACGGCCACCCGGGAGTGAGGAACCTCCACTGTCCCCCACTTGGAGTGGCTGAGAACTCCCACAGGGGGCCCTGGGCGCAAGCCTGCCTCTGCTCATTAAGCCGTGACATCTGTCTGTGCTTTTTGGGGGTTCACTCTCGGTAAAGTGGGGACAATATAAGCTCCGTTCTCGGGGGGGTTGCTGTGCAAAGTAAATGTGCCTGGCACGCAGTAAGTGCTCAGGAAATGTTTGGTGTTTTTGTTACAGATGAGTAAACTGAGGCACAGACACCATGCGCCCAACAGAGAGAGAGAGACTAGGACTCCAGTCAAATGTCAACAACACCCTTCACGCCAATAATGCCAATTGTGTGAGGCAGGGCAGTGAACGCCTGCCATCCCAGCACTCTGTGAGGCTGAGGCAGGAGGGTCACGAGTTCATGGCCAGCCTGGGTAAATTAGTGACTTAGCAAGGCCCTCTCTCAAAATAAAAAATAAAAAAGGAGCTGGAGATGTAGCTCAGTGCAAAGGCTCTGGGTTCCATTCTCAGTGCCCCCCAAAAGCCAATAGTCCTGGCTAGCACACACTGAGCGCCAGCTGTCTACCAGGGCTCCGTCTCAGGACCCGACAACCATGCCTTCCCCATTCCGTGCCTCAGCAGCCCGGGTGCGGCCTGGCTCTGCAGGGGTGGGCCTTGGGGTGGGGGCCCTGGGGGCGCAGAGAGCTCACCGGAAGCGCTGTGTCTGGTGGTGCAGGGGGCCTGCGTAGCGCCGGGCCGAGGACTGGTAGAGGTGGGTGAGCAGTGCCTGCCCCGTCTTCTGACTCGGGTTGTTGGCGAACTTCACCGTGATAGGCTCGGCCGCGCCCAGCGGCTTCTGCCCGTTCAGTCCTTTGATGGCCTCCTCCGCCTCGATCCTCTTGTCAAAGCGAATGAATCCCACACCCCGAGAGACGCCTGCGGGATGGGCGTGGTCATCCGGCTGTTGGACGCTTCCCAAGTGATTTGCCCCTCCGCCCCACTTCCGGCCTCCTCCGAACGGCAGTCTCTCCCCCAGGTCTCCCAGCTGGTGCCACCCTCCCGCCCCCGCCTGACCTGTGACCTGGTCCACCAGGATGCGCGAGGTGATGATGCGGCCGTATTGCGAGAAGAGCTGCTCCATTTCTTTCTGGCTCATGGTCTTGGGGAGCCCACTGACGTAGAGGTTAGCGTCCCGGATGGACGCAGAGCTAGGCCTGGCGTAGGACACCTGGGCAAAAGGGGACAGAGGCACGGGGTGAGGTGGGCTCCAACTTGAGATCCTCCTGCCTCAGCCTCCTGTGCGCAGCTGGCATTACAGGTGTTCACCACTGCATTCAGCAACAATATCTCTTCCATTGATTCCCTGAGTGGAGGCTAGCAGGGTGTGGTCAGGGAGGGGACAGAGCCATGGGTACTGGACAAGGGATCCTAACCCTAACTCCAACCCTAAAAGCAATGGCAGCTATCCTTTGCTTCCCAGCCCTGTGTGTCCCTGATACTTCCCTGTCCTTCATAGTCACTTCTCAGCCACCATAAACTCTGTCGGCTCCGCTCTGTCTCAGTCATCACCACAGACCACCTGTCTCCTGCGCTTGCTTGGTTCCCCCCGTGGCAGACAGAGGGCGCCTGTGAACATGTGAGCCTGGTCACTGCCTTTGCACAGAACCTTCTGTGGCTCCCACCTTCCTCAGTATTAAAGTCCTTCTTGGAGCTCATGAGGCCTTGCATACTTTCCCCTGTCACCTGTTACCATCTGCCCTGATCTCTCCCCACCTTTCCTTCTCACTTGCCCTGATCCAGCCACAGGGGCCTCCTCATTTCCTTCAAATCCCCCAGGCCTGTTTCAGCCTCAGGGCCTTTATATATGCTGTTCCCTCTCTGCCTGGAACTTTCTCCTTTTTCTTCTCCAGGTCCTAGTTTAAACCTCTTCCCTGTCCCCACCCCCACACTCCCATCTCGATTATTCCTTCTCAAAGCACATCTTTCCCTTGTGAATTTACATGTTTCATTGTGATCATTTGATTCAAGTCGCTACCCGGGGTCCAGCCCGACACTGAAATGCTGCAGCTGTTGAAAAAATGCTGGACGTGTACATTTATTCCCTGAAACAGTGGTGAGTATTGTGAAGTGGGGGAAAGAAAAGTCCATTTACAAAACAGCCAGCATTATGTGACCCTGTCGCATTGTGTCCCTACCCTTGTCCTGGAGAGGCGGTCTGGAGCCCCACCCCCAGATGCTAAGGGGGTGACCTGGGGGGGCAGGAGGAGCTCCCCGCCCCCTCATTTCTGCCCTCGTCTAGTTTTCCTTTCTTCCCCATTACCCTCCAGATAGTTAAAGGTCGTTGCTGAGAGTCTGGCTTTGGACCCATGAGTAGTGAGGGTATATTATTTCATCAGAAATAACTAATTAAGAACAAAATATTTTTACATTTATCTTTTTTTTTTTTTTTTGGTACCAGGGATTGAACTCGGGTCCTTGCGCTTGTGCAGCAGGCGGCGAAACCACTGAGCTAAATCCCTGGACCTAAGAACAAAATAAATAAACTGAGTGGGGTGGATTGGGGGTGAGGGTGTGCCTGGGTAGGGGCAGATTCTGATTAAGGCAACTATACACCTGGGGTCTTCCAGGAAAAAAACAAACATAGCAGCTGCTGTTTTGTTTTATTTTGTTTGGTTTTGTTTTTGCGGCACTGGGCCTTCACACTGAGCTACATCCCCAGCCCTTTTTATTTTGAGACAGGGTCTCCCTAAATTCCCCTACTTACCTTAAACTTGCCACCCTCCTGCCTCAGGCTCCCAAGTGGCTGAGATTACAGGAGGGAGCTGCTGTGCCTAGCTGAGGATTGGCTTGGTGGATCAGATTTGGGGATGAAGGGAATGGGGGGCCATGAGCTCCGAGGTGGGGTTTGGGGTCTGAGACCCCCCAAGGCCCACAGTAAGTCTTCACAGGTCTTTTCATCTCTCTACACTGGGGGCTCCCTGAGGGCAGCGATGGCAAATTTCTCCCACACCAGGACAGCACCTGGCACACACAAGTGACCGAAAACACTTTGATCTGAATCTGCCAGGACACTCAGTGGGGCCCGACCATGTGACACAGCCTCAGGGACGTGTATGGTGCCACCATGCAGCACAGCCATGCTGGGAAAACCGGCAAGAAGCTGTCGCCAGGCCACTGCCAGGTTCCCTGTGACACCAGGCTCTTAAGAATTAGTCAGAATCGAAGGACACACAACTGTCATCCCCGCAGAGCACCCAGGTCACACATGTTCTGTCCCCAGGGGGGCACAGGAAAACACACCCACACAGTGTCACCTGGACACACAGACACCCCGTGTAGCCACACATGCCCGTGCTGGCCCACCAGGTCACAGATGATTGTGGGTGTCACAACCACCTGTCCCTTAAACACCAGCCTCTCCAGGCCACAGGGACAAACGTCAAGTCCCAGCCAGCCAGAGTGGCCCAGTGGAAGCCACCTGCACAGACGCTGTGTCATACAACTGCCAACCTAAACACGGTGCCTCACGGCTTGGAGTGTCACACACACACGCACACACACACATACACACACAGGAGCTCACACTTATATTTAGTCACTAGTGTCCACCCTCACATGCCAGGGACTTCCGGGTCCAGCTGGCCGCAGAGGGGCCCATGAGGTCACCACCTCATTTCTCCCCAGCACGCCCAAGTCAAGGAAAGGAAGAGATTCCTATACCTCAGTCCCTGGGGCAAATAGGGGGCCAGATGGGCACCCCCCACCTGGCCTCCTCAGGGTCCAGGAGCAGATTTGTGGGGCGGAGCCCACACACCCCCAGGCGAACCCAGAGAGGGGGTTTCCATGGTGATCCCCCAAGGGAACTGGGCTCGCAGGGTCCCGGCTGCAGCTGCTGAGTGGGGAGCTGTGGGGGAGGGGTGCTGCACAAAGGTGGGGGAGGGGCCGCCCCTAATCCCGATATCCCACACCCTAATTAGGCTCCAGATGGCAAATGGGCCCCCCCTCCATGGCCAGGACAAAGGGAGGCTGGCAGGGGGCGGCCCAAGAGACCCTGGTCACTCACTCTGTCCTACCTCTGGGGCCTGGCTGGCTTCACAAGCTTCTGGAGATGGTGGGGCTCACGTGAACCCCATTAACAGGCCAGGCAACTGAGGTTTGGAGAAACAAACCAATTGCCTCCCTGAACCCCTCTGCCCCACCACCAGGTGAAGCAGCCAGGAGCCTGGAGGAGAGGCTGGGACTCGGGGGTGGGGTGGTGGGGGAGGGGGCAGAGGTGGCCGTCCTGGGGGCCAGGTGGCTGGCAGATGGCAGTACTCACCTTGATGGTCTTGGTCTGGAGTTTGAGGCCGTTGAGGGTGTTTATGGCTTTGTCTGCGTCGTTGGGGTCAGAATAGTTCACAAACCCGTAGCCCAGGCTTTGCCCTGGGTAGGAGATCAGGACACCAGTTGGGGCCTGTTCCTCTGTACCTCACACCCTGAGTGGGCCAGGGTCACCCCGTCCCTGAGGCCCCCCACACCCCCACCCTGGCCATGGGCCCGAGGGCACACCTGTGATCTTGTCCCGAACCAGTTTGCAGGACTCAATGTCCCCGATGCTGCCGAACAGACTCTTGAACTCATCCTGGGTCATGTTCTGGGGCAGGTAGTTGACGATGAGGTTGGTCTTGCTGTCATCAGTCGCTCCGTTGGTACCCAGGAGTGGCCCGTTGGGCAGGGCCGGGCCGGCCGGGCCCCCCCCAACCTGAGACTCCATGGCCCCCAGTATCTGCTGGAGACAATAGGGCAGACCCGCTCACCGCCCAGTCCCTCACGGAGAAGAAGGAGCCATGTCTGACTCGGCCTTCACTGTAGGTGGGGAACCTGGCTTTATTTATTTTTTTGAGACAAGGTCTCGCTCTATAACTCAGGCTGGTCTTGAACTTGCAGTGATCCTCCTGTCTCAGCTTCCCTTATGCTGGGGATGACTGACGGGTGTGCGCCATCACATCCAGCAACAACTTTTTATTCTTAATTCCTTCTGCTTATCAGCAAAGGCATTGGGCAAAGCAAAGCAAAACAACCCTCCTGACATGATTTGACAGCAAGAAATTCCATATATAAAATACCATTTGGAGCTGGCTGGGCTGTGGGGAGAAAGGAACCCTTCTCCACTGTTGGTGGGAGCGCAGACTGGTGTAGCCACTGTGGAAATCAGTGTGGAGAGTCCTCAAAAAACTAAAACTAGAGGTTCCATTCGATCCAGGTATTCCCCTTCTTGGTATCTTCCTGAAAGAATTAAAAGCATCCTACCACAGCAATATATGCACACCCATGTTTATAGCGGCACATTTTGTAATAGCTTAATCTTGGAAATAGCCCAAATGCCCATCAACCGATGAGTGGATAAAGAAGATGTGGTTTTTAATACAATGGAGTACTACTCTGCCATAAAGAAGGACAAGACATTTCTAGCTAAATGGTTGGACATCAAGATCATTACTCTTAAGCGAAATAAATCGAACACACATGTTTAAATACTGCACTGTTTCTCTGGTGTGAGAAACTGAAAGTGGAAATGAGGACTAAAATGTATAATAGATACTGGGAAATGGGAAGAAAGTCTTCAAATGGGAAGGGGAACAAGAGGGGGGAGAGAGAAAGGAAGGAAGGGACAAGAAAAAGAAGTAAAAGTGAAAGAAAAAAATGGAAACAAAGCTTTTGCATATAAGAAAGAGAGGGGGTTGAGGGGAGAGAGAAGGGGAACAAAGAAGAGGTGGGATGTACCATGTACAGGTGCAAATTCCCTGTAATGAGTGTCATCACTATTTCTGCCTAAAATGTACCAATAAATGTTTTGCTTAAAAAAATAAAATAAAATACGATTTGCTATGGGTTGAATATGGTTGCCAGTCTCCCAAGTGTTCATGGCATAGAAGCTTGGTCTCCAGGGTAGGGAGTGTGGCACCTTTAAGAGGTGGGGCCATGGAAGGTAATTAGGTCATTGGGGGCATTGCCTTTGGAAGGGATTAATGCTGCTCTCAAGGGACCCCGGTTAGCTCTCTCCAGAGTAGGTTTTGATAAGGCAAGGCCACCCTATGCATGAGTCCTCCTTGGCACACAGCTGTTTCTCTCTGCTTCTCTATCACATTTTGACTGAGCCAACAGAGCCCTTATCAGAGGCCAAACACATGACCTGATCTCTAACTTTCTGCTTCCAAACCTGAGCTTGCTGGCCTTGAGCTCACTGTGTAGCCGAGGCTGGCCTCAAACTCATGGTGACCCTCTTGCCTCAGCCTCCTGAGCTAAATAAACCTTTTTATAAGTATCTAACTCAGGCATTTTGTTGCAACTTTATTTTATTTTATTTTTTTCTCTTGGTACTGGGGATCGAACTTGGGACCTTGTGCTTGCGAGGCAGGCACCGGAACCACTGAGCTAAATCCCTGGCCCTGTTGCAACTTTAAAAACAGGCAATAGGCCAGGTGTGGTGGTACATGCCTGTAATTCCGGCATTTGGGAGGCTGAGGCAGGAGGATTGTCATGAGTTTGAGACTCTGTCTCAAAAATCAAAACCAAAATAAAAAACCAGAGGGCTAAAATCAATCTGTGCATTTTCAGAATAATAAAATGAACAATTTCATCTTCAGAATAACAAATTTAATAATTTTAGTAGCTTTGAATAGTCCTTCAGCCCCTCCCTGATCATGTTTATTTTCTTCCTCCAATCCCAAATGTATTACTGCTTCTTTTGCTTCGTACATAATTTTTGCATTTGATATTTTCTCTTATGATTCTTCCCTTGAACTATTTTGGCTTGGGTTTTTGGGATTTGTTTGTTTGTTTGTTTGTTTGTTTTTCAAGATAGGGTTTCACAATCTGATTCAGGCTGACCTTGAACTCACTATGTAGCCCAGGCTGGCCTTGAACATGTGGCAATCCTCCTGCCTCAGCCTCCTGAGTGTTAGGCTCACAGGTGTGTGCCACCATGCCTGACTGATTTGGGGGGCTTTTGGGTATAACATGACACCTGCAAATAATGACACATTTGTTTCATCTCCTGTCTATACCTGTTCCTTATTTTTCTTGTCTTATTGCAGAGGCTACAGTGTGATAGTGGCTTCCACATTCCCAATGCTTTAAAAAGAGATAAAAAAGCAAATAAAAAATAAATAAAAACAGGTGAAAAAAATCTTAAAAATACAAGAAAAACATGAAATGGTTTAAATATTTCACAGCTAAACATGATCTTTGTTATAGGTGGCCTTTATCAGATTAAGAACTTTCTGTGTTTTGGCTATTTTAGAGACATGCTGACCTTGAAGTAGGTATCTCAGGGTGGCCTGGAACTCACAGTAATCCTCCTCCTGCTCCTCACAGTAAGCCTCCCAAGTGCTGGGTTTACAGGTATGCAGCACCATGCCCAGCAAGGATATTTTTTTTTTTGGTACCTGGGATCGAAGTTGGGTCCTTGAGCTTGTGAGGCAGGCGGTGGAACCACTGAGCTAAATCCCTGGCCCTGTCTCTCTGGCTTTTTTGAGACAGGGTCTCCCTCTGTAGTTCAGGTGGCCTTGAACTTGCTCTGTGGCCCAAGCTGGCCTTGAACTCGAGACAGTCTTCCTGCCTCAGCCTCCTCAGTACTGGGATTACAAGCTTGTGCTGCCATGCCGGGCTGTTTAGTATTCTTTGCATCTATGTTCAGGAAGCTCTGTTGTTTGTTATATAATTCACACAAAGACTCCAAAAAGGAGAAGTTAATTTTTGCATGACAGATGAGGAATCTGAAGCTCAGAGATATTGAGGAATTTGCTGAAGTCACACAGCACATGAGTGGTGGACTAGAATTTAAATGCAGATCTCTCTAGACGTGAAGACACGGTACCATTCTCTAACTGTGGCACATGATAGTCACCCAGACTGGTATAATCTCTGACAGCTCTGTGTATGTCCTTGAACATGCCCCTTAACTTCTTGAAGCTGTTTTACCTTGGGACAGGGTAATCAAAACAATTGATAATCACTATCTGAAGGGCCACAGGAGAATCTTAAAGTCATATGTGATCCATTAGGAAATTGTGCTAGGATTAATTGGTATTGTCTGTCATGGGCACAGGGAGGTAAAGCAGCCAGATTTCCGTAGTTTCCTAAGGCATGGTTGGTAAACAGGATCGCTGCAACTCACATAGGTTCAATCCGTCAGGGGAATGAACAAACAAGCAAACAAAGCAAATGAACAACAAAAAACACCTCAAACTGACTGATCAGATCTTTAGAGGAATGAATTAAGGGTTTCCAAAGTCAAGTTCTTTCACCAGAAAAGACTCCTATGATTGATTGGAAACCACCAACAGTTGCAGCTTATCTCAGCCATCCCTGATCAAGACGCATGACCATAATTGTCCCCAAATATCAACACTACTGGGTGCCTTCCATGCACCATGTAAAGTGCTTTACATGCAGAATCCCCCCCCCCCGCCCCGCTTTTTGTGGTGTTGGGAACTGAACCCAGGGCATTTGCACTGAGCTACATCCTCAGCCTTTTTTTTAGATAGGGTCTTACTAAATTACTCAGGCTGAGGTAGAGCTTGTGGTCCTCCTGTCTCAGCCTCCCAGAGCGCTGGAATGACAGGTGTGGGTCACCTGGCTAAAATTTTTCGTTTCTTCCTCGTAATCCTGAACAGACAAGATTCCGGATCCTCCGGAAGTGGAAGTTAAAGAGACAGTTGAGTTCGCAACATATAAATGGTGGACAAGCTGGGTGTGGTGGCCCATGCCTGTAATCCCAGCACTCAGGAGGCTGTGGCAGGAAGGCTGCCTCGGAGTTCAGGGCCAGCTTGGGCCACAGAGGGAGTTCAAGGGCACCTGAACTACACAGTGAGACCCTGTCTCAAACAAGCCCCAAAACAAAAACAAAAACAGTGGACAAGGACAAGGACTAGGCCGAGGAATCTTCCCAATGCTGAGTGATATTTCCAACTTCCACTGCCAGCCACGACAGACCCAGGGCCAGTGTTTACCAGTTTTGGGTTCTCAGATCTACCATTTGGTGCTCCTGGGACTCTGCTCCAGTCTGCTGCAAACTCCAAACTATGGGTTCCCCAGGGGCCTGGGAAGGAATCAAAGCCTCAGTGGGGACAGTGGGGAAACAATTCTGGAATCCACTAGTAATGTCTGCCATGAGCACAGTTGGGAAGTGGGTGTGGATGTGTCCCAGAACCATCTCTGCTTCCTCTCTGTCACTGAGACCATGCTATGCACTCAGTACCCACTGTGTGCTAGGCCCTGTGGAAAGTACCTCAAGACATTATTTCACTCACCCTCCCAACAATCTTGAAAGACCATATGCATGTTTAGATGAGGAAACCAAGCTCAGAGTCATTAGGTGTATGAATGGGGAACTTCAGAACTCCTGGGGCCAAGAAATCCTCCTGCCTCGGCCTCACAAGTAGCTAGGACTGCAGATGCCCACTATTGCACCTGATTCACATTTACTCTTTTTTTTCTTCTTCTGTGTGGTGTTGGGGATTGAACCCAGTGAGCACTGTGCTACATCCCAGCCCTTTTTCTTTCTTACTGTTTGATTGTTTTTTTTAATTTTAATTTTAATTTTTTCTTGGTACCAGGGATCGAACTTGGGATCTGGTGCTTGCAAAGCAGGCAGCAGAACCACTGAGCTAAATCCCCAGCCTGATTGATTGTTTTTTTGAGACAAGGTCTTGGTATACAGCCCAGACTGACTTCAAACTTATGGTGATTCTCCTGCCTCAGCCTCCTGAGTGCTGGGATTACAGGCATACACCACCACACGTGGCTGCATTTATTTTTGTAAAAATGATGGCACAGGGCTGGGATGTAGCTCAGCAGTGAAGTGCTTGTCTGGGACACATGAGGCCTTGGGTCACACACAATGACATAGAAGGTAAATGCCTGGAGAGTGGCTGCCTTGGGGTGTGGCCTGGAGGAGCACTGTGATGTCACATCCAGCCTCAGAAAGAATATGACCAGTGAGTGATGTCTGCCATCAGCACCAGCTGTAAAGCAGCTACTAACAGGTCACAGATCTGCATCCGGATCTCTCCACATTACCCCTATGCTGAAAGTCGGCCGATATGGCACACACCTGTAATCTCAGCACTCAGGAAGCTGAGGATCGCCCTGAGGTCAAGGCCAGCCCGTGAGATTCTGTCTCAGAACAACTACAACTACAACAAAAATACAGCCTTGAGACCAAATTTTCCATGTGACACTTCCAAGTACTCCTCCAAACACTGAAAACACAAGGAGGGTCTTTTCTCCACTGAACATGAGAAACAGAGTCTCAGTGAAAGGACAGAGGCTTGCACCACGTTATACAAAATGCAAGGGGTGGGCCAGAAACTTAAATCCAGGGTGTGGGCCCCAGCACCTACTCTCTAAACCCAAAGGCCAAATAACACTAAAGATAGTAAGAGCTATGAGTCAATCAAAACCAATTCTTGAAGAAGTAGTAATAGTAAAGCAAAGTTGAGTGTCTACTGTTTGCAATGCCTCAGGCATTGATTTTTTTTCCTCCCCCATGCTGGTTTCCAACCCAGGACCTTGGTCATGCCAGCCAAGTGCCCTGTCACTGAGCTTCCGGTACATCTCCAGCCCCTGGCCATCAATTAAAACCCACTCAGTTGGTGGAATCAACTCATTCGATTTAGTACTTTTTTTTTAGACAGGGTCTCACTAGGACAGGCGAGTGCCACCACACCGGCAGTTCAGTAAATATTGACTGAGGGCTACCATGTTCGAGCTGCTGGCTGTACCCCACAGTCACATTCCTCCCTGGGTCTCGGTCCCTTCACTGAAGGCCGGCCACAGAGGCGCCAGGGAGTGCAGATGACTTCTGAACCTCATCCAGGCTCAGCCAGACAGTTCTGGGCTAAGTTGGCAATAATGCCTGCAGGGGCCCACTGAGCGGCCTGCGGCACCCAGCCACCGCTTCTGGCACCTGCTGTGCTCTGAGCATGTGTGGAGACTTCACACTTCCCTGAGCCACTCTGGGAAGGTGGAGACTTTCTGCTGGGTTTCTCAGATGGGAAAACAACTTAGAGAAGGTCCGAAGGGCCTAGGACTTGCTCAGGGTGACAAAAGGAGGTGGAGGTGAGGAAGGCAGAATTTCACTCCTAATCCAGAGTTTATGGAGTCACGGGCTGCAGACTCCATCCCCCTCCAGTTTGGATGGAATTAAAATTGGATGGGTTTTTTTTGTACTGGGGATTGAACCCAGGGCCTTCCACTGAGCTACATTCTCAGCCCTTTTTATTTTGACTTCTTTTTTTTTGGTACCAAGGATCGAACTCCGGTCCTTGAGCTTGCGGAGCAGGCGGCGGAACCACTGAGCTAAATCCCCGGCCCAGCCCTTTATATTTTGAGACAGGGTCTTGCTAAGTCACTAAATGTCCAGGCTGGGCTGGAACTTGCAATCCTCCTGCCTCAGCCTCCCAAAGTACGGGGCTCATAGGAGCGTCCCCTGCACCCAGCCTACTCATCTCGCCCGCACCCCTTTCCCTTTGAATCTGTGCCAGAGCTTAGCAGGGGTCAGTGTCACATTGTGCCCTAAGCGGCTGAGCTGGCTGAGCCCATCATGGGATCAGATTGTCAGAGGCCGCACCTCCCTGCCCAGCCTGCAGTGGGGCTGAGTCCTGGGAGGGTGACAGGGAAGGAGTGGGGAAGCTGGAAGGGAGGAGCACAGGGCCAAGATGGAGAGGCCGAGCTTGCCAGGGACCCAGGGACCCTTCCAGCCCACCCTCTCACTCTCCCACTGTGGTCTCTGAGTTTCTGCCTCTTCTGGTTTCTCTTTACTTCTCTTCCTCTGTTTGTCCCTTCCCCTGTCGCTAACTCTTCCACCACTGCATATACTTGTGACACATGGCTATGCTGTGAATGCACCTGAGACCAATTGCTCTAGACCCTCCTGCGCTTGACCCCTTTTACCCCCAGCTGCACCCCCGGGGCACCAGTCACACTGACAGATGCCTGGGTACCAGAGACAATAGGGCATTGATTGGCCATGCACAGGAAGGCCGGGCCACCACGTGGTGCGGCCGAGCCTCCTACTTCTGGGTCCTTCTCCTTCAGTGCTGGGCCCTCGCTGTCTTCAACCAACCCCCTCACTTCCTCCCCATCTAGCCCTGTGATGTCAGTGGCTCAGGGTCCCTGCATTGGAGTCCCCAGGCCTCAAAAGGCCTCAAGCCCTCATGTGACCTCTGGCCACACCCTCTTCCCCTTTGTGCAACACTTTCCCTTTTTTCAAATGCGGGGAACAAATAAGGGGAAGCTTAGGAGGATGCTGGACTGTCCTGGGGGTTCCGAGGGTCCTCAGAAGGCCACCCTCCGGTACCCAGGGTGAGCAGAGCTCGGCCTAGAGAGGGGAAAGAGCCGGCCCCAGGTCACACAGCAGGGGAGCTGGGGCCTTGCTCTTCAGTGCCAGGTGGGCGGGTCCCAGGGTCCAGGAGAACAGAGGCCCAGACTTGGAGGGAGTCTTGAGCGGCCCACACCCGCTGTGCCGGCCACGACTCGAAATCGGGGCTCCAGGAAGAGACACACGGTCCAGAGACACGACGCAGAGATAGAGAGACAGGAATAACCGAGAAGAGAGGCCCGGGCGCCGGGACCAGACAAAGGACGCGCAGCGGCGCGGGGAGCGGAGTCTCTCGGCAGGGGCGGGGGTGGAGCCAGGGTGGGGCTAGAACGCAGACCCCGCCCCGGGACACGCCCGGGCTGCCACCCGAGATCCGAGGGCTCTGGCGAGGCTGGGCCCCCTGGGGCCCTGGGGGCGGGGCCTAGATGGGCGTGGCGGGGCGTGGTCGGTGGGCGGGGCTCGCGCTCAGGAGCTGACCAGCTCCGTGGCTGCTGAAAGCACTAGGCGCGGGGCGAGTGGCGCGAGCAGGCAGGCGCGTTCAAGGTCACCCCGCGGCCCGGGGCCCTTGGGGGGATACTGTGCCTCACTTGGTTGTGGGGCTGCCGCGGCCCTCTAACTCACCTCCCTGGGGAGGCAGGGGGGGCCCAGGAGCCAGGAAGCGTCCCCCCCCCTCCCCCGCGGGCCCTCTTCTCCCCTCCCCCTCCCCGCAGCCCTAGGCGCCCGCGCGAGGCTCCGGTCGCGAAGAAGCACCGAGAAACAAAGGGACGCAGCAGCGGCGGTGGGCCCGCGGGGCCTCGGGGCGCGCCCCCTCCTCTCCCCTCCCCGCTTGCCGCAAGGTCGACGGGCACATCGAGGACGAGATGCCCGCCTCCCAGGCGCGGCCAGGGCCCGGGGCGCAGGATCCATGGGGCGCAGGATCCATCGGATGCCACCCGCTTCCCCGAGGCCCTTGGGGGATGCCTTGCCACCCTGGCCCTAGCCTTGCACCCGAGATGGGGTCGGGGGCACCCTGAGTGTGCCCGGGAGGCCTGGAGGGTCCGGGCCTGGATGGAGTAAGCATCCTCCTCCGCCGCGGCCCCTCCCCCACCGGCCTTCTGGAGAGGGAACGATCCCGCCTCCAGGGCGCCCCCCCAATCCAGCCCAGCTCCCCGAGGCCTCCCAGCCCGGGCTCTCAGTGCCCCTAGCACTCAGGGTGCGGTCCTGCTCCCTCTCAGGCCCGAGGCGCGGTCCTACCCCCCATCACCGGGCCTAGCTAGGCCTGGTCCTACCCCCCCCATCTCCGTGGAGCCTGAACCCAGCCCCTCCCCGCCCCATCTCTCTCGGCGTCAGGGGAATACCTACAGTGACCATTCTCGTGTGCCCGGCGGGCGCGGTCCGTGTTGAGGGCGGCTCCGGGGGTCGTGCACTCCGAGGGGGGCGCCCGATGCTCACGCCGGGGTCCCGCCCGGGCAGCCTCTGGCGCGGCCGCTGCAGAGGCGGCGAGGAGAGCGGCGGCCCCTTCGAGGGCCAGGGACAGGTCCGAGCTCGAGGATGCGCTCGCGGATGGCCGGGCCCCGGGGTGGCCTGCGAGTGGCAGGGGATGGGGAGAGGGAGCGGGTGTGGGGTGGAGGACGCCCCCTGCGCGGCCCCGCGGGGCCCGGGGAGGTTGCGCTTCCCGACAGAGATAGCGGCGCCTCTGCCTCCTGCCTCCACCCCTCGGTCAGGCCTGTCCGTCCCGGGTGCTCAGTCCGCTCCCCACGCCCGCCCTCCCTCCCTCCCTCCGGCCCGAGCTGCGCGCTCCGCGCTCTGGGCCGCGCCGCCGCCGCCCCCAGCCCTTTATAGAGGCAGCTGCCGAAGATGGCGTCACTGATTGGCGGAGGCACGCGAGCCCCGCCCCCTCGCGGCGCCCGACGGCGGGGCAGGTGGATGCCTGGACTCCGCACCGCCAAATAAAGCGAATCCTTGAGGCTCGGCTTGCCAGATCCTGGCCCTCCGGCCCGAGGACCGTGCTTCCTGGCCTTGGCACTCCCCGAAGTCTTCCTGCCTGGGAGGCAGGGTGGGCTCCCCTATTCCGCCCAGGACCTAGATCCTGAAAGGAGAAGAGATAGGGGAGGTATCAGCGGCCCAAGCGCACCACCTTTCGGAGTTGCTGTCCATCGAGAGGACCAGCCGGGGACAAGGAACCAAGATTTCAACAGGCAGAGCCCTGGGTCCACAGATTGGGGGGGCGGGTGTAGCCGCTCAGGACAACGGGTGAGAGTTGTTAGGGTGGCCCTAATC
The DNA here is from genome assembly GCF_053883595.1 of Heterocephalus glaber. Lineage (NCBI taxonomy): Eukaryota > Metazoa > Chordata > Mammalia > Rodentia > Bathyergidae > Heterocephalus > Heterocephalus glaber. The sequence continues at coordinate 7,762,236 of NW_028258457.1, read as the reverse complement.
TGCCTGCGGAAGGAAGCTGGGACCTGTGGGTTTGCGATGGGCTGAGTGACTCTGAGGTTCAAAAGGTGGGCGCTGGTACCCTCCTGGGCAGGGGACGCCGCGCTGCTGTGAAAATTTTAGTTCATCCCCAGTGGAGCCCTGCAGCCGCCAATCTGCCTCCCTCTCGCTTCCTCGCTGCTCCTCCTCCAGGGCTGGGGATGTGAGCCGGTGCCTCGAGCATGCCAAGCAATCGCTCTACCCTTGAGCTGCACCCCAGCTCCACAGAGCTTCCTTGGGGCCCGTAACATTCCAGTGGGCAGGCCTGCCAGCTAAGCGCCCCGGCTTCCTGCGCTCCTCACGGTCCTCGGTAGAGCGGCGCTGGCGCAGCCTTTGCTGCTCGGACACACGTGGATGTTTACGTCGGGGGGTCAGCGAGACGAAAGAACAAGCGCTCCCTGGGACGGGGTGGTGGTGGTGGGGTGTCCGAGGACGCTTCAGCACCACAGACAGCGATCGGGCGGCTGTGTGGACCAGGAGCCCAGCCGCCCGAACCAAGGACACGCAGCCCCTGCCCTGTCCTCGTTCTCCTACGCCCCTTTAGGCTCCAGAGTGCCTTGGGCGAGCAGAGCTCAGTCTGGCCAATCAGGAATGGCCCTCGGGCAACCCAATTGCTGGAAGATGCCCCGGAGATGCAGCCAATGAGAGCGCGCGCACTAAGGGTGCCGGCACGCCGGGGGAGGGCGCAGGCCAATTACGGCGGCCCGCGAGAGCCGGGCGGTGTCGGTGCGGGTTTCTGGGTGGCCCCTCTTGGGCTTGCCAGGGCGACTTGGCTGCTCCCCGCCCGGGGTTCCTCTCCGGTCCCGATCGGAAGTGGCGCCGAGAGCGAGGCTACTCCATGCGCCCAGACCCCGCTGCGGTTCCCATGGAAACTGCCAGCTCCGGCTGCGCTGGGAGAATGGGACCAGCTTGGGGGAAAGGGGACGCGCGGGGGCGGCCGGACTCGCGTATCCTCGCAGGTTCTTCCGGCCCCGACGTTTAGCTGAAGCCCGGCGGAGGCCGGTCTGCGCGCGGCGCCGCTGGGTTCCCCCAGGGCACGTGCCCCGGCTCGCGGCTGCTGCGCCCTAGGTCACGTGGGTGCAGCCACTCGGGCCTGCGCAGTGCGAGCGCCACCTAGCGGCAGCCACCTCATCCCCAGCGCTGTCCCTGGTGGCCGCGGGAAGCGGCGGCCTCCGCATCCTCCGGGAAATGGGGCCAAGGTAGCTGCCAAGCCCCCTCCCCCGCGGCTTCCTGATCTAGGAACGCATGGAGCCCACGAGTTCGGGGCTCCATCCTGACTACTCCTTCGGCCTGAGACTTGCTTCTCCCAGCTGTGTCATTTTGGCCTATACACAAATGCCACCTTCTCAGGGAGGTCCTCCTAAATGGTAATCCTGGAAACCGAGGCGTCACTCCTTGGCGCTAGCTGGGGATGTCTCATTTGGGGGTTTTCTGAGCATCTCCCCAACTCCTCCGGGAGCTGAGGGTGGGGAATGAATGTTCCATGACACGAGGAGTAGGCACCAGGATCTGAGTCATGGAGAGTCCTGGTGGCCTCCCGGGTCCCCCACCCCCAGCCCCGGGGGAGCAGCAGCTGTGCCGGGCTTTGCTAGGCCCAGGGACCCTCAGGACAGAGTCCCATGTGGCATGTGGGGTTGAGACAGGGGCCCCGCCGGTCTCCCAATCAACCAGGCCTCAGGGAAGGGCTGCTCCTTCCTCCCGCTTTAATCTTGCTCTGCTCTCTCCACACAGTTCCAACAGCGCGGCCCAAGCGCCAGCTCCAAGGTGAACAGGGCAGGGTGGGGGAGCTGCCCAGGGGTGCTGGCCATGGGCGGGGCGAGGCCACCTCCTTCCAGCTTCGGTCCAGGTGGCCCCCCGAGGGTCCCAGGCATGGTGTCCGGGTGGACAAATAAATTAGGGGTGACGGTCAGCGGTCCTGTGGGTCAGGTGGGCTTGTGGTCTGGGTGGCTTTTGAGCGTGTGGAACTTGACGCTGTCCAGCTTCTCGAAGCGCTTCCCGCAGCGCTCACACGTGAAGTTGTACTGCACCTCAGCTGTGTGCTTCTTCATGTGCCAGTTGAGCGACGCCCGCTGCCGGCACTGGTAGCCGCAGATCTCGCACCTGCAGGAACCAGGAGCCGGCGGCATGGCGAGGTCAGAGGCGGGGCCCTCCTCAGTCCCTTCCCTCCCAGTCCCAGCCTGGCACTCACTGCAGCGGGGTCTCCCCGGTGTGCGTGCGCCTGTGCACCTCCAGGTGGTTCTTCCTCTTGAAGGACTTGCCGCAGGTCTCGCAGGTGAACTCACGGACACCTGGGGGTGGCAGAGACAGGCTGAGGAGGCTGGCCTTGGGAGGGGCTGCGGGGTGACCATGACATGCTGCAGAGGCAGGAGCAGCAGATGCAGGCTGGCCAGACCCCACCTCTTGCCAGAGCCACTGTCCCTTCTAACAATGACAGATGATGATGTGAAATGGCAGGTCACCCACCGTCCAGCCTCGAGCCCAAGCAGAGCCAGGATTGGAACTCCCGTCCCTGAAGGGCACAGAGTACGAAGTGCCAACCTGAGATGGGTCTGAATTTATCCCCAATGTGTGTCACCTCTGACATTCAGTATTTCAGAGTGTTTGCTTTGCCTTTTTAAAACAATATTTTTTTCAGCTAAAAAAAAAAAAAAAAAAAGGAGTACTTTAAAATTTTTTTTTAAAAAATCAACCACCAGGTAGAGTGGCACATGCTTGTAATTCCAGCAATCTGGGAGGCTGAGGCAGGAGGTTCAAAAAAAAAAAAGCCTGATTAGTGCAAGGACCCGAATTCGATCCCCAGTACCAAAAAAACAAAAAACAAAAAACAAAAAAAAGCCTGATGCCAGCTTGGGCATCTTGGTGAACCTGTTTCAAAATAAAAAATATAAAGAGCTGAGGATGTAGCTCAGGGTTCCCTGATTTCAGTCCCCAGTACCACCAAGACACAAAACAAGGCTACAGCAGCAGGCACTCTTATTAGAAGGCAGTTCACTGTCCATGCCCTGTCCCTAAGTCCCATACGAAACCTGCTCCTGGCGCGGACAGGGGACAGTCACCTCTCGCCCAGGTCCATGTGATCTCTAGCAGTGACACTGACTTGTGAGGCTGAGCTTACAAGGCTCCAAGCCAGGCAGTGGCAGGCTGTGACCTGCCTGCTCTAGTGCTTCCCAGGGCCCCGTTCGTGTCCCCACCTAGCCCAGGGCCCGACCTGAGTGGATGATCATGTGCCGCCGAAGATGGTTAGACAAATAGAACTTCTTCCCACAGCCAGGGTGAGGGCACACTTTGGTCTTCCCCTTCCGGTGCACGAGGTTGACGTGGTTCTAGGGCGAGAGGGGTGGGAATGGGTGTGGGGCCCATCTGAGGGGCTCCCAAGGGTGGGGAGAGATGGGGTATCGGGGAGGCAGGATGGGCCAGCCTCGGCTAGAGCAGTGAAGTGGGGTGCTCTTGTCCAGCTCTCAGACTCCCAGGGGCATCACTAGGGTCAGAGAGCCGCTGACCACGCACTTGCCGAATGCTACGCTCTGAGCTGCAGTGTCAGTTAGCCCTGGGAACGGCCTGCTCATTACAGTTGTGGATGGGGAAACTGAGGCTCCGGAGGCTCAGTGCTTGGGCAAATGTCTCACAGGTGGGCAGTGGCAGGGCTGGGACTCGATTCCAGCCCCACCAAGGGCTCTGACTTGGTGCTAAGCTGCCTGTGGGGCACTCGATTCATTTGCTCTTTCCTTTGATTTTTTTTTTTTGGTACCAGGGATTGAACTTGGGTCCTTGCACTTACGCAGCAGGCGGCAAAACCACTGAGCTAAATCCCCGGCCCCTTTCCTTTGATCTTACTCTTTAACCCACACAATGGTCCTGCACACACTCACCGCTCAGTACCTGCTGCCACGCCTGTCCTGCAGGACAAGATGTCCAGCAAGTCCTTTGGCTGGACGTGGGTTTGTGACCGGCTAGGCGGAGGTCACAGGGACAAACCCCAGGCTGGGGCACCAGCGCAGGCAGCCTGGCCCGGAGCACGGCCTCACCTGGAAGCTGCTGAGGGCCACGTAGACCTGGCTGCAGCCCTCGTAGGGACAGTGGAACATCTCGAGCAGGCCGTCGGCATCCATCACCCGAGACCGCTTACCCCGGCGTCTCCTGGGGAGGAAGGGCGTGGTGTCAGGATGTCGAGCCCAGCCGCCCCTGGCCTCGCCCCACCCTCGTCCCCCTGGCACCCACTTCTCAGGCTCCTTGGGTATCTCATAGATGATGGCGGACATGTCACTGCCGTCCAGCTCCTCGCCGTCCACCTCGGCCTCGGGATCTGTGCTCTCAGGCACCGTCGCAAGCTCTGCCAGCTGTGGGGCTGCCAGCTCCTCCTCCTCCTTTCTGAGCATGTACAGGTCCTCCTTCTCTATGGGTGGACACAGGGCAGATGTCCATGGGGGATGAGGGCTGTCCAGGAGCCTGTGTTGGGGCCACTCTTTCCCTTCCCCTCAGGTCCCACCCAACCCCTGCAGGGGCCACAGCGGGGCCGCCCAGACCTTTCTTGGTCTCGATGCTGGCCACAGAGGTGGGGTCCATGGCGCTGGGCTGGCTGCCCTCGGGCTCTGTCTGGGTGTAGGCCGCCACGCCCTCCATCATGGCACAGGGCACCTCTTCGCCCAGGCCACTGCTGGGGGTGCCGCTGCCCGCAGCCACATTGAGGTGGATGCCCTCAGCCGTGAGGGCATCATAGCCAGGGCCTGCAATGATGATCACCTGCGAGCCGGGCACCATGCCTGGGACGGGGCAGCTGGCCACCACCTCACCCAGTGCCTCCTGGGGCACGTTCTCAAAGAGGGCGCCAGGGCCCGCGCCCACCTGCACCGGCACAGGCACGCACACCACCGCCTCCAGGGCCTCGGGGCTGCTGGCTGCAGGGTTGGGGCACAGCGGGGCCCCCTGCTCGGCCAGGCTCTCCATGTGGCGGACGTCGAAAGGGATGTGCACACCCTCCTGCGTGATGAGCCCACTGCTCCCCACAGGGCTGGGGGGAGGCACCACCACTGTCGCTGCTGTTGCTGCTGCTGCCACCGCCGAAGTCGGCACTGAGGAGCCCTTGGCTGGGTGGCTCTCCAGGGGCTCCTCGGAGTCAGAGCCGGAGCTGGAGCTGGACGAGTCGGAGCTTCCGGCCACCAGGCCATTGCCCACTGTGGAGAGAAGAAAGGGGACAGTAGTGATGGTAGTGGTGACAGCAGATGGCATTGCCGAAAGGCCCCACTGCTTCCAATGCCACCTGCAGGCCCCAGACTACCCTGTCTGGCCGGCCAGCTGGAAGTTGGGGGTTCCGTGACCCATTTCTCAGGTTCCATATTTTGCTAGAATAACTCAGAGAGCTCAGCAAAGCACTCTCTCCAGCATCCCACCTTTACAGTGAAGGGTGCAACTTGGCAGGAGCCACAGGGAACAGATGTGCAGTGCATGGAGGGGAGGGGTGTAGGGCTTCCGTGCATCCTGAGTGTGCCACCCTCCTGAAGCCTCAATATGCCCACCAGCCCGGGGGCTCTCTGAACTGCAGTCTCCAGCCCCTGACTAGTCCTTGCCACTGGGGGACTGGGAGCTCCTGCCCTAATCATATGTCTGGGGTGTGTGTGTGTGTGTGTCTGTCTGTCTAGAGACTGAACCCAGGAAGCACTGAGCTACATCCCCAACCCTTTTGTTTTGGTCAGGGCCTCCCAAAGATGCCCAGGCTGGCCTTGAACTTGCAATCCCCTGCCTCACCCTCCTGAGGATGTGTTTGGCTCTTGGGGGATCAGCTCCCACCCTGAAGGTGCCTAGGGGCCTCACCCTGAATCACCTCATTAGCACAGATTTAGAGGTGTCCTAAAGGGGGTGCCTGGAAAACGAAACCCTGCCATAACTCAGGAAATTCAAGGAGTTTTGGAAGCTCTGTGCAAAGAACTGAAGGTGATGGCGAAACAGCTGTCCCTGGGTTTCCGTAGGGGAAAGGAACCCTTCCTGGATACCAAAATGCAAGGAGGCTTACATCCCTTGTATAAAACAGTGTAGTGCCTCCTTGTAACCCATGCATACACTAATGGAGAGGTTGTTTTTTGTTTGTTTGAGACAGGGTATTGGTATACAGTCAGGCTGGCCTTGAACTCACTATGTAACCCAGGCTGCCCTAGAACTCTCGGGGGTCCTCCTGCCTCAGCCTCCTGAGTGCTGGGATGAGGGGTGTGCCCCACCATGCCCAGGTCTAATGTAGAATTTGAACCATTTCTAGATGTCTTATAACACCTAATATGTTGTATGTGTGTGTGTGTGTATATGTGTGTATATATATATATATATACACACATACACACAAAGGTTTGCTTTTTTGTGTTTGTTTTTGGTACCGGGGATCGAACTCGGGTCCTAGCGCTTGCGAGGGAGGAGGTGGCACCACTGAGCTAAATCCCAGACCCTTTTATAATATATATATATATATATATATTTTTTTTTTTTTTGCTACTGGGGATTGAACTTTGGACCTTGCACTTTCGAGGCAGCAGAACCACTGAGCTAAATCCCCAGCCCCTGTCAGATATATTGGATCCCTGGTTGGTTGAAACCACAGATGTGGAATCCACAGATATGGAACCTGTTGATACAAAATGCCAACCATTTTTTCTTTTTGGCTGTTTTGAGCCAGGGTCTTGCCAGGTAGTCCATGACTGGCCCTGAACTCATGATCCTCCTGCCTCAGCCTCCCAAGTGCTGGGATGACAGGTGTGTAGCACTGAGCCCAGCTCCTGAATACATACATACATATATATTCCTGAATACATACATACATATATAACACACACACATATGTATGTACATACACATATACATATATACATACATTTACACACACATACATAGTCAGGGCCTCTCTGTTAGACCCTGGACTTCTTCATCTTGCATCCTTTCCTGCTGTCAACTTGGGGATCTTACAGCCATCGCAGACACAGCTCAGCCACACCAGCTCCTCCCCACTGAATCTCCCCTTCAAAAGAGCCCACACTGCTCACAGGTGTCCCCGTCTCAGCAGGTGGCAGCTCTGTGTCCACTCCTTGGGCCAAAGTCCTGGGGTTACCCCACTTTAGTTTCTGTCACGCCCACTCCCAATCTGTCAGCAAAAATCATTGGGGATACATCCAAAATTCATCCACCCACAGTCCAACTGTTTCTCCTCCCCCCTCGGCAGATACTGGTCACAGTCCCATCATCCTCGTGGAGTCCCTTCTCCTTGGTCCCCTGGCTCCTGAGGACTTGCTCATCACAAACCAGCTGTGCTGGGGCTGGGGATTTAGCTCAGTGGTTCCGCCACCTGCCTTGCAACCGAAAGGTCCCGAGTTCGATCCCCGGTACCAAAACAAAAACAAACTAACAAACAAACAAACAAACAACAAACAAGCTGTGCTCAAACCCACCACTTCCTCCTGGCACCAGGACAGACTACATCTCCCAGCATACCTTAGAGCAGGTAGGTGTGGTCCATGGCTGGTTCCAGCCAATAGAACAGAAGCAGATGGGGGCGTTCTACTTCTCTATCCATACCAGCCAACCAGGATCTGGAAGGAGGGTTGGAGCTACAGGATGGAAAGAACCCAAGTCCCCAGGAGGAAGTCAGCCTATGGGTCAAGGACCCTGGACTTTGTGGGGGGAACCAAACTACTGTGGTCTGCATTCCCTCCAAAATCCTTTCAACTCATCAGGTATAGCAGCCAAAGCCATCACTGTGGCCACATGCCCTTGCGTGATCATCCCCTACCCGGTCACCCCGTGACTCCTCTCCTCTCTAATCTGCTGCTCCTCAGAGACACCAGGCAAATTCCTGGCTCAGGGTCTTTGCACTTGCCGTTCCCTCTCCCTGGTACCCTGAGGGACCCCTTAGCTCCAACAGACCCTTCAGCAAATGGCATCTTTTCAGGGGGCCTCTCTTTTGCTTTTCTTTTCCCAAAATACCTGTAGTGCATTCTGTCTTGTATCAGCTGATCTTGCTAACTGTTCCTTCCCCCTTGAGGACCAAGGCCCCTGGGCAGAGCCCTCCCTAAGGCCGCCTGGGACACGGTGAAGGCACATTTGAATCAATGATCGACCAGTGCTGTGACAAAGACTAAGCATCCTAACTAACATCACTGCCAGGTGCTGGTGCTGGTGCTGCCTCACGCTGGAGGCTCTGGGACTGCACTCTGGAGACAATCATGACACAGGTGCTGCCCCAGGATGTCCAGCTGTGTGAGCAGCACTTCACCACCCCTCTGGGCCTTCGGTCACCTGGCACCTGGCACCTGGCCTGGGGGTGTGGTGGGTGCCTGCTTCCTCCAGTGGGGCAGTGATTCTGCTCTGCCACACTCTCCCCCCACTGCCACCCGGCTCCACTGGCCTAAAAGCCATGACTGCCTGACTGGACCTCGGAGGCAGTGAGCTAACATTAAACTTGTTCTCCTTCTAAGCTGATTATCTTAGGTACCTGTCACAGTGACAGGAAGCTACACAGCCAACGAGATGCCCATACCTGAATCAGGAGGGGGATCAGCCCCTCTGCTAGCAGTAACACCACACGTTCTGGGTTCTGCAGGGTGAGCTGAGTTCTGTGCACAATGCTGAAGTGGGGGCAGCCACTGAGTGCACTGGGGACAGGGCCAGCGCTTGACTTTGGAGTCTGCTTTTATAGTGAGCCTGGACTGCTCTCCAGGTAAGAAAGAGATTAACACTCAGGAGGCTGAGGCAGGAGGATGGCAAGTTTAAAACCAGCCTGGGCCAGGGATTTAGCTCAGTGGTTCCGCTGCCTGCCTCACAAGCTCAAGGTCCTGAGTTCGATCCCCAGTACCAAAAAAAAAAAAAACAAACCAAAAAAAAAACCCGAGACCAGCCTGGACTACATAACAAGATACTGCTTCACAACAAACAAATAACGGCGCCTGCCTCACAAGCGCAAGGTCCCGAGTTCAATCCCCGGTACCAAAAAAAAAAAAGAAAAAAGAAAACAACAAACAAATAAACCCCAAAATACCCCTAGCTGGTAGTGACTCACTCCTATAATCCCAGCACTCTGGGAGGCTGAGGCAGGAAGATCACAAATTTAAGCTCAGTCTGGGCAACTCAGTAACTAAGCAAGACCCTGTCTCAAAATAAGAGGGAGGTGGTGGGGATGCAGCTCAGTGCGGAGGCCCTGGGTTCTACCCTCAGTGCCACACACATGCGCACACACGGACATACGCACATAAATAGAGACAAGTAGCAGTGCGATCTCGGCCTCCCCCCGTCCCGGTGAGAGGTCCCCAGGCACAGGGCAGTCAGGAAGTGCTGCTCAGGGGACAGGACTGGGACAGGGACAAGGCCACTTGCTTGCCACCATGCTTAGCAGATGTGGCCAGCAGACCATAGTGCTCACTCTGAGGGCCCAGGCTGGCGTGGCTGTCCTGGGTGGCCTGGGGTGCGAGGCCTCCTCAGGCACCGCTTGGTCCCAGCCTGACCTCATGTCACTCCCGGGCCCTGGACAGGGCTGTGGGGAAGGACGGGGTTGGGGGTGGGGCCGGAGGGAGCGGCGTGCGGGGCGGTGCTGCTCACGGCACAGGACACCTGCGTGCTGGGAGCCCAGCCCAGGCAGGGCAGGAGCACCTCTCGCCCCCAGCTTCCCCTCAGCCAGCTGGGATGCCACCTGCTCTGTGCTGCTTGCCAACGAGGGCTCGGGCTGGTGACTGAGCCCACCCTCGAGCCCAGCAGGTCACCTGGCAGCAGGGCACCCACACTCCTCTCTCAGCCATGCCAGCCCCCAGCCAGCAGCAGCCTCCTGCCGCCAAGGGGGCCCCTCTGCTGCCCGGGGCCTACTGCACCTTGGTCACTGCACTGCGTCCCTCTGCTCCTTGATTGGCAGTTGGCCCCGTGTGACCGGAGTGGGCTATGGAAGGGAAAGGCACAGGGACAGTGGGAGGAGGGGAGCAGGAGAAAGAGAGCCCGAGGTACAGGAAGGGGGCTCAGCTCACGCAAGAGAGGTGGAAGAGAAAAAAGACAGAGGGAAAGAGCGAGAATGAGACATGAGTGAGAGCTGGAGAAAATATAAATAGGGCCAGGAAAAGCCAGGTGTGGTGATGCACGCCTGTCATCCCAGCACTCTGAAGGCTGAGGCAGGAGGATGACGGAGTTTGAGGCCAGCCTGGGCCGCATAGTGAATTCAAGACCAGCCTGGACTACACAGCAAGAACTTGTCTCAAAAACCAGACCAATAAAAAGAAAACAGAGAAAAGAGCACAGAAAAATGGTATCAGAGGCAATGGGCCAGCGTCTGCCTTGCCAAGCCTGCACCCAGCACCCGGGTGGTATGATGGGACCCGCCTGTCCCGCTCAGGTTTCCTGAGGGCTCCTGTCACCCTAGCTGCTGTCACGTCTGTGATGCGGGCGGGCAGCTCAGACCCTCGTGTCCCTTGAACCCACCTTTTTCACTGTCGGGGTCTGAGTCGCTGAGGGGCTTCAGGGGTGAGTGCAGGTCCTGGAAGTAGCGGTGGCCAGCCTCGCACTGCCACACGGCTGTGGTGTAGAGGCCGAAGGTGGGGTCCAGCTCCACCAGGTGCGGCTCATAGGGACAGCGGTGCTTGTGGTCCTCGTACCAGATGACCACATTCTTCAGGCAGTTCACGTTGCGGCGCCGCCCTGAGGACACAGCACCTGAGTGCCCTGATCCAAGCCCTGCACCAGCTCAAGGGAGACCGAGGCTCAGAGCGGCGAGACACCCTGGAGACAGCAGGGACTGCCAGGGAGTTCACTGCGACATAAGCTCAACAGTGGAGCCCAGCACTGAGGAGATGCACGGTAATTGTTAGCTGTTACTGTTTTGGTTTTTGAGACTGGGCCTCACTACGTAGTTCAGGCTGGCCTTGAACTTGCAGTGAACCTCCTGCCTCAGCCTCCTAAGTACTGAGGTCACAGAGCCTAAGGCCCTCATGCTACTGGCAGCATTTTGTCTGTGCCTATTTGTTCCAGTGGGTCTCCTCTGCCCCTAGCACTTTGGATCCTTGAAGGCAGGGGTGTTGATTGGTTTGGTTCCCCCCAGGGCCTCCGCAGGGCTGGGCCCTCTTGTGTGGGATGGGAGGCAGCAGTGAGGAGTGGGGGATGGAGGGCTCAGGCGTCTGGGTTCAAATCTCGGCTCTGCACCTTCCTAGCTGGGTGCCTCAGGTAAGTGACTCAACTTCCCTGAGCCTCAGCTGCCTCTGTGGGGAAGGGGCAGGCAGGATCTGTCCAGGGCTTCTGGGGAGGCAGGCAGGAGGGAAGACAGGGACAGAGCTGGGCACACACTGAGTGCCAAGAGGTGGCCCTGTGACTGTGATGGGTCCGGCCCCTTGGGAGGGAGGTTCGAGCCGTATACTTGGGGGAGGGAGAGGAGGAAGAGGAGGGGCCCAGCAGGGTCTTCCATGGGGTGCCAGGGACGTCTCAAGCAGCTGCCCTCCAGCCTGGCACTGCCTAGCGCCTTTATTTCTCAGCCCAGTCTCTGCATCCAGAGGATGGTAAGGAGGCTCATGGCCACCGGGCAGCTCTCAGGGAACCAGTGGCTCCACCAGGCAGGATGAGGCTGAGACTCATGGTCCCAGGGGTCAGAGCCACACTGTGCCCCTGCTGGCTCTCGCAGGAGAAGCTGAGGGGACAGACGTGCAGCCCCGGAGCTGGAGCCTGGCTCTGTCACCTCCCAACAGTGGCCTGGGGCAGAGACACGTGACACTGGCTCTCTGGACACTGGCTTCTTTACTGACTTGGCCACCCTGCCACCCACTCTGCCCACCCCCCAAACCTGAGCCTCCACTTACTTTTCTTGCGCTTTGGCTTTTTGGGGACCTGCTCCCAAGGCTTCCTGCAACAGAGAGAGGTGGTGAGGATCGGTGTGTGGCCAAGGCTGGGCCCTGTGGAGCAACGACAGCAACTCATCTGCCCCAGGGTAGAATTCTATCTTGTCTTTTTTATTTTTTTTTGGGGGGGTACCGGGGATCGAACTCGGAACCTTGTGCTTGCAAGGCAGGTGCCGGAACCACTGAGCTAAATCCCTGGCCCTCTTGTTGTCTTTTTGAGATGGGGTCTCACTATGTAGTTCAGGCTGGCCTGGAACTTGTGGTGATCTTCCTGCCTCAGCCTCCTGAGGGCTGGAATTACAAGTGTGTTCCAGCACACTTCTTTTTTATTTATCTGCCCCCGTTCCCCACCCTGCCAGCCAGCAGTATGTCAGCTGGCCTTTGGCTCGGGCTGTCCCTGTCAGTCACCTGCTGTTGGAGAGAGGTAGGGTACCATCACTTAGAGGGGAAACTGAGGCTCAGAATGGTGAGGCTGCTGTTCTGGGGTCCCCTGGCCAGGGAGTACAGAAGTCAGGAAGGAGAACTGGAGTCAGTCGGTGCAGCAGGCAGAATTCTAAGCAGCACCCCCGGTCCCCAACCCTTGGAACACGTGCCCTGCACGTTCAGCCCTCTGGTTCTGCACCCTCAGGTCCAACTAACCGGACATGGGAAGTATTTGGAAAAATCTATGCCTGTACTGGATGCCTGCAGAATTTTATTCTCTGGCATCATTCCCTAAACAACACAGAACAAGTATGTGCACAGTGTTTATGCTGCATCAGGAATTCTAAGCTGCCTAGAAATGATTTAAAGTCTCTGGAAAAAGCCAGGCATGGTGGCACATGTCTGCATCCCAGCACTCAGGAGGCTGAGGCAGGGGGATCACTACAAGTTCAAGGCCAGCCTGAACTACATAGCGAGACCCCGTCTCAAAACACCAAATAAATAGTGTCTGGGAGGATGTGTGTTACTCCTGTCCAAACACACTCTTTATGGAAAGGAGTCTCGTGCCCAAGGATTTCGATCTGAAGACCCAGTAGCTGATACCAGGATTTCAGCCTTGTGGAGCTGGGGCGAAGGACTCCCTGTAACTATGTCGGCTCCTGAGCCGCAGAAACAGCAGAGTAGCCTGGGGGGAGCTTCAAACCACTACATCCCAGGCACTTGGTTTGCAGCGGCGGGAACCTCCAAGTGCTGGCCGAGCCTGGCCTCTCGGAGCCCAGATGGGGGAGACCTGCGCTCCAGACCTCGGGGCCCAGGACAAGGTGGGGGCGCCCAGTGTCCCCAGCCCTGGCTGCACACTGACAGCAGGTGCTGTGGGGCCGCCCTTTCTTTCCTGCCACCCCACCTGGCCTGCCTCTTCCTCCTTCCTCTTCCACATCCACATTGCAGCAGCTGCAGGCTCCATGACCCTAGGCAAGCAACATCCCTGCCTGTGCCTGTTTCCTACCTGGAGCACCTAAGATCCTAATGCACCTTCCTCTAGGGGTTACCTTCCTTCTGGCCTTCCAGTCCCCACCTGGCCCCCAGTAGCGTCAGTGTAAGAGTTTAGATGATTGTTTTGACTTTTTTTTTTCGGTTAAGCATTTTAAATGTTGGACTGTGGGTGTAGCTCAGTGGTAGAGTGTTTGCCTAGCATGTGCAAGGCCCTGGTTTCCATCCCCAGAAAAAAAAAAATAATGTAAAAAGAAAAGTTCAAACACACACAAAACTGGAGAAAAGCTGGGCGTGGTAGGTGGTGCACGCCTATAACCCCAGCACTGAGGAGGCTGCGGCAAGAGGTTGGCTAGGAGGTCGAGGCCAGCCTGGGCTACATAGCAAGACCCTATCTCAAAAAGAAAAGAAAAAAGCAGGAAATAAAAAACTCCATCCACACCGCTCCCTCTCAAGGCTGAGATTTCCAATCCTCTGCCTCCACCTACCTCAGGGCTTCCTCTGCACCTGAGTCTCCCTGCGCTCCTCAGGAGCCAGGAAGTGCAGGGATCCCCGCGTGTGGTGCCTAAGGTGGAGATGGGGCCATACGCAGTTCCTTGTGGGTACCAGCACCTCCTGAGGGGCTGGCATGAGTGTCCAGAGTCCTAGGCCAGGTACGGGGTTTTAGGGGGTGAGACTTGAGGGAACCTGGAGCAGGAGTCAGGAGTCAGGCCCAGGGGGCGGGCTTCCCGGGATTGGGTAGTTAGAACGCCCGGAGGTGGGGCCAGCCCCAGAATTGGGCAGCCAGAGCTCCGGCGGGCGCCCAGTGGGCGGATCGAGACAGCGTGCAGCCTAGGATTGGGGACAGAAGCGATGGGAGGCGGAGCCGCAAGCCAGGCGCGTCCGGGGGCCGGCAGCCCGGGGGACCCAGGCCCCCAGCCAGCCACTGGGCGGGGCTCACAGGTGCTGGGGGCGGGACTTTGTGCGGGTGAGAGTAGCCGCGGCCAGCGGGGGGGGGGGATGGGGGCGTCTCCTTCCTCGCCGGCTCCCTCCCTCCCTCCGGCCGGGCCCCCTCACCCATGGCGGCCGCTACGCTGGCCGCGCTCCAGCGAGATGAGGTAGGCGGCGAGCTTGGCGTCGCTCCAGCCGCTGCGGCGCCGCAGGTCCACCCAGGGCCCGTGCGCCTCGCCCAGGTACACGCGCCGCACGTCGTACTTCTTCCGGGACTCAAGCCGCCGCCGGGCCCGGTCTGACTCCGTGAGCCGCGGCCGGCCCCGCGCCTTGCGACCTGCCGCGCCCTCCTCGGCCACCGCCTCCCCGCCTGCGCCCGACTCAGCCTCAGCCTCCGCCTCCGCCTCGGGCTCCGGCGCCCGCTCCGCCATCCCCCCCACCCTGGTTACCCACCTCCCCCGTTGTTAGGAGCCCGACCGGAAGTGGCGCGCATCTTCCGCGCCGTCGGGAAATTTCTCACGGACTCTCACTGCCCCGCGGCGCCAAAAGGAGACTGGGGAGCCGAAGCTGCGCGTGCGTGCGAACGTACTCTCCTCTCCGTCAACTTCGTTTTGTTAAACTTTCTAACTTCGCTTAGAGAGAAGGCATAAAGCTTATGCCCAGCACCAGAACAGAACAGCCCGTTGCCCCTGAGGAGTGGGAGGAACCCAATGGCGGTTCTCCAAGATCCTGGGGAGGGGATGCCACATAGCTACAGAGGAGGGAAGGCAACCCCGAGGCGGAAACATTTTATTGGCTGTGCACGCAAAGGCCGTCTCGCGCTTTCACAGCAGTCCATAGCCTTCTTGGGCCACAGCACACGCAGACTCAGCTCTGGCCCTGCTGCTGTCGCTGCAGGTGGTCATCGTCTTCCTCACGCTGGGACTGGCGTAGATCCTCTGGTCCTGAGGCCGTCAGGAGCTCCCCAGTGGACGCAGCCAGCCGGAAGACCACGGGGATGCGGGCCAGGGCTGGGTTGGTCTCCTGCAGGCCTTGGATCCACTTGGCTAGCGTCTCCTGGTCATGGGCACCTGCCACACACATGGCGAGGACTGGGCCTTCCTCCACTGTGGGGAGACAGGTTTGTCCAATGGGAGCGGTGGCTCCCTTTGCTCACGCCCTTTGCGTTACTCTTTCTTTTCCCAGCACTGTCTCCTGCCTATAGCTGTGCCTTCTGCCTACACTGCCCGCTGCCTGCCTCCCCACCCACCCTAAGGGCGGGGCCTGTCCTGGTCACACCCAGCAGTCAGCACAGAGGTGCTCTGTAAGGTGTGGGGGATAGGGAAGGAGCAAGCCTGGGGTGCAGGACATGTGGGTCCCTGTAAACTGGGCAAATGGGTGTCTCAGCCCAGGACCCCGGAGGACGTAACACATCCTGTGCGACCTCGAGTCGTGCATGTCTGCTTTTTACCTTCATCGATGTCAAACTCATAGTCATCCCAACCACTCCTTGCATAGTCCAGGTCCAGCTTCATCGGGTAGTAGAGGTTCCACTCCTCCGGGATCTCCTCCACTTCCTGCCTCAAGGAACACAGAGCAGGCAGGGTCAGGGGCCAGGGTCTGGCAGCCTCTCTCCACCCCAGCCTGTTGCATGAGTTGTCAGGGCAGCACCGCCACTCCCATACCCGATGTGGGCGTTGGGCTCTTACCTGCTCTTCAGGGGGCAGCAGGTCAGCCCTGAGGATATGGTAATAGACACACTTGTTGCGCAGCCACAGGGAGAAGGGTCCCTCCACAAAGAGAGGCCGGGCTGGGTTGTGGCGGGCCAGGGCTTCCTGTTGATCAGGACTCTGGATTCCTGGGGTGGAGACACGTGTATGTGTGTGTGTGTGTGTGTGTGTGTGTGTGTGCTGACACCCGACCTGGGGGGACAGTTCAGAGGCCTGGCTGCCCAGGGCGGGGCAGAGCTCACCCACGATGTGAGGCTTGGTGGGATCCCCTGGATCTGTCTTGTCATCGGGCAGAGGCCTCTGTGAGGAAAAGTGGAAGAAGTTTGTGACCCTCAGCTCCTACAGGGGAGCAAGGGAGAGGGGGACGGACAGGGACACCTGCAAACCCAGAGACCTTTCCTGGGTCCCCTACATGTCACTGAAACCCATCCTCTCCTTTCTGTCCAATTTGGCCAAAGCCACCAACATTTAAGATGCTCACACTGAGGGAACCCTGGAGCCAGCCCTCTACATTAACATCCTGGCTGGTAAGCCAGGCATGCTGGTGCACACATGTAATCGCAGCACTCAGGAGGCTGAGGCAGAAGGATCGCCACAAGTTTGAGACTAGCCTGAACTACATAGTGAGTCCCTGTCTTAAAAACAAAGAAAATCCTGGCTGTCAGTCTATGTACCTTGGCCAAGTCACTGTACCTGCATGTCTCAGTTTCTCCAGTTGTAAAATGAGGACAATAATAGCCCTTACGTCAGGCGACACTAAAGCATTTAGAACAATGGCTAGCACAGAATAAGCATCCAGTGCTTTGAAAAAAAAAAAAAAAATATATATATATATATAATAATTTCACACCACAGATATCTCAGGAAGGAGACCCAAGAATCCAAGAATCAAATAACAGTGTTTTGTTTTTTGGTTTTTCCAGACAGGGTCTCATTATGTAGCTCAGGCTGGCCTTGAACTCTTGGGAGATCTGGTCTCGACCCTCCTGGCTCAACCTCCCAGGTGCTGGGATTATGGACACGTTCCACAGATGTGTAGCCCCAGGCCCAGCTAAATCTCTTCTCTTGATAAAGTCTTGGCCTCAGAGACTTTGTCATGGCAACGCCAAATGCACTAATAGCAGCCGAAGTGCAGACAACATGGAGCTCTGGTGGGGAACAGGGCTGCAGGAATCTACCAGAGGGCTCCGCGGGGACCGGGCTCCTTTAGCACCCTCACTTCGGTGGGTGGAGGGGACCAAGGAGCGTGGTGGGAGGGCACTGCAGGCGTGGACAGGAGCGGGTACCTGGTACACGGTGACCCTGGCGCTGAGGTCCGGCTCCATGTGCTGCAGGCCAAGTGTGGCCAGCTCCACGGCGTCCTGGGGTAGATCGCGGGGCACCGGGAAGGGGTTGATGTTCAGGAAGCGCGTGAACCACAGGTGCATGCGCATGTACTTGAGCATAGGGTAGCTTTGGCGGCCGAAGATCTGCAACAGCAGGAACTCTGTCTCCTTGTTGGGCATCACTCCTGCGCTGGGCAGAAACCGGCAAAGCCTCAGGGCAGGAAATGGGCTGGTGGGACAGGGAGGCAGGAGAGTGAGGCAGAATTACAAAGTGAAGCTTGGGGGCAAAGCACCTGCCTAGAATGGTCGAGGCCCTGGGTTCCATCCCCAGCATATGAGAGAGGGAGGTGGAGGGGAAGAGGGAGGGGAGGGGGAGAGGGAGAAGAAGGGAGAGGGGGAGAGGGAGAGAGGAAACTTAAAAAGGAAAAACCCCAGGAAAGCAGGGAAGAGCGAGACAGAAAAAGATATCAACTGAGTGTGGTGGCACACGTCTGTAGTCCCAGAACATGGGAGGCTGAGGCAGGAGGATCGCTGCGAGTTTGAGGCCAGCCTGGGCCACACTGACTTCAAGGCCAGCCTGAACTAAGTAGTAAGACCCTGTCTCAAAAACCAAAAGAAATAAAAAGAAAGGAGAGTGAGGAAAGGGGTGAGACGGCCACAGAGCAGTGCTGGCAAAGGGAGCTAGCTCACCGTTGCTCTCCATCTGGTGCAGCACCGCCACGCCGCAATCCTGCTGCAGCAGGTAGTGGAAGAAGAGGGTGTGGATGAAGTTGCGTGGCCGGAAGACCTCCTTGGGAAAGACGTCCAGCAGGAGGTTGTAGGCAGCCAGGTCGCGCTCCACGCCATACTCGGGCATCTTTTGCAGCGCGAAGTAGATGAAGTCCACATGGCCGCGCTTGCGCACATTGTGCTGCCCAAAGCTCTGCAGGGCCTTCATGAAGCTGGCCTTGTCCCGGGTCCCACCTGGTGCCAACTGGAACAGGTCCTCGTAGGGCACGGGGACCTTCACAGGCTTCTTCCCAGGCTCAGGCGGATGAGGGACCACGGACTTCTCGGAGGTGCGGTGGGCGGAGCTGCAATGGAGACTCCGGGGGGCCAGATGGGGCACCTGGGGACAGAGGGCGCTGCTAGAATCCGGGGCTTCCAGGGGCTGCCCAGCCTGCTCTTCCTGGGCGAGGGGTGGCACTGGCGGCCCCAAGGCCCTCCGAGGAAGGGGTGCTGCGCTTACAAACCCAAGATTGGGGAACCGGACGTCGGAGCGCAGGCCTGTCATCCCAGCACTCCAGAGGCTGAGGCAGGAGAACTGCTTGAGTTCAAGGCCAGCCAGGGCTACAGAACCCAGGTCTGGACACCATGACACACTGTGATAAAACAGCCCTGCCAGGCGGAGGACACAACACTTAGTCATTGTCGAGGACAGGAGGTAAAACCACCTTCCAGGAGGTTGCTAAATTGCCCAGGCTAGGCTCAAACTTGTGATCCTCCTGCCTCAGCCTCCCGAGTAACTGGAATTACCAGTGTGCACCAATACACTTCGCTGCAAAGGTGTATTCAATTTACCCTTTCTTTTTTTTTTGCATCCCTGGGACTCGAACCACTGGCTCTGTCCTTGTGTCTGCCATAAGAGCACTGTACCACAGAGCTCCACTCCCAGCCCTAAACGGGAACTGAGATCCACAGCTTAGGAACTCTTGGGAAGAAGACTTGTGCAAAGGTCCCCACTGGGGCAGTGGAAATGGTCCAGGTACCCCAAGCAAGGAGATGGGGAAGCAAAGGGCTGTGAACTGGGACATGGAGCCCCTGGAGCTGTCAAATGCATGGAGAAGGGTCTTTTGTGTGAGCCAAGAGGAGCTCCAAATTAAGTTTCGGGACAGCAAAGAGGGCTGGGGACGGAGCGCAGGGGTAGAGTGCCTCTGGGTGACACCCTGTACAGACAGAGAGGGTGAGAGAGGGAGAAAGAGAAAGAATATTGAGGGGCCACACATTTGTAATACCAGAACTGGACACAGGAGGCTGAGGCAGGAGGATTGTTGCAAGTTCGAGGCCAGCCTGGGCTACATAGTGAGACCCCCGTCTCAAACAACACCAAAAGAAGAGGAAAAGAAAATAAATGACATTAAAAACAGTAAGGCAAGGGCCAGGTACAGGAAGGAAGTTCATTTTTCTGCATCCATCTTTACAAGCGTGGCAGGAGGGACTCAAAGTCATCATCCCTCAATCCAGTTAGCTCCTGGGTCCTTAATGTCAAAGTTGACAGCCTCGCTTGTACAGGTAACGAGACCCCTTGAAACAAATGAGCCTCCACAGAATCTCAGCACAGACCAGCTGGATTATTATTATTATTTTTGTGGTACCAGGGATTGAACTCAGGACCTTGCGCTTGCAAGGCAGGTGCTGTGCCGCTGAGCTACATCCCCTGCGTTGGCTTTACTTTTTTGAGGCAGGGTCTCACTATGTAACCCAGACTGGATTCGAACTCACTTCGATCCTCCTGCCTCAGCCTCCTGAGTGGTATGACAGGCGTGCAGCCCCCATACCCACATGAGCTGGCTCCTATGGGGAGACTCTGAAGGGACGAAGGCAAACCCCAGGCCTTTCTCTAGATACCCATGAATGCCCCCCAGCCCGTGGTTACCTGGGAAAAGGGGGCTCCTAGGAGGGCAGCGTGGCCCCTGGCAAGGCTTCGGACCAGCAGCACAGCTCGGACACGGCTCATGCTCCACAGTCACCTGGTGGGGACAGGAGACCGTCAGCCCAGAATGGCCCAGGTGTGTCCCACAGCAGGGCGAGCTCCCGGGGGGCCCCAGGGTGGCCTTAGATGACAGCCCATCACTGGTCCCCATTTGCTGGGCCAAGCCCGTCACTGTCTTCAGGAGCCTGCTTCTGTGATGGCCCCTCCCTACTGGACCACTTTTTTAAAAAAACTTATTTATTTCTTTATTTGGCACTGGGGATCGAACTCAGGACCTTGAGCTTGCCAGGCAGGCACAGTGCCACTGAGCTACATCCCTGGCCCTAAACTTATTTATTTGTTGTCCATTTTATTAGGTAAAAAGGCTCATAAAGTATTCTGTTGCCTTTTTATTTCTCAGATAAACTATCTTTTAAAATGTAAATAAGAGCCTGGTTAAAAAAAAAAAAAAGAGCCTGGTATGGTGGCACAGGCCTGTCACCCCAGCACTGTGGGAAGCTGAGGCAGGAGGATCCCAGAGTTCAAGCCCAGCCTAGACAACTTGATGACTCAGAGAGATCCTGTCTCAAAATAAACATTAAAAAAAAAATGGCTGGGAATCTAGCTCAGTGCAAAGGCCCTGGGCTTAATCCCCAGTACCCAAAGCAAAAAGCAAACAATAAGGATCTGGGGATTTAGCTTAGTGGTAGAGTACATATGTAACCAGGCTTTTCCCAGCACTGCAAAAGCAAAATAAAACAAAAAATAAACAACCTGC
The DNA here is from genome assembly GCF_053883595.1 of Heterocephalus glaber. Taxonomy (NCBI): domain Eukaryota; kingdom Metazoa; phylum Chordata; class Mammalia; order Rodentia; family Bathyergidae; genus Heterocephalus; species Heterocephalus glaber. The sequence goes on along the minus strand of NW_028258457.1, from coordinate 7,741,540 downwards.
CCCAAACCCAAAAACAGGTATTTACTATTTTGAGAATTAACTTATTATTTTGGCAACACCGGCCACGGAAGCCAGGGACTCCCACAGGGGAGGCAAGTGCTCACCCCTGAGCCCAGTGCAGCCCTGCAGGCCATTTGCTGATGGCTGTGTCACTGTGCTGAAAACAGACATTGAATAGGGTTGCATTAGACACAGTGGAGCAGGGCATGGTTCAGTGGTGGGCGCTGGCCTTGCCTGGTCCCCCAGCCCCGCATCAGCGGCATCAGGTGGCCCCGGGGCAAGGCCGGCGGGGTGACCTGGGAGAGAGGGTGTCCTCGAGGCCCTGCCTTCCTCCCCACACTGGGGACTGAACCCCAGGCCTTTCTCACCTATGCATATGCTCTACCTGAGCCACACTCCAGCCCCCAGGTTTTTTTGTTTTGTTTTCAGAGTCCTGTGATCATCACTACAACCTAATTTAGAATATTTTTGCCAGGATGCAAACCTGTAAGCCCAGCACTCAGAAAGTTCAAGGCCAGCCTGAACTACATAGTGAGACCCTGTCTCAATGCCCCCTGCAAGAGGTCTTACTATATTTTGGATGGATACCAGATTGAGGGGGGCAGCACTGGAGATTGAACCCATAGCTTTTGCAATGACCTACACCTCCAACTTTAAAAAATTTATTTAAGGGGCCAGGGATTTAGGTCAGTGGTTCCGCCAGCTGCTTCGCAAGCAGAAGGACCCGAGTTCGATCCCCGGTACCAAAAAAAAAATTTACTTAAGAGACACGGTCTCATTGAGTCACCAAGTTGCCCAGGTTTGGGCTCAAACTAGAGAGCCTCCTGTCTCAGCTTCCCAGAGTGGTATGATTACAGGTGTAGGCCACTCTACCCAGCAATACTAGACTCTTACAAGTTGCCAATATTTTCTTCCATTCTGTCGGTTGTCTTTTCCCTTTTCCTCTCTCTTAATTTTAGTTTTGAGATAGGGTCTTCCTATGTTGCCCAGGCTATTCTTCATCGGCTAGACTCCAGCCATTCATCTGCCTCAACCCTCCAAATGCCTGTGCCACACCTTTTGGTTGTTTGTTTTGTTGATAGGGTCTTCATATCTAATTCAGGCTGGCTGAACTCTTTATGTAGCACAGGCTGGCCTTGAACTTGTGGCATGGACCACCACACCCAGCCTTTTTTCTTTCTTGACGTTTTCATTTGCAGCCAGTTTCAAAGAAAATAATTTTGATGAAATTTTAATTTAAATTAAAAATTTTTCATGGACCAAAAAAAATTTTTTTAAAGGGATGAAGTCCAATTTATCTTTTCTTTAGTGCTATGTTTTTGGTGTTATTATCTAAAACACCACTGTCTAGCCTGTTGAAGATGTGCTTTGTTTTCTTCTAAGAGTTTTACGCTTTTAGCTCTTCCATTAAGGTCTGGGGCCCACTTGGCATTCATCACTGTAGGCTCCCCTGTCATGTGCACAGCCAGGCATCTCAGTACAATCTCTGAAGATTCTTACCTGCTCTGTCGCCTTGGCAACATGAAATGACCATGAACCATTAGGTTTTCTGAGTCACCATTTTCTTCTGTTGACCTCTATGTTGAGCCTTGTGCCAGTACAATTTTCATTGCAATACAGCTTTTGCCAGAAGTTTTGAAATCTGGAAGTGTAACTCTTCCAACTTTGTTCTTTTTCAAGGCTGTTTTCACTACTTGCAATTCCATATAAATTTTATGTATTAAGGTATTTATTTTAGTGCTCGGGCTTAAACCCAGGGCCTCGTACATACTAGGGAAGTGCTCTACCACTGAGCTACATCTCCAGCCTGAATTTGTTCTGAGATAGGTACTTGCTATGTAGCTCAGCTGACCTGGAACTTATTTTGATCCTCCTGCCTCAGCCTCCCAACTGCTGAGATTATAGGTATGTGCCATGGCAAAAGTTTTGTTAAATTTATTTTATTTTGAGACAGGGTCTCATTTTGTAGTGCAGGCTGGCCTTGAACTCACTGTATAGCCAAGGCTGGCCTCAAACTTGTGGCAATCCTCCTGCCTCAGCCCCCTCAGTGCTGGGATGACAGGTGTGTGTCATCCTGCCTGGGCATAGTTTTCTTATAGTGTCTTTTTGGTATCAGGGTAAAAGAGCCTCAGAGAATGAGTTGAGAAGTGGATCATTTCTTTTTTAAAAATTTTCTTCATTGATTTTATTTTGAATTACATTGAAATTTAAATTAGCTGTAAATAGTATATCATAAACAATAAGCATACTTTTATGTAAATCTTATATTAATTTTTATGAAAATTCAAACAATGCAATGATGTGTAAATTCAATACTGGAAGTTACCTTCGGCTCTTCTTAACCTTGTTTCTTTACTAAAAGTAGTGACAGTTATACTTCCACATGTATAGGACAGTTTTGTTTCATTTTGCTTTCTGTCAATGGGACTATACTCTAAGTATTGTTTAGAAAATGAACTTCTTCCTTGAAATTTCCCTAATAACTAGGAGGGGGTGGCTGGCTATGGAATAGAATTACTATGGATAACTTTTCTAACCATTTGTCTGCAGATAGACATTTGGGAGGGTTCCAGCATTTTGCTATAAGCCTGGCTGTGATGCATGTGCTCAGTTTTTTCTGGTTTTATTTAGAAATGGGATTCCTAGGTTTAAATATGCACATGTTGAAACATACTGCCAAATTCTTCTCCTGGAAAAGGAATTTCAATTTATGTACCAACTTATGCTTGCATCTGCAGTCCATGTCAGTGGCCATTTCTCCACAACTTCACTAACACTTTCTATAAAGTACCTTTTGAAGATAAGAATACAGTGTTGTCTAATGATTGCTTTATTTTGCAGTTTACTTTTTATTACTGAGCTTGCATATAAAATTTCAGATGTTTGCTGGGTGTGGTGGCACATACCCATAATCCCAGCACTCAGGAGGCTGATACAGTATGATCACCATCAGTTTGGGCTACATAGTGAGTTCAAGGAACCCCAAAACACACAGCGAGACCTTGCTTCAAAAAAATTTTAAAAATAAAATTTCAGATGTTTATTGAATATTTGTATTTCTCTAATGTGAATCAGAAGATGTTTCATATCTTTTTGCAACTTCTCTATTGATATGTTCCTTTTTTTTTGGTACCAGGGATCGAACTTGGGACCTTGCGCTTGCAAGGCAGGCAGTAGAACCACTAAGCTAAATCCCCGGCCCTATATGTTCCTTTTTAATATGTTTCTACCATCTAGACATTACTCCATTGTCATATATGCTACAAATATTTTCTCTTGATCAACTTTTCATTTATTTCAGTTATAATGCTGACGTGCAGAAGTGTCACAGTTTAATATTCTCAGTTATCAATCATTTTATGTTATGGTTTCTGAGTAGAACTTCTTGTATATTAAGATCTATTTTTTTTTTTTGAGATAGGGTCTCACTACATAGTTCAGGCTGGCCTTGAACCCACTGTGCAGTCCAGATTGGCCTCGAACTTGTGGCAATCTTCCCGCCTCAGCCTCCCAAGCGCCAGGATCACAGGCATGCGCCACCATGCCCGGCCTTAAGATCTAATATTAATGATTTATTTTTTACACTTAGTATTTCTAATCTATCTTAAATTTATCATGTAAAAATGAATCAAAATATACCCATTTCCTCAATATGTCTCATAATTGAAATATCTGGACAGTTAAAAAATTAAGATATGGTTCATAGACCATAAAACTCACCATTTTAAATACTCAGTTCAGTGGTCTTTAGTAAGTGGCTCAATCACCACCATACATTTTGGAACATTTTCATCATCTCAATGAAACCCTACATTCATTAACATTCACTCCCCACTCCCACTTAATCCCCAACAACTCTGAATGACTTTCTCCATAGATTTTTCCCAAGAAGTGGATCATTTCTATCAGCATTTCAACTTTCTCTAAAATCTCCCGTTCTGAACGGAACTCCCTCCCTCCAGCCCACTGCCGCTGCCACAGCACAGCTCCCACGAGGCTTCTCCTCACTGCGGCACCTTCCTTCCTCACTGGTTCAGCTGTGCCCCAAGCACTGTAAATGCCCTGTGCCCTCTTCAACACCTTCCCAAGGACATGCGCCTACGTCTGAGGTCTCATTTTGCTCGATTCTCAGAAGCATCTGACACATGTAAGTCCCTTCACCCACCACCAGCCCCTACTCACCATTCTGCATTTTCTTCCTGACACCTGATTTCCCTTTCTCAGCCAACCAGCGAGATGCACTTCTTTCTCTAAAGTTTGCAGTTTTCCAAATTTAAAAGCACAGGCAAATACCGTATAGTGGGATATTGTTAAGAGGCAGATTTTCCACTGAGCATGGGTGGTGCACACCGGTAATTCCAGCCTTCTGGGAGGCTGAGGCAGGAAGATTCTAAATTCAAGCCCAGCCTATGAAATTTTGTGGCTTAGTGAAACCCTGTCGCAAAATTTTAAAAAAGGGCTGGGGATGTACCTCAGTATGAAGGCCCTGGGTTCAATCCTTGGTACCATAAAAAACACTCCAATGGGGCTGGGGATTTAGCTCAGTAGTTTCACCACCTGCTGTGCAAGTGCAAGGACCTGAGTTCGATCCCTGGTACCAAAAAAACCCCCCCAAAACCAAAAACCAAAAAAAACCACTCCAATGACTTTTTTGCAGCTAAGATTAAGAATTAACCTTTATAGCGGGTGCGATTTTGTGTGTTTGTAATCCCAGGGAGGCTGAAGCAGGAGGATTGCAGTGTGTTCAAGGCCAGGCTGGGCTACATAGTGAGACCTGTCTCAACAAAACCAAAAAGAATTAACCTTTGCTTCTCAAAGTGTGTTCCAGGGACTGGCATCATCTGGGAGCTTATAAGAATCGAAAAACCTCAGCCCCAACCCAGACTAGCAAATTCAGAACTGCATTTTAGCCACAGCTGCAGGTGGCTCCCATGTGTTAGTCTGAGACGTGAGGATGAGCTGCATGGTGATGGCTCCCAACACTGGCTTCCAGCCCCAAACCTACCTGCTGCTGTGACCCACACCTAGCTGTCTCCAAGATGACCTGTGCCCCATTGATACCCGCTTAAACTTGTCTTCTGTGCCACCATTCTAGTTGTTCAGACCACAAAGCTAGAAGTTATTTCTTTTATTATTATTAGTCTTATTTTTTTCAGTACTGCGGATTGAACCTAGGGCCTTCACACTGAGCTACTCCCCAGCCCTTTAAAAAGAAAAAAAATTTTTTTTGGAGACAGGGTCTTGCTAAGTTGCCCAGAATGAGCTTGGACTTTCAATCCTCCTGCCTCAGCTTCCTAGACTGCTGGGATGACACGCATGGATCACCACGCCTGGCTCTAGAAGTTATTTCGAGGTCCATCATGTTCCTCACCTCTCCAGTCAATCCCTCAACTAGTCCTGGTGAGTACGTACTTCCAAGTCCATCCCAAATGCACCCATTCCCCTCCATCCGCAGGCTACCACCTCAATCCACAATCTCTTTCCTGAATGACTACCCAGACTCCCACTTCTGCACCCCAGTCAGCTCTCCCTCCAGAGCCAGAGCTTTGAGAACATCAACCAAGCTTTGCACGGGCAGCTCCAGCAACACTGTTTTTGAAACAAGTCAAGTTGATTCTGGTCTCAAAGTCCTTGGTACTTTCTTCTCCCTCTGCCTGGAACTTTTCCCCTCCCGATCTCCTCACAGATGCTCTGGACCTGCAGGTTTCTCTTCCAAAGAGACTTCTTCTCTGATCATCTCATTTTCCCAGTCTAAAAGTGAGGCAGGTGGATTGCCTCGAGTTCGAGGCCAGCCTGAACTATACAGTGAGACTATATCTCAAACCAAAAAAAAAACCTTTCTCATCCTCATTAATGCATTTTTGGCAACTATCATTATCTGAAGCCACCCGTTTATTTCTGACTTATTCAATGTCCAGCTGTCTGAGGAGTCGGAAGATTTCTACCTTTCTCATTGCTATCTTCAGCAGATGGGGCGGCGCCAGGTGTACGGTTAAGGTGCCCAGTAAGTGTCAGATGACTGCAAATAAGTGGTAAGTTTCTACAAAAAGCCTATAATCGGCATTCTGAGATAGGTGTAATCCAACAGCTCCTGGGCTGGCTGCCAGGAAACAGTGAGGCGCAGCTTCCAATTTCCGCCTCACTGCAGCCGCGCAGTGTGACCTCGTGCGAAAGCCTTGCCCTCTCTGAGTCACCTATGCCTCCTGCAAAGCGGGAGATCACGACAGCGAGGCAGCAGGCACACTGCTGGCAGCCTTTACCCGAATGTCCCTGTCTCGCACCCCAAAAGGTCACAGCGCCTCGATCTTGCAGCCAGGTCCCTCTGAGGCCACCCTCCCACACTTTCAGGTCCCTAACGCGACGTCCGAGCTCCCAGAGGTTCGTGTCCACCTTCCCACGTGCGCCCCTACCTACTCACGGGACCAGCCGCACAACCCAGGCCAGTTCTGTCTTGCTTCTGGGCGCCACCATGTTAGCCAGTACAGCTTCCGGGTCACGGGCCACCAGGGAGACAGCAAATTAAGAAAGCCGGTTTCGACAGGTCCCGCCCACAAGAGCATAATGACCAATAGAAAGGAGAGATGACCTTGGTCCTGCCTCCTCAGAGAAAAGGCACGCCCCTAACCTGGCAGGCGGCCTGTAAATCTGGGAACTGTGGAGTGAGGACCGGAAGGAGGGGTTGGATTTTTCCTGACTGTGAAGTTGGGGCCCCGTGACTCCAGCCAGGGGCCCCAGTTACCTGACCAGGAATTCAGAGATGAATTATTAAAAGTTGAAGGGATATGAGTTCATTCATTCACTCCACATAGTTCGAGACAAGCTTCCGCCCGGTACCGGGGATAAAACTTTCAAGGCAGGTACAGTGCCACTGAGAAAAATCCTCGGCCCAAGTTTATTCACATTTGTTGTTTTGATTTGGTTTTTGGTACCGGGAATCGAACTCAGGACCTTGAGCTTGCCAGACAGGCACGGGCGCCACTGAGCTACATCCCTGGCCCGACAAGCATTTATTGAGGGCTCGCTGTGCGCCACGGTTCTGGGCTCCGAGGATACCGCGGTAATGTGAAGGAGACAAACTCTGATTAACCCAGCTCCGTGATTCTTTGCTAATGCTTAGCCCATCTGTACACTGATGGTGTCACCTTCGAAATGGGCCAGTTATAATACCCTTAATATTTTTTAACAAGTATAGTTTGTTTTTTGTTCGCTTTTAGGTTTTCTTTTTCTTTTGCTTGAGCCGCAGTCTCGGTATGTGGCCTGGGCTGGTTTGAACTCCTGAATCCAGTGATCTTCCTATATTAGCCTCCCAAGGAGTTGGGCCTTCGTAGAGGTGTGCACCAACATCCACTAGCTTTCATAGAGTTTTATGAACTTTGAATTAACCCATGCAGAACAGCCATAAGAGAACAATATGGACAATTGCTATGGGAATTCGCTGTCAGCGCCCCTGCCTCCCTCCCCCAATGGCAGGGCATGGAGTCTAGCTTGGCTTCCCTGGCCACCCACACTGAGGGTCCTGTGAAGTATCGTGTGTGTACATGCTGGTGTCCCCAGGGCTGTGTGTGTGTCTCTGTGATGTCGGAGTGATAGAATATGGAGCTTTTTAGTTTCTCAAAACTCTAGCAGCTGGGCGTGGTGGTGCATGCCTGTCATCCCTGCACTCAGGAGGCTGAGGCAGGAGGATCGCTGCAAGTTTGAGGCCAGTCTAGGCTTCATAGTGAGATCCAGGGAAGCATGAACTACTACATAGAGAGACCCTTTCTCAAATAAATAAATAAATAAGCAAGCAAACTCCCTGTGGCATCTTCTGACCTGCTAACTACTCACACAGCCACTGCCTTCCTGTCTTTCTGCAAACCCAACACCAGCTGAATAACCCTGCTTAGCTTCTGTCTCCTTGCAACCCTCTGTCAATCCCAGGCTCTTTATATGGGGACATATGGAGGTCTGCTTTTTCCTGACTGGCATCCTCCTCTCCCCAATTCCTACTTTCCTGTCCACAGGTGATTCTCTTTCTTTCCTTACCTTTTTCTTCATTTTTAATTTTTTTGATGTGTGTGCAGTACTGAGGGTTGAACCCAGGGTCTTCACTTTGAGCTATTCCCCCAGTCCTTTTTTATTTTGAGACAGGGTCTCACTAAATTGCCTGGGTCAGGCTTGAACTTGCAATCTTCCTGCCTCAGCCTCTCAGAGTGCTAGGATCACAGGTGTGCACCAACACATCCAGCCACAGGTGGTCCTAGAGTGCAGCCGAGCCGAAACTGAAACTGAGTAGAGCTCCTGAAACTTGCTGTGACGCTGCTGCGTGCTGTGCTTATGGCTGTGGTTTCTGCAACTCGGATCCCTTTCAAAGCCGATCAATGGACAGGGGGTAGAGGAATTGAGGAACATTTGCCCAGCACATGCCAGGCCCTGGGTTTCATCTCCAGCACCACAAAAATAATGACCAGCTGGGTACAGGGCTGTAATCTGTTACTCTACATAGTGAGGCAAGAGGGTCACATGTTCAAGACCTGCCTGGGAAAATTAGCAAGGCGCTGCCTCAAAATAAAAAATAAAAAGGGCCAGGGATGCAGCTCAGTGTGAAGGCCCTGGGTTCAATCCTCACACTGAAACAAACAAAAAAGACAAGAAAAAGGGGGTGGGGGAGGCGAGGTGATGCGCGACTGTAATTCTAGCACTTGGGAGACTTGCAAATTCAAGAACGTCCTGGATTACATAGCCAGACCCTGCCTCAAAAAGACAATAAATAAATTTTTTTTTTGGTACCGGGGATCGAACTCGGGTCCTTGCGCTTGCAAGGCAAGCGGCAGAACCACTGAGCTAAATCCCCGGCCCTAAATAAATAATTTTTAAAAAGAGGTGAGATTGGGGTCTCCTGGGCTCATCCAGAGATCCCCAGTTTTAGGCTGTAAATAACCTATATGGATTAGCACACGGAACAGGGTCTTGGCGGTAGCCGTGGTCCCAGGGGAGGGTATCGGTCCTTATAAACTCATCTCTGCAGTCCTTTACTCTTCGTGTTCGGGAGCTGAACTGATGAGGATACCCTTCGGGACACCTCGGCAACTCTGCGCAGACGCGGTATAGCAGCCTGATCAGGACTCCTGTGATTGGCCCAGCTGAGAGGCGCTGTAGCCAATCAACCCCACCCCCCAATTGACAGCCACATGGGCAGTGGCTGGGCTCATTACTGCCCTCTGGCGGGTTTGCTCAGCTACGCGCAGGCGCAGTTCTCTGTGTTTTGCGGGCTGCGGGTGACAGCTTGCGTGGGCGGGAGTGCGGTCGCTGACCGGGTTGCAGCCTTCAGAGAGCTCCCAATATATCTACTCGTGAAGTCGTTTTGGCTTTTATTATTTATGCTTTCAGAAGTGGTCGATGTTAAAAACAGGCATTTACCAATTTTGTGTATTTATTGGCACAGAACACAGTATCACAAACGAAGCCCTGAGGTGTATACAATATTTAGTACGAAGTCCTCAGAAAAAATCCTCAATCCTGGCGTGGTAGTACTCGCCTGTAATCCCAGGACTCCAGGAAGCTGAGGCAGGAGGATCACAAGTTGGAGTGCAGCCTGGGCAACTTAGCAAGACCTATAACTAAAGAAAAAATTTAAAAAGTACAGAGGGTGTAGCTCATTGTGAAGGCCCAGTAGGAAAAAACAACAACAACTCTCTAAAAATAGCTTCACAGTGGAGGATCCCGGCATCACTTTAACCATCACTTTTTTAACCACAGGAGGCAGGTTAATATCACAGCGATGAGTCTAGTGGTGACATCATGAAGGTTCTCCTGTGATATATTGAAAGGGAACACTGTCACCTTTCTGGCCTTCTTCCCAGCCATGCACAGACCTCAATCTAGGCCTTGCTGCTTTGCTACAGTTGGTCCGCCATGAACTGTTTCTCCTCTGCAATGCCCGGCTGCCATGTGCCACTCTGCCTGGGAGCCAGCTGATTATGGACTGAAACCTCTACAAACTGTGAGCTAAATAAACCCTTTCCCCTTAAAAAAAAACCAAACCCTCAATCTAATGAAAGACTGTGATCTACAGGTGGTGTCAACAAGGCATAACAACAAGAACAAAAAAGAGGCATAACAAGCTGGGCAGGGTGGCACACGCCTGTGATCCCAGCATTCGGGAGGCTGAGGCAGGAGGATCACTATGAATTTGAGGCCAGCCTGGGCTACATAGTGAGTTCAAGGCTGGTCTGGGCTACATAGCAAGACCCTGTCTTTTTTTGTTTGTTTGTTTTGGTACAGGGGATTGAACTTGGGTCCTTGCACTTGCACAGCAGGCGGAGAAACCACTGAGCTAAATCGCCAGTCGTAAATCATCAACAAGCAAACAAAACTAAAACTGTCCAGCCAGATGTTTTTTCTACAAATCGTCTTGCGAAGCTTGTGCTTGGACAAAGGAGTAGGAGCTATAGAATGGTCAGGAATACCCCCCCCCCGCCCAGCCTGAATTCAACCCCCTCATCCATACCCTAATTGCTCTTCGAGGGAGAGGAGAAATAGAAATGTAGAGTCCTCCCCCCACCTCTACTGTCCTAGGTCCAGAAGGTGCTGGGAAATTCTGCCTTTCCTTTGGTTGTGGTCAAGCATCCACATGGCAGCCAGATGTGGATTTGAGTCCCACTTTCATAGCATTTATTCTGAGCTAGTTGTGTTTATTCAGTGGACAAAGTTTCTTGTGTTGTTGTTGTTTTGGTTTTTTGTGGTGGGGATTGAATCCAGGGCCTCATGCATGCTAAGCACATCCTCTACCACTGAGCTACATCTTTGCCCCGGTAAGCAGTTGAGTGCCTGTTGTATACAGTCGATCTGGGCTCTGGAAATAGAACAAAATAAACTAATCCCTGCCCTTGTGGGGTTTCTGTTCTCACAGGATGAAACAGATGATAAGCAAATGCATGTGTGAGCTCTCAGGAGACAATAAGAAAAGGAGAATGTGGGGGACATTTTTGGTCTTGGGGATTGAACCCTTGAGCATGCTAGGCAAGTGCTCTAGCACTAAGCTATACTCTCAGTCCAAAATTAAAGTTCTGTAGTGTGTGTGTGTGTCAAAAAAACCAAAACAAATGTGTTCCAGGTGACGGGGTGTGGCAGTGCAAAGGGTCTGAGGTAGAAACAAACTTGGAACACATCTAGAAGAATCTGGAAGGAATGCTGTGAGCAGTGTGACCCAGCAGGAGGGGTCTCTCTGGATCTTGCATTTCCTTAGCTATGGGTTCAATCTGAGAGTTTTCATCCTGAGAGGTTGGTGGTGAGGATTCGGTGAGATTGTGCTGGGTACTGTGGCCGGTACTTCGAGGTCACTTTGGAAACAGAAGCTATGAGGGAGGGAAACCAGGCCAGGAGGCAGTGGCAGAGAAAGGCTGCCAAGATAAGCAGGAGTCCCTGAAGGCTGAGGGAAGGCACCGATTTTCCTCTCAAGAACGTCCTGCAGCCGGGTATGGTGGTGCATGTGCACTCTGCAGGCTGAGGTAGGAGGATCTCCACTAATTCCAGGCCAGCCTGACCTTGTCTCAACAAAATCCCCTCTTCTCGCTTAGATGGGAAACTGAGGCACAGGGCTAGAGTCTGGGAAGGGCAGATAGGGGCTGAGCAGGGGTCTGGATGTGGGCGGTGATGGGGTTGGGGGGGGGGTCAGCGTCCTGTCTCTGCCTCCCTCTCATCTGCCAGAGGCCTGGAACTGATACAGAGACCGGGAGATGACAGGGAGGGCGATGAGACGCGAGGGCCGGGAGAGACAGGCAGAGACAGACGAGACAGAGACAGACCCAGGATCGGAGGGACAAGGCAGACCCAAAAAGGGCCGCCGCGTAGGGGGGCCCTGGGCTGTTCCGTGGGGGGCGAGACCAGAGCTCCCCACTCCGCCCCCGTCGTGCCAGGGCTGTGACTTCAGAGTCCGCGCGGATTCTATAAATGGCCAAGCAGCTGCAGACCGGGGACGGGGCCGAGTGAGTCAGCGCGTGGCGTCACCGCCGCCAGACACCGGCGGCCCCGCCTCTCAGGGCCCCGCCCACCCAGGGCCGCCAGGGGGCGCCGGCCGCGACCTGGACAGACTTGCCGGGCCTCGCATGCTCAGTAGTGACCTGCGGCACGCTGCGGGAGGGCAAGATCGTGGGGGGCAGGATCGTGGAATTCGCGCGTTCGAATCCTGGCTTTTCCAGCTTCGAATCTCGAACGGCTGGTTTCACCTCTCAGTGTCCAATATACAACCCACTTCCTAGAGCTGCGAGGAATGTGATAACAGATCCAAAACCACCTAGTATACAGCAGGTGCTAATTGCTAGCTTCCCTGATGTGGTTTTTTTTTTTTTTTTTTTTTTTTGGTACCAGGGATCGAACTCGGGTCCTTCCGCTTTCGAGGCAGGCGGTGGAACCACTGAGCTAAATCCCCGGCCCTCCTTGCTGTGTTTTGTCTAAATAGCTTCAGTTTAACATGGCTGATAAGGTCTGATAAGGACCGATAAGGACCCTCAGATGGTCCTCAGCATACTGCCTTAGCCCAGTGGTTCTAAAATGCGCGGGTGATCTGCTTTTTCCTACCCACCCACATCCTAGCCAGCAGAATTTTGGCAATGTCTGTATACAATTCTGTTTGGCAAGATAGGAGGTGCTACTGGCTTCCAGCATGTAGAGGCCAGGGATCCTGGTTCAAATCCTGCAAGGCCCGGGACAGCCACCCACCACAAAAAATTATCCAGCTCTGCCTGTCAGCAGCGCCAAAGTTGAGAAACTTCCTCAGTCTCATAACATTAGGGGCAGAGAGAGGCTTGAGTTCAACTCCTGTGCTGCCACTGGTGAGCGCTGACACATCCCTAGGGAAAGTGACTCTGTGCCCTTGTGTCTCCGTTCCCACTTGTGCCTTAGTTTCCCCATCTGTAACATGCCTGTGGATAACAGCAGCTATTTCTGAGGGTGCTGTGGGGTCTGAGTAGATATACGCTGGTGGTTTGGAACAGGGCTGTCTGAGAGGTGGCTGTCACACCTGCACGTCACAGCTGTGCCTCGGCATGGACCTCACAGATTTCACTCCTTCACATATCACCAGTGTGTGGCAGGTCACTGATGCGTCAAGTGTCGCAGTCATGGTCTTGACATATGTGGACATGGTGTCCACCCCTGTGGTCCAGGGGTGAGAGCTGGCCAGGTGCGGCTGCTTGCAGGGTGGCCTGGCTGGGACAGGGGCCTGGGGTGGCCACTGATAGTGTCACTGTGTGGCTCAGGAGACCCATAGGTGCATGGGGAGGATAGATCCAGGCTCTCTGCTGTGTCGGGACCTTACGGGGGCTGGAGGGGACAGAAATGAGGTGCCAGATCAGGTGCTGTTGCCTGAATCCCTCTCCCGAGCCAGGCACTGAGCTGGGAATGTTGGGAGCAGTATTTCTCCTTTGCCTGCTTCTCCTCCTCTTTCTATTCCTCCTCCTCCTCCTCTTCTGTTTTCTTCAGTACTCGGGATGGAACCCATGGCCTTGCTACTCAAGTATTCTCCACTGAGCTACACCCCCAGGCCTTTTTGTTCTTATTTTGACACGGGGCTTCACTAAATTGCCCAGGCTGGCCTTGAACTTACAGTCCTCCTGCCTCAGCCTCCGGAGTAGCTGGGATTACCGATGTGCACCATCTTGCCCGACTGCACTGTCCCTTCTGAGCTTCACAACACCTCCATGAGGCAGGTGCGATCCTTAGCCCGTTTCACAGATGGGGTGACAGAAGCCCAGAGCAGAGAGGAGAAAGGATTTATTTACCTAAGGCTATACAGAGAGGTGATGCCTGAAGTTAAGCCCAGGATTCAGCTTGTTAAAATTCAACTGCCTCAGGGAGCCTGGTGACCACAGAGATAGAGACTCAGGGACACCGCAGGGACCCGGCGGACAGTGTGGGGGAGGGGACAGTGGAGGAAAGCCGGGGTCAGGCCGATCGAGCCCCCCTCCCAGAATAACGCACGCCGCCCCTCCAGGCGGAAACTCTGACACCATCAGCTCCCAATACCAAGGCCCTGACATCAGGAGAAAGGGGGGTGGCTAAACTGGGGCGCCCCGCCCCTTGGCAGACCCCTGAGGCCAATGGGACGGCCTCGGAGGAGACCCGGGCGCCTCCGGAGCTTCAAAAACGTGTGAGCAGCGAAGAGGGTGCAGACGGAGCCTCAGCTGCTGCCACCTCAGTCCTCAGCGATACCTCACCTCCCAGCCAGGGCCGGCGGGCCAGCATGTCCTCTGCCCACTTCAACCGGGGCCCCGCCTACGGGCTGTCAGCCGAGGTCAAGAACAAGGTAAGAAGGCGCTGTCCGGCCAGAAGCCCTGCTCTTGGGTTCCCTGAACCCCTTGCCGCCTGTCCCAGGTGACCTGGAACCTGATCGGGGAGGAGGATGGCAGTTGGATCGGGACTGTCTTTCTCCCCCTTGGAAAGTCCCAGAGCCTTCGGCTACTTTTGGGGGCGGAGTGGGGGGCACCCAGCCCTGCACAAAGATGCCGCTGCGTTTCCTGAAAGTGCTCTGGCAACTCCGAGAGTTCCTGGCAGGGCACGAAAGGGAAGACTTGATTTTTCTTGCAGCCTGACAAAGAAATTGAGAAGCCCTTGAGATTTGGGATTCCTGGGAGGTGGAGAAAGTGCGGGAGACCAGGAGGAAGAGCCGGTGGGGAGGGCAGGAATGGGCCTCAGGGACCCTGGGCGCGGGTCTCCTACCTGCAGAGCTAGGAAGACACCGGGAGACCATCTTCGTGCTATGGGTGGGTAAACTGAGGCTCAGAAAGGGGAGGCGAGTCGCTGGGGTCTGCGGCAAGGCAGGTGCAGAGCTGGGCCCTGCACTAACCTCCCCCCCCTCCCACACACCAGGAGGGGACCCGCGTCTCCAGGTGAGGGACCTGAAGTCCCCCTCTCCTAGAATCTTCCCAGAGGTTCGCCGGGGAGGAGCCCCTGCCCCATTTGACAGAGAGGAACACTGAGGGCGGGGTGGCTTTTCCTGGGGTCCCAGAGCGAGAGAGCGAGAGCCGGGACTGCGCCCTGGACGGGGACCCTCTGCCGGAGCAGGGGGCGCGGCGGGATCCGACCCAGCGCCGCCCCCTCCCCCCAGCGCGGCCCCAGAGTCGCGCGGAGCCGCCGAGCCATATAAGGCGGCCTCGGGGAGCCGGGCGCTCTATATAAGGGCTGGTTTGCTTTATAAAGCCGGGCTGGTGGGGAGGGGGACCGGCGAGCTGGCGCAGGTGAGGGGCCGCCCCTGCCCAGCTCCCCCTACTTAGGGGAAGGGGCAGCCTGGTGCCCGAGGATCTGGGATGGGGGGCAGAGCGGGAGAGGGGATGGGAGGGGAAGATGCAGACACACTGGGAGCCAGAGACACAAGAGAGGTGGGGAGGCCGAGCCAGGAGGAGACGAGGGAGACAGGGATGGAGAGGTGCAGAGCGGAGACAGACAGACAGACAGACAGACGAGCCCCACCCCCTCCCTGCACAGCCAGGGACCCTGGAGTCCAGCTGAGACATTGCCATGCGAGACTGAGAGGGAAAGCTATGAGCCCAACCATCCGGGGACAGGCAGCAACCACTCGGAGAGATGGGGGAAGGACAGAGCTGGGGAGAGAGAGAGAGAGACAGAGGGCTAGGTGTGGCGGTGCAGGCCTGTCATCCCAACATTTGGGAGGCTGAGGCAGGAGGATCTCGCTTGGAGTTCGAGGCCAGCCTGGGCTACACAGTGAGTTCAAGGCCAGCCCGCACTACAGAACGTGACCCCATCTCAAAAAACCTGATCACCACCACCACCACCACCACCACCACCACCAAAAATAGACGGGCAAGGGTCGGAGGAGACCCTAGCAAGCCTCCCACTTCTAGCCAGAGACCGAGCCAGCCAGCCAGCACCCAGGGCCTCCTCCTTTACAGCTTTCCTCCTCCCCTGCTGGAGGCACCCCCTCTTCCAACTGGGGAGTGCAGGGGGAGGGCCAGGGAAAGCTAAGCCCCAATTTGGCCTGGAGGGGGAAGCAGGAGGCCAGGCGCCGCCCCCCCAGCTCCAAGGATCCGGCCCAGCCCCCCCCCCCCCCCGTCTCCATTCCCTAGTGCCAAACCTCAGAATGCCCGGAATGGCCCCCTGGGCAGGTGCCACCTTGGCCCGGCCCTGGCCCTGGCCCTGCCCCCAGGGATACTGGGACACAGTTGCCTTAGTTGGGATGGGACGAGGGAGATGGGGCCCAGGAAGGACCCAGGCAGCCAAAGCCACTGTCCACGGCCTGCACCCTCACTGCCTCCTGTTCCCCTACCCCCAGCTGGCCCAGAAGTATGATCACCAGCGGGAGCAGGAGCTGCGAGAGTGGATCGAGGGGGTGACCGGGCGCCGCATCGGCAACAACTTCATGGACGGCCTCAAGGACGGCATCATCCTGTGCGAGTGAGTGGGGCTGTCCTGGCCCTCACACTCCGCGCCATGTAGCTCCTCAGCCCCCTCCAGGCATCAAGGCCCAGCTGGGTCAAACACTTACTGTGTGAGACCTCCAAACAGTCCAAATAATCCTCACGCCCACGTAGCAGACAAAGAAAATGGAGCCTCAGCTGGGTGTGATGGTTCACGCCTGTCAGCCCAGCATCCCGGGAGCCTGAGGCAGGAGGATCTCAAGTTCCAGCCCAGTCTGGGCAATTGAGTGACTTAGTGGAATGTGCTTCAAAAAACAAATCAAAACAAACAATAACAACAAAAATCAAAGTCTCAGATGCTGGGAGGGAAGAGTTGGGGTGTTTATCTTGTTTCCTGTTTTAAAAAAAAGACTAGGGAGCAAAGTAACCATTCATTCATTCACACAACAAGCACTTACGGAGCTCCTGCTGCACACAGGTCTCTGTTGTAGGCACAGGGGCAGGGAAATCCTAGTGGGAGAGATAAGTGGACTCAGATAATTACATACTAATGTGGTGGGAATGTGCAGTTTCCCAGTCCCTGAAAGAGATTGGAGAGAAGAGCAATTAGACAGCGCAGAGAGGCCATGCAAAGGCCCTGAGGCCCTGAAGCCAGCAGCTGATGGGAAGTGGAGGCAGATAAGTCAGGGAGTTAAGTGCAGGCCAGTGAGGCAGGACTGTTAGCCAAGCAAAGGAGTTTAAACCAGGCATGGTGGTACACACCTGTAATCCCAGGACTTGGGAAGCTGAGGCAGAAGGATGCTGTGAGTTCAAGGCCAGCCTGGACTACATAGGGAGACTGTCTCAAAAACAAACGAACAAAAAACAAGGGAGTTTGTTTTATTCTGAAGGCAATGGGAAGCCACCGGGGGATCTGAAGTGGAGAGTAACTTGAATGTGGTGTGTGGGTGTGGGGTGTTGCTGAGCCACATCCCCAGCCCTTACCCCCTTTTAAACTTTATTTTGAGACAGGGTCTCACTAAGTTCCCTGGGCTGGGGTCAAAATGCAGTCCTCCTGCTTCAGCTTCCTAGTAGCTGGGATTACAGGCATATGCCACCATGCGGCCTCCTTGATAGTTTTTTAAAGGTTTTTTCCTGGCTGCTAGATGAGGAAGGATCTCTAGGGGGATGAGGTGGAAGCCGGGAGTCCCTGGGTTGCCACTGGAAAAGGCCAGCAGAGACATGGTGGTGACCCGGACCAGGGTGGGGTGGCTTCTGGTGCGTTTAGAAGGATGAGCCAAAGGACTTGTTGAGGGATTGGATGTGCGGCTGGGAGGTAGGGAAAGAGGAGTCAAGTGCAAGTTCACTGGCTTCGGCTGAACACCTGAAGGGTGGACGCTGATTTACTAACCCGGGAAGGATGGAGAGGGGGGAACTTGGTGAGGAGGGGCATCAGGAGTCTGGCGTGGGGTGTGTTTGATTTAAACCAATTTGAGACCCCCATGGAAGGAGCCAGATTGGAGACAGAGAGATCTGAGCCACAGGGAGACACTGGGGAGTTGCTAGTACATCCAGAACCCTACAATCAAGATAACAGTGAGATCCCCAAAGGGGTCTGTTTGGCCAGGGGACAGCCCATGTGGGCTCTGCCATATCTGCAAGAGAAATCATCACTGAGATGTGGCCAATAGTGAGGGCACAGGAGGCGTAGTGTGGCGGTATATACCTGTCATCCCAGCACGGGAGGCTGAGGCAGGAGAATCACCATGAGCTCCAGGCCAGCCTGGGCTATGGAGTGAGTTCAAAGCCAGCCTGGGCTACATAGTGAGACCCCATCTCAAAAAAGCCTCAATCAGTCAGTCAAGTTGCAGGGAGACCAGGAGATGCCATGACACAGGGACTTTGCAGAGGGTAACCTGGCTTCTCTGGCCCCTAAGAGTGTGCCGGGGTGGTCTGGCCAGGCTGCCTGTGACAGCTGACTCCCTGCTTCCTTATAGATTCATCAATAAGCTCCAGCCAGGCTCAGTGAAGAAGGTGAATGAGTCGACCCAAAATTGGCACCAGGTAAGGCCAGGCAAGCCCTTGGGCACACAGCCCTCAGCCCCTGGCCCTCTGGCCCCTGACGCGCCTGCTCCCCATAGCTGGAGAACATCGGCAATTTCATCAAGGCCATTACTAAGTATGGGGTGAAGCCTCACGACATCTTCGAGGCCAATGACCTGTTTGAGAACACCAATCATACCCAGGTGCAGTCCACGCTCCTGGCCCTAGCCAGCATGGTGAGTGGGGGCCAGGTGGGCAGCGGGCAGGCGGCCCCGTGAGAGCAGCACTGCCCAGTCTCTGAGGGGACCAAGCAGCATGCCGGACGCTCTCTCCTGCCCTTGTCCTCCGCCCCACCCAGGCCAAGACGAAAGGCAACAAGGTGAATGTTGGGGTGAAGTATGCAGAGAAGCAGGAGCGGAAATTTGAGCCAGAGAAGCTGAGAGAAGGGCGGAACATCATCGGGCTACAGGTCCTGCCCCTTCTCCACTGGGGCATCATGGGAGGACAGACTGGGCCCTGCAGGCTGTGGGGACACGGTGTTTGCCATTAACTATGGGCTGAAAATTCTTGTTCTTTCTCTCTCTCTCTCTCTCTCTCTCTCTCTCTCTCTCTCTCTCTCTCTCTCTCTCTCTCCCCCCCCCCTCCCTTCCTTCTTTCCTTCTTTCCTTTCTTTCTCTTTCTAGACAGGGTCTTACTATGTAGTTCAGGCTGGCCTTGAACTCACTATGTAGCCCAGGCTGGGCTTGAACTCACAGCAATCTTCCTACCTCAGCCTCCTGAGTGCTAAAATGACAGGTGTGCATACCTGTCTTTCTGCATTTTCCATTGACCAAATCCCTCCCTCTGCCACTGCTTTCCCTTGTACTTACCCCAAGGGCGACTGGCAGAGGGAAAAATAGGGAAACTGAGGCCTGAAAGAAGCTAGTTCACTTTTTCCAGATAGCCCAGTGAAGGAGCAGTGGGCTGGGCTGTGAGCACGAGATGCTGGTCCTGAGATGTGTTCCTCAGGCTCGGTTTCCAGCCTGTCCCCTGAAGATGGCAGTAGCACCTCAAGCTTTGACACTCGCCCTGTCTCGTGGCCTCTGGGGAGACTCTGGTCCTCAGGGTGATTCTCCCTCTGCCTTCCTAGATGGGCACCAACAAGTTTGCCAGCCAGCAGGGCATGACAGCCTATGGCACCCGGCGCCACCTCTATGACCCCAAGCTGGGCACAGACCAGCCGCTGGACCAGGCCACCATCAGCCTGCAGATGGGCACCAACAAGGGGGCCAGCCAGGTGAGCGGGGGCCTCGGGGTGCGCCGGCCAGCCCAGGGCTCACTGCTGTCCCTGCGGCCTGACCTCCCTGCCCTTCTCCACAGGCTGGCATGACGGCACCTGGGACCAAGCGGCAGATCTTCGAGCCGGGCCTGGGCATGGAGCACTGCGACATGGTCAATGTCAGCCTGCAGATGGGCAGCAACAAGGGTGCCTCGCAGCGGGGCATGACGGTGTACGGGCTGCCACGCCAGGTCTACGACCCCAAGTACTGCCTGACGCCCGAGTACCCAGAGCTGGGCGAGCCGGTGCACAACCACCACCCGCACAACTACTACAACTCTGCCTAGGCCCCAGGGGCTGCTGCCACTGCTGCTGCTGCTCTAGGCTGGACCCCGCCGGCCCAGCTGACCCCTGCCCCTGCATGGCGTCCCCCAGCCCCCTGGCACGTGCCTACAGGGTTACGGTTTGGGGAGAGCAGTCCGGCGGGGGCCTGTGTGTGCGGGAAGCGGGCCCTCCTCTTTGTAGCGCTGCAGGGTCCAACACGGAGCCGGGGTGTCCCCGACAGCACTCAAGGGCACACTGAGCAAAGCTATCCAGCTGCCCTACTCCCTCACAAGTGGGTACCCCAGGACCAGGAGCCCCCCCTTCCCAAGCAAAGCCCCCAGAGCCCAGGCTCGGCCCGGCCTCGGCCCCTCCCGCGGCGGGAGTGAACTGCATGCCGGGAGACGCAGGACACGCGCGGTTTGGTTTGCAGCGACTGACGCAGGTGGTGTGACGGGGGCGTTTGTAACTCGAGCACTTCCTTTTCTATTTCACTGGAGCACAATAAATGGCTGTAAAATCACCAGAGCCTTCAAGGACTCTGGGTATTGGGGCCTGGGGCCTCTTGTACACATACAAACAATCCTGCTTGGATACGCCCCACCGGGGGTCCCCGAAGTGTTAGGAAGGGGCCACACAGCAGGAGGTACAGGGAGGCTTCAGCTGTGATTCTAGCTCCTCTCAGGTCTGTCAGATCAGTGAGGCATTCGGGTCTTTCTCACCGGAGCGCAGACCTAACGGCGAGGCGAGCTATGCCTGTGAGGACTCTGCGGCATACAGCCCTTTAAGTCACCCCCAAACCATCACCACCCCCCAACCCTAGGCCATGGCAAAATTGTCTTCCATGGAACCAGTCCCTGGTGCCAAGAATGCACACGCATGTCCCAGGAAACACACATGCATTGGGCCTGGTGGTGCACACCTGTGATCCCAGCACTTGGGAGGCTGAGGCAGAAGGATCAAAAGTTCCAGGCCAGCCTGAACTACACAGTGAGACCCTGTCTCAAAACACAACAAAAAAACAAGCTGGGGATTTAGCTCAGTGGCCCCGTGTCTGCTTGGCTGGCACAAGGTCCTGAGTTCGATTCCTGGTACCAAAAAAAAGCAAAGAAAAAAAGATACACACATGGACTTCCCGTCCACTTGGCTGGATACAGGCCATGCACTCTGACACACTCAGGCAAAATTCACACATGTACACCCCAACTGTCTCCATGCAACTACGCATACACACATCCCATATGCACTCACATCTACAATGTACAAAAAGCATACACTGGCCTGGGGGTGTGGCTCAGTGGTGAGCAATTGCTGAGCTGGTGCAAAGGCCCTGGGTTCCATTCCCAGCACAGCAAAAAGAAAGCGAGTCTAACTGTACTCTGAGTGCCGGCAGACTCAGCCCTGCATACTACACGAGGTCCACACACCTTTTCCTAGAACCTGTGGTTTGTGGTGAGGAAGACCCAGTGCTGAGACTGGTGAGACAGCTGTGAATCCTCGCTTACTGGCTAGGCGACTTTGGACAGGTCCCTTCCCAACATGGCCCTGGGCCTTTGTCTCCAATGAGAAGATGGGGACAATGAATATCATAGGGAGTGCTGCCATAAAATGCCATGCAAGGTCCTGGGGCCACCCTTTAGCCCAGGACAATGGGGACAGCAGGCAGCGGGTTGGCTTGGCCTCTGGCCTGAGGCTATGATCTGCCAGGGAACAGTTGAGGGCTTACTGGCTGTGTCCCGAGTCTGCCTTCCCAGTCCAGAACCTTAGTCTGTGGCCAGGGCTCCCATGTCCTTATGCTTCAGAGTGGACCCTGTTTTCCCAGTGAAGAGAGGGCCCCGACCATCCCGCCTAGAAGCCACCAGCCGTTGATTCCAGGGAGGGAATTCAGACATGGGAGGGGACCCAGAGCTGTCTGCACCTCCTCTGCCCACCCAAGGACAGGGGTGGAGGCCGGAACACGGGGACCCACAGAGACAGACAACAGAAACCCCACATGCAGATGCACACAGCTCCTTGGGCCTTGTAAAGCGGATTCCAGGCTCTCTCAGTGGCTCGAGGAAGCTATGCCGAGGAGAACGTGTGCTGGCCCACAGCCGGGCCTCCTCGTGAAAACAGCACCATATTAGCACTGGGCCTGTCGGAGAAGCAGGGGCTCTTCTTGCTGGGCCCTGCGGGCACCCCACCCAGGTGCCTGCCCACCACGCTGCCAGGGAGGCAGGACTACAGGGAAGACGAACGGCAGACCCAGCAGCACAGGCAGGTGGTCAAGGCTTCCAGGCCCCCCAATGTTTTCCTCAGCCACTGGTGCTTGCCACTGTCCTGGGCAGGCCCCAGAGCCACCTGCTCCTCTATCCTCAGCCCAGCCCTGGAAGGCTCCTGCATCCTTCCCTCTGTGCCACTCAGGCTTTGGGGCCAGGTGGAGGTGCTGGACCTGTGCAGGTGGCCAGGGTCAGGGGTGTCACCCTTGCGACTGTCCAAGGGGCCTCCAGCTGCTATCAGCCACGTGGACCCTGTCGACACCTCCTGCCTTGGCAAAAGGCCCCTTCTGTGGACCTCGACACTGCTCCAGTGTCCCTCCCCACCACAGCCCCCTGCCTGGGAGCTGTCCCCTCAGCCTGGCTCCTGAACTTTTGGTACCGGGGATCGAACTCAGGACCTTGCGCTTTGTGAGGTAGTGGCAAAACCACTGAGTTAAATCCCCGGCCCTGGGCCCTGGCTCCTGAACTTTTTTCATTTCATTTTCATGGAGAATAGTTAGGATGACTTTGTCCCTCTCTCTTAACCTTTTATTAGGCAACAGCCTATCTCTACTTTAAGGAAAAAAGACACAGCTTCATAGTCCCACACTTTTCAATCACGTTGGCCTGCTCCTCAGTGTAGTTTCCGCTTCTGGTCACATGGCTCGGGTAAGGGGCCACACCTTCCCACGGAGCCCCCTTCCCAGTCTGCTGACTGACATGTCACTCCTCGGCCCTCAACCAAACTTCTCTGAGCATGTTGTTTCTGACTCCTGAACTTTTAAGGAAGTGGGTTGTGGGCTACAGAGCCTCAGTCCCTGGGTTCAAGTTCCAGCTGGGCCTGTCACTTCTTCTGTGAACTTGGGGTGACCCTGGCATCTGCCTCAGGGGGTAACAAGCCCTGAGAGCTGCATGTGGCCTGGGTGGCCTTCCTTCGTCACCCTCCTCCAGTGCCACGCCCCTCCCTGGCTTTCACTGTGACTGCTGTAAACACCGGGTAACGTTTCACACCGAAATCACCCAAGAACTCAGCACACCAGGAATCTGCATTGGCTGTTTTATTGAGGGGCTCGTGACCGTTGACTGACAGCTGTCTCCAAAGCAGCCCTGCCTCCCCTACAAAAGCAACCAGAGATGAGATGGGGCTTCCGGTTAGGGCAGCGGGGCTGGCTCACTCTACCAAGGGCGCCGGGGAAGGAGGGCTTCGACTCCAAGGCCACGGGCACACGGGCGGACTGCTATTGAAGAGGCTGGAGAAGTCCGGCACCCATCTCCTGCCCGGCCAGGATCCCAGGAAAATGCCCCTCAGGGAAACTGGAGCCTAAAGCTAGGGAGGCTGGGGGTGGGTGAAAGAGGGAGCAACCAAGTAAGCCCTGGTCGGGGCCCTCGGGCCTGCCAACTCAACCCCAAACCTACGGGCACACACTCATGCTCGCTCACGCCCATCACGCTCACGCAGACAAGAAGGGGGCCGAGACAGCCCCGGACCCACCCCCACCCCTGGAATGTCTGCCTTGGAACCCAGTGGGCCGGTCCATGGCAGGCGGGGCTGCCAAGGGGGTGGGCCCTCGGCTTCGCTACTGATTGGCTGCCTCGCAGGCGTCTATCCAATCGCTGTACACGTCCACGGGTTCTGACAGATCTGAGGCACTGAGGTCAAGGGTGATTGGCGGCAAGCAGACCCCTCCCTTGTACCAGCCACCTGGTTAAGGCAGCAGGAGATACCCATGCCTCTGGTTGGCTGGTGCCCGACACCAGGGCACACAGCATGGCCTCCAGCCCCCTTCCCTTGGCCAGGGCAGGCCTAGCCACCCGACTGGCTCTCCCATCCCCCTAAGAAGCTGGTGGGCAAGGATACAAGTGATGGGCGTCTGGAATTCCTCTAGGCACACGGTACAGGAAATGACTCCAGTGTTGCGGGCGCGGTCCCTGAAACAAGACGAGGTGGACAGTGACCCTTCAGCCTGCAGGTGGCGACCCTCCAAGCTGGGAGGCCCCAAGCAGATTGGAGGACGGCAGGGAGGTAGGACAGGGACAGACCCAGTGCCGCTGAGGCAGGATGCCCCTGCCCACTCACATTTTCACGTCACAGGACTTCTCGTGGTTGCAGAAGGGGCAGGTAAACTGGGTCTCCAAGGTGCCCGTCATCTTCTTCTTGGGGGGTGGCTTCCGTTTCGACTTCCTGCGTCCCATGGCAGCAGGTGGATGAATCTGGGGGCACAGAGAGGGCAGAGGTCAGATGTCTTGCTAAGTATTCCAGGCTGCACTTGAACTCACTACATAGCTCAAGTTGGCCTCAAACTCAGTGATCCTCCTGCCTTCAGCCTCCCGAGTGCTAGGACTGGGTTGACAGGCATGTGCCACCACACCTGGCTCCAAACCTCCCATTCTGAGGGACGTGGCTCCCAGATCTGATAGGACAGTTGCCAAGGTTTCTGGGCAGCAGGGGTGAGAACAGGCTGTAACCCCGGCTCCCTAAATTACAGTATGACCTTGGCGGAGTTACTTAACCTCTCTGTGCTTGGTTCCCTTGTTGTATAAATCAGAGATGAGCCAGGAATGGTGGCACATGACTGCAATCCCAGCACTCGGGAGGCTGAGGCAGGAGGATCACTGACTTTGAGGCCAGTCTGAACTAAATAGCAAGACTCTGTCTCAAAACAAAATAAAAAGCAAAAGAATTTCAAACATTGGTAAGTGATTTGAAGTTACCAGAGTTCAGAAAAGTTTCTGGGGCAGGGCTATGAGGAGACTGGAAAGTTCACTTCCTAGGTGGGTGTTATTTAAACTGGGGTCTGAATGTCAGGAGGCAGTCAGGATGTACAGGCAGAGGGAGCAACAAGTCCCATGGCCCTGGGGCACATCACAGTTTTGTCAAGAGCGGGGCTGCAGCTCAAGGCACAATGGGGAGAAAGCCATGAGAGGCAAGCACCAGCCCCAAGACCCTGCAGGTTTGAGGAAGTAGTGAAGAGTAGTCTGGTCTACAGCCTATGTTGTCGCCTGCTGGGCAGCAGTGTGTCTTTCTCCGACCCTGAGTGCCTAGGAGATATCAAGCACGTAGCAGCCACTTGTGAATAAGCAAACCACCTCCTGGCTAGGGCTACAGACGGACCCTGGAACCTCACGGCACTCGGTGATCACAGATCCCCCGCCCCATGCCAGGATCAGGGTCTGGATCGCGCCAAAGTCCAAGCGCTTCGGGGTGGTGGTGGAAGAGTTGATTCCCCCAACCAACCTGCCGGGACCCCAGAGGTGGCGAATGGGCCGTGGCCCCCATATCATCGGGGCTTCAGGGTCGCCTCCTGATCGGCACCAGCAGGACCCAGGCCCACAGCTGACCCGCTCGGTACGCTGGGGTCCGGGGGACGCATCCCGTCCGGGTGGTACCCAAACCAGAGGCTCCTGAAGCCTGCTCCAGGGTCCCAGTGTGACCCCAAACAGAAAAAAAATCCGTCTCTCAGGGCCCCAGAGCCCGAGCACAAACCCTCACCTGCACTCGCTTTCCCTGGCTGCAAAGGCCAGTTCACCCAGGAGACAGTGACTTCCGGCCCCTGGAGGAAGTGGATCGCTCGCTTCCACTTAAGTCCCGCCCAGCCGTAGCTAAGACAACCGGGAGAGTAGGCCCCGCCTCCTTCCAGGCCTTCTCGGTGCGCATGCGTATTCAAATTATGAGCTGGGCGCTGGAGACACAGTGCGCCTGCGCAGCAGGTGGAGCGCTTGTAACTTTCTAAGGCTCTTGACTACTGCTTCTAGTTAAGTTCCCAGGAGTGGCTGTTTAGCGTCGCATTGGACTGTTTTTGTTTTTCCTTCTTTCTTTGAGACAGGGTCTCGCTATGTAGTTCAGGCTGGCCTTGAACTCACTATGTAGCCCAGGCAGGCTTCAAAGTTGTGATCCTCCTGCTTCAGCCTCCTGAATGCTGGGATTACAGGCGTGTACTCACTTGTCTTTTCTCCCAGTTCTTGTCTCAGCCCTAGCCACTTTCCAAGACTACCTAGGATGGTCTTTTGCACCTCCACATTGTTCTTTTTGTTTTGTTTTTTGAGACAGTGTCTCCTCATGTAGCCCAGGCTGACTTTGAACTCACAGCAATCCTCCTGCCTCAGCCTCCTCAGTGGTGGGATTACAGGTGTGTGGACACTGTTCTTTTAAATATCCCAGCCTTGGGCCAGGGATTTAGCTCAGTGGTGCTGCCGCCTGCCTCACAAAGCACAAGTTTCCAGTTTCGATCCCCAGTACCCCGCCCCCCCCCTCAAAAAAAACCTCAGGAAATATCCCTGCCCTGCCAAGTAGCAGCGCATACCCTTAGGGCTGAATGGGGCGGGAGTGTGTAAAAAAACCTGCCTCTGCTCAAGCTCTAAGACCTCCTTGGATCTTTGAAAAATTCAAATTCAAGCTGAAGGTAGCAGTGCAAGCCTATAATCATACTGTAATCCTAACACTCTGGGAGGCTGAGACAGGATTACAAATTCGAGCCCAGCCTGGGTAATTTAGTGATTGCCAAGACCTTCTCTCAAAAAAATAGTGGGGCCCCTCCCTGTCAAGAGCAAGTTCCTGAGTTTGTTTGGGTTTTTTTTTTATTTTGGTACTGGGAATCGAACTCAGGACCTTGTGTTTGCGAGGCAGGCAGCGGAACCACTGAGGGGAATCCCCAGCCCTAGTTCCTGAGTTTGATTGGGAAAAAAAATAGTGGGGCCTTGAGGGCCATGTTCAGGCCTTACTGGATCCTGAGTTGGGAAGCGATGTTTGGTTTGTGTTTTAAGAAGCCCACTCTGGGGCCGAACCTGGTGGCACATGCCTGTAATCTCAGCACTCAGGAGGTAGAGGTAGGTGGATCACCATGAGTTCCAGGCCACCCGGGGCTACACAGTGAGTTCAGAGCCAGCCTGAACTACAAAGTGAGACCCTGTCTCAAAAAAAGAAGAAGCCCATTTTGGCCAGACATAGTGTCACATGCCTGTTGCATACCTGTGATGCCAGCACTCCGGGAGGCTGAGGCAGGAAGATCTCAAGTTCAAATCTAGCCTTTGAAACATAGTGAGACCCTGTCTCAGAATACTCAAATGGGCTGGGTACATAGCTCAGTACCACTACCACAACAAAAAATCCTCTCTAGCTGCTGGGAAGAAGTTGGCAGAGGGGAGCTAGGGGAGAATTTGAAAGCTGAGGCAGAGGCTGGATGAGAGTGAGGGGCCCAAGCCAGGGGAGTATTAACAGAGTATTAATGGAGTATTAATGGAGGTGGACAGAAGTTCATACACCTAGAAGTCTGGATTGGAACCCAGGTGTACCAGTCAGTGCTTACTAGAGAAAGCAGAGATTACAAGATATACAGGAATATAGAAGAATTTACAAAATTGGCTTACAGTGGCCGCCCAGAGTGAGTGGGGAAGAGGGCAAACGTCTGTCTGTGCACTGAAGATCTGAAGGGTTCAGTCAAAGGCCTGCTGCTCCGAGTGGTGTCCTATGTCTGTGCTGGAAGCCAGGAGAGATGATGTCCGATGTCCAAAGCATAAACTAGACTGGAGCCCCTCCAAAGAAAACAGAAGCAGCCCTTCCTTCTTTGTTTCCCTTATATACTATTCTGGTGATAATTCTCCCTAGGGTGGGTCTTCCATGCCCAGAACTCTGAGAGCCAATTTAGTTGGGTGGGACTTAATCACATCCACACAATCAATCAACCCTCACACCAGGCTTTGCTTGCTTTTGGATCTGAAGTGGGCAGGGCCAGGCCCCAGGCATTCTCCAATTTGGGGGAATCTGGAATAAGGAATAAGGCAACGTTTCAGGGCCCTCCTAGCCAGGTGTGGTGGTGCACACCTGTGATCCCAGCATGTGGGAGGCTGAGGCAGGAAGATCCCTGTGAGCTTGAGGCCAGCCTGGACTACATAGTGAGACCCTCTCTCAAAAAAACAAAACAATGGGGCAGGGATTTAGCTCAGTGGTGCCATGCCACCCTGGCGAGAGCTAGGTCCTGAGTTCGATTTCCAGTACACCCCCCCAAAACAAAAGAGAAGAAAGAAAGATCTGCGTGGATTTGGGGAGTCATTAGCGTATGGAGGTTATTTGAACCCTTGGGGACAGAGGAGGCATAGGAGAGGGCCCCAGAGCTCAGCAGGAAAGGAATCTTTGGGAACCAGCAGCCAGTGCAGTAGGAGAAGGAGGCTGGGTGGCTTTTTCTAGATGCCTCCGGAGGAAGGTCTTTTTTTCCACGTGGGGACGGAGTTAATATTGGGGCGCAGTGTGGCATAGCTGGCTGGGGAAATAAGCAGAACCTGTCACCTACAAGGTCCCAGGACAGTGCCAAATAATCCCCAGGACCCCCTAAGTGGGACTTCTCGTGGGCTCTCATGAGATTTGGACGACGTGTAAGGACACAGACTCCAGGAGGAGCCTGCAATCCTGACTCCTTGTGGTAGCCCACTTGGTGTCTCCTACATGCTTTATTTTCGCTCCTTTTCTCTTGTTCGGCCAGGTTTTTGCTGCAGAGCCAGTTTTTCCCTTACTCCTTTACCCATCACTTTTCAGATAAACTTTTGGGACCATTTTTGGCTTATCTCATCTAATTCTTCATTCAAGGCAAGAAGTTTAACTGACAAACCATTTCTAAAGGAACCACCAGATAATGAGGTCACTGCGTCATTGTGGCCGAGAGTTTGAGGACCACGAGGAATTGACTTCGAACTTGGGCAAGCATTTGGTTCCTGGGGACCTTGGTAACAGGTGTTGCATTAGAGTTTTCTGGAAAATAACTTTTAAAAATATTTATTTTATTTTATTATTATTATTAGTTTTTGGTACCAGGGATCAAACTCAGGACCTTGCACTTGCAAGGCAGGCACAGTGCCACTGAGCTAAATCCCCGGGCCCCCCAAATGTATATTTTACTAATTCAGATTAACTTTTCAAAATATTGAGCTTCAATGTTGTTACAGCTTGTGTCTATCTGTCCCCCCAAAGCCTCATGCGGTCATAGGTGGAGCTTATCAGAGGTGGCAGGATCTAGAGTGTGATGCTGAGACCAAGGGTGTGTGGTTACTAAATGAGTCCACTGATTGGTTTTCCATAGTTCTGGGTGTGCATGGTTGGAAGGCCCAACCTGGGTGTGCTCCCGTCCTAAAGGCATACAGCCTGACAGAATGTAAGGGACAGAAAGAGGGCTGTTATGGCTGCTTGCTACTTCACCGCTTGCTGCCTTGCTGCCTTCTGCCCGCTCCATGAGGCCCCTCTGCCATGCCACCCTACCTTGGAGCCAGCCAGCTATGGAATGAAACCTCTACGAACTGGGAGCTAAATAAACCTTTCCTCCTTTAACTTTTTTTTTTTGGTACCTGGGATCGAACTCAGGTCCTTGCACTTGCACAGCAGGTGGCGAAACCCTGAGCTAAATCCCCAGCCCTCCTTTAACTTTGGGTGTCAGGTATTTTGTGTCAGCAATGAAAAAAAGTAACTAAGGCAAATGTAGTGTTTTCATACAGGCATATAACTAACATTTTGTTTGTTTTTGAGAAAGGGTCTTGCTATGTAGCCCAGACTGACCTCGAACTTGCAGCAGTCCTCTTGCCTTAGCCTTCCAGTTCTGGGTTTATAGGCCTGCACCACCACGCCTGGCTACCACACTCTTTTTGAACCCAGGGCCTTCACACTGAGCCATATCCCCCACCCTTTTTAAACTATTATTTTAATTTTGAGACAGGGTTTGTGCTAAGTCACCAAGTTGCCCAGGCTGGGCTTGAACTTGTGATCCTCCTGCCTCAGCCTCTCAGAGTGCTGGGATCACAGGCGTGCACCATCATGCCTAACTGCGTGTAACAATTTGATCATATCTCTGTTCCCCTTACTCTCCCATCCACTCCCCTCTCTGAGAAATAGTTTGTATTTCAAAGTATTTCAAATGGCTGGATCTCCATGACATCCCCTAGGGGGCAGTGTTATGCTTGGACCAGCAATTTTGTTTTGGAAACATGGTCTTGCTATATGCAGCTCAGGATAGCTCTGACTTCACTATGTCAAAGGCTGGCCTCAAATTTGTGACGATCCTGCTGCCTCAGCCTCCCAAGTGGTAAGATTATGGTCGTGCACCACCACACCTGGCTTTTGCTTTTGGTAATAGAGGTCTGCTCCACCTAAGAACTTAGGAGCATTGAGGAAAACATTATTTTTCAGGCACCTACACCTCTTCCTGTTACTTTTACTTTTTGATTTAAATCTTTGGAGGGGTGCATAAGTTGTTTTGGTAGCTGGCAGTTATCAAACTCAGCCACGTGTATCCCTAAGGTTTCTCCAAGTGATTGTACGTAAATTTCACATCAAGGAAAAACTACACAAAGACTGAGCTCTAGGTACTCACTAAGCACCGAAGTAGCAGGAGGAAAATGTACAGCTACACGTAACTGACATTAAGATGCCAAAAAATTGAGCTGGGGGGGGGTGTAGCTCAGTGGTGAGCACCTGCCTAAAATGAGTGAGGCCCTGGGTTGGATCCCCAGGACCTCCAATCAATCAATCAATTAGTGAATCAATCAATCAGGTTTTTTTTTGTTTTTTTTTTTTTTGGTATCAGGGATCGAACTTGGGTCCTTGCACTTGCGCAGCAGGCGAAACCACTGAGCTAAATCCCTGGCCAATCAATCAGTTTTAAAATGGATGAGTGGTGTGGATCTATAGTTTTGGCTACTTGGGAGCCTGAGGCAGGAGGATCTCTTTAGCTCATGGGTTTGAAGTCAGCCTGTACGACATAGTGAGACCCCATCTCAAAACAAGAAACGGAGGGCCGGGGATTTAGCTCAGTGGCACAGAACCTGCCCGGCAAGTGTGAAGTCCTGAGTTCGATTCCTGATACCAAAAACAAACAAACAAGAAACAGATACAGAGTATCAGCGGGCTGACACAGACTTCTCCCTTGAGCTCTGTGTGTAAAAGCCTGTCTTCCTCACCTGCAGAGCAAGGCACCCTTCCCCCTAAGTTTGTCCACACTTGGGCGGTTCCCTTCCCTCAAAGCACTTCTTCCCCTGGGGTTTCCTCCTCGGAGGTAAATTCTTCCTCCCTAGGCCCCGAAAGTTGGGAGTAACTAAAGGTTCCCCTTTCTCCTGTATGTGTGTCTGGATGCACTCAGGGGCTCAGATATAGAAGTGGATGGATGGGTGGTGCCAGCCTCGTGGTGCACACCTGTAATCTCAGCATCTAGGAGGCGAAGGCAGGAGGATCTCTAATTCATGCTTAGCCTGGACAGTTTAGCAAAACCCAGCCTCAAAATAAAAACCCCAAACCAGCTGGTCATACAGGACAGTACAAAGGCCCTAGGTTTACCCCCAGTACAACACACATACACAGATAGAGATGGCTGGATGCAGATAGATAATAAGGATAGATACAGACGCAGACAGATTTTAAGACTGATAGGTTTACGGGCTGGGGATTTAGCTCAGTGGTTCTGCCGCTTGCCTTCCAAGCACAAGGTCCCAAGTTCAATCCCCAATACCAAAAAAATAAAAAAAAAAAAAAGACTGATAGGTTTCTTTGGCTTGCTTTTCTAAGAATTTACCCTGTTTTTTAAAAAAATGTATTCAATAAATTTGTCATTGAGCATGTATCATGTATCTTACTGTGTGCTAGGCACTATATGCTAGGCAAGAACAAAGGAAAAAGGGAAATTTATTTATTTTTGAGACAGGGTCTCCCTATATAGCACAGGCTGGCCTCGAATTCACAGCGACCCTCCTGGCTCAGCCTTCCGAGTGCTGAGATTACAGGCATGCACCATCATGCCCAGCTAGGTAGGCTTCCTACTTCCCAGTAGCTAATGTGAATGCTTGCATACTTCAGGCTACTCTGACAGAAGAGCAGGGTAGAGTTGGGGCCCTGGCCATTTCCAGAGTTGAAATTAAAGAAGGCAGAAGCTAGATGAGAAAGAGCCTAGTGTTTGGGTAAAGGTATGAAGATGAGAATAAGGTTCCACCTATTGTATTTTGTTTCTCTTTGGAGAATGAATTGAAGTTGAAAGCAAGAAAGGAAGCTGGGCATGGTGGCGCACACCTGTAGTCCTAGTTAGTACTCAGGAGGCTGAGGCAGAAGGATCGCAAGTTCAAACCCAGCCTGGACAACTCAGTAATTTAGTGAGACCCTGTCTCAAAGTATAAAATAAGAGGGGCCGGGGATTTAGCTCAGTGGCTATGCTGCCTGCCTTGCAAGCGCAAGGACCTGAGTTTGATCCCTGGTACCAAAAAAAAATACACACACACACACACACACACACACATATATATATATATATATATAAAATAAGAAAAGGAGGGGGATGGAGGTCTGTGGCAGTAGTGGTGCCTAGCATATGCAAGACCACGAGTTCCTTCTCTGGCACTACAAAAAAAAAAAAAAAGGAAGCAGCATTGACCCTGAGCACCCACCCCACCCCCAATTTGACTGTCCACTCAGACCTGTGTTCACAGGACCTCCTGGTGGGGACAGGGGGACAGATGTACTTGACAGCAGAGCACTTCGGAGAGGGTGAGCAGGACTGACTTGAGGCAAGGTGGTCTGAGGGGGTGGCATTTCAGCAAGTGCTCAATGACAAGAACCTGGGTGGGAAAGTAGAATGCTGCTATCGGGAATAGCAAGTGCAAGGGCCCTGGGGCCCCCAATTCTGTCCTTGAGTGACTTGAGCATTGAAACAAGATGCTAGAGAGCTGCAGAATTCACCTTGAGCAGCTGATTGTCTCTAAGAGTTGCACTCCGGTGGATTATCAGCAACTACAACTCCACTTAGGGGCCGGGAGTGTAGCTGAGTGGTAGTCAGGTGCTTAGCTGGGGGAAGGCCAGCGTTGAATCCCCAGAACCAAACCAAAAAGGAAGAAACAGAAACAAAAAGAAAAAATAATTTACAAAAAAAGGAAGAAAGAATCCACCTCACTTAGAATTGAATGAAACAGGGTGCACACATCTATATTCCCGTTTGGGAGGCTGAGGCAGGAGGATCTCTGCAATTCTGAGGCCAGCCTGGGCTACATAGTGAGACTGTGTCTCAAAAAGCAAAAAGGAACTGAATCAAGCTGTAAAGGAGTTGGCGGAATGTTCCATCAAGGGCTGAAACAGAAGCCAGATGTGTGGGTGGGGACTGAAGAGAAGGTGGAGAGACTAAGTCCTTCCTGCAGCGCGGGCCTTCATCCTGTTGTCTCCCAAATAATCACTGAGCAGTCACTGCATGGGCTCCTGACTTGAGATGTTGGAGAAACAGCAGCAGACCACACAGAGAAAGTTCTGGGCCTTTCGGAGCTTCCGGGGTGAGAGAGGAAGAGAAAATGAGACACAGGATCGTATGTTTGTCAGGCAGGGAGAAGCGCTACAGCAGAAACTATAGATCCTAAGTTTGGGAGCTGTGGGTGCTGGCTTAGCATGCATGAGGACCTGGGTTCCACCCCAGCACCGCAACACATTCATTTATTTAGCAACAAATTTAAAAAAGAAAAATGAACGCAGTGAGGTAGGCACTTGGTGAGCGACGAGGCAGGAAGAGGGCTCAGTGGCCAGAGCAGCAGGTGCCAAGGCCCTGAAGTCAGCGTGTGCCTGGGTCCTCCTGGCAGGTGAAGGAGGCCTGGGAAGCTAAAGGAACAAGGGGAGAAAAGTGGAGAAGAGGAGCCCGCAGGGAGGGCGGGGAGCCTGGGTAACAGAGCCCAAAGAGGAATTCAGGCATGAGGCTGACGCTTGGGGTGGACTCCGGAAAAATAGGCAGGAATGGAGGGGGAGGGGAAACAGCGGCTACATCCGGATCCAGTGGGGCGGGAACTCTGCCGAAGGGGGCTCGGGGCTCTGGGGACAACAAAAAGGAAAGCATATGCGGAACGGAACCCTCAAGGGGGCAGAGAGACACAGCTGAGAAGCTCCAGGTTGCATCAAGTTCCCTGTATAAAATAGGGTTCATTTAAGTTTCTTGGGTTTTTGAAACAAGGTCTCGCTATGTAGCTTAGGGTAGCCTTGAGCTCACTGTGCAGCACAGGCTGGCCTCTGTCTCGCAGCGATCCTCCTGCCTCAGCCTCCTGAGTGCTGGAATCATAGACAAGGTCTATTTAATTAGTTATGTTACTTATGGGGGTGCTGGGGTTGGAAACCGGGCTTTGTGAGAGCTAAGCACGTCCTTTACCGATGAGCTGCACCGCCAGCCCTACATCGCTTAATTTTAATCACGTGCACATTTTTGTGTTTTTCTAATTTAAAAAAAGATTGAGCTCAGTGATGCCTCTGCCTGCCTCACAAGCACAGGGGCCTGAGTTCTATCCCTGTTACCAAAAAAAAAACAACAAAAAAAACCCCCAAAAAACAAACAAAAAAATCGAAAGTGCTAAGTCTAAATGACAGAGTTATAAATGGAGAAATGATTATTCTATTTAATGGAATGA
Source organism: Heterocephalus glaber (assembly GCF_053883595.1). Classification (NCBI taxonomy): domain Eukaryota; kingdom Metazoa; phylum Chordata; class Mammalia; order Rodentia; family Bathyergidae; genus Heterocephalus; species Heterocephalus glaber. The sequence continues at coordinate 7,706,960 of NW_028258457.1, read as the reverse complement.
AGTGTTACCCAATTACAGAATTAAAATAAAGCCAATTAAGATAATGAAACTAAAAAAAAAGTTATAGCTGGGTAAGGTGGCCCACACCTGTAATCCCAGCCCTCAGGAGGCTGAGGCAGGAGGATCACTGAGTTCCAGGCCAGCTTGGGCTACATAGTGAGTTCAAGGCCAGGTCAGGCATAGCAAGACTCTGTCTTAAAAAAACAAAACAAAACAAAATTAATGAATATTGAGCCAGGCTGGGTGACTTGCACCCATAGTACAAGCTATTTCAGAGAGGCTGAGGCAGGAGGATCACTTGAGCCCAAGAGTTCGAGATCAGCCTGGGCAACGTACTGAGACTCTGTCTCTTTGATTTCCTTTTATTTTACATTTCTTAGTTGTGTTGCTATTCACAAAACTCCAGGCCTTCTCTAGATTTCCCCAGTCTCCCACACTGCGTCCTCTCCTCCTGTGTCCTCTCCTCTGGGACAGCTCTGGATGATTTTGTAGAGCCCTGGTTTGTCCTCCTGGACTGTGCCTCCATGTGGGACATCGGGGGCCTGCAGTGATGGGATTCAGGAGGAAACCAGGAGAGCAGAAACATTACCAAAGCCACGTGGTGTCCATGTGACAGCTGGCTGTCACCTGGACCCACCCCTTGGTGGTATCTGCCGGGTGTCCCCCTTTGAGACTCTTTGGGCGACAGTCACCAGGTCCAGTCCACTCTCAGAAGGGGGGTGGCGGCGGCTGGGATAGCAGTTCAGCTCCCTTGGCTGGGCAAGATGACACACGCACATCATCCCAGCACTCTGGGAGGCTAAGGCAGGGGGATCTCAAGTTTAAACCTATCCCAGGCAACTAAACAATCTAGAGAGACTCAGGCTCAAAATAAAAAATAAAAAGGGCCAGGGATTGGGCTTAGTGTGAAGGACCTGGGTTCAATCCCCAGTGTTGAAAATAAGAAAAGGAAAGAAGAAAGGAAAGTTCCCATTTCCTGTTCTGGGCACGTGTGTGTGAGCATGAGTGTGAGTGTGTGTGTGTATGTGTACTTAAATTCTTTGAAATTCTAGGGACTATGTGATACTTCTCTTACACCCTTCAGTGCTGGCGATGGAACCCAGGGTCTCCACCACTGAGCTGCACCCCAGCTCTTCATGTCCCTCTTTTTTTGTTTTGTTTTGGTTTTTTGAGTCAGGGTCTCACTATGCCGGCCAATTCGTGGTGATCCTCCTGCCTCAGCCTCCTGTGTGCTGGGAATCACCCATTTTAAAGCCTAGGAGGCTGCGCAGAAGGGTGTCAGATTTCCTTAGAGCTTGGCCTCACTGTGGCCCAAGGGTGCCCAAGTGTCCCAGGCAGGTGGCAACTCTGAGGGGGAGGGGGAGGAAGAGATGGGTCCCAGATGTCTCCCTCTGCCCAGAACCTCAGCCCCATGGTGCGGGGCTGGGCCCTCCTGGGCCTCCTTGGCTCAGGTCCAGCCCGGTGGGCGGGGCGGGAGGCCTGGTCCCCGCCCCTACAGGGCGCACCTGGCTGGCGCAGGGCCCAGGTGCCGCTGCCGCCTCCTCATTAAAACCCGGGTGAGCCGGAGTCCCAGGCTCTGCACCCGGCGGGACCGCGGGCAGCAGGTGAGCTGGGGGAGGGGAGAGTGTCTCTCTGCCTTTGTTACCCACTCTCTTCCTGTCTGTCACGGGGTTGGGGTTGGGGAGTATTAGTATCACCGACTGCCATCGCTGGCTCAGTGACCCTGGTCGCGTCACTCATCCTGTCTGAGCTGGTATCATTGCGCTGGATGAGGGTTCTCCTATCCGCTGTCACCGCAGAACTCTGGGAGGCTGAGGCAGGCAGATCTCAAGTTTGCCCCCAGCCTGGAGAACTTAGCAGGCACCAGAGGGATTTGGTTGTGTGTCCAGGGGTCAAGTCTGGGCGGTGTCCCAGGCAGAAGAGGGAGCTGGGAGGTGAGAGGGAGGCCACACCCTGCACTGCCCGGCCCTGCTGCCTTCCCGGAGAGACTGCGCCCCTGGGAGGCCCCTAAGGCAGCTGCTGGAGGTGTTGGGGTCAAAGAGGGGCAGTCACGTGCTCTGTCCCTAGGGGCTGCCTGCCTGGGTTCCTCCTGCAGGACTGGCGGTGGCAGGGGAGGGGAGGGCGGGGACAACACTTCCTGGAAAAGAGAAGCCACCGGGGCCGCTGTGTACATGGGGGGGGGGACGTGGGGGAGCACAGGGACCCAGGAGGTTCCCCCACTCCAGTGTCACCACACACACCTCGTGGTGGCACCCACAGCTCACGTTAGGGCCAGCCACACAGCTGAGGCCCCAAGCACAGCCAGGCCAAGTCTGGTCACAGGGCCTCACGACACAGAGCGCTTCCCCGATGGGCCACCCTGGCCCTGGAGGCTCAGCAGATGTGTCACAACACACACACACACACACACACACACACACACACACACACACACACAGGCCCTGGCGCACACAGGAAGTGGTCCCCTCCCAGACTCGGTGGGCACATCTGCCCGGGACACGTGTGGGCACACTCACGGCTGGGCTGGGTGCACGCCCAGATGCATGGATGCGCTCAGGCACAGGGCACACAAACAGTCACACGGCCCCAGGGGCGGCGCGGCAGCCGCTTCCCACGCCAGCCCTGCCCCCTGCCCCCATCCCGTGTTCAGATCTTGGGAAGTCGGGCTCACATGACCAGGGGAGGGCCCTGGGACCGTGCTGTCCTCGGAGAAAGCGCATCACCCTCCCAGAGGATCCACTTCCGCCCCCAGGAATAAAGGCTCAGACCAGCCGGTCTTGCCCCAGAGTCCACCTGCCTCCTGCGGCTCCTGCTCACCAGCCTGCAGCTCGCCAAGGTGAGTTCTGGGTGCAAGGGGGTGCAGGGCGGTGAGAGGGCTGCTGACCACTCTTCCTGTCTCCTTGGCCAGTTCCAGTTCTTGCCATGGAATCCTGGGATCTACAGCACCCTGTGGTTCCTGCCAGCAAAAAATAAAAAAATAAAAATCTAACCCACCACCCTAGGGCAGGTGTGGTGGTGCATACCTGTCATCCCAGCACCCAGGAGGCTGAGGCAGGAGGATCACCGTGAGTTCGAGGCCAGCCTGCGCTACATAGTGAGTTCAAGGCCAGCCAGGAGTGTATAGTGAAATGCTGTCTAAAAAAACAAAAACCATCTACCCTGCTGGCCCAGCCCTGTAGGGACCGGGGTCCTCTTCCCTCTTGGGAGGCTCCAGGGCCCACACGTGGTCTCTCCCCTCGCAGATGACTGCATGGATGGTGCTGCTGGCCCTGCAGGCCTCGCTGCTGTTCCCCCTGGCCAGCTGCACGGCTCCCAAAGCCACCCTGCGCTTTGTGGCTGTGGGTGACTGGGGCGGGGTCCCCAATGCTCCGTTCCACACGGCCCGGGAAATGGCCAATGCGAAGGAGATCACCAAAGCCGTGCAGATGATGGGAGCCGACTTCATCCTGTCCTTGGGGGACAACTTCTACTTTACAGGCGTCCGCGATGTCAATGACAAGAGGTTCCAGGTGTGTGCTGGATGGGCAGCTGCCCCCTATCTGATGGCCTTCCTGGGTTGGGGGGCGCAGATGGGGGCAGACAGAGCACCTGCAGGTGCCCGGAGCACTTGATGGCTCCTTTATCCCTTGCCCCTGGCCAGTGGGAGCATGAGAGCACCCTTCCTGTTCCCATAGGAGACCTTTGAGAACGTGTTCTCTGACCGCTCCCTGCGCAACGTGCCCTGGTACGTGCTGGCGGGGAACCACGACCACCTGGGGAATGTCTCAGCACAGATCGCCTACTCCAAGATCTCCAAGCGATGGTGAGCATACCCTGGGCATGGTGAGGCGGGCTTAGAGGTACACACCTGTTATTCTAGCACTCAGGAGGCTGAGGCAGGAGGCTCTCCATGAGCTGAATAGTGAGTTCAAGGCCAGCCTGGACTACATAGTGAGACCCTGTCTTGAAAAAAAAATCAGGGCATAGTGGTGGTGCATGCCTGTAACCCCAACACTCTGGGAGGCTGAGGCAGGAGGATTACAGGTTCAAGCCCAGCCCGGTAAACCTATCAAGCTAGGTAACCTAGTAACCTAGCAACCTAAGAACCTGGTAAACTTAGCAACCTAAGAAGTCCTTGTCTCAAAATGAAATATAAAAAGGGGGCTGGGTTATAGCTCAGTACAAAGGCCCTGAGTTCAATCTCAGTTAAAAAAAAATATGTTGCTGAGCACGGTGGTAAATGCCTGTAATCCCAGTACTTGTGAGGCTGAGGCAGGAGGATCGCTTCAAGCTCAAGACCAGTCTGAACTACATAGCAAGAGCCTGTCTCAAAAACAAAAAAACCAAAAAAACCAACCAACCAAACAAACAAAAATACATCAGTTTTTTAAAAAGTTCCTTTGGCTTGAGCCGGCCCTGGCCTGACATTTCTCTGCCTCGGCAGGAACTTCCCCAGCCCCTTCTACCGCCTGCACTTCAAGATCCCACAGAACAACGTGACTGTGGCCATCTTCATGCTGGACACGGTGACTCTGTGTGGCAACTCTGATGACTTCCTGAGCCAGCAGCCCGAGAGGCCTCGAGACCCGGCAGTGGCCCGCACCCAGCTGTCCTGGCTCAAGAAGCAGCTGGCGGCGGCCAAGGAAGACTACGTGCTGGTGGCTGGCCACTACCCTGTGTGGTCCATCGCTGAGCACGGGCCCACCCGCTGCTTGGTCAAGCACCTGCGCCCCCTGTTGGCCACCTACATGGTCACTGCCTACCTGTGTGGCCATGACCACAACCTGCAGGTGAGGCCATTGAGGGTGAGGGGGAGGCAGGCTCGCTATGGGCCTTTCATCTCAGCACTCGGGAGGCTGAGGCAGGAGGATTGCCATGAGTTCAAGGTCAGCCTATACTACATAGTGAGTTCAAGGGCAGCCTGAGCCATATAGCGAGAACCTGTCTCAAAAAATAAATAAAATAAAAGGTGACTCTGGACTTGGGGACAGATGTGGCCCGTGTGGGCAAACCACTGGTCAGCCTGCTGTCAGGGCTGGGGCTGCACTGACCCTGTGTCTTTTATTTCCAGTACCTTCAAGATGAGAATGGCATTGGCTTTGTGCTGAGTGGGGCCGGGAACTTCATGGACCCCTCCGTTCGGCACCAGCGAAAAGTCCCCAGTGGATACCTTCGGTTCCACTACGGCTCCGAGGACTCACTGGGCGGCTTTGCCTATGTGGAGATAGGGACCAAAGAAATGACTGTCACCTACATGGAAGCCTCGGGCAAGTCCCTCTTCAAGACCAGCCTGCCTCGACGGTCCAGGCCCTGAGCTCCCAGGAGGCCTGCTGTGCCTGCTGGGGCCTGAGGCCGGGGGCTCTGCGGGTGGCACGGGGACCTGGGCCCCAGTGCTCCGGCAGAGAAGGGAGAAGCCATAGCACCACGTGGTGAGGTGGCACTGGCGCCCGCATGTGCGAAGCAGCATGGACACGTGTCCTGGCCCGCATGTCACACACTTCGCCCAGGCTGGGTGCTGGGGGTTCTTGGTGGGGGCTGGAAGGAAATCCAGCATCTTTTTGTCACTGCCATTCAATAAAGGAAGTGTTGTCAAGGCTGCATGAGCACCTGGGATGTGTTGTGTCCATGGGGGTAAGGGTGTCAGGGCTCCCCACCTCCTCCTCCTGTCAGCCCCATCCATAAACAGCTGGGTACTCACAGGGATGTGAGTTTAAATAAAACCCAAGAGTCGAGTGTGGTGGCACACGCCTGTGATCCCAGCACTCAGGAGGCTGAGGCAGGAAGATCACTGAGATCGAGGCCAGCCTGGGCTACAGAGTGAGACCCTGTCTCAAAACAAAAAGAAAGGGCTGGGGATTTAGCTCAGTGGTTCTGCTGCCTGCCTCGTAAGCACAAGGATCCAAGTTTGATTCCCGGTACCAAAAAAAGAAAAACAAACCGATAAAAACCCATCACGGTAGCACTCACCTGTCATCCCAGCACTTTGGGAGGCTGAGGCAGGAGGATTCCAAGTTAGAGCCCAACCTGGGCAACTTAGTGATATAGCAAGGCCCTGTCTCAAAATAAAAAGAAAAAAATTAGCTGGGGCTTTAGCTCAGTGGTTCCGGGGCCTGCCACACAAGCACAAGGTCCCAGAGTTCAATCCCCAGTACCAAAAAACAAAACAAAGAAACAGGAGAAAGAAGAGCAGAACACAAATCTCCCAGGCCACACCTGCAGGCTCCCACCCTGTTCCCTAGCCCTGCCTTCCATTTCCTTTCCTCTGTGCTAGCTTTGGCAGCACATATATAATTTCCTTTCCTTCTGCAGTTGATGCTTCCATAACAAACCCCTCCCCACACACTTCCCCTGTATGGAAGATTGAACATAGGAGGCCCTGGGCTACACCCCTAGCTCTTTTAATTGTTTTGCTTTGAGACTGTTTTCTTCTTTTTTTTTGTTTTTTGAGTCAGGGTCTTCCTATGTATCCCATGCTGGCCTCAAACTCACAGTGACCCTTCTGCCTCAGCCTCCTGAGTGCTGGGATGATGGGCGTGTGCCACTGTATCAGGCTATGGTTTGAATGTGTTGACAAAGGCACAAGCCCACTGCACCATCAGACCTTCAGCCCCCAGGTTCCCTTTGCACTTTAGGGGCTCCACTTTTTGTACCCGGAGCTCTGCCCCATCCGCCCTGGGGACAGGGGCCATCTTGCTGTGGCTTCAGAGACCCCAACCTGTACAGAAGCATGAGCCAGCATCCTCCTGTCTCAGGCTCCCAAGTGCTGGGATCATAGGTGTGCACCACCACCTTGGCCCCCTTTGCTACTTTATAGATGTTGATGCTGTGGCATTTGGACAAGGTGAACACGTGACTGTTATAATTAGGCAAAGGCATGTCACCCAAGTGCCAACCTGGTGTTACTTCCAGCTGATGTTTACATGGCTAGCAGTGCTGTCAGCCAAGCCCTATGTTTAAAACACTGTCAGTATATGGCCAGTGTGGCAGCAGACAACTGTGGTCCCAGCTCCTCAGGAAGCTGAGGCAGGATGATGGCTTGAGTTCAGAAGCTGGGGGCCAGCCTTGGCAGCAGCGTGGGACCGTGTCACAACTCTCTGAAAGGGGGAGGGAGGGAGGAAACAAGGGAGAAAGACAGCAGACATGGCACGTGCCTGTCGTTCTAGTACTCTGAGAGGCTGTGGCAGGAGGATCTCAAGTTTGAGCCCACCCTGGAGAACTCAGCAAGACTCTGTCTTAAAATGTAAAATAAAAAGGGGTGGGGATGTAGTTCAGGGGAAAGGCCCTGGGCTCGATGCCCAGTATTGTTAAAAAAAGAAAAATCACTTCACAAGGGCCAGAATCATTCTTGATTCTCCAAAGCTACTATAAAGACTGAGAATATTATGCCTACATTCATGCCCAAGCTGGCTTTGAACTTCCAGGTTCAAAGGATCCTCCCACCTCAGCCTCCCAAGTAACCAGGACTATATATGCCCTGTGCCCTGTCCAGGCCCTTGGCCTTAACCTCTCAGTTCAGCCTCTCGGCAGGCTCTTCCCGCTGACTCAGGGGCTCCAGGCCACAGGGGTCTGAGTCACAGGTCGCCCTGCCCAATATCCCTGTTCCCAGGGCAGAGCACAGAAAGGAGAAGCGACCCTGCCAAGGTCACAGGGCAGTGAGTGGTGTGGCAGGGGCTGTGGCAGGGCCTCCTTCACACCAGCTCGCTGACCACTGGGCACTGTGCTGCTCTCCTTGGACGTTGCTGTGCTCTCTAGCACTGGGGGTCAACATCCACTTGGTGTCTTCTCTCTCCTTTCCCATGGAGAGGTGAGGGTTTGTTCTGTCCCCACCAGCAGGTGCTGCCTCTCTACAGGCGTAGAAACAGCCGGGCCGGCCGGGCGTGGTGGCACACAGCTGTCATCCCAGCACTCGGGAGGCTGAGGCAGGAGGATCGCTGTGAGTTCAAGGCCAGCCTGAGCTACACAGGATAAACCCAGCGACAGGGAGGACCCAAGCTCCTCTTGTTGCAGAATACCAGAACCGGAAACAGAACACACCCAGAGATTTGGGGCGGTAAACAGCTGTATTTACATCGGTGGACCTGACCGGGATCTTTCCTCAAAGAAGTCTGGCCTAGAATATCAGTGGGCCAGCAGTTTTCTAGGGTTGCAAGCAGGAGGTACAGAAGCAGAAGCAGAGTACTTGGCAGTCTTTGGTTGGTTATTTGACATTTTTTACCTCTATGAGGCTGAATTCCATTGGAGTTTCCCTGAGAATATTTTAAGCAGAGTTTACACAACGCAGAGCAAAGAGTTCTGCAGGACTTTGAGTCCATTATGTTCCTGTGGTGACAAATTGCAGAAGTTGTCATGGCTACTCAGGTACATTCTACAAAGAGCCTAGTTACCTAGTTAACCCACTGTTGCCTAATAACACAGTTAACTCATAGTTGTCCAGTTCAGTTATTTTTTTGTTAAAAAATATCCATCTGCCTGGAAATTCCCTTTCACTCTGACAATGAGAACAGCCAAGTTTGTATCAGGAAAACCAGCCCCTGCAAGCTTCTCCAAGAAGATCAATAGCCCACGACCTTCCCCTCCAGTTCTCTTTTATGCCATGGGCAACAATCCTCAGGTAGATCCTGCACACCCAGAGCCACGCTGACTGGTTTGGCTGGGCCTTCCAAGTAGACCATTAGTTAATCCAGCGCAGCAGCTGAGGCGGCAGAGTCTATACAGAAGAAGGGCTTATCTAGCTTGTGCCCTGGAGGCCGAGAGTCCAAGATCAGGGTAGTGCTAAGACAGACAGCTAAGCTCCTTAGAATGTATTATAAGGCAGTTAGGCAGGGCCACGAGCTCAGCACAGAGCACAGAGCACAGCAGTGGCCCGAGGTCCATCACTGAAGGCCAGGCTTCAGGCAAAAGAACACCTATACCATGTACTTCCCCTCGAGATGAACAGTAGGACCTGGTATTCTAAATAGGCAGCAATCACTTGAGGTGGGGAACAAAACCTTCCCAGCCCATTTCTTCCGGGAAGTCCTTGTTCCATGTATGCTTGCTTTGTGACTTGCTTCTCCCTTTGATCCGCATTTAATCAATATTACCTAAGCTACTATACTTGTAATCTTATTAGTGGACTGTAGTTTTGTCCCACCTTGAACCCACCTCACCTTGTGGCTTTGCTTAATAAAACACCTTTGAAAAAAAAACCTTTGAGAAGCAGGGTGGGCAGGCAACCCACTTTCCAGGCCCCCTTCTGTCTCTCTTAGGCAGAAGCTATCTTTCTCTCAATAAATTCTTCCTACTCCTCACCTCTGTTGTTCCTAGAACTCATTCTTCCATTTTAGAGAACAGGAACTCGGTGTTTAGGACATCTAGCAGGTTGGGTTATAATATTTCCCTACATGATTTGGATTACTTGGAGGTCCCCTATCATAGGCCCTATATCAAGGGGACCCCATCTGCTGGCTTCTGCTGGGGTCACCCTACCTACCGCAGAACAGAGGGACAGGAAGGGAACCCGAGGAGGCTGAGCAGGGGTGGGAGTGGCCTCACTTAGCCACGACCTTTGTAACAGCTGCTTTCACAAGAGCTGAATCAGGCCCTTTCCAAGCAAGGCTGCCCTGACCTAATCACCTCCCAAGGCTCCCTCTCTTATCGTTATTTATTTATTCATTTCTGAGATCAGGTCTTTATGTAGCCCAGGCTGTCCTTGAACTCTTGGAGACCTTCCTGCCTCAGCCTGCCCAGTGCTGGGATTATGAGTCCGCCTCTTAAAGATTCCAGGACCTCAACATCAGACTGCTGGGAACCAATCCTCCAGGACAAGAATCTCTGGGGGACACTGGCAAACTGTCTGCAAAGGGCACCCCACACTCCATCCAGGTCTGGTTTTTCAAATCTTATACACACATTTGCATTGTAAATTTTAAATGCAGTTTGTTTATTTTAATTTTTGTTTGGTTGTTTTTTTGAGTAAGGGTCTCCCTTTGCTGTTCAGGCTGGCCCTGAACTCAGTGTGTAGCCCAGGCTGGCCTTGAACTTGCAGCGATCCTCCTGCCTCTCAGCCTCGCAAGTGCTGGGATGACAGGCTTGCACCACCGCGCCCAGCTTTCTTTTAAATTTTTACATATTTATTTGGAGACAGGAGCTCATCAAGTTGCCCAGGCTGGCCTCAAATTCAAGATCCTCCTGTCTCAGCCTTCTCAGTACAGTATCTGGGATCACAGGAGTGCCCAACCATTGCTAGCTGAATTAAACATCTTTATTCAGACTAACTTTATTTTTTAAATATTTATTTACTTACTTATTTTTATTAGTGCATGTTTGCAGTTCATCGTGTTCACATTCATTGCAGGGAGTAAGTGCATGTGCTTAGCATATCTTAATTCTTTTTAGTCCCCTTCCCTCCCATTTCACTTCCTCCCTTCCTCCCTCCTTCATCTTTAGATGCCCTCCTTTTGGAAAAAAAAATCTATTTCCCTGTGTCCTATTGTCTATCTTTTATTTTGCTTTTAAAACTATTTACACTTCAGGTTTTCCATAGAAGGAAAGTTATGCAATATTTAAGTCTGTGTGTCTGATTTATTTCACTTTACATTACGGTCTCAAGGTGCATCCATTTCCTATAAATGACTCAGTTTATTCTTTTTTTTTTTGGTACCGGGGATCGGACTCTGGTCCTTGCGCGGCTACTTTTTGATTGTATCTTTTACTGTTGGGGGGTTACTTTTGCTGCTGTTTTGATACAGGGGTCTCGCTATGTAGCCCTGGCTGGCCTCAAACTCGCAGCAATCCTCCTGCTTCAGCCTCCCGAGAGCTGGGATGTTGACAGGCGTAAGCCACTGGGCCCGCCTCCACCCCACCCCCCTCCCAGCTCTGCGGTTGCTTCCCCGGGACCAGCGGCCCAAGCTTTTGCCGCTGAGCTTTGTTTGCCCTGTCCACTGCTTCCCCCGCGTGGCCATGTCCCAAACTGCAGCCACCTCCTGCACCCTGGCTTATTCCTAGAAACAAACCCGTTGCTCCTTGCAACCCCTCCAGTGCAAACCTTGCCAGGGCGCGGAGGGTTCCACCCGAGAGCCAGCCAGGCCCCACCCCAGAGAAACCCACAGAAGAGCATGAGCGCCACACGCGGGGACTGAAACTGCAAGCTCATCTGCTCCGGAGGGATTCTCAGAGCAGATTGTCCGGCTCAGGGTCTGCAAGGACCAGTAGGAATATTTTATTATTATTTTTGAGACACGGTCTCACTAGGTAGTTCAGGCTGGCTTCGAACTACCGGCAATCCTCCTGCCTCAGTTTCCCAAGACCAGGGGCAATATTTTAGGAAGGTACAAAAATAAATAACATCCTAGGCAAAGGGAACGACATACAAAGCACAGTTACATACGAACCCTGGATGCCCCGCCCCACACCCCTTAACTGCACGCCCACACTGAGGCCTGGAGTTGCCATTCAAGGCCCATGCCCAGTGCTCCTTCTGAACTCCGCTCTTCCTCTCATATCCGGTGCCCGCCCCAGTGTCCTTCTGCCTCCAGCTCAATTCCTAGTCATGCATCCCAGTCCCCAAAGGACCTTGCCCAGTCTCTCTCTTGTTCTCACACCTCCCATGGCTCCCCAGTGCGGTCAAGAGCAACTCCAAGCTCTTCAGTTTGGCCCCTGAGACTGTGAAAGACTTGGTCCTCCCTGACTCATTGTATCACAATCATGAACAACTACAGAAAAAAAAAAAAAAAGGCAACAAAATCGGGCACAGTGGGGCAGCCTGTCACCCCAGATACTCAGGAGATTGAGGCAGAACAATCTCAAGTTCAAGTCCAGCCTGGGCAATTCAATGAGATCCAGTCTCACAAGAAAACATTTTTAATTGGCTGTAGCTCTGCGGTGTAGTGCTGGCCTAGCACCTTCGAGCCCATGAGTTTAATTCCCAGTACTGAAAAAAAAGCCAAACGAAACCAAAGGAAACCACACAACCTGGCATGGTTCAAGGCCAGCCTGGGCTACATAGTGAGTTCAAGGCCAGCTTGGACTACATGGTGAGACCTTGACTCAAAAAACCCAAAATACCCTCCCCCCGAAAAACTCCGATAAAAAGCCTTTGAGACATTTTCACAAAGGGAAGGCAGCTCGCGCCCTCTTGTGGTGAGGACCACATTAACAGCCGTGCGTCCTCTGGGCGGAGACCTCCAGTCTTTACAGCAGGCGATGAGCTGATGATGAGTTTAGAATATTTTCTGCGTGCCCTCAGTGAGAAGGTGGGGTGAAGGGCTGGAGAACAGTAAACAAAACAAACAAAAAACAAACGGAATGTGGTCCTCACTCAAAACATCACAGTCCATGGGGCATGGGCCGGGGATTTACTTCAGTGGTACTGCGCCTGCCTCGAAAGCACAAGGTCCTGAGTTCGATCCCCCCCCGTACCGAAAAACGAACAAACAAACAAAATATCACAGTCCATTGTGCAAGACAGTTTCAAATGCATAATTTATCCCATCATTTTTAAAAAAAATTTTTTCCTTTTAAATTTAATTTTATTTATTTATTTATTTTTAATTTTTTTTTTCAAATGCATAATTTAGATTCTGGTTTTGTTTTATTTTGTTTTTTGGTACCGGGGATTCAAGTGCATAATTTAAATAGAGGCATTGCAGAGAGCCTCTGGAGGATTCAACTAAGGGCCAGTTAGATTGTTTAAAAGGGAAAGCTAACCAGGCGCGGTGGCAAACACCTGCAATCCTAGCTACTCTGGAGGCTGAGGCAGGAGGATCACCAGCCTGGGCAATGTAGCAACACTGTCTCAAAACTAAACCAAACCAAATCAAACACAAACAAAACAACATATTCTCAACAACAACAAAAAGGGTTGAGGATGTAGCTCAGTGGTAGAGAACCCTCGTGTTTAATCCCTAGTACTGGGGTGGGGGGAAAGCTCATTATACACCGCTTCCAGTGGTGGCGAACCTATGGCATGCATGCTGCAGGCAGCTGTTGTCACTGAAAGCTCTAAAAGGTTCGCCATCGCTGTAAATATAGAAATGCCCATGGGATTACAGGCATGTGCCACCACACACTGCTAGTAATATGTAGTTATCTTTGCTTTTTCCCAAAGGAATAATCATTTGCCAGTTTTTTAATCTAATAAACTTGTAGAATTTTCCTTTATTTTATACAGAAACACAAGAGCAAAACAGGTCTTTCGCCGGTTCTGATGGCAACAATGAGACTCAAGATCCCTGTCTCATTTACGCTATCACCTGGTGTTGGGCAGGTGAACAACCCGCGGTGGGGCAGAGCCTGAGGTCTGTAGCTCCTAGATGAGGGCCAAGCTAAGCCTGCAAGGGAGGGGTACACAGTGGTGGTCTTGTGCGCTTTCGCTTCCGGGGCAGCCGCCCTCCACTTCCGGTGCCTCCAGCTGCCTGGCTCCAGGAGAAGAGAAAAGAGCAAGAAGCTGCTGTGCAGCCCTGGAAAGCAGGAGGCCGGCATGCAGATGGGTTAGGAAGGGGTTCTGCCCTTTCTGAAGCTGTGACTCTGGTTGCTTCTGTTTTCTGTACCCCCCCATCCCCACCCCCGCCACTGGGATGGAACCCAGGACCTTCACACTAAACTACATCCTAGCCCTTGTGTATTTTTTTATTTTGAGACAGGGTCTCGCTAAGTCGCCCGGGCTGGGCTTGAATTTGTGATCCTCTTGCCTCAGCCTCCCTGAGTGCTGGGATGACGCGTGAGCCTCCACGCCCAGCTTGAATTGGAGTTTCTTTGGATCGAAACCTTATTGTGACTCCCAGGTCAGAGTACCCCTCTGTTGAATATAAAAGTGTTGAGCGGGGAGCGTTTCCCCACTGTGAGGAAGGGACGACAGGACAGGGTGAGCTCCCAGAGTTAAATCCTTGGGTGTCTCTGCTTCAGCACCAGGGACGGGGCCTCTGTGGCCTGTTTTAGCTGTCTGGCCCCCAAAACGAGATTGTGTGCACCCGGTGAATGTGGGCTTTCCTAGTGAACTATATGGGTGAAGCGGCTGCTTACATCAACCAGTTGAAAAGTTCGCTCTTCTCCCTTTTAGATTCCTTCATAGGATATTGTGCCAGGTCGCGCACTTGTAATCCCAGGACTTGGGATGCTGATGCAGGAGGATCACCAGGAGTTCAAGGCCAGCCTCGTGCCAAATCCCTAACCCTGCAGGACCCCAAGCCCTTTCTCATGCCTCCGTGTGGCCTGGCCTCAGCTCCTCTCCTGCTCTGGGGCCAAGCGATTGCTTCATTGGACCCTGAATATGGAATTCCCTGAGCACCCTGTGACCCCGCATCCATCTAAGAAAAGCAGGTAGGACCCATAGTTACAGGAAGACGCCAATGACTGCTCTGGAAAACCAAGAGTAAGTGCTCCTGACTGCAAATGCTGCCTACGTGAGGGGAACGGCGCAGGGGCGGAGGGGACGCCTAGCTAGAGAAACACCGTGACCCAGAACCTGTAGTGGCAGGTTTGTTTAACCTCTTGTTAATTGCTACTCCAGTCCTTCAAGACCAAGAGGACTGAGCCTCAAGGTATCCAATCAGGGGCTCAGAGGTGGGGCCTGTAAACCATCCAATCAGGCGGCTTGCTAACATTCTCGCGGGATCTTAGTTTCTCGCTCCTCCCTCCCTGCAGGTTCCGCGTCTCCGCCGCCTGCAGTGGGCGGGTCCGGCTCGCCATTGTGGCCTGGTGACCTCCTGGGGCCGCAGGAGCGCTGGGGAGGGCGCCGGACACTGGGAACCTGGAAGTGGTGAGTGGCGGCGCAGTGCCTGGTTGGAGTTGGCCGGAAGTGGCTCTGACGGGACCCGCGCTCCCCCGCGTCCGCTCCGAAATCCCGAGCGCCGCTTGGTCCTCGGTCCCCTCCGCAGCGGGCGGGGCTGGGCCGGCAACCGGGACCCGGGTCCTGTGAGTCCCTGAGCGGCGATGCGGCCCGGCTCCGAGCCCTCTGTGCAGGGACGGCGGGAGTCCCCGGGACTTGACTCGGGGGTGGAGTTCGTGCACGTTAACAGCTGAGGTCCTGTAGTTCCCAGGGTCACCCGTTTCCTTTGCATCGTCCAGATGCCTAGAAAGCAGCAGGGTACATCCACATCTCTAAGCCGGCCTTGGTGGCCCACGCTTGTAATCACAGCACTCAGAAGGCTGAGGCACGACATCGCCACGAGTTCAAGGCCAGCCTGAAGTTCATAGCGAGACTCAAAAACAAGCAAACATCTAATACACATCTCTGACAACTAGAGCCTAGGGCCGGCAGTAAATCCTTAGAGTTGCACTTCCTCCCCTACCCGGAATGCCAACTCTCCACCTCCAGTCCACAACCATATCGACTGTTTGTTTTTCACTGTGCATATCAAATAGATGAAGTGTTTTGTTTATAATTTTTCATAAAGCAATGGATGCTCTTTTTAGATTTGGGTTTTTCCTGGGTCCTTTTCATCAGAGGGAAGCAGAGAATGACTACCTGAGACTCCACTGAAAGAAATCTTCCTGCCTCTCCTTTGTTTGCATTTTTTTTTTTAGACACAGTCTTGATGTGTAGCCCAGGTTGGCCTCAAATTTGCAGTGATTCTCCTGCCTCAGCCTCCCAAGTGCTGGGATTAAAGGTGTGTGCCTCCATGCCCAGTGCTGACAGTGTATTCTTGTAATCTGCCAACACTGGAATTATCTAATTTACTTTTTTTCCCTCTAGTTAACACAGAACCTCCAAATGGATGCAGATTACTTTATACTGTCCTGTGCTACATAGTGACGTCCTAGAATACAGCGGACCTCGTGCAGGACGGTGGTCACTGCAGCCAGGGTTGTCTGGTTTGCCATGGCCCCTCCCTGTACAAAAGCCACTGGTAAGGTGACCAGTAAGCGGCCCCGTCGGGTGATCGACCTGGAAACGAAATTAAAACTGATTCAGGACTACGAGGGTGGGAAACCAGTGATGGTCATTGCCCGCCAGTCAGGCATGTCCCATTCCACCATCGCCACCATCCTGAAGAACAGGAACAAGGTGACAGAAGCCCTAAGAGGCTCCGCGTCCCTGAAGGCCACGAGGCTGACAAAGGTTCGAGAGGGCCCCATTTCGGACATGGAGAAGCTGCTGATGACCTGGATCGAGGACCAGACCCGGCAGTGCGTCCCCCTCAGTACCATGATGATCACAGCCAAAGCCAAGAGTCTGTTTGCAATGCTGAAGGAAAAGGCTGGGCCCGGCTACAATGTGGAGTTCAGTGCCAGCTCTGGGTGGTTGAAGCGATTCAAGAACCGCTATTCATTACATGATGTCAAAGTGGGCACTGATGTCCCCAAGGAGCGTGTGCCCGGCATCTGGAAGAAGACGCTTCGGAGGTTTGTGCATGACTTCAGAGGGCTGGCAGCGGAGGAGGAGGCGGCAGCACAGGTCAACAAGGCTGTGGCCGAAGTGACTAGCAACTTTCCCCTGGGGGCAGATGAGGATGACATCAAGGAACTGTTGGAGGTGGCGCCCAAGGGCCTGGCCCATGAGGAGTTGCTGGGACAGGGACACAAGGCCAAAGAAGAGGCCAGAGAAGTGGAAAGCATGGGAGAGGACAGAGAAGCAGCCCCAAGAAAGTTCACAGTAACGGGCCTAGCAGAGGCTTTCTCGGACCTCAACCAGCTCCTTAAGAAGTTTCAGAGCATGGACCCCAACCCTCAGAGGTTCTCGGCAGTGGAGAGGGGCGTCCGGGGTGCACTTTCTGCTTACGAGCAGATCTATGATGCTAAAAGGAAGCAAAAAAGAAGAGGCGCCATTCAGAAAGGAGTGGCATCTGTGGGCGAGCCCCAGGGAGGTCCCTCAGGAGCCATCCCAGAAGGCGGCATTATCATCATCGCCGATGATGGCACCATGCGTGTCATCGCCCCTGAGGGCCTTGCCATGGGACACAGCGGGCTACACAGTAGTGATGTCAGTGACCCTGACCATGTGTAGGACCAGGCTTGTGTGTCAGTTTTTCTAATGAAAAGTTTAAGAGTTAAAGTATTTTTAAATTAAAAAAAAAAAAATAGAGCCAGTTGCAGTGGCACATGCCTGTCATCCCAGCACTTGGGAGGCTGAGGCAGGAGGATTGCCAACAGTTCAAGGCCAGGCTGGGCTACATAGTGAGTTCAAGGCCAGCCTGAACTACAGAGCATGACTTTGTCTCAAAAAACCAAAAAAAAAAAAACCTTTTAGAATTATAGGGATGTAGCTCAGAGCACTTGCCTAGCATGCATGAGGCCCTGGGCTCAATCCCCAGCACTGAAAAAAGAAAAATATTTTTGTGTAGTTACGGAGATTCCTCATTTAATGACTTACCTGTTTAACGACTGTTTGTATTTATGACCAAGGCGTGCTGTTCGCCGCTCGGACTTAGGACAGACACAGCAGTGTGAGAAGCAGTGCAGCCTTATGGTGGCTTCTGCAGTACCGTACTGTAACTTTTGCTGATTGTACAGGACAGTACTGTAGTTTTATGTTTTACATTATAGGACTACATGTAAAAGTTACGCAAATAAAAGCAAAGTCATCAAGGTGGACTTTCCTTTGACCATTTCTTTGTTCTGAATATTGTAATGTACATATTATATACAGTTCCTCATTCGGTGACCAGTTCGTTTAATGACCTAGGCACAAGACCATAGCTCGGGTGTTAAAGCGAGGAATGTCTATATATGCACCATCTTACACTCACTCTGGTTATAGTTCCCTGCTGGTGAAAATGAGTATCAGGAGGGAGCATTTCCACACTCTAAGGAGGGTACAGCAGGGTGTGGGCACCTGAGCCCTGGTTATGTCCTGAAGTGTCTCTGCTTTGTTGCTGGAGACTGATCCTCCCCAGGCCTCCATTTCAGCAATTAGTGTGGCTCCAAGCTTGGAATATGTTAACTTTTTTTTTTTTGGTACTTGGATTTGAACTCAGGGTCTTTGCGCTAATCTGCATCCCCAGCCCTTTTAAAATTGTGTTTTAAGACAAGGTCTAGGGGCCAGGGATTTAGCTCAGTGGTGCTGCACCTGCCTTACAAGTGCAAGGTCCTGAGTTCAATCCCTGGTGGTGGTGGGGGGAGATCTCAAGTCACTAAATTGCCTAGGCTGGGATCAAACTTGTGATCCTCCCATCTCAGCCTCCCAGAGTGCTAGAGTTACAGGCATGCACCACCATGCCCATCTTAACCTTCTGAATGCTGGTTGCCTTGTGAATTGTGGGCAAAGCAAGCTGCTTATTTATTTTTTTTGGTACCAGGGATCGAACTCGGGTCCTTGTGCTTGCGCAGCAGGCGGTGAAACCACTGAGCTAAATCCCAGGCAGCAAGCTGTTTATTTGAGCTAGATCAAATGTTTGCTTTTCTTTCTTTCTTTTTTTTTTTTTGGTACTGGGGATTGAACTTGGGACCTTGTGCTTGTGAGGCAGGCGGCAAAACCACTGAGCTAAATCCCTGGCCCTGCTTTTCTTTTTCTTTTAAATTTTGAGTCAGGTTCTCACTAGGTTGGCTAAGTTGGGCTCAAACTCGAAATCCTCCTGCCTCAGCCTCCTGAGTAGCTGGGATTACAGGCATAAGCCTCCAAGCCCAGTTAAATGTTTGCTTTTCTCTTTTTATTCCGTTATAGGATGTTACTAGCACATAACTCCATGCATTTCATAATTTATTACAGTGTCATGTGCCTACATCGTTCATGCTACTTTGGAGGCGGGAGGATGGCCGAATTTGAGGCCAGGCTAGACTCCATAGAGAGTTCAAGGCCAGCCTGAATTACATAGCGAGATTTTGCCTTAAAGAGAAAAAAGAAAAAAAGGAATTGAGAACTTTGAAGGAAACGAGTTGAGATAAGAAGGACGCTGAGGGCATGCGGAATATCTTCTGTGCAGAGTCGGGCCCTCTGGGAGTAAAGATGTCATCATTGATCACTTATCTCCAGCCTTGAATAAATCTTCAAGGGCCTAGGGGTGCCAGAGCACTTACACGGCATCCTCAAAGCCCTGGGTTCAATCCCAGGAACTGCCAAAACAAAATTTCAGGAAGACTTCTGGTTTGGTGGCAAGCAGGAGGGAGGCTACACTGAGTTTGAAGGCGCCAGGTTTTGGGGCAGGATACCTTACACTCTGCATGCTTGCTCAGTTAGGTCTTTCCCGGGCTGGGGAGTGGTCGTGTGTGCTGGGAAACCTATGGCCTGAGCTCCGGGGCCTCCTCCCCTGCAGCAGCACCTGTCCCGAGGCTCAGGAGTGATGGTGGTGTCGCCAGGCTCTGGGTACTGGGGACCTCAGTGGAGGTCACAGATGCCTGCACTCACACCTTTGTGGCCCTGCTGAACTCACAACGGAAAAGCAAAGCGACAGAGCCAAGTCGTGAGCTGGAGCATGGCCACTGGAGTTGTGACGCAGCGCGTTAAGAGTATTATGTCAGTGAAGCTATGAATTCTGCATTTCTAAGTTCTTTTCTGGTGTAAAATGTCCACCTAATTATTATTTCAGTACTGGGGATGGAACCCAGGGCCTTCGCTCTGAGCCACATCCCTAGCCCTTTTAAATTTTTATTATTCTTATGAGTGAAACTGGAGATTGAACACAGGGCCTTCATACTGAGCTACAGCCCCAGCTACTAATTTATTGACATTCAGGATTGAACCCAAGCCCTTTGCACTGATCTACATCCCTAGCCCCGCTCCCGCCTTTTTAAAATTTGGAGACAGGGTCTTGCTAAGTCGCTAAATTGCCTAGGCTGGGCATGAACTTGCAATCCTCCTGCCTCAGCCTCCTAGAAAGTGCTGGCATTGCAGGCGTGTGCCACCATGCCTGGCTCCCAGCCATTTCTTTCACCCACGCCTGGGCCAATTTTCTTTCTGAACTGGAAACAAGTTCTTAAAACGCAAATGTGTTGGGACTGGGGTGCAGTTCATGGGTTGAGTGCTTAATTTAAAGCTCTGGGTTCCATCTCCAGCGCTGCGGGGGAGGAGGTGTAGGCAGAGAAAAAACCAGGAGGATTGCTTACAAATGTGGGTGGGCTAAGTCACGTGACCCCGACAGCGCTGTCACTCAGGGCTAAGGGGGCGGGGCTCTGACAATTATCCAATCATCCGCGCCCCCGGAAAGGGATGGGCAGTCGCTACGCAACGGCCGGTGGACTTCGCTTTTTTCTTCCCACAGCACTGTCATCAGGTCTCTCCCGTCCAACGCCGCTTCAGGTCTGTTGGCCTCAGCACCCGTCCCTGTATGACCTGCAGTGACCGTAGGAGTCGTAGGGAGGACGCCAGGACGCCCCGGAAGCCGGAAATGGTGAGTGCGGGGGAGTCGGGAGCTTAGGGCCTGGATGGAGCTGACCGGAAGTACCTGAGGGTACTTGGGCCTGTGGTGGCCGTCGCTGCTCGATCCTCGGTCCCCGGCCCCCTCCGGACGCAGGTCGGGACTGGGACGGCAGCGGGGACCACGGGAACGGCGAAAGGGACACGGGGACACTGACTCGTGTGTGGGGTTCGTGCGCCGGAGCAGCTGGGATAACTTCTCACCAGTTCGCAGTATTGAGATTATTTCCCTTTAATTCTAGATTGATTGATTGATTGCGGTACTGGGGATTGAACTCAGGGCCTTGGCACTGAGCTACATCCCCAGACTCCTCAGCCACTTCTTTTATATTTTATTTTGCGACTGGGTCTTGCTAAGGGACTAAATTGCTCAGGCTGGGCTGGGACTTGTGATCCTGCTGCCTCAGCCTCCCAGAATGCTAGGATCACAGGCATGTACCTCCACGCCCAGCTTTCTACATTTTCAACACATGAAGTAATTAAATTATTTTTCCACAAGGCCCTGGGTGGCTGTATTTAAAAGTGATTATTTTGGTTTGTTGGTATTTTGTATTAGAGGAAAGCAGAAAATAACCACTTTGAATGGTCCTCTCCACAAATGCATCCAAAGAAATTTAGGATTGAGGTTCCTCTTTGGGAACTTGCCTGAGGGATCTGTCCTTTATGCACAGCTGCAGGTGAGCACCACCCCTCCCTGGGTGGGTCACCTTGAAAGGATTTCATCACTGAGTCTCAGTTTTCAGTAAAGGGCACAATCTGTAGTGTGAATACAAACTGGAAAGCAGCCTTCCAAGAGAGCAATGTTACTCATCAACCAGAGCTGGCCCATTCAACGGCAAACACCAGAAGATCCCTGCAAAAGGGAGACAGTGCAAGAAAAGCAGATGCGCTTTGATACAAATAGCAGTTTATGGCCTGTGGGTGACATAAATGGTAACTCTGACTCTTGCGCTGCTATGCATATAGTTCTTGGACATCTGTTTGTCCTTATACCACTCCACGAACTCATCCAACAATAATGGCCATGCTCCCTCTTCATCGTAGTTGCTGAGGTCAAGATTAATTGTTCTGTGGAATTCAAGCACATTGCACACCCTACTGGTCTTTGCTAATCACTTCATGTTTTGATTGATGACATAGCAGGTACACAGATGTGCTCCAAGAAAAGGAGTAGTTGCAGACTGACAGCAGTTTGGCACCATAGTTCTTCTAAGAGTTGGTGAAAAACTGCAAAAAGGGACCAGATTTTTCCTAACAGCAGTCCCAACATGCACTTGGCAGTGTTTATGTGTAGGGTGCGCTGGTCCTTTTCCCGTGCAAAGTCAAATGGCTATCTATAAATAAGCTTAAAGTTTGTAGAGTCATTTAATAATGATCACAAGCAATCCAAAGAATTTCTGTGTTGTTCTGTTGCATCACATTGTAAAGAAGTCATTCCCGTTAACCATTCTTGTAGAGTAAAATAACCCACGTTTTGTGCATACAGTTTCCAAGCTAGGACAAGCATAACTGTTTTCAGGATCTACACTGATGTCTTTACAAAATTTCCCCATTGCTTTAGGACCCACAATGTCCTCAGAACCTGCTTATTCATAGAACTACTCTGAGCACTGCTTACTTGAGAAGGCTTCTTCAGTCTTAACTCTAGTTGAATTGTATTTTCGATACATGCCATCCTGTCTCCTCTTCTTAGCAGATAAGTTATCCCAGAGAGAGGTCTTCTCTTTTTCCTTGGGGCATCACTTATTAAAGCAGACTGAAGAACTGCAAGAGCGTGGGCTTTCTGTTTGGTGATGGTCGACCAATGTCTTCTGTTAGATTTAGCTCATTAAGGGTGGAGTAGATCTTATGAATATTTGCCAGTGTTGAGAGATAAGAGTTCAGCTGAAAGTTGACAGCTGCTGCATCTGCACTTTGACCACCTGGGCTCCTGTGCTTGCCTCTCGGTCCCCACACTGGCTCACCGCACCTCTGCTAGGAGCCGAAGAGCCACCGCAGGCACTCCTGATACTGTGAATTGTTTGCAAAATAATTTCCAGCTGTGAATATTTTAGTGTCCAGTCATCATTTTCTGAATGAGAGGTGACTGTGGGTTTTCTTGTTGAATTGGCAAATGTGACATAATTTTCTTCCCCGAAAGAGGGTCTGAGTGATTTTGCTGGATTCGTCAAACACTAGGATTGGCAGGAGTGCTAGGCACTGTGGCGCCTGCCTGCATCCCAGCATCAGGAGGGCTGAGATGGGAGGGTCACCTGAGCTCAGGAGATGGAGCCCAGCATGGGCAATTTAGTGAGACCTTGTCTCAAAACAAAACAAAACAAAAAAAAGGCCGAGGATGTAGCTTTCTGTAAAGGCCTGGGTTCAATCCTCAATACCACAAAATAAACAAATAGATAGAAAAGATGAGAAAAAAAATCCGTGGAGGCTGGGGGTATATCTCAGTGGTAGAAAGCTTGCCTAACATGCAGAAGGCCCTGGGTTCGAGTTGTAGCTCCGTGTGTGTGCACGCACACACACACGCACGCACACACATCGTTGGTGACTTCCAGAAGTGTGAGCTAAATAAACCTCTTAATTTTGAGACAGGGTCTCGCTAGGTTGCTAAATGACCCAGGCTGGGCTTAAACTTTCGATCCTTCTGCCTCAGCCTCCTGAGTGCTGGGATTATAGGTGATTTACCTTTGGGGAGATGTGGTGTGGTACTTCTACCTGGTTGCTTTCGGGGATCTGCAATAGCCTTTGCATTGCTCATGGTCTGCAGGAATGATGTGAACTATATACGCCTTCCTCTGGGAGCACAGGTCTGACCTTATGTCAGTCATCCTGCACTGGGAGCATACACTTGCCAGTCACTGAGGACGGAGATACTGAAAAAAGAACTCAGAAAAGTGGATGGGCCATTGGCTCACACATATGCCAGCAGTCTGCCACCTTGGTTAAACCTGTAAAGTAGCTGGTAAACAGGCCACTCCCTCCCTGACATGATGTAGAAATAGCTACTGGACCTCTTGGCACCCAGAGCATCTAGGTCCGCTGGATGTTCTGGCCCAAGTTTTTGTGTGTGTGTTCAGGCTGCTAGGGATGACTGCCCGGCCTTCGCACTTGCTAGGCAGTGTTGTGCCACTGAGCTGCACCCACAGCCTTAGATGTTGTGAAGGCAGCGTAGTCCTTATTTACATTATTTTCTTATGGCCTTTTTCCTGTGACTCCCACACTGGCCCATGTTGAATGTCACGCTGCCAAAGGCTCTTCCCTGTTCCCCCGCACTCCTGGTAGTGCCCTGACAGAACTCACTGCAGGGCCTTGGCAGCCTCCCCTCCTGCCTCCTGGAATCTCAGGATTCCTGGGGTGCTCAAGAGTTCCTGTCATCTTCTGTGTTGCGCATTCCCTTGTCCCCACGCTCCTTACCATTAGAGTCACAATGTCTGGCCACATCTGAAAATAAAGGCTTTCTTGGGCCCTCAGCACACAACTCCACCCAGCTGCCTGTGATGTTGTCTTAGTTGCTTTCTTGGCACTGAGACCCAATACCCAACACCCACAACTTAAAGGAGAAGTTTAATTTGGTTCCTGGTCTCAGTTCACACTTGGCTGGTAGAGGGTGGAGACAACATGGTGGAGGGCATGGGGGAGCGAAGCTGTTGAGTTCATGGTGGCCCAGAAGCAGAGCAGGGAGGAGGCTGGAGGGGAAAAGAGGCAAGGACCGAAAACTCCAGGCCACACTTCTAAGGCTCCACCAACCCCTGGGGAGCTCCTTGGGATTAATGGGGTAGACGTGGGGAGGGAGTCTGTAGGCTTGATAGGTGACATCGCCAAATTATTATTATTATTATTTTTTGAGACAGGGTCTTACATTGTAGTGCAGGCTGGGCTTGAACTCACTATGTAAGCCCGGCTAGCTTTGAACTTGGGGCCATCCTTCTCCCTCGGCCTCCTGAGTGCTGGGATGACAGGTGTGCACCACCACACCTGGCTGTGCCAAATTCATGTCGGATGGTACACCTGGTGAAGCACTGAGAGGTCCTTGGCAGGGGTCAGGACAACCTACCCAACATCTGCAGCCATCTCAGCATGAGACTCTCGAGTTTAAGAGTCACTGTTTGTGCTGAAGGAACCCTAGGAATGTGCCTACAGACACCCAGAGTCTAACTCCGGATGGCACAAGTCTCTGCATGTGCCAACTCCACAGGTACGAGGCCGGACCAGGATGCTGTTTGTCCAGGTTGGTCCAGGAGGATGGATGGTAACGAATACCTGTGCTTCCTTCTCTTGCCACAAGTGCAGGTGACTGAAGAAGGCCGCCTGGAACTTTTACCTCCCTTCTCACTCGCAGGCTACAGTCATTGCTCTCGGTACTGGCAAGGCTTGGGAAACCAGGTCAAGGAACTGAGTGAAAGATGCACGATTTGGTGCTGAGGAGGGACTGGCCTGTGTCTGCCCTATTTTTGGGATGTTCAGAATGGAACCTGGGCCTTGCTCATGCTGGGCAAGCATTTTGCCACCGAGCCACACCCCAACCCCAGAATTTAAGAGAGGTTTGAGGTTTATGGAACAATTAATCAGAAAATACAGAGTGGGCCTGGACATGTAGCTCAGTGGTAGAGTGCCTGCTTAGCATGTGCAAGGCCTTGGGCACAATCCCAGCACTGCAAAAACAACAGGAAAAGAAAGAGCCATGCACAGTGATGCACACCTGTAATCCCAGCAGTCTGGGAATCTCAGAGTCTGTAATCTCAGCAGGCTGAGGCAGGAGGATCTCAAGTTCAAGCCCAGTCTGGACAAGTTAATGACTTAGCAAGCCCTTGTCTCAAAATAAAAAAGAGCTGGGAGTGTAGCTCAGCACCAGTGTCCTAGGTTCAATCCAGTAATAGCAAAAATAAAAATAAATTAAGAAAGAAAGAAAAATGTAATGTTCCCACACCACCACTGTGCCTCTACAATTTGCCCAATTTTTTTTTTTTTTGGTACTGGGAATTGAACTCAGTACCTTATGCTTGCCAGGCAGGCATGGTGCCACTGAGTTACATCCCCGGCCCCCAGTTTGTCCAATAAAGAAAAAAAAATCTAGTATTACTGTGCTATGTTTGTTAAAAATCAAAGAACCAATATTGATACATTGAATCCATGTTTACATGAGGGCTGTCTCTGTTAGGCATTCTGTGTGTTTTCACTGTATTTAGTGACGTGTCCATTATATTCCCATGATACAGAATAGTTTCACTAATTCCTAAACCTCTCTGTGTTCTACCTTACTGTTTTCCTTCCACCTTGAAATCTCTGGCAGCTAGTGGTCTTTTTAGTGTCTCATAGTTGTCTTTTTTTTTTTTTTTGGTACCAGGGATTGAACTCAGGACCTTGCGCTTGCGAGGCAGGCAGTGGAACCACTGAGCTAAATCCCGGGACCTCATAGTTGTCTTTCTTTGTTTTGTTTTGTTTTGTTTTTGGTACCAGGGATCTTTGTTGTTTTTGAGACAGAGTCTCCCTATGCAGTTCAGGGTGGCCTTGAACTATGTAGCCAGGCTGTCCTCAAACTTGTGGCCATCCTCCTGTCTCAGGCTCTGGAGTGCGGGGATTACAGGCATGTACCACCACCCCTGGGATCATAGTTTTGAACAATGTCTGATACTTGGAATCACATTGTGTATAACCTTTATAGATTGACTTCTTTCATTGTATTTATTTATTGCCAATACTGGAAATTAAACCCAGGTCCTTGCACATGCTAATTGTTGTACCACCAAACTATATTCCCAGTCCTACAATGGACCTTTGAAAAAATTTTTGAGGGGCCAGGAATTTAGCTCAGTGGCACCGTACCTGCCTTGCAAGTGCAAGGTCCTGAGTTCGATCCCCAGTACCACACACACACAAACTTTTTTTTTGAGACACAGTCTTGCTGTGTAGGGCAGGCTAGCTGTCTTAGTTACTTTGTTGCTGAGACAAAATACTCAACACCCAAAGTTAAAGAAGGAAAGGTTTATTTTAGCTCATAGTTTGTAGAGGTTTCAGTTCATATTGGCTGGCTGCAAGGCAGGGGAGCATGGTGGAGGGGCATTGTAGAGGAAAAACAGTTTATGGTGAGCAGAAGGCAGCAAAGCAGTGAAGTACCAAAGAAGTGAAGCAACAAGTGACAAATGGGTAGCACTCACACCCAAGGTGGGCCTTCCCATTATGCCAAACCAGTTGCACTAATTTAGCAATCAAACATCCTTAATCTCAGCATCACACACTCTAGATCCAGCCACCTCTGAAAAGTCCGACCTATGAACACCTGAGGCTTTGGTGGGGACAGTTAGATATAAGCCATAACACTGGCCTTGAATTTGCAGTCCTGCCTTAGCCTCTCCAGTAGCTGGGATTACAGGTGTGTGCCACCACTTCCATTTTACAGTGTGCCTGTAAGGTTCTTCCTAGTCTTTGCATCATTTGGTACCTCATTTCTTTTTAGCACTGAACAGTATTTCATCGTAGGCAGATAGCAGAGATTGTGTATTCATCACTTATGAGGAATACTCTTGCTAACTCTTAAGTTTTGGCAGAGATAGCCAGGCATCGTGGTGCACACCTGTAATCCTGGCACTTGGGAGGCTGAGGCAGGAAAATCATGAGTTCGAGGCCAGCCTGAACTAGATAATGAGACCCTTCCTCGAAAAACAATAAACAAGCAAGTTTTGGCAGTTATGACTGACGTTTCTGAAGCCATTCATGTACAGGTTTTTATGTGAACATAAGTCTCTTACTCATTTGGTAAATACCCAGGAGCATAATTGTTTCATTGTATGGTGAGAGTATATTTAGTAAGAAGCTAGCTGCTGGTCTTCCAAAAGAGGATGCCATTTTCTGTTCCTTTTAGAAACAAAAGGAGATTCTTGACTTCCACATCTTCAGGATCATTTAGTCCGCTCAGTATGTTGAAGTTTAGCCATTTTACTAAGGAAGTGCTGCTGTTTTATTCTTCTACTTGCAATTCTCTAATGACGTGCAATTTTAGCTACTTTTTATATACCTACTTTCCATGTGTTTAGTGTCTTTGGTGGGAGGATACTTGCTGAAATCTTAAGGTCATTTTTAATTTTCCTCTTTGTCTTACTGAGTTTTAGGAGTTCGAGCCGGGCATGATGGCACATGCCAATGATCCTAGCCCTTGGGAGGCTGAGGCAGGAAAATCATCATGAGTTTGAAGCCAGCCTGGGCTACATAGTGTGTTCAAGGCTAGCCTTAACTACGTAAGTGAGACCCTGTCTCAACAAAGCAAAACAGAACAAAACAAAACAAAACAAAACAAAAAGTTCACTGACTATTTTCTAGTGCCTGTCTTTGATGAGATAAATGTTTTGCAAGATTTTCAACCTTTTATTCCCCCTTGGCATGTGTATCCTCATTCTCTATATCTGGACTAAACTTTGGGTAAGAGTCTACCTGCCTCGACAGGTGAACATAACAGTTATAGTAATGAGCTGGGCATGGTGGCACATGCCTGTAATCTCAGCACTCACACGGCTGAGGCAGGAAGATCACAGTAAGTTTGAGGCTAGCCTGGGCTATGTAATTCAAGGCCACCCTGAACTACAAAAGGAGACTCTGTCTCAAAAACAAACAGGGGCTGGGGATGTAGCTCAGTTGCACAGCACCTGCTTAGTAAGCACAAGGTCCTGAGTTCTATCCCTGGTACCAAAAAAAGCCCAAAACCAAAAAACAAACACCCCAACCAAAAAACAAACAAACATCCATAACAATAACAAAAAGAGGTTATTCCTAATTATTCTGATATCTTTCAGATCTTTCATATCAATACAAGCTGTCCATCTTTATTTTTCCTTGCTGTTAGAGAACAGTAAGACTTCTAGTGACCATAATATAAACATGGAGATCAGTTCCATGAGTTCTTAGTACTGAGAAATTTCTGAGAAAGTGATTGTGGACAGAGATCAGAATCTGACAGCCACATTCATTTACCGTAGACTAAATGTGTGGACTCGACAGAACTGTATATGAGATTTTAATGGATTGAACAGAGATCCTCAATGCTTTGTATCACCTGCCTCTGTAAACACATCTGGGATGTTTCAGGATTCCGTGACCTTTGATGATGTGGTTGTGAATTTCACCCTGGACGAGTGGGACCTGCTGGATTATTCCCAGAGGGAACTCTACCGAGATGTTGTGGGGGAAATCTTTATGAGCTTGGCTTTTATAGGTAAGAAGTCAGCCTCTCTTTACTTAATTAGAGAACATGTCTTTCTCGTCCATTAGTGCTGTATCATGATTTGAAATGTGCGAAGGGAATACTTTGGTAAATAAACGGCATGGTGGCAGTCCATTGTGAACATAGAATCTAATATGTTTTCTCCTCATTCTAACAACTCATAATTATTTTTCTGGCCCTACATTACAGGGGAAAAATGGAACCAGAACATCGAAGATTGGTACAGAAATCAAGGGAGAAATTTAAGGTAATTTATAATGAAAAGAGAAAGCAGTGTCCCACAAAAAAATATTAGTATGCTATGAAATTTTTAAAATAGTAAATCAGCTCACCTCCAAATTTACCAAGAAAATTTCCACCAAAAATATGTATTTAAATATGACATAGATGTTCAGTGTTTGCAAAATAGGAAATATTTATTAGAGATTATAAATATGAATATCAGTATTTTATTTTACTTTATTTTTTGGTACTGGGCATTGAACTCGGGTCCTTGTGCTTGTGCAGCAGGCAGCAAAACTACTGAGCTAAGTCCCTGGCCCAAATATCAGTATTTTAAATAAAATAGATGGATTTAAGCCCTCTTACAGAGAACTGACTATGGACTTTGAAACAACTCAGAGTAGAAAATCTGTGCTTTCCCCAATAACAGTAAAAATGTAAGTTTAAACACATATTGATAAGTATGCATTGTTAGTAAGCAAACTTTACTGTGTTTTCATTTCTTACAGCAGTCACATTGTAGAAAGCCACTGTGAAAGTGATGAAGGCGGTCAGTGTGGAGAAACCTTCACCGAGATTCTAGATCAGAATTGGGACCAGAAAACCCTTCCTGAAGTGAAATCCCAAGAATGCCGTGTGTGTGGAGTAGTCTTCTTGCCTCTTTCATCCCCATCTGAACCCATCGCATCTCCCATGGGTCAGGGATTAAATGAGTATCAGGAATTGGAAGGGAAACCACATACATGTAGACAGTGTGAGAAAGCCTTAGGCTGTTACTGCCCTTTCCAGATTGATGATAGGAGTCATACTGGAGAGAAATCCCACGAATGTCAAGGACACGAGGAAGCCTTCATTTCTGTCACCAGCCTGGAAGGATATGTGATAACACATGCTGGAGGTGGACCACATAAGTGTTCTGTGTGTGGGAAAGGCTTGCAGTATCCAAGTTCACTTAGGATCCACGAAAGGATTCACACTGGAGAGAAGCCCTTTGAGTGTAACCAGTGTGGGAAAGCCTTCAGTTGTTTAGGTTCAGTTCGAAGACACCAAAGAACGCACACTGGAGAGAAACCCTATACATGTAAAGAGTGTGGAAAAGCCTTCAGTTCTCTCTCAGGCCTTCAGGGACACACAATGCGGCACACTGGAGGTGGTCCTCATAAATGTAAGGAATGTGGGAAGGTCTTTAACTCCCCCAGTGCACTGAAAAAACATGAAAGAACTCACACAGGAGAGAAGCCATATCCATGTAAGCATTGTGGGAAAGGCTTCATCTGCTCCACTTCAGTTCGAAAACATGAAAGAACTCACACAGGGGAGAAACCCTATGAATGTAAGCAGTGTGGGAAAGCCTACATTTCTCTTTCGGGCCTGCAAGGACACATGATAAGGCACACGGGAGATGGGCCCTATAAGTGTAAATTTTGTAGGAAGGCCTTTGGCTCTCCCAGTGCAGTTCTGAGGCATGAAAGTGCTCATGTTGTGTAGGATTCCTATGAATAAAGTTATGGGAAAGCCTCTATTTGTCTTTCAGGTGTTTAAAGATATGTAATAACATAATGGAGGCTGATCTGACAAATGTAGGGTATCTGAGGAAGCTGAAGAAATTTTACTCTAATTCAAGTACAGAACAAAATTCACACCAGAGAGAAATACTATGAATGTAAGGAATGTGGGAAAGCTTTGAAACGTCAGTTTGTTTGGAGTGTATGGGCTTACACTGGTAAAAAACTCTATGAATAAAAATGAAATGAAACTTTGCCCAGTTCCTTTTGATCTTTTAAAAATTTTTTTTTTTTTAGACAAGGTCTCAGTATTTAGTTCAAGCTGGCCTTGAACTATGTAGCCCAGGCTGGCTTCAAACTCATGGTGATCCTCCTGCCTCACCCTCCTGAGTGCTGGGATTACAGGGGTATGCCACCACATCTGGCTTCCCAGTTCCTTTTGAAAAGGTCAAGTCATGAAATCATGAACTGTTTGTAAACAACAAAACGTTCTGGTTGTTTTTTGAAACAGGGTCTCGCTATGTAGTTCAGCCTGGCCTTGAACTCACTATGTAGCCCAGGCTGGCCTCAAACTCACTGCAGACCTCCTGCCTCAGCCTCCCAAGTGCTGGAATTATAGACGTGTGTCACCATGCCTGGCTTTGGTAGAGTAGTTTTGGTTTTAGCATTTCAAGCATACTACACTCAAGGATGAGACTCCATTAATCAAATGCAGGATTTGTTGGGAGAGAGAGCACCCACCTCTGGATCTGATTGTCTTCCAGGTTAGAGGCACAACCCCCAGTATCTGGGAATGGGTGAGAAATAGTGAAGTTTGCACCTCAGGGAGAGATATCAGTAGAAGCAGAAGGCAGAGGGAGCCTGTGCTCTTGGCTACAGCAGTTTGCAGGAAGTCTATACCTTGCTGAGCTGAGCCAGGGGCAACATGGGTAGTCTTGTTTCAAATCGTATAGACTTCTCCCTTTTACCAAGTTTATAGAGATATTCTCATCAAGTCCTTGATGCAAGCCTGGGCAATTTAGCAAGACCCTGTCTAAAAACAAAAAAATTAAGGTGGATGTGGTGGCACATGCATATAAATCCAGCACTCTGGAAGGCTGAAGCAGGAGGATCATGAGTTTGAGCCCAGACTGGGCAAGTAAATGACTTAGTGAGACCCTGTCTCAGAATAAAAATATAAAAACAAAGGGCTGGGGGTGTACCTCAGTGAGAAGGCCTGAGGTCTGATCCCTAGTACTGGGGGAAAAACAAAGGCAGAGTGCAGCTCCGTGGTAGAGCACTTGCCTAGCTGCATGAGGCTGTGTGTTCAGTCCCTGGCATTGCAAAAGACAAAAACCTTTGTGGTGCCACAGAGCAGACTAAAGAACTTAACCTGATGCTCTCTATTAAAACTGCCAGAGTTCGGTATGGTGTATTTCCCAGTTCCTCTCCTTTGCATGGTGGATAATTTGAGGTAGTGAATAATAATTTTGTTTCCTGAGTAATGTCTTTTTTTTCCCAATAAACAATTACTTTATTGATGGAGCTAAAATTAGAATCCAGGCCTGATTACAAAGCCCATGGCCTTAAGTGAGATCACAATGACTTTATAAGTAATAATAATAATAAATTCCATCCTAATCTACTTGAAAGAAATGTTGAAATAGTCCATGAAAACACACAAAATGACATAAAATGGAAAACGATTACAATTTATTAAATTCAGTGGCTTCCAAAATGCAGGAGAAAAATCCCTTACAGAAGATTCTCCATTCCAGGTTACCAATTTTGTCATTCTTAACTGTGCACAACAGATTACCAGGAGCTTTTAAAAAAGCTTTGCCAGGCCCCACCCAAACCAACTGGCTAAAATGCCCTTTTTCTAAAAGAACCTCAGGATTGGGAAATTCCAATTGAAATGCTTTAAAAACTATAGCCACAAAAGTAAAATACTCTGAGTCAGAAAACACTCTAGTTTCTAACTTTTATAACACCAAAGATTCCACCCATGCTTTGTTTTCATTAATTTCGTTGGTACGTTTTAGGTATACAGTATCATGACATTCCTCATTGGGGATCTATACCTTTACACGATATATCTTGGTTCTTATTTTTTTTCCCATTCCCCTGCCCTCCCACCTTTGCTTTTGTTATTTTTCCCCCCAAGTCTAATGTTGCAAAGATGTTTTATCTATCAAATTACGTTAAATAATCAAGTTCTCTAGTTTCCCCTCAATGTTAACCAGCTTATGACAAGCATGGGAAAACACTAAGTTAATTTGATTCAATTATTAGCCAACAATTTTTACATTCTCGGTAGTTTTCCACCTCACTTCAAGAACATTTGTTGCACTTTTTAAAACACTGTAAGTAAGGTTGGGGATTTAGCTCAGTGGTTCTGCTGCCTGCCTTGAAAGCGCAAGGTCCCGGGTTCAATCCCCGGTACCAAAACATTGTAAGTCATAGCCTTGTAGAACCATAGAGGATCCAAGATACTCCTGCAGTCTCTCTTAATGTTCTTATTGTCTAATTTCTAAATTTTTTTTAATGTGTTACTATTTTTCAAAGGCAGTGGTACCTAACTCTTTGGCTTCAAGTCGACCCTTTTGCACATTTAAA
This sequence comes from Heterocephalus glaber, assembly GCF_053883595.1. Lineage (NCBI taxonomy): Eukaryota > Metazoa > Chordata > Mammalia > Rodentia > Bathyergidae > Heterocephalus > Heterocephalus glaber. The sequence continues at coordinate 7,674,181 of NW_028258457.1, read as the reverse complement.
AATTACTGAACCCAAATAGTGTTTTTATTATGTTATTATATTAACTAATATTTACTATGGTAGAAGTTAAACAACATTTAAAAATATTAGTTCATTTTACTTTATTTTTATTTTTATTTATTTATTTTTGGTACGGGGGATCAAACTTGGGTCCTTGTGCAGCAGGCGACGAAACCACTGAGCTAAATCCCCAGCCCCTACTGGGGATTTTTTTAAAGCTGGATAGAGCAAATAAGACTACTGTATAATAGCCATCAATCAAATATTTCTTTGCTTTGCTTCTATGTTTCCTGTATAAAAGCTTCCCCTTGTGTTCCCTTGGCAGAGCTGGAACTATCTCCAGTCTGGTGCTTCCCAACTCAGAAACTGCTGATTGCTCAAGTAATTTTTTTTAAGTTTCATTCTTAGTTTACCTTCTGACAAAGCTTACAATGAGCTGTAGCCATGCCTGGTTCATCTAATAAACAGATCACCTTCCCACAGCCAAAACCCGACATAGCATTCCCCTTCTGGATAAGAAAGAAATACTGCTCTCTTACTGAAAGCACGCTGTCACCCTTACCTATAGTGGCCAGGTTCTGGAACGTGTCCAGCATCACATCTCTGTAGAATTTCTTCTGGAAGGGGTCCAGCAAAGTCTACTCCTCCAGGGTGAAGTCCACAGACACATCCTCAAGGGCCACTGTGTCCTAAAATATCCCAAAATACCCCGAATTTGTATGCAAGAGGATGAGTGAGACAAGTCTAGGAATCTATACTCAATTCATAAGAAGGTTACATACAATTCTGTGGCCTTCAATAGTTACTATATGATGTGGTCACAGAACTCATATTCCCTCTTCAACCTCTTCCATATAAGTTTAATAACACATTGAGCATTCGGACTTATCTCTACATTTTTACTCTGGTCACTACAAGTCTTATGACTGTCAGATGGTAGAGTCCAGGTGTACTTGGAGAAATGCTGTACAATGAAACAAATTTTAATGATGCTGTTACAACATATTTAAAGATCTACTGTTGGCTTTTATGATTCTAGAATGAGGCAGCATTTCATTCTATAAATCAGAATGAGTGGTCCCATGAGCTGGAGCTGAGGAGTTTGGGTTTATAAGTGCAACTGAGCAGAAGCAAAGTTTATTTGCTGAGACAGTGTCTGGCTTTGTAGCCCAGGCCCTTGAACTTGCGAGATCCTCCTGCCTCAGCCTCCTGAGTGCTAGGATTACATGTGTGCACCACCCTGCCTGGGGTTTCTCCTGACAAGGCAGTTTGGGCTTGGTGACATGAAACCTCTGCCTGAATAACTCCGCTCGGTTTCGTATGCAGGGCCTGGGGTAGGAGGTCAGATTGAACCAAGGACCTCCGATACACCTGATCCAACAGGACCGACGATGAGGATGCTGGCGTGTGGGCTGGGGGGAGTGGAAACCGGAAAAAGGGATTTGTTGCTACTTTTCAGAGCGAGGAGATAAAGAGCCCGGAATTTGGGACCCGCTTCTCGTATATTTGGAAAACTCGGGAGAACCAGGTGCCCCTCGGGGAGAAAGAGGAATGGGGACCCCAGGGGCCCGAGTCGGGTCCCCGTGTCCCTCCCGCCGTCACCGCGGTGTAGGGGACCGACGACCGAGCGGCGCCCCGGAAGCAGGGTCCAGTCAGAGCCACTTCCGGCCGGCTCCCACCAGGCCCTTCGCCCCCTTCTCGGGACGCCTGGCCCCGCACTCACCATTGCCAGGCCCCCGGGTGTCCCATCATCCTCTCCCGTGGCAGAGGCAGAGCGACCTGAGGCAACGCAGTGGGAGGCAGCAAGATAGGCGCCGGAAGCAGTACCCGCCGGCGGGCACGGTTCTAGCGCCTCAGGGCAGCGCGGTCCCACCCACCGTTGCTGACACGCCCTCCTATTGGATGATTAGTGCGGCTCCACCCCCTCCGTCCCCTCAGTCCGCGGCCACCTGAAGGTTAGGTAGCTGCGTCCACCCGGCTTTTACCAGAGTTCCTCAACTTGGTTCCGCTTGCGAGCTTTACGGTTAATCCAGTTTTTTCCCATCCTTCAGGCCAGACACTGGGGCCTGCAGAACATAGTGGAAGGGGACATGGGTGTGCGTAGGTAATTTCAGACTCAATTTCCAGATCGAGGCCCTTCATAAGCGACCCTGGGAGGAGGAAATGCAGAGCCAAAGGGTCCCCAGGTGAAGCTAAACTGAAGCAGAGGGCTCAGATGTTCCCCCAGTGGTCAGCATCCTGGCCTAAGGCTGGAAGGCCACTCGTCAAACCCTTAACGCAGATGCTTAAAAGCGATCTCATCATAGCCCAGCATGGTAACACACGCCTGTAATCTCAGCACTCTGGGAGGCTGAGGCAGGAGGACTGCAAGTTGGAGCCCAGCCTGGGTAATTGAATGACTTAACAAAGGCTGGGGATGGAACTTGGTGGGAGTGGCCCCCCCCCCCCCGCCCCAGCCCTAACCCAGGCAGAAGCGCTTCTCAAGTTAACTTCAAGCTGTGAGATAAAACTGTGAGGTTTGTATTTCACACTGGAAAGGAATTTATTTCAGATCAGCTTTTGACCACCCCCCAACCCCCACCTCCCTACCCAGGGTTCCGTGCATGCTAGGCAAGGGTTCTAGCACTGAGTTAACACCCCAGGTCCCCTTAGTCATTTTTTAATTTAAATTTAAATTTATTTATTTATTTTTGGTACACGGGATCGAACTTGGGTCCTTGCGCTTTCGAGGCAGGCACCTGAACCACAGAGCTAAATCCCCGGACTCCCCTAAGTCATTTTAAATGTAAGTAGCTATGCTATCCCTAAGGGAATTACATCCCTATTTTCAGGCATGGAAGTCACAATTGTTTACTTTCCCAGACTTTACACAGGCTTCCCTAACCCCTTTCTCGAACAATGGCCACCCACCCCTGTTCTTCCTTATGGAGTCCATTTTAGCGGACTCCTGCTAAGTTGGTTTCAGGAGAAATCTCCAACTTTGGTATCTGATCCAATGTGTTTCTTGACTGTGAAACTCTCTTTTTTTAGTTGCATTTGGAATTGAGCCTAATTCTATACTGGAGTCTTTCTTTCCCTATTGCAGTACTTTCTTGAATAGAATCTATCTTCAGCATCTTCAACATGGCTCTGGTTTTCTGTTAACATGAAAAGCTTACACACACCTGGGATGCAGCTAGAAGATCTTACTATGTTTAACAAGTTGTATCAAAATTCCTAATGCATTTATTTATATGTTGGGACAACTAATATTGAGAAAAATACGTACTATACAATGCATCCTTTGAAAGTGTACAATTCAGTGTTCATTATGTTCATAAATATGTACAATAATTACTATGGTCAGTTCTAGAGCATTTTTCGCACCTTTAAAAGAAACACCTGAGGGCTAGGGATTTAGCTCAGTGGCACCTTGCCTGCCTTGTAAGTTCAAGGTCCTGAGTTCAATCCCTGGTACCCGCAAAAAAAAAAAAAAAAAAAAGAAAGAAACACCTGTACTCATCTGTCTTTATATCTTTCTCCTTCAGGTCCCTTTCCTAGGCATTCACAAATCTACTTTTATGGGACTAGATTTCCCTATTCTAGACTTTCATATGAATGGAATTACATAATATGTGGTCTTTTGTATTAGTATGTGTTTATAATAAATACCATCATCATGGGAATTGGTGCATATATACTTTGCAACTGGATCCTCTTTACTTTTCTTTCCTGTTATTTCATCTCCCCCATCTCCAGATCCCTTCCCATCTCCACAAAATCTATCTCCTTGTTTCCTATCATCTATCTCTTATTTTTCTCTTTAAGTTATTTATATTTCAGGTTTCTTATGTAAGAGAAACTGTGTGATATTCAACTTTCTGGGCCTAGTTTATTTCACTTAGCATTATGGTCTCAAGGTGCATCCATTTTCCTACAAATGGTTCATAGTGTGTGTCTCTGTGATCGACTTCTTTAATGGGAACAGCAAAGGCTGCTGCCTGGGTGTTAGAAATAGAAGACCACATTCAAATGGCCCAGGCTGGTGGCCAGAAATGAGAATTTAGAGACATTCTTTCCACCTGGCAGCCTGGGTTCCCTCTGCTTTCCCTCTGCTCCCTTTAAAAAGGCCATGGAGCCATCTGTCCTCAGAATTAGAGCTACCCATACCCCATTCCCTTATATACAGTGCTGGCTGCTCTCCCTTCGGTCCCTGTGTCTCTTTCTGTCTTAATCTTCATTTCTGTCTCACATAACCCAGGGATGGAGGACTGACTGCCATCTCGATAAATACTGCCCTCCCTTCCAGGTGCTGGAACAACTGCATACCCATGTGCAAAAGAATGAAGCTGGGCTCTTGCATCACCCCACACGCAGTAATTTTCCAAAATAGACCAATGACCTAAATATAAGAGGTAAAACTCATCTAATATGAAAACTCACATGCAGGTCTCAGCATATGGCTCAGTAGTAGAGCTCTTGCCTAGTTTCCACAGAGCCCTGGGCTTCATCCCCTCCACCACAAACAGAACAACAAATCCAGCACTCAGGAGGATGGGTCAGGAAGATTGGCGAAAGATCCAGGCCAGCCTGGGGCCACATAGTGAGTTCAAGGCCAGCCTGAACTACATAGTGAGACCTTGTCTCAAAAAACCAGAAGCAACCAACCAACTAACAAACCCAAAGCAAACAAAACAATCAACACTATCAGAAAAGTGAAAACACCCACTAGAACTGTTGGGCATTGGTGGTAGGAAAATACTGCAGTGTGGAAAACAGTGTGGTGATTCCCCACCAAATTAAAAACAGAGTTAAAGTGTGTATTAGGGGATTTTTTTGTTGTTATTTTAACTTTTTTTTTTTCTGATGCTGGGGATGAACCCAGAACTTCACGCTCCATTGCCAACCCACATGCCCTGCATTAGTCACCCTGAAGTCACTCTAATGAAAACTTGGCTACTTAGGAAGTAAAGAGAGGTTTATTTTGGCTCATGGTTTTAGAGGTTCATGTCCAAGACTGGGTGGTCCGATTATAGGCAGCTGAGTGAGATAGAAATATTACAGGCAGTCAGATAGGGCTAGGTCCTTGAGAGGGTCAGAACAAAGGTGAAACACATCACAACTGCTGCTGGAGACACATCTGTTGGAGACCAGGCCTCAAGATAAAGACAAGAGGACCAGGCCTGCATACTTCCTCAAAGGACAAACGCTGGGCCTAATGAAGTGTAGATAGACATCAGTCACCCTGGTGGGTGACCAGAGAGCTCTGGACCCACCACTTCCTAGAAGTCTTTGTCTTTTCTATCCATGCTTGTTATGTGACTTGCTTCCCAATTGGACTACTATTCCCTAAGTGTCTATACTTGTAACCTTATTGGTTGATTACAGCTGTGGCCTACGTTGTACCCACATGGGTTTTGCTCTATAAAAGTCCCTTATAGAGTGGGGTCCCCAGCTACCCACTAGGGACCCCTCCTGCCTCTCAGGAGCTTTCCTATTAATAAATATCTTCCTACTGTTAACCTCCATTGTTCCTAGAATCCACTCTTTGATTTTTAGTGAACACGAGCTAAGCATATCAGATAGCTAACAGGTTAGGAGATATAATATTTCATATTTCATCTCCGGTATTATATCCTGAATTAGTCTCATTAGTTTGGGCTTCTGGTGAAGGGAACATATAATGATAGGAGCTCATGGAGGAATAAAAAGAGTCACATTTCAAGCCAGAAAGCAGAGACCCAGCCCCTATAACCTCCTATTCCCAGTGACCTAGGGACCTTTCACTAGATCCCACCTTTTTATTATTTACTTTTTGCAGTGCTGTGGATTAAATCCAGGGCCTTTGCACTGAGCTACATCCTCAGCCTTTTTTTTTTTGGACAGGGTCCTGCTAAGTTGTCCAGGCTAGGCTCAAACTTGTCATCTGCCTCCCTCAGCCTCCTGAGGAGCTGGGATTTTAGGTGTGAGCCACTCTACATGTTTCCCACATTTTAAAGTTCTACAGTACCTCACAATACAGCCACTCTGGGAAATAAGCTTTTGCATATGGACCTTTGCGGGAGCCTCATCAAAACAACAGATGTGTTGGGTGTATACCCAAAATAATTTAAAGCAGGGACTTACAGATATATTTGTACATCCATGTTCACAGGAGCATTATTCACAGTAGAAAAAAAGTGGAAGCAACCCAAGTGGCCATCAGGCAATGATTGTGCCAACTGAATGTCAAATAAAACATTCATCCTTAGAAAAGGAAAGAAATCCTGATGTATGCTACATGGTGATAAAGCTTGACATTTTGCTGAGTGAAATAAGCTAGTAAAAAAATGAATATAGAGTATCTCATTTATATGAGGTACCTAGAGCAGTCAAATTTCTTGTTTTTGGTACCAGGGATCAAACTCAGGACCTTGTGCTTGTGAGGCAGGCAGCGGCACCACTGAGCTAAATCTCTGGCCCCAAATTTCTAATGATAGTAGAATTGTGAGGGTGCTGACACCGGCTGGATCAAGTGTATTGGCACACACCTGTAACTGCAGCACTCAGGAGGCTGAGGCAGGAGGATTGCCATGAGTTTGAGGCCAGCCTGGGCCCATAGTGAATTCAAGACTAGCCTGAACTACATAGGAGTCGCTGTCTCAAAGAAAAAAACAAAACAAAACAAAACAAGAGTGGCCAGGGCCAGGGATTTAGCTCAGTGGTTCCGCTGCCTGCCTTGCAAGCGCAAGGTTCCAAGTTGGATCCCTAGTACCAAAATAACAACAACAACAACAACAAGAGTGGCCATGACAGACTTAGCACAGTGGTCTTGGAGACTGGAGCTCCTGGGCTCTGCTTGGCTGGCCCTGACCATGGGAGCTCTGGGATTGGAGCTGGCCAAGCCCTGCTGGGACGAGCTGTGTCCATTGTCTGCCTAACTGTGGGAGACCAGAGGAGAATTGAGGCCTATTTGGCCACCTCTGTGAGCAGAAAGGAGAATGGCTGCACTCGGGGGTGATCGCATGTTGCAGGTTCTAGGGAAAATTTAAGACGGCTGAGGTTAAGTTGGTCACCTGAGGATGTACTCATGGATTTTGGAAAGCAAATGAATTTTGCCTTACTTTGCTTGTACCCATGTTTGGGTGAATGAAGGCAAGATGAGCCAGATGCCAGAGGCTCTTGTTTACTAGAAGCAAGAGTCCCCCTGGCTGCCCACATGTTCAACTGACTCCTTGTCTCTTTGTCATTCATCCTCCATCGCTGCTGGATCAGGGAGAACAAAGTAGTGAGTTTAGATCCCTCACAAGTGGTATCTGGGTAGGGAAAGCTAGGAGGAGTGGGCTGTCTCCCTGCTGGTGGCGCTTGGGGCAGGAGGGACCTGAGAGTGGTAACAGCGAAGGCTCGCCAGCTGGGTCAGCTGCATCTAATTGTTGGTGTATGCCGGTTGCTTTGCTTTGGGAGCTGTGGGTCACTGTTTATGACTGTAGGGACATAGCCTGCCAGCTGCAGAGGCAGGTCAAGGAGACCCAGAAGCCCAAGGCAACTTAGCTTGCAGGGCTCTGTGTTTCTAACACTCTAATCCTATATCTGTCCAAACACCCCTCCCTTCCCTTTCTTGTTAAAAAACAAGTTTGCTTTCTTTAAAAAAAAAAGAGTAGAATTATGTTTGCCAGGAGGAGTAATTGGGGAGCTATTGTTTACTGGACAGAAGGTTTGATTCATTTATTTATTTAGTTAGAGACAGGATCTTGTTAATGTAGTTCAGGTTGGCCTTGAACTCACTATAAGGCCTAGGCTGGCCTCAAGCTCGTGATCCTGCTGCTCCAGCCTCCTGAGTGGTGAGATTACAGGTATGCTCCACTACACATAGCTCCCAGTCATAATTTTTAGTTGTACATATTTATAGGTTACAGTGTGAAGGGAATTCTTTTTGAGGTAACAAAAATATTCTAAAGTTGACTGTAGTGTCTGGCATTGTGGTCTGTGTCTGTAGTTCCAGCTACTTTGCAGGTTGATGCAGGAGGATCACTTGAATGAAAGAGAAAGAAAGAAAAAGGCTGATTGCACATATATGTGAATATACTGAAAACCTTTGATGTGCACACTTCAGTGGGATGCATTGTGTAGTGTGTACACATCTCAGGCAACACTGTTTAAATGCATGCATACATTAGGAGTTTTCATCCAGTGTCTTAAGTACATTGGTTTTCAAGGTCTATCCCAAAATTATGTAACCTTTAGTTTTTTCTAATGCAAGCGAAAATAGGAATTGTCTTAAGGATATCATAGCCATTTCCATTTCAAAGTTCTCTAGGAACGCAGTGAAAAACTGATCCAAAGTAAGTATCCTTTCAGTGCGAAATGTACAGCTCACAGTTTTCACGAATGTATTTCTTAGTTGAGATAAGTTTCTCCGCCCAGGTTAGGACTTGGGGGTTCAACCCCCACAGGTCCAGTGCCAGCTGTAGGGACCGTGGGCGGTGAGAAAGGGGTGGGTGATAGGCTCAGCTTTGTCAACTGGTGGAATCAATCAGCTGTGCCGAGGTCACTTTTTATTATTCGTAAAGAAGAGTCGCCGCCTTATGCAAGCCAGGAGGACATCTGAGCCTCCCCTTTCTGGTTTGGATGTCTCTTGCAGTGGACAAATGGCCTCACTTTATGTAGAAACTGAATTAGGAATTGCCTGTGCACGCTTGTGCACCGGCATTCAGAAGAAGCTGCGGGCAGACACCAACACCCAACTCTTGGTTTACAGCAAGTTCTGTTGCAACGCCAACGCCCACAGCAGCTACAGATTCCTGGTGCCCGCTATTTTAGGGAGGGCTCAGGAAGCATCTTTCCGCTCCGCTGTCACTCAGGCGAAAATGGGGGGCGTGTCCGGGTGAACTATCCAATCAGAGACCCCGTCAGAAAGGGGTGTGTGTGTGTGTGTGTGTGTGTGTGTGTGTGTGTGTGTGTGTGTGTGTGTGTGTGGCGGGGCGGGGACTGTTCGGCACCGCCGATCCCCGTAGAGGAAGCTACGCTCCGGCCGCTCTTCCCCTCTTGTCTCTCTGCCACTGGAGGACCTCAGGGGGGCCCGGGACTGCGAGGCCGCGAGAGGCGCCCGGAGGAAGCCCGGAGATGGTGAGTGCCGGGGAGGTGAGGGGCGCAGGGTGTGGTAGGAGCAGGCCGGAGGTGAATCTGGTGGGACCTGGGCCCCCCGAGTCAGCTCATGAGTCTGGGCCGCCGCTCGGTCCTCGGTCCTCTCTGGCCGTGGGCGGGTCTGGGCCGGCACCTGGGACCCCGGGAGTCACCGGGACCCCGACTCGGACGTGGGATTCGTGCATGGCTGGAGCTGTGGTCTGTGGAGTCCCCACGCCTTCCTTTCTCTGTAGGGGTCGCCCCTTTCCCCCCAGAGTTTACAGACGTATGGAGGCGGGGTCTCAGATTCAGGGCCCTGCATCCGAGCTCGCCCCTTCCGGGGCTCGCAGTAATCCCTAGATTTCTAGATCCCTTCCCACATCCCCAAATTCAGCTTCCTCCTCTTTTGGACAAGCATCATTTATCAGCTGTTTCTCCAGGATGGTGCATTCCAGCCGGATGCCGTATTTTCATTAACATTCTGCACAGATGGATTTAATGAAAGAATTAGATCACTTGTGGATGTTTTTATGAGAGGAAGGCACAGAACAAGCATCCAGAGGTTCGTCGTATAAAGTCCTTGTGCCTCTCCGTCCATTGCCTTTTCCGAGCAACTGCATCCTGGAAATTCCTCTGGATCGAAGTTGTGCTTTGCAAACTTTCCTGGGTGATCCACCCTCTAGCACAGCACGAGGTTAGCACTAACCCTCCCCGGTTTCCTACCTTGGTGTTTAACGTCGTCTTTGCAGGCAAAACCTAAACCTCATCCACCTTTCTCCTCCAGGAGCACAGGTACTGTGTGACATTTCATGAATGACATCGTCCTCAAAGGACATTCAGCCAAGATATACAAATACTAGGGGGAAAAAAGCTTACACAAGTGCATGTGTGAGAGACTCTCACGCTTTGGTTAAAGAATACAATTCATCCTGCTGCCCCTCTCAAGCACCCACAAGAAAATCTTCTTGGTTCTTATTTTATTCTCTTAACATAGAATCTTCATAAAGCAGGAGTTTTTCATTTTAGTTAAACTTTTTTTTTTTTCTTTATGGATCTTAACTTGTATCTAAAAGCTTTCAGTAAGTAAATCCAAGATCACATGAATGTTTTTTCCCGTTATTTTTAGGTGTTCTATAGTTTTGCATTTTGCATTTTGATAGATCTATGATCCTTTTTAAAATTTTTGTAGAAGGTGTAAGTGAAATCTGTCTAGATTCGTGTTTATTGCTTTTTTCTTTTCTTTTTTTGCTGTCCAGTTTTTCCAGAACTGATTGTTGAAATGACTGTCTTTTTCCATTGAATGGCCTTTGATCGTTTGTCAGAGATCACTTTTACTGTATGGGTGTGAATCTATAAAAAAAGAAAAGCAACTGAGGTCTGTGTAGTAGACAAAAGTATCCTTTGTATCCTGAAACATTGTGTCCTTCAACCTGACTGTTTTGTTTCCTCGGGTTCCAGGAGTTTGTGTTCTTTGAGATTCTGTATAGCTTGTTATAGACAACGAGGACATTTTCATTTCTTCCTTCCCAATCTGTTTAGCTTATTTGTTCCTTTTCTTCTTGCATTAATTATACTTTCACTGGCCTGTTGAAAAGGAGTGATAGGCAGAGACATCTTTGTCTAATTCCTCATTTTACCAGTAAAACATACAGTTTCTTACTATTGGTTATGATTTTAGCTGTGGGGTTCTCATATATGTTGCTTTTCAAGAAGAATTCTCTATTCTCAGTTTCCTGTCACATGCCTAATGGATTTTGTCAATAGCTTTTCCATTTGCATTTGTGATATCTTTGTCAATTAGCTTTGCTTTATACTTATCAAATATAATGATATTTTCAAAGAAGCAGCTTTTGATTTTATTTAATTTCTCTTTTAAAATATTCCTGTTTTGTACTTTGTTTGGGTTTAATTTGCTTTTTTTGTGTGTTTTGTTTTTTCTTCCTAATATTGATGCTTAGATTATTGATTATAGGACTTCCTTTCTAGTGTATGTGTCCCATGATGTGTATTTCCCTCTGGGCACTTCCTTTGTGGCTTCCCACAAATTTTGATGAGTTGTATTTTAATATTTTTTAGTTTGAAATAACATCTTTTTCTTTTTTTAAAATTAATTTTATTGGTACATTTTAGATACACATAATGATCACATTCATCATAGAGAATTTGTACCTGTATGTAATATATCGTGATTCTTCTTTTTTTCCCACTCCTCTCCCCTTTCAACCCATTCCCTTACTTATTTACAAAAGCTTTGTTTCCATTTTCTCCTTTTATTTATTTTTTTCTCTTCCCCTCCTTCCTTTCCCCTCCCCTGAAGTAACTTTTCATTGCTCTTGGTATTTCTCTTTTGAGCTGTGTGTCATTTGATCTCCAAGTGTTTGGGGATTTTGCAGCTGTTTTCCTGCTATTGAGGGCTAGATGGATGCCATTGTAGTAAGAGAGCATATTTTGTATGATTTGTTTTTTCCATTTTAGGCACCAGAGATCGAACTCAGGACCTTGCACTTGTGCTTTCGAGGCAGTCATGGTACCACTGAGCTAAATCCCTGGCCCTGTTTTTTCTGTTTTTTTGAAAACTGTTTTTGTCTCACAGTACAGTGTATGATGTTGAATGTTTCCTGTGAATTTAAGAAGGGTTGCTACAGTTAAAAGTATTCTATGGGTTTCCATGACACCCATTTCTTTGATGGTGCTCTTCAATTCAACTGTGTCTTTACTGGTTTTCTGCCTGCTGGATCTTTGTATTTTTATTGTTTGTGGTGCTGAGGATTGAGTCGGGGACTTCACATATACTAGGCAAGCAATCTGTAACTCACCCGTGTCTTCAGCTCTCCACCCCCTTCTCCTCTTTCTTTTTTATTTCAATTTTTGTTTTGAGATAGGATCTTGGTATATTGCCCAGGCTGGCCTCAAACTTGCAGTCCTCCTACCTCAGCCTCCTGAGTACTTGGAATTACAGGTGTGCCCCACTACGCCAGGCTTCTCCCTTATTTAAAGGGATATTTTTGTTGGATACAGAATTCTAAATGGATATTTTTTTCCCCTTAGCTACATTAAATATTTTACTGTACTCTTCTCATTTGCATGATTTCTGGGTTTGTTTGTTTGTTTGTTTTGGTACCAGGGATTGAACACGGGACCTTGCACTTGTGAGGCAAGCAGCAGAACCACTGAGCTAAATCCCCGCCCCCTGGTTTCTGAAAATAAGTACAAATTAAACCCATCCTTGTTCTTTATACTCAGGTGTCCCTACCACCCCTGTACTGGGAATCGAACTCAGGACTTTGCACTTGCCAGGCAGGCGCGGTGCCGCTGAGCTACATCCGTAGCCCACTAAGGTGTTTTTTAACTGCTGGCTTCTTTCACTGTTTTTTGTCTCTTTGATTTTTTTCCCCCTACATTTTGAACATGTTACATCTATAATATGTCCTTTTTTTTCTTTTTTTTAAAGTCAAAGTCTCCTATGTTGCTCAGGCTGGCCTTGGACTCATGGTGATCCCCCTGCCTCAGCCTCCTGAGTGCTGAAATACAGATGTGTACTACTGCCTATGGCTATATGTGTGTTTTTTTTTTGTACCAGCGATTGAACTCGGGTCCTTGCGCTTGTGCAGCAGGTGGCGAAACCACTGAGCTAAATCCCTGGCCCCTATATGTGTGTTTTTTGATATTTATCCCACTAAATATTTTCTTGAGCTTTCTGGATCTGTTTGGTGTTATTAATTGGAGGAAAATTTCAGGCATTGTTTCAGTTATTCTGTTCCTTTTCTTTGGTGTATGTATGTTATACTTTGTGTAATATTTAGAATGTAAAAAGGAATTCTTTATTTCTGTTAACGTCTTTTTTCCCTTAACATTCTCTTGTGATTTTTCTTAATGGTTCTATATTCTGCTTATACTACCTGTCTCTTCTTGCAAAATGCCACTGTCTCCATTAGAGCCCTTAGCACAGTGGTGGTGAACCTATGGCACATTAGCCACAGCAGGCTCTTTGTATCATTGAAAGCTCTAAAAGGTTTGCCATTGCTGCCTTAGCATATATATCATGGTGTCACTTTGTCCTCATTTTCCTTTTTTGTTTTGGTACTGGGGATCGGACTCAGGACCTTGTGCTTGTGAGGCAGATGCAGTGCCTCTGAGCTAAATCCCTGGCCCTTGTCCTCATTTTCTTCTTTTCCTTCTCCTCTTCAATGGGGATTGAAACCAAGGGATCAAACCCAGGGCCTTGCATTTGAGGCTTAGCCAGGCATGGTGGCACCTACCTCTAATCCCAGCTACTCAGAGGCTGAAGCAGGAGGATTGCAAATTTGAGGTCAGCCTGGGCAACTTAGCAAGACCCTGTACCAAAATAAAGAAAATAAACCAGGATGGTGACACATACCTGTAATTCTAGTGCTTGGGAGGCTGAGGCAGGAGGATTACTGTGAGTTCCAGTCTGGACTGCATAGTAAGATACGGTCTCCAAAAATAATTTGTTGACCTTGCAGTTCTGGAGGTCCATGAGCATCTGCCCAACTTCTGGTAAGAGCCACTGCTGCCCCATTCGTGTGGAAAGCAGAAAGGAAGCTGATGTGTGCACAGTGGAGCATTGTGGATCAGGCCAGGTTTGCCTCTTACCAAACTGCCCTGGTAATGACCCATGTTCCCGGGAACTGTGTTACTCCCTCAAGTCTGGCCCCAGACTCCTCCTTAAGGCACCACCACCTCTCAACACCACCCCACTGGACCTGAACCTCAGCATGTGTTTTGATGGGGACAGACCGTACTCAGGTCATAACAGTTATGGTTGATTTAAATGCTGGTCTAACAATTCCACCATCTCTGCTGTCTCTGCGTCTGTATTTTAGTTTTTGTTTTTTTGAGACAAGGTCTTACATGTAGCTCAGGCTAGCCTCAAACTCATGGTGATCTTCCTGCCTCAGCCTCCTGAGTGCTGGGATTACAGGGGTGCACCACCACACCTGATGTGTCTGCATCTGGTTGTTTGGCTTTCCCTGTCTCCGAAAACTATGTTTTTAAAAATCTTCTAGTTTGCATTAGAGTTTTTTAATTGAAAGCTGAATGTGAGGAAGAAGAAACAGGGAAATGAGACTTTCATGTCAGGTTTAAGTTTTATCCTGCAAGGATTCCAGCTGTTTTTGCTGTTTACTTTGGCTGTGGGTGTTAGTGGCTTATCTATCCCTTGTGTTTTAGCTTTTCTCTCCCCTGGCATCTTTAAGATTCTCTATAGACTTCTCTTTTCTTCAGTACTGGGCATAGCTCCCAGGGCCTTTGCATTAAATTTTCATCTTGACCTTTTAAAAATTGTTTAAAATTTGAGACAGTGTCTCTAAGTTGCCCTGGTTGGGCTCCAACTTGCCATCCTCTGCCTCAGCCTCCCAAAATGCTGGGATTACAGGCATGCACCATCATGCCTGGTTTACTTATTAAATAAGATCTGAAATGTGCAGTTCTTTTCAGTATCTTTCATTGAAAAGTGTATGGAATTCTTATCACTGGTAAGGTGTGGGTGGAATGGAAGCTTTGTGTAGTTTTATGATTTGGTCTCAGTCTTTTAGTGAGCCTTGTGCCCCTGGGCTGTGAGCTTCTATAGTATAATATAAGGTATTTAGAGCTGGCAGTGTTGGCTCATGCCTGTAATCTCTGGTAGTTTCACTCTGGGAGGCTGAGCAGAATTGCAAGTTCAAACCCAGCCTGGACAATTTGACAACTTAGTGACACCCTGTCTCAAAATAAAAAAGAAAAAGTGCTGGGGATGTAGCTTAGTACAGGCATGGTGATATACATCTGTAATCCCAGTACTCTGGGAGGCTGAGTTAAGAGAATTGCAAGTTCAAGCCTGACTTGGGCAATTTAGTAACTTGGTGAGAACTCAGTTCAAAATAAAAAATATAAAAAGGACTGGGAATACAGGTCAGTGTGAAATTCTGGTTCAATCCTCAATACTGAAGAAAGAAAGGAGGGAAGGAAGGAAGGAAGGAAGGAAGGAAGAGAAGTTTAGTCCTTGTCCTTGGCTCACGAGTACTGTATATCCTGAGAGAGGGATGAGAGGAGAGACTTCTGTTGTAATGACATTTTTGGTGGACCCCATTAGGTAGCTTTTACCCTCTAACATTTGAGACTTTTGGGGGACATTGAAATCTAAGCCATAACCAAAGTAATGAGACAGCATGGGGACCCCCTTCTTTGTCGCCACCCTGCTTTGGTGCTGGTAGGAGACACCCAATATTTGGTTAAGAGCCCTGAAACTTTCAATCCCAGCCTGGACCTTTCAGAGAGAGAGCCAGGGGCTCACTAAGGGGCAGTGAATCTCTATTATGCCTATGTAATGAAATCTACCATTAAACAAACCCTAATCCAAGCTGGTGTGGTGGCTCAAACCTGTAGGTCCAGCACTCTGGGAGGCTGAGGCAAGATGACCAGATATTTGACCCCAACTTGGGCAACTTATTGAGACCCTATCTGAAATAAAAGAAAGACTAGGATTGGAGCTCAGTGTGAACACCCTGGCTTCAGTCCCCATTACTGCCCACCCCAATCCAGAAGGGGTGTGTTTTCCCCCAGGTCATTTAGGTTTTGGTAAAATCCCAGTTGGCTAAGCTCTGGTGAAGTAGATTCTCTTTTTTTTTCAGTGCATATCAGAAATGCATTTTTATTTGAAAACAACTTAAATTTTTAGACAAATGATTTTAGTATATAAATTTGATTTTGTTTTTATATAGAATGTAAAGATTTCTCTCATGAATCTTCCATGTGAAGGGTATTATAGGCCAGAAGGAAAATACGTTCTGTGCGGATGTGTGTATCTTTCGTGTGTGGCACTGAAAATGAATGATACAGTGCTCTACACATAAATTAATTAGATCAAGTGACATTACACATTACAGGGGAGAGAGAAATAGTCTAGTTAATCAGATTGAAGCAGCAAATATGACACAAAAACTGTGCAAATAAGATTGAGGACGCTGCAGATTATATGGGAAGGTTTGTGAGGCTATAGTGTATACCACATAAAACAGCAACGAAGACCTATTTATATAGAAAGGCTGGAGTGAGAGATTTTCACCAAAGCACATTAACTTGTCAACTGCCAAACAAAACCGAGCATATGAGTGTCAGTGTGGTGAAGGCAGGTTATACCAGTCTCTGCGGCATGCTAAGGGGTAGTTAGAATGTCTTTGCTGGCACACGGGAATCATTTAGGGTCATGTTTTTGTCCCTTGCCAAATTTCAAGCATCTCTTGTCTTACAGGGAGTATAGCATTTATCTGTTATTTCATCCTGTAAAAAACATGTGAAGACAGCATTCATGCTGTGCCAGGGGATGAGCAGCGACCTTGTCTATAAACTGCTCCAGCCCTTGCTCAATAAAATTGTCCTCAAGTATTCCTTTAAAAGCAAATTGACGCAGAAGTGCTTTCAGGGGGGCAGCACTACAACCTTGCTCTGTTTTTCTAATTCACAATATAGCCATTCAAAGTCTCTGCATCTTCTAACAGTAGATTCCTTTAGCTTAAAATAGGAAGGTCTGGGGGGTGGGTGGGGGCTGGAATTTAGCTCAGTGGTGCCGCCGCCTGCCTCACAAATGTAAGGTCTCGAGTTTATTCCCCGGTACCAAAAAAAAAAAGAAAACAGGAAGGTTGTGGTGGAAATGGCCCAGGCTGACCCCCACTGTCTGGGGGCTGCTCACCTCGATCTTGAGGAGGTCGCTGGGCCCATGGGCATCACTCAGGCTCTGCAGCTTGGTGACAGCGTGGTCTGTGCCCTCTCATGTTCTGCCTCGGGGACCCAGGGCTCAAGCCTAAGTAGATTCTTTTGAGGTCAGGTTTTTTGTTGTTGTTGTTGTTTTTGTTGAGATGAGAATATTCTAGGCATTTTTCAAAATGGCTAGTTTTCTAGTCTTTGTTTTTCCCGGTAACCTCAATTGGCTGATTAATCTAAAAGAGTAGTTCATTTTAAGTTTGTTCATTTCTTTCTTTTATGAGTGAAATGATCACTTTCGAATTCCTTACATGGCAGACCAGAAATGAAAACCTCTCTTTCCTTTATTTGATGTTTGACTGCTTACAGCTTTAAGGCTTCATTCGTCTTCATCTTGGGCCTAACATGTGTACAAGATGTCTTGAGCCACATTCCAGACACTGGGACAAAATACCCAACTCACATAACGTAAAGGAGGAGAGGTTATTTTGTCTCAGTCATTGAGGATTCAGGCCATGCTGGAAGGGCGTGGTGGACCGCCTGGGTGGAGGACAGCTGCTCCTCCCATAGCAGCCAGGAAGCAGAGAGAGGGAGGAGCTGGGAACAGGAACAGACCCTTCCAGGTCACACTGCAGTGACCACCTCCAACCAGCCCCACCTCTAACAGTACAATCAGCCATGAACAAATCAGTGCATGAATCTGCTGGTCAGTATAGCGCTCCATGATCCAATCACCAGTACGTGAGACTTAGATTCACTTTCTGCAGTCCTCTCTAGATGTGTAACAGACTTAACCACAGTCCACTCCTAACCTCAGTAAGACCTCACCAGGCTCCTTTCTTGCTCTCAAGCCATTTCATACCTATTTGAGAGGCCCCCCTGGTCTCCCAGCCACCTCGCTTAGGGACACGATAAGCCCTTTCAGACCCTTTGGCATGGGTCATGTGTTACCATCCTGGTCTGGTATTTGTGTGGAGGTCCCTGCCTCCAAAGACATAGAAAGGATGAGATGCTACCTATAATGCAATGCCTTTGACTTTATCGTTCTATGGATAAACCCTGCAGGTCTGTTCATTTCAGTACATGCTACCTTTTCTCTTCTCTTTCCTTCCTCTCTTCCTCCCCCCCCCCCCCTTTCTGTGGTTCTGGGTAACAAACCCAGGTTAGGAAAGTGCTCTACCACTGAGTGATATCCCCAGCCCATGGCCTAAACATTTCTAAAAGTCTGTGTAATAATGAGTTTATGTAGCCAGTTCTTTCTAAGCGGACATTGACCATTCATTTGTTGTTGCCAAAATTGTAAGTTAAAACCCAGAGTGTCTTTTTATAAGGCAAACAAATTATTTTCTTTTTCTTTTTTTTTTTTTTAGCCTTTTGGAGACAGGGTCTCGCTATGTAGTTCAGGCTGGCCTTGAACTCGAAGTTATCCTCCTGCCTCAGCCTCCTCAGTGCTGGGATGACAGGCATGTGCCACCGTGCCCAGCAATAAAGTGTTTTTTAAAATATGTATGTGTTAGTGGGCTTTGGACAGACCCTAGTCTCTTGATGTTCTCTTCCCTGGCTCATGTCCATCCTGCCCTAAACATGGCCACAGTCCTGATTCTTCGATTACTTTTTTTTTTTTCTTTTGGTACCAGGGATCAAACTCGGGACCTTGCACTTGTGAGGCAGATGTGGTGCCACTGAGCTACATCCCTGGGCCTTCTTTGATTACTTTTTAAACCTTTATTATCTTCTTTTTCACTGTGAAATGTTCTTTTACTTTAGTGTCATCTAAATAATTCTTATTTTAAATAGTTCTTACTTCTAAATAGTTCTTACTTTAGCGTCATCTAAATAATTACTAATGGAATCACAGTGAGAGCCAGGATTGTAGCTCAGTGGCACAGTGTCTGCCTGGCAAGCACAAGTCCCTGAGTTTGATTCCTGGTACCAAAACAAATTAAAAAAAGCATCTGCCTGGAATTACAATGAAAAGGTTTTTGAGTGGTTTCTTTGCCTCACAATGTCTTGCACTTGATAATATTGAGGCTGGGAGCATCATTCCTTCCAGTGATTGCGTTTGGGCTTATTTAGATTGCTTTTTTTTTTTATTTTGTGAAAAATACAGATATTTTATTACCATTTTTGTTATCTGTTCCTAAATAGAAGCACAATAAATTCTCTGGGCATTGGAAAAAATAGTGGGCTACAGAGCATGGTCATTTAAAAATATTTTGGAAATACCAGTGCAGTCCATCAATTGATCCATCTCCCCTCTGCACATAACTGTTTCTTTGCCATCTTCAGCTATACTTGAGAGCATCTAATTGACTAATTGTTATCTTTCTAATTTGTAAGAAATAGGATCTACTTTCCATTTGTTTGGGTAACAGGATATAGCTCAGTGCAAAAGCCCTGAGTTCAATCCCTAGTACCACCACCACCACCAAGAAAAGGCTTTTATTTTCCCCTTTTAAAATCATGTTTATTTTTCATTTTAATTAATTAATTAGGATGGAGTCTTGTTATGTTACCCATGCTAATCTCAGATTCCAGGGCTCAAGCAACCCCCTGCCTCAGCCTCCTGAGTATCTGGGACTACAAGAATGGACCAGCATACCTGTCTTCATGTTTTTATTTTTCACACTAAGGCTTTTATGTTGTAAATAGTGTAGATAATTGTCTCCTACTTTGTGGTTTGTTTTTAACTTCCTTTTTTTTTGGTACCAGGGATTGAACTTGGGACCTTGTGCTTGTGAGGCAGGTGGTGGAACCACTGAGCTAAATCCCCAGCCCCCTTCATTTTTATATATTTGAATGTCCCAGTCTATTTCTTTATGGCTTAGTTTGTTTTTTTTTTTGGTACCGGGCATCGAACTCAGGATCTTGCGCTTGCGAGGCAGGCAGCGGTACCACTCAGCAAAATCCCTGGCCCTGTGGCTTAGTATATGAGAAAATTCTTCCTGTCTTTGTAGCAAAAGAAAATTAGAGGTCTAGGGGTACAGCTCAGTAGCAGAGTGTGTGCTTAGCATGCTTTAGGCCCTCGGTTTCATCCTCAGCACAGCACATAAACTTAGCTTGTGACTCTGAAAGTTTTTTTAGTTGTATTGTTCACATTTAAATCTACATGCTCACAAGTTAAGGAAAGGTTTATTTTGGCTCACAGTTTTAGAAGTTTCAGTCCATAGTCAGCTGGTTCCAATGCAGGGTGGTATGGCAGAAGAGAAAAGAGTCCGTGGCAGGACAGGCAGGAGGCCTTTTCCTTTATATCCCATCCAGGCTACAAGATTATTGGTTGGTGCCACCCATGCCCAGGGTGGGGCATCCCGTTATCCACAATCAGAACTGTGCTAAACCAATCAGTAAACTAATTTAGTTATCACACATCCTTAATCCATATTCACACATCCTAGGTCCAGCTACCTCCAAAAAGCACTATCCATGAGCTCATGAGGCTCTGGGGGGCCATCTAGATATAAGCCATTAACACCGTGGAGGACTTTTAAAAAATTCTCTTGCTCTATTTGTCTTTCTGTTGGTGTCATCCTGCTTAGAATATTATAGTTTGAAAATCCTTGGTGTATGTTAGATAAGCTGTCACTTTGTCCTCCAGAAGACTTTACCCATTGTTCCTATGAGGTATAGAGAAGTAGCTCTTCATTACTTTTTTTTTTTAAGCAGAATTTTGCATATATTTACTACCTAAGAATTTTCACATAAACAAAATACAAATGGCAAATGTGCAGGATGTTGAATTAATCAGACATTTTCTTGGTGGAGGCCTCGCTAACCTCAGTAACTGTGCAGCATGGAGTTGTACATTTTACTGTTTCTTTTTGGTGTTTTGAGACAGGGTTTCGCCATGGAGTTCAGGCTGGCCTCAAACTTGCAGCAATCCTCCTGCCTCAGCCTCTCAAGTGCTGGGGTTACAGATGTACACCACCACACCCAGCTTGGAGTTGTACATTTTAAAAATGTACAACTGGTCCAGTTGTGTTTGCTCTGATTTCACTTCCTCTCCACTTACAGCACTGGCAGGAGTATTACCGCATGGGGTGTGGAGAATGTCTGTTCACTTCCTCCCGCTCCTCTCCAGCATGAACCTCTTCAACTGCCTGTGCGCCATGTGTGTCCATGGACATGTTGTTTTCTGGGGCCTGACTGCTGCTCAGCAGCTTTGCCTGCCTTCTTCCCAGGGCCAGCCGTTTGTTCCTCTCAATTCTCTGCTGCTGCTCCTCCATGAGGGTGCTCCTAGGCTCAGGATCAAGTTTCTCACCCTCCGCTGAGTTTGTCGGGAAGGGGTCAAATTCAGTAGCTGTTACCTCAAGGCCATTATTTTCCCCTACTTCATCACTATTGCTAGCAAAATCTTCGTGTAAAATAGGGAGATCAAGTCAAATTCATTTTAAACAAGTCTGAACTTCCTTTTTATTTCCCAAGTACTCAACTCTGTCTATAAAAATCCTCAAATTGCAGTTTGGGGAATAGTCTATGTGCCCAGTGCTCCATGTGTCTGATGAGCATCTTCAACTCCTCTGCCTCATGACCTTTACCTTTGAATTTTGTCTTGTCAAACACATGCCTTAAGGCTGGAAGGCCCCTCTCTGAAATTAATCTCTGAGCGTCCAGCCTGGGGATGTTCCTTTTAACTGTTCTCTTTGGAGGGACAGGAACAGGTTCTCTGCTCCCTGACTCTTCATCTGGTTCAGATGAAGGTTCTCTCTGCGGAAAAGCTGGAGGTGGAAACGGAGGGAAAGTTTCATCTTCTATATGTTCATAATCTGGTAGGTCAATCAAGCCATCCACTTGTGGTTCTAGCATCTTTTTCTCTTGCACGGACCGCAATGGCTACACATCAACCTCTTCATTACTTCTAAAAACTGTTTTGGAGATTTATGGAATTTTTATGAGATATTATATGTGAAAGTGACATCTTGTGGTAATGAGTTTATTTGAAGAATGGTAGTCTTATGGTTTAGATCTAGAATATCCTCCCAAAGGCTCATGTGTTCAGAGATTAATTTTTTGAAAGACAATTGGATCATGGGGTGCTGTACTCATCACTGGATTAATCTACTGCCTGAGTCTATATTCTATTTTGTTTTATTTTTTATCCCATTTTCCCCCTCAAGCCCCTCCCCTCCCTATGTACAAAAGCCTTGTTTCCATTTTTTCCTTCTATTTTCACTTTTTTCTTGTCTCTTCCTTTCTCCCTTCGTCCTTCCTGTTCCCCTTCCCATTTGGACACCTTCTTCCCATTTACCAACATCCATTACACCTTTCAGTCCTTATTTCCACTTTCAGTTTCTCACACCAGAGAAACAATGTGGTATTAAACATGTATGTTCAATTTATTTCCCTTGAGTATGATCTCAAGGTCCATCCATTGAGCTGGAAATGTCTGAAGCTCACCCTTCATCATGGCAGAGTAAGTAGTACTGGGTCTAGAATTGAATGTGCTATTAGGAGATAGTGTCTGGTTGGAAGAAGTGAGTCACTGAGGGTCTGACCTAGAAGGGGTTACCTTCCATCTTGGCTCCTTCCTGCTTTCTGCTTCCTGTCTGCCATGGGATGAGTAGCTGGTCTTTGCCTCGGCCCTTCCACTGTGCTGTTTCTGTCTTGGAGCTGAATGTGGACTGAAAATTTGAGCCAAAAGAAACCTCTCCTTTAAGTTGTGGGTATCAGGTATTGTGTTCTAGCAACAAGAAAGTGAACTAAGATAGGTTGCACCTTTCTACTTATTTCATTCTACTCTGATATTAATATATCTATCTATCTATATATGTTTATATATATTTATTTTTTGCAGTGCTAGGGATTGAACCTTGGGTCTTAAGTATGCTAGCCAACACCTTACCTCTAGGCTATATCCCTAGACCCCAGTAATTTTATTTCATTAGGATTGTTTTAAATATCTTTTCTTAGTCATATTTAATAGTTGTTTATGGTCTGGAAGGAAGCAGGTGCAAGCTTCCAGATGTCTTTTCCTAATGTGATCACATAAAATGGGCTCAATTCCCCAAGCAATAACTTGTGAAAACATATGCATCTCATCTACCAGGGAAGCTCATTAGACACTCAGTTCTCTGAGTGCTTCCTGGAGACTGACCAAACAGCACTCTCTGCCTAGCAGGTAAAAAGGCCCAGTTTCTCAGAAGGAAAATAGGAGGATTTCTGTATATACATATTGATTGTAAAAAACAAAACAAAACAAAAGAGTTTAGAGACACTGAGCCACTCTTATAACTTTTTGATTGTAGTATCGAGGATCAGTCTCATGGCCTTGTGCATGATAGGTAAATTCTCTACCACTGAGCCACACATCCAGCCCTCATATCTTTTGTAGGTTTTGTTCTGATGTTACTTTTTTTGGTGGTGGTACTAGGTATTGAACCCAGGACCTTCTCACTGAACTACATACCTAGCTCTTTAAAAAAATTACTTTTGAGACAGGGTCTCACTGTGTTATCCAGGCTGGGCTCAAGCTTACAATCCTCCTGCCTCAGCTTCCCAGAATGCTTAGATTATAGGGATGTACCACCCCACTCTGTTGTTCCTTTTTTCTCCTTTGCCATACTTATCATTTGAGGTCCCACTGAAAATAATCACTTGCAGATAGCAGTGACAGATGAACTTTGCAATCAGGTATTAATAAAGATAAACACTCTCAGGCCTGCTAATGTTAATTCTCGTCTGTGCAGTAGGTAGTGAGACTTTCTTTGAGCAAATTAGTGTACCACATATCAGTGGTACAAAGAGAAATTAGGGCTGAATCAAGCAGCTCATTTTACTCCCTAGTTCCACCAACAAGAGAGATGTGGATATTTTGCTGTTATTTTACCAAATAGATAAATTTTGATATCAGAAGTGGTCCCTGGGATCTCTGCCTTCTGTGTATCAGCAAGTTAATGATCTGTTTCAGAGCTCAGTATTTAGGGGAATTATGCAGCTTAGGGACTTCCATTCTCCCTTGGGCTCTAATGTTTACCTTGCGGGAGCTGGAAACCAGAGACGTGGGAGATCAGCCTGTAGAGTACCTGCTGGGCAGTCACTTCCTCCTGAATTTAGGGAAAGGGGATTTCATTTCTTTTCGAGGACAGCACTGCTGAACTTCTTAGGTATTTTGTAGTCATGGGTAAATTCACTATTTTAGTTAGCTTTCTGTCACTAGGACAAAATACCTGATATACCTGAGATATCAACTTAATGGAGGAAAAGATCATTTTGGCTCAGTTTCAGCCCATGGTTGCTTGGCCTTGTTGCTTTGGTCCTACAGTGACACTGTACATCATGGTGGGAATGCATGGCAGAGGAGGTCTGCTCACTTCTTTGTGGCTGGAAAGCAAGGAGAGAAACAGGAAGCTTTGAGGTCCCAATATCCCTTTCAATGACCCCAAAGACCTAACTTCCTTCTACTGGACACCACCTTCTATAGGTTCTGTTACCTCCAAGTAGTGCCATACACTGGGCACCAACCCTTCAATATATGGACCTTTGGGAGACATTTATGGTCCAGACTATCTCATTCACCATCAAACAGTTGTAGACTTTAGTGAACCTCCTTGAAAACTGTAACTCACGACCCATTCCGGAGTCAGTGTTGTTTGGGGTACACCATTAAGTAGTATGTGTGCTACATATTGGAAGGAAGTAGACCTGAATCTTGTGTGAGTACAGAGATCCTGTGGAGCTCTTGTGCCTTCTTCCTTGTGCTTGTCTTCTACCCTCTCTGTAGCTCCCTAACTTCAGGTGGGACAGACAAAAAGGGCAACTGAGTCTGTGATACATATTACATACATAAATTAAAATGAATACTTCTTTAAAAGAATATTTTGATTGGGCCAGAGATTTAGCTCAGTGGTGCTGTTGCCTGCCTCGCAAGTGTAAGGTCCCGAGTTTGATCCCTGGTACCAAAAAAAAAAAATTGACTCAGTTGACCCTGACTACTTCTAATGATCTGCAATACTTTGGCAGAACATGGCCTGCTGGAAGTTGGACATCCACAGGCTCACACATGTAATTAGAGGAAATGTGTACAGTTCTTTAGTATATATTTATAGATTAAAACCATACAGACTTGCTTCTGTTTCATGGAATGCTTAGTGATATGATATATGGTGAGACAAGAGCTGAAAGTTTTTCTCACAAGGAATTGCTCATCCCCAAGTAGCTTCAGTTGTATAGAATTCTCCAAGATGCTGTGCACCTGTCATTGGAGAACAATAAAACTTGAAGTGATCATAATTAAAATATAGAAATAATTTCCTTCTGTTCAGGTATTATATCTGTGAGCAAATGAGTATGGACAGAGAAACAGATTTCTGATGACCAAGTTACAGCATAAATATTTGGAGACTACAGAATCATATGTGAATTTCTTAATGGATTGAGTGTATATCCCAAGTGCTGTCAGTTTTGCTCATCTTATTTTACATGTGTATATGTGCAATGTTTTAGGACTCCGTGGCCTTTGAGGATGTGGCTGTGAACTTCACCAAAGAGGAGTGGGCTTTGCTGGATCTTTCCCAGAAGGCACTCTACAGAGATGTGATGCAGGAAACCTTCATTAACTTGGCTTCTATAGGTAAGAAGCAAAACCATTTCCATACTCAGTCAATTAGAGAACAAATATGTTTTGGTCATTATCAAGGTTCTAAGATGTATAGCATGGAAAAGGCATACTTGTCAGGCTATCAGCTCATCATACACCTAGACTTTAATAATCTTTGCATAATTTCATATTATTCTAAAATGGCTTTTCTGGATTTGCATTTTAGGGGAAAATTGGAATGACCACAACAGTGAAGATAAGCAGAAAAACCAGGGGAGAAATCTAAGGTGACTTTTATGTACAAAAAAAGTAGTGTCCTATGAGAAAATCTTAATGTGTCATGTCATGAAATTTTAAAAAGCAAGTAAACAGAACAAATCCAATTTCATATTTATATATTTCTAGAAAAAATTTCACCATGATTTTTTTTCAATGACATGGGTATTCAGAATTTGAAAAATAATTCACTTAGAGTATTAAGCTGCATATTATGACTATCACTGTTTTGATAATAGCTGTGGTCAAATTCTCCTGCAGAGCATTCATTGCATACTTGCTCCATTAAAGTAGTAAAAGTATAATTCTGTTACCTATTAATAATTGTGAAATATTTAATAATCATTAATAATTATAAAATCATCAATAAAAAAGCCACTGATAATGCATTTCTCATATTTTACAGAGGTCATATGGTAGAGAGACTTTGTGAAAAGAAAGAAGGTCAATTTAGGGAAACCATCAGCCAGGTTCCAGATCTTAAACGGAACAAGAAAGCTCTTCCTGGAGTAAAACCCTATGAGTGTAGTGTGTGTGGAAAAGTCTATATGTGTCACTCATCTCTTAATAGGCATATGAAGTCTCATAATGAATGCAAACCTTATGAGTGCCACAAATATGGAGAGAAGTTGTATGAATGTAAGGAATGTGGGAAAACATTCAGCTTTCGAAGTTCATTTCGAATACATGAAAGGACTCACACTGGAGAGAAGCCCTATAAATGTAAGGAATGTGGGAAAGCTTTCAGTTGGCCCAGTTCTTTCCAGATCCATGAAAGAACTCACACTGGAGAGAAACCATATGAATGTAAGGAGTGTGGCAAAGCCTTCATTTATCACACAACCTTTCGAGGACACATGAGAATGCACACAGGAGAGAAACCATATAAATGTAAAGAATGTGGGAAAACCTTCAGTCATCCGAGTTCATTTCGAAACCATGAAAGAACTCACTCTGGAGAGAAACCCTATGAATGTAAACAATGTGGAAAAGCCTTTAGATATTACCAAACTTTTCAAATACATGAAAGGACTCACACCGGAGAAAAACCCTATCAGTGTAAGCAGTGTGGTAAAGCTCTCAGTTGTCCCACATCTTTTCGAAGTCATGAAAGAATTCATACTGGTGAAAAACCTTATAAATGTAGAAAATGTGGCAAAGCCTTCAGTTTTCCCAGTTCTTTTCGAAAGCACGAAAGAATTCATACTGGGGAGAAACCTTACGATTGCAAGGAATGTGGGAAAGCATTCATTTCTCTTCCAAGCTACAGAAGACACATGATTATGCATACTGGAAATGGGCCTTATAAGTGTAAAGAATGTGGCAAAGCCTTTGATTGTCCCAGTTCGTTTCAGATTCATGAGAGAACTCACACTGGAGAGAAGCCCTATGAATGTAAGCAATGTGGGAAAGCTTTCAGTTGTTCCAGCTCTTTTCGAATGCATGAAAGGACTCACACTGGTGAGAAACCTCATGAATGTAAACAATGTGGTAAGGCCTTCAGTTGTTCCAGTTCTGTTAGAATCCATGAAAGGACTCACACTGGAGAGAAGCCTTATGAGTGTAAACAGTGTGGGAAAGCCTTCAGTTGTTCCAGCTCTTTTCGAATGCATGAAAGAATTCACACTGGAGAGAAACCCTATGAATGTAAACAGTGTGGGAAAGCCTTCAGTTTTTCCAGTTCATTTCGAATGCATGAAAGAACGCACACTGGAGAGAAACCTTATGAATGTAAACAGTGTGGGAAAGCCTTCAGTTGTTCCAGTTCTTTTCGAATGCATGAAAGGACCCACACTGGAGAGAAGCCCTATGAATGTAAGCAGTGTGGGAAAGCCTTCAGTTGTTCCAGTTCCATTCGGATACATGAAAGGACTCACACTGGAGAGAAGCCCTATGAATGTAAGCAGTGTGGGAAGGCCTTCAGCTGCTCCAGTTCTGTTCGAATGCATGAGAGAACTCACACTGGAGTGAAACCCTATGAATGTCAGCAATGTCATAAAGCCTTTAGTTGCTCCCGTTCATTTCGGATCCATGAAAGAACTCACACTGGAGAAAAACCCTATGAATGTCAACAATGTGGTAAAGCATTCAAGTGTTCACGTTCCTTTCGAATACATGGAAGAACTCATAATGGACAGTAGTCCTTTGAATATAAATTACATGGTAACGCTTTCAGTTGTCCCATTACCCCTTGAAGGTATGAAAGGACTCTTGCTGTAGAGAAACCCTGTGAAAATGAAATGTGGGAGGGACTGCAAGTGTAGCTCAGTGGTAGAGACCTTGCCCAGTGTGCTTAGGGTCCTGAGTTCTATTTCCTAATACTACAACAACACAAAAAATAAAATACACAGGAAACTTTCAGTTCTCCAGGTGTGAATACCAGAAAGAACTCAGAATGGAGAAAAGCCTTGTGACCATAAGCATCATGGGAAAGTCTTCATTGATCATACATGTTTTTGAGGATCCATTGAGAATGCACATGGAGAAAAATCCTACAATGTAAAGAATGTATAAAAGCCTCTAGTTATTCCTGTTTATTTGGAAAACATAAACAGGCTCACACTGGAGAGCATCTTATTCAGTGTAAGCAGTGTGGGAAAGTCTTCAGTGGTCCACATCTTTGCCAAACAAGGGAGAAAGCACATGGATGGAAACTATATAAAAGCAAAAAAATAATAGAAAAATTTCCACTTTATCATATAGTCAAGTGGTATCCTCTGTCATGTGAAACTTCAGACTCACATGAAGACGCCCACTAGGAAGAGAGACTATAAATGTTGATAATATGGGAAATTCACATCATGAAAGAAATGTTATAAAACTTACATATTTTATCAGTTGCTCATTCTTAAAGTGTATCCCTGGGCTATAGATTTCTATTTATTACTTTGGCATATGAACATTGAGGTGAGATAAATCTGTAAGCCCCAGTTAAGCAGTTGTACACATGTTTAATAAGTAGTGTTTTCTATCAGTTAGTACAGTTTTCTCTTTTCCTTTTGAAGTCTGTTGGATTCATGGGTTAACTGAAGTGTATCTCCAACATGAAGTTTTTCATATTTTTATATGGTTTTAAAATTGTTCCTTGAGTAAGGGACTATTGAACAATGACAGTTTGGAAATTGTTGGGATATTCCTACTGGCTTTGTGTGGCAGACAGTAGATATTCCTTATGAATTATATACATTCATTTTTTGGGTGGGGTTGGTTTTTTTGAGATAGGGTCTTGCTATGTGGTTCAGGCTGGCCTTGAACTCACTATGTAGCCCAGGCTGGCCTTGAATTTTTGTGCCAGTCCTCCTACTTCAGCCTCCTGAATGCTGGTGATTACAAATGTATGCCACCATGCTTGAGCTATACATTCATTCTTTCTGATTGCAAGAAGTTTTCTTTTGAGAGGGCAGAGGAGCCCTGTTCTGTTTTCTGTGTTAATAGAGTGGACCCTTAACTTATGAACTCAGTTTATTTCCCACGGCTGGTTGTAACTCAAGTTGGTCAATTGAAAGTTCAGCCTCCTCTACACAGCCTTCAAAGTCTCCTGTATATAGGCAGATCTCAGTGTCCTAAGAGAGACATTGGCCCAGTATTTCTCGATTAATTCCACATAGGAAAGGATATTGTATTGTTCCTTCCAGAACAGGGTTAAATCCATATCTGAGACCATCTGGAAGCACAAGTGGCTGGCATTTGAATCAAGACTTTGTAAGTTAAAACTAAAATGCTGGTTATAATCAAAGTTGTTCATATGTCAGGCTGGTCATAATTCAAGGGTCCACTGTAGTTATTATAAGTTTGGGAGTAGGCAGACTTTATCTTACTGAATCCTGTTGTTTGAATTGTACTTTTCATCTTTTGCTCTTGGTTATTGTCATTCCTCCTTGCTGTGGTTTGTAAAACAGAATGTGCATTAAACAGAGACCCATAGTACAATGTAACCTATAGTTGGACATGGCTTTCCTAGAGTGTGTTAATATGGGTAACAATCATGACCTATGTTTTCTACTGTCCATCCCTTAAGGTTCCATGTTAAAATTCACCAATAGTCTACTTGGGTGAGACACAGAAGACAAAAGCCATGAAGGGAGTTAGGTTTTGTAAACACTATATGTGGAGATATATGGATGCATAGGAGCTTTAGGGACACCTGCTTCCACCTCATTTTTGGATACTTTGCCCTGCCAGTGAAGAGTACAGTCACACACTGCTTAACATTTTGATCAGTAGCAGCCTACATACACAACAGTGGTCCCATGAGATTATAATGTACCTGAAATACTATCTAGTGATGTCATAGCCATTGTCATGTCATATAGTGCAGCATATTATGTGTTTGGGATGCTGCTGCTAGAAACAAAAGTGTGCTGCCACTTGTATAAGATAGAGCACATACAATTAAGTATGGTACTTAGTACTTGATAATAATAAATGACCATGTTATGTACTTACTGTACTATTATTTTATATCATTAGTTTAGAATGCACTCCTTCAACTGGTATATAAAAAGTTGAACAGCCTTAGGCAGGTTTCTCCTTCTTTCCAGAAGAAAGCATTGTTATCTTTGGAGGTGATAGCTCCATCTCCATTATTGCCCCTGAAGAACAAGGGGACAAGATAGAGCCATGAAAGGCTATGATATTCATGATCCTGATCCTGTGTTGGCCTAGGCTAATGTGTTTGTGTCCTAGTTGTTTTTTTGTTTTTTGTTTGTACCAGGGATTGAACTTGGGTCCATGCGCTTGTGCAGCAGGCGGCAAAACCACTGAGCTAAATCCCTGGCCCCTGTGTCCTAGTTTTTAACAAAAAGGATTAAAAAAACTAAAAGGGAAAGATACTAAAAAAATAGAAAGAGCTTATAGAGTAAGGGCATATTTTTGTACAGCTGTACAATATATATATTTTTTCATGGCAGATAAGTTATGTGCTAATGTTATAAGAAGGCTTGAGGGAGGCACATCTCACAAAACTCTGAAAACCCAGTCATTGTGTTTGTAAACCACAAACGGTGTTTTATTTGTACTTTAAGTTAAATGTTTCTACACAAGAGTCAAAAAGTTTAAAGAAAACTTTTAGTGGGTTGGCAGTGTAGCTCAGTGGTAGAGTGCTTGCCTAGCATGCATGAGGCCCTGGGTTTCATCCCCAGTCCTGCAAAATTAAGTTTATAAAGTAAAAATGGCACAGAAACCTAAGATTATTTGAAGAAAAAAATTTTTCTTATAAATGTAATGCAGCCTGTGTGTACTGTATTTAGAAAGTGTATTGTAGTGTAAAGAAATGTCCTAGGCCTTCATGTTCAGTTAATACTCACTGACTCACTCAGAGCAACCTCCAGTCCTGCAAATTCCATTCTTGGGAAGTACCCTGTACAGGTCCCTCATTTTTATCTTTTATACTATATTTTTATTGTACCTTTTCTATGTTTAGATGTGTTTAATACACATACCACTGTATTATAATTGCCTACAACATTCAGATCAGTAACATGCTGTACATGTTTATACCTTAGGAGCAGTAGGCTATACCGTATAGCTGAGGTGTAGAGTAGGCTATTCCCTTTCCATTTGTATAAGAGCCTTCTATAAGGTCTGGCACAAAGATGGAACTGCCTAACAGTGCATTTTGCAAAACATACCTCTTCCTCAAATGCACACGGCTGCATTTTCAAAGCTACCACTAATTGCCATGTGTCCAGAGATATAATGATCCATAGATAACTCCACAAATTCTACTCATATCTTTTGCGGTTTGGATTTTCCCACAAACCTTAATGTGTCCACCAGACAGTGAATTTGGACACTCAAGGTTGAGAATATTCCCTGGTGTACTGATCCACCACATCTCTAGACTGGATTAATCTAAGGTCTTATGTAGTAAATTCTGTTTTGTTAATGCTGTCAGGGATTATATGTTTCTGATTCCTCCATGACAACTATAGTGGTGCAGTAAGAAAAGACTACATGGGAGTTTGTTTCTCTACTGAATTGTGCAGTGAAGGCACTACCTGGTCCACAGTGTAAGAATGAGCACCTGCCTTGTACCAAGCAGGTTGTCAGTGTTTCCTGTCACTGTTGAATGTGCTGTCAGTATTCTTTCAATTTTTTTTCATTGTATGTAATTTTAAACAATGTGCATGTCTTCGTCAAATCAACAGCTTCTGCAGATGTTTCCTAGAAATATTTAACTTTTCAGATAATTTGTGTAACTATCAATCATTGTCTTGTTCATTTCCCACAAGGATATATTAAAAGAATCCATCAAAATTATAGATTTTCAGATGGTTTATAATTTTGTCAAGTTAACATCATATATTCTGAGTTAATATTACTGGGTGCATTGGGTAAGATTGGGTATTGTTTTCCTTGGGAAAATTTTTTTTCTTAATATAGTTAATTTTTTTTTCATAAACCAGTTTCTCATTTGTCCACAGTATCTAAAACATCAATCATAGAATGACCACTGACCATCAGTAACTAGACAGCATCAGTAATAGGGTATTAAAAAGGACTTCTTTGGACTTGAGCTTATGTTTGATGATTTCATTGCTATTCAGTTCCTGTATTGAATGGTTGGAGATGAACATAATTGTATCACTGGTAATTAAATAGTTCTTATCTAGAAAGAAGGTAGAGTTGAGATAAATCTAATTTGCAAAAAACTAGTCAATATATTCATGACTAGAGGGCCATTTTGGTTATTTTTATTGCTTGGACACCCCTGGTAACAGTTTTTCACTCCACTTTCTTAAGGGATGAGGTCTCCCCATGTTTTCCAGGCTGGTCTTGAACTCTGGGCTTAAAATAAATGTAAACATATGTCCACATAAATTGCTACAGTATTCACAATGTTCAAAAGCAGGAAATAAAGCCTGTGTTTATTAATGGATAGATAATATGTTGTATCCATACAATGGAATATTACTTGCCATAGAAATAAATGAAGTAGTGATACCTGTTACAATATAGATGTCCCTTGAAAAAAACTGTAAAGTGAATAAAGTAATTCATAAACACCACAGATTACCTAATCCCCTTCATATAAAAGTTCAGAGTAAGTCACTATCCAGATAGAAAATAGATTAGTGTTTTTTGAGGGTTTACAGGAAGAAGATAGGAAAATACAGAAGTGACAGCTAATGAGTACAGGGTTTATTAAGGGTGATGAAAATGTTCTAAAATTGGTGATGATTGCAAGTGTAAGTGAATTATGCTGAAAATTTAAAATATGTGTATTATGTCTCAGCAAACAGGTTCCAATAAATAATTTTGATCCAATTTTTTAAGAATATGAGTATGAACGTGCATCCAAAATTTACACAGCCTTTTACTGCTTCCTTGTATCAGTGAAATAGGAATTCAGTTTGTCTTAGAGACATCACTGCCATTTACATTTCAGTCTGCTGTGGTAGGACCACCTTCAAAAGTTATCAAAAATTATCGAGTAGAAATTTGCTTCCAGGACTACTGTAGAGTGCTTGCCTAGTACGTGCAAGGCCATGGGTTCCATCTATAAAGAAAAGCATAAGAAAGCAGGGGATTTAGCTCAGTGGTTCCGCTGCCTGCCTCGCAAGAGCAAGTACCCGAGTTCGATCCCCGGTACCCCCAAAAAAAAAGAAGCGTAAGAAAAAAATTCTTGTGTAAACAGCATGCCTCAGAACTTCATAAAGCATATTAATTTGTTAGTCGAGCGGGATTCAATACGCCCAGTCTAAGCGCCCCCTCTAATGTGAAAATGGAATTTGTAATTCTCTGCGCACACCTGTCGTGTCCGCCCCCTTCCTCTTCTTTTCGAAGGAGCCACGGAAAGACTCCATTGTCAGTTCCCTGAGTAGGAAAAAAAGTTCTACTTAAATGTAAATGTGGTGGGCAGCGGGGAGCCAAATTGGGCTACGTCACCTCCCTCCTCACCGTCATTCATACTGAGGGGGCAGGACCCGTCATAGGAACTGTCCAATCAGGCGCGCCACTGAAAAGGCAGTCGAGGGGGGCCGCTGGGTAAAGGGATGTGAGGCTCGCTGTGCCTTCCGGTCGCCCATTGGAAAGCGTGTCACGACTTTAAGCCACCTTAGGTGGCTCTGATCCGGCGTCTATCGCGCTCTGACCTGTACGGCAGCCGAAGGGAGGACCCCAGAGGCTCTGGAAGCTAGGAAATGGTGATTCCGGGGACAGGGGTCTCGAGACGGGGGCACAGGGTCAGGTTGGAACCGGCTATGGCGGGGCCCTGGTTACCCCGCGCCCGCCGTGAGCGGGGCTGGGCTGGCAGCCGGGACCCCGGGACTTACCTGTTCTCTCCCTGCGCGGTGACTTGGTCTGGTCCGGAGCCCCCCGTGCGGCGGCGGCGGCGGGCGGTCATGGGGCACCTCTACTTGCGGGCAGGGTTTGGTACCCTGAAGAGTTGTGGACTTTGACATCCCCAGTCCTTCTTTACTCATTGGAGCCTATTTTTTTCTGAGTCTTACGTTTACGGGAAAGAACTCCAAATCTACGACCCATTTCTCCAGTTTACCTCTTTCTAGACTGGTGATGAATCTCTAAATTTCTGGATCTCTCCCCATATTCCCAAATCCCAAATTCTCCTCTCCAGTTCATACCGTTATCAACTATAGGACCGTCACTCAATACGTCAAACGCAAGCATTGTACTTTTGTTTATGTTTTTGTTTTTGCGGCCCTGGGGATGGGGCGCAGAACTTTGTACATAGTAGGCAAGCGTTGTTCCCTGACCTACACATCCAGCCTCGGACGCGGTATTGTAATTGTCATTTTTTTCCGAGAGAGAAGTGCTGGCCTTAAAAAAAGCCAGGCAGGGCCGGGGATTTAGCTCGGTTCCACCTCCTGCCTCGCAAGCTCAAGGACCGAGTTCGATCCCCGGTACCAAAAAAAAAAAAAAAAAAAGCCAGGCATGGTAGTGCAGGTTTGTAATCCCAGTACCTGAGAGGCAGAGACCGGGGATTTGAGCTAGAGACCAACCTGGGCTGCATAGCGAGTTGAAGGTGGCCCTGGATTATAAAACTCTCAAAAAAGCAATCAGAAACCCAACCAAATAAAATACATGTAGTGGGTTTTCCCCCCTCCAGTGCTGAGGATCAAACCTAGTGCCTCTCAAATGCTGGGCAAGCACTCTTATCTGTGAACTTTATTTGTGGACTTTTCACATGAGAGTAAAGCAGAGAACAACTTCCTGACCTTGTTGGTAGAATGACCTGCCTTGACACTAGTTTCGGGTATGTTTGGATTCCCAGTCCGAACTGCCCCTCTCTGTCACCTTGAAAGGATTTTTTCCATTTACTTCAGCTTCAAATTTCATTAACTGTAAAATGTATTTTATCAGTATGGCTTAAAATGTACAATAAAATGTTTCCAAAAAAGACTAAGGGGGGTGGCAAGTAGATTACAGAAAACATTGGTTTTACATTCTATTTGATATATATAAATATATAGCACCGGGGATTAAACCCAAGTGCTTTGCATTGAGCTACATCTCCAGCCCTTGTTGTTTCTTATTTTGAGAGAGGATCTTGCCAAATCTCTTAAGTTGCCCAGGCTGGAACTTGTGAACCTCCCGCTTCAACCTTTTGGAATGTTGAGATTACAGGTGTGTGCCAATATATATACCCTGTGAAAACTTTTACTTTTTTCTTCCCCAGAGGACATGTAGTAAGTTTCTCAGGTGTGTTCTTTTCATTTCTGTGGTTATTATTATTATTATTGTTTTTTTGAGACAAGAGTCTCACTATGTAGTTTAGGCTGGCCTTGAACTCATTTTGTAGCCCAAGCGGGTGAACTTGTGATACATCTTGCCTCAGCCTCCTGAGTGCTTGGATTATAGGTGAGTGCCACCATGCCTGGCTCATTTGTGTGATTTTAAATGCAATTCCAGGGTTTAGCCTGGAGAATGCTACAGGGGAAAGAACTAAAGGAAAATCTCTTTTCCATGACAACCATAGAAAAATAAGTACATTTCCCCAAAAGTGTAGTAAAATAGATTGGTGAATTACAAAGACTTAACATCATCTATTCTTTTTCTTTGCTGGGTGGAGAATTTGTGATAATAAATAATTCGGTTTTCTTTTATCTGGACTTATGGATTCATAGTAAATCATACAGGACAGGGCTTGGCAACACCTAAAAGTGTTCAAATATGATTAATGTTTACTAAGTGATTTATCATGGATAATGAAATGACATCTTTATTGTCTGAATTACATAGATACTCATGCTTTTAGAGCTTGCTATTAAATATAAATGCTTTCCATGTGTATACAAAAATACTGAGTTTTGGTGATTTTGCTGGATTCTTCAAATATTGAGTATTTACTGTTTTAAAAGTAACTGAATGAATATGGGGCCAGGGATTTAGCTCAGTGCTTCTGCTGCCTGCCTCGCAAGGGCAAGGTCCTGAGTTTATCCCCCATACCAAAAAAAAAAAAAAAGTAACGAATGGAATGCAGCTGGGCATGGTGTTGCACATCTGTCATCGCAGCACTGGGAGGCTGAAGCAGGAGGATTCTAAGTTTGAACCCAGCCTGGGCAACTTAGTGAGACTCTGTCTCAAAATGAAAAATAAAAAAGGACTGGAGATGTAGCTCAGTGTGAAGGCCCTGGGTTCAGTCCCCACCTACGGCAAGACAAAAAAACTCCAACAAAATTAAAAAAACAAGGTTTTTTGGCCAAAATTTCATCCTGGGCAATGGCCTGTGTTTTCATTCTCTTAACATTGTCTTCAGCAAAACAAAATTTTACTTAGGTTGAATTTATGTTTCCTGATTAATACATCATACTTTTACTGTTACATCTCAAACCTCATTGCCAAATCCAAGGTCATTTAAATTGCCTCCTGTGTTACGTTCTACAAGTTCTGAATTTTGCATCTTTTATTTGGATTTATCATTGATTTTGAGTTAATTTTATGAAACTTTTAAGGTCTGTGTCTAATTCATTTCTCTATGGATATCTAGGCTTCTCAGCATCGTTTGTTGAAATGACAGCTTTCTCCATTGCATTGCCTTTGCTCCTTCATCAAAGATCAGTTGGCCATATTTGTGTGATTTTATTTGTGGTTTGTTAATTTGTGGGGTTTTTTTGTTTGTTGGGTTTTTTTGGTACTGGGAATCGAACTCTGGTCCTTGTGCTTGCAAGGTAGGCAGTGGAACCACTGAGCTAAATCCTCAGCCCCGTGGTTTGTTTTTGTTGACCTACTGCCTTTTTTTTGCAAACACCACACTGTTTCCAGTACTGTAGCTTCACATAACTCTCATAGTCAGGTCATGTCAATGTTGTACCCTTAAGGTTATTGTCTTGGTCATTTTGGATCTTTTGCCTTTCTATGTAAATTTTGATTCTAATGTTTATAACTAATTGTTAATTTATAACTAATTTTTCTTTTTTCTTTCTTTTTTTGGTAGCCTTGGGGATGGAACCTAGGCCTAATGTTGTGATTAGGTCATGAGAGCAGATCCCCCATAATGAGATTACTGTCCTAAAAGAGGCCAGAGAGGGCTTGTTTCAGAGATAGCACCTTCTATCTGTGTCCTCACATGCACCAACTCCACACAAGGAATGTAAACATGTACTGCAAACATGTACAAAAAAAGAAAAAAAAAGGTATCAAGGGAAGGGTGGAAGGGGGGAGGGTGGGACACAGCTAGAAGCTGCTGGCTCGGAAACCTATCTCATAGATACAATACTTAACAGGTGCCATATGTAATAGTGCTTTAAGTTTGGACTTTCTAGTTGGTAGAACTATGAGCAAACTCAGGACCTTGTGCTTGCAAGGCAGCCATGGCACCACTGAGCTAAATCCCTGGCCCAGTATGATGTATTTTGATAGACTGGCCCCGACTAAGACCGTAGGTTTTTTGTTTCTTTTCTTTTTTCTTTTTGTCCTGTATAAATGATGTTTGGCTTTAAATGTTTTTTTGTTTTTTAAAAAATTTAAATTTTATTTGTACATGTGTGTAGTACATAATGTTTACATTCCTTTTAGGAAGTTGGTACATGTGCATAACATTTTAAATTCTTTTTTTTAATCTCCTTTCCTTTCCTCCTCCACCTCTCCCTTGATCCTCTTCCTTTTTCTTTTTTTTTTTTTTTTTTTGGTACCAGGGATTGAACTCGGGACCTTGCGCTTGTGAGGCAGGTGGTGGAACCACTGAGCTAAATCCCCAGCCCCCTCTTCCTTTTTTGGTAAATGTTTGCAGTACATAATCTTAGCATTCCTTCTCTAGAGTTGTTAAATTTACATAACACATCTCAATTCCTTATTTTTATCCCTTCCCTTCTCCTCTTCCCTCCATCTCTGGTGCTGGGGTTTTAATTACAAATCCAGTTGTCCATTGCTTTTGTTCTTAATTTGCTGTTCTACAACCTCACTACAATCTCTACTAGTTCTAGTAATTTTTTTTTTTTTTTTGGTACCGGGGATCGAACTCGGGTCCTTAGCTTGAGAGGCAGGCAGTGGAATCACTGAGCTAAATCCCCAGCTAGTTCTAGTAATTTTATATTGGTTCTTTGGGATTTTCTACCTAGACAATCATGCCATCTGTGAAGAAAGGCACTCTTCCTTTTTCTTTTGAAGTGCTAGGGATGGAACCCATTACATTGTACAAGGAGCCCCCCAAAAAGACATATTTCCCCTTTTCTTTTTTAAAAAATTGCTTTTCTGGAACCTATAGCAGATTCACCATGAGAAAGGAAACAGTGTGGGGAGGGTGGGGGAGAAGGGAGGGGAGGGATTCATTTCTTGGGAAGGAGAATTTTATTTCTTGTTATTCTCTACCTTTTATTTCCTTGACTTCTCATACATATTTTTTTGTATCTCTTGCTATGATTTCAGGTTTTAAAAATTTTTTTGAGACAGGATCTCTCTGTAGTTCAGACTGGTCTTGAATTCACTATGTGGCCCAGGCTGGCCTTGAACTCTTGGTGATCCTCCTGCTTCAGCCTCCTGACTACAGGAATTACAGGCCTGTGTCACCACATCCAGCCAAAGTTTTTGTTTTGAGACAAGGTTTTGCTAAGTCAATAAGTTGCCCAGGCTGGGCTCAAACTTGTGATCCTTCTGCCTCAGCCTCCCCGAGTGGTGGGATTATAGGCATGTGCCACCATCCCTGCCCAGTGTCAGAAAACCTTTGCTTATGTTTTCTTCTAAATTGTTCAGTTTTAGCTCTTAACCTTTAAGTTCTTGATTCATTCTGATTTCACTTTTGTGTATGGTATAAAATTTTATCAATTTACTTTTGTTTGTTTTTGTGGTACTGGGGATTAAATTTAGGGCCTTTGGACCGAGCTATATCCCCATCTGTTTTTATTTTTTGAGACATAGTCTCATGAAGTCACTGAGTTATCCAGGCTGGTCTTGAATTTGAGATTCTCCTGCCTCAGGGTCCCTCAGAGCTGAGATCACAGGCATGTGCCATCACATTTAGCTGAGTATTATTTTTAAGTATTCTCCTCACAGCAAAATATCAATTTGTGATGTAATGCATATGTTAATTAGCTCAATTTACCTACTCTATAATGTATACATATTTTTAAACATAATATTGTATCCGATAAATGTGTTCAGTTTTTGTCAATTTAAAAATAGACAGGGGCTGAGGTGTAGCTAGCAGAGTGATAGTGTGTGTGCTTAGCAGGTGTGAGGCCTTGGGTTCAATCCCCAGCATCAAAAAATAAATAGATATTTTTCCTTTTTGGTACCAGGGATAGAACTCAGGAGGCAGGAGTGGTGCCACTGAGCTAAGTACCCAGGCCAATAAACAGATATTTTAAAAAATTGAATAAAGACAGATTAAATAAATGTAGAAATCTAACAGCTGGAACAGCTATATTAATTTCAGTTTCTCTGTTTAGCATGTGGTTATCCAGTTTTCGCAGCACCAGTTTTTTCTTTTGATGAATAAGTTTATTGGTTGTCATCTGAAAAATCTTCATAGAAAACTCTCGGCAGCCCGCTCCTGAGCTCTGAGGAAGCTTGGCTTCTTTTGAGCTACCCTATCTTTCTTCTGGGCAAGGGACATTTTGGGACAGTTCCACCTCTTCTTTTTAACTTCTCTTTTCAGCTTCTTTTCATAGACTGGATTCTCTCGTATAGCAGCATGAGCTTTCTTATACATCTCGTCCATGTCTGGAGTTACACTGTTCTTTATGTACTGAGAGAACTGTTTCTTGTAAGCATCTTCATCTTCTTCCATTAGGCAATGCATATATATAATCAGCAACGTTCTGACCCATGATGTGCTTCCAGTGTACTTCTGCATGCAGCATCAGTGTTTGAAAAGACTATTTCCTATTGAAATAGGCATTTGTGTCAAAAACCATTTTACCTTATTTGTGAGGGTATCTTTCTGGCTTACATATTCCATTTGTCCATCTCTTTGTCTTTATACTAGTACACAGGATAGTGGTTTGTTATATTTGCTTTTTATTTTATTTATTTATTTAATTTTTGGTACCTGGGATCGAACTCGAGTCCTTGCACTTGCAAGACAGGCGGTGGAACCACTGAGCTAAATCCCTGGCCTTTTTATTTTATTTTATTTTATTTTGCCAGTACTGGAGAGTGAGCCCAGGGAGCATTGGGTTACATCCCTAGCCATATATTATGATTGTTTTTGTTATTATTATTATTATTATTATTATTATTCATAGTACTGAGGATTGAATCCAAGGTACTGTACCACTACGCTTTATCCCCAGCCCTTTTTATTTTTTATTTTTATTTTCTTTCTTTCTTTTTTTTTACAGTTTAATGTATTTTAATAGCAAACTTACAGGAACAGCACAGAAAGACAGACAACATTAAAAACATGTACTAGCATGTAAGACAACTCAGAAAAGTATAGTGACTAGATGGAATCTACTGTATGATAAAAATGCTACAAACACCATTTAGTTGCCGTCAATAAGAAATTTACTTGTTTTAAAAAAATCCAAATGCTGGCATTGTCCAGAAAAATTTAACAGGCTTATTTATAATTGTTATATAGTTGAACTGCTGAAACTTGTTCACTGAAACATTTTGACTTGGATTAATGCTTTACATCCCCGCATTAATATTAAAAATTCACACACAAATGAAAATGGAAAAATTGCCAATACCTGATTTCTGTCCCCTATTTTCCACTCGCAATCATGTACTTAGGTACCTTTTGACCCCATGGGAAAAAAATATCTAACATTCAGAACTACCAATAACAGGAAAAAGAGAAAAAAATTTTTTTGAGAATGAAATGTTTCCCACCATAATGGACTCTTAAGCACATTCTCCACGTATGCGGCATGCTAGTTGGATATCTTTTGGCATAATTGTTACACGTTTGGCATGGATGGCACACAGGCCAACCAGATAGGCCTCACTTGCCTCCTGCAAAGCACCAATAGCTGCGCTCTGGAAGCGCAGATCTGTTTTGAAGTCCTGAGCAATTTCTCGCACCAGACGCTGGAAAGGGAGTTTGCGAATCAGAAGTTCAGTGGACTTCTGATAATGTCTAATTTCACGGAGTAGCAGCGTCCCAGGCCTGTAATGATGAGGTTTCTTCACCCCTCCAGTAGAGGGCGCACTCTTGCAAGCGGCTTTTGTAGCCAGTTGTTTCCTGGGCACTTTACCACCAGTGGATTTGCGGGCAGTCTGCTTTGTCCGAGCCATGGTACAGGGACCTCCTTACCCCCTTCTCCTTTGGCTGGAGCTTGGCGAGCTAGAGGCGGCGCTGGCATTGGAGAGCGACGGCGGTGCGGCAGCGGCTGTGAACGCAATTCTTTATTTTTTATTTTGAGACAGGGTCTTATTAAGTTATACAAGCTGGCCTGGGACTTGTGGTCCTCTTGCCTTAGCCTCTCAAGTAGGTGGATTATAGGCCTGTTCCACTGTGCCTGCCCAGTACAGTTTTGATTATTGCATCTTTGAGTAAGTGTTTGAGGATACTTGCATCAATATGTTTCTTGTAGAGTGTTTGTTTTCAGGGTAATTTTGGCCTCTTACGGACTAGAGATTAGCTCAGTGGTGGAACACTTGCCTAACACACGAGGCTATGTGTTCCATCCCCAGTACTAGGAGGAAGAAATAAATATAGATGCATCCCCTACTCTTCAGTAATTTGAGTTTGCAGAAGATTGGTGTTAATTTTTCTTAAAATGATAAAAAATAGCAATGAAACTATTTGGATTTGGGAGTTTTTTTTGTTGTTGTCAGTGTCTTTGTTTATGTTGCTGTAACGGAATACCTAGGACCAGGTAATTTGTGAGTGACAGAAATTTATTTCTCAGAGTTCTGGAGGCTGGGAAATTGTTAATCTGAAGCTGGTAGGTTAGATAACTGGTGAAAGCCTGGCCTGGTGCCATGT
The DNA here is from genome assembly GCF_053883595.1 of Heterocephalus glaber. Classification (NCBI taxonomy): domain Eukaryota; kingdom Metazoa; phylum Chordata; class Mammalia; order Rodentia; family Bathyergidae; genus Heterocephalus; species Heterocephalus glaber. The sequence goes on along the minus strand of NW_028258457.1, from coordinate 7,632,257 downwards.
TACTGTGTCTTCACAGTCAAAGGGTCTTCATGGTTTTCTTCAGCTGTTTCATAAGGGAGTAATCCTGTCAATCAGAGGAGAGCCCTCATGACATAGTTGTTTCTTAAAGGTCCCACACCTTTTCATATTCCTGCATTGAGGATAACATTTCTACATTAATTTTGGAAGGGGACAAACATTCTAACCATAGTGGGGATTTTTTATTTCTACTTCATGACCCTTATTAGTTATAGTTAGGCTTAGATTTTTTGTGTTTCTAGAAATGTGTCCACTTCATCAGTGTAATCCAGTTTTTTCTGTTCCACTAGAGACTTTGCAAATTGCATTCTTTTAGTGGTGCTTTCCAGTTACACAGGATCCCTGACAGTGTTGTGCTGCAGGGCAAGTGAAGCAAAGCATTCCATTGATCCTGTGGCTTGGCCTCAGTTTTACAAAGCCTGTGTCCCTGGATTGTGACTTTCATAAGGACCTCTCAGTCTTCCTCCCTCCTTAGTTGGTGCAGGAAGGTTAGAGGGGGTTGGACTTCATTGTTTCTCTTTCCCCAGAAGGTTTGTCCTAGACAAGTTTCTGTTTTTAGACAGCCCTCAATATCTGGGAAAATAATCCCCCTTTGTACTGAGTATGTACAGACTACTTTTTGGTCATTATTCCCCAAACAATACAGTAGAACAGCTATTTACTAGCATTTATATTAGGTTTTGTAAGTAATCTAAAGATGGTTGGTGGGTGTCCAACTTTTTGGCTTGCCTGGGCCGCATTCAGTGAAGAGGAATGGCACTCTGCCACTGAGCTACATTCCCAGCCCTGCAGTTTATCTTGAAGGAAGGACTTGAACACAGATCTCCGGGGATATTTCAAGATGGCTACATTTTTCTCCTCCTGGAAGCAGGTAGTGACTTTGATCTTCACTAGGAGCAGCTGTCAGGGTTTCTGGAGGTAAAACAAATTAGGGGAGCCCACCCTGTAATTTTTACCTCTCAAGTTTGTCCTATCAGCCGTTAGCAGTTCACTAGTTATAGTTTAGTTTTTTCCCACCCTTGTGCTGCTTTTCACAGAGGTTTCTGTTCCCATAGATTATTTCTTGTATCTTTTGTCTCTGTGTGTCCATTTGGGGACTGCCGCTTGCCCTCTGAACTTATTTCTCTGATAGATGTCGGAAAAGTTTTTGATTTTTTGGTTCATTTGCTTTTTTCTTCTTTGAGTATGTATTGCCTTGTGTCTTTTTATGCACCATAGTGGAAACTGAAGTACTCCCTCCTTTTTCAGTGACAAGTGATTCAGTGCATGTAAGCTTGCCCTCTCACACTAGTTTATCCCTTAACCTCAATGCAAATCCCAGGCCAAGCCAGTGTGGTGGTGTATACCCATAATCCCAGCTATTCTAGAGGTTGAGGCAGGGGGATTGAAAGTTCCAAGCCAGCTTGGGCAACTTACCCTGTCTCAAAATAAAACATAAAAAGGACTGAGAATGTGGCTCATGGTAGAGTTCAATTCCCTCTGGGTTCATTTTCCAATTCCACAGTCAGTCATTCAATCATTCAGCTAATCAGTCTCAGACCAGGGTGCTTCCCTTGCACTCCCAAAGCATTTTATAGCAGTTTGAGCCTTTCTAGCCTGCCGTGCTGCCTGAAGTCTTCATGCATTTTGACTGGCTCTTTTGTGAGGAGTTACTGGTTGTCAGGTGCTGCCAGATCTGTGACTTGAAACTCAGATTACAACAAAGAAAGTAGACAAATTATGTCCTTTTCCATTTTCTAAACAGTTCAATTTTTACTATGTGTGTGTGTACGCATGGGCATCCTGAAGGATCAAACCCAGGGCCTCATGCATGCTAAGTATATGCTCTATAGTAGGGCTAAACCTCTAGCTCCCATTCCTTTTTTCCCCCTGGGTTCTGGGTTTTCTTTGTTGTCCATGCTGGCCTTGGTTTTGAGCAGTACCCCTAATTCCACCTCCTGAGTAGTTTGTACCACTATGGTACTTGGCTCCATTCTTTCTTTTTTGTGTGTGTGGGAGGAGACAGAGTGTGTCTGATGACCAAGTCATGAAATAACTGGAGACCAGAATCATGTGAATTTATGAATTGAGTGTGTTGGTCCCCAGAGCTATCAGTCTCACCCATTCTCATTTACATATATGCAATATGTTTTAGGACTTGGTGACCTTTGAGGATGTGGCTGTGAGCTTCACCCAGGAAGAGTGGGCTTTGCTGGATCCTTTTCAGAAGAATCTATACAGAGATGTGATGCGGGAAACTCTCAGTAATCTGGCCTTTGTAGGTAAGGATAACATTCCTTCACTTAGTCATTTAAAGAATGAGTATTTCTTGGCTATTACTGGGGTTCAATTGTTTAGAATATGAAAGGGGAATGCTTTGGTAAATACATCAGCAAGGCTCAGTGTATCATGAAGCTAGGATCTAATACATGTTTAAATGCTGTAACAGTTCATAATGCTTTTTGGGGGGGGTACCGGGGATCGAACTTGGGACCTTGCGCTTGTGAGACAGGCAGCAGAACCACTGAGTTAAATCCCCAGCCCCCATAATGCTTTTTCTGGGTCTGTATTTTAGGACTAAAATGGGAAGACCAGAACATTGAAGAACTGTACCAAAATCCTGGCAAAAACCTAAGGTATTTTGGTTCATAAGGGAAGCAGTGTTCTTAGAATTAAAACACAGTAACAGAATCAATAACCACAACTTCACATTTCAGTATGCCTTGAACATTTTGTCTAGAATTATATCCTTACATGTTATGTAGATATTAGTTCACTTGTAAACAGTTTTAGGAAAACCCACATATGTTTTGATAATTGCTATGATCCAGACCTCTCGCAGAGGACTTAAATTGTGCTCAAGCAATTCTGAGAGGACATAAGCCCTTGCTTTCTCTGGTTAAAATGTTAAAAATATAAGTGTAGTTCTTGTTAGTAAATATAAATTATTAAAACAAACACAGTTGGGTGTGGTGGTATGTACCTGTAATCCCAGCACTTTGGGAGTTGGAGGCTGGAGAACTGCAAGTTGAAGCCCAGCCTGGGCAATTTAGCAACTTTTTTTTGTCAAAAAAGACAAAAAGGGCTGAGTGTGTAGCTCAGTATCAAAACTTGAGTTCAATCCCTAGTGCTACAAAAAAGAGAGGAAAGCAAGGAAGGAAGGAAGAAAGGAAGAAAGAAAGGCAATTGTGGCCAGGTGTGGTGATGTAGCTCGTAATTCCAGGTACTTGGGAGGCTGACGCAGGAGAATTGTGAGTTAGAGGTCAGCCTGAGCAACATAGGAAGACCCTGTCAGAAAATAAAAACAATACTAAAGGCTTTAATAATATTTCTCTTTTCTTACAGAAGACATGTTGTAGAGAGACTCTGGGAAGGGGTCAAAGGTGCTCAACGTAGAGAAACCTGCAGCCAGATTCCAGATCTCAGGCTCAGGAAGAAAACTCCTGCTGTAAAATCCTATGACTACAGTGTATGTGGAGAAGTCTGCATTGGTCATTCATCCCTTAATAGGCACACGAGAGCTCACACTGAACACAAAACATGTGAACATAAAGATGGAAAGAAAACATATCAAGATAAGCAATGTGGAAATGCCTTCAGTTTTCACGATTCCTTTAAAAAATCTGAAAGAACTTGTTCTGAAGAGAAATCCTATCAATGTAAGGAATGTGGAAAATTCTATACTTCTGTATCAAACTTTCAAAGACATGTGGAAAGGCACAGTGAAGATGGACCTTATAAATGTAAGGCATGTGGCAAAGCCTTTTATTCTTCCAATTCTTTTCTAGTACATGAAAGAATTCACACTAGAAAGAAACCCTACCAGTGCAAACAGTGTGGTAAAAGTCTAAGTACTTCCAAAGCCTTTCAGATACATAAAAGAACCCATACTGGAGAGAAACCTCATGAATGTGAGGAATGTGGAAAAGCTTTCAACTGTCCTAGTACTTTTCAAAGACATAAAAGAACTCATAGTGGAGAAAAACCCTATGAGTGTAAAAAATGTGGTAAGGCCTTTGGTCGTTTCAGTTCTTTTCGAATACATGAAAGAATGCATACTAGGACAAATGCATACTATGAATGTGAGGTATGTGGAAAAGCCTTCATTTCTCTCTCACCTTTTCAAAGGCATATGATAACACATACTGGAGAAGGACCTCACAAATGTAAGGAATGTGGAAAAATATTCATTAGTTCTAGTGCATTTCAAATACATGAACGACTACACACTGGAGAGAAGCCCTTTGAATGTAAACAGTGTGGGAAAACCTTAAGTAGTGCCAGTTCCTTTCAAATACATGAAAGGACTCACACTGGAGAGAAGCCATATGAATGTAAGGAGTGTGGGAAAACCTTCAGTTGTCCCAGCTCCTTTCAAAGACATGAAAAGACTCACTCTGGGGAGAAGCCATATGAGTGTAAGCAGTGTGATAAGGCCTTTAGTCGTTCTTGCTACCTTCAGATGCATGAAAGGTCTCATACTGGAGAGAAGCCCTACACTGGAGAGAAGCCCTATCAGTGTAAACAGTGTGGTAAAGCATTTCGCGGTTCCAGTTCCTTTCAAGTTCATAAAAGAACTCATACTGGAGAAAAACCCTACGAATGTAAAGAATGTGGGAAAGTCTTCAGTTGTCCAAGTTCATTTAAAAGGCACCAGAAGATTCACACTGGAGAGAAACCCTATGAGTGTACACAATGTGGTAAAGCCTTTGGGCGTTACAGTTCCCTTCAGATACATGAAAGAAATCACACTGGAGAGAAACCGTATGAATGTCAAGAATGTGGAAAGGTCTTCAGGAGTTCTAGTTCCTTTCAAATACATAAAAGAACTCACACTGGGGAGAAACCCTATGTATGTCAAGAATGTGGGAGAGCCTTTAGTTGTCCCAGTACCCTTCAAAAACATGAAAGGACTCACACTGGAGAAAAACCCTATCCATGTACAAAGTGTGGGAAAGCTTTCAGTCGATCCAGTAACTTTCGAACACACCAAAGATCCCATTGTGAAGGGAAAACTGCACAAATATAATAAGGGTGGGTAAGCCTTAATTTGTTATAGGTCCTTTGAAAAGCATGGAAGAGCTTGTGTTGGAGAGGCACTTCATACAAAGAATATGGGAAGGCTTTCTTTGTGCAGCTTTCTAGCGTATTTGAGAATGGATATTGGTGAGAAACCCTATAAATGTAGATGATAACAATTGCTTTTGTGTCCCACAAGTTTGAAGCCATGAACAATGGAGAGAATATAGATAGGAATATAAGTAGCATACAGAAGCCTTCAGTTGGCTCATATCCTTACAGAAACAGGTATGAATGCTCCCTGGGGATTAGTTGTGTAGCTCTTTAGTAGAGGGCTTGCATCACAATCACAAGGCCCTCAGTTTAAACCCAGCACTAGCACTAGAGAAAGAGGAAGGAAGGAGGACTGGTAGAGAGGGAGAGCATGCACACTAGATTAAAAATTTGAAAGTGTGAAAGAGTTCCATTTTAACAATAAAGACAACTCCCAATTTAGTAAAATACACAAATTGAAGTAATATGAAAACCTTGATGCAAATAATGCAGAATGTTCCAAAAAGCACACATCCTGAAGGAAATGGCATAAAAGGTATAAATTGATTTTTTTTTTTATCAATGGTTCATTTTTTTTTTTTTTTGGTACCGGGGATCGAACTCGGGTCCTTGCGCTTGCACAGCAGGCGGCGAAAACACTGAGCTAAATCCCCGGCCCAATGGTTCATTTTTAATGTGGATATTTGGACTGTGGCTATCACTTCTTTCTTCAAAGAATCATTGAGGTGAGATAATTTTGTAAGTACTTTTGAAGCAACTGTGAGTTTAAGTAGTTTTTCTTAAATCACTTAAATACTGTTTTGTATTTTCATAATACTAGGGATTGAATCCAGGGAATGTGAGCCACAGCCCCAGCACTTTTAAATTTTTGGGTCAGGATCTCACTAAATTGCCTAGGTGGCATCTGACTTGCTCCTTTCTTGCTCCTGCCTTAGCCTCTCCAATAGGTATGATTATAGATATGTGCTGTGGTGCCTGGCTCACTTAATACAATTTTTATTTGTTAATTTTGAAATATATGGAATCTGGAGGTGAATTGAAATGCATTTTTAATATTACAGGGAGGTTTAATTTTCATACAGTTATTGGATTCTGTGGTTAATGGGCCATTGAAAACCAGTGTTTGTTAATTGTTGGGACTTTGTTACTGGCTCATGTGGCAGTTTCTGAATTATCCTTTGCTCATCCTATATATTCTACCATTTTCTTATAGAGAAAACTTTTATTTTGGTACCAGGGATTGAACTGGTGGCCTTGCGCTTGCGAGGCAGGCAGTGGAACCACTGAGCTAAATCCCTGGCCTGAGAAAACTTTTTAAAGGACACAGAAGTTTATATTTCATGGCTAATAAAGAATTGCCATCAGATTTTATTTTTTTGGGTGTCTCTCTGTGTAGTTTAATCTTGCCTTGAACTCACTATGTAGCCCAGGTTGTCCTTGTAAAGTTTATTACAGAATATGGTCTTATATGAATAATTATTTTAATCTTTTTCCCTTTACTTTTTGTCATTCTTTCCAGCTATTACCTGAATAGTTCACTTTGAAGAGCCAGAGTCTTTTTGGTAGTTAGATTTTCCATTCTCTTTATGGTTTGTATCTACTAATAGTCTACCTTGAAGGAGAATTTGAAGGCAGAGTGAAGAAGGTATTTGTTGGATTTTTGAAGCCGCTATACAGGAAGACAAGTATATGGGCTATGTGGATGGATGCCCACTGGCAGCCCACGGTCCTTGTTCTTGGGCTTGTCCATCAAGACTGACCTCAAATCAGTTGTCTTTTATGTTCTTAGAGGTGTAGGTCCTCATTTCTACATCAGCTCCACATGAAATGTCTGTCCTTGGGAATTCCCTACAAATCCTAGTGTGAATATCAGGTAGCTGATTTAAGCCTGTCATGCTTGGGAATATTCTCTGATTCTCTGGCTTCCCTCTTTTGTAGATTGGATTTGTATGTGAATACCTGGTAGCATGAGAGCTATAGGCATCAAAGCAACTAGAGGAGGGGCTGGGGATGTAGCTGAGTGGTAGAGCCCTTGCCCAGTTGGGCTGAGGCTGTGAGAGTATAAAGCTCAGCACTGAAACAGAAAACTAGATGAGAGTTTGTTCCTCTACTGCATTGTGGGGTGACTGCCCTCACCCTGTCTCTCTATCATACAGGAAGCACTTTCCTTGTGTCAGAAAGATACTGGATGTTTCGTATTCTTCAGAGCTGAATATTATCACTCCATTTTTAGTCATGTTTATTCTGTGATGAAAACTCAGTGAGCATGACTGAGTGGCTATATTTAGAAAAGACCTGATTCTTGCAAGTGGAATAAGATGAACGTGATCATTATGTGCTGGAAACATATACTAATAAAAAATTAAAAAATAAAATGACTAGTATTTTCTTAAAAATAATATGGTAAAGGGAGTGGTTTAGGGAGCAAATGGGAATAAAAAAGATCAGCAGAAGTCCATCATGGTTGGAGCTAGGTGATGGGTCAGTAGGGGGTGCCTTACGCTGTTGCTACAATTCCACATGCTTGAAAAGTTCCATAATAATGAGCTGTGAAGGGGAGATGGTTGTAAAGATATGTATTAGACAGTAGATGTGTGTTAGGTGGCAGAATGAAAGAACCTGTGTGATTCAGGGATTAAGAAGGTTCATCCCAACAAAAGAAGCTATTTCACTATACAGCAAAAGCAATGAAGTGTCTGGGCATGTAAATGATAGGAAATTTGAACAGCACAGAAATCCATAAAAGCAATGCAGAGTAGAGTACGGGACAATTCTCAGTTTCAGCCTCAGCCTTCTGGCTTGGCAGAGATTGCAAGCTGCAAACCGAAGTGGCCAAAGCAGGGATCCCTGTACATTACAAACTGGCCAGCAAACTGTTGTTAAAAGCCCTGATCTACACAAGCTTTTACCCTAGCTGCAGGATTAGATCTGAATGCAACTCCTGCCACACAACTTGACGTTGAACTCTGCAAAAATTCTGAGGGCTATAACCAGAATGCATCTTATGAGAGGTCCTATTATTAGGGGATAACCTTCCCTGGTTCGTGGAAAGCTTGGAGTAATCACAGGGCTCCCAGTGGTCCCCCTACTGCACTGAGTGGGAAAAAAATGAGATGAGGAGGATGTGAAACAAGATGTCACCAGAGAATTTCAGCAACAGGTAGCATGGGCTAAAACAGGTTTGTTGCAGAGGCCTAGCCCTCAGTAACTAGAAATGAGACCATTGTGCTTCAGAACAGTGTATGCTTGAGAGGTGATTACAGAAGGCTTGGTCCACTTGGTCAATTCTATAGTGCAGAACTTTGAGGGCTCCTCACTTCCCCCGACACCTGAAGTTTCTCAGGTATTTGTAACAGCATGGCAACTTGGCCATTTTCCATGCTACACACGTGCTCGGTCTAGACTCATCTGGGCTGAGGATAAGCACATGGCCATCCCACAGACACCAAAGTGCAGATGCTGGAAAGTGTGGGCAGTGGTCTAAACACAGATATTGCCATTGCAGAAGGAACTTGGGAGTCGGTCTACATAGAACACAAGCCACCAAGCTCAGATGAGCACAGACATAAAAGAGGTAGAATAAATGTGTACCTGTCCTGGATAATCCAAATGGTGCTGTGCTCAATTGAAGACAAAGGCCCATGGCTGCATTTGATTCCCATGTCCCTAGTTGCGTATACAAAAGCCCTTCCCAGGAACGACATCCCAGGGCACAGTCGTCATTATCTTGCCTCATGAGGAAGAGAGCATGTGACTCACAGGAAGTACACTGTTGTAAATCGTTCAACACAAAATGAGATAAAGTGGAAAGAATTGACTATCCTTTTGATTATGTTCTAGTCTTAAAAAATTTTATTAGCCTATGCTGGTGATACATGGTACTTACATTCATCCTGGGGACTTGGTAAGTATATATATTGTGTCTTGATTATTTTTACTCTTCTCCCTTCTTCCCCAAATCCCTTTCCCATCTCCACAGAGTGTACCACCTTGTTTTTTTTACAATTTTTCTTTTATTTTTCTCTTTACACAATTTATATTTTAGTGTCAGTATAAATATTCTAGCCACTAATTTTGTGTGTGTGTGTGTGGTTCTGGGAATCAAATTCGACCTTGTGCTTGCCAGGCAGGTGTAGCTCTAAATGTTATTATCTTTGTATAAACTATTATTTCAGGCCTTGTGTTATCTAGAGCCAGTCACTACAGAAATCTTTTTTTTTTTTTGGTGCCAGAGATCGAACTTGGGAACTTGTGCTTTTGAGGCAGGCACCAGAACCACTGAGCTAAATTCCTGGCCCTGCTACAAAAATCTTTAAATCTACAAATTAGAGGCCAGTGCTCAGGTTCTACACCCAGTAGCAAAAGTTTTATTATTATTTTTTCCATTAAGTTTATTGGTGCATTTTAGGTATACACTACAGTTACATTCATCATTGGGCTCTTGTACCTTTACATGATATATCTTGGTTCTTATTTTTTCCCCATTCTCCTGCCCTCCCTTCACCCCCTCCACCTTTCCCTATTTACAAAGACTTTGTTTCCATTTTTTCCTTTTCTCATATTTTTTCTTTTCCCTTCTTTCCTTTCCCCTACCCTTCCCACTTCCCCTACTCCTTTAGACCTTTTCTTCCTATTTCACATTATCAGTTATACCATTTGGTCCTTATTTACATTTTTAGTTTTTTACACCAGAGAAACTATTTGGTATTTACACATGTATGTCCTATTTATTTCACTTAAGAGTATGGCTTCAATATGCATCCATTTAGCTATAAATGTCTCTACTTTCTTGTTCTTTATGGCTGAGTGTACTCTATTTTATAGAAAAACCACATCTTCTTTATCCAGTTTCCAGTTGATGGGCACTTGGGCTGTTTCCAAGCTTTAGCTATTACGAACTGTACTGCTATAAACATGGGTGTGTATATATCACTGTGGTATGATTCTTTTAACAAGAGTTTTAATGGTCCAGTGTTCACATAAAACATAGATTTAAAAGAATTTATTCCTTGATTATGAGTAAAATTTTAAAAATTAGATTTTTTATTAACAAAACGGAAACCTATATAGTTTTTCACTAGCCTAACCCCTATAGCATACTAGTTGCAGCTCATGTAGCCCTTCTCTTAGACAGGATCTGCTTATTGCATAAGAATTTTCCTCAGCAAAATTTCATGTCCCAAACATCTCTAATATCCTGGGGACTCCACTGTACTTTTGACTTTATTCACCTAACTTCATATCCTGGCTCTTCAGAGAAACACTACCTGGCCTCCCAGGCCTCTCTCTGAAATCTGGGTGGAACCTTCCATGAACCCCAGTAATACTTGCATTCTGCATGCCTGTAAAACCAACACTCTCTGGATAATTCTAAGGTCTGCTGCCAGCTCAATCAGCCAGGCTACCTTGGATCATGGCTGCAGAGGTCTCTGAGTGCCTATATGGATGAGTAAATTGAAATGAATCCCAGAGAGCCAATTCCCTAGATGGCCCTTCTCAGACCGACTTCCCAGTGGCTCTTTTCAAACAAAAGCTTTATATTTTTGCACCCTTGAGGCTACAAAAGATTTGGTCTTACTGATTCCTGAGATGCTTTCAAGCCATCTTTCCTATTGTTCTGATGCAAAGTACTAGGCTTCTTTTTTTTAAAATTTAAAAATAACTTTATTATCAACAGTTCCTGTGGCATGGAGAACTGTTTTCCATCCTTTTACTTTCAGTCTATGTATTTCTTTTTGAGTTAGGTGTATTTCTTGTATATAGCATATTGTTGGATTTTGCATCTTAATCCATTCTGTCAGTCTATTTCTTTTCATTGGTGAATTGAGACCATTAGCACTGATAGTTATAATTGATAGATATTGACTCATCCTTGTCATGATGTTTACTATTTTTGGCTCTTTTATTTCTTGTGGGGTTTTTCCCCCTTTCTCTTTAGTTTCTTACTTTGCCTGGTGGCTTCCCTCTGTTGGGCCTCATGGAGTTCTGATCTTCATTGTCTTTTTCTAGGATATTGCTTAGGATTGTTTGGAGTGCTGGTTTGGTGTTCATGAAATTTCTTTTTTCTTTTTCCCATTAAGTTTATTGGTACATTTTCGGTATAAAATACAGTTACATTCATCATTGGGATCTTGTACCAGTACATGAGTATCGTGATTCTTATTTTTTTCCCTTCCCCTGCCCTTCCTTCACTCCCTCCACCCTTCCCTATTTGCAAAGACTTTGTTTCCATTTTTTCACTTTCTCATATTTTTTCTTTTCCCTTTTTTCCTTTCCCCTACCCCTCCCACTTCCCCTGCAACTTTGGACCTTTTCTTCCTGTTACACAATATCAGTTATACATTTTTAAAATTACAATATTAAGATCTAGGAGACATTACCACAGATTTTACAGAATTTAAAAGGATATAGAAAGCATATTTCAAGAATCTGTTTTGAAATAAATTTGACAACTTCTAAGAAGTACCATGGAAGACAAATTAATGAAACTAACTCTGGAGGAAATATAAAATTTGAATAGCACCTATTAAAGAAAGTATATTCCTAGCTTGAAAACCTACCTATATGACAACAGCAGGCTCATATACATTTTAACTGATAAATTATATCAAACAATTAAAGCAGATAAAAGAAGGAACACTTCTCCCCCCATTTTAGGAAATCAACATTGTGCTAATCCTAAAACTGGATAAAGATAATAGAAGAAAAAAGTATGAACATAGATAGAAATTTGTTTAACAAAAGCAACTATTACAAGTCAGATCTGGCAGTATGTAGAAAGTGGTTTTGTTATAGGGATGGTAGTGTTGGTTCAGCATTGGAAGATCCACCCCCAAAAGTCATCATTTTAACAGAGGAAAGGAAAAAGCCATATGATCCTGTCACTAGTTGGAGAAAAAGTATTGGACTAAATTCTACAGCTGTTCATGGTAAAAGCTATCAGGAGACTAGAAGTAGAACAGAACTTTCTCAACAGATTGAAGAAATGTACTCCATACTTCCAGTGAGAATGCCTTACATGAATGGAGAAGATATAATGTTTTCTCCTTAAGGTGGGGAACAAGGGCAGATATGCTTACTCTTTATCTGTCCATTAAACTTTGAAACCTAGTCCCCACCAAAATAGTCTGGCAATAAAATGACACAATTAGGATAGGATTGGCAAGGTAGAAGCAAAATCTTTATATGTAGATGAAATGACCATCTACAGAGAAAATACTAAGAAATCTCTAGGAGCCCCTAGAACTTGTACTTGAATTTAGCAGAATTAGAAAACACAAGGCATGTATAAAAATTCAGGTCTGTGTATACTTGCTATAAATAAAGAATTGGATATTGAAATTTAAAAGTTATGTAGGAGTACAAAGGACCTAGAAAAGTTAAAAAAAAGTGTTGGAAGACATTTAGTACCTAATTTTAAGACTTCTTCTAAAGCTACATTAATCAAGGCAGTGTTGGTGTAAGGAAAGACATATAGATCATTTGAATAAAACAGAGAATCTAGAAATAGAACCACACATATATGGTCCACTGAGTTTTGAAAGATTATTTAACATTAGCATTTTATAGAATATAAACTCAATTCAAGAGCCGAGGAAGAGATAGTGTTTTCACCAAATGGCACTAGAACACCTGGTATCCGCATATAAAAAATTAACCTCAACCCTTTATTTCCATACATGAAAATAACTTGAAGGGATCTGTGAACCTAAATATGAAAGCCTAAAAGTATAAAACTTTAAGAAGAAATTATAAGGGAAAATGTTTATGAATTCAGGGTAGGTAAGAACTACCTAGGATACAAAAGACATGATGTATAAAAGAAAAAAATTGATAAATGAGATTCCATCAAAATTTAGAACTTTAAATGACATCATTAAAATGAAAAGTAGTCCTTAAACAGACCATATTTCCAATGCATATAACCTATGACCAGAATATATAAAGAACTCTTACAGCTCAGTAATAGACAACCCAATTAAAAAGTAGACATAAGAAGATGATAAATAGCTAGTATAGCACAAGGAAAGGTGTGCAACTTGTAATGAGAATTAATGAAGGTCCTGTGAGTGTCCCACAAGAACAAAGTCATGGTCTGAGAAGACCCATCCATTTAATCACTTATACCTGATAGCCCTCAACAAGCTCACCACACATTACATTTTAGAAGCTTGCATGTAAAGCTACATTTTACTACAGATATTTCTCTCAAGGCTTAAATTAGAATTTATTAAATTCTTTTTTGAACTCCACTATAGGACATGTATGTTAAGTGATTTGTAATTATCACATAACTAAAAGTTCACAACCATCTGATGATTCAGTTTCCTCACTCACTCTTCAGGTGAAGGAATTGAGGTTCCAAGAGATTATGTCACTTGGCTCAGGGTCATGGTGCTAGGAAAATGCAAAGCTAAGGATTAGATAAAGTCTTCTTGAGTCCAAAGCTCATGTACAACATTTTCATCAACAGCTTATGCTCCTGCATCCCGTGGGAACAAGACAGGTAACATGAATAAGTGAGGCAATTGATAGGAAGGAATGGGAACTGAAGAAAACTGGAGATCATATGCTGTATCTAGGGACATTTACATGCCATTTTCCCTTAAATACAAAACCCATGAGCCACCCATCAGCTTACAATCTCTATATAAGAAAATAGTACCTATTTGAAAAACAAATTCTCTATGGTCTGTTTGAAGAATTATACTTATAATTTGAAGAGGTATACATCCTGGATGCCTCCTCTTCCTTGAATATTTGCTGCCTTTTTGATTCATATTCCTCTTCCCTGCAAAAAGAATCTAAAGAGTGCTATGGAAACTTGACATAAAGAATACTTATTCAGATGAGGACAATTATTTCTTGAGTCCCCATTTGAAACTAATGTAACTGTAGTGAATGTGATTATATAAAAGAGGTAATATATATTTCAGAACAGCCTAGGCCTTCGACAATGATGATTTAGAGAGATTCAGAACCATTATCCAGTGTAAAATATACATCTTACATGACAGAGAAAGAGACAGAAAGATAGTAAGAATTGAATCAAGTTCAGTGACATCGTACTACAAGCAGCAACTAATATTTTATAATTAGAGCTCTCTTTTTTTTCTGGTACTGGGGATCGAACTTGGGACCTTTTGGTTGCAAAGGCAGGTGGCAGAACCACTGAGCTAAATCCCCGGTCCCTCTCCTTTATTTTTGGTTGGTGCAATACTGGTTGTACCTACTGTCGATTTCATGAGCGCTTCTTCAGTGTGTTGGAACAAGCTAGCTGAACATTGTTAACTATGCAAATGTCTACTTGGCCATGAATACAATATATAGCTTTTACATTGGCATTTAATTGTGGGGATAGTGCTGAATCTTGGCATTTAATTCCAAGGTGAGGTGAGGTACAGGAAAAAGTGTCTAATTCATCACATGAACTCAGTAAACTCCTTTATCTTTTTAATTGTATGTATGTATATATGTATTTTGTTTTTTGAGACAGTCTTGCTCTATAATTCAGGATAGCCTTGAACTCACTGAGTAGCCCCTGCTGGCCTTGAACTCGTGGTGATCCTGCTACCTCAGCCTCCTGAGTGCTGGGATTACAGGTATGTGCCACCACACCCAGCTATCTTTTTCATCTTGATCTTCATTTTAAATAACAAATTTGTTATAGGCTATGTTTGCTTTAGCCTCGTCTTCCTAAAGTTTTATTCTTTCAACTCACATTACATGCCTTCATATACCATTCACCACATCCCTTGACAATGGTAAGACATCCCGGTAGGTTCTACACTACCCCATAACATCATACACACTCCTTGACAAAGCAGAAGTGAAAAAGTGAATGTCACAATGCCTTGCAACAACTTTGAAGAAATTAAGCAACAGGGATGCAAGATCTCTTTGAAAATGTTACCAAAGCCAAAATATTTTTCTAGACCCAAGGATACAAGGGAAACATTTTCCATTAAAAAAAAAATCACTAAACAAGTACCTGCTTACCTTAAAGATGAAAAGTCTTTGCATCTCACCCATTCTAGTGCCTTCTCACAGCTAACAAAAGAAGTATATTGATACTTACCTTGGGCTCCAGATTTTCAAAGAATCTTGTGTCTGGGTGAGGAGTCTGGTTTGTTTGCTGGAGAGTTTGCATAAAGCATATTCCATTAGTTCTTTTTTCATTAGAGTAATTTTTTTATTTGGAGATAGGGTAAGCCACCAGTGTAACTCCAGGTCAGTCCCTGAAGGCATGCTCCTGTGGGGCTGGCCTACTAGCAAATAAATTTTGTTGTTTTACCTTTGCTCCTCTATCTCCTGTGAGTCTTTCGGTTGCTCCCAGTAAAATCCACAAGAAGAAAGCATTAGTGAAAAGGCAGCATTTAAATGCCAGTAATTTAATATTACAGAGCAAAACAGTATCATGGAAAGCTATTAAAATTGAGCATGGATAGTTACTGGGATGTAGCATTAGAGTGAAATGCAAGTTGTAGAGCAAGACACAAACTATCACATAGTGATGTTATAGATCTTGGTAGGGAAATGAAATTATGAGAGATTTTAAATTTCATTCTATTTGACTGTGATTCCAAATTTCATGCAGAGTTTTAGCAATAAGAAAACAATAACAATGACCACAGTAATAATGAGGAGGAGGAAGAAATAGTTAAGGTGACGATCGTGACACTGCTGCTCCTGTTGGTGGATGTGACAGTAGCAGATGGTGGTGGAGTGGAAGATGATGATGAGATTGTTGATGATGGTAATAGTAGGACGAGGACACTGGTAGGGATCATGGTGACCATGCTGGTGGTGATAATGTTGATGATGGTAAATGTGACAGTAATAGTGACGGTGACCATGGGGCTGGTTGTGTTGGTGAGGACAGTGTAAATTGGGATGGAGATGTTTGGCAGGACTCCAATGAGGTTGGAATCATTTTTATTGTTCTGTGTTACTGGGGAATCCAACCGAGGGCCTCTGCACTGAGGTATACCCTCAGCATTTTATTTTATTTTTTTTTAATGTTGAGAAAGAGTCTCCCTAAGTTGTTCAAACTGGGCTGTAATTTGTGAACTTCCTGCCTTTGCTTATCAGAGTGCTGGCACTATAGGTTTATACCACCTGGTTGGCTGAGGCTGGTGACATTCAACTCCTAAATTCTGATGAGCTTATTTTTCAAGAGAAAGTAATTTTTCCATCCTCAGTTGTAGAAGTATCTCCACCCCAACCTGTGTTGTGTAGGTCTCTGCTTAAGGGAATGAATTTGCATTGCCTATGGGAGAACTAATGACCCTCCCTGATGCAGTTACCAGTAAGAAAATGCTGATGCTCTTAGGAGCCACCTGCATCACTCACTTTTGCCTATAGGCAATACACACACACACACACACACACACGGTTTCTCGATCACTTTTGAACCCTTTTCCTTCCCACAGTATGTTCTTCTGCCTATCTGCTTCCCTACTTCCAAAAAGTCTCCCTCTTTGTTTCCTACAAACTCTTTTATTTTATATTTTGTTTTTAAAAAATTGCTTATATTTTGGGTTTCTCATATAAGAAAAATCATGATATTTAACATCCAGTGTCGGGGTTATTTCAATTAACATTATAAATTCAAGATCTATTTTCCTACAAATGGGAAGAATTTATCTTTAATTATGGCAGAATAATAGTCCATTGTGTATATATACAAAATTTTCTTTATCTGTTTATTGTTGGAAATCTAGGCTGTTTCTGTGATTCAACTGTTGTGAGTTGTGCTGCTTTAAACATGGGTATGCACCTATTACTGTAATATGATAACTTCAAATCTTTTGGTAATATACACAGGAGAGGTACATCTGAGTCAAATGGAATTTCCGTGTTGAGTTTTTTGAGGAAACTCGGTACTGATTTCTATAGTGGTTGTAATGGTTTACATTCCTACCAACAATGTGGAAGGGCTCATTTCCCCCCATATGTTTTCCAGTATTTGTTGTTGTTTTTGAGTCCCAGATGATAGCCACTCTGAATGGAGAAAGTTGAAATATCAGTGTTGTTTTGATTTGCATTTCTCTAATTGGCCAAAGACGCTGAGCACTTTTCATATACTTATCGGACATTTCTTCATCTTTCTCCTCCTGCTCTTCCTCCTCCTCCCCTTCCCCTTCTTTTTCCTTCCTCTTCTTCCTCCCCTTCTTCCTCCTCCTCTTTTTCTTCCTCCTCTTCCTCCTCTTTTTTGGTACCAGGAATCGAACTTGGGACCTTGTGCTTGTGAGGCAGGCGGCAGAACCACTGAGCTAAATCCCTGGCCCTTCATCCTCTTCTCTTCTTCCTCCTCTTCCTCTTGTTCCTCTTCCTCTTCCTTTTCCCCTTCCCCTCCCCCTTCCCCTTCTCCTTCTTCTTTCGAATTTAGGGCCTCGTGCTTGCCAGGCAGGCACTGTGCTGCTGAGCTACATCCCTGTATTTCTTCTTTTGATAAGTGTCTATGCATTTTTATTATTCATTTTTGATTGGGTCTAATCTTTTTGAGTTCTTTATATATTTCACATATTAGTCCTCTGAGGAATAGCTGACAAAATAATTTTCTCATTCTGTAGTTTGTCTCTTCACTCAGTTGACTGTTTTCTTTGCTGTGTAGACTTTTTAATTTGATTATTTTTTTTGTTGATTCTTAGAATTATTTCTCCTGCAATTGGTGTTCTGTTCAGGAAGTCCTTGCCTATACCTGTGTTTTCAATTGTTTTATCTATTTTATCTTCCAATATATTCAGTGTTTCTTTTTTTATATCTAGGCTTTGGATCCATTTTTATTTTATATCTGCAAAGGGTGAGAGAAATGTGTCTAGATTCATTCTTCCACTCACTGATGATTAGATTTCCTGTATCATTTAAAAAGAGACGTTTTTCAGCATTTGGTTTTTTTCCAGATCATTTCCTTTATTAGTACATGTTTGTAGTGCATAAAGTTTACATTTCTTGTGGGGGAGCTAGTACATGTATATAATCCCTCTTAATCCCTTTTCATCCCTTTCTCTCCCTTCCTTTCCCTCCCTTCCAGCTCTTGATTCCCTTCCCCTTGAAGAAAGATCTACCTCCTTACTATAAATCTTTTATTTTGCTCTTTATATATACTTTGGGTTTCTCATATAAGAGAAACTACGGGATATTTAAGCTTGTGTGTCTGATTTATTTCTCTTAACAGTATGGTCTCAAGGTGCATCCATTTTCCTAAGAATGACTCAAGTTTATCCTTCTTTATGGTATAGATTTTCTTGCTCACCTGGGGGAGACCAGCATCAATAAATGGGATTTGGGCCAGGGATTTAGCTCTGTGGTTCCACCGCCTGCCCAGCAAGCATAAGGACCCGAGTTTGATCCCCAGTACCCTCCCCAAAAGGGATTTTATCAAATTAGAGAGGTTCTGTACAGCAGAGGAATCAGCCAACAGAGTGAGGATGCAACCTACAGAATGGGAAAAATGTTTTGTTACCTACTCTTTGGACACAGGACTAGTATCTAGAATATATAATATCTATATATGTTTATATGTATTTAATAAATAAGCTTATATTACATGGGTTTTCATATATGAGAAACCCAGAAATCAATAAATTATAGAGTAAAGTAAAAGATAATAGAAAACAGGGAGAGAAATCTTTTGCAAAAGGGAGTAGGAGCAAGAGATGGAGAAAACAGGTAGGAAGGAAGGGGGAAGGGATGAAAAAATAATCAAGATGTATTATGTACCTGTACCAACTTCCTACAAAGAGTATAATCATTGTGTACTGAAAATGTGTACTAATAAAAATAAAAAATATAAAATGTAAATTAGTATATCCCTATGGAAAACATTATGAAGACTACTAAAAAAAGTTAAGCATAGAAGTAGTATATGAGCCAGGTATACCAGTCCTGATATTTATGCAATTGAAATGAATCCAGTATACAATAAAAATACCTATAGACCCACATTTATTCCAGCACTAGTCACAATAATCAATATATGAATTCAGCCTAGGTACTCATCAACAGATAAATGGACAAAGCAAATGTCATTCATATATATATATTCAGCCATAAGGAACAAGTTATGTCATTTGCAGAAAAATTGATGTAATTGAAGGATATTATGTTAAGCAAAATAATCCAGCTATACAATGGCAAGCATCACATGTCTTTGCTTATTTGTGGAGACAAGAAAATAAATATGACCTGATAATAGAAGAGGGACAATTAGGAACAAGGAAGACGTCCTTGGGGAAGGGAACGAGAAGGGAAGACAAGAGAGGGAAGAAGGAAGGCTGAAATGATCAAAGCACAATACACGGATGTATGGAAATGTCACAGTAAAACCCATTCATTTTTACAATGAATGTGTGTTAATATAATAAACTTATTTTAAAGATAGCCAAAGTGGACAAATTTTTATGATTCACAGGAAAGATGGAAGTGGCAATAGTCCAACGCATACATGACCACAGAGAGGCACCATTGACACCCAAGTCAGTTTTCAGTCCTTGGCTAAGAAGCAGAGGCAGATCAGAAGTTGAATGACGTAAGGTCTCTTCAAAGAGCATATTCTGATGGTTTTCTTGGCTCCTCCTACATGAGCGAGAGGGAGATAATGAGAAAAAGAGAAACTGACACTTCAGAAATTAGCCAAAATCTCTAGCCTTCCTAAAAAACCTCAGGAACACACCCTAATATCTGAATCTTCTAGTACTATTTATACCTCAAGCACTATCTTGAAAAATTGTCTTATTTTAGCTTTTCATAAGTATTTTGTGTCAGTTATCTGCATGCCCATATTTATTTTAGCATTACTCACTATGGCTAAGATACAAAGTCAGCCTACATGCCCAGGAATAGATGAATGGATAACAAAAAAAGGTACATCTACAAAATGGGGTACTATTCAGTCCTAAAGAATTCGAACCTCCCATCATTTGTAGCAAAATGGATAAAACTGGAGGACATTGTTCACCGAAATAAGCCAGACACCAAAGACATGTATCATATGTTCTCTCTCAGATGAGATACCCCAAATTCAATCTGAATGTAGAACCATGTTTATTAGTGGTTGAGAAGGGTCATCTATGGTGGACAAAGGAAGTGTCCATGCACATAGTACGCATGTATTGAAATATCACACAAAATCTGATGAATGTTTTCCTCATGCAGCCTTCCAGGGACATCCTCACATGGAGTTCCAGAGGCTGCTCTCTCTGGTCCTTGCAGTGAACATGGGTGTCCCACACAGATGCTCTTTCCCAGGCAAGTGGCCCACACTTTGCTGCTGTATTAGTTGTTCATGGTTTATATCTCCCTTCCTCTCCAGAAGACCACCCTGTGTGAGAGGAGTTGCCTCTCCTGAGGGTTAAGCTCTACTCTGCAGGAGAGATCTGAGAGCCAACTACTGAATGGGCACAGAAGACCCTGTCACCCACCTGCCTGAGGATGGCACAGCTTGATGGCATCATTCACACATCAGAGCTTTCTAGGAGATCCAGCTGGGGACAGTATCTAACTGGACCCTTCATGAGTTGTCTTCCCTATCTTTTCTCCCTCTTTTTCTTCCATTTCTGACTAAATCACATATGCTCCCACTTCTCTGTCTTAACTTCTAACTGTAGCGTTTTCAACCCAAAGAAGACTCCAAGGGTACGGCTCAGGTGTGAGGAGAAAAGGCCACCTGAGTTAAGGGGTCTGGCAGAAACCCGAGCCTAGAAGCCTCATGTCCAAAATGAAGCTCTTAGCACTTGTAGCAGCCCCACGGGCACAGAGTCCTGGCTCACAAAGGACAAGCCCAGCTGCGAGAGTCATAGCACTCAGGCGTAAATGGCTTCCCACTGAAGTGCTTAGAGTCCGCTTATGGCCCTCTGAATGTGGATAACTTCATAACTGGGGCTCATTTTGATCACTGACAGCCTTCAAACCTTCAAACAAGTGGCAGCTTCTCATGGAGCTTCAGGGTGGTGCTTTGCTTAAAACTGAACTTCTATGCCATACACTCCTAATCTCTCTACGTTACTTCACTTCTACTTTATGTAGCATGTATCACTTTGTAACATGTCGTCTAATCCTCTATTGAAGTTTATTATCCAACACTCCCTTAAACTAGAATGTCAGCTTTGTGAGGGTTAGGACCCTTGACAGTGCATTCACCACTGTTACTCTAGCACCTAACCAGTGCACACATGTAGTGGACAATGAGTATTTGTTAAGTGAATGTTGTGTAATAAACATTCTTGTTAAATGTCCCTTGCATGTTTATGGAAGAAAGAAAGGAAAAGAGAAAGAAAGGAAGGAAGAAGGAAGGAGGAACAAGGAAGAAAAGAAAAATAAAGGGGACAAAAAGAAATAGAATGAGAAAGAAAAATGGAAGACAGAGGAAATAAGAGAAGAAGGGAAGGGAGGAAGAGAGTGAAGGAGGGAAGAGGGAAGAGGGAAGAAAGGAAGGGAGAGAGGAGCAAGAAAAAAGAAGGGAGAAATGAAACAAAGGAAAGAAGAGATAGGGAGAGACAGTGAGAAAAGTAATAAAGGAAAAGAAAAATAACAAAGAAAGGGAGAAAGAAGAAAGGAGAAAAAAGGAAAGAAGAAATAAAAGGAAATAAGAAAATAAAGAAGAAAATGGAGGGAGGGGAGGGGAGAGAGAGAGAGAGAGAGAGAGAGAGAGAGAGAGAGAGAGAGAGGGAGAGAGAGAGAGAGAGAGAGGGAGAGAGGGAGAGAGGGAAGTTTTGGTTTCATAAACCAAAGTGTGCATAGTACCCAAACCTTTCCCTTTTCTTTAAGACCAAGGAACCAGGAAGCTGCTGGTAGCGTATTCTGGGCTTAGAAAAAGCATTTTGGGGAGCTCATCTTACCATTTTGGTGTGGGTAGTAGAATGAGACATATCAGCACTGTCGGTTTCAGTGCCTTTCCACATCCTACTAAACCACTTCTTGTATTCCATTCGCACCTGAAAGTTTGAGAAATATAGAAACGAGTGTTATCTCCAGAGTTTGGTGTGAGAGAAAGGACCCTAGAACGGAAGACTAAAGATAGAGAAGCAAGCCCTACCCTCTACCACTTTTTCTTGGACTTGTAGTGTAATAGTGGTTATACTCATGTTGATTCTTTTTATTGAAACCAACTACCTCTATTGTAAAAAAAAGATACTCATGTCAAGCACCATAAAGACTTGGTATATCATGAAGATGGTGGTGGTGGTGATGGAGGCCACTTTTATATGACACATTTTAAATGAAATATGTCATTTAATCCTTACATCAACTCAATGACAAAAGTACTCTTTTTACTTCCAACTAAAGATGTAGAAATTGATGCTCTGGAAATAAATGGATTTGTCCAAGGTCACAGAGAAACACCCAAAATCCTTCCATTCTTGCTGAAGAGCCCCCTGGTATTCCACGTATTGACACCTTTGACATGTTAAGAATGACATTTAAAGGTGTAATGATCAATACTACTTCACCAAGACATTTATGTTGTATATCATTTCTTCTTTGAGGAATAATAGCAAGCCTAAAGACAGCACTAAAAGATGGAAAAGAAACTAACGGTGTTAAAGTGGTCATTTTGCCACCAGCATCTTAACTGCTAACTCCACTTACCGGAAAAGAAAAATGCCAGAAAAGCTGTTCCAATTTTCTACAGAGAGCAAAGTCTGTGTGAGATTTATATTGTACTGTTGTTGTTACATTTGATCCTCAACTCTTGGAAGAAGGCATTGCTGTCTTTGCAGATGAGGAGATGGGCTCAGAGTAGGCATTATGCCCAAGGTCACCTACCTAGTAAGTAACCTACTTAGTGGCAGATCTGAAGTCTCTCTAAGTTTTGGTAGATTGCACCAAATATTTCAGCAGTTCTGTACAGTCTATCTCACTACAGGAGGATTATTCCATCTGTCCCTGGTGAACTCAAGTATGAGCATGTGATTTGCTTTAACAAAAGAAATCGGAGTCAATAATACATCAGAGTGTATGATTGCTCAGCAGAAGCATTAAGAAAGCTGAGCTGCATGCTAAACTGTGTTTTGCCATGATCTCCTTTCTTTTCTTTAATTAATTTATTTATTTGGTACCAGGGATCAAACTCAGGACCTTGGGCTGCCAGGCAGGCGCTGTGCTGCTGAGCTACATCCCCAGCTCCATCTCCTTTCTTTTAGCCATGAGATCACCAACATTTTATTTATTTTTTTCCAATTTTCATTTTTTATTAGTACATATTTTCAGTACACAATAATTAATTCCTCATGGAGAGTTGGTCCACGTAACACATTTCAATTCTTTTTTTCAGTCCCCTTCTCTCCCCTTCCTCCATCTCTTGATCCACTTCCCTTTTGCAAAAGATCTATCTCCCTGTTTCCTATTATCTACATTTTATTTAGCTATCTTTGTTTCTTATGTAAGAGAAATCAGATGATATTTAAGCGTGTATTATTGTTTTTGGTACCAGGGATCGAACTCGGGACCTTGCACTTGCAAGGCAGGCGCCAGAACCACTGAGCTAAGTCCCCGGCCTTAAGCATGTATTTCTGATTTATTTCACTTAACATTATGATCTCAAGGTGCATAAATTTTCCTACAAATAACTCAAGTTTATCTTTCCTTATGGTCGAGCAGTATTCCATTGTGTATAAATACCACACTTTTTTTAATCCATCCGTTGATGGACACATAGGCTGCTTCCAAGATTTAGCTATTATGAATTGTGCTGTTATAAATATGGGTGTGGATGTATTACTATAATATGATGTCTTTAACTCTTTCGAGAAGATACCTAATGGGGAATAGCTGGGTAAAGTGGAATTTTGAGATGGGAAGCCACACCTATAGCCTGAATCCCCAAAGGAAGACAGTGTGGATCAAAGCACAGTTAGGTAGTATGATGTATAAAAAAACCTTTGTTGTAAACCACTGAGATTGGAGGGCCAGGAGGAAAGGACTATTTGTTAATGTGCCATATTCTACCTTATACTATGGATACAAGTCCTGGATATTTAACCTATGGAGCACTGCACTGAGCCATACCCTCTCCTTTGTGAGGCAGGGTCTCATGAAGTAGCTAAATTGTCCAGGCTGGGCTCGAATTTGTTGTCCTCCTGCTTCAGCCTCCAAAAGTCCTAGGATTACAGATATGCACCACCATGCCCATCCTGACAGATGCTCTTAAGTGACATGTTAGAACTCTGAGTAGATGACATAGCAATACCTGAAGACTCTTCTCCAACAGAAGACAACCCCAATTACAAATACAGAAGGCCAAGGGAAGGCTAGAATGTCAGCAATCATTCAGTAAGACTTTGAGGTAAGTTGGTGAGAGAAAATAATTGGTCTTACCTGGTGGTTAAGAAGACAGTACACCACAAAGAGCAAAACCCCCTGCAGGACATTGATGATGGTGAATAAGTAAGTGATGGCTGATCCAACTGTCTCCCCTACTCCTTCAGCCATGAAAAAGGCAAGTCCCCAAGAACATCCCAGGACAAAGAGCTGAGAAATGGCTTTGAATGTCATGAGTCTGGGGGAAAAGAGAGCAATATTAGCCATGATTTATCAGGTTTTCTGTAGGTATTAGTTAAGACTAGTGTTAACTAAATTCTTTTCATGCGTTACCTTATTTAACCATCACAGCAACCTCATGCAGATGGTGACATATACAAGGTCATGCAGCTGAAGATGAAACAGAACCCATGTTTTCCATGGTGATGATGATTTTATGACTTTGGAATACAACAGCATGGGGTTTCTCTGAACAAAAATTGTGTTTGGCATAATGGAGTAGGGTTGTGGATGGTAACTATCTGGGAGAGATGATGCATGTGAGTGTGTGCACTTGTGTGTGTTAGGAACCTTCACTTACACACTCATGTGTAGAGGGGTGGGGCAACTCAGAATCTCCTAGAAGAAGGAAATTGAGGACACGTGATGTCATGTGGGTCTGATAACTAAAAGTCTGACCCAAAGTCAGGGTCAGAAGATAGGCAGATATTCCTTTAATTTATATCTGTACAACTAACCAATATAAGATACTTACCCACTCTTGGATAAGATGAGCCAAGAGTTAACTTGGTTCATATTTTCAATAGATATAGCACCCTACACTATATAGGGTGGAACTATAAATATTCCATACAGCAATATTTGTCAGGGTATAGCATCTATCAATTTTGTAATTAGTATTAGCTGTCATTATTATTTTAAACATTTAAAATTGACACCAATGAGAATCAAGTTGCTAACATCAAGAAGAATGGAGCCCAGAAGTGTATAACTCTGAAGGATGAGGGGGTCAGTGTTGATACTTCTGATATGAATCTCACATGAGGAGAATGATGTACAAAGGAGATATTCAATACATTTTTCTTAAAGAAATAAGAAGTAATCAAGTTACCTGAAATTCATAGTTGTATTTCTTCTATAAGTTATCCCTCAAATGCTCTTCAGCAATGAGAGATTTTATAGCTTTTTTTCCTGGTGGTGCTGAGGACTGAACCCAGGGCCTCACTCATGCTGGGTAAGCCCTCTACCACTGAGTTACATCACAGTCCTGTACTACATTTTGTCTCAAGGTTTCCATTTCCAAGAAGAATGGTCCCATAGGACAAATCCTTGAATATCACTGATTCTGATACCTTCTTACCTGGTGTCCTGAATGGTAGAGACTTCTTTATTGAGGGAGGAAAGTTTGCTTCTCAAAATCCATAGAACTCGGAAGTAGAACCCAAGGTTTATCTGTGGAAACAGCATGAAAAAATGACTTAGAAACAATTTTTGAGATCCTTTCAAACAACCTAACTTCATTTGGATCTCAAGACCTTGTCCCAAAATTCACATGCTTCATAGGGATACTAGGGACATGCTCAGTCTATTATGTACTATGTACAGCACCCTTCCATACTGGGTGCTTGATTAGGTGGCTTCCACCTTGAGATCACAATGTTAAGTGAAATAAATCAGACATACAAGCTTAAATATCACATGTTTTCTTTTATATGAGAAACCCAAAATATAAGTAAATTATATTGCAAAATAAAAGATAGTAGAAAACAGGCAGATAGATCTTTTGCCAGAGGTAAGGAGACCAAGAAGTAGAGAGAAAAGAGGGGACGAGTAGGAGATAAAAAAAGAATTAAGATGTGTTATGTACATGTACCAACTGCTCATGATGAACATAATCATTATATACTGCAAACAAGTTCTAATAAAATAAAAAAACCCATCATTCAATCAGAACACTTTGAAAGTAGAAAGCTGCTATTAATAACAATACTAGAAGAGCGATGTAATCAGGAAGTTCCTGGAAAATATATCACCCTGTGCAGAGTAAACATTCATCCAAAAAAAAAAAAAAAATATATATATATATATATATATTTTTTTTTTTTGTACCGGGGATTGAATTCGGAACCTTGTGCTTGCAAGGCAGGCGTGGAACCACTGAGCTAAATCCCCGGCCCACATTCAATATTTATTGAATGAACAAATGAATGAATGTGGAGCTTTTAAAAGAATTCTCAGCAGAGGTTTATATTATAGCATAACAATTAGTGAGCTGGGGAAACCATGGAAATGGAAGTGAGGACAATATTTTCAGGAAGATGGATTGGTGACATTGAGCTGTATTTCCTTATCTTCATAACAGATAAGAGGTGCACTCTCTATGCTAGGTCAACCAAGGGCAGGCACACATGTAAATAACCATCACCTACCGTGATAATGACTGCCACTGGCCCCATGAAGCTCCAGATGAATCCTTTATCAGCTGTGAGCCAGCAGCTGGGGAGAGGAAGATAAACATTAGCTGTCTCTTACTTCAGAGAAAGAAGAGAGTGTGAATAAAAGGTTCTGGGGCAAGATCTCAACAGTGCTGAGAGCCATTTTGTTCAGAATTTGGACCTTAGACAGACTCTGCCTCTGACACAAGCAGTGCATTCTTTGCTTTAGTTTCCCCAAATGTGAGATGAGCCTAAGTATTGGAAACATTAAGTAGTTACTGTAACTATACATTAAACCTTCAAGTAGGTACTGTAATGTCAGTCTTTTATGTACTGTCTCTTCAGGTTCTTTTGTTTCCTCCATAGATTCATTTCATCAGTATCCGCAAAATAATTTTCTGGGATTTGGATTGGGAATGAGTCACAGGTATAGATCAAGTTAGGATGAACTAACACCTTGACACTATTGAATCTTTTTATCTATGAATATATAATATCTCTCCACTTATTTCTATTTTCATTGACTTCTTTTTTTTTTTTTTTTGGTACCAGGGATCGAACTCGGGACCTTGTGCTTTTGAGGCAGGCACCGGAAACACTGAGCTAAATCCTCAACCCACTAACTTCTTTATTAGACTTGTATGGTTTTCCTCATATAGAACTTTTAGCAAAGATTAAATGAGATCCTATATATAAAGCTTTGGGGGACAGTTTTTGTCAAAGAATTAAGCCTCAATAAATGTTGTCATGGTGAGAATGATTGCTATAATGGGAGTGTAAAAACAATAATTTAACAACAAGCATAAAATGCTAAGGATATTAATTATGGACACAGTATACTGGCTCTCAAACACTTTGTATTCTGTCAGCTAACATTGTCAAAGGCAGTATAATGTATTCTAAAAGGCAACAAGCCTGGCAAAATGAATCTGAAAAAAAATGGGAAGCCATGGCTAACAGTCTAGGGGCTCAGAAGATTCCATACTTAAGTTCTGTTTCAAGGCTTGCAAACTATGGGCTACAATCCAGATATAATCCACCACTTGTTGGCAAAAATAAAGTTTTATTGAAACACAGCCGCACACATCCATTCACATATTGGTTGGTTTTGGTTTTTTTTTGTACCACGGATCAAACTTGGGTCCTTGTGCTTGAGTAGCAGGCAGCGACACCACTGAGCTAAATACCTGGCCCCATTCACATATTGTTAATGACTTCTCTCCTACTATAAGGGCGACACCGAGTAGTGCCATGGAGGCCACATGCAGCCCCAAAATGGTTACAATCTGATCCTTTATAAAGTTTGCCGATTCCTCATTTTCCCTATCATTCAATATCCAGAATCAGTCTTGCAAGTCACGGAGTTCAAGCCAGAGATTGGCTATATGACTTTAAGAGGGGTAAGATTATAGGTGATATTTTAGCACATTTGCAACCAACTTCCTAACCCAAGCACAGCTACCAAACTATTAACTTCTTAAAGGAACTGTCAAGGGCAGAGCTTTTTAAACTTCTTTAGCAAGGCAGTTAAACTTAGCTGTTAAGAGAACTGGCTTGACGCACTCCCCAACTGTGTACACTGTAAACATGTACTAATAAAAAGATTTAAAAAATACTGCCTTGGGAATTTTCACTAAGTCTCTTTTTAACTATGACCTTGGAAAAGTATATGAAGGGCACTAAGCCCCACGTGTCCTGTGCACGATGTAACAAACTGCTGACTTGAAGGGATCATGGTGAGGACAGCAGGAGCCAGTTTGTGCACAAAGCATTATTTTTGATGCATGGCAGGCTTTTGACAGCTGTTATCATTGTTATTCTTTGTGCTTTGGGGCTGAAAGCTTCAACACATTCCACCCACTCCTTCAGAATCCTATGGAACGTGTATCCCACAACTTCTTAATGTGGGGCCATGGATTTACTCCACCTGCTCCATATTTCCTGAAGTTTTATTCAAAATGATTGGTATATGTATATTTGTCTAGGAAAAGAGCTCTGATTTTCATAAAAATAAACTCCCTAAAAGCTGATAACCATCATTCTAGAAGACTCCAAAAGGAAATAGTATTCTGGCTTGAAGAAGGACTGGTTTGAAGGATAATTCACAGTTAGAAAATGTATTTTAAAACAAACATTTTAATTTCAAAGCATGCATGGGCTACAGATACAATTTCCACCATACACACATCTTTTGCTTACTGAGTACTTGTTCCATAATTTTTGTGTCCGACGATTGCACACACAGTGACAATCACAGCTGGGATGCCGTAGCCCAGAGGGTACATGAACCTCTTCTTGAATCTTCTTGCACTGGTGTAGTTGGCCACCTGGAGGTTCCTGACGGTGAGGAAGAGGTGCAGCCCCTCCAGGAGCATCCAGATGAAGGCGGCCAGGTAGAGAAAGTGCAGCACTCCTGCAATGACGGAGCACAGCACCTGGAAGCAGAGAAGAGCAAGGGTGGAGTAGATGTAGGATGTGCCTCGGTACTTACATTCCCTGGACGCTGGATACCAGGGACATTTTCCCCAGGAACAATATATTTTCTGGGAGCTTCTGCTGCCTACTGAAACTTGCTTGTCCCATGAGTAGACCAAGGCAGAAATGTTAAGCAGTAAATGTTGTTGGAGCAGACACCAAATGCACAGTGAGTGACTCCTTGCCATTGCATTTTGAGTCTGAGGACTTTAAGGTCCATGCTGCAAGGCGCCTCCTGCAGGTCTTTGATGAGATTAACCAGTCTATGGCCTTACCATCCTGAACGTGCCCGATCTTGTCTGATACAATTATCAGACAAGCACTTCTGGTGCCCAGAGTGCAAATTTATTTGAAAACACACCTATTTATTAGCTGTCTTTCACCTCTGTCTTATTTCCTCATCACAGGCCAATGTATCCTAGATCAATCCTGAGTAAACATATCACACTCAAATGTCATTTGTTGTTAGGACAAATGAATCCATGGAGAGCAACAGCTACCATTCACCAAAGCTATCTCAATACTAATTAATGCACTACTTTAAAGACTAACATATCACTTTCCATAGGTGGAAACATATGACATGAGAAAGTAGCCTATTCATAAACATAAATACTAGGAAATTAAATTTGGAAACGTGTCTAATTTTGATCTACAAACACCTCAAGTACCACACTTTTGAAAGAACTTTCTTAAACTAAGTCACATGTATATGGGTCTTTCAGAAAGAGTTAAACAAACCACAGAAGCTGGGATGGCATTATTTCTTTTTCTTCTTGAATGCTTATCATATATGTTCAAAAAAGTACTGGAACCCATGATGACCATGATAAGAGAAAAATGGAAGGTACAACAAGGAATCAAATCAAATTTCTAGCGCTAAAAACATATATACAATCACTAAGATGAAAAAGACATTGAATGGGATTAAAAGTAGATTAGGCCCTGAAGAAGAAAATATTATGGAACTTAAGGATATACCAATTGAAACCATAGAAACTATGCAAAAACAGGGATGCCAAGAAAAAATATACTTAAAAATTTAGTAAATGTCAGTGACTTGTAAACAACATTAACAGATTAATACCTGTCTTTAGAAAAATAGGATCAGAGAAAGCAGAAAAAATGTATTTGGAGAGATTACAACTGAAGTTTTTCTCAATATGAATTCTTTAAAATCTCAGTGAGCCCCAAGTATTGTCCAAAGATATTAAATCAACAGGATAGATACATGTAGATATATTAAGGAAATTATTTTATGGAATTGGCACTATCTGAATCAGTAGGGAATGACAATTCAAGAACAGTAAGTCAGACTCGCAGGATGCAGATCCAAGCAGGGGTTTCTGCAACAGTCTTGAGAAAACATTCCTTCTTCCAAAGGAAATCTCAGTTCCATTTTACTCCCCAGACCTTGAAATGATTGGATGAGTTCCACCTGCTTTCCAGAAGGTTGTCTGCATACATAAACCAACTGATGGTAGATTTTAAAATATTTTCACAGCAATACTAAGACACATCAAACTAACCCTCACACCCAGCACAAGAACCATGAAGGATACATTTGAGTCATCTGTAGGAAAATGGAAGCACCTTGAGACCATAATGCTAAGCAAAACAAACCAGATAAACAAGGTCTAATATCACACTGGTCTCTTTTATATGAGAAACCCATAAGTAATTTAAGGAGCAAAATAAAAAAAAATAGATTATAGGAATCATGGAAGAGGGCCGGGGATTTAGCTCAGTGGTTCTGCCACCTGCCTTGCAACTGCTAGGTCCCAAGTTTGATCCCTAGTATCAAAAAAAAGAAAAAAAAGAGAGAGAGAGAGAGGAATCATGGTAGATTTTGTGGAGATGGGAAGGAATGTGAGGATGAGGGGCGATGGGAGAGCAGGAAGGTGGAGGAGAAATGCAATGAGTAAGATGTGAGATGTACCAATTCCTCAAGATGAATGTACTAGATGAATAAAGGAATTCAGATGTGTGATGTACATAAACTAACTCCACACAAGCAATCTAAACATTATGTACTGCGAACATGTATTTAAAAAGCAATAATAAAATGTGTAGTTAAAAGCAACCAAAATAATCTAAATGAAATGAGACGATAACTAAAAAGGGAAAGAAACACAAAGGAAATGAGAAAGTATCTTGAACTTAGAAAAAAATAAAGAACAACATCAAAATTTATTAAATACAACTAAGACAATGATTAGAAGGAAATTCATAGCAATAAACTCATATTAGTAAAACTGAAAGATTTAGAAACATAAGATCAAATTAAACCAAAAAGAATCAGGAGGAAATAATCAAGATAAAAGAGTAAAATATCAATGAAATACAAAATAGAAAAGTGATAGAAAAAAATAATTCTTCAGCTGATTCTTTGAGAAAATCAATAAAATTGACCAAACTCTAGCTATAGTGAGGCAGATAAAGAGAGACAATGTAAGTACAAATATCAGGAATTAGAGATGACATTTTTCAGTTTCTACGTAGATATAAAGGATGAGGAATATTACAAACAACTTCACAAATGACGACTTAGATGAATTTGACAAAGTTATTGAAGAATACAAAATACTCATTTACTTAAAAAAAATAGTTGTCTGAAACAGCTTTCTATTAAAGAAGTTAGTTTAAAATCTTCCAATAATGAGTTCCTCAATAAATGAAGCACAACTGCCATTCAACCCTACAATCCCACTCCTAGATATCTGCCTAAAAAAAAGATAGCAAATATTAAAACAAAATTTGAACAAGAATGTTCACAGCACCTTTATTTACAATAGGCAAATGGTAGAAACAACCCAAAAGTCTATCAACTGAAGAATAGTTAAACAAAATATGGTATACCCCAACATATGCATATTATTTGGCAATTAAAAGGAATAAGTTCTTAAAACATGTTATGATATGGATAAACCTTGAAAACATCATGCTCAGGGAAAGAAGCCAGACACAAAAGGCCACATATGCTACAATTCTATTTACATGAAATAGCTAGTGCAGGCAGTCTGTAAGAGACTAAAATCAGATTAGCAATAGCCAGAGGCTGGGGAGAGGAAATAGGGAGTAAACTGCTTTATGGGTCTGGTATTTCCTCCGGTGTGATTGCATTTTTGTGGAACAAGATAGTAATGATGATTTCATGGCAATGCGAAAATATTAAATGCTCCTGAAGTGAACACTTTAAAATGGCTGAAATGATAAATTTTAATGTTAAATAAAACAAATCAGACACACAAAACTAAATATCACATGGTTTCTCTTATATGAGAAACCCAAAATATAAATGAAGAGCAACATGAAATGCAGATAACAGGAAGCAGGGAGATTGACGTTTTGCAGATGGGAAGGAGGCCAAGAGATGGAGGGAAGGGGAAGGAATGGAGGGAGTGGGGTAAAAAGAGAATTAAGGTGTGTTATGTACACGTAATAATTTCCCATGAGGGATGTAATCATTCCGTACTTCAAACATGTGCTAATAAAAAAACGGGAAAATCACACATTTACATAGTGAATTACACCATATCTAAAATGAATGTGGTACTATGTGGTTAATAAAACATTTTGACAGCAAAGGAGGATTTTTATCATTAACAAACAGGGAGAAGTTTTATTTTGTTTTGCCTTTTGATTTCTGTTTCTGTTGTGCCGGAGTTTGAACCCAGGACTTCACAAACTCTAGGCAAGGGCTCTGCCACTGAGCTACAAATCCAGCCCAGGAGACAAGTTTTAAGTCTGATAAGCTCCACAAATTCTAAGGTCTTAGGTCTCAAGACATAGCAAATAGGGCCAGGGATTTAGCTCAGTGGTTCCGCAGCCTGCCTCACAAGCACAAGTTCCCAGGTTCGATCCCCAGTACCAAAAAAAAAAAAGAAAAGATATACCAGATATCCTCTGTCCTGGGGAAGCCACAACACTGGATCTGAATAAACAAAAATAATCCAAAGTCATTTATTTTGCAGGTTCCTGCCAACACTCTACCTAAAGGAAGACTCATTTTTTTGCATTTGAAAACGTCCCTTTTTCACCTTTGTGATGGCTAATTTCATGTGTCCACTTGGCTGAACCAGTCTTCCAATTTGTGCTCAAACATTATTCTCAATGTGTGTGAGTGTGAGGGTATCGAGAATGAGTTCTTGGAAGGAATTCACATTTATTTTTTGGTATCGGGGATAGAACTCAGGACCTTACGCTTTTGAAGCAGGTGGCAGAACCACTGAGCTAAATCCCCGGCCCAGGAATTCACATTTCAATAGAGGACATTGCTCTCCAGATAGTTGGTGGACCTTGTTCAATTAGTTGAAGTCATGAGTGGAACCAAGACTGAAACCCTCCCGAGTTAGAGGGAATTCTGCCCACACCACATCTTTGGAACAGAGTTGTGATCATGGCTGTTCCATGGATCTCCACCCTACTGACCCACTCTGCAAGTTTCAGATTTGAAATGTTCCATGACCTGTGAACGAATTCTTTAAACCAAGTCTTTTCTTCTCTAGATATACATTCTGCTGGGTCGGTTTCTCTGGAAAACTTTAACTAATACAAACTCTTAATCACTAAGCTCAGCAGTCTCTACCTGACTTTTAGGAAGAATTTGACCAGCCTGCTTACCACTTCCTCTCCTTGGCTTCCCAGAACACCCATCAGACCAGGAATTCTCCAAACACTTTGTGTTACTTTTCTCTTGTTGCTGAGACAAAATACTTGACATCCAAAGTTAAAAGGGAAAAAGTTTTATTTGGCTTACAGTTCGTAGAGGTTTCAGTCCATAATCAGCTGGCTCCAAGGCTGGGATGACAAACAAGCATCACAGAGGAGAAACAACATGGTGCACAAGGCAACAAAGGTAACAAGAGAGCCCTTCGCAGGGTCTTTCTGCCTCTTTTATCCCATCC
Source organism: Heterocephalus glaber (assembly GCF_053883595.1). Taxonomy (NCBI): domain Eukaryota; kingdom Metazoa; phylum Chordata; class Mammalia; order Rodentia; family Bathyergidae; genus Heterocephalus; species Heterocephalus glaber. The sequence continues at coordinate 7,598,107 of NW_028258457.1, read as the reverse complement.
AGACTACCAGGATTAGGGTGGTCCCAAACCTGTCACTGACATGTAGTAGTTTAGTAATCATGTGCCCTTACTCCCAGCGTCACACATTCCAGATTCAACTACCTCTGAAAAAGAAAGTCCCAGCTCAACTGCATGAGGCTTTGGGGGGAGGGGGGCATCTAAACACAAATCATAATGCAATGCTTATCTCTGAATCTTCTTGTGTATCTCCTTCTTCCCAGTCTTGAAATGTTGGTCTTCCATGGGGCTCCAGCTTTAATCCACTTCACATCAAGCTTTATTAGTATGATCATATCAGTTTCTGTGTCCTGAACTTCCTCCTTCATGTGATTTCACTCTCTCTCACTCCAGTCATTTCTGGCCTCAAAACTCGTATTTTCAATTGTGTATTTTATGTCTCAACTTCAGTGTCTGAACAGTACATCTTACTAATATGAGCCTGACTTCATTATATTTTCTTTTTAAATTTTTATTTTTGAAGAGCCTAATAATTATATGTTTTCATGGGGTACCACATAGTGAAGCACTGTCTCAACGCATCATAGTCAACATCCTACAGACTCAGAAAAAAAAAGAGATTACTAAAAGCTACTAGAAAGATGCACCAAATTGCCTATAATGGCAAACCCATCAGAATAACAAATAGATTTTTCAGCACAAATATTAAAGAATAGGAAGGAGAGCTTGGAGTAAAGTTTTTAATGCCCCACCCCAATTTTGCTAACCCAGGTTAGAAAAAATATCCTTCAAAATTGTAGAAGAAATAAAGACTTCTCATAATAAGGATAAACTAAGGAAAATAATGATCACTAAACCAAATAGACTCCTAAACAGAGACACAGAAGATAATATTATCCAAGAGCCCAAAGGAAAGAATATACCTAACTAGGAGAGTAGTTCAATAAGAAGAAAATGGAAAGGAATCAAGCAATGAAAAAATAATATAATGACAGGAATCAGTGTAAACATATCAGTCTTCTTTTCTATCAATGGACATAGTAGTTGACACCCCAAACTTAGAGGAGGAGAGGTTTAATTTAGCTCATGGTTTTGGCAGATTCACCCCAGAGTCAGATGACTCCAAGGCAGAAACATCATGGTAGAAACATGGATGGAACAAAGATGTTTAGTTCCTGGCAGCTGGGAAGCAGAGCGCAGGGGAGCAGTGCCAGCCCAGAAATAGGACAGGGGCCACATATAGTGCCCAGTCATGTCTCCATGACCCACCCAGAAGTGTGCTCTACCACTGTTATTCTGAGTCTCTGCAAAGTCTCAGGACAAAATGTGGACAGATTATCTGCCAGAGCACAACACACATGATCTTTATTACAACTGCAAATGGAGTCGTGCTCCCAACTGAAATGTCCTGAGCCTGGCCTTTACGGAAATTACAACAGATGCCAGTTAAATCAAGAGGATCACAAGACATTCTTTTGAAAACATATTCCAATAAATTGGGAAATATGGAAGAAAGGTATAAATTCCTAGAAACATATGATTTACCAAAATTGAACAAAGAAGATAGGAAACCTCAGAACACAGAACAAACAAGCAATGAAATTAATGCCATAATAAAAACTCAACCAATGAGGAGAAACTCAGAACCCAATGGATTTGCTATAGAATTTTGCTAAAATTCTAGAAAAGAGCTAAAACTTGCACTCCTAAAACTTATCTATCCAATTGAAACAGAAAGAATTCTTCCACACTCATTCCATAAAGCCAGAATTTCCCTAGGATCAAAGCCAGATAGGGACTTAATGC